>NC_064638.1:1163738091-1165075234 GCF_023864345.2 Schistocerca serialis cubense | reverse complement strand
TCACATGATCACACTGACAGAACCACAGGCACATAGACACAGGCAACAGAGCATGCACAATGTCGGCACTAGTACAGTGTATATCCACCTTTCGCAGCAATGCAGGCTGCTATTCTCCCATGGAGACGATAGTAGAGATGCTGGATGTAGTCCTGTGGAACGGCTTGCCATGCCATTTCCACCTGGCGCCTCAGTTGGACCAGCGTTCGTGCTGGACGTGCAGACCGCGTGAGACGACGCTTCATCCAGTCCCAAACATGCTCAATGGGGGATAGATCCGGAGATCTTGCTGGCCAGGGTAGTTGACTTACACCTTCTAGAGCACGTTGGGTGGCACGGGATACATGCGGACGTGCATTGTCCTGTTGGAACAGCAAGTTCCCTTGCCGGTCTAGGAATGGTAGAACGATGGGTTCGATGACGGTTTGGATGTACCGTGCACTATTCAGTGTTCCCTCGACGATCACCAGTGGTGTACGGCCAGTGTAGGAGATCGCTCCCCACACCATGATGCCGGGTGTTGGCCCTGTGTGCCTCGGTCGTATGCAGTCCTGATTGTGGCGCTCACCTGCACGGCGCCAAACACGCATACGACCATCATTGGCACCAAGGCAGAAGCGACTCTCATCGCTGAAGACGACACGTCTCCATTCGTACCTCCATTCACGCCTGTCGCGACACCACTGGAGGCGGGCTGCACGATGTTGGGGCGTGAGCGGAAGACGGCCTAACGGTGTGCGGGACCGTAGCCCAGCTTCATGGAGACGGTTGCGAATGGTCCTCGCCGATACCCCAGGAGCAACAGTGTCCCTAATTTGCTGGGAAGTGGCGGTGCGGTCCCCTACGGCACTGCGTAGGATCCTACGGTCTTGGCGTGCATCCGTGCGTCGCTGCGGTCGGGTCCCAGGTCGACGGGCACGTGCACCTTCCGCCGACCACTGGCGACAACATCGATGTACTGTGGAGACCTCACGCCCCACGTGTTGAGCAATTCGGCGGTACGTCCACCCGGTCTCCCTCATGCCCACTATACGCCCTCGCTCAAAGTCCGTCAACTGCACACACGGTTCACGTGCACACTGTCGCGGCATGCTACCAGTGTTAAAGACTGCGATGGAGCTCCGTATGCCACGGCAAACTGGCTGACACTGACGGCGGCGGTGCACAAATGCTGCGCAGCTAGCGCCATTCGACGGCCAACACCGCGGTTCCTGGTGTGTCCGCTGTGCCGTGCGTGTGATCATTGCTTGTACAGCCCTCTCGCAGTGTTCGGAGCAAGTATGGTGGGTCTGACACACCGGTGTCAATGTGTTCTTTTTTCCATTTCCAGGAGTGTATAACATGGTGGGGAAATCTACTCGAAATATTTTCCAAATTATCCTTCAGGTGCTCAGTTTTACTTGTAGAATAACGTATTAAAATATTTCCACATGTTTGTGAATCAACCTTTATACTATAGCAGTTCTTCCTACGCATGGTCAAAGTTTCATCGAGCTATGTTACTTGGCAGTGACACATAACGCGAATGTTACCTCCGTTGTAAGTTTTGCACACCACAGTATCTCGCTGCCTTCACACTAGACAACAATAGGGCAGTGGCCATACTGGAAACAGAAGCACATCTGCAGCACTCATAGAGTCGGCTAGGTACACTTGCCGATCAACAAAAATGACTACAAATATGCGGAAATAGCGAACGGAATGTTAATCTGATGTACAAGGTACGTCTGAAAAGTTCGGCCATTCGACTGAGAAAATAAAGATATAAGAGTTACAAACAGAATATCTTTACTGGCCTTGAAAGTAATCGCCATTAGCTACAACACACTTCTTGGTTGTACAGCTGTTGGAAATTGTCAGCAATCGATCCTTGCAGATAAAGCGTTTCTTGCATTTTCTTTGGCATTGAGTGTAAGTAAGAGATAGAAAACAAGATGTTGGTCCAGATAATGAAAGAGAGAGAGAAGCATAACCATGAAAGCCTGATAGTGGAAATATTACACTTAGAACATGACGATTAGATCAACTTTCTCCGAATAGACAGTCAAACATTTATTTACTTCGCCCTCACATTGCAAAGGAGGCACAAGTTGCAAAAATTCACTGTCTTCTTCTTGGCCCCTAATAACAAATCATTAAACTACCACTGTATGGGAATATAAAGATCATCCGTGGAGGAACTGTAGAGCTTCGTGTTTTTTTTCTAATTTATTTATTTTATTGCAAAAAAATGGCTCTGAGCTCTATGCGACTTAACTTCTGAGGTCATCAGTCGCCTAGAACTTGGAACTAATTAAACCTAACTAACCTAAGGACATCACACACATCCATGCCCAAGGCAGGATTCGAACTTGTGACCGTAGCGGTCGATCGGCTCCAGACTGTAGCGCCTAGAGCCACACAGCCACTCCGGCCGGCTATTTTATTGCACACCCGCACGTATGTTGTGCCTAGAATTTTTATTTTGGTCTTGACTCCTTCCTTTCTAATATATGGCTGGGAAAGACGAAACACCCCTACAATTTGGTAACTGTCAGCGCTGTTTTGTTTCTATCCTTGATCGCTGTTTGCATAATTGCGGACACTCACGGTACAGTGAGACAAATTGTAACAAAACTCGTTTTCGCTTATCACCCATCAACACAAACAATGTCGGCCGTCTTGTGAAATTTGCCGTCAATCAAAATTTCTCTCAAACAACACGCTCTGTGTTTGACAAGTACGTCAAATAACGTCGTTCTCAGGTCTAATACTTGACGAACCTAGTTGTCTGACAAACTGTTTGATGGTGTACGGCGTGCTTTAAAGTGTGTCGTAGTCTAAATGGTTGATGTGCACGGGTCCCTTGTATGAGCTTACAGTTTATGGTGTCGATGTTCACTGGTGTCCAAAATTAAAGCAAAAAAATGCAATTCATCATCCTGTATCCAGTTCACGGCGTACTCATATAAACTGTCATCGGATACCCATACGATCGTGTTCTGCACGGAAGATGGTTGTCCGATCAACGGACAACACGCCAGCGATTACGTCAGGGCACCTATCGAACGCGCTGGTGCTTGCCGGGTAGTCCCACATCCACAATCGCTGTGTACACAGCCACATATGGCCCAGTACGGCACTGTGATGACGTCTACCAGATTCTCTGTTGTGGAGGACCATAGGAAGACCGAAAGCAGGACAGTCGCAAACTGTGATCCGACTACTTGATGTGAATCGTTCTCGTGTTTCTCGAATGTGACGCCATTTTATAGAGATCGAAACTGTATCCCGAAGACCAGGTCAGGGCCGACTATGTGTGACATCAGAAAGAGAGGACCTTTATTTGGCAGTAAGAGCACGACGGTACCGTCTTAGTACTGCACGGCAACTGGCATCTGACCTCGCAGCATCCTCTGGACGTGTTGTATCGAGACAAACGGTGTAGAGAAGGCTTCAGCAGAGTTGCCTTTATTCTCCGAGACCTGCTGTATGGGTACCTCCGACGCGTCTTCACAGGACCGAACGTCTAGACTGGAGTCGTCAACATGCCATGGGGACGGTCGAACAGTGGGCCAATCTTCCTTTCACATATGAGTCTATATTTGTTCTGGAGAGTGATTATCGGCGGATTCGCATCTGGTGGGAACCTGGGACACGATTTCGGGATCCAACCGTTCTCGAAAGAGACTGATACCGAGGATGATCCCAAATATCACAAGCGTCTTCTAACCAAACTGCGTGCCTACGGAGTATCGCCTCAGTTGTGCGACTGGATTCGTGATTTCCTGTCAGAAAGGTCACAGTTCGTAGTAATAGACGGAAAGTCATCGAGTAAAGCAGAAGTAATATCCGGCGTTCCCCAAGGAAGTGTTATAGGCCCTCTATTGTTTCTGATCTATATTAACGACATAGGAGACAATCTGAGTAGCCGTCTTATATTGTTTGCAGATGATGCTGTCATTTACCATCTTGTACAGTTATCAGATGATCAAAACGACTTGCAAAATGATTTTGATAAGAGATCTGCATGGTGCGAAAAGTGGCAATTGACCCTGAATAAAGAAACGTGTGAAGTTATTCACATAAGTACTAAAAGAACTCAGCTAATTTTCAATTAAGCAATAACTCACACAAATCTGAAGGGTGTAAATCAACTAAATACTTAGGGATTACAATTACAAATAACCTAAATTGGAACGATCACATAGATAATATTGTGGGAAGAGCAAACCAAAGACTGCGGTTCACTGGCAGAACACTCAGAAGGTGCTACAGGTCTACTAGAGAGACTGCTTACACCACGTTTGATCCGCCATGTTCTGGAGTATTGCTGTGCGGTGTGGGATCCGCATCAGGTGGGACTGACGGATGACATCGAAAAAGTACAAAGAAAGACAGCTCGTTTTGTATTACCGTGAAATAGGGAAGATTGTGTCACAGACATGATACGTGAATTGGAGTGACTATCATTAAAGCAAAGGCGTTTTTCGTTGCGACCGGATCTTCTCCTGAAATTTCAATCACCAGTTTTCTCCTACGATTGCGAAAACATTCTGTTGGCACCCACCTACATAGGGAGAAATCATTATCACGATAAAATAAGAGAAATCAGGGCTCACACAGAAAAATTTAAGTGCTCGTTTTTCCCACGTGCCGTTAGAGAGTGGAACGGTAGAGAGACAGCTTGAAGGTGGTTCATTGAACCCTGTGCCAGGCACTTTATTGTGAATAGCAGAGTAATCACGTAGATGTAGATGGTGTGGGCAGGTATTATTTTGACCACTCGAACCCCTTTTGGGTGAATCGGCAAGGTTTAACTGCTGTCACGTATCGTGACAATGTCTTGGCACTTCATGTGTATTTGTTGCGAGATGCTGTGGACCTAGACTTCGTACTGATCGACGATAATGCTCGACCTCATAGAGGACGGGTGGTTGATGTTTTGTTGGAAACGGAAGATATTGCACACATGGCGTAGCCTACACGCTCCCCCGATTTGTATTCCATAGAGCATATCTGGGATGCACTAAGCAGCCGGGATGCACCACGTCAGCATCCACCAACCACTCTTCAAGATTTTCGATCAGCTCTGCAGAAAGAATGGGCGTTATTGCCTCACCGAGCGGGGTGGCGCAGTGGCCTGCAAGCTGGACCCACATTCGGGAGGACAGCGGTTCAAACCAGTGTCCGGGCATCCTGATTTAGGTTTCTCGTGATTTCCTTGAAACGTTTCAGTCAAATGCCACGCTGGTGCCTTTGAAAGGGCACGGCCGATTTCCTTCCCTATCCATCCCTAATCCGAGCTTGTTCTCTGTCTCTACGCGTAATGACCTCGTTGTCGACGGGACGTTACACACTAATCTCTTCCATTATCGCCTCAACATGAGACCGATGACATCATCCACAGCATGCCCCATCGGTGCCAGGCCTGTATTGTTGCCAGTGGTGGTCACACCCCGTGGAGCACATCATCCAATTGTCGGAGTGCGTGCGTAAATACGTGAAGTTGGAAAAAAACGAAGAAAATTTTTAATATGTAAGAAACTATCAGCCTCGATTGCCGTAATGAAACCAACCTTTACCTAGGTTTCAGCCCAAGTGATTGAGCCTTCTTCAGAAGATAAACCTGATTCTATAATATGTCTACGAGGGCATGATCTAGAAATAGGCGTTGTCACATTTTAAAAATGCGGTACATATGTACTAAGTCTATTCAGGCTGTTTTAGTTTTATTTCTAGACCATGCCCTCGTAGACATATTATAGAATCAGGTTTATCTTCTGAAGAAGGATCAATTCCTTGGGCTGAAACCTAGGTAAAGGTTGGTTTCATTACCGCAATCGAGGATGATAGTTTTATATATATTAGATTATCACGATAGCTGACTGGGCTGCAATGTTGAATGCCGGCCGGTGTGGACGAGCAGTTCTAGGCGCTTCAGTCCGGAACCGCGCTGCTGCTATGGTCGCAGGTTCGAATCCTGCCTCGGGCATAGATGTGTGTGATGTCCTTAGGTTAGTTAGGTTTAAGTAGCTCTATGTCTAGGGGACTGATGACCGCAGGTGTTAATCCCATAGTGCTTAGAGCCATTGAACCATTTTTTGGTTGCAGCTGTATAGGTTCTGTGTTCTTTACGTTGTCTCTACTTTACTATCAACCGTTTATAGTGTTTTGTGGGAAAATAAACGCAGCCTTGCAGAATCCCCATTTGTTGCTTTAATTTTGGACACCAGTGTAGTTTCGTAACATCGTCTCCAACCATTACAGCCCGCAGCTCGTGGTCGTGCGGTAGCGTTCTCGCTTCCCACGCGCGGGTTCCCGGCTTCGATTCCCGGCGGGGTCAGGGATTTTCTCTGCCTCGTGATGGCTGGGTGTTGTGTGATGTCCTTAGGTTAGTTAGGTTTAAGTAGTTCTAAGTTCTAGGGGACTGATGACCATAGATGTTAAGTCCCATAGAGCTCAGAGCCATTTGAACCAACCAACCATTACACGGCGTTCTCCGGCTGACCGCTCGACCACGACCCTGTCTGACGTTCTTCAAGAACAGCGTAACAGATGGTCCTCTAGATCTCATAGTATTGCCCACTTATTTATTTTATCTCCAGACGATGTCCCGTACCCGGACTTCTTTGGAAGGGGGTGGCATCTCCTTCTCCCAGTAGCCGAATGGCGTACTTTTTTACGTCATTTCTGACGCGACGTGATGTAATGACATCATTATTCTCGAGCGCTCGGCCTGCTGCTTCGGCTGCTACCGTCAACCTCCCCAAGGACTTTGTCGAAAAATCGCTGCGACGTCTCCAGCGCAAATGGAGCGGGACGGAAATCGCATGGGGAAAGGCGACGGTCCTTCCCCATCACGTCAATCCTGTTGGTTGCCTGACCTTCCCGTAAGTCACAGTTTAGGGCCTTAAATGTCCGAAAGAAATTTTCACCGATACTCGTAAGTAACATGGCAAAATGTTCGCCTGTTCATTGTCGTAATTTCGATAAAGTGGAGCTGTCTGTTAGTACATCATTATTCTCGAGCGCTCGGCCTGCTGCTTCGGCTGCTACCGTCAACCTCCCCAAGGACTTTGTCGAAAAATTGCTGCGACGTCTCTAGCGCAAATGGAGCGGGACGGAAATCGCATGGGGAAAGGCGACGGTCCTTCCCCACCACGTCAAGCCTGTTGGTTGCCTGACCTTCCCATAAGTCACAGTTTAGGGCCTTAAATGTCCGAAAGAAATTGTCACCGATACTCGTAAGTAACATGGCAAAATGTTCGCCTGTTTATTGTCGTAATTTCGATAAAGTGGAGCTGTCTGTTAGTACTTTAAACTACATTGTACTTCCTCATCGGTGTTATCCAATTTTATAAAATGAAGTAATGACTCGCAATTAATTTTATAATATTGCGCATAAGTAATAAACCCAATGTTCAATATTTAGTGTGGATCAATTACGACAATTTCGCCTGTGTATTGTCGGACACCTATTGTAATTTCGATCACAGAAGGTTTTTTTTTTTTTTTTTTTTTTTTTTTTTAAATGGACTTGGGATTTGCAGTCCGGGGTGATATGGTGCAATGCAGCGTAGGGCAGTGGCTCCGTCACTGCATTTCGCTTTGGAGGTGTGGCGGTTGGGCTTGTGGTCCCGTACGCCAGGGCAGGGGTGGGATGTGCCAGAATGTTTTCTGCAACATACCAAATATATCAACTGTTCATTTAAATTTGCCTGCGAGTATGCTCCTACAAAATAATTTTGTTTTTACTATGAGAGAAGACGAAGTCTTTAAGCTGTACGTTGCTTCTTGTTATGTACATCTGACTGTTCGCTTTTGCCGTCAGTGTTCTCCGACGCCCAAGGATACATGTAGACAAGTCTCTCCTACCCAGTGGCGTACGAAGACAGTGAATGAAGTAGCCTCAGCCTTTACTGATTTTGCTAAGATGGCATGGCACTCTTCCTTGATTTTACAGGAACATACACTAAAATCATTATTGACGTTCTTGAGCGACAAAATGGTTTGAACCAAACAGCTTTCTGTGGTTCAGTGAACGCCACATCCGTCCGTCATGTATACTGCAGACATCAGCTCCCGTGTGCTCGTAAACCGGTCGTAGAATTTCAGACAACTTTAATCACTCGGAATAACCCGATGTTTAATACATCTTCATACACATTTTTCATTAATTTTTAGTCCTTGATAAGTGCAAAAGGAAGAAGCTTAACGCCATAACTCTCTCTGCATTCTTCTGTTTCCACCTTCGTTCAACTAACTGTCCATCCTCTAATTTTACATACATATTAAGCCGTCTTGGCAAAGAAATTTACGTATTTTAGGTTACATAGATAATAATAATGATGAAAGAAAAGCTATGTCCGTGTGAACACGCCAGGAAAATTCCTTCATATCATGTATTTCTACGAAACACTGTGTCCTCTGAAAAGAGAGGGGACGACACACACACACACACACACACACACACACATACACACACACACACACACACTTTTTGGCACGTTTTCTCACATACTTTTGCTAAACATTTTTACATCAACGTTGACACGATTTATTTCACTGCATTCATATTTTCAAAATATTTCGAAAGTCGTCAAAAGAGTATATGGTTCCACTTTCAATATTTATATTTCCGGCAATATCTTGGTTGTTAGCAGAGTTATGAGATCAAATAACACATCCCTGTGCGTACTATTGTGGCGGTTTTTGTGTATCATCAACATCGACAAGTGCAATGAATATGGATGATACGATACTCTATGGTATTCTGCGGTTTGAATTCACTCCGTTTTTTTTTTTTTTTTTTTTTTTTTTTTTTTTTTTTTTTTTTTTGCGTTTGCATTGATTTGATTTTGTAAATGACACTGACAATATTATACACATGTATAATGCATTATTCATACTACAACTTCTCCCAGATAATTATTTTGTTCAAATTGCACAAGAATTCCACCTGATTAGTGTAATAATGTTGACTGTAAGTTGTGTTCATATCACTAAAATTACAGATCGTACATCAGAGCTTTTATAATTTTTTTGTCTTCGATGGGTTTAATTATTCTTAGCAAATTGATCGTGAAAAGGAACCACAGAATACCACCCGCACACAACACTGACGTATGCTACCAGAAATATTTTTCTCCGTGATTCATGCGTAGTTTAATTTTGGCTACATACATCAGCAATGAAATCTTAGAATAAATACCATCAGCACTGTTCTTAGAAAATGCAGTCTGATTCCATTTATTTTTTCTTTTAAAAATGGAGTTCAGTACCACCGGTGCACATTTATTTCTCACACATCGGAATATTGGAAGTTTGCAGTTTCAAGTAATTTAAATTCGCCGCTGTAATAAAAGTTAAGATGGCGGCCAACAAAAGATAGAGGATTTCTTATTTAATTAAGATTTTCCTTTTCCCAATAAATCATTTAAATCATTTAAGTTGATGCTACCAATAAAAAATTATTAAATTGTTTTTCAAATTAGTTTAACACAAACCCATGCTATTTTCAACTAGAAGTACAGACGAAGTTGCTATATAATCGCAACTAACAATGGCTGCGCTTCTTGCAGCTATGATAAAACAATTAATACAAAATTATAATTAAAGGAGGAAGTGAATTTTCAATAATTAATCATAAATAGTTTTAACGCATTTGGCTCTATTTGTTTTTACCAGCAAATGAACATCTGAGTACAATAATTTTACATTAAATGTTTTTCATTTAACAGACCTCAAATCGATTCGCGTCTTGCGTCGGCGATGTACCTCAGAAGAAGACGACAAAAGGGTACAAAACAAAAGAAAAGAATGACATAGATTAACAAAGAATGTGAGAGAAATATTGTCTCTTTTTTACATAATTACCATCTTTTCAAGAAATAATTGAATGAATATTATCCACACGTTCATATTCCACTCGTAATTGTAACCTCTCCGCAAATTTATTAATGTATGAAAAATAAGAAAATGAAACCAAGAGTAACCTCCCAACAAAAATGATGTTTAGTAATAATGCAAAATGGAACCATATGTAAACTCCCCACACAATTGATAAATGATAATTGACCAAAAAGCACACAATAATATTAATTAAATAATGAGCCATGAACCAAATGTAACCTCCTAACAGAAATAATAATGTCTGGTAAATTTTATAAGGACAGCAGCGCTGACCTTCGGCCCTGTATTCTGAATAAAAAAAGCAAAAATTCTTACCTCAATAAAAACTGCATCATAAAAGCTGCATCTATATCTGCTCTTATCTATCGACACAGCTTCGTGCAATGCTGGCGTATATTAAATTTTGATTCTTGGAGGAAATGCATAGGAAATATTCTTTAAATTGAAATGAATGTTTTTCTTTAAAAGAGTTACTTTATAAAAAATTATTATTGAGGCATTTTTTTAACAAATTAATTACAATTAACATGAATTACTAGATGTGCGCAATGCTGCTTTATTACCTTCTATAACAATACTCATCGTCCACCACAATCCTGACCAGAGTCGCAAGAAGAGCACGCCGCCGACGCATGCCGACGCCTGCTCAGTACAACCGTCCACTCGCTACTACTGTCGACTGACTACTCCCTCAGCCGACTCGCTACACACTACTGACGACTTGCGCGGTCAAGCGCAGACTAGCAACGATAAATAACTCTCTGGTCAGAGATTCTGTCATGCCTCGCCATCGCTGGTAATGAATACATACGTGTTTCATAACCCTCCACTGGGGGGGCAAAAATTTGGCAGCGATGGTGAGTCATTTGGACTTGCCATGAGCGACAAATTTTTTTTAACTAACTAACTTTACAATCACGGAATATACAGATATATAGGTGTAGAACATGAAGTAAATATAGTGCACACTCACTGAGTACAGAAGATATCAAGCAAAGACAAATGTATATACAATGAGTACAAAACAAATTAACAAATGACATAAGTGCACATGCACTGTAGTTCAGAACATATCAGCAAATCAAAAATGTATATGCAATTAGTAGAAATCATGTTAACAAATGATTTTCACTATGTTACAAGAATTAGGATAGGAAAGGGAAGGATTGCATCATGGTTGTAGCACTTTAGGTTGCACACAGCTGCACTGAAAGTCCATATCTTTCTACAGAAGCACAACGCCAAGTGAGTCAATCTGAAGTTCTTTTCCCAGAAGTATTAATCAGCGTAGCCAAGACACTGAAATGTCGTAGTAATATTCCATGTTATCTTTTTGGTGGTACATTAGGTACACCAAACAGTGGGACCATAATAGCATCTCCATCGCTCACGGTAGTGGACAGCATGTCGTGTCAACACCACGCTCTTGCAAGGTACACAAACGTAGAATTAGTGCAAAAACCAAATATAGTGCTCCATGATCATGAGGATATACAGGACAAACGGATATTGTAGTAATTCCAGGTAATTAGGTCAGAAGGTGAAGGACATTAAGTCACACACTAGTCTTCATTGAGAATTACACTACTAGTTGGTGGCACTCATTGCCCAGTTATTGAACATTTCTGTACCATGTATGTAGTATTACAGAATAATGTTCATGAGTTGTTTTACAGAGAACATTGGCACTCATTGCCTAATTATAAACCATCAGAAGTCATCATTGAAAACAGGAGCTAATAAATGACATAGTATTACAGAATAATGTACATAAATCGTTTGACAGAGAACATTGGCACTCATTGCCTCATTATAAACCATCAGAAGTCATCATTGAAAACAGGAGCTAATAAGTGACATAGTATTACAGAATAATCTACATAAATCGTTTTACAGAGAACATTGGCACTCATTGCCTGATTATAAACCATCAGAGGTCATCACTGAAAACAGGAGCTAATAAATGACATAGTATTACAGAATAATGTTCATGAGTCGTTTTACAGAGAACATTGGCACTCATTGCCTAATTATAAACCATCAGAAGTTATCATTGAAAACAGGAGCTAATAAGTGGCATAGTATTACAGAATAATGTTCATAAATCGTTTTACAGAGAACATTGGCACTCATTGCCTAATTATAAACCATCAGAAGTCATCATTGGAAACAGGAGATAATAAATGACATAGTATTATAGAATAATATACATAAATCGTTTTACAGAGAACATTGGCATTCATTGCCTAACTATAAAGCATTATTTTTTTTAAAGCAATGCATTGCGTTGGGTAATTACTGAAGAATGAAAATATTTGCTTTTGAGTTGTTGCTGCAAATGAAGATGTGTAATGTCATTCGTCATGAGTCAGCTGTAGCAAGATTATGAAACAAATAGAGTATATGTAATCACGTTCATAAATGACATAGGTTTAATGAACAACTGCTTATAGCACATTAATTTCATAAATAATTTCTCCTGCAAAAATACAAAAATGGATTATTAAACTGAAAGAAGAACCGCATTTTATGCTGAAAAGTAGTGAACTTCGAATTAACAGGTAGTGAAATGTGTATTAAAAAAATGTGTTTCCTAGCTGTCCTTTCCAAAACCTTCAGTCATCATACTATGCAATATAACACATACTGTCAAAACGAACTGCAACAAATACTTAAATAACTATATAGCATCTCTTAACTAACAGCAAATATATAAACTTCATCATTATTTTCATCTGCAAAGAAAAATTTCATTATCCATATCACCATAACTCCATTAGTATCATCACCTGTAAAGAAAAACTTCATTATCCATAGTAGCTTATTCTTCATCATTATTCATCACCATTCATTATCATCTGCAAAAAAAATCACTTCATTACTCATTACACAACTATTCCTTATTTCTAGCATATTTCATCACTAAAACTAAGATGTGTAGTTCTGTCTGACAGCCTGCATCAATCGCCTTGTATTCTGAAAGAAAAAATTAGTTAAGACTGCTATTCTACGATGTGTATAGTATATTCTTGTTAATGCTTGTTAATCCTGATCCATTTACTCTTCATCACGAAGTATTGTATCCTCTTTCGTTCATTCCGAAGGTGAAATTCCCATTTCTGTTTAATTTATTTCTTTTACACGTTACTTCTTTCTGAAAATGATGAATAAAGATTAATGTCTTGCATTTAATTCATATACCCATTAGATAAAAACTGGTTTATAGTAGCATAATTGAGCAGACAGCATAGCATGTCAGAAAACGTAATATGTCAAAAACATAGATAGTGTTCAGAGGCAAAAATGTACACATTGTATCACAATGTAGCAGCAAAAAAAAAAGTAAAGTAGTCACGATGTTGAGATATCATAAGGCAAAAATGTCAAAGTCAACTGGTGTTTGCTATATGTTAACTATTTCATAGTGCATACAAACAAAACAGGAAAACAATCGTACATACATAAAAATGGAAAATATGCACGGTCTAGGGTGTATAACGACAAGAAGAGCGACCTGCTAACTTTACCTTGCCGGGCACTTGCCAAGAAAAAAATACGACAATCATCAGTAAGTATTCACATAAATATAATTGCATAAATGGTCATAAAAGTTAAAATGGTTCAAATGGCTCTGAGCACTATGGGACTCAACTGCTGTGGTCATTAGTCCCCTAGAACTTAGAACTAGTTAAACCTAACTAACCTAAGGACATCACAAACATCCACGCCCGAGGCAGGATTCGAACCTGCGACCGTAGCGGTCTTGCGGTTCCAGACTGCAGCGCCTTTAACCGCACGGCCACTTCGGCCGGCATCATAAAAGTTAGCAAATGGCATTACAGCATGTTAAATCATGAAGTATCTTCATTCAATAAAAGGTTTGATATTCGATATGTGGTGGTTTCCTTTGGTTTTTCTGGTTCTCAAAGTTTCGACGTATACAACATTGGGGTGAGGAATGCTGCGAATCCGATATGGACATGCGTATAGATGTTCAAATTTACTGCACCTACCTTTTGTTCTATTGGATAAATAGTGTGTACGTACTAATATCTTCTGTCCAATGTGAAAGTCACGGCGTGTACAAACCTGTTTTTGCGGTCTTCTCCGGCGCTCTGCGGCACGTTTGATGTTGTTCAGCGCAATGTCAATTATTTCATGGTGTCGTAGTCGACGAGATGTAGGAAAGTTTACTAATTCTTTAATTTTGTTAGGTGGTTCAACATTCTTCTGTATAACGGACGGAGAGAGCATAGTGGATTCATTTGGTATGGAATTAATTACATCAGCATGTTTCAAATAACGTTTTCGTGAACAAGATTCTGCGTGTCAAAATTATTGCTTGCGTTACTGGAATATACAACCTGTACTATATTTAATCAAATTCTATCTGACGTGTTATTATTTTCAGGAGGATGCTGTGGCATTTCAACTATTTGTACTGTCCTATTATTTCTTCCTGACGTATTACGTTCTGGATGATACCTACTGTCTGGTACATTCATGACTAAATGTTGTGGTGTATGTTCTTGCTGCTGATAAGATAGACTGTCATTAAATGTACGCTGAAAATTGTGCTCATTACCTTTACGTCTGTCGTGATAATCATTTCTATACGGCGCTCTGCAATAGGAATTGAAATAGTGTGTTTTCTGTACGTAGTTATTTCCTTGTTGCTTTGCATTACTATTTGTTGGAGCTGAGACTATACGTGCACGCAGCGAAACATTGAAGCTTGGTTGACCTTGTACATTACATTGTTGGTTATGTATGCTAACCGGCTGGTTTTGTTGCTGTTGCGGTGAAAAACGTCTATTATTACCAAAATGTGTTTGCGCCTGCTGAAAATTTTGCACATACTGATGATTAAATTTTTCTCTGATATTAAAGTTCTCGTGGTTGTCATTTCTGGAGCGTCTAATGAAAAATTGTCTCTTTCGGTAAAAGTTGTCGTATCAGGTTTTCTTTACACGTTCCTTAATCTCAGATAGAGCGATAGTTGAAGAGCTGTTTTGACAGATATAAAGGATAGTAGAAGAGAAGGCAGCAGTGCAGACAACTAAAGATGATACAGCAATACTACGACTCAGGGCCCTGTGCACGCTACGGCACATACTCATTAAAGCGTAATGAATCCCCTGAGGTCAATTACGCGCTACAAATGAACTTTAGCTTTTGCGTTTCAGGCAATGCTGGTGAAAATTCAAAAACAAATTGCTGTATCCATGTTAATTGTAGTTTCTTCATTACAGGCAATGCTATTGAAAGTACAAAAATAAATTGTCGTATACGGTTCAAAGCGTGTACCTGTGCTCTGTCATTATTAAATTCCTTAGATTTTCTTACAGATAAAAATTGCTCGTAATCAACGTTATCGTCTCTGAATTTAATAATACGTTCAGGTTTGGGTGAGAATCTGTTTGTCTGTGTCTTTTCGGATTTTAAGTCGCATAGCTTTTCGAATTTTAAGTCGCCTAGTCTCTGTAAATTACCTAAGTTATACTGGCTGTGTAATTGTACGAAATGTTCGGAATGTGCCGTACGCTGTGACGTGTCAGTGACTGAAACATTTTTCATTTCTGTCACTTTAATACGTTCGTCAATTTGCTTGTTCTGCTGTTCACATTTCTTATCGACTTCCGTATCCAGAGTGTGTGAAAATTGTGGTCATTTTAAATTAAACCCGTCGCGTATCTGTGTTGCGTTTTCTGAACATTGTTCAGTGACTGCATTAATTTCATCTCTAAATGAATCTGTTGTCGCTAAGGCAAAAACATTTTTCATTTCTGTTACTTTAATACGTTCGTCACTGTGGCTGATCTGTTGTTCAAATTTCTTATCGACTTCCGTATTCAGAGTGCGTGAAAGTTCCGGTGAGTTTAAATTAAATTCGTCGCGTATCTGTGTTGCGTTTTTAGGACATTGTTCAGCGACTGCACTAATTTCGTCTCTATGTGATTCTGTTGTGGCTGCATGTCTATTATCTAATTCTTGTGCAACAGATATAGTTTTTTCACTACTATTACTAGCACAAGCCTTAATTTCGTCACGTAATTGTCCTTTAGTATCATAATATTGCGCGGCAATGGCTTTAATCTGTTCATCAAGCTGTTTATTCCGTCCACTAAGTTGTTTGATTTTTCATTAATGTTGTCTTGTCCTTCATTCGACTGTTTATAACTTTCATTAATTAGTTTACGTTGTTTGAGATCGTTTACCTGTATTTCATTCATTAGTAGTACTACTGCCACAATTTGACCCAATTTAAAATTAACAACACTATTCTCTGTGCTGTTTAATGGCGTATCTGCAATTGTCACGTTTTGTGTGACCATTTGGTCATTCTGTGATTCACCAACAGGTTTGCCAGTCGGATGCGCACTGTTAGTCACTACCTCGGAATTAAATAAATCCGACGCATTCTGTGTGTTAAGCTGGGCAGCGCTCATTGCAACAGAACGCCCCGCGTCATCAATTGTCGTCAAATTAACAGAGGACACAATTGAATTCGTTTGTCCATTATTAAGATAACAATCATTATTAGCGTTCGGTACGCACTGATTGTCTACAAATTGAGGACTGTCATTAAGACACTGAGTGTCGCAAGTACTATCGGTCAAGTTGTTTAAGTCGGTTATTTCACTCATTATACCTTGCGATGTACTATTAACAGTTTTTCGCGGCATTTTTCTCAAAACAAATTAATCACAAATGAAATAAGCACAATGCAAAAAGCAACAAACACAAATACAACAAAGAGCGACAAATTGCCGATGGTCTGTGAAAGAAAGAGTGACAAATTAGTAAATGCGTTGCGCCAAATGCTAATTACATTTAAGTAAATAAGAGCAAAAAAAATTGTTCAAATGGCTCTGAGCACTATGGGACTCAACTGATGAGGTCATTAGTCCCCTAGAACTTAGAACTAGTTAAACCTAACTAACCTAAGGACATCACACACATCCATGCCCGGGGCAGGATTCGAACCTGCGACCGTAGCGGTCTTGCGGTTCCAGACTGCAGCGCCAGAACCGCGCGGCCACTTCGGCCGGCTAAATAAGAGCAGATATATGACTACTTATCAGAAGATTCGCAAAGAAATACGATCCTGGCCGGATGTCGCCAAGTGTAACCTCCCCGCAAATTTATTAATGTATGAAAAATAAGAAAATGAAACCAAGCGTAACCTCCCAACAAAAATGATGTTTAATAATAATGCAAAATGGAACCATACGTAAACTCCCCACACAATTGATAAATGATAATTGACCAAAAACCACACAATAATATTAAGTAAATAATGAACCATTAACCAAATGTAACCTCCTAACAGAAATAATAATATCTGGTAAATTTTGTAAGGACAGCGGCGCTGACCTTCGGCCCTGTATTCTGAATAAAAAAAAAGCAAAAATTCTTACCTCAATAAAAACTGCATCATAAAAATTGCCTCTAAATCTGCTCTTATCTATCGACACAGCTTCGTGCAATGCTGGCGTATATTAACTTTTGATTCTTGGAGGAAATGCATAGGAAATATTCTTTAAATTGAAATGAATGTTTTTCTTTAAAAGAGTTACTTTATAAAAAATTATTATTGGGGCATTTTTTGAACAAATTAATTACAATTAACATGAATTACTAGATGTGCGCAATGCTGCTTCATTACCTTCTACAACAATACTCATCGTCCACTACAATCCTGACCAGAGTCGCAAGAAGAGCACGCCGCCGACGCATGCCGACGCCTGCTCAGTACAATCGTCCACTCGCTACTACTGTAGACTGACTACTCCCTCAGCCGACTCGCTACACACTACTGACGACTCGCGCGGTCAGGCGCAGACTAGCAACGATAAATAACTCTCTGGTCAGAGATTCTGTCATGCCTCGCCATCGCTGGTAATGAACACATACGTGTTTCATAATAAAAAAATATATATATCGAGGATGTTATACTATATTTTGCCGAAGCCTTGCCATTGAATTATTATTATATACTGTCCGCTAGATGTAGGTAACGTAAACCTAAGTGTGTATTACTGACAGCTGCTGTTCTCGGTTTGTAATCGGGACATGACATTAAATGTTCCAGAAGACTCGGTTGCAGGTGCATGGACTCTCCCCGGTAAGCCCATTAATCTACTACTGACTTCACAGTGGTACTTTGTAACGCCGGTGTTAACATACCCTGCAGGCTTATTACCGCACTGGTCTCTTCCTTGGGTAAATGTATAGGTCGGTATCTCATGTATTTACTGGTATCACCGTCCTCATATGTGAAAATGTAGTCTATTTTTCTTTCTCTATGCGCGAACTTAATGATCAGTCTATATTGTAAGATATTTGAAGCACTGTTCGTAAACCGTCTGTCTGACCGCAAATTAACAACGAAATTAACAACGAAATATTTGCGCACTCGTGTGTCCTGTGCAGAAATTTCTATCTGTGGTTTTGAAATACATCATTCTCTTTGTATATGACAGACAATTAATTTGATATACAGGCGTGTACGACTATGATTGTAGCAACATGGACAACGTCTGCTTTTTAAAAAAGAAAAAAACAAGGGAATTATCCTGTTTCGAATATTCCGTTCGGTCAAAAGAAGATTTTATTTCCATTTCCATTAATGAGTACTGCCTTCGGTCGCAGGGTCGTTATTAAAGTTCAGCAATCTAAACCTCAAAGAGGCAAAGCTAATTATAACTTCGCTTGTTTTGACCTTTCAGGCATTAACGCAAATTTCGCTCTGTGTTCCTTTTACGCAGAAATGTTAGCGTATCAGTCTTCTTTGGGAAATCGCTGACGGCAGCTTACTGCAAGGTAAATCGTTTACTTCACGATTAATACATGACATTTGGAAGAAACTACTCTCCCAACAGTGTCGCCCATATCGTGTTTCAGACAACTGTAATTGGTAAAGTGACTGCGTAAAGGAACGACAAGTCAGAAAGCTTTCGGTTCTATTGTTACTCGACAACACATGACCTGTTCTCTCAGTAAGAACAGATAAGTAATTTATCCGGAGTGGGTGGGATCGTAGGTCATGCGGATTATTTTAAATCTGAATAATTTAGAAATTCAGAAATACATTGTAAGTAGGCTGTTTATGTTTTCTCTATGTAAGTAGGCTGTTTATGTTTTCTTATTGGCAACGTTACGTAGCGCTCAATATGAAAATCACTGGCTGTGCTGTGTGCAGTCTGTGGCTAGTTTGCATTGTTGTCTGCCATTGTAGTGTTGGGCAGCGGCAGCTGGATGTGAACAGCGCGTAGCATTGCGCAGTTGGAGGTGAGCCGCCAGCAGTGGTGGATGTGGGGAGAGAGATGGCGGAGATTTGTAATTTGTCATGAACTGCTATATTTATACATGATGATATCAAGGTAAATACATTGATTGTTCTCTATTAATATCTTTCATTTGCTAACTATCCCTATCAGTAGTTAGTGCCTACAGTAGTTTGAATCTTTTATTTAGCTGGCTGTAGTGGCGCTCGCTGTATTGCAGTAGCTTGAGTAGCGAAGATTTTTGCGAGGTAAGTGATTTGTGAAAGGTATAGTTTAATGTTAGTCAGGGCCCATTCTTTTGTAGGGAATATTGAAAGTCGGATTGCGTTGCGCTAACAAAATATTGTGTGTCAGTTTAAGGACAGTCGTGTAGAATTGTTCAAAAGGGGACGTTTCATATGGCGTATAGGATTTTCTTTCTACAGATTTGCAACGCTAATTCTTGACCTGTGAAATATCTTTATGTGAGACTGTCACTGTAGCGGAAACTGCTGTCGTAAATATTTCCGTAAGAAAGTTAAGTGACCACCTGCACGTAATGCGTCGTGGGCACCCAGCTGTGTCGGACGCCTGGAGAGAGGGCCATTGGCGCGTGCCTTTCAGAGCACAGGAAGGGAAAAAAAAAGGGAGGCCATTATCCTGGCCATTGTCATTCCTTTAGAGAAAGCATCGCAAATCTGACACGCTAATTACTTGGAAACATATCGTACTTTCTGATATTTACTGAAATGCCTAATGAAATGACAAGAAATAGTTTGTCTACACACCTGACTATGACTACTGTCTTTCTAGATGAGAGATTTTTTTACTACTTATGAAATGCCACATGACTATTGAACGATGTTCTTACGCTTTGCTTTGTACATAGTTGCTTATTTCATTTGATATCTAGTTTCTAGCTGCACTGCAGCATTGGTTAAAATAAAATTTTATAGATGTACTAATATAAATATTTTCTGTCTACAGATCGAGTATATAATAATTTTTTTCAAAAAAATGAGGGAGCACAAAGCGACATTTACCTTCACAGGAACTGCATTCATAATTTTCTTTTCAAGTACTTGGTAATTTCTTTTGTAGAATAAATTGTGATGCATCACTCTAGTGTTAAGATGTGACATAGGTATTAGACATGGCCATTTTTAGTGTAATATTTTTTTCTGCTTGAGCTATGTCATGTTTTGATATAAGTTATTACATTTGCTGCTGCTAGCTTTGCCAATCTGTATTTTTTGTCATTGCTGCTTGTGTTAATTGTTTTGTGCTGCTGCATTGCCTCGTCCCTTAGTTTAGCATCTGAGCTCAGTAGATTTAAGTTAGCTTAAGATGGGGTAGGCTATATGAGAGAACGAGATGTGATGAATTGGAAGAAATGCATTGAGAAGCTATAAGAAAATGGTTTGGCCAAAAAAAAGTATTTTGAAAGAGGATATGAGCAAAAAAGTAGGGTTTAGGGACAACAGGTTTACGTAGGATTTTCTTGGAAATAAATAATGAGGTAAGAAATATGTGAACATATAAATACAGAAAGCATGCTTTGATAGGATTTTTTTGGTGGAAACAAATTTTGAAGTAAGACGAAAGATCTATGGAATGAAGTTTTAGGTTGGACTGCAGTACCAAATGTTACACTGAAAACAAACCCTGCCCTTTCCTCTTGTGTTATTCTGCTATGTGTTTGTGTACTCTTGTATATTTGTGTTTTTCCTGTCTTTCTGTGTTTAGCGGATATGAGTTACATTGTAGAATTTTTCTGATACTATGTTATTTACTTTGTAAAGATGTTAGACATTATTAATTCTGTTCTGTTTAATGCTCATGTGTGAAGTTGATGTTTCAAAAGTTATTGTGATCTTTTATGTATGTACTCATGTCATAATTCCACTGATGTATATGTTTATTTCTATTCTGTTGTAAAGCCGGTACTACAAATTTTATCTGTATTGTTATGTTTTTAATGATGTATTTTGTACCTTTGTTATTGTATTCTTATGTTATAAAATTGTAATTGTCACCAGTTCATGATATTATTAACTTGTTAGTTACATTTCACTGCACACGTTTCTGTTGGTCATAGTATATGGACAATATGTGAGAAGTACGGACTGTTAGTGTTTGCACGTGTGTTAATGATTCAGCAAGGGACTGGATAACAGCATTGCTGGTTCTAAGGACAATTCCAAAAACTTTGTGAGTGCACAAGTGGTGGTTATGGACTTGCTATATTCTCCGCAAGACTCTTCGATGGTGATTGTGCACCTGCACAGTCGCAACAGATGGCTGCTGGGCGTCTCTACATGGACTACAGTGGGTCTGCACCTTCGATGGCCCACCAATACCGTAATCTCTACAAGGACTACAGTGGGTCTGCATCTTTGATGGCCCACCAATACCATTATTTCTACAAGGACTGCAGTGGGTCTGCACCTCTGGTGGCCCACCAATACCGTAATCTCTACCAGGACTACAGTGGGTCTACTCTGTGATGACCTACCTACCAATACTCTTCAAAATTTCGACTGACTCTGCTGTGGGTTTGCTCTGTTGTGGCCCATTCCCTGTATGTATGTCAAGAGTCAGCACTGTCGCTCCGTTGGAAGGACAACACTACTTCTTCAAGATTGCATGGAAATCCACTACTTCTGTGTGCATTTTCCTTTACTGCTCAGACTTTGAGAAAAACACTGCAATTTTACTGTGACGAATGATGAGGACTGTCTTTATGGACTGTGAGAAAATTTTAGCTTTTGACCAACATTGTATCAATAAGTGTGTGCATTTGATTTCTTTGTTATTGTAATTATGAAAAATTTTATCAAATCATTATTGGCCACTGCCCAAAAAAAATTTATAAAATTTTTTGTGGGGAGCATGGGGGCTATGTAAGTAGGCTGTTTATGTTATCTCTATGTAAGTAGGCTGTTTATGTTTTCTTATTGGCAACGTTACGTAGCGCTCAATATGAAAATCACTGGCTGTGCTGTGTGCAGTCTGTGGCTAGTTTGCATTGTTGTCTGCCATTGTAGTGTTGGGCAGCGGCAGCTGGATGTGAACAGCGCTTAGCGTTGCGCAGTTGGAGGTGAGCCGCCAGCAGTGGTGGATGTGGGGAGAGAGATGGCGGTGATTTGTAATTTGTCATGAACTGCTATATTTATACATGATGATATCAAGGTAAATACATTGTTTGTTCTCTATTAATATCTTTCATTTGCTAACTATCCCTATCAGTAGTTAGTGCCTTCAGTAGTTTGAATCTTTTATTTAGCTGGCTGTAGTGGCGCTCGCTGTATTGCAGTAGCTTGAGTAGCGAAGATTTTTGTGAGGTAAGTGATTTGTGAAAGGTATAGTTTAATGTTAGTCAGGGCCCATTCTTTTGTAGGGAATATTGAAAGTCGGATTGCGTTGCGCTAACAAAATATTGTGTGTCAGTTTAAGGACAGTCGTGTAGAATTGTTCAAAAGGGGACGTTTCAACATTCGAGTGACATTGGTTAAATGCCATGAACATCCATACATTATACATATTTTCACGTAAACACACGAATTATAACATTATTTTTATCATAAATTTTGCGCAGGATTAAAAAAAGAAAACTAAGTAACGACCCGCCGCGGCTTCGAACGGATAGCACGAAATACAGGGTGATTCTAAAGTCACTATACTTTTGTACTTAAACCAATTTTATTAACCAATATATAATGGCACTGCAGCTTATGTTGCAATAGGACATAATTTCAGCACATTTCAATTTGACCACCTTGCATGTCTGGGCACACCCCCCAGTGCTCCACCGAAAAACCTGCCCAAGCATACCTGATGTAATCTCAGCAGCTGCGGCTCGAATCCGTTATGTTAAGTGTTCAGTGCTGCGGATCTTCACCTGGTATACCTTAGACTTGATAAGCCCCATGCAAAAAAGTCTAAGGGTGTCAAGGCAGGAAAGCAGGGTGCCCACATCCGTGGAGAGGCACGACAAATCCATCTGCCGGGAAATGCTTGATTTAGATAATCCCGAACAACGAGGTCAAAATGTGGTGGTGCACTATCCTGTTGAAAAACAACAGTATCCGTAATCCCATCAGATATCAACTGGGGCTCCAAAAACTGTCCCAACATACCTAGGTATGTGGTTCCAGTAACGGTTTGTTCTGCGAAGAAGTAGGGCCCGTGCACTGTTGACCTTGTTATCCCTAACCACACGTTCACTTTTGCTGTGTCCCGTTGCCACTCCTGCAGCACACTTGATTGTTCGTCTGCCCAGATCCTGCAGCTGTGTCCGTTTACACGTCCACAGGTATGAAATGTAGCTTCGTCACTGAACAAGACATATTGCATCAAATTATCATTTTCCACTGCTTGTAGCTTGCCTGGCTGCATAGTCCTCCGCTTCAAGCTAATGTACGACCTGGATGTGGTACGCACGTTTGTGCAGCTTGTAACGAAGATCTCTTCATACAGTGGTTTTGAGGAATACCAAGCTCCCTACTAAGTTTCCTGGTAGATGCGGAAGAACTACGTGTCATCGCATCCTTCACACTTTGCACGGTGTCTGGCGCTACGGCCGGCCTCCCTGGACGTTCGTCGTCTCTAACACTACCAAGACGCTGGAATTTATTGACGAGTGTCTTGATAGCAAGGCTAGTGGGGCCTGTTTCCCGGAATCGACGGGCAAAGTCTGTTCGCACCTGTTCATACGTCATTCCAGGAAGACGAGCAGAAACAACAGCGTTTCGTTCTTCTTTGGTTAGCATTCTGTCGTAGTACCTGCAAGAAACAAATATTCCGTCCCTATATCACTGAAAAGTATAGTGACCTACTATATCACTGAAATGTATAGTGACTTTAGAATCCCCCTGTATTTACGAACTGTTTACAATATGTATATACAGGATGTCCAAAAAAAAAGTTTCCAATTTTTACAGAGGATGTGTATGCAACAAGGAAAGAAAAAAAGTTTGTATAAACATCGGTCGTAAACCTAGGTCTTCGGAGTTATGGTCCGCTACCACTACTATTAATGGTCATCATGTGTCTGCGCTACTCTTCACAAGTGCTCGATGTGACCGCCATCAATTGCAGTGCAGCCTTCCACGCTACGTCTCATGGAATCACGCATTCGTTGGAACACCCCTGGTCACTACCCTATTGCATCGCACGAATTGTACAGACGTTTTCATAGTGTATCTACATTATTTATGGGGACCGCTTACACCAAGGTCTTTACATTGCCCCAAAACCAAAAATTCACAGAGTTCAAATCAGGAGGACGGGCAGGGCGAGATATCAGCCTTCACTCATCAATCCATCAATCCTGAAAGACTCGTGTTAGATGACGCCTCACCCGAAGTTGGAAATGAGCCGGTGCCCAATCACGCATAAACTGTATCTGCAGTCGTACATGTTATACAGGTAATTGGTCCCGAAGGAAGTGACAATGGCTAGCACAATTCGATGAGTTTTGTAGAACTTAGGGACTTAGCAATCTGTCTCAGTGGACGCCTGCCTCAACGTTGACACTAAATGCGTGCTGGCGTCATCTCTCGCCAAGCGCATGCGGTTTGGCATCGGCCCATACGTACGCATTATGGTAATTTACGATACCATCTCTGGTGAAGCCCGTCTTGTAAGTCAACAACACCTTCGCCGAGAACTGCAGATCACCAGCACACGTTTGGAGAAACCACTGGCAGAATTGCAATCTGGCGGTCAGATCGTATATCAGTAGAAAAAAATGTTTCAAATGGCTCTGAGCACTATGGGACTCAACTGCTGAGGTCATTAGTCCCCTAGAACTTAGAACTAGTTAAACCTAACTAACCTAAGGACATCACAAACATCCATGCCCGAGGCAGGATTCGAACCTGCGACCGTAGCGGTCTTGCGGTTCCAGACTGCAGCGCCTTTAACCGCACGGCCGTATATCAGTAGAGCTTGGATTCACTGTGTATGATAGGGATCAGCCAACTGTTCGTTGATGACAGTCCAGACAACAGATTTAGCAAACACCTTCCGCTGCAGCTATTCATCGGACACTCGTTCTGGGGTTGTCCTCCACATGTTCTCTTACCCGCGAAACCGGTAGCCATGTAATAAATAACATCGCAATGGAGGCTGTAGGTGTTCCATTTTATCGCTCTTTACATATCGTGGATATTTGGCAACCTAAAGGTTACATGAGCGTAGGATCCTTCCATCTGCTTACCCGTAACAGAAGACAATATCTGTCATCTACTTTGTTGAACAGGAGGCCTCCATTGGGAGCTCTACCACCAGTGACGGACATGGACACAAATTACAGTAATGTAATGCTGTGTCCAGCAAGAGATGCGCCATATGAACACTACAGGTATAACAGATACAAAATAACATACCTGACCGATATACTAAATACAGCAGTACGCTGCAGAATACCATACGTGTTCCCTTGTGCTGCATAAACGTCTAGTACGTATGCTGTTTCGTCATTTGTCTTGTGCCAAACTGCTAGGTGGGCAAGATGTGTTCAATATTTACAGCAACTTTTCTTTTTCCCTTGGTGTGTACTATACCCTCTGTCAATACGGAAATCTTTTTTTCCGAACACCCTGTATATTCACAAAGTGTCCTCATGAATCAGTCTAGATTTTAGTGAAAACCCTATCAGAAACCCTAAAGCAGTTTCCTGAGATCAGCCTTCGCCTAGAGACAGGAAAAAGCGGCGGGGGATACAGTATGTAAATTTCTTTTGAGACAGGTTATTACGTCTTTGTGTACAACACGATCATGTAGGCCCCACAGCACTATCTACCGTTCTTGCCTGTGTATATGTCATATTGTCTTGAGATCGAGCACCAGCTTCGTCAGCTAATCCATAATCACTATCATCATTGTTTGCAGACGAACAAATGGCGATAATTCTGTCATCAGAAATCTTACCGTCGTCACTTTACAGCCAGTCGTTAATGTCATCAGCCCCTACCTTTCACTGTGAGCATCCTGAAATGTTTGCAAATGCTTCAATGAAATGCGCCAGGTCTACACTGCGACCAGTTTCTTTACTCAAAGTGCAAATCTCTGCCAGTGGACTTACAAATGACTAGTCATAAGTTATTGTTAATTTCACTGCTGAAGTTCTAATAGCAAGTATTTCAACAATTGTCCTTCATCCATCCTACGCAATGCATCTTTTTGTCCACGAGTACTTTGTAAGTACACAGTTTACTCAGTTGGTACTGTACTCTTCATTTCGCCTTATTCTCATGTGTCTTTTTTTTTAGCAGTTTGTGTTTGATCTTATATGTGTGCTGTTTGACTCTCAAAAACATGCACATCAGTGAGTTATTATTATAGTTATGTTAAGAATCTTAGAAGTAAGGGATGAGATGCGGACAGCTTACGATGATACTGTTGTATTTTCTTTCGCTGTAATGTATGAGACATAACAGAGCAGACGAGGGCGCAATCTATCTCTACTACAAGAAACCAGGCAAGATTTTTTCTGACTACAGATATCAGACGATAAAAGTCGTCATATGACAGCTGCGTCATTTAACAAAGATTAAAATGTCAAAGAAAGACCATGAGTGTCAGCGATTAATTAACTATCGATATTTGTGAAAGAGAATCTGTGAAAAGTAATTTGTAAGTTCGAACATGTTGAAAATATCTGTCTTTTTTTATGGGCTTTATACAGGGTGAGA
This sequence comes from Schistocerca serialis cubense, assembly GCF_023864345.2. NCBI lineage: Eukaryota > Metazoa > Arthropoda > Insecta > Orthoptera > Acrididae > Schistocerca > Schistocerca serialis. The sequence continues at coordinate 1,165,048,371 of NC_064638.1, read as the reverse complement.
TGTATAAGAAAGGAGAGCAATGTCTGTTATAGTTCTAATTATTTATCAAGTTGACTCAGCTTCAGAAATATGTTTCATGGAACATTGTAGGAACATTCATGGGTTAACTGAAAGAAAAGTTGTATTTGCATGAGCAGTGGTATAGTCCATGTAAATGAGGCGTTTTCTTACAGTTATCGTGTTTTAAATTACTAAATACTTTTGACTGCAGACTTTTGCCGTTAATACATACGGAGTATCGCATACTATACGGCTGTTACGGCTTCAGAGAAAGTATGGGACGGCTGAACTACATATCACATGTAATGAGAGCCAGACAAACGAAATCCAGATGTAGTAGCCGTTTTATTCCTCTGTGAAATACTTTTATAAAGAATGTTGGACATGTCATGGCATTACAGTTACAGAGCATACAACGAATATTTAGTATTCTCTCCTTCCTCAGCAACTGTAGTAGTATATAATATACTAGTTTTGTGCAGACATTGTGAACTACATGTAGCCATCTAAGAGCTCATATTGTATCAATGGATTCAGTATTGTATTACTTATTACTTCTGAATATTCTTACGACCATGGCATTTTGCTGTATGCACTTCATTGTTGACACTCGCAAATAATGCGATAGGCATAACCTTCTGAAGAAGGTCACTAAGTCCCCGAAACCGGCAAAAACATTAAATTTCTCTTATGGAACTGGTTGCTTATTATTTCATTATAACAAATATTTCGCATATACGAACATCTACACATTTACTGGTCTAGCATGACAAGGAGGGGGTAGGTATTTGGGCGTTGCCTAGTTGTAGGAACTATCAGCATTTGCCTGAAGCAAGTTGGGGATACGACGGAAAAGAAGTGTAGCCAGCTGGACACTGCGACGTCCGTCTTACCGTTTAAAACGGCACAACCGTTTATTCTTAGTGTACAATACTGTTTTGTAAACGATTCATTTGATTATACATAAGGCGAGTGTATAATTTCATTCATTTTTCAACAGCGATCGCCAGCTTTGTAATGCACATTTCATTGTTGGTGGCAATGGCAAACGGTTGCTGTTGCAAGAAATATAACATGGGATCGTTTTATCCTCCCAAATCAGATACACTATAGATACCAATTTTATTTAATTTTCACAACAGAGCAGAACAGTGTAGGTAGGTAATTGGTACAATAAAGCGACGCAGTCCCGTAAGGACGCTAGTGTGCTATGGGAAACTTTCACCTAAACTTCCATGGGACCTATGGTGGTAATCGAAGGCACCGTGACACATGTGGACCAAGTGAACTCTACTGGGCGCCACTTGAGGCCCTGCATGCTTGATGACTTTTCTGACGCTGGTGGTATCTTCCAGCAGGATAACCGTCTGTGTCACAAGGTCAGATTGATGCTGCAGTGGTTTGAGGAGCATGATACTGGACTCAAGCTGATGTCTTGTACACGAAATTCGCCTGATATAAACCCCCACTATGTGTTCGAAAGGTATCCGGACACCTGGCTAAAAACGAGTTACAAGTTCGTGACGCCCTCCATCGGTAATGCTGGGATTCAATATGGTATTGACCCACCCTTACCTCTGATGACAGCTTCCACTCTCGCAGGTATACGTTCAGTTAGGTGCTGGAAAGTTTCTTGGGGAATGGCAGCTCATTCTTCACGGAGTGTTGCACTGAGGAAAGGTATCGATGTCGGTAGGTGACGCCTGGCACGAAGTCGGCGTTCCAAAACATCCCGAAGGTATTCTATAGGATTCAGGTCAGGACTCTGTGCAGCCCAGTCCATTACAGGGATGTTACTGTCGTGTAACCACTCCGCCACAGGCCGTGCAATATCAGCAGGTGCTCGGTCGTGTTGAAAGATCAATCTCCGTCCCCGAATTACTCTTCAACAGTGGGAAGCAACATAAAACATCAATGTAGGTCTGTGCTGTGATACTTCCACACAAGACAACAAGGAGTGCAAGCTCCCTCCGTGAACCACACGAACACACCATAACACCACCGTCTCCGAATTTTACTGTTGGCACTACAAGCGCTGGCAGATGACGTTCACGGGGCATTCGCCATACCCACACCGTGCCATCAGATTGCCACATTGTGTACCGTGATTCGTCACTTTGCACAACGTTTTTCCACTGTTAAATCGTCCAATGTTTTGCTCCTTACACCAAGCGAGGCGTCGTTTGGCATTTATTGGCTTGATATGTGATGTGGCTTATGAGCAGCCGCTCGACCACGAAATCGTAGTTTTCTCACCCCCACCTAACTGTAATAGTATTTGCAGTGGATCCTGACGCAGTTTGTAATTCCTGTGTGATGGTCTGGATAGATGTCCACCTATTACACATTACGACCCTCTTCAACTGTCGCCGGTCTCTGTCTGTCAACACACGAGATCGGTCTGTACGCTTTTGTGCTGTACTTCTCCCTTCACGTTTCCACTTCACTATCACATCGGGAACAGTTGACCTAGGGATATTCAGCAGTGTGGAAATCTCACGTACAGACGTATGATACAAGTGACACCGAAACACCTGACCACGTTCGAAGTCCGTGAGTTCCACGGAGCGCCCCATTCTGCTGTCTCACGATGTCTAATGACTACTGAGGTCGCTAATATGGAGTATCTGGCGGTAGATGGCAGCACAATGCTCCTAATACGAAAAACGCATGTTTTTGGTGGTGTCCGGATACTTTTGATCACGTAGTGTAGTTTAGGCGCCACCCCGTCCGTCTTCCGCCGGTGTGACGTCGGGCGTCCGAGCCGAGGTTAGGGCCCGTGAAATGTGTGCTGGGTGTGGAGGAAGTGACAGCATGGGGGGAGGGCGTGGCCCGCGCCGAGGTGTGCGGCGGCAATCGATAAGCCGGAGGGTGACGCCTGCCGCCGCCGACGGGAGGAGGGGCTCCGAGCTCTGGGGACCCGCCGGAGACACAGCAGGGATATCGCACCGCGTCTGTCTGTCAGCGATCCCACCAGCTGCAGCGATCACCGTCCCCGCTGTTTACGGCACTCGGTGACAGACACGGACCCCCACAGTTTATAAAACTATGCTGCCGTGAAACAAGCTAATGTTATCCTCTGTAAGGATTATAAATTTTGACCACGCGTGTGTCTAATGGACAAAGCTATTGGACTATAATTTTGAATATAGCAAAATTAACTGAAAAACTAAACAGACTTTAACCTTGGGAGTTTATGAAAGTGGTAAAATTCATATGTGAAAGAAAAAATGAACGGTCGCCAGCCCAATTGGGCACATTAATTTGGAAATATATGTTTACGAAAGTTCATTAATATTTCCCTTTTGAATAGCGCACAGGATAGAAATTGACATAGGATACTCTGAGCTATGTGTAGCAGCAGTTATCAGTAAGTCACACTCCCGTAATTATGGAAAGCGAATTTGCACTAAACTCATACTAATAACAGCTACTCTCAAGATGCATGAAGTGCCGAACTAAATTTGGGCATGAGCTATCTTAACTGACAAGTAAAACCACAAATAAAGATAATATCATCATTACAAAAAAATGGCTCTGAGCACTATGGGACTTAACATCTGTGGTCATCAGTCCCCTAGAACTTAGAACCACTAAAACCTAACTGACCTAAGGACATCACACACATCCATATGCCCGAGGTAGGATTCGAACCTGCGACCGTAGCGGTCACGCAGTTCCAGACTAAAGCGCCTAGAACCGCACGGCCACACCGGCTGGCTGATCATTATATATATATATATATATATATATATATATATATATATATATGAGGGTGGTCCATTGATAGTGACCGGGCCAAATATCTCACGAAATAAGCATCAAACGAAAAAGCTACAAAGAACGCAACTCGTCTAGCTTGAAGGGGGAAACCAGATGGCGCTATGGTTGGCCCGCTAGATGGCGTTGCCATAGGTCAAACGGATATCAACTGCGTTCTTTTTTTAAAAAAGAAACCCCATTTTTTATTATATATTCGTGTAGTACGTAAAGAAATATAAATGTTTTAGTCGGACCACTTTTTTCGCTTTGTGATAGACGGCGCTGTAATAGTCACAAACATATGGCTCACAATTTTAGACGAACAGTTGGTAACAGCTAGGTTTTTAATATTAAAATACAGAACGTAGGTACGTTTGAACATTTTGATGTGTTGGTAAATGTGCCAACACCTTGTAGATAGAGGCGGCCTAAATGGAAGCTATCTAACGCAGACGGGCGTGAATTCTGGAACAGGATAAGTAGTGAATTCTAATAAGAAAAGTATGCAGCTCCTCGAATACTTAACTTTTATTCTTTGTTGTATACATCGTTCTTCTTGTTGAGACAAATAAGACTATCTTCAGATACGGTTAATGGCGCCTTGCTAGGTCGTAGCCATGGACTTAGCTGAAGGCTATTCTAACTGTCTCTCGGCAAATGAGAGAAAGGCTTCGTCAGTGTAGTCGCTAGCAAAGTCGTCGTACAACTGGGGCGAGTGCTATTCCGTATCTCGAGACCTGCCTTGTGGTGGCGCTCGGTCTGCGATCACACAGTGGCGACACGCGGGTCCGACATGTACTAAATGGACCGCGGCCGATTTAAGCTACCACCTAGCAAGTGTGGTGTCTGGCGGTGACACCACACATTTTATTTCGGTTGTTCCAATGTGATACATGTACCTTTGTGAACTTCTCATTTCTGAGAACGCATGCTGTTACAGCGTGGTTACCTGTAAATACCACACTAATGCAATAAATGCTCAAAATGATGTCCGTCAACCTCAATGTATTTGGCAATACGTGTAACGGCATTCCTCTCAACAGCGAGTAGTTCGCCTTCCGTGGATGATTTCGTAGGCAGAACCGTGACTAATTTTCAGACGGTGTGCCACTTCGTCAATAGTTAATCGTCTGACTAAGAGTATCATTTCACGTGAACGCTCAATGGTTTCTTCATTTGTGGCGGTAAACGGTCGTCCGGCTCCTTCATCGTGCGTAACACTTGTGCGACCATTTCGGAGTTTTTCAATCCATTCGTAGACACTCCGTTGTGGCAAAACACTGTTCCCGTACTGTACCGGAAGTCTTCCATGAATTTTGGCCCCTGATACGCCTTCCGACCACAAATAACGGATCACTGAACGTTGCTCTTCTTTGGTGCAAATAGACAGCGGATCAGCCATGATTAACAGCATGACAGCGACAACGAAACTAACCTATCAGCTTGAAAATTGCAAAGATATAACAACAAATAAACAAAGCATGCGTCTTCAACGTAAAACGACAGTACTACCAAAGTAAACAAAAATATAACTAAATTCCGGATAATAATTGACTTACCCTCGTACCATTCCAGAAGGGAGCCTTTTTCCAGAAGAAAACCCTGCTCTTGAAGAGAAAACACCTACACAGCCATATCTTATTCCACAAGAGGACCCCACTGCAACAGAAAATCCTGCACCACAAACAAAGGATAAATCTGTAACTCTAGTCAAGCATTGGTCTCATTTAGAATCCAAAAATGTTGAATCGTTTACGAATGAACCCCGCTGCTCAAAGACATTGGAACTTCAAGCTTCTGGGAGTGACAACTCCTCTACGTACTTATATGGATATGGTGTCTGTTCTTCCGGACATGTCCGAAACAACAGACACCATATCCATATAAGTATACAGTTCTGGCAATACCGGCCATGACGTTCTTCTTCTGTGTGGATGCACACATATTACGCGAGCTCTTACGGGACTTGGTAGGAATGTCTTCCACGAGTGATGAGTGTGTTGGGTAGGGACACTACGAATGTAGTGTGTGGACATACAAGGTGAGAATGTGGGTCTCGCGGAAGGCGTGCGCGAGATAGTCCCTGCAGTCGAACTGTCCTCTGTGTCCTCGGTGGCTCAGATGAATAGCCCGTCTGCCATGTAAGTAGGAGATCCCAGGTTCGAGTCCCGGTCGGGGCACACATTTTCACCTTTCCCCGTTGATATATATCAACGCCCCTCAGCAGATGAAGGTATTAATATATAATTCTAATTTCCTTTACTACGTCGTCGGTGTTTGCTATATCAGCCAAAATAATGTCACCACTTAGACTTTAAAAGACGAAAATACAAAGAAATGCTAAAAGAAGGGGGAAAACTCGGTACGTTCTAACAACACTTAAGTGTTACGGAGATGCTTCGGGGATGTAAATGAGAATCACTGGAGGGAAGGTGACGTTCTTTCCAAGGAACACTATTGAGACAATTTAGAGAACCGACATTTGATGCTGGCTGCAGAACGTTCCTACTGCCACCAACACACACTGCACGTTAGGATCACGAAGCCCTAGCGGGGTAAGACCGGGTAATACGACTTTTTCTATAAAAAAAACTTCTCGTAAGAAACTTCTGAAGCTATGACGTTTCAGGAATAATGTACTGTATCCAACTTAACAATGATTATTTTTACTAAATGTGAGAATCTCTGGGTTAAATATTTTAGCTCCAAGGAGCCTCAGAGTATTAGCTAGCTGATCTTGCCCACTTTCCCCTACAAGGAGACACGGAATGTGTGTGAAAGACAGAAGTGCACCTTTTCCCTGTTTGTGTACAAATGTTCAAATGTGTGTGAAATCTTATGGGACTTAACTGCTAAGGTCATCAGTCCCTAAGCCTACACACTTCTTAACCTAAATTATCCTAAGGACAAACACACACACCCATGCCCGAGGGAGGACTCGAACCTCCGCCGGGACCAGCCGCACAGTCCATGACTGCAGCGCCTAAGACCGCTCGGCTAATCCCGCGCGGCAGTTTGTTGTACAATTAGGGAATTATTTTGCATCGTGAGGTTACATAAGTCAAGAGATCTATTATTTTCTGAACAGAGCTGAATTAGTAGGCCATGTTTCACCGGAAAGATGATACCTACTGAGAAAAAATCACATTCAACTCATGTCTGCAAAGCGTGCTCCGATGTCAGTAAGAGACGAAAGGGAAACGTGCACCGAAAACAAATGTGATGATGATGTCCAAATTGTAACGTAGCTCTTTGTCTGCCTGAGTGTTTCAAACACGCCACACTCACGCAAATTATGTGCAAGAGCGGTGTGTTTAAGTTATTTTTCGGAATAAAAACATGGTTCATTGAAACAGTTCGTATATCTGTTACTGATAATGTCTCATAATTTTTACGAATAGATAAACCATATTACATCAATCACTTTATCTTGTAACTCTCCCATTGTTCCGTGTTTGCACAAAACAGAAACATGGGATTCTGGGTCCGCCTTCATGCAAAACACTTTTGTTTTCTTTATTTTCTTTCTCAAACCAGTTTCAGCGACAATATCGCCATTACCAGTGGGTTTTTCCGTTATTCTGAAGCGTGCAATATTATAACGGCAACATACTTAGAAACCATGTTGTGACTTAACTTAAATAAGGTATTCTGAAACTATTCAAAGAATATAATATTTGGAGCTAAACAGTACATAAGTAATAATCTTTTACAGTGTCTGTAACTATACTAATTTTGCATGTTTTAGGGTAAAGAAAGAACCTATGATGGTGGCGATATTGTCGCTGAAACTCATTTGGGAAAGAAAATAAATATAACAAATTTGTTTTGCAGATCCACAATCCCGTATTTATATTTCATCGTTCCAAACGACACATCACACGAATTTAACGTAGTTAGGCCTATAGTTACAAAGCTGCGACCTTCGAAAACTTTGATAAGAACAGTCGTCCATCTGCCCTGACAAGGTAACTGAGACCAATTTCGAAAATGTTATTGGCGATCGCAGCACTGACGCCATTGCAGCCTTCAAATATGGCCTTTCCCTATGACATGTTTAACCAAACGCGACCAGTTTTGTAGCAGTGGACTACGAGTTTGCTGCTCTCCACCGTATAATGCAATTTACGTGGTCTGGCTTAAGTAATGAGACATGTGTTGTAAATGTGTGTAGCGTAAACTGGTTGTAAATGTGTGTAGCGTAAACTGCATCCATGGCCGTGGCGTGCCTATCGGTACCGATCGACCGCCGTATCATCCTTGCAGTGGCTTCATTTGGATGCGGTATGGAAGGACGAGTGGTTGGCACACCACCTCCCGGCCAGTGTCAGTTTCCGTGACCTGCAGCCGCCACTTCTCGGTCAAGTAGCTCCTAAATGGGTATCACGAGTCTGTGTACACCCAGTTCACGTCTTCCCACAAAGGAAAAATCCCTGGCAGTACCGGGAATCGAACCTGGGTCCTCCGACGGTGGGCAAATACGTGTCGTTACTAGGTGTTAAATCGATTTAGACATGAGTGGAACAAATGGAAAGCTACACAGTGTGTCCCAGTTCCTTTTGGACTGCTTGTGTGAAACTCTCCAAACTGCAACGCTAATCCGTGGCGAGTTGCCATAATACGACTCTTGAAGATTCGAAAACAGCTGTGTTGAAAGTAGATGCGCAAGCATTGCTGTAGCAGACATCCTGACCGCGAATGTAGAAGTACGTGTCTGGCGCTAGTCGGAAAATGGCAGTGAAGCAGTAAGACATCATCACGATTTTTTGAGTCCTCCAGCATTTATGACAAAAATTTGTCGAATTTGAACCAAATACCAAGAGGTTGGTTCCTGGTTGTTTCTTCACGACGACACGACAGTCCATAAAGCTGTTCACGAATTTTTTCCCAGCAGATGGGGCACAACCGTATTCGCCAGTTTTGCCTCCAGCCCACTTTTACTTGTTACCGAAATTGGAGCTGGCTGTGAAACGACAGCATTATTACCCAATTAAGGACATCAAATAAAATTGTACTACAGTACTAAATGCAACTCGAAAAAGAGACTACAACGGCTACTTGAAAACTTAAAAAATATTTCAGCTGAGTTCAGGGGGAGACTATTTCGGATACATACAGTGACTTTGTAAACATAGTGAATGACTTTTATTTATCGTAGCCACAATCAACACGCGACTGAAACACACTGTGTACGTAAAGGTGTCGGCAGACTCATGAATTAAAAAGAAAACAGAAAGCAAACAATGAACTGATTCACTTACCTGCAATCAGTCTTTCACGAGAGGAACAAAGCCTTCTTTCTACAGAACGCCATTTAAAAAATTTGGAAATCTAGCAAAGTTACTATGACTATCACAATGAACAACGGAAATATACTGGTGTCCAAAAGTAAAGCAACCAACAGAAGTTTTCCAGGTTTGCACTTCTTTTGCCACAAAACAGTAAAAACAGGTGATACTAAAGTGGAAACGACTTAAAGAATAAAGAACTTATACAACTGCAACATGCTTAACGGCAGACAACAATGTTATTCGTTTTTCACAATTTAACGGATTTGCACACACATTACAACTGGTTAAAGAGCTCAGAATTGGAGAGAAGAGAAATTTGTGGCGCATCTTGACTGTTTGGTAGGCCATATTCTGAGCCATCAAGGGATCACTAATTTAGTATTGGAGGGCAGCTTGGAGGGTAAAACTCGTAGAGGGAGAGTTGGGTTGTTTGGGGGAAGAGACCAAACAGCGAGGTCTTCGGTCTCATCGGATTAGGGAAGGACGGGGAAGGAAGTCGGCCGTGTGCTTTCAAAGGAGACATCCCGGCATTTGCCCGGAGCGATTTAGGGAATTCACGGCAAACCTAAATCAGGATGGCCGGACGCGGGATTGAACCGTCGTCCTCCCGAATGCGAGTCCAGTGTGCTAACCACCTAGAGGGAGACCAAGAGGTGAATACACAAAACAGATTCAGAAGGATGTAGGTTGCAGTAGGTACTGGGAGATGAAGAAGCTTGCACAGGATAGAGTAGCATGGAGAGCTGCATCAAACCAGTCTCTGGGCTGAAGACCACAACAACAACAACATGGGTTGTGTCCGCCCCTGGCAGCAATATAGGCCTGACAATGACGTGGCATGCTGTGAATGATGTCATTAATCTCATGTTGAGACAATAAAGCCCATTCTTCCTGGAGAGCTGCTCGCAAATCTTGAGAGTGGTTTGTGGATACTGACGTGATGCATCCCGTCTCCCTAGTGCATCCCACACATGCTCTATGGGATTCAAATCGGGAGAAAGAGCAGGTCACGCTATTCGTGCAATATCTTCCGTTTCCAAGAAAACATCAACCATCCCTGATCTATGAGGTCGACCATTATCTTCCATCAGTACGAAATCTGAGCCCACAGCACCTCGCAACAACCGCACATGATGTCGCAAGATCTCGTCACGATACCTGACAGCAGTTAAACCTCTCCAGTTCAACCGCACAATTTCATGAAGAGGTGATCGAGTGGTCAACATAATCCCTGTCCACACCATTTGGGATCCTCATCGATATCTGTCTCTTTCCACAATGTTTGGGCCTCGAAATCGTGTCCCATGTTCCCTCCAGATGCGAATCCGTCGAGAATCACTCTCCAGACCAAATTGGGACTCATATGTGAAAAGAACATTGGCCCACTGTTCGACCGTCCAGGTGGCATGTTGACGACTCCACTCTAGACGTTCCTTCTGTGAAGACGCGTCAGAGACATGCATACAGGAAGCCTCCGAGAATAAAGGCCACTCTGTCGAAGCCTTCTGTACATCGTTTGCCTCGATACGACACGTTCACTGCATGGTGCGAAGTCAGGTGCCAGTTGCCGTGCAGTTCTAAGGCCGTACTGTCGTGCCCTTACAGCTTCTCTTTCTGACGTCGCACGTGATCGGCCCTGTCCTGGTCTTTGGGATACAGTTTTGGTGTCTATAAACTGTCGCCACATCCGAGAAACAGCAGAACGATTCACATTACGCCATCGGGTCATATCAGTTTGGAACTCTCCTGCTTCCATTCTCCATATGGCCCTCAACTGCAGAGAGTTTGTAGGCTTTTTTTTTTTTTGCGCTTACAGAACCGTCTGTGACTGTGTACGCAGCAGTTGTGGACGTGGGAGTATCTGACCAAAACTACCCTGTTTGGTAGGCGCCCTGAAGTCATCGTTGGCGTGGTTGTCCGTTGATCGGAATGCCATCTTCCGTGCAGAACACGTTCGTACTGACATCTATTGACTGTTTGTATGATTATATTGTGAATTACATATAGGACGAGGGAGTAGTGGCTTGTTGCCTTAGTGTTGGACATTACTTACCTACGTATGTATGTATTTGTGTATTAAACGGGAGACCTAGAAACGACGGAGAGGCTTCGTCGCGTCATAGCCCTCAGTGCTTCATAACCCCACAACAGGCCACAGCAGTACACCCACCACACTGCCGCCCCACACCGAACCCAGGGGTCGGCCGGAGTGGCCGAGCGGTCCTAGGCGCTTCAGGCGGGAACCGCGCGACCGCTCCGGTCGTAGGTTCGAATCCTGCCTCAAGCATGGATTTGTGTGATGTCGTTAAGTTGGTTAGGTTTAAGTAATTCTAAGTTCTAGGGGACTGATGACCTCAGAAATTAAGTCCCATGGTGCTCAGAGCCATTTTTCGTTATTTTTTTCTTTTTCTTTTTTTTAAGAATCCAGGGTTAGTGTGGGGTTTGTCTCCCAGTGGACGCCCCCGTGAACGTCTAATACCAGACGAGTGTAACCCCAGAAATTTGCGTCGTAGAATAATTGTGGTGTACGCGTGCGTGGAGAAAGTGCTTGCGCAGCAATCGCCGGCATAGTGTACCTGAGGCGGAAAAACGGGAACAAGCCCGCATTCTCCGAGGTAGATGGAAAACCGCCTTAAAACCCTTCCACAGGCTGGCCGGCACACCGGACCTCGACACTAATCCGCCCGGCGGCTTCGAGCCGGGAAGCAGCGCGTTATCCCGCGCAGCTAGCCGGGCGGGCTTATTTACCTAAGTTTTAACGCTGCGAATCTCTGAAGGCGCCATAATCAGCCAATTTGACTGGTAGGAAAAAAGACCGTGGCCGGCAACAGATACGTTTGTATTCAAAAATAGAGACAGAAAACTTGAAAGTTTTCATAAGAAGTCTCCAAGCATTTCCTAGAGAAGATGATGTACATTCTGTTAATTTTAAGTCAGTTCAAGCCATCTCTGATTGCCTCTTTCCTGAACTGAATCTAAATTCAAAGAAAAACTTAATATATGAGCTTTATTTTAGTCGTTATAAATAATGACTTGCGTTCCCCATTGAATAATCAGTTTACGTATTCCAACGGTGGCTTAGTGAAGGGCGTGTTGCCTATGACATTGTGCTGTACAAGTGAGGAGGAAAATTCAGCAAGTGCACTGTGACGTGTTGAGTGGACATGACAGCATGCTCTGCACGGTCGCTGAGTACAGAAATTTCATGTAACGTCACAAATGAAGAGTGATGGAAATAGCAGCGCAGACGTGGCGACGGGGTAATTACCGGCTCTGCGGCTTTGATAATGAGCCGAGTTAAACGAAATGTCATTCAAGCCTGCACACGCTCATGGAGAGAGAGAGAGAGAAAGAGGAAACAAGTGTTCCTCTTGTTCGCAACAGGACCATATTTTGTAAATAATGAGTGCTTTACGTTCGAAACATTTATGAACAGCGTATTGTTCACTTATGCAGTGCGGAAATGAGCACTAGATGGCAGGAGAGACAATCCCGCCAGTATAAAAGAAGACGGGGAGTATTGTGTTGTCAGTAGAGAAACAGAGCAAACAGAATGGGTCGGTCAGCTAGTGGCTTCATCAGATTCATCTGAGTAATAAATCCAGCAGGGACATTTGGAAAGTTCTAGTGCTGCCCAAGTCGATTGTTCGATTGTTGGTGATGTCACCAAGAAGTGGAAACGGAAAGGAACAACCACAGCGCTAAACCAAGACCAGACAGATCTCTTGTTCTGAAATCACAGGAAGGACACACACGTGAGCTCCAAAATGCTTTCAGCAGTTCATCCAGCGTGGCTGCGCATAGGTAGTTAAAAAAGAATTGGGTTCAATCGTCGAAGAGCTCCGCGAAATCCACACATTTCTGGAGTCAATACTAAGCAAAACTTGAAGTGGTATGACAAGCGACGCCAGTGGACAACGGATGACTGGAAGCGAGTAATGGGGAGTCACGGATCGAGTTAACGTTGTGGCTGTCCGATGGAAGAGTTCGGGTTTGGCGAATGCCTGAAGGAAAAACAATTTTATATGCAGGACATCCGAAGTTGCTGGAGGTCATGATGAATGATAACACCGCTAACAGCTGGTAGTACTTGGTATTAACTGACGACACTAGCGGCTTCACAGATTGAAACCCGAATATTTAAGAACTGAAATATAATTTTAAACTGTATCGGAAATTTGTGCTATAATATAAAGATTATTTGAAGGCCTGCACTCACAGAAATTATTACATTAGTCCATCACAGGAGAACCCAACGTTCTTAGTCAAGGTACTGCCACACAGAAAATATAGTCAACATTTAAAAATACACTCCTGGAAATTGAAATAAGAACACCGTGAATTCCTTGTCCCAGGAAGGGGAAACTTTATTGACACATTCCTGGGGTCAGATACATCACATGATCACACTGACAGAACCACAGGCACATAGACACAGGCAACAGAGCATGCACAATGTCGGCACTAGTACAGTGTATATCCACCTTTCGCAGCAATGCAGGCTGCTATTCTCCCATGGAGACGATCGTAGAGATGCTGGATGTAGTCCTGTGGCACGGCTTGCCATGCTATTTCCACCTGGCGCTTCAGTTGGACCAGCGTTCGTGCTGGACGTGCAGACCGCGTGAGACGACGCTTCATCCAGTCCCAAACATGCTCAATGGGGGACAGATCCGGAGATCTTGCTGGCCAGGGTAGTTGACTTACACCTTCTAGAGCACGTTGGGTGGCACTGGATACATGCGGACGTGCATTGTCCTGTTGGAACAGCAAGTTCCCTTGCCGGTCTAGGAATGGTAGAACGATGGGTTCGATGACGGTTTGGATGTACCGTGCACTATTCAGTGTCCCCTCGACGATCACCAGTGGTGTACGGCCAGTGTAGGAGATCGCTCCCCACACCATGATGCCGGGTGTTGGCCCTGTGTGCCTCCGTCGTATGCAGTCCTGATTGTGGCGCTCACCTGCACGGCGCCAAACACTCATACGACCATCATTGGCACCAAGGCAGAAGCGACTCTCATCGCTGAAGACGACACGTCTCCATTCGTCCCTCCATTCACGCCTGTCGCGACACCACTGGAGGCGGGCTGCACGATGTTGGGGCGTGAGCGGAAGACGGCCTAACGGTGTGCGGGACCGTAGCCCAGCTTCATGGAGACGGTTGCGAATGGTCCTCGCCGATACCCCAGGAGCAACAGTGTCCCTAATTTGCTGGGAAGTGGCGGTGCGGTCCCCTATGGCACTGCGTAGGATTCTACGGTCTTGGCGTGCATCCGTGCGTCGCTGCGGTCCGGTCCCAGGTCGACGGGCACGTGCACCTTCCGCCGACCACTGGCGACAACATCGATGTACTGTGGAGACCTCACGCCCCACGTGTTGAGCAATTCGGCGGTACGTCCACCCGGCCTCCCGCATGCCCACAATACGCCCTCGCTCAAAGTCCGTCAACTGCACATACGGTTCACGTCCACGCTGTCGCGGCATGCTACCAGTGTTAAAGACTGCGATGGAGCTCCGTATGCCACGGCAAACTGGCTGACACTGACGGCGGCGGTGCACAAATGCTGCGCAGCTAGCGCCATTCGACGGCCAACACCGCGGTTCCTGGTGTGTCCGCTGTGCCGTGCGTGTGATCATTGCTTGTACAGCCCTCTCGCAGTGTCCGGAGCAAGTATGGTGGGTCTGACACACCGGTGTCAATGTGTTCTTTTTTCCATTTCCAGGAGTGTACATCGAAGAGCCAAAGAAACGAGTACGCCTGCCTGTGTAGGGCCCCCGAGAGCAGCAACACGACGTGGCATGGACTCTACTAATGTCTGAAGTAGTGCTGGAGAGAATTGACGCCATGAACCTGCGGGGCTGTCCATAAAATCCGTAAGAGAACGAGTGAGTGGAGATCTCTTCTGAATAGTACGTCGCAAGGCACCCCAGATACGCTCAATAATGTTCATGTCTGCGGAGTTTGGTGGCCAGCGGAAGTGTTTAAACTGAGAAGAGTGTTCCTGGAACCAGTCTGTAGCAATTTCGGACGTGTGGGATGGCTTATTGTCCTGTTGGAATTGCCCAAATCCGTCGGAATGCACAATGGATATGAATGGATGCGGGTGATCAGGCAGGATGCTTACGTACGTGTCACCTGTCAGAGTCGTATCTGGCACTATCAGGTATCCCATATCATTCCACCTGCACACGGCCCACACCATTACAGAGCCTCCACCAGCTTGAACAGTCCCCTGCTGAAACGCAGGATCCATGGATTCATGAGGTTGTCTCCATACCTGTACACGTCCATCCACTCGATGCAGTCTGAAATGAGACTCGTCCGACCAGGCAACATGTTTCCACTCATCAACAGTCCACTGTCGGTGATGACGGGCCCAGGCGAGGCGTGAAACGTTGTGCCGTGCAGTCATCAAGGGTACATGAGTGGGCCTTCGGTTCCGAGAGCCCATATGGCTGGTGGTTCGTTAAATTTTTCGCACGCTGATACATGTTGACGGCCCACCACTCAAATCTGGAGCAGTTTGCGGAAGGGCTGCACTTCTGTCAATTGAACGATTCTCTTGCAGTCGTCGTTGGTCCCGTTCTTGTAGTATGTTTTCCTGGCTGGATCGATGTCGGAAACTGGATGTTTTACCGGATTCCTGATATTCATGGTACACTCGTAAAATGGTCATACGGGAAAATCCCCACTTCATCGCTACCTCGGAGATGCTGTGTCCCATCACTCGTGCGCCGACCATAACACCACGTTCAAACTCAAATCGTGATAACGTGCCATTGCAGCAGCAGTAACCGATCTAACAACTGCGCGAGACACTGAAACGTCCCCTTAGAAAAATTTATGAATGACTGTGCTGATAAACCTCTTACATTATTTGATCTTCAAACAGCTGAGCAGAACTGAACATACTCAGACATTTCTCTCTTTACGTATTCAGATCATCAATAAACTGACACACAATGTTTTTAGCGCAACGCAATCTGACTTTTAAGAATCCCTACAAAAGAATGGTCCTGACTAACAATAACCTATACCTTTCATGAATCACTTACCTCACAAAAATCTTCGTTACTCAAACTACTGCAATACAGCGAGCGCCAACACTGCCAGCTAAATAAAAGATTCTAACTTCTGAAGTCACTAACTACTGATAGGCATAGTTAGCAAATGAACGATTTTGATAAAGAACAAACAATGTATTTACCTTAACAGTGTTCAAAAGTCATAATATACAGGGTGTCCCAGCTATCTTGTCCACCCAAAATATCTCTGGAACAACAACAGCTATTGGAAAACGACTTTCACCGGTTTCAGTGTAGGGCTGGGGCCCATGAATAAACATATTTGGAAACATTCTAAAACGAAAGCATATGTGTTTTTTAACACAAACATATGTTTTTTTTTAAATGGACGTCCTATATTTTTTCTTCAGCAATCCATAGCATGACAAAGCACATACACAATGGCGTTGATTGCATCGCAATATTCCCATTACATCCCGAGATATTGAGACGCGAAGTTGACGCTTGAAACACCCGACATGCGCTGCTAGCGCACGTCCTGAGGCTCAGGCGTGAACCCCATGCTGCCTGTAATCGCGATGTGATTGACATGTGTAATCACACCTCCATACTTGTCAAGAGGTCCGAAACGAATAATACGGTATGTTGCCATCAACTCTCATAAGCACATAATGGTTTCCCTCTTGCACGTTTTACGTATCTACGTACACAATATGAACCAGTACCGATCGGTGTACACCCGTCAGATTGTCTTATTTATCCTGCACACCCAAAATAAGGTTTATCTAATGCGTTAGATGACCCATTGTGCCTGTCGCGCAGGGCCTGGCTCTACCTAGTCTAGCGTCCAACGTAGTTCCCACTACTGCCACAGTTACCACTTCGCCTTGTTTATGATTTGCGACCCATGCAAAATCCTGTACTCCACCACCCTCCGAGCATCTCATTTGTTGTTGCTTTGGCGTGCAGTACACCGCTTGCCAGTGTAGTCGTGCATCAGAGTAATCTAGTGACGGCACGGAGGTAGTACACATTGTGGTTCAAAAAATGGCTGTGAGCACTATGGGACTTAACTTCTAAGGTCATCAGTCCCTTAGAACTTAGAACTACTTAAACCTAACTAACCTAAGGACATCACACACATTCATGCCCGAGCACACATTGTGTACACGTTGTGTTGTGGAACTTATACTGTACAGTATAATGTACACACATGAAGATGTGGTAGAAATGCTGCTGATCTATGGAGAATGTACGTTGACGGGAAATACGTTATGAGATTGCTTGTTTGTTGATAGTACTGTTAGCGAACATTGTGATTATTAAGTTAATATGTCTGTTTTCTACCCTACTCTACATACCTGTACTGTACCCTGTTGTAGGTGGACGAAATGCTGTTCAGGCAGAACGACTGTACAGAAGACGATTCTCTGACAAGCCATCGCCTTCGTGCCGGATGTTTGGTCGTCTTACATCTCGTCTGCGTGAAACGGGAAGCTTAAATCCAAGACCTCGACATCGTCCTAGAACACGCACAGATGAACGTGATGAAGTTGCTGTGCTCGCTACCATAGCTGTGAATCCTCAAATCAGCACACGTTAAATTGAACGTGAAGTTGGTGTGTCGAAATCAAGTGCACAGCGTATTCTTAAACGTCATAAATTTCATCCTTACCATGTTTATTTACACCAGGATCTTCATGAAAATGACTTCCGCAATAGGGTAACATTTTGTCGGTGGGCTCAGCAAAAACTTCTAACTAGTCCACATTTTTTTGCACATGTTCTCTTTACCGACGAGGCATCATTATCCAACAAAGGAATTGTCAATATGAGGAATATGCATTATTGGTCCGCAGACAATCCAAAATGGCGCCGTCGGGTAGAGCATCAACGTCCGTGGAAAGTTAATGTTTGGTGTGGGATTATTGGAGATACCATTATCGGACCTTTCTTTATAAATGGCATCCAAAATGGCAGACAATACTCCAGATTTATACGACACAATCTTCCTGTTCTCTTGGACACCGTACCTCTGAACCGGAGAATGGTCATGTGGTATCAGCATGACGGATGCCCTGCACATTACGCCTTACGAGCACGACGACTTCTGAACCGTAAGTTCCCTGGTAGGTGGATTGGACGAGGAGGCCCAGTTAGGTGGCCTGCCCAATCTCCGGACCTTACACCGCTGGATTATTTTCTTTGGGGAGCAGTGAAGGATGCTGTTTACCAACATGAACCAACAACACCAGAGGACATGAAGCAACGCGTTATTGATGCTTGTACAGCCATCAAAGAGGAAACAGTAGCACGAAGTAGGGCATCCTTCATCCGCAGAGTGACCCTATGCATGCAAGCCAATGGGCATCACTTTGAGTATGAGATGTGAACGCTATGTTTAGTATGTAGTGCTGGTATCACAGTGGAAGTTTCTACAAAGGGCCATTTTACCCAGTGATGTTAAGAAACATTTGTTTGCAACAATTTGTCATTTAACGCATTAGATAAACATAACATTGATAATTATGTGATAATAAAACTAATTAGTTAAACATGTTTACACTCATCTTCTACACTCCTGGAAATTGAAATAAGAACACCGTGAATTCATTGTCCCAGGAAGGGGAAACTTTATTGACACATTCCTGGGGTCAGATACATCACATGATCACACTGACAGAACCACAGGCACATAGACACAGGCAACAGAGCATGCACAATGTCGGCACTAGTACAGTGTATATCCACCTTTCGCAGCAATGCAGGCTGCTATTCTCCCATGGAGACGATCGTAGAGATGCTGGATGTAGTCCTGTGGAACGGCTTGCCATGTCATTTCCACCTGGCGCCTCAGTTGGACCAGCGTTCGTGCTGGACGTGCAGACCGCGTGAGACGACGCTTCATCCAGTACCAAACATGCTCAATGGGGGACAGATCCGGAGATCTTGCTGGCCAGGGTAGTTGACTTACACCTTCTAGAGCACGTTGGGTGGCACGGGATACATGCGGACGTGCATTGTCCTGTTGGAACAGCAAGTTCCCTTGCCGGTCTAGGAATGGTAGAACGATGGGTTCGATGACGGTTTGGATGTACCGTGCACTATTCAGTGTCCCCTCGACGATCACCAGTGGTGTACGGCCAGTGTAGGAGATCGCTCCCCACACCATGATGCCGGGTGTTGGCCCTGTGTGCCTCGGTCGTATGCAGTCCTGATTGTGGCGCTCACCTGCACGGCGCCAAACACTCATACGACCATCATTGGCACCAAGGCAGAAGCGACTCTCATCGCTGAAGACGACACGTCTCCATTCGTCCCTCCATTCACGCCTGTCGCGACACCACTGGAGGCGGGCTGCACGATGTTGGGGCGTGAGCGGAAGACGGCCTAACGGTGGGCGGGACCGTAGCCCAGCTTCATGGAGACGGTTGCGAATGGTCCTCGCCGATACCCCAGGAGCAACAGTGTCCCTAATTTGCTGGGAAGTGGCGGTGCGATCCCCTACGGCAATGCGTAGGATCCTACGGTCTTGGCGTGCATCCGTGCGTCGCTGCGGTCCGGTCCCAGGTCGACGGGCACGTGCACCTTCCGCCGACCACTGGCGACAACATCGATGTACTGTGGAGACCTCACGCCCCACGTGTTGAGCAATTCGGCGGTACGTCCACCCGGCCTCCCGCATGCCCACTATACGCCCTCGCTCAAAGTCCGTCAACTGCACATACGGTTCACGTCCACGCTGTCGCGGCATGCTACCAGTGTTAAAGACTGCGATGGAGCTCCGTATGCCACGGCAAACTGGCTGACACTGACGGCGGCGGTGCACAAATGCTGCGCAGCTAGCGCCATTCGACGGCCAACACCGCGGTTCCTGGTGTGTCCGCTGTGCCGTGCGTGTGATCATTGCTTGTACAGCCCTCTCGCAGTGTCCGGAGCAAGTATGGTGGGTCTGACACACCGGTGTCAACGTGTTCTTTTTTCCATTTCCAGGAGTGTATGTCCTACCTGAACTTCCCAAATCAAAACATTTTTCCGTAACTAACGGTAAAACCTTTAGTCCACTTGCTCGTTTCACTAAAACCATCAGCCGGCCGGGGTGACCGTGCGGTTCTAGGCGCTACAGTCTGGAACCGGGCGACCGCTGCGGTCGCAGGTTCGAATCCTGCCTCGGGCATGGATGTGTGTGATGTCCTTAGGTTAGTTAGGTTTAATTAGTTCTGAGTTCTAGGCGACTGATGACCTCAGAAGTTAAGTCGCATAGTGCTCAGAGACATTTGAACTAAAACCATCAACATGAATATTACTATTACGAGTGAATGATTAACTGTCACTTGCGCTAGATCTACAGTAAAGTAAAGTTTTAACGTTGAACGGCATTACCTTTTTAGTAACGGATTAACGATAAGCGAAGTTAACTTTGTGACTAACGTTGCGGTACACAGATACGTTACAGAACGGCATCGACCCTAGCCTATGGGATAAATACCTGCTGGAATGTACGACGTTAATGCAGGATGGCAGCAGACCGTATTATTCGTTTCGGACCTCTTGCCAAGTATGGAGGTGTGATTACACATGTCAATCACATCGCGATTACGGGCAGCATGGGGTTCACGCCTGAGCCTCAGGACGTGCGCTAGCACCGCATGTCGGGTGTTTCAAGCGTCAACTATGCGTCTTAATATCTCGGGAGGTAATGGGAATATTGCGATGCAATCAACGCCATTGTGTATGTGCTTTGTCATGCTATGGATTGCTGAAGAAAAAATATAGGAGGTCCATTTAAAAAAACAAAAGTTTGTGTTAAAAAACACATATGCTTTCGCTTTAGAATGTTTCCAAATATGTTTATTCATTGGCCCCAGCCCTACATTGATATCGGTGAAAGTCGTTTTCCAGTAGCTGTTATTGTTCCAGAGATATTTTGGGTGGACAAGATAGCTGGGACACCATATATATATATATATATATATATATATATATATATATATATATATATATATATATATATAATCAGTTCATGACATCAAGTCTTACAAATTTACTGTCTCTGATGGACACACGTCCAGATCATCCGCCCTCAAAACTCCGCATCTTTCTCGCCACATCCGCCACTGCTGACGGCTCACCTCCAACTGCGCAACGCTACGCGCTGTTCACATCCAGCTGTCCAACACTACAATAGCGAATATCACAACAATGCTAACCAGCCACAGACTGCACACAGCGCAGCCAGTGATTTTCATATAGAGCGCTACGTGACGTTACCAATAAAAAAACCTAAACAGCCTTCTTACAACACTTGTTGTCTTATATAGGCATTGCCGAACCGCAGCGCCATATTAAACATGTTTACATATCTCTGTATTTGAATATGCATAACAATACCAGTTTCTGCGGCGCTTCGTTGTATTAGACGAACGAAGGGTACTTGGTAAGGTGGTCCATGTAATATCCTCTATTAGTGTTACCGAGTAAATCTTGCCGATATATTGGCCATTCATGGCAGTATCAATTTGTATAAGAAGAAACAGTACTGAAGGCTAAAACCGGTTCCTAAGGTAACAGCTCAAACGTAGTTAACGGTGGAAATAGTGCTGGAACGTAGTTGGTACAAAGAAGAATAAACGAGGGCGGTCGCTTTCTTACCTTCTCAAACCAGACACTGATGATGCAGCTTTCAAGAAAAGCTCTGCCTACGCCGGCCAGCAGGAAACAGTTACTAGACACGTACATAACAGTTACCAATTGAACCCCGTGTTGTAATGTACACGTAACTAACATTACGATACAAAAAAATGGTGCAAATGGCTCTGAGCACTATGGTACCTAACATCTGAGGTCGTCAATCCCCTAGAACTTAGAACTACTTAATCCTAACTAACCTAAAGACATCAAACACATCCATGCCCGAGGCAGGATTCGAACCTGCGACCGTAACGGTCGCGCGGTTCCAGATTGAAGCGCCTAGAACCGCTCGGCCACACCGGCAGACCTTACGATACAGTTAGTCGTACGAGCTATAGAAGTTTTCCAAAATATGGTGATGCTTTTAGTCCAACTGACTATTCAACGTGTTCTGTATGCTATCTTTTGGCATCTAGAAATGTCCACTTCCTCCAATAGTTTCAAAACCTGGCCTTTTTTCTTTTCTGTGGAGGATTACGACATTGTCAGAAATACTTGTGATAGTATTCTCCGCTTGCCGTATGCACGAGGTTACTGCAGATATGGAATTTTGTAAATTAAGGTGTTCCTAGATCCGCCTAATGAAAGATCTCCCAGTTTGTCCTTTTTATTTTTAGGGGAAATCGTTGCGTTTGATACAGTAACCGCCTGCTGGTTTATATTTGTCACAGGAAACACATTCTCTTTGTCCAATTTTTCCACCTAGGATAGAAGCAATGAAATGTGCAGGAGCGATGTTTTTTTTTGCGTCAAACAATGGCCAGTTTTCTTCGAGATGAAACCCAGATATGGCTGTCTACTAAAAAGTGCCGCTTCGTCGCTCTGATCACTTGGTTGAAGCGTTATACCATCTCACCTAGAGCCCATCAGGGAGATAACATTTTTCTTGTGGGTTGCATAAATAAACTACTTAATACACATTTTGATAAGCAACGGGATCGAGATGAGATGTTATAACGCTTTAATCAATTTACCAGAGCAATAAAGCCGTGTTTTTTAGTAGACTACCTTATCTGTGTTCCATCTCGGAGAAAACTGATCGTATTATGAGATCCAAAACATCGTTCCTGCCCATTTCAATGTGGCCGGTGTAGGCAGGGCTTATGTTGCAAGCTTCACCATTCGTGTTTGGTTTAAGATGGTAAGAAAGCGGCTTTCTTCGTTTATTCTACTTTGTTCCCACACTATTTCCACCGTTAACTTCGTTTGAGCTGTATCTTCGAAAGCGGTTTTAGCCTTCAGCACTGTTACTTTCTCTGATACATATTTGCAATTACTCGGCAACGCTAGTAGGGTATATTACATGGACCACTTTCCTAAGTAGCCTTCGTTCTTTTAGGTTTTTGTACCCTGACATTTCTGTCTGAATGGTAGTATCTTGACTAATAGCATTGGTACACCTATGATGTATTAATGTAATAACTTTTGTGAGTACATGTCTTCAATAATCTCTATATAATAGCACAAATTTCTAGTACCGTTTATAATTCTATTTCAGTTCTTAAATATGCGGGCTGCATCTGAAGATGCGTCTGTAAGCCCTGAAGCCGATAGTGTCGTCTATAAAAACCAAGTTTTACCGTCTGTCAGCGTTGTTTTCATTCATCATGTCCTAGAGAACGTTACCCGCCAGTATGTGTACTGGCAACAGTAGAGTAGGGAGGAGCTGGTGTTACGTTAAGGGTTTGTGGGCTCCTTATTGCGCTTAAGAAAACGCTAGTTGGGAAACGATAGTAACACATTCCAAAGTACTGCGTGCTGTGTACCGTAAACACCATAGCTCAGAGACGATGATCGTTCGTATCAAGCAATCTAACAGTCTTCAGAAAGGACAGATTAAATACAGTTGGTGGTGGAGTATTTGTCTTTGTCAGAAGTAGTTTAGGGGTTGGGTTGGGTTGTTTGGGGAAGGAGACCAGACAGCGAGGTCATCGGTCTCATCGGATTAGGGAAGGATGGGGAAGGAAGTCGGCCGTGCGCTTTCAGAGGAACCATTCCGGCATTTGCCTGGAGTGATTTAAGGAAATCACGGAAAACCTAAATCAGGATGGCCGGACGCGGGATTGAACCGTCTACCTCCCGAATGCGAGTCCAGTGTCTAACCACTGCGCCACCTCGCTCGGTCAGAAGTAGTTTACCTTGTAGTGAAACTGAAGTAGATAGTTCCATCGAAATAGTATGGGTAGAGGTTATAGTTAACAATCGGACTAAACTATTAATGGGATCGTTTTACCGACCCTCGACTCGGAAGATATAGTTGCTCAACAGGTCAACAAAAAAAACTTGAGTCTCATTTCAAATAGATACCCAACTCATACAATTATAGTCGTTGGTGACTTCAATCTGTTCTCGATGTGCTAAAAAATTATAAGTTTAAAGCCGGCGGCAGGCATAAAACTTCATCCGAAATTGTGCTGAATGCTTTCTCAGAAAATTATTTTGTACAATTAGTTCATGAGCCCACACGAAGCGTAAATGGTTGCGACAGCATCCTTAACTTCTTAGCAATAAATAATCCTGGACAAATAGGGAGTATCGTGATGAATACAGGAATTAGCGACCACAAGACATTTGCTGCCAGGCTGAATACCGTAACAACCAAAACCATCAAAAAGTAACGCAAAGTACATCTATTTAAAAAAAAGCTGATAAAAATTCTCTTAACGCCTTCTTAAGAGACAGTCTCCATTCCTTCCGATCTGATCATGCAAGCGTAGAAAAGACGTGGAATGATTTGAAAGAGATAGTATGGACAGCAATTGAGAGATATATATACATCACATAAATTAATAAGTTATGGTACTGATCCCCCATGGTACACAAAACGGCTCAGATCGCTGTTGCAGAAGCAACGAAAAAAGCATGCCAAATTAAAAGAACGCAAAATTATAAAGATTGGCAATGTTTTGCAGAAGTTCGAAATATATCGTTTACTTCAATGCGAGATGCTTATAATAATTTCCAAAACGAAATTCTGTTTCGGAATCTGGCAGAAAACCCAAAGAGATTCTGGTGGTACATAAAGCACACCAGTGGCAAGACGCGATCAATACCTTCACTGCGCGATAACAACGGTGAAGTCACTGATGACAGTGCCACTAAAGCAGAGCTATTAAACACGGTTTTCCGAAGCTCCTTTACCAAAGAAGACGAAGTAAATATTCTTGATTTTCAATCAAGAGCAACTGCCAAGAAGAGAAACATAGAAGTATATACCCTTGGTGTAACAAAGCAGCTTAAACCACTTAATAAAGGCAAGGCCTCCTGTCCAGATTGTATACCAGTCAGGTTCCTCTCAGAGTATGCTGATAAAATAGCTCCTTATTTAGCAATTATATACAACCGCTGGCTCACAGATATATCCCTATATAAAGACTGGAAAATTGCTCAACTCACACCAATACCAGAAAAGGTAAACAGGAGTACTCCACTGAATTACAGGCCCATACCACTAAAGTCGATTTGCAGTAGGGTTTTGGAACATATACTGTGTTCGAACATTATGAATTACCTGCACGGATTCAGAAAACATCGTTCTTGGGAAACACAACTAATTCTTTATACTCATGAAGTTATGAGTGCTATCGACAGGGGATGTCAAACTGATTCCAAATTTTTAGGTTTCCAGAAGGCTTTCAACACCGTTCCTCACAAGTGTCTTCTAATCAAACTGCGTGTCTATGGAATATCGCCTCAGTTGTGCGACTGAATTCGTGATTTCCTGTCAGAAGAGACACAGTTCGTAGTAGTAGATGGAAAGTCATCGAGTAAAACAGAAGTAATATCCGGCGTTCCCCAAAGAAGTGTTAAAGGCCTTCTGTTGTTCCTTATCTATATTAACGATATAGGAGACAATCTGAGCAGCAGATGCTGCTGCTCTTTAACGCCTTGTACAGTCATCAGATGACCGAAACGAATTGGAAAATGATTTAGATAAGATATCTGTATGGTGCGAAAAGTGGAAATTAAAGTGGCAAGAAAAGTCTGAAGTTATTCACATGAGCACTAAAAGAAAACCGCTACATTTCGATTACGCAATAAGTCACACAAATCTGAAGGCTGTAAATTCAGCTGAATACTTAGGGATTACAATTACAAATAACCTTATTTGGAATTATCACATATCAAATGTTGTGGGTAGATTCACTGGCAGACCATTTAGAAGGTGCAACAAGTCTATTAAAGCGACTGTTTACACCACACTTGTCCTCTCTATTCTGAAGTATTGCTGTGTGGTGTGGGATCCGCATCAGGAGGGACTGACGAATGACATTGAAAAAGTTCAATGAAGGGCAGCTCGTTTTGTGTTATCGCGAAATAGGGGAGATAGTGCCACAGACATGATACGTGAATTGGAGTGGCAATCACTAAAACAAAGGCGTTTTTCGTTGCGATGGGATCTTCTCATGGAATTTCAATCACCAATTTTCTGTTCCGATTGTGAAAACATTCTTTTGGCACCCATCATCAAGATAAAATAAGAAAAGGGAGTGGAACGGTAGCGACAGTTTGAAGGTGGTTCATTGAACCCTCTGCCAGGCAGTTTATTGTGAATAGTAGAGTAATCACGAAAGACGTAGATGTAGATATGAGCATTACAATGTGTCCTGTCATAGAGCAGCGTATATGAGACAGTGACCTCTCCCTATGTCGGTGCTGAGGAGTGACACATTTTGCTGGCCGCTGTTGCCGAGCGGTTCTAGGTGCTTCAGTCCGGAATCGCGCTACTGCTACGGTCGCAGGTTCGAATCCTGCCTCGGGCATGGATGTGTGTGATGTCCTTAGGTTAGTTAGGTTTAATTAGTTCTAAGTGTAGGGGACTGATGACCTCAGATGTTAAGTCCCACAGTGCTTACAGCCATTTGAACCATTTGAATAAAGCATTTTGGCATCCAGAGGAGAAAGTTGGCGTTTAAAATTTCGTGGCAAGATCTCGACTCAACTGAAAACATCTTTGTGTTAGTGAGTACTAACTCAGCTTTATCGTATCCGTGAAAATCTCTCGGCTGTTACGCCTCGACATCCAGGAGTGATGAGCTGGAGTGTCATTTCTTTTCATAGCGGGATCCCTTTGCTTGTCATCCACGTCACCCAGACAACACAGCGGTACTTTGACGGTATTCTACACCCCGTGTTATATCCCTTCATAACAAGCCAACTTGGGCTTACTTTCCAGCACGACACGCACACGGCGATAGTTTCTAATGGTCGTCTTCGTGATCGGCAAACGCTATCTTGGCCAGCAACTAGGCGGATCTCTTCTCTGTTGAGAACGTTTGGAATATTATGGGCAGGGTCGTCGAAGCAGCTCGGGATTTTGATGATCCAGCGTGCCAGTTGGACAGAATGTGGCACGATGTTCCGCAACAGGACATCAAACAAGTCTGTCAATCAATCCCCAGCGGAACAACTGCTTGCATAAGGGCCAGATGTGGACCAACGCGTTATTGACTTGTTCACTTCGTGAAACTCGTTCTCTTGAGTAAATCATCCATTTTTTCTGAAGTTGTAATCATTTGTTTGCCGTTAGTTGTACATCACCTCTACTGATTTCCTTCCCATTCGGATAATTCCTTCGTGGTGCACCGTTTTTTTTTTGCCTTGGAGTGTATTTACACTGAAGTCACTAGGATTTCTCATAGTTCCCTAGATATTACGTAATAAGGGACATGGCTCGTAATAAGGTGTGTGATCACCACGGGCGGCAGTCCATTCCCTGGAACGTGCTCCAATTTTGACCATAAGGTTGGTGAGGACTTCTCGAGGCAGGGCGTTCCATTCCTCCGCGGTTGAGGACAGTCGGTTCGTCGCTGGTGCGTGTGGACGTGCTGAAATACGTTCCCCAACGCATCCCACACGTTTTGGAAGGGATTTAAGTCGGGGAAACGGACAGGCCAGTCCATTCGCCGAATGTCATCTCGTTCCAAGAAATCCTCCACCTGCGCCGTTCGATGCGGGCACGTGTTGTCTCCTCGAAAATGAAACGAAGGACGAATCCAGTCCTGAAACGACGCACGTGGGGAAGGAATACAGTATCACAATAACGTTGACCTGTCATTTTACCGTGTTCAAAGATTTGGAGGTAAGGAGGCCCATACGACATTATGCCTCCCCACATCATGCCACCTGGACCACGAAAAAGATCAGGTTGGACAGTGCTCAACGTGCCCTGGTATGGCGAGAGGATGGAACACGTAATGCATTAAGGAACACTGTCAAACATAGTGAAAATCTCGAACAGAACTAGAAAACTGGTGAGACTGGAATGTGTAAGGATTGGAGATTTGTACGAGGTGCATTCAAGTTCTAAGGCCTCCGATTTTTTTTCTAATTAACTACTCACCCGAAATCAATGAAACTGGCGTTACTTTTCGACGTAATCGCCCTGCAGACGTACACATTTTTCACAACGCTGACGCCATGATTCCATGGCAGCGGCGAAAGCTTCTTTAGGAGTCTGTTTTGACCACTGGAAAATCGCTGAGGCAATAGCAGCACAGCTCGTGAATGTGCGGCCATGGAGAGTGTCTTTCATTGTTGGAAAGAGCCAAAAGTTACTAGGAGCCAGGTCAGGTGAGTAGGGAGCATGAGGAATCACTTCAAAGTTGTTATCACGAAGAAACTGTTGCGTAACTTTAGCTCGATGTGCGGGTGCGTTGTCTTGGTGAAACAGCACACACGCAGCCCTTCCAGGACATTTTTGTTGCAGTGCAGGAAGGAATTTGTTCTTCAAAACATTTTCGTAGGATGCACCTATTACCGTAGTGCCCTTTGGAACGCAATGGGTAAGGATTACGCCCTCGCTGTCCCAGAACATGGACACCATCATTTTTTCAGCACTGGCGGTTACCCGAAATTTTTTTGGTGGCGGTGAATCTGTGTGCTTCCATTGAGCTGACTGGTGCTTTGATTCTGGATTGAAAAATGGCATCCACGTCTCATCCATTGTCACAACCGACGAAAAGAAAGTCCCATTCATGCTGTCGTTGCGCGTCAACATTGCTTGGCAACATGCCACACGGGCAACCATGTGGTCGTCCGTCAGTATTCGTGGCACCCACCTGGATGACACTTTTCGCATTTTCAGGTCGTCATGCAGGATTGTGTGCATAGAACTCACAGAAATGGCAACTCTGGAGGCGATCTGTTCAACAGTCATTCGGCGATCCCCCAAAACAATTCTCTCCACTCTCTCGATCATGTCGTCAGACCGGCTTGTGCGAGCCCGAGGTTGTTTCGGTTTGTTGCCACACGATGTTCTGCGTTCATTAAACTGTCGCACCCACGAACGCACTTTCGATACATCCATAACTCCATCACCACATGTCTCCTTCAACTGTCGATGAATTTCAATTGGTTTCACACCACGAAAATTCAGAAAACGAACGATTGCACACTGTTCAAGTAAGGAAAACGCCGCCATTTTAAATATTTAAAACAGTTCTCATTCTCGCCGCTGGCGGTGAAATTCCATCTGCCGTACGGTGCTGCCATCCCTAGGACGTATTGACAATGAATGCGGCCTCATTTTAAAACAATGGGCATGTTTCTATCGGAGACCTTAGAACTTGAATGCACCTCGTACAGGCGCTGACAACAACGCTGTTGAGCGCCACACAAAACAAAAATCATCATCATCGAACAGAAAGTCCTCTTTCATGCTAACCAGAATGGATTCAAAAACATCGACGGTGTGAGACCCAACTCTCACTTTTCTCACATGAAATCCTGAAAGTCACGGATCAAGGCATTCAATTAGGTACAGTCTTTCTCGATATCCGAAAAGCATTTGTCTAAGTACCACTTTTACTCTTCACCAGGTTACCTTCCATTCAGAAAGCTGTTGCACTCAGCGACTGTTATATTGACTTGTAAATTACAGATTTCAGCGATCAGTCATCCTTTTTATATTTTATTGGCACATCTAGATTTCAGCTAAAAGCTAGCCATTCTCACTGCTAAGAATACAAGAAGTACACAGTTAAATGATGTCATAAAAAGTTACAATTAATGGCTTAACTCATATCGTTTGTATATTACATACCACTATTATTTTTGCTCAAAGCATGTAATGCCTGTTGGTCGGGCTTCATCCACATTTCATTGAATTCTACTGTTTGCGGAAGGCGGGCTGCATGGAGAGCACATCGGTTGGTTACTTGGCGCCATCTATGTACTTCTTATATTATTAGCATTGAGAATGGCTAGCTTCTAGCTGAAATCTAGATCTGCCAATAAAATTTAAAAAGGATGACAGAGCGCTGTAATCTATAATTTACTTTTACTCTTGTTATCAAAAGTATGATCGTATAGTGTGTCAAGCGAAATTTATGATTGGGTTCAAGATTTCTTCGTAGGTAGGACGCTGCATGTTATTTTGGATGGAGACTTATCAACAAATGTGGAAATAACTTCAGGAAGACCGGAGGAAAGAGTGTTCGGACCCTTGTTGTGCAAGTTGTATATTAATGACGTTCCGGACAATACCTAGTTGTAACACCCTGTAGGGATGTGAAATGGAATGATCACAGACTCTCAGTAGTGGCTAAAGCTGATTCCGGATAATTGGTAGAATTCTGGTAAATTTAACTCAGTCTACAAAGAAATGTTGCTTAGAAATCACTCGTGGGACCCTGAATATTGTTCAAGTGTGTGAGACCCATACCAAATAGTGCTAACAGGGGATATTGAACGAATGCAAAGAAGAACCGCACGAATAGTTACAGATCTGCTTGACCCGTGAGAGTGTGTCACAGAGATGTTGAAAGAACTGAACTGGAAAACTAGCCCGGAAAAAGGTGACGTACTATGACTCTAGGAATATACTGCAGCTCCTTACATATCACTCCCGTAGGGAGATTAATTACAGCACGCACAGAGGCGTTTAAACAGTCATTCTTCCCGCGCTCCGAACCTGAATGGGAGAGGAACAAATCCTAATAACTGGTACAATGGGGCGTACACTCTGCCATGCACTTCACAGTGGTCTCCAGAGAATGGATGTAGATGTAAAATCCTCATCGGCTTCAGGCACATTTATATTAACTTCATCCAACATTCTATTAGGAATTTCAGTACTTTCTTTTCTAGTATTGCAATTCATTTCTTCAACCTCATACGTTTAAATGAGTCCACAAATGCTGCTATAGCTTTATCCGTGTTTTAGGTATTATGCCAGCTTAACTAACTGGATACTGTATCTACTCAACATATTTTTATTTCGTTTTCCTCATATTCTTATGGTTTTTGTTTGTTCCGCTCATAAATTTTTCATAGAAACTTCTCACATATTAACGAAAGCATTTATGAATACTTGAGCGTATTCAATAATGTTCGTGTTACTGTTTGCTTGAAACTCATGTCTTCTGTTTAGTAGCTGCCTTGCTCCTTCTGAGATTTTATTTTCTGTTGATACTCTAGTAACTTTTTTACTGTTTGTGTAAGGGCATCCTTTATAAAAAAATTTTGCTTTCGTTTATGTACGTGTAAACTCCATTTTCTAAGATGCTAACCTTATTACTTAGCTTAAGATGACATACCCCAAAAATCTCAAACAATTACTCGTAATATTCACATCTTCTTCTCTTTAACTTAATACCTACTTTCACTCCACATCTTTTGATAGCTTACATTTCCAAAGTGCTGGTAATGTGGACAGTTTATGTATTGTGTGATAAAGTATAATTTCATTTCGTTTTAGTTAGTTCCAAGTTAATTTACTGTTTGTTTTCTTTCTACAGAATCCATTAAGGACAAACGTGGTGTTTTTCTCGACCAATGCTATAATTTCTAGTATTATATACGAAATATCTCACTGAAAAATTGTTCTTTAATCCTACTTTCGCATTAAAATATCGCCATTATGACTGTGTGGTGGATTCGCGATCATTTAACACTTTATCCAACTTCACACTCGTGAATAATTTCCAAGCAATAGCTGATGCTTACTTTTAAAACAAGTCTGAATAATTTGTACGAGATTCTTTCAGTATCGAAGATACCGTTCCTTTCCTGTTTAAATAAAGCCTAGAACTGAATTTCCTCCCTGCTTTGTTCATCTGTAATAAATCTAAAACAAGCATTCCGCGGAGTGATATCAAGGTAAATAGCCGCAGGTGTCAGAGTGAGAAAGTGTTGCAGCTCCTAATAATACCGCTTCCCGAGCCGGAAAATCCGCTCCGCCGCGACTGTGGAATTAAGCAGCAATCTATATTCGGATGTGAAAACAGAATGAAGTGTTTGTCGACTCAGTTTGGATATCGACTTCCCGCCATAGGAAGTAACATTCTTTGGCGCGCCTTTGGGAGGCGAAGAAAACATTTGTATAAATTCTGGAGCTTCTCGAACAGTTTATTATTCAGCAGCTGGCGGCAGGCGCAGCTGGGCTGGGCTGGGCTGGGCGTGCTTTTCGTCTGCAGTTCCACTGTGAGAGGCAGCTCTCAACAGCAGAGCACACGTGCGGCTTCGCGCACTGCAGAGCTTTGCATATTCACATCCCCCTGGGTAGAGCGTCAGCTGAAAATTTCGCCACCACGGGGGCTGCAGATAAAGTTATGCGGTTCTTTTATTTTTCATGCTATTCTGAAGAGTTTCGATTATTAACTGTGGCGTAGCTTTTATTCAACATTTTTATTAGATCGCTCTCTTATCTGTCTGTATGTTCAGTACATATTTTACGATCGATTTTAAACTTCAACACAATTCTGAACTGGATGAAAATTAAATACTAACTCTTTCTTGTCGCTGTATTCCGTATTGGTGTGGGTGAGAAAGGTTAGTAACGCCCGATATCTCCATTACCCTGCAGGACTGGCTTGTTGAGCAGGAAGTATCAGAATGTGTTCCAGGCGGTATGCGAATGGTTGGACCTGACTGAGTAGGGATGGGGGAGGGGAGAAGATGGAAATCAATTTCTTGTCTGTTTGTCGGAGGGGGGCGGAAGGGTAAGCAAAAGGAAATCGAAATCGATTTCTTGTCTGTCTCTTTGTTTGACAGAAACTTTGCAACTGATGTTAAACTAACTTCCCATTGAGTGAGAGGTTTAAAATTTTAAACATAGCTCTGAACAAAAAGACAATGTCATATTAACCAGCTATCTTCAGACTGAAATTTTCGCTTTGCAGCAGAATGTATGTTGTGAACAAATTTTCTGGCAGATTAAAACTGTGTGACGGACCAAGACTCGAACTCAGGACCTTTGCCTTTTGCGGGAGAGTGCTCTACCAGCATGTTGGCAGAAGAGCTTCTGTGAAGTTTGGAAGGTAGGAGACGAGGTACCGGCAGAGTTGAAGCGGTGAGGACGGGTCGTGAGTCGTGCTGGGGTAGCTCAGTAGGCGAAAGGCAAAGGTCCTAAGTTCGAGTCTCGGTCCGGCACACAGTTTTGATCTGCCAGAAAGTCGCTTTATTCATGTTCTTCAGCATGTATCTTACCTGTGACATGGTCCACATGTGGGTGGCAGATTTCCCATTGACGGTTTGGGTGTTACCTTCTACTCTGATTCTTAATCGTGTAGACATTGTTCCGTATGACCAGAAAGCAATAATAAGAAGAGAAGTATGTATAGTAAAAAGAAGATATTTATAGATGTAAAGATCATACACTACAAGGCAACAGAAAGGACTGAGTTAATATATATACCGCCGATAGGGTAACACCAGAAAGAAATGTCGCAGAACAACAGCAGAAAGAAGAGAAAAAATGCTTATGAAAAACTGGGTCCTAAAAGAAGTGGTGAGAGACGGATGTGAAGACCTAGGGAAAAAGTGTACCGGAGCATGAGAACAATCTGGAGAAATCAGAGTAAAAAGAAGAAGGTGTGCCAGACATGTGATTATCATAGATATGGATAGAATGACGAAAAGACTAAGGAGAAAAAATAGGGAGAACAAAAGGAACGACACGAACCAAGTGGGTTGTTGGACTCCGAAAGGATTGGTCGTGAGTGGGTACCAAGGTGAAAGCAGTGGAAGCACTGTACACGTCGACCAATGTGCCAGAGACGGGTGAGAGAGACTGTTGCAGGGAAAGTATAGCGCGTCAACAGTGGAGGAGGTAAGAGAAGAGGCTCCTGAAGATTTCGTAAAAAGAGCAGGAGAACATGAGAAGAAATGATGAAGAGGTCTTAGGAGGAGGAGGAGGAGGAGGAGAAAAAGAAAATGCAATCCGGGGCTCGCCGTGGATCTACAGAGGCTGTAAAGCAAGACGAACATTGTAATGTGCGCGTTTGTATATCATTTGCTTATGTAATGTGTTCCTGTGCGCTGAGCCGGCCGCGGTGGTCTAGCGGTTCTGGCGCTGCAGTCCGGAACCGCGGGACTGCTACGGTCGCAGGTTCGAATCCTGCCTCGGGCATGGGTGTGTGTGATGTCCTTAGGTTAGTTAGGTTTAAGTAGTTCTAAGTTCTAGGGGACTTATGACCTAAGATGTTGAGTCCCACAGTGCTCAGAGCCATTTGAACCATTTTTGAACCTGTGCGCTGAGAGGAGGAAACAGCTCAACATTTGCCTATAAATATGAATAAAACCGTCTGAAAACTACAGCCAATGTTGCCGGAGTATCAGATCGATAATCCTTGATTGGGGAATTTCATTCACGTTTGGACCTTATGTGGCAAATTGAGGGGCTGCCCGTTGTGGTATATAAATAGGCGTACAAATTACTCTGTTGATCAAATGAAAATGGTTCCGTGAAATATACTGACGTTTAAAAGTATTTGTTGTGTAGCTTATTTTCAGCAGCAGCATCAGCAGAGACAGTTTCACATCCACTGTTAGGTAAGGTCCTCATTGTCACATGAATATCATGAAACCAGCGCAAGAAAATTCATCATTCCTTTCTGGGAAACTCACTCCCAGTCTTCATTGTAGGCTGATTGCATTTCCGCAGTATCCCGGTCGTGAATGTAAGTCTGCCACTTACTTTACCTACGACTTGAGCCTAGTGATCATTCCATTTAAAATTCCTACAAATTGTGTTGATTGATATTTTAGGCATACCATACTACGTCTTTTCTGTTTTGTGAAGCGCACAGTTGTACATTTCTGAGCACTGAGAGCAAGCTGCCAATTTTTGAATCACCTTCAGAGCTTATAAGAATCTGACAGAATGTTTGTGGATCTTTTTTGAGATGAAACTTCGTTACAGATAATCTGCGAAAAGTCAGAGGTTATTGTCAACACTGCCTGCTGGTAATTGATATACAACATGACCAACAAGGGTCCAAACACTCTTCCCTGTGGCACATTTCTACATTTGGTGATGAATCTCCAGCCGAGATAACACACTGCTTCTGTGTGTCAAGAGGCCCTTGTAACCTCTCCCTCACTTACCGACCTTAATGACCGTGAAAAATTAAACTGCGTGTACCTAATGGAAATTTGGGAAAAGCAATCGTCACCGAAGTTAATCTGTCGGTAAAGAGGGAGGAAAGGGTTACATCTAATTGAAAGGAAAAATGCAAATGAAACTGGTGGAAATTAATTTTGAAAAGGGGTAAAGTTAATAAAGAAAGTAAATTTGCGGCCGTTACGTTAGCAATTAA
The DNA here is from genome assembly GCF_023864345.2 of Schistocerca serialis cubense. NCBI lineage: Eukaryota > Metazoa > Arthropoda > Insecta > Orthoptera > Acrididae > Schistocerca > Schistocerca serialis. The sequence continues at coordinate 1,165,013,057 of NC_064638.1, read as the reverse complement.
CTAGCGGTAATTAGATATTTTAGATTTGGGGGAAATTACGGTTGCCAGTCCTATGGACAGTTACTATAGTAACTGAAAAAGAAAGGTTATTACACATATAATTAGCACTAGAAGCGTGGCAACTGAAGGTTGACACATGTAGTGTGAAAACTGAAAGTTTGTCAGAAGTAATAAATTTCGCTACACTCTGACTTAATTTAGCAAAAGAATTAATAAAACCGGAAAACTGAAAGTTAATTTAGTGACTGAAATTAATAGTGAGCTTTGTTTCTGAAGCACATCGAAATTCAGTAAAATACGGTTAGTCTTGGGCTACCTCAACAATCATTTCAAAAGCTACGTGAATCTACGCAGTTTAGAAATAAGAGATTTAACTTTGAACTTGAATTAAATGATTCTGAACAATTAACAATAGTAAAATTTAGTACGTACCAAGCTGAGCTGCAGTCACAGGTAAGCTAAAATACGGTAACAAAACTCGCACTCTTAATTTGTGCTTGTGTAACCTAAATATTGTAGCCAGCTATGAATACCTTAACTGAACTTTGAAATTAAAGCAGTGAAATCGAATGATATTACTTTAATGCTGGCGTTTGAATTTCAACGACACTCGGGTTCATTCCGGAAAAGGAAGGGACCCTGCTTGGTAATGCAATTGGGACAATGAGCAACAAAGGTTCATGCTACGTTGCAGTAATTTAGTGAGAAAAATTTAACAGTTTGAAAAGCTGAGGTCTGCCATACAGTTCTAAAACTTTACGTGCTACCAGTCTTCCTTGTTGGTTGATTGAAGGTTTGAAGTCGTCGATCGAGAAGGTGGCGACAGTCACTCATTGTCGGCCGTCGCTGTTGCAGAAGCTGGATGTTGGCGCGCCTTCTCCTCGACACGGTCTCCAGCCGAAACGGGCTCTCGATGTGTGCCAGCTAACGCTTCCCGTCCGCGACACCATGTCAGAAACTAACATAGCAAGTCGAGCGCAATTACATGCTGCCAAACTGCGAAAGCGCGGCAACTCGCGGGAGCGTCACACAACACACCTGCTCCACTGCCCTCCTCCAGCCAGACTCCCTTTGCTCTGCCCGCGCTCCACGCGGCAGAGATAACACTACCAAAGATCCTAAACACTTTGGTTCTCCACACGACCTATCGATGTATTCGTTCGACAGCATAGTTTTCCCGAGGCAAGACCCAGCGTAAAATACAAATAATGTTTACAAAACAAACCAATTATACATCGACATAGATGCATAAATATATATACAAATAGTAAAACAATTACAATATATAAAGGCACAGAAATGTCATATATTCAGGTAACAAAATAAGGAAAAAAATTTATAGTACAATAGATGGAAATAGGAGGATATGCATTTCCGGCGTTACACCCTCAAGTTGTTCACAAATATTTTTTGATGCGCCATATAGTCGTACTTGTGTTGATAAATGTTTATATGTTTCCAAATAAACTGCTTTTCGGAAGTCGGTAAATTCTGGATTTACTTGCATTCCTTGACCCATTGCTTCAACGATGTGATGTGAGACAGGCACGTGTTTATCACCTTACCGATCTTTGAGAAATCCATACTGGATGGCAGGAGGAATCATTTTGTTCTAGACCTATAATTACGTATAAAACTCAGTACATGTTGGAATATCTCACAACAGATGAATGTCAACGGTATTAGACGCTAGGTTTGGAGATCAGTTCTGTTATCATTGCTCCAATGGGTGCTAAATGTGGTTTCTTTTGTAATGGGATGGACTGTAGCAGAGCCAGGAACCAAGAACAGCGCACCAGGAAATGGGCATCGGTCGCCATCAGATGCCGCATCCGCTTGCTCAGCTCCACAGCAGAAGTTGCCACTCCAGAATCGTCAGACTTCTGCATGAAATGTAGAAATGAAAACTTCAGCACCCAAGATTGAAAATTATAGCTGTATTTCTGAAGACCAGTTTTGTCAGATCTATTTGCCACTATCGGATCTTAAGTAATTCATAATATCCGATGATGGCAACCTAGATTTGACAAATCCAGTCACCAAAATTAAAATTATTATTGTTATGAATAATAATAAAACTGTTATTATTGTTATTTTATTTTTACGTCGAGTTTTATCAAGGCTCCATTTTGGGGCAAATCCTGTTTCATTTCTACGTAAATGACTTACACATAAATATAAATACCCTATTAGTTCTGTTTGCAGATGATACATCTGATTTAATTGAAGACGCAGAAAAAATTCCGTGCTCCATCGTAAGCATCTTATAATACTTATTCCAGTCAAATGGGCTGAAACTGAACATTGCAAAAGCCCATAGGATACTTTTCAAAACCAAAGATTCAAAATGTGTGGAGCTTAAAACACCACATAACAATCAAGTTATAGAAGGAGTTGACACAGTCAAATTACTAGGACTAAATGTGGGCAGGAACGTAAGCTGGAAAATACATATTGACATCCTATCAAATAAAATATACAGTTTTTAATTTTCAATGCAGATAATAGCAAATTCCACTGACTAGAGTACAAGTACACGAAAAAGTGCTTATACAGTATTTCAGTATTTTGAATCTGTATTTAGATACGGTATAATTTTCTGAGGAAGTTCAAGTAGTGTATCTGGAATACTGAAACTGCAAAAAAGAATTGTCAGATACATTTGTACTGCGCAGCAAAGAGAGTCTTTTCGCCCGTTATTTTTTTTTCAGTTGGAAAGACCACATAGATAATATTGTGGGGAAGGCGAGCCAAAGGTTGCGTTTCATTGGCAGGACACTTAGAAGATGCAACAAGTCCACTAAAGAGACAGCTTACACTACACTCGTTCGTCCTCTGTTAGAATATTGCTGCGCGGTGTGGGATCCTTACCAGGTGAGACTGACGGAGGACATCGAAAGGGTGCAAAAAAGGGCAGCTCGTTTTGTATTATCACGTAATAGGGGAGAGAGTGTGGCAGATATGATACGCGAATTGGGATGGAAGTCATTACAGCAAAGACATTTTTCGTCGCGGCGAGATCTATTTACGAAATTTCAGTCACAAACTTTCTCTTCCGAATGCGAAAATATTTTGTTGAGCCCAACCTACATAGGTAGGAATGATCATCAAAATAAAATAAGAGAAATCAGAGCTCGAACAGAAAGGTTTCGGTGTTCGTTTTTCCCGCGCGCTGTTCGGGAGTGGAATGGTAGAGCGATAGTATGATTGAGGTTCGATGAACCCTCTGCCAAGCACTTAAATGTGAATTGCAGAGTAGTCATGTGGATGTGGATGTAGATGTAGATATTTCAGAAACTACAAATATTATCGGTTCCTTTCATATACACTCCTGGAAATTGAAATAAGAACACCGTGAATTCATTGTCCCAGGAAGGGGAAACTTTATTGACACATTCCTGGGGTCAGATACATCACATGATCACACTGACAGAACCACAGGCACATAGACACAGGCAACAGAGCATGCACAATGTCGGCACTAGTACAGTGTATATCCACCTTTCGCAGCAATGCAGGCTGCTATTCTCCCATGGAGACGATCGTAGAGATGCTGGATGTAGTCCTGTGGAACGGCTTGCCATGCCATTTCCACCTGGCGCCTCAGTTGGACCAGCGTTCGTGCTGGACGTGCAGACCGCGTGAGACGACGCTTCATCCAGTCCCAAACATGCTCAATGGGGGACAGATCCGGAGATCTTGCTGGCCAGGGTAGTTGACTTACACCTTCTAGAGCACGTTGGGTGGCACGGGATACATGCGGACGTGCATTGTCCTGTTGGAATAGCAAGTTCCCTTGCCGGTCTAGGAATGGTAGAACGATGGGTTCGATGACGGTTTGGATGTACCGTGCACTATTCAGTGTCCCCTCGACGATCACCAGTGGTGTACGGCCAGTATAGGAGATCGCTCCCCACACCATGATGCCGGGTGCTGGCCCTGTGTGCCTCGGTCGTATGCAGTCCTGATTGTGGCGCTCACCTGCACGGCGCCAAACACGCATACGACCATCATTGGCACCAAGGCAGAAGCGACTCTCATCGCTGAAGACGACACGTCTCCATTCGTCCCTCCATTCACGCCTGTCGCGACACCACTGGAGGCGGGCTGCACGATGTTGGGGCGTGAGCGGAAGACGGCCTAACGGTGGGCGGGACCGTAGCCCAGCTTCATGGAGACGGTTGCGAATGGTCCTCGCCGATACCCCAGGAGCAACAGTGTCCCTAATTTTCTGGGAAGTGGCGGTGCGGTCCCCTATGGCACTGCGTAGGATCCTACGGTCTTGGCGTGCATCCGTGCGTCGCTGCGGTCCGGTCCCAGGTCGACGGGCACGTGCACCTTCCGCCGACCACTGGCGACAACATCGATGTACTGTGGAGACCTCACGCCCCACGTGTTGAGCAATTCGGCGGTACGTCTACCCGGCCTCCCGCATGCCCACTATACGCCCTCGCTCAAAGTCCGTCAACTGCCCATACGGTTCACGTCCACGCTGTCGCGGCATGCTACCAGTGTTAAAGACTGCGATGGAGCTCCGTATGCCACGGCAAACTGGCTGACACTGACGGCGGCGGTGCACAAATGCTGCGCAGCTAGCGCCATTCGACGGCCAACACCGCGGTTCCTGGTGTGTCCGCTGTGCCGTGCGTGTGATCATTGCTTGTACAGCCCTCTCGCAGTGTCCGGAGCAAGTATGGTGGGTCTGACACACCGGTGTCAATGTGTTCTTTTTTCCATTTCCAGGAGTGTACATTTATGAAATTATGATCTTCCTGCACAGAAGACAAAAATTATTTGAGGAGAATCAGTTTATCGACACATATAACTACATAAGTAAAAATAATTTTATCCTACCCACACACCAGTCGAAATTATATGCACGGATGCCACAGTATATGGGGATGACAGTATATAACAAGGTAATGGGCAAAATCATATTTAATATGAAGCTAGAAATTTTGAAACTGAGGGTACAGCAGCTACTGTGGGAGAAATTCTACTATTCAATAGAAGAATTCATAGAGGATGAAATGATGATTTGAGTAAAGGGTAATTAAGTGTTAGATTTTATTGTACACACACACATATATATATATATATATATATATATATATATATATATATATATATATATATATAACGAAATTGTGTTATTATTATGATGCTGTTTGTTAATATCTTCTGTGTTCATGTTGAAATTATATCGCAGTTTTGACATGTCTCCTGTATCTGAATCAAACGATTTTGATTATGTATATTATGAGACAAATAAACCACAATACACAATTCTAAGTTGCCATCATTAGACCTTATACAGATAAATAAGATCCGATGTTCGGAAATAAGATTTGCTGAAACCGATCACCAAAAATAAAATTATAGTTAGCGATCTTGGTTGTTAAAGGATTCACTTCTATATCTTGTTTTTCTTTAGATCACCCGTTTACTTCAATTATGTCAAGCGTATGTAAGACTTCTGCATGTCAGTGCCGTAGGTCCGGCCTTCATGAAGCCAACACTCCAGCCAGACCGACTTTCACGCGATGACACCTGCCACTGTTGCAGAACATTTGCGAAGTGACACAGAAACGCCACACTCCCGTGAAGTCAGCAGCGAGCAGCTGCTTCTTAACCGTTTCCAGACCAGCCATCACGGTGGAACTGCAGTCTATGGTGGCCAGCATCGTATCTCTAGCATCACTAGGCTAAAACCTCTGTCCACCGCCTGAACATCGCTGTGCTTGGCCACTCTGCCGCCTTCACGAAACTTCGACACGGGGATTTATCCACCCGCGTCTCTGCCGAGGTAACAGTAGTGGGCATCTCAGCCCTGAGCCTCTAGGACAGGATGCAGTCTGCCGTATTCACAACAGAGAACAAACATCAGGTCCACATGATAAGGGCCTGGTAACGAGAGACTCCGTCTATGCATCGCGGCCACTGTGGGATTTATTTATTTATTTCATTAACAGTACAAAGTAACCCACCGCCTTGAATATAAGGTGGGTCGGATGCTACTAAAACCAATAGCAAAGACTCCTTGCTGTTAAAGTCTTGCTAGTATCTACACGTACATACACATAGATGCTCCGCAAGCCACCGTACGGTACATGGTGGAGGTTACTCTGTACCATTACTAGTACCCTACTGGCCATTAAAATTGCTACACCAAGAATGCAGATTATAAACGGGTATTCATTGGACAAATATATTATACTATAACTGACATGTGATTACATTTTCACGCAATTTGGGTGCATAGATCCCGAGAAATCAGTACCCAGAACAACCACCTCTGGCCGTAATAATGGCCTTGATACGCCTGAGCATTGAGTCACACAGAGCTTGGATGGCGTGTACAGGTACAGCTGCCCATGCAGCTTCAACACGATACCACAGTTCATCAAGAGTAGTGACTGGCGTATTGTGACGAACCAGTTGCTCGGCCACCATTGGCCAGACGTTTTCAGTTGGTGAGAGATCTGGAGAATGTGCTGGCCAGGGCAGCTGTCGAACATTTTCTGTATCCAGAAAGGCCCGTACAGAACCTGAAGCATGCGGTCGTGCATTATCCTGCTAAAATGTAGGGTTTCTCAGGGATCGAATGAAGGGCCGAGCCACGGGTCGTAACACATCTGAAATGTAACGTCCACTGTTCAAAGTGCCGTCAACGCGATAAAGAGATGACCGAGACGCGTAACCAATGGCACCCCATACCCTCATGCCGTGTGATACGCCAGTATGACGATGACGAATACACGCTTCGAATATGCGTTCACCGCAATGTAGCCAAACACGGATGCGACTATCGTGATGCTGTAAACAGAACCTGGATTCATCCGAAAAAATGATGTTTTGCCATTCGTGTACCCAGGTTCGTTGTTGAGTACACCATCGCAGGCGCTCCTGTCTGTGATGCAGCGTCAAGGGTAACCGCAGCCATGGTCTCCGAGCTGATAGTCCATGCTGCTGCAAACGTCGTCGAACTGTTCCTGCAGATGGTTGCTGTCTTGCAAACGTCCCTATCTGTTGACTCAGGGATCGAGACGTGGCTGCACGATCCTTTACAGCCATGCGGATAAGATGCCTGTCATCTCGACTGCTAGTGATACGAGGCCGTTGGGATCCAGTACGGTGTTCCGTATTACCCTCCTGAACCCAGCGATTCCACATTCTGCTAACAGTCATTGGATCTCGACCAACGCGAGCAGCAATGTCGCGATACGATAAAACGCAATCGTGATAGGCTACAATCCGACCTTTATCAAAGTCGGAAACGTGATGGTACGCATTTCTCCTCCTTACACGAGTCATCACAACGTTTGACCTGGCAAAGCCAGTCAACTGTTGTTTGTGTATGAGAAATCGGTTGGAAACTTTCCTCATGTCAGCACGTTGTAAGTGTCGCCACCGGCGCCAATCTTGTGTGAATGCCTTGAAAAGCTAATCATTTGCATATCACAGCATCTTCTTCCTGTCGGTTAAATTTCGCGTCTGTAGCACGTCATCTTCGCGGTGTAGCAATTTTAATGGCCAGTAGTGTAATTTCCTTTCTTCTTCCACTTGTAAATAGAGCGAGGGAAAAACGACTGTCTACTAGCCTCCGTATGACGCCTAATTTCTCGTATCTTATCTTCTTGGTCCTGACATGCAATGTATCTTGGCGGCAACAGAATCATTCGGTACTCAGCTTCAAATGGTGGGTCTCTAAATTTTCTCAATAGTGTTTCTCGAAAAGAACGTCGCCTTTCCTCCAGGGATTCCCATTGAGTTCCCGAAGCATCTCTGTAACCCTTACGTGTTGCTCGAACATACCGGCAGCACATCTAGCAGCCCGCCTTTGAATTGCTTCGATGTCTTCCTTCAATCCGACCTGGTACAGATCCCAAACAGTCGAGCAGTATTCAAGAATACGTCGCACCTCCGTCCTATATGCGATCTCCTTTAAAGGCGAACCACGCTTTCGTAAAATTCTCCCAATAAACTGAACTCGACCATTCGCCTTCCCTACTACAATTCTCACATACTTCTTCCTCCTCGTATCGCTTTGCAACCTTACGGCCAGATATTTAAACAACCTGAGTGTCTCAAGCAGGACACTAATAATGCTGTATCCGAACATTACAGGTTTGTTCTTCCTACTCATCCGCATTAACATACTTTCTTCCATATTTAGAGCTAGTTGCCATGCAACACACCAGCTAGAAGTTTTGTCTAAGTCGTCTTGTATCTTCCTACAGTGACCCAAATTCGACATCTGGCCGTATCCCATGGCATTATCAGTAAACAGGCGCACAATGCTGCCCAACATGTCCGGCAAATCATTTATGTACATAGAGAAAAACAACGGTCCTGTCACACTTCCCTGGAACACTCCTGACGATACCCTTGTCTCTGACGAACACTCGCCGTCCAGGACAACATGCTGGGTTATATAATCTAAGAAGTATTCGAACCACTCACATATCTGTGAACTTATTCCACATGCTTGCACCTTCGTTAACAGCTTTCAAATGGGCACCATGTCCAATGCTTTTCGGAAACGTAGAAATATGGAATCTGCCTTTTGCCCTTCATCCATAGTTCGCAGTGTATCATGTGAGAAAAAGGGCAAGCAGAGTTTCGCACGAGCGATGCTTTCTAAAACCATGCTGATTCGTGGATATAAGCTTCTCAGTCCCAACAAAGTTTATTATACTCGAACTGAGAATATATTCAAGGAGTCTGCAGCAAACAGAAGTTAGGGTCCCTTCTTTTACCCTTCTTGCATAGTGGAGTCAAGTTACCTGCGCTTTTTTCCAGTCGCTTGGGACTTTGTGCTGGGCGAGAGATTCACGATAAGGCCAATGCCGTACTCTTAGTAAAATCGAGCTCGGATTTCATCCAGACCTGGTGATTTATTTGCTTTCAAATCTTTCAGTCGTTTCTCTACGCCAGGGATGCTTATTACTATGCCATCCGTACTGGAGCCCGTGCGATGGTCAAATAACGATATTTTTATACGATTCTCCTGCGTGAACGAATTCTTGAACGTGAAATTTAAAATTTCGGCTTTCGTTTTGTTATCTTCAACTGCCACACCATACTGGTCAACTAGGGGACTGAATGGAAGCCAAAGACCTGCTTAGCGATTTTATATAAGAACACAATTTTCTCGGGTTCTGTGCCAGATCTTTTGCTAAGGTATGACGATGGTAGTTGCACCTCGCACATAGATCTTTTCACAGACGCACGAATGTCTTCTAGCCTTCGCTTGTCGTCATGTTATTTTAAATAATATAAGGAACATAATACATAAAATGAATTATATTCTTCTCAGAAACAAATTATATACAATCATTTTAACACTCATAAAGCATTAAATTCTCTGGAACCACTATGGGAGTGCACGCTTGGCGTTATCACATCCACACTGAGCTGGAGGTCGCCACACTGGGGGGAGGAGGTAAGGGATCCGTGATCCCACGAACATAGATATTAGTATCTGACACGCAGGTCGATAGCAGACAGGAGTCGATTGTCGAGCGCTGAAGAAGGCAGTGAGATTAGTGTCGGGTGAAAGCAGTACTGGAAAGACTGGTAAAAATAAAAAATGACGGTCGAGCTGAGTACGGTGTCAATGGCGGATGTGCCGACTGAGGAATAAATTGTAAATTCACCGGAGTGTGACAAATGAGCGCGTCCCCTTATCGTCGTGGGGTTGACCCTCATCAATACCGATTCGCGCCTGGCATAAAACCAAAATCGACAAGTGCCGAATTACGTGTTTCGCGTCAACCGCGTCGGCCACCATCAACCATGGATTGCAGTGAGGATTGTTGTGAATGTTATCCATCATCATTGCGTGTGACGAAGTAATTAAAATCAGCAGCCAATAACAGATATAACCGTAATTAAGGCGAAGATAGCAACTGCCTCAGAGTTTGTGTGTTAATAGAAAATACATATCAGTTTGTATATCGCAACCTTTGTGGTCTTTAATAATAGGAAAACTTTCAGTCATTAACTATTCCGTCTCAGAACAGCCGCACTCTGGTGAAATACCCCAGAAACCACAGCAGAAAAACCGATGGCCTTTCATCCATTACGCACACTGTCATGTATTCATAATAATTAACTGTTTTGCGGCTTCGGTAAATCACACAAAACCCAATAACTGATATAACGGGGGTGTTTCAGGAAGATGTTGAGATGGTGTATTAGCCTCACCCCGTCGTCGACGCTAGCAGCTTCAAACTCCAATAATTGTAAACAAACAGTAATAACGAAACTTCCTGGCAGATTAAAACTGTGTGCCGGACCGAGTCTCGAAGTCGGGACCTTAGCCACAGCCATGTCTCCGCAATATCCTTTCTTCCAGGTGTGCTAGTTCTGCAAGGTTCGCAGGAGAGCTTCTGTGACGTTTGGAAAGTAGGAGACGAGGTACTGGCGGAAGTAAAGCTGTGAGAAGGGGGCGTGAGTCGTGCTTGGGTAGCTCAGATGGTAGAGCACTTGCCCGCGAAAGGCAAAGGTCCCGAGTTCGAGTCTCGGTCGGGCACACAGTTTTAATCTGCCAGGAAGTTTCATATCAGCGCACACTCCGCTGCAGAGTGAAATTCTCATTCTAGTAATAACGAAGTACGCTGGTAACTACGAACTGTCTTCTCCTGCTGCACCTGCCTCCGTCCTCAGCAGAGAATTACCACGCAGACCCAGCCCTCTCTGAAACCTCATCAGAAGGTGAGGCTCATTCTCCTCGCACCCCGTTATACTTCCAAATACCGAGCACAGTTTTTGATCGAAGGATGTACGGCAGGGACTAACTCAGCTTAAAGTTCTCTATGGGACAAGTTTTCCGATGACCTTTGGTCACTTTCTTTATATGGAACCCCAGTATTTGCAAGACTTCTTATCTATTTTTCGTCAATACTGTCTTCTGTAGGAATATGGCAGTGTTGTGACGCGCATTTCAGGCAGGTGTTCGCAGCCAGCCGAGGAATATGTGGGGCAATCACCGAAGTATGCATTATTTTGTAGTCCGGCCGGGGTGGCCGAGCGGTTCTAGGCTCTACAGTCTGGAACCGCGCGACCGCTACGGTCGCAGGCTCGAATCCTGCCTCGGGCTTGGATGTGTGTGATGTCCTTAGGTTAGTTAGGTTTAAGTAGTTCTAAGTTCTAGGGGACTGATGACCTCAGAAGTTAAGTCCCATAGTGCTCAGAGCCATTTGAACCATTATTGTGTAGCAAAACGTGGTACTTCCACAGCCAACTCTGTGACGGGAGCCTACCTCCTGTAATGCAGCACGTGGCTGAATGCAGTAAAAGTTCTCCCAGCGCAGGCAGTAGCAATTCTCCTTCGGCGTCGTGCAGCCTTCCAACGAAGTCTCCAATGGCTCTCGATCTTCCATCGTAAACGATTCCATCAAAATGAGGTAGCGAATATGACGTGGAAACGTGGGTTCTACTATGCCAAGACTGCTTGGTAGCTACGACAGGAAAACACAGTCAATTGTCAGGAGTAAAACATAAGGAAGTATTTATTATTTAACTTTGTTGTAGTCCGTGATCTGTTGCTTGACAATTATAGAAGACGCGACTAGATAAAGCGCCTGTAGAATAACACAATTTACAGGTCACAAAATCTTGCAGTGACGAATTAATCTCTCGTAATCTTGAATGTTGTATCCGGTTAATTTGGAGACTAACTTGGCTGTCGACATGACAGAACGTAGAATTGTTTATAACTGCCAACTCAGTACTGTCGAGTTTACTGTAGTGCTCTTACGAAACTTTATAACTGGGCTACAAAGACCTGATGGCAGCAACGACTGAGCTGCAGACGATGACTAACATCGGTGGTGGCTGACCACTGAGCGCGGCTACGAACTGTAGACTGGCACAACTGCACTACACTCCTGCTACACATGAAGGGGCCTAACAAGTACTGCGACTGGCTGTGCACTCTTTGGCTAGCACAGCCGTTCTTCTGTTCCGTTTATGGAGAGAATCGCATCCGGCGGATCGATCTGTCAGGCGGCTGTATGGTCGTATGACTGGCGACATCACAGTCTCCACACAAGTCATATGTCGAATGTCCTACTAAGGAGCTTCAGCAACATCGAGCAGCGTCACCAACTATGCGAAGTTGCTGATCTACGAGCTATCACATTGCTGTGATGGATCCAGTCGACTGAGTTGGATCCGTCGAGGCGAAGTCGCCCTTGGTGCGCCATCACCCGACGCTCCAGCCAGTCTCTGAGCGTCCTGGGTTCGATGGTGCACCAGCAAAGTTCCCACCCGCGTCACAGAGCGCCGGTGGTACTCCATCATCCGTACAGCTGACAATGCGAGTTGAGTCAGCAAGGTCCCTTCCCATCGACAGCTGCCATGGCATGCCTAGTTTCCGCAACGGTTGCTGACGTTGAAGTTCTCTTTGGAAGGCATCAAGAAATAAGGAATGCTCCTGCTGAGTAAACATTGTCGATTCCGAGACTCGCCGAGGTACTGGAACATTTGTAGCACAGCTTTACGCTCATGCTCTTCAATGGTATTAAAGTAATACGTATAAAAATATTTGCATTTATCCTGAATAGGCACCATATTTTTCATGCAAGTTTTACTTTGCTCATTCTGTATAAAGAGTCTATGTGGCCCTTATTAGGTTAAAGTTATTATGACTAATTGAGTCAATAATTTATGGACACCCTGTGCATTGAGCGAAAACTTGTCTAATGCAGCTACCTGATATTGTCCGTGTAGAGACGCAATCTATTATTTCAATCATTCCTCGCCAGGCTCGCATACATGAAATTTAAAACTATTTTCAACCTTTGCTGATCGTCTTAGGTCAAAGTACACACAGCAGCGTGTACGATAAGAGGACACTTTGACAACTGGTTGTTAACAATGTTAGGGAATGTCAGCTTCTAACATTCTCGTACCCTGTTAACAAGAAACTGACAAAAAGTCCTCATACCGTACACACTGCTGTGTATACTTTGATCTGAAGATGACCCGTAACCGTCGAATCTAATTAACAAATTTACTGTATGTGGTCTTGGATAACAGATATTTTATTAAAAAAAGTCAACACCCATTGCACTGAATTATTGCTCTGCATTAGAATATCGCCACAGAAGGCGATTCTGGTCATACATAAAGCACACCACTGGCAAGACACAATCAATACCTTCACTGCGCGATAACAACGGTGAAGTCACTGATGACAGTGCCACTAAAGCAGGATTATTAAACACGGTTTTCAGAAACTCCTTCACCAAAGAAGACGACGTAAATATTACTGAATTGCAATCAAGAACAACTGCCAAGATGAGAAACATAGAAGTAGATATCCTCGGTGTAACAAAGCAGCTTAAATCACTTAATAAAGGCAAGGTCTCCGGTCCAGATTGTATACCAGTCAGGTTCCTCTCAGAGTATGCTGATAAAATAGCTCCATATTTAGCAATTATATTCAACCACTCGCTCACAGAAAGATACGTATCTAAAGACTGGAAAATTGCTCATGTCACACCAATACCCAAAAAGGGAAGTAGGAGTAATCCGCTGAATTACAGGCCTATATCACTAACGTCGATTTGCAGTAGGGTTTCAGAACATATACTGTATTCGAACATTATGAAGTACCTCGAAGAAAACGATTTATTGACAAATACTCAGAACGGATCCAGAAAATATCGTTCTTGTGAAGCACAACTAGCTCTTTATACTCATGAAGTAATGAGTGCTATCGACAGGGAATGTCAAATTGATCCAAAATTTTTAGATTTCCAGAAGGCTTTCGACACCGTTCCTCACAAGCGTCTTCTAATCAAACTGCGTGGCTACGGAGTATCGCCTCAGTTGTGCGACTGGATTCGTGATTTCCTGTCAGAAAGGTCACAGTTCGTAGTAATAGACGGAAAGTCATCGAGTAAAACAAAAGTAATATCCGGCGTTCCCCAAGGAAGTGTTATAGGCCTTCTATTGCTCCTGATCAATATTAACGACATAGGAGACAATCTGAGAAGCCGTCTTAGATTGTTTGCAGATGCCGCTGTCATTTACCGTCTTGTAAAGTCAATAGATGATCAAAACGACTTGCAAAATGATTTAGATAAGATATCTGTAGGGTGCAAAAGTGGCAATTGACCCCAAATAAAGAAAAGTGCGACGTTATTCACATGAGTACTAAAAGAAATCAGCTAACTTTCGATTACGCGATAAGTCATACAAATCTGAGGGCTGTAAATTCAACTAAATACTTAGGAATTACAACTACAAATAACCTCAATTGGAACGATTACATACATTATATTGTGGGTAGAGTAAACCAAAGACTGCGATTCATTGTCAGAACACTTAAAAGGTGCAACAGGTCTACCAAAGAGACTGCTTACACTACGCTTGTCCGCCCTATTCTGGAGTACTTCTGTGGGGTGTGGGATCCTCATCAGGTGGGACTGACGGATGACATCGAAAAAGTACAAAGAAGGGCATCTCGTTTTGTATTATCACGTATTAGGGGAGATAGTGTCACAGACATGATACGTGAACTGGTGTGGCAATCATTAAAACAAAGGCGTTTTTCGTTCCGACGGGATCTTCTCATGAAATTTCAATCACCAGTTTTCTCCTCCGATTGCGAAAACATTCTGTTGGCACCCACCTACGTAGGGAGAAATGATCATCACGATAAAATAAGAGCCGGCCGCGGTGGTCTCGCGGCTCTAGGCGCGCAGTCCGGAACAGTGCGACTGCTACGGTCGCAGGTTCGAATCCTGCCTCGGGCATGGCTGTGTGTGATGTCCTTAGGTTAGTTAGGTTTAAGTAGTTCTAAGTTCTAGGGGACTGATGACCACAGCAGTTGAGTCCCATAGTACTCAGAGCCATTTGAACCTTTTTTTTTTTTTTTTTGATAAAATAAGAGAAATCAGGGCTCTCACGGAAAAATTTAAGTGCTCGTTTTTCCCGCGTGCCGTTCGAGAGTGGAACGGTAGAGGGTATAATGGTCGCTTAGTCGTAGATATTGCTATAATCGCACTATTTCACTCCCATTTACGGAGCTTGTTAGCACTTGATGTTAGGTTGGCGCCATTAAAACGCACTGTGGTAATCGCTGCTGCTTGCTGGATCGCTGCTGTGTCTCGATGCTAATGCTGGCTCTAAATCTGGTTGTCTAGAGGTAAAAAGAAGAGGTCCCGTGTTTTTTATGTGCTTTTGATGATAAATAATGAGCGAAACCAACAAATATTTAAACTTCAAATGTTTATTACTCTGGTGGCCATCTTAATTCCACTGTCCACCAAAGACAATGACACAACACAAAGTAGCACTTCTTTTACATGTTCTTTGCAATGTTTATTCACCTCGAACAATAACACACATACAATTTTCCAAAGTGACGTTCAGACTCCGCTCCCGACCCTTCTTGCTGCTTGTATTTATAACCTTGTCAAAGAACTACTAAAAAGAGATATAGTTTATAAGTCACATGTACATCTGTTATCGTAATTTGTACAGAAAAGTTATTACTTTATATCGAGTGACATAATTTAACAGGTTATTAAAATGACAGACAGATTTGTTCACTTGACAGAATAAGTTTGTCAATTGACTTCTCTAATTTGCATAAATAAGTAAATAACATGAATTATTAAGAATTACATTGGTTTTCGTCTAAAATAGGAGTGTTTACGTGAATACTGAGTGAAAACGGCCCTAGTGAACAAATAGGTTTCACTGGGTGATTTTTATTTAAGGAAAGCCAAAATACGTAAGTTGGCCACTATTTTTCGTACTTCATATTAATTATTTAAGATGAACTTAGTGTTTTTACGTGATGACATTTGCTGTATCAGTGACCAAGTGATATTAACTTTTGTGTGGGTCAGTTATTCAGTATAATTTAATGAGTTGACTGTTTATGGAGACATGTTATGCAAGCATTGTTAACATACACAATAACTTTTCTATAATCATAAATACTCGTTAAATTGGTTGAATTTGGAGTGTATCGCATACTTCGGTAAAGTAAAGCCTTTAATAGGTTACGTTACAAGGGACAGCATGAAGGTGGTTCATTGAACCCTCTGCCAGGCACTTTATTGTGAATAGCAGAGTAATGACATAGATGTAGACGTAGATGTAGATGAAGGCTGGAGTGAAGTCACTCTTCCGCTGTGGAACGAAAATGTCCAGTAGACAGAGAACGTGGGCAAACAGTAAGACGAGCCGGCCGAAGTGGCCGTGCGGTTAAAGGCGCTGCAGTCTGGAACCGCAAGACCGCTACGGTCGCAGGTTCGAATCCTGCCTCGGGCATGGGTGTTTGTGATGTCCTTAGGTTAGTTAGGTTTAACTAGTTCTAAGTTCTAGGGGACTAATGACCTCAGCAGTTGAGTCCCATAGTGCTCAGAGCCATTTGAATTTGAACCAAACAGTAAGACGGCCGTTGTCACGGCAGGGCGCTGCCTCGGCTGCTGCGAGTGCCCTGGGGGGGGGGGGGGGGGGGGGGGAGTGGGAAGAGCCTGCTGGCCGGGAATCCAATAAGGCGCAGCGGCGCGCTGGGCCGGCCAGCGACCTCTGGCGGCGGCGGCGGCGGCGGCGGCGGCGGCGGCGGTGGAAATCGCGTTAAGGCGCAAGGCAGCGGCCGGACGGGACGCCACAGCTTTGCCACGGGGACTGGGCGCCTGTCCGGCCACATCACACTCACGCGGAAAACTTGACACATTCCCACCTCCACTGTCATACCTCGGTGACGTCACTCCCCACGCCTCGGCAATGTCTTCTCGTCTGAAGTTCCATGCGGCTTTTCGCCGATGATGCTGTAGTATACAGGGAAGTTGCAGCATTAGACTATTGCAGCGAAATGCAGGAAGATCTGCAGCGGATACGCACTTGGTGCAGAGAGTGGCAACTGACCCTTAATATAGGCAAATGTAATGTATTGCGAATACATAGAAGGAAAGAACCTTTATTGTATGGTTATATGATAGCGGAACAAACACTGGTAGCAGTTACTTCTGTAAAATATCTGGGAGTATGCAAACGGAACCATTTGAACTGGAATGATCATATAAAATTAATTGCTGGTAAGGCGGGTGCCAGGTTGCGATTCATTGGGAGAATCCTTAGAAAATGTAGTCCATCAACAAAGGAGGTGGCTTACAAAACACTCGTTCGACCTATACTTGAGTATTGCTCATCAGTGTGGGATCCGTACCAGATCGGGTTGACGGAGGAGATAGAGAAGATCCAAAGAAGAGCGGCGCGTTTCGTCACAGGGTTATTTGGTAACCGTGATAGCGTTACGGAGATGTTTAGCAAACTCAAGTGGCAGACTCTGCAAGAGAGGCGCTCTGCATCGCGGTGTAGCTTGCTGTCCAGTTTTCGAGAGGGTGCGTCTCTGGATGAGGAGATCACGAATGTAAAATTAGAGAGATTCGAGCGCGCACAGAGGCTTTCCGGCAGTCGTTCTTCCCGCGAACCATACGCGACTGGAAAAGGAAAGAGAGGTAATGACAGTGGCACTAAAGTGCCCTCCGCCACACACCGTTGGGTGGCTAGCGGAGTATAAATGTAGATGTAGACCTCCTCCATAGCAGGTGCGGATCCAGCTGCGTGTCGCAGCTTTTAACCATCCACGTCTCCCTTCCTTCCCCACTCAAATACAAAGGTACCGTCATTAATGTTGTAAACGCATACAGTTGAAAGCACACGATACTAGGAACAAAAAAGTCCTAATAAACATAGGCTCTAAAACGCATATCTTGACATCTACGAGCACTTGTTTATTTTCGATATTGCGAAACAAATCTCTTCTACAGTAAGCTCTCTGCTTCCCATATTTTGCGAAGTGGTAGTACGGACGAAAATAAGAATAGTATCTGAAGTAAACGTCGGCATATTTTAAGGACATAACCACGTGTTCATATTTGCTACTGTGAAACATTTAAGTTGTACAGAACAAGTGTTTATAGCTCTTAAACATGCACTTTTGATCCCGCGTGTACCTGACATTTTTTCTCTTTTGGTCCATACTACCACCTACCAAAATATGGAAAGCAAAGAGCTTGCAGTAGAAGGGATTTGTTTCATAGTGTAGAAGATGAACAAGTGCTCAAAGATGTTAAAATACGCACCTTAGAGCCCATGTTTACAGAAAGGTTTTTGCTATTAGCATCATGTACTTTCAACTGCATGCGTTTACGCCATTAATGCTGCATAGCTCGCTGTCACCTCCATTTTTAACATCCAAAGAAGGAGTCAAATGGCTCAAATGGCTCTGATCACTACACGACCTAACTTCTGAGGTCATCGGTCCCCTAGAACTTAGAACTACTTAAACCTAACTAACATAAGGACATCACACACATCCATGCCCGAGGCAGGATTCGAACCTGCGACCGTAGCGACCACGTGGTTCCTAACTGTAGCGCCTAGAACCTCTCGGACATTCCAGCCGGCAAAAAGAAGTAGTCCACTTGAATAATAATAATAATAAGAAGAAGAATGATATGTAAAAAATGCCATGGACCTGCTCCATTTCTTGGCAGCTGTGTTTTTGAAAAAAAAAGTAATACTGAAACCACAGTTTCAAATTGAAGGAAAAAAAACAATAAAATGAGGAACATCAAATATTAGGACAGAATGCTTAGCTGGTGCAGAAGACCTGGCGATTCTACGTCGGGACACTGAAGCAGTGCAGAAACAAATAGAAATTCTTAAATAAACAGCTGAAAGAGTAAGTCTCCAAATATTATTTGAAAAAATAAATAAATAAAAATAAAAGACACACAAACAAACAACATTTCTGGTAACTACTTGGCACACAAAATTTTGAAAACTAAATAGGGGAAAATAGAGAGTTTCTCAATTCGCATATTTAGGTGAAACTAATCACAAAACTGGCTATGAGAACTGGTTATGAAATTCGTTGTCACAAAATCAAAACAGTTTTCAAGCTTATGAAAGACATCTATAACAAAAAGGAAGTATCCCAAAATACATCGGACTGAGAAACTACAAAATAGTCATCAGACCAGTGTGCCTTTATGGGGCTGAGACAACCATGTCAGACAGAAAGAAGGGCATTGTAAAAACAAAAAGAAAGGACGAGATGTTATCAGGAAAATTTTAAGGAGGAACATACAGTTTAAGAGCAACTAAAGCAATTGAAAGTATATCAACATTTATTCGGATAGGAGAAAACACATGTGCATATTACAGAATGGAACCGATCAGGTTAACCACAAATGGTGCAGAATTCTATGAAACCAGCAATAAACCTAAAATTGAAACGATTAAGGAGACCGCTACAGTAAGGAAGTCCTGTAGGATGCAGAAACGACTCGACTTGATGTACTAGACAGGAAAATATTTAGACAGAAACTCCACAACTGGACAGTTGCCCCTGCACAAATACCAAAGAACACCGTAACAAGTTAGTGTGACGAGTAGGAACGAGCACATCCTGAGATAATGAAGGTAATGCGGCCTCAAAGGAAAACTACAAGGTGTACGACTTAATATTAAAAAACTTTGCTTCCGCCGTTTGCCGATAGGTAGCGAGCGACAACGGTAAGTAGCGGTCGAAAGAAACCGATCGCAGACGTCAAGCAGTTAGCTTGGACCTCGGTCAACGTAACCTCATTCAAACATTAGTCTATTTTTGTTTGCATCATAAAGTTGTTCTTGATTGAAAATGTCAGTTTACGAGGCTAATTTCGTCATTTGCGGGAGGTGTTACGGTTTTGTTTCAATATGAAGAAAACAGCGGCTGAGTCTCATCCAATGCTTTCAAATACGTATGGTAAGGACGCTGTTAGTGAAAGAACGTGTCGTGAGTGGTTTCAACGCTTCAATAACTGTGATTTTAACGTCGTAGCCCGGCACAGTGGTGGAAGAGGGAATGTTTTCGAAGGTGCAGAATTGGAGACATTGCTGAGTGGAGACTCGCGTCAAACTCACGAAGAATTGGCACGATTAGTGGGAGTGACACTTGGGTCCCGTGTGAACTGAAACCAAGAGACGTTGAACGGCGTTTGTGTGTTTGTGAACAGTTGCTTCAGAGGCAAAAACGGAAGGGATTATTGCATCACATTGTGACCGGGGACGAAATATGGGTTCATTACGATAACTCTAAACGCAAAAAATCATGGGGATATCCCGGCCATGCCAAACCGAATATTCACCGTTCCAAGATCATGCTCTGCACTTGGTGGGACCAGCTCGGCGTCGCGTACTATGAGGTGTTAAAACCAAGTGCAACAATCACAGGTGCTCGTTATCGAACGCAAATTACGCGTTTGAGCAGAGGATTAAAAGACAAACGGCCGCAATACAGCGAGAGGAACAATAAAGTGATTTTGCAGCGCGACAACGCGCGACCCCACGTTGCAAAAGAAGCCAAAACAGACTTGGAAACGTTAAAAAGGGAAGTCCTACCCCATCCGCCGTATTCTCCAGACATTGCTCCCTCTGTCTATCATCTGTTTAGATCAATGGCGCAAGGCCTGGCTGATTAACACTTCCGATCTCATGAAGAAGACTGGATCGATTCGTGGATCGCTTCAAAAGACGAACAATTTTTTCGGCGCGGGATTCGTTCACTGCCCGAAAGATGGGGGGAAGTAGTGGGCAGCGATGGAATGTGTAACCAATTTGTTTCGCTGAAGTCTCAAATGCTGGGGTAAAAACGGCGGACGCAAAGTTGTACACCTTATAAAACAAAAATCCTGTAAATGTCTCACATAGTATATCGCGTTGTCCAATAGGGTACAAACGAATATAATAATAAAAATATGTAAAACATTTTAAGACAACATTAATAAATTGTTTAATGAACGTAACATTTAAGCAATGTTTCGTTGGCACTTGCAGAACATAGACACATTAAAAACTGAAACACACAGACCTTATTAATATTCAAACATTAATATTGTAGGGTTAGAAGAAAATAGGCACCCACAGCGGTAATTTTATTCAAAAATTTTTTTTGCTACCAGTTTCGGTTCCTCATTGCCTTATCTTCAGGCCCCTGCACAAATCAACAAAATCATCAAGCTTACAACAGAAATCGAATCTGTTATGCAACATCAATTGTCATTATATGAAGTAAATTTCCCATGCATATGCTTTAGTAAAAAGTACAAATAGAGATATCAAAAATATCAAGACTGTAAAATAAAATACACGACACAAACATCGGTCACTGATTTGTGAGGTACAGGACCCATTCACTGTATTAATACAAACCGCTTAAACAAAACGCAGTTCTAACATAATATTACGAAATACAGTAAAAATTACTATAATATAGTAATTACAAAAGCCTTCATTGAAACACGCTGAGTCATGTCATCCAAACAATGGTATCACAAAATGGCTCTGAGTGCTATGGGACTCAACATCTTAGGTCATAAGTCCCCTAGAACTTAGAACTACTTAAACCTAACTAACCTAAGGACATCACACACACCCATGCCCGAGGCAGGATTCGAACCTGCGACAGTAGCAGTCCCGCGGTTCCGGACTGCAGCGCCAGAACCGCACGGCCACCGCGACCGGCAATGGTATCACAGATAGTGGTCATACTGTAAGAACGTCATTAAGACATAAAATCTGTTTCAATCTATAAGTACTGAAAAACAACAAAACGAAATAATGATTGCAAAAATATGAGAAAGGAAGAAGCGAACCGACTCTAATAGTGTAACTGAGTTGTGAAGGAATGCAAGAGCCGCTAAAAGGATTAGGGGACCAGAGATGAGAACGATGCACCCAGGTCAAAGTAAAACCCTAAGTTCGGAAACGCAAATTATTATTATTTCTTTTACTTTTCTTCTCCTTTTCGTTGCTTATGGTATGTAGTTGTGATTACCAAATTATTTTATTCGTGCATCCTACCTACTAAAAACCAAATTACAGATAATTTAATCAAGGATATAGGAGAGAAAAGAAGAGATAAAACCAGAAGTCATCAACAAAGTAAACTCTCAACCTGTGTACGCTGGTGTAGCAGCATAGGGGGAACTGAACTCTAAAATACAGTCAACGCTTGGAGTATCTATCATACATAATGTAATATGAGAATTAGTGTAGCTAAATAAAATAATGGCTATTGGTATCTGTTTCCTTCAAATCTTCGGCCAGCCACAGTCCAGTTCCATTTTCACAAGATGGAATTACAGAAACTGTTGTAGAATTATCCGCGTACTCGCCCGTCCTTCACAGTACTATGGCATTGTTAAACAAGATTACAACAGATTACGTGACTCGTGCTTGGGTAGCTCAGATGGTAGAGCACTTGACCGCGAAAGACAAACGTCCCGAGTTCGAGTCTCGGTCCGGCACACAGTGTTAATCTGCCAGGAAGTTTCATATCAGTGAACACTCCGCTACAGAGTGAAAATCTCATTCTGCAAGATTACAACAGGTGAATAAAAAGTTCGTACAGCCCTTACGGAGCTCTAATTGGGTGGGAGCCATGTCTGAGGCAAATAGGGAAGACATTGCTTAATCATGAGGGAGGACGGGAGTCTACTGCAAAGGACTGCATACGTGGCACGTCTTACCGAAGTATCACCAGCGTGTGGTGTGCAGACCAGACCCCGTTCGCGCGCAGTTTCAGCGATAGCGGTAGCCGTGGGCATTCTTTCGCGATGCGACCGGATTCCTAGCGTGATGATTCTTGCACACCTGGCTCCAAGTTGGCGGCAGAAATCAGCGCCAATCTTCACGGTCCAAAAGTAAAAGGACACCGACTAGAGCCTGCGTCAGACTGGAGTGGAGAGCATGTTTCCGTCTGTTTTATTGCCTGTGTGGTTAACCTCCACTAGAAAAACATAGTCCGTGCAACCAGCCTTACAGGGCAGTCTGCGCTGACTTATCCTACTGTTTATTACGACGTGGGGTCCGGGCGACTTCCAGGCTCTTAAATTGTCCGTTCTGAAGTGACTCCACTCAAACTCATCAAGGAAAAAGCTCTTCCTCCGTTCCACCGTGACCACGAAGCCAATTTGACGTCAAAATTTCTGTTTTCTTTCAATAGTACGCGCCATCTTGGGACAATTTTTTTCAAATGTCCTTGGCAGGTACCAAAATTATCCTCTGACCTTATCATAGTCCTATATTTCAGTAACACATCTGTAGATCCAGAATCACAAACAAAACTGATTTTTAGGAGAAATTTGCATATTAGCTTTTCCAACTTTTTTGACATGCACATAATCGGCCCACGATAACGGCCAATGGGTTCTAAAGTCTAAAAGTTAACGGCTGACTTGTGGCCGTCCCTCTCTCTGTGCGCTCATTTCTCGCCTTTTACTTCGTCGCGCTAACCAACCCCTATACCCATAGGAAGTTGTCTCCACCTTTTCCTTCCGTAACAATACGTCTCTACCTACCGATCCCTCCATAAACATTCAATAGGACGAACACTTTTTTACACGTAGACCAAACATAAAAATGTTTCATTATTACTGCAAATAGACAAAAAAAATATAGATTCGTGAACAGACAATAATAATACGGCATGAATTACGAGGTCTGTGGAAAAAATTAGGGAACTTTGTCCACAAATTTTTTCTACGCTTAGCTTTGTTTATTCTGCATGGTCTTCGAAATATTCTCCTCCACCATTGATACACCGCTCCCAACACCTTTTACACTTCTCGTTTTATATCGTCTATCGTTACAAATCTTCGGCCTTTCAACGGGGTTTTCAACTTCGGAAATAAAGAAAGTCCGCAGGAGACAGATCTGGCGAGTACGGAGGATGAGACAGCGCAGTGATTTCATATTTTGCAGTCACGCAGCAACAGGGATGAATGTGCGGGTGCGTTATCGTGATGAAAGTGCCATGAATTGACTCGCCACATTTCAGGCCGTTTCCTTCTCACATTTTCTCGCAGGCGTCGCAAAACGTCCTAGCGACACAATTTCGTTGATTTTCCTGACATCAGCGTCGTCGGTAGATGTCGAAAGGCGTCCTGAACGAATGTGATCTCTAACTTACTTCCGACCCTTTTTAAACCGTGTGAACCATTCGTAAAACCGAGTACGGCTTAAGCACCCATCACCGTATGCTTCCTGTATCATTTCGTGCGTGTCTGTAAAGATTTTCTTGAATTCCACGCAAAATTCAATGCAGACGCCTTGTTCCTCTAACTCTGCCTTCTCGAAGTTCACAAACTGTGCGACACAGTGTTCTCCTCCATACAGCACTGAATAATAACTAACAGACATACAACAATGAAACTTCCGGCAGTTACACATTAAACACAGGCGTGTGCAGGGATGCCAACAGCATTTTGCTCCAACACACCACCGTGAAATTACGAATGTTTTGGAATTTTCCGTGCAGACCTCGTATATCAATGGCACGAAGTGTTGGTATTGCACTTGTAACGTCCCCTTTGAAAAATTATAAATGACTGTGGTAGTAAACTTCTACGTTATTTGATTTTCAAACTGCTGAACAAAACTGAACGTACTCAGACATTTCTCTCTTTACTTATTCTGATCATCACTAAACTGACACACAATATTTTTATCGCAACGCAATCTGACTTTCAATAATTCCCAACAAAAAATGGCCCTGACTAACAATAACCTATACTTTTCATGAATCACTTACCTCACAAAAATCTTCGTTACTCGAACTGCTGCAGTACAGCGAGCGCCAATACTGCCAGGTAAATAAAAGATTCTAACTACTAAAGGCACTAACTACTGACAGGCATAGTTAGCAAATGAAAGATTTTGATAGAGAACAAACAATGTATTTACCTTAATAGTGCTCAATAGTCATTTTATATATATAAATATGTACAGGGTGTTTCAAAAATGACCGGTAAACTTGAAACGGCAATAAAAACTAAACGAGCAGCGATAGAAATACATCGTTTGTTGCAATATGCTTGGAACAACAGTACATTTTCAGGCAGACAAACTTTCGAAATTACAGTAGTTACAATTTTCAACAACAGATGGCGCTGCAAGTGATGTGAAAGATATAGACGACAACGCAGTCTGTGGGTGCGCCATTCTGTACGTCGTCTTTCTGCTGTAAGCGTGTGCTGTTCACAACGTGCAAGTGTGCTGTAGACAACATGGTTTATTCCTTAGAACAGAGGATTTTTCTGGTGTTGGAATTCCACCGCCTAGAACACAGTGTTGTTGCAACAAGGCGAAGTTTTCAACGGAGGTTTAATGTAACCAAAGGACCGAAAAGCGATACAATAAAGGATCTGTTTGAAAAATTTCAACGGACTGGGAACGTGACGGATGAACGTGCTGGAAAGGTAGGGCGACCGCATACGGCAACCACAGAGGGCAACGCCCAGCTAGTGCAGCAGGTGATCCAACAGCGGCCTCGGGTTTCCGTTCGCCGTGTTGCAGCTGCGGTCCAAATGACGCCAACGTCCACGTATCGTCTCATGCGCCAGAGTTTACACCTCTATCCATACAAAATTCAAACGCGGCAACCCCTCAGCGCCGTTACCATTGCTGCACGAGAGACATTCGCTAACGATATAGTGCACAGGATTGATGACGGCGATATGCATGTGGGCAGCATTTGGTTTACTGACGAAGCTTATTTTTACCTGGACGGCTTCGTCAATAAACAGAACTGGCGCATATGGGGAACCGAAAAGCCCCATGTTGCAGTCCCATCGTCCCTGCATCCTCAAAAAGTACTGGTCTGGGCCGCCATTTCTTCCAAAGGAATCATTGGCCCATTTTTCAGATCCGAAACGATTACTGCATCACGCTATCTGGAGATTCTTCGTGAATTTGTGGCGGTACAAACTGCCTTAGACGACACTGCGAACACCTCGTGGATTATGCAAGATGGTGCCCGGCCACATCGCACGGCCGACGTCTTTAATTTCCTGAATGAA
The DNA here is from genome assembly GCF_023864345.2 of Schistocerca serialis cubense. Classification (NCBI taxonomy): domain Eukaryota; kingdom Metazoa; phylum Arthropoda; class Insecta; order Orthoptera; family Acrididae; genus Schistocerca; species Schistocerca serialis. The sequence continues at coordinate 1,164,987,174 of NC_064638.1, read as the reverse complement.
TATTTCGATGATCGTGTGATTGCTTTGGGCTATCCGAAACATACAGGAGGCGGCGTGGATTGGCCTCCCTATTCGCCAGACATGAACCCCTGTGACTTCTTTCTGTGGGGACACTTGAAAGACCAGGTGTACCGCCAGAATCCAGAAACAATTGAACAGCTGAAGCAGTACATCTCATCTGCATGTGAAGCCATTCCGCCAGACACGTTGTCAAAGTTTTCGGGTAATTTCATTCAGAGACTACGCCATATTAATGCTACGCATGGTGGATATGTGGAAAATATCGTACTATAGAGTTTCCCAGACCGCAGCGCCATCTGTTGTTGAAAATTGTAGCTACTGTTATTTCGAAAGTTTGTCTGCCTGAAAATGTGCTGTTGTCCCAAGCATATTGCAACAAACGGTGTATTTCTATCCCTGCTCGTTTAGTTTTTATTGCCGTTTCAAATATACCGGTCATTTTTGAAACACCCTGTATATATATCCATGTTTACAAATCTCCTTTTTCTCGCGTACACAAGTCCGGGTCGTCCGCTTATAGCAAACTCTCAAAACTGTGGCATCTCTCTCTCCACATCCACCACTGCTGGCGGCTCACTTCTAACTGCACAACGCTACGCGCTGTTCCCATCCAACTGCCCAACACTGCAATAGCGAATATTCCAACAATGCCAACCAGCCACAGACTGCACACAGCACAGTTAGTGATTTTCATACAGAGCGCTACGTGACGTTACCAACATAAAAACCTAAACAGCCTACTTACACACTCTCACTGATCACCTTCATAATTTCGAAGGCGCTAATTATTTTCGTCTCCCGTATAGTAAAAATGAACTGAGAACAAGCTCCTTCATACTACAGTGGCTTTCCCAGTGGCTGAAATCTGTTTGTACATTATTTTTATATGAAGATCGTCTCTGAATTTCGGTATTGCCTCATATGTTTTGAACCTTTTGTTAGTGAAGCGTCTACAGTAATTTTTTTTTTAATTCGACGAGAGTAAGATGTGTAGTGTAACATTTGCAACACGTTGTATTATGAGAGTATTTAAGACAAGGTAATGACGTTAAAACAAGTCTGTTGTGGTCAATGGATATTATATTGAGAAATAGATTTGTCTTTCGGCTTTTACCACATTGCGGCGGAATACGCTGATCCACAGCTCCAGTCTTCAGTGTATAACGGTAAAAGTTCATCAACGCATCTATTAAATGGGTTTATGTTAACCGGTTGCAGAGCATTGTAACTCCATTTGCAATGGAAACGATTGGGTCCGAATTCTGAAAATAGTGTGATCCCCAGGTCAGAGCAATATTCCATTGGCAATCATCACGAGGAGCACTGGCTATATTTCGATTTTCTGAAAACAGGCATTTTATAAAAAAATATAAATTAACTTGGCAGTACTTATGACAGCCATGTGAATAATGCAGGATGTCAAATTAAAGACCTTTCAGCAGTCAACTTCCCAAACTTACTTTATTTGGCTACCAGTTTCGGCGATTTACTACACTATCTTCAGGCCCATGACCGACGTGTAGTAAGATTCCACCTCGGAAATTAGATTAGATTAAATTAGTACTTGTTCCGTAGATCATGAATACGACACTTCGTAATGATGTGGAACGTGTCAGGTTGAGAAAAGGTGTCTAGACAAGATATTACATTACACAAAATATTACATGACTTTTTTTTATGGAGGTTGGGGAAATTACCCACCTACTATACCCAAAAATTCATCTAATGAGTAGAAGGAGTTGCCATTAAGAAATTCTTTTAATTTCCTTTTAAATGCTGTATGGCTATCTGTCAGACTTTTGATGCTATTAGGTAAGTGACTAAAGACTTTCGTGGCAGCATAATTTACCCCCTTCTGAGCTTAAGTTAGATTTAACCTTGAGTAGTGAAGATCATCCTTTCTCCTAGTGGTGTATCCATGTACAGTGCTATTACTTTTGAATTCGTTCGGATTGTTAATAACAAATTTCATAAGTGAATATATATATTGTGAGGCTACTGTGAGGATCTCTAGCTCTTTAAATAAGTGTCTGCGGGATGATCACGTATGAGCTCCAGCAATTATTCTGATTATACAATTTTTTGCAATGAACACTCTTTTACTCAATGATGAGGTACCCCAGAATATGATGCCATACGAAAGCAGAGAATGAAAGTAGGCGTGGTAAGCTAATTTACTCAGATGTATATCGCCAAAATTTGCAATGACCCTAATAGCATAACTAGCTGAACTCAAACGTTTCAGCAGATTTTCAGTGTGTTTTTTCCAGTTTAACCCCTCATCAATGCATACACCTAGGAATTTTGAATATTCTACCTTAGCTGCCGATTTCTGACCGAAGTCTATATTTATTAATGGTGTGGAACTGTATGTACTGTGTTTTGTGAAAGTTTATGAGAGCCCATTTGCAGAGAACCACTTAATAAATTTCTGAAAAACATCGTTTACAATTTCACCAGTTACTTCTTGTCTGTTGGGTGTGATAGCTATACTTGTATCATCGGCAAAAAGTACCAGCTTTGCATCTAAGTGAATATAGGATGGAAAGTCATTAATATATATTAAGAACAGCAGAGGGACCAGTACCTAACGCTGGGGCACCCCATTCTTGATTGTTTCCCAGTTTGAAAAATCACCAGTTTTTTGCATATTATGTAAACTGCTTATTTCAACATTCTGCACTCTTCCATTTAGGTGTGATTTGAACCATTTGAGCGCTGTCCCATTCATACCACAGTACTTGAGCTTATCTAGAAGTATTCTACATCTACATCTACATGACTACTCTGCAATTCACATTTAAGTGCTTGGCAGAGGGTTCATGGAACCACAATCATACTATCTCTCTACCATTCCACTCCCGAACAGCGCGCGGGAAAAACGAGCACCTAAACCTTTCTGTTCGAGCTCTGATTTCTCTTATTTTATTTTGATGATCATTCCTACCTATGTAGGTTGGACTCAACAAAATATTTTCGCATTCGGAAGAGAAAGTTGGTGACTGAAATTTCGTAAATAGATCTCACAGCGATGAAAAACGTCTTTGCTTTATTGACTTCCATCCCAATTCGCGTATCGTATCTGCCACACTCTCTCCCCTATTACGTGATAATACAAAACGGGCTGCCCTTTTTTGCACCCTTTCGATATCCTCCGTCAATCCCACCTGGTAAGGACCCCACACCGCGCAGCAATATTCTAACAGAGGACGAACGAGTGTAGTGTAAGCTGTCTCTTTAGTGGACTTGTTCCATCTTCTAAGTGTCCTGCCAATGAAACGCAACTTTTGGCTCGCCTTCCCCACAATATTATCTATGTGGTCTTTCCAATTGAAGTTGTTCGTAATTTTAACACCCAGGTACTTAGTTGAATTGACAGCCTTGAGAATTGTACTATTTATCGAGTAATCGAATTCCAACGGATTTCTTTTGGAACTCATGTGGATCACCTCACACTTTTCGTTATTTAGCGTCAACTGCCACCTGCCACACCATACAGCAATCTTTTCGAAATCGCTTTGCAACTGATACCGGTCTTCGGATGACCTTACTAGACGGTAAATTACAGCATCATCTGCGAACAACCTAAGAGAACTGCTCAGATTGTCACCCAGGTCATTTATGTAAATCAGGAACAGCAGAGGTCCCAGGACGCTTCCCTGGGGAACACCTGATATCACTTCAGTTTTACTCGATGATTTGCTGTCTATTACTACGAACTGCGACCTTCCTGACAGGAAATCACGAATCCAGTCGCACAACTGAGACGATACCCCATCGGCCCGCAGCTTGATTAGAAGTCGCTTGTGAGAAACTGTGTCAAAAGCTTTCCGGAAATCTAGAAATACGGAATCAACTTGAGATCCCCTGTCGATAGCGGCCATTACTTCGTGCGAATAGAGCTAGCTGCATTGCACAAGAACGATGTTTTCTGAAACCATGCTGATTACGTATCAATAGATCGTTCCCTTCGAGCTGATACACAATGTTTGTATACCATTCCATGATTTACATCGGTTCTGGTCAAATAAGGGGCCAGCATTCAAATACTGATATCTGTAGATTTCTGCTTGCTATAGGCATCACTTTAACCCTCAACTGCCGAATAACGTGAATAATATTTTGGGCAGAGATGTTAGCCGGCCTCTGTGGCCGAGCGGTTCTAGGCGCTTCAGTCCGAAACCGCGCTGCTGCTACGGTCGCAGGTTGGAATCCTGCCTCGGGCATGGATGTGTGTGATGTCCTTAGGTTAGTTAGGTTTAAGTAGTTTTACGTCTAGGGAACTGATGACCTGCCCGCATCTCGTGGTCGTGCGGTAGCGTTCTCGCTTCCCACGCCCGGGTTCCCGGGTTCGATTCCCGGCGGGGTCAGGGATTTTCTCTGCCTCGTGATGGCTGGGTGTTGTGTGCTGTCCTTAGGTTAGTTAGGTTTAAGTAGTTCTAAGTTCTAGGGGACTTATGACCACAGCAGTTGAGTCCCATAGTGCTCAGAGCCATTTTTGAACTGATGACCTCCGATGTTAAGTCCCATAGTGCCTAGAGCCATTTGAACCACTCGATTTGGTAGAGACGTTAAAGGCGTCGTGAACGTGTTGCAGGACGAGGGCTGGAAGCTGAACCGCACCAACTACTACCAGGAGGGCTGGCTGGCGACGGGCAACGTGCGCGGCATTGTGGGGGTGACGTTCACCACCTCCCACTGCAAGAAGGCCGGCGACTTCCCGCTACGCACCAACTACAACCTGCGCGGACACCGCTCCGAGGTAGGTGGCAGCCCTCACCTGCTCTTACTCACCGCTATGCCCGGTGTCTGCGAGTCTGGGGTCTAGCAGCGGTGTGTCCCCCACTTCCTTCTGGTGGTCGGAGCACAGTGGGGTAGAAGGACAGAGTTTGGGTGACTTCTTTAAGCCATCCTCAGACGGGACGCTTTAAGCACTCTAGACGTGGTTTTCATTGTGGTCAGTGCACGTTTAGAATCAATTTGGTGTATCATACGGATGTGCTGCTGATCGCGATTCGCAGCGCAGCGCTGTATAGATACAGTTTTCGGCTGTATTTGGCTCGCAGATCACACAATTTGTTTACTAAAATGGATGGGCGTGAAGTTTCTACGTGAGCTCCACTAAGACTTATGTTTCCTCCCTTGTCCATATAGTAGCCTTGTTGTTCAGTCTGCAGTAAACATAAATGAAATAATAAATATACACAAATGAAGAGCGAGTGTCGCCCGGAAAGTAATGCACGGCATTTTTTTTTCTTTGACAATTCTTTATTGAACATGATCAGAATTACACACGCCAAAGAATTGTGTTTTATGGACACACGCTATTTTTCCACGTAATCTCCATCTCCATCCTTCCTCCATCACGAAACAAGGGTTTGTATGCTATAATGCCTCTTCATCGGACGAGGAAAAAAAATCAAAAATTAGCTACCAATACCCCAAAGATTTACCCCCAAGTCCCAAATTCCCAGAAAAGTGAATAAGCGAACGAAGTTCCATTTATCACTATTATTAGGACAATAACAGGTAATTAAATCAGGAATCTAAGACTTGACAATTTAGCAATCTACGAAAGAAAGATTAAATTTCAGTAAAATTAAAATCGAAATCATAATTAATCGCAAAATTAGCATAAATTAACATTCGCAAAGTAGAGCCAACGATCCCAAAGAATACTCCGTGTGAGTACCCTTTGGGAATCGTGAGTAATGACTAAGTATAATTCAATGCCTTGCCAGTACGTAACGATAGTTAGCCGAAGCAGTTCATATATTTGAATGCCGTACATGTAGGCGCGCTTAGATTGTTTTCGAGATTGAATAATTGCGATCTATTATGACGCAGTAATACGATCTTCTGACTTCAGATATCACAGCATTAGAATTCGAACGGAGGACTTTTACCTACTAGAATAAAGTGAACTTTTAACTAGATAATTGAACTAAACATTACTTAGACAGTGATTTAGGCAACAAACGCCGATAGACAATTTTCATTCATAATAGCCATTGGTTTATGGAACTTCAGTGATAGGTCCGAAGCATATAATTTAAATCCTCCCAACACCTGGGAAAGTTTTCTTCTCAAGGCTCGGTTAGGAAGTGACTGATATTGTGCAATAAAACACCCTCTCGTGCCAAGTCGTACATTTGTGATTTAAAATTCTATCAAATTATCGACATGAAACTCCCGAGTAATAATTACGCGCAGCGATAATATTTGGCTGTAGTGCTCGGCGCTTGTGTAGATGCTTTGACTCAAATAACAAGCCCACTGTTAAGATTTCTTAGATACTTGAAATTACGACCAGCTTGTAGGGAATTTGTTGTGGATGTGACTGTATTGGTTTTATCATTAATATTTCATCATTAATCAGTTAAACATCGATTACGAACGATTAATTACGATTCTTGGTGAAGTAAATATCTCACGCACGTCGACATTTCGGTTCAGCACTGTTATTTTGTGTAACGTCGTCTTCGTAACTTGATAACGATCTCAACATTCTACCGACTGTCGCCGAGTTTTAGCCTAGGCCAAGTACAAATCAAACCAAATCATCAAGAAGAAGAGGCGTTTTAATGCTCTGTCAGTACCAATCATTGTTCACCGTGCGAATCACCTCCTCAAAGTCTCTTCCACGAATGGCATCCTTTAATAGCCCATTTCAGTGCCCGGGCCCCCTCAGCTTGAAAACTTTGCAACAAATCAAGACAAATGTTTTGTCTGTGCGATTTGTGATCCACCGCTAGACATCGCGAGACCCATCTTACACACTTTTGAATATCCAAGAGTGCGGATAGTTGTATCCTCACTTCCTTTGCTGATTGACAGATGCAGCACCAACTGTCGAGTCGTAATGCGTCTGCCCTCGCGAATGACAACATCAGCTCGCAGCAACATGTGAGGTCTGACAGCCGTGGATGGTCTCCCCGGCCGCTGCAAATCGTGGAGCTCCGCCGAACCGCCTTCTGATGACCTCACCCTCCGTGCCCAGCGACTAACTGTACTTCTGTAGAGAGCAGATGCTCCATAGACTTTGCACAAGCGTTTGTGAATATTCCCCACAGTTCCTTTCTCTGCAGTGAGAAATTCAATGACGGCACGTTGATTGTAACGCACATCACCTACAGACGACATTTTGAAAATGTCCTGCAGCTACGCTATCTGCCGGCCGGTGAGGCCGTGCGGTTCTAGGCGCTTCAGCCTGGAACTGCGTGACCGCCACGGTCGCAGGTTCGAATCCTGCCTCGGGCATGGATGTGTGTGATATCCTTGGGTTAGTTAGGTTTAAGTAGTTCTAAGTTCTAGGGGACTGATGACCACAGATGTTAAGTCCCATAGTGCTCAGAGCCATACGCTATCTGTTAGAAGTGACGGAAACTTAGCGGGCTCACTCAGGAGACTTCAAATAATACAAACGTTATGTTTCGCATTCGTAGCATTGTTTTCGGCTGAGAAGAAAGAATGCGGTGCATTACTTTCTGGGCACATCTCGTGCATAAGTGTACGCAAATATCCACGAACATAAGACAAAAAGAAAAATTGCAAGTCCAGACAGTAAGGGCATCAACTTCTCAAAGTCCCATTACAATTACCGTGATAGACCATTCACAATAGCTTTCCACGTAACCTATAAATTATTTCATCGATGTCACTTTTTAGTAAAACCCTAAGGTCAGTCTTACTGGATCACTTTTTCCATTCGGTGACCGAATTTATAGAACAGCTGAAATACAAGACTTGTAGGAAGAAATTCCAACATATCCTACTGCAAGTACTGCAACCTCTCCAACAGATAAGACAAAAAACATCATTTCTTTACTGCAATATTACTCTTACATTTCCTATACTTCATGTATGTGTGTGTGTGTGTGTGTGTGTGTATGTTTGTAGGACTGCACACAGTCATAAACAAACTTTGTAAAGGAATTGTGTATCTCAGAATGTAGAACTTTTTTTTGCACGAAAAAAGGCAAATACTGTATTGCGATCGAATCAGGTAGTGGTGTAGAAAGTAATCTTGCAGTTTGTTGATCACGTTACCTGCGATATCCACAAAATCAGAGAAACTCACTCCTGACAGAGAGCGCTCTTATATTCGCATATATATAACATCGAATATTGCAAAACATACAGTACGTCTATTAAATTAATAAGAAAGTGCCAGAACCTTTTATATAATGAGAAACTAAATAAAAAATATTTGGCTATAGCGGGACGCGAATCAATTAGACATGGTTCCCTTAACGCCGCACTTCTGTACACTATACTACGCTGAACTCATCTTACGGTCTTCTGAATCCTTTAATAGCTGATATGTTAATAAATGACGTATAATCGTTAAAAATCGTAACAAGAACAACGCAGTTTCTATAAGTCTTCAATGTGTCATTGCCTTGAAACGGCATACCCTCATAACGCACAAATTGTAATAGATAAACAACCAAATATGACATAAATTCCTGTTGGTGGGACATCCATGAAGGTTATGTAAATTCTTGATAATATTGAAACTTCCACTAAAATGTTCAAATGTGTGTGAAATCTTATGGGGCTTAACTGCTAAGGTCATCAGTCCCTACGCTTACACACTACTTAACCTAAATTATCCTAAGGACAAACACACACAACCATGCCCGAGGGAGGACTCGAACCTCCGCCGGGACCAAACGCACAGTCCATGACTGCAGCGCCTGAGACCGCTCGGCTAATCCCGCGTGGTGAAACTTCCACTACAGAGTACAAAATTTTTATTACTGAAGTCTTGTACACCCCATTTCGGGGTCTCAGCCCCATCTTCAGGTACAGCTATAAATTAAAAACGAAACCATAAAGCGGCAATATGTTCCGTCTAGCAACGGAACGGAGAGACTGGGTAATTTAACTACACGCTGCACCAAAGTAAAGACGGCTTGAGGACCGATCCACACGAGCAAAGGAGAAACTCATATACAGTTCAAACCGACGAAAATATTAATAAGCAACTGAAAGTAACGGCACATGCACGAGAGATGAAAGCTCCACGATGACGTCTTGGGTGGTGTTCTAACTGGTATTTATGATTCTACATGTTTTAATATTGATGTAGTGCGTTATTAGCATAGTATGTACTTTAGTCGATGTTTACATTTTTAATGTTTCTGGCCTGTGTTTTTACTGACACAATTGCTTCTGTGCTTTTATTACAGTAGTTGCTTATTTGACTTCCCTTTGCGTCTAGCGCAGTGCGCTGGTCTGACATTATAAGTGACCTGTGTTTGTTGATTTTATTGGTTTTACCTCAGGTTTTTTAAACTTTTTCTGCTTACTTTGGACTTGGTTCACTGAGTTTTTTACGCGTCGTTCATCTCTCGTACATGTGCCGTTACTTCCTGTTGCTTATTAATACTTCCATCACTTTGAACTTTACCTCCATTTCTCTTTTGCTCGGGTGGGGCGGTCCTCTCACCGTGTTTACTTTAGTGTGGCTTCTAGCCACGTTACTCTGTCCCTTATCCGTTGATAAGACGGGACACGTTGGTGTTTTCTACGAGTAACTGATATGTGGCAGATTTTGTCATTCAGTTCCTTAGTTACGAACACTTGAATAGTGTTTTGTCTGTTACAATTATGTCAGTTTAGGTAATGTGTGTCAGTGACAGCACTGTGCAAAGTTGGTATCGTTTGGCCTTCCGTAAGTGTTTCTGTTCATGTCTCAGTTTCAGCCTTACATCGTACCTCCCAGCCTTTCGAATAGTCTAATACGGCTTTACTTGGAAGGAGAGACAGCATTGGTCGTATATTTTTGTTTATTATCGCAAAATCGATTTTCGGTCACTTAGTGACCATCTTCAGTGCTGTAATATATAACTTAAATTAGTAAGCACTGGTGTCAATAAGCTTACGGGGATCACATAGACTTTGAGTCTATGTGATCCCCGTAAGCTTATTGACACCAGTGCTTACTAATTTAAGTTATATATTACAGCACTGAAGATGGTCACTAAGTGACCGAAAATCGATTTTGCGATAATAAACAAAAATATACGACCAATGCTGTCTCTCCTTCCAAGTATACCCATTATCTGGTCGTAGTGCACAGGACACTATGGAGTCGCCAATCAATAATACGGCTTTATTTGCGTTTATTTATACACTTGCAGCTTATGGTTGACTTAAGTCAGGTATATTTGAAAGTTGGGTTTAGCGTGGTTGCTGTTCCGTGCTCCCACTGATCAGCCAAGCTCGGCACATGTACTGCCTTTTGCCTTACATTGGATCTGTACACTTTGTACTAATTTTAAGGTATGTTCATTGTTGGCTGTAACTGCTTTTGTACTACTGGCAGGCTTTCATGGGTCTCATTGTTCAGATATATGGTTTCATTTTTAATTTACAGCTGCACCTGAAGATGGGGCTGAGACCCAGATAATTTCGGGTTTCGAAAAGGTTGTTTTTATTGCGCAGAACTTGACACACAGTTAGTTCTGTTAAGACTTTGAAAGCCAACTGCTATCTGTTGACCTTGACGTGAGTTCATAACTGATATAACTCCGGTATTAATGTCTCCATTATTGTTCAAAGTTTTGACCCACGAGTAAATATCAACGCAAGCTGACTTCGACTGATGAAATATTAGGTAGCAAGCAGCCTTTCATAGCGCAACGAGTCATATGAAGGGTCCTGTCATATGCGTTAATGTAGGGTAAAGTTATAACCAAGGTGGTCAGTTATTCTAGTGCAACTTAAAAGTGTGAAGACGTCTTGTCTTAGATAAAAAACGGTTGTATGCGGATGCAAACCACATCTTGTATTGCCGGCACCTGATAAGAGGAAGCATGAATCACACAGTAATTAATCTAAATGTCTTCAGAACTGAAGCACGTGTTTCTAAGTTCTCAACCCTGCAATGCTACCTTATGTTGTAACATGCAAGCAAAGAAAGAGAAAGCTTGTGTGCCAAAGGCAGAAGTTTATCATGAAAGCAGTTCCACTGCGGGCAGAATGTATTCAGCTAATTATGCTCGGTGTAAAGATGAACGTAGACAACCGATAACTTGAGTGTAAATGTTCGTTAGATTTAGAAATATTTAAGTGAGGATAGATCTGAAACTGATAGTCGTTGTTATTCACGAAACAAGCGTAGAACTTGACAAAGATAGGGGCATATATCTTCTTTCGGACCACGGGAAAGTACGCCATCAAACATTGTATAAACAGAAAAATAAAAAATAAAATAAAAAAGGAGACCCATATACTCACAAATCCCCGAAGTAATATTACGAAAAAAATAATATTAAACCTTCTAAATTGGACAAAGCCTCGATCGGCGCCGAGAAATCTAACCTCGCTAAGGAAACTCAAATCTGTATCAAATCTTTACGCCCAGTCATGTAGCTGATCAGCAGGGTTCCGCTTCCGAGTACGGCGTAAACAGCTGCTCTTACTATGCAACCACTAATGTGACTTCCATAAGAGACCATAACAGTGCTTAGAGAGTATTTAGACCTAGCTAGTGATATTTAATAAGGGAGACGATTACTAACAGACGGCTTTCAACTTCCAGGCTGAGGGGCCATTGTCGGTATAGACAACCCTTACTTTTCGTCTTTGACTGGGAGAGATACTCGGAGGTAAAGCGGCAAATTCATCGAAGGGACACTGAATTTATAGAGCTGCATAGATGACGTCATCGTTCGTCATGTGTGCGGAGTGCGTGATTCTCTCTAGATGGCATCAGATTAACACGTTGACGCCGGCGAGTGCCACCGGTGGCTCACCCTAGATCCACCCATCGTGCGGCGTGTAATAACGGTGGCTCACGCTAGATCCTCCCATCGGACGGCGTGAATCACTGGTGGCCCACGCTCGTCACTGCCCGTTATGCTACCAGCAATACACTAGCGTATGATGGATTACCTATCAGCCAGGCGTAACGAACAGCTGCCAATGCCATTTCGTGTGACCATTGAACAAGAGAGCTTTCTGAATAAATGATATAATCATATAACGTTTTATTAATTACACTAGATTAACAAAAAATTTATTCATGTGATCTCTCGACAAACAAGAAAAGTTGGACGGCTACATGAAGTGAAACATGAATTCACGCGATCTGTGCTGGAACTAATATCAGACTTTTATGCTGGGCAGGGTACAATTGTGTCTGCACACACAGTGCACCAGACCCTCCTAACGATGGGCCTCCGCAGCCGACGACCCATCATGTCCCAACGTTGATAACTGGTGGCAGTTAAGCATCCACATTTTGTTCTTCTGCAGCCTGAGGTCGCTCTTCATCAGAGCCCACACCCAACTTAATCATTCACTCCTCCAGAGTACATTTGGGAACAGAAGAGGAGTCTCGAAGAGCAACATCGCAAAATCCTTCACTGCCTTGTCATTCTTGTCCGCTTCAGTCTTCTAACTGAGCTACGCGGCACAGCGTGATATTCGCCTTGCATTTAGTAAATCAAACTTCCTCGGAGAACTTCACATTCGATTTTCTAGATAATTTTTTGGACTTTCATCGAACTGCTTTGATTGACTGATATTAGAGTTCCGAGCGTCAAGTACCATAATTATAAAAAATTATAAAAATATTCGATTACCAGACTGTCTCCTTGTCAGACAACAGTGTAGTTTTGGCGTAGTCGTCTTCTGTAAACCCCAGAGATATTTACTAACAATCCTGTATAGTTGTAGATGTATTTGGCCCGTTAACAGCACTGGCAGAGCTTATAAGAAATAAGTATGGTCCGAGAGGGTGGTGGAATGTTGAAATGTAATTGCAGTGACAGAAAAATACGAGGGTTGGAACTTTAATTGTGGCAACTATTTATTTACTGCTCGTACAAAATAGATACGTGTTTCAAAGTTTTCCTGACCTTCAAAGTAGTCACCAGCATTGTGCATAAACCCTTGCCAGCAATGTGGAAGTCGTAGGATGCTCTTAGCAGTGCCAGTTGTGTTGACACATCGAGCGGCGCTGTCGTTTGCCCGACGAATTTGTAGCAGTTCTGAAGCGAACGCCGTGAAGTGTTTCCTTCAGTTTAGAAATCGAGTTGAACTCACGATGGCTTAAGTCAGGGGAGTGCAGTAGGTGGTGCAGCACTTAGCAGCCCCATCGGTCCAACAAATCAGTAACAGCACTGTATGTGGTTGAGCATTGTCCTTCAAAATGATGGTCAGGTCCTGCACAAAGTGTCATCACTCCTGTATCTCTTCATTTTTGGAGCACAACCTACGACCAGCATAGAGACAGAAGTGATGACACTTTCTGCAAGACCTGACTATCATTTTGTAGGACAGTGTTCAAGCACGCACAGTGCAAGCTGTTGCTGATTTGTTTGACTGATGGGGCTGCTAAGTGCTATACCACCTACTGCACTCCCCTGACTTAAGCCCTCGTGAGTTCAACTCGATTTCTACATTGATGGAAACACTCCACGGCATTCGCTTCAGAACTGCTACAAATTCGTCGGGCAATAGACCGCGCCGCTCGAACTGTCAACAGAACTGGCGCTGCTAAGAGTATTCTACGACTTCCACTTCGCTGGCAACGGGTTATACAAAATGCTGATGACTACTTTGAAGGTCAGTAAAACTTTGAAACACGTATTTATTTTTTACGAACTGTAAATAAATAGTTGCCAGTATTGAAGTTCCAAGCCTCGTATGTGTATGTTAGAAGCTCGTTAAGCGACTTGGGGGATACAGCGCCTTGCCCTCTGGGGTCGGTGCTTATAGAAAGACTTACATTAGGATGAAAGCTGAAGCAGCCAGATAAGGGCCATTAAGAGTCCCTGGGAGAGCGAGCGGATGAGGAACTGCGATCGGCCAGACTCTCCCTCTCTGCCCCCGTATTGCACCCATCGCAAACACGCTTGAGGGTGGGTTTTGGCGTGCGGTGCGGTCAACAGCTGCCGGCCGCACTCTGCAAACACGACGCCGGCGCGCATGCGCTGCTGGCGGGGTGCGTCATGATCGGCGCCGAAACAGCCCTCCTTAATCACCGGTTAGCGCGCGCTGATCCCGCATTTAATAGCGGCGAGCTGGGCGTCGTATGGGAGAGCACGGGTCCCTGCAACCCCTCAGGCACCAGGCACAGTCACTCGCGTGAGCAGAGTGATAAGAAATGAAGTGAAGTTTATAACTGCCCACGTCATGTTGTGCCGACTCCACTGTAGCTTGAATGGATTTTTAAGTTTGTTTTATATGCCCGGCTTCTAATTTCACCACACAAGTCTCCAGGGTTGAGCAGTTATCGCCCGATGACGACACGCAATACAGTTTGTTAAAGCGGAGTTCGCTGTTATTAATTATGTTTTTAGATTTATTTTTATTACTCGTACAGAGACTCAACGTTCCTTTGTTTAACAGCGCGTCATCAAGATAAGTATGAAATGCTAATGTCTTTGCAATACATAATGTCGACTATTGAGTTAAAGTTCGTACCTATTTTGCCGTTTTAAAGAAGAGAAAACTTAAGCGCTTCTGCTTCTATAGTCTCAGTATCAAATGTTCACTAATTTCAATTTACTTCCTATCTCAGTTCAGTATCTAACACAATAAATATATCAATGTCATTTCAGAGATATTACGTCGGTCCCACACTAACGGAATAACACGTAATTGTCATTTAACATCACTTTTATTAATAATCCTTTTTCTTATGACGTAAATGTTAATGAATGATCATTATCTAGGAGGAAAGACGGATTGATCCTAATCATGAAATAATAGCTTTTAATGAGCCCACAATCGTTAATTAAATAAAAAGTCACGTTCAAGGATGAGATGCGAACAACTTTCGTTACGTCCGTTTTCACGTATCTGTCAAAACTAATCCTGTCGCCCACAATTCAAATTAACACTGACGTTGACCCCTTTTGTCGGAACATCGAATCGTAACTATTACGTGAAAGTTTATTCTAGTCCCCGAATTAATTCCTTTCAGATACGCGCACGACCGAACAGCAGAACGGAACACAAACGACTTGTTTTAACAACCGAACAACGCAATGACGTTACATTAAGACAATGTCCTCCCAATGAACATCACTTTGACTTTATCTTTTCTACTCTGCTTAACTAAATTATTCCTAATTACAATTTATTTAGCTATTTATCGAAAACATCTAACAAAAAATAAAATAAATTTATCCCAACGTAAAAGATCCGTTATACGTTCCCGGCTCTTATTTTCAGCCGTGGTGGAAGGCAAGTTGGACGAGCAATATTACGAAATAGCACCAGAATGTTTCTGGAATCGTACAAAAATGTTCACTGCATTCTCATCCTCTACTATCTGTACAGTCAGCAAGCAGTAAAAGAATGCAAGCAAAAATTTGTAGAGGGAACTGAATTTCGCGGAGAACGAGCTAAAAATTGGAGGTTTCTCGATGACATTCTAATTCTGCCACAGACAGCAAAGGACTTGGAATAGCAGTTGAACGAATAGGTGGTGCTGAACGGAATAGATGATGTTGAAAGGAACAGATGGTGTCTTGAGGAGATGGTATAGTAATAACATAAGAAAGTAAAACAAGGGTAATGGAATGGAAGTAAAATTAAATAAGGGGGGGGGACGTTCATGAAGGAATTAAGAGTAGTAAATGAAAAAGGAAAGTAGTATATGACTTTTGCTGTTTTGGTAGCAAAATGTAGAGGTGTCCAAAACAATGTATGTACCGTTTAGAAGTCCATAACTGGCAAACTAACTGACGGAGTTGTCTCATCTTTGGTAGTGTAATAGTTTGTAGTTTCGGCAATCGCCATAGAAGCGTTGTATTGCGTTGTTTTCTTTTGTCAGATGACAGTCGCCAGATAGTCAGTGTTTTGTTCTTAGTTGCACCTAGTTACTCGAGTAAACATGGCGCAAGGCTTACATTCGACGAAAGGAAGTCAGTTTTGAAGCGATATTTTAAGTGCGAAAACGTTAATGAGGTTCAACGGCAATGGCGAAATGAGTATCAAACAGAGCCACCGACACGTTTAACGATTCGTCGCATTCGAGATAAATTCGAAGTCGAAGGCTGTGTTAAAGATGTACACAAACAACGATCTGGACGACCTGTACCAGTTAACGAGTCCAGCTAACTCCCGTCGTGTGTTAAAACAATTCACCCGCTCACCACAGAAGTCTGTGAGACAGCGTACCCGTGAAACTGGAGTGAGTCGCTGAAGTGTTCGGCGAATTCTGAAGACAGCAGAGTGGAAGTGCTACATCCCACGATTGCTAACGCAATGAATGAGGACGACCCATACCGTAGAATGGAGTGCTGCGAGTGGTTTACTAACATGGTGCGCAACGATGAAGAGTTTGCAGAGATGATTGTGTGGTCTGATGAGGCGCAGTTCAAACGCAGTGTACACTAAATCGCCACAATTGCATCTACTGGGCCGCCGAAAATACGAACGTCCATGTAGACAAAGCCGTGAATTTGACAGGAGTAAATGTGTGGTATGGGTTGTCTTACCGGGGCTTGATTGGACTACTCCAAGTTTAAACGCAGCCAAAACCTCTCAGACAAACAGAAGCTAAACGATGTCAAAGTTAGCGTAAGGAGGGCTATGCGTGAAGCGTTCATTGAATTCGAAAGTAAAATTCTATGTACCGACTTGACAGAAAATCCTAGGAAGTTCTGGTCTTACGTTAAATCAGTAAGTGGCTCGAAACAGCATATCCAGACACTACGGGATGATGATGGCATTGAAACAGAGGATGACACGCGTAAAGCTGAAATACTAAACACCTTTTTCCAAAGCTGTTTCACAGAGGAAGACCGCACTGCAGTTCCTTCTCTAAATCCTCGCACAAACGAAAAAATGGCTGACATCGAAATAAGTGTCCAAGGAATAGAAAAGCAACTGGAATCACTCAATAGAGGAAAGTCCACTGGACCTGACGGGATACCAATTCGATTCTACACAGAGTACGCGAAAGAACTTGCCCCCCTTCTAACAGCCGTGTACCGCAAGTCTCTAGAGGAACGGAGGGTTCCAAATGATTGGAAAAGAGCACAGATAGTCCCAGTCTTCAAGAAGGGTCGTCGAGCAGATGCGCAAAACTATAGACCTATATCTCTTACGTCGATCTCTTGTAGAATTTTAGAACATGTTTTTTGCTCGCGTATCATTTCATTTCTGGAAACCCAGAATCTACTATGTAGGAATCAACATGGATTCCGGAAACAGCGATCGTGTGAGACCCAACTCGCCTTATTTGTTCATGAGACCCAGAAAATATTAGATACAGGCTCCCAGGTAGATGCTATTTTTCTTGACTTCCGGAAGGCGTTCGATACAGTTCCGCACTGTCGCCTGATAAACAAAGTAAGAGCCTACGGAATATCAGACCAATTGTGTGGCTGGATTGAAGAGTTTTTAGCAAACAGAACACAGCATGTTGTTATCAATGGAGAGACGTCTACAGACGTTAAAGTAACCTCTGGCGTGCCACAGGGGAGTGTTATGGGACCATTGCTTTTCACAATATATATAAATGACTTAGTAGATAGTGTCGGAAGTTCCATGCGGCTTTTCGCGGATGATGCTGTAGTATACAGAGAAGTTGCAGCATTAGAAAATTGTAGCGAAATGCAGGAAGATCTGCAGCGGATAGGCACTTGGTGCAGGGAGTGGCAACTGACCCTTAACATAGACAAATGTAATGTATTGCGAATACATAGAAAGAAGGATCCTTTATTGTATGATTATATGATAGCGGAACAAACACTGGTAGCAGTTACGTCTGTAAAATATCTGGGAGTATGCGTGCGGAACGATTTGAAGTGGAATGATCATATAAAATTAATTGTTGGTAAGGCGGGTACCAGGTTGAGATTCATTGGGAGAGTGCTTAGAAAATGTAGTCCATCAACAAAGGAGGTGGCTTACAAAACACTCGTTCGACCTATACTTGAGTATTGCTCATCAGTGTGGGATCCGTACCAGGTCGGGTTGACGGAAGAGATAGAGAAGATCCAAAGAAGAGCGGCGCGTTTCGTTACCGGGTTATTTGGTAACCGTGATAGCGTTACGGAGATGTTTAATAAACTCAAGTGGCAGACTCTGCAAGAGAGGCGCTCTGCATCGCGGTGTAACTTGCTCGCCAGGTTTCGAGAGGGTGCGTTTCTGGATGAGGTATCGAATATATTGCTTCCCCCTACTTATACCTCCCGAGGAGATCACGAATGTAAAATTAGAGAGATTAGAGCGCGCACGGAGGCTTTCAGACAGTCGTTCTTCCCGCGAACCATACGCGACTGGAACAGGAAATGGAGGTAATGACAGTGGCACGTAAAGTGCCCTCCGCCACACACCGTTGGGTGGCTTACGGAGTATGAATGTAGATGTAGATGTATTCTTCTTTGACGGCACAGCTACCGGTGAGCTTCAGACATCCATTTTACCTGCCATCCGAGACTTGTATGGAGACGGAAGAGTTTACTTTCAACAAGATGGTGCCCCGGCCCAGTACCAAAATCGTGTTAGGGAGTATCTCGACGAAAATCTACCAGGAAGATGGATAGGCCGTAGAGGTGCTGTGGAGCATCCACCACGTTGCCAGGACTTAACTCCTCTGGACTTTTACCTGTGGGGAACACTAAAGGACGTCATTTATCGACAAAAGCCACGCACATTGGATGAACTTCGAGAATCCATCGTACATTCACGTGCAAATATCCAACTGAAGACGTTGCAGCCAGTAGTTCGTGCTGCAGTTTCGCGGCATCGTTTGTGCGTGGATGTTAATGGTGACCATTTCGAACACCTACAGTGATATCTTTAAGTTGGACTTTAAGCTACACTTTCACCAAAAATGAGTCAACT
Organism: Schistocerca serialis cubense; assembly: GCF_023864345.2. Classification (NCBI taxonomy): domain Eukaryota; kingdom Metazoa; phylum Arthropoda; class Insecta; order Orthoptera; family Acrididae; genus Schistocerca; species Schistocerca serialis. The sequence continues at coordinate 1,164,968,331 of NC_064638.1, read as the reverse complement.
CCGTGAATTAGTTTGCAAGCTATGGTCTTTTAAACAGTGGATGCATTTTTTAGGACCACTCTGTATATAATCTACTAATAAACTAAGTGTACCATCTACTACAAATTATCTGGTCAAAAGTATCTAGACAACCTGCGTGATGCGAAACTGATCACTAGATGTCACGAGAAGCGGACCTGGCAACGTAAAATGAGGCGGGGAGTACTGTGTTGTCAGTAGAGAAGCAGTGACAACTGAATGGGTCAGATACGAGAGGTCAGTGGTTTCGAACGTCGACTAGTCGTTGAATTTCACCTCAGCAACAAATCCATTAGAGGCATTCAAACGCTTCTAAAGCTGTCCAAGTCGACTTCTGGTGATGTGACTGTAAAGTGGAAAGGCAAAGCAGAAACCGCAGCTAAACCAAGACAAGGGAGATCTTATGTACTGAAGGATAGGGACCATGGAGCATTGCGAAACGTAGTTCCAAAAACAATCGCATATAGTGAGCGGAAGGAATTAACTTGTAAGTTCCAAGGTCCTACCGGCAGACCAACGAGCACAATGTGCGTAGGAAGTTGAAAAGAATGATGTACAGTGGTCAAGCATCTCCTCATAAACCAGATATTTTCTGAGTCAGTGCTAGGCGGCACTTGATATGGTGTAAAGGGCGACATCACTGGATAGTGGATTACTGAGGACGAGTGATTTGGTGAGAGGAGTCACGCTATACCGTCTGGCAGTCCGATGGAAGAATTTGGATTTGATAAATGCCTGCGGAACGATACATGCCATTGTTTTTATTGTTATGGAGGATCTTTGTATGTCCATCATTTCAGAGATGGTGTCCGCCTCCGTAGCGCAGCGGTAGCGTTACCGCCTACCACGCAAGGGAGCCCGGGTTCGATTCCCGGCAGGGGACTAGGTGTTGTGTGTCCTCCATCATCATTTTCATCATCATTGACACGCAAGTCACCGAAGTGACGTCAGCTAAAAAGACTTGCAATACGGCGGCCGAACCCCGAGGGGGACATCCCGGCCAGTAAACGCCATACGATCATTTCATTTCATTTCAGAGATGGTTGCGGGACTTGGCTGTTCGATACAGGATGTCAAATGAAACACGTTTCAGCCGTCTGGTTTCCAAACTTATTTTATTTGGATACCGGGTTCGGCGATTTACTACGGAATCTTCAGGCCCCTGACCGACTTGTAGGAAGATTTCACCTCGTTTCTGGTCAAAACAGGGCCCAGCATTCAAAAAATTCAAAACAGCATTCAAAAACAATTCTCAGTCTAATGGAACTTTGAACATAATTCCCTTCACTTCGCAACCCAAAATAGTCACATGTGGAAAAATGGCTAACTTCTGCGATATTTTGTTCTTTTCAGCTTTAATAGACGGTCAGGCAGCAGATGCATCTCGAAACATTTGTATTATGTATGGAGAGAGCGCATCATGCCAAAATACGTTCAAAAAAAAAAAAGTTCAAATGTGTGTGAAATCTTATGGGACTTAACTGCTAAGGTCATCAGTCCCTAAGGTTACACACTACTTAACCTAAATTATCCTAAGGATAAACACACACACCCATGCCCCAGGGAGGACTCGAACCTCCGCCGGGAGCAGCCGCACAGGCCATGACTGCAGCGCCTGAGACCGCTCGGCTAATCCCACGCGGCGCCCAGCATTCGAATTCTGGTATCTATAGATTTATGCTTACTATACCGATCAGCAGATGATGGTTGAAGTGATAGGTATAGCAAGCATAAATCTACAGGTACCAGTATTCGAATGCTGGGCCCTGTTTTTACCAAAAACGATCGGCAGATGATGGTTGAAGTGACGTATAGCAAGCAGAAATCTACAGATACCAGTATGCGAATGCTGGCCACTGTTTTGAACAGAACCGAGGTGAAATCTTCCTACACGTCGGTCAGGGAACTGAAGATTCCGTAGTAAATCGCCGAAACCGGTAGCCAAATAAAATAAGTTTGGAAACCAGACGGTTGAAATGTGTTTGATTTGAAGTACGGAGGTGTTGGTGTTCCGGTAAGGGTGTACTTCTCGCCGTTGTGCTTACGAAAACAATAAATGCTGAAGGATATGAACACACTACAGCAGTGAGTACTGCGCACAGTGTAAGAACACGTCAGAGACGATGACTGTATCAGAATGACAAAGCACACCCTCATAAGGCAGTATCTGTGAGGCAACGAGTTGTGGACAATAACAGTAACCTAATGGAATATCTTTGGAATGAGTTAGAATGTCAGCTTCGCTCTCGACCTCAGCGTCCAACATCATTACCTTGTGTGGTGTCGACTCTTGGACACGAATGGCTGCCATCCCTCCACAGACATCCAAATACCTCCTTGAACCTGACCCCAACAGACTTCAAGGGAAGTCACACCCCATATTAATGTCCGCTGAGAGGTGTCTGCACACTTTTTATCAGATAGTGCATCAACTGATAGGCCTCTGTGATCTTCCCATTACAAATCTCCAGAAAATGTCACATGTAGATATTCGGATGAGTTGACTGATTCCAGTTGTGACTCATCATGGCACAGACGTAGGAATTACGTTTTTTCGTTTTTGCGAAGTACACAATTTTACATTTCCAAAAATTTATAGCGATTTGTCTGTCTTTCCACCATTCTCTCACAGAGATCTGACTTAATGTTGTCTTCCAACTACTTAGTATAGAAGATGAACAGCAAGGGTCTCAACATAACAGTAATAAGATCTTTTTTTCCTTTTCAGGCAGTTTTCAGCAGTCGATATATATTTCAGAAACCCATGACGCTGAACTGCATTAACTGGATTTTATTAGTACTACGGGCTTCGGCCGTAAGCCATCATGTGGTACTTAACAACACAACATTCCAATTTGTAGAACAACATTAAGGCAACACAAATTGGCGCCTAGCAGTGACATAATAATACACTTACGACAACCGCTTAAAACATTTCATTTGTGATGAATATTGAAACACAAAACATCGAATGCTTTAATCCACATGAAACACGTAATAAAAAAACTCCATATACGAATAGGACGATAGCTGCACTTGTAAATGCTATGAATGAGTTTTTTTATTACGTGTTGCATGTCGATTAAAATACTCAGTGCTTTGCGTTTCAATACTCATGACAAATAATACGTTTTAAGCGATTTTCGTAAGTATATTATTACGCGACTGCTAGACGCCAATTTGTGTTGTTTTAATGTTGCTCTACAAATTGGAATGTTGTGTTGTTAGGTACCAGATGATGGCTTACGGCCGAAACCAGTAGTACGAATGAAATCCAGTTGATGCAGTTCAATGTCATGATTTTTTTTAAAGTAATAAAAAGGTCTTAGAATAAATTTATTTATATCTTGTAACTGCTAATGGAGTTGTAAAGAACACTTTTTGTTGTAATTAATTTATCGACATTTTAAATGCTATACCTACATTATTTTCACAATTACTGATTTATAAATCTGTCATCAGCGTCCACGAATCTCAAGTATATATCTTCATTCGACAAGTAATTTGTGGCTTTAGACTCAGCATTCAGTTAGTAACACCATTTTACTGTTATTTTCTGTAGGAATACGTACTCTGTAGTTTTTTCCTGGTGCTTCAGTTGTATTCAGATTAATGTCAGTGCTCAGTATTTGTTTCATAGTTCTAGTATGTTCATTTTAGATTCTGATAGAAAACTCCAAATCCTCTTGGCTAGTTGAGATATTGCAGTTCGTGCTGTGGAACTTTTATAGCCTTTATGGTCGGAACCTCTATTTCATGACAATCTCTTCTTTCCCTTGCTGCTGCAGAATAAACATTTACCATTATAAGAGAAAGTTTTCTTGTAACACATTTCTCCGTAACTTGGGACTGCGACCGTGGCATGTTGTCCACTGCTGTATGTATGGCATTTCGTACTTCACAACTGGATTGTTAAACAAAGGCCTCAGAAAACTTTTAGAAAGCCAGAGGTAGCAAGTGATCGCAAGTCAGGTTGGTCTTTCTGTTCTTACCACTAAGGCAGCCATTCGGATGGGCTAATTTTATGATCATTAACTGCAATCACGCGAGGTTTGCCTGAAATGTGCGAGCAAAGCGGTTTCAAATACGAACTTCGTGATAAGAAACTATTTGGGTCGCGCTTTCATGCACGTACGCTAGTGCACGACTCATTTTCGCGGCTCAATATTGCTTAAGCCAACTTATCGCCCCAAGTAAGTACAATCATAAAAATTTTCCAGAAGTTACCTGAGTAAAAACATAGCACTGTTTGAATTGTGCAATAACTTGAAAGGTATTATTACACATTCCTTTCGATGAATTATAGTCATCATTACATCATCATCAACATCATCATCATCAGCGTTGGCCATTGATATTAGCTGCACAAAAGAATAAACGCTCGCTTAACTTTTCACATTCTTAATCTAATCTAAAACCATGTCTTCTGGAAAACGCCTTCTGTTCCCTATTTAATAATTTATTTATCGTGTGGCGTACATTAAGAGTTTGTGAATGACAATAATATACTTACACAAAGATTACTACACTCCTACGTTCAATACCTAATACAGCAAGGCAGAATACAAATGGCAATAGATATAGGCGAATATCATAGTTTATCACTATAGTTGACAATGTCAGTAAATGTTCGTAAGAATCCATGTAGGCACGTGCAGGACACGTTGATACAACATGAGCAACTATCTATCATTCAGCACAGTCACCCGAGATGGTGATAAAGATTCACCCCACGTGTGGAGAGTACGTACACATCTTCCATGGCCGGCTTGGGTGCGCTTCAGAGTAGTCTAATTTGCTTAAGACTGGTCAAATTCAGGGCGTTTCACCTGGATGCAGGACTCAATCATTGTGGGGAACTCAATCATTGTGGGGACAGTTTTGTTGCCAGCAGTGTTTCCATTCATCGATGACAATGAATTCAGTTTCCGTAAGACTTGTGGTTGTGATAAGAGTGGGATGTTTTTTGATGTTAATCTTTTTCGCTCTGTAGGGAATACATCGTGCAATACCGGGAGGTCGAGGTTATCAGCAATTTCTGGTATTCAAACAGTAGCGCGTTCTTTCGTCTGATATCAGGAGGTGGAATGTGGCTCAGGATAGGAAAACAGTATCTGTGAGTAGATCACATTGACCCACTAACGATTCGCATGGCTTCGTTAACTAGTACTTCCATGTTTTTCACCTATGAATTATTGAGCCAGGCAGACTTACAGTATGCAAGATCCTCTCGCTTCTAAACTGATACTATTATTATTCAGCTTAGCCGCGAGTCCGTAGAGGGTGGTATATGTGACGTACAGTATAACTGGTCAGCATTTCCGCCCGAGTGTAAGTCGGACCTTCCTTGATCCGCCTTGGTGGGTCGTGTCGTCGGATTTCCTCCTACATGTGCGCGGTGCAGCTCCCGTAAATGTCGTCCCGTGCTGATTCTTCATTGGCGCATTGGCTGTCTCTGTCGGTGGAAGCTAATTATCTGAAATTGCTGTCGATCAACTTTGGGGTATCTATTTCCTCGAAATTAACAATCAGAATGCCGTAACATCACTTTTATTCCTATTAGATCAATAATGAAACACTCATGTCACAAACTACTCGTAACCGAGACCATGGCTAACATCGAACAAGACAGGAAGAGCTCTTAACGCCGGCTGCTGACTTTGGCGCGCAGTCCGTATCTCTTACTAGTTTCGTCACAGTTCGTGGATTTCCGATCAATTTCGGATTTACTAAGATATGCATTTGTTAATGAATGGGTGTGAATTTTAACGAGGCAAAATTATGATAAATAGTTTTAAACATGCAGAGGCTCCTCCTAGTATTCATGTTGTCATAAATGACTTTAATTATTAAATACAAATAAACAAAATCGGTGACTTTGGCGCCAAGATGGCGGTACTTCCCGTCACGTATATTTCCCAGGCTGACGGTTGTTGCTACGGTCCAGCGCCGAGCCCCACCCCACTACGCGCGACATATGGTCGCTTTGTCACCTAGCCAGCCAGCTTGGGAAATGCTCTCCGACTCTTGGCCGGCACCGGACTACAGCACTTCCTAACTATCGTGAATACATCAATAAGAGACAATAATTTATTAAAACTGCTAAAATGCCTTCCTCACGTAAGAGGCACCTTACAAGTATTATGTGATGTACAATACACCAATATAATTGCCAATACTCGAAAACTATCTGCTGATAATCCCAAGCCCGTGCCACAGAGCTTATGAAGAATGTCATTTCTGCTTTTTCGCTTAGCAGATGCTCATGGCAAGTGCTCCTCAACAGAGAGTGTCCTGTCTCTGGTGATCCCAGAGGTATTTTGGATGCATGTTATAACGTTGTTGGTCTCCCTCAAAATATACATCTACAGAGCCACTCAAATAATCTCAATGGTGTCCTGGCCAAAATGAGTCCATCACAAGCCATGGACTCACATGGTTCTTTCATGACTCTCCAGCTATTAACTTTTAATCAAGATCTAATTTTTAATTAAAAACTATTAGCACGTGCAGCAAAAAAATCTTGGGTAGCATTAGAGACAACATTTTCATTGTTGCCAAATGTCAACCAGTTTGGTAATCAGTAAGTTATAAGTGATCAGGAAAAGCTATAGTCACAAAGGAATCACATATATGTAACCTGTAAACTGACTCTTTCCACATCACTTCGATTTCGATAAAAGCTCTGCGAATGGTCTTTGGAACATGTGGCTACCTGCCTCTCAGAGTGAAATAAACAAGAAATGCTGAGTAGTAAAGGGTGTAGGAAATAGTTGCAAATTATATTACCGCATATATATGAAGCGCCAAAGAAACTTGTATAGGCATGCGCATTCAAAGAGACATGTAAACAGGTGGAATGCGGCGCTGCGGTCGGCAACGCCTATATAACACAAAAAGTGTCTGGCGCAGTTGTTAGATCGGTTACTGCTGCTACAATGGCAGATTATCAAGATTTAAGTGAGTTTGGACGTAGTGCTATAGTCGCCGCACGAGCGATGGGACACAGCATCTCCGAGGTAGCAGTGATGTGGGGATTTTCCCGGACGACCACTCCACTAGTGTACCGTGAATATCAGTAATCCGGTAAAACATCAAACCTCCGACATCGCTGCGGCCGGAAAAAGATCCTGCAAGAACGGGGCCAACGACGACTGAAGAGAATCCTTCAACGTGACGGAAATGCTATCCTCCCGCAAATTTCTGCAGATTTCAGTGCCGGGCCATCAACAAATGCCAGCCTGCAAACCATTCAACGAAACATCATCCATATGGGCTTTCGGAGCCGAAGGTACACTCGTGTACCCTTGATGACTGAACGACATAAAGCTTTCTGATTCGCCTGGGCCCGTCAACACCGACATTGTACTGTTGACGACTGGAAAGATGGTGCCTGGTCGGACAAGTCTCGTTTCAAATTGTATCGACCGGGTGGACGTGTTCAGGTATGGAGACAACCTCATGAATGGATGGACCCTGCATGTCAGCAGGCGACCGTTGAAACTCGTGGAGGCTCTGCAACGGTGTTGGGCGTGTGCAATTTTAGTGATATGGGACCCCTGATACGTCTAGATACGACTCTGACAGGTGACACGTATGGTAAGATTCCTGTCTGATCAGCTGCATCCATTCACGTCCTTTGTGAATTCAGACGGATTTGGGCAACTCCTGCAGGACAATGCGACGCCCCACACGTCCAGAATTGGTACAGAGTGGCTTCAGGACCATTCTTCTGAGTTTAAACACTTCCGCTGGCCACCAGACTCCACAGACATGAACATTATTGAGCATATCTTGCCTTGCACCATGCTGTTCAGAAGAGATCTTCTCCCCCTCATGCTCTTATGGAGGCATTGCCAGTCCTGTAGGATTCATGGCGTAAATGCTCTCCGCCATTACTCCAGACAGTGGTCGAGGCCATGCCACATCATGTTGCGGCACTAGTGCACGCTTGCAGGGGCCCTACAATATACGAGGTGTGGCTAGAAAAAAATCGGACTAGTACTGGTGAAACAATAAAACGAATGCAATAAGGCTGAAAGTCGCGTGGCCTGTCACGTGACTCTCGCTCCGCCTACTGCTCGAGTTTCATCTGCCTCCTGCACTCAGTCTGCCCGTGGCGTCTGTTTTAAGTAGTTGACGTTTTGTCTGTGCGTCGGAAAATGTTGAGTGTACAGAAAGAACAGCGTGTTAACATCAAATTTTGTTTCAGACTAGGAAAATCTGCAAGTGAAACGTTTGTAATGTTACAACAAGTGTACGGCGATGATTGTTTATCGCGAACACAAGTGTTTGAGTGGTTTAAACGATTTAAAGATGGCCGCGAAGACACCAGTGATGACACCCGCACTGGCAGACCATTGTCAGCAAAAACTGATGCAAACATTGAAAAAATCGGTAAACTTGTTCGACAAGATCGTCATTTAACAATCAGAGCAGCGTCTGAGTTAACAGGAGTCGACAAGGAAAGTGTTAGGCAGATTCTTCATGAAAGTTTCAACATGAACAAAGTGTGTTCAAAAATGGTTCCAAAGTGTCTCACAATTGAACAGAAGGAACGCCGAAGAATGATTTCTTCTGACATCCTGGAAAACATTGAAAGTGATCCCACCTTCTTACAAAATCGATGCATTGGAAAACTCCTGGTTCTCCACGACAAATAAAAGCACGAATGTCAAAATCGAAATTCAACGCAATGATGATTGTTTTTTTTTTTGACATCAAAGGGATTGTGCACATTGATTGGGTACCAGAGGGACAAACAGTGAATCAGCATTACTACATTAGCGTCCTGGCTACCCTACGTGAGCGAGTACGGAGAAAACGGAACGATTTGTGGAGAAAAAAGTCATGGATCCTTCACCAAGACAATGCCTCAGCTCACAGTGCGTTGTCAGTGAAGACGTTTTTGACAAAACACAACATTCCCATCTTAGATCATCCACCCTACTCACCTGATTTGGCCCCTGTGACTTTTTTCTTTTCCCTAAAGTCAAGTCAGCTTTGAAAGGAACTAGATTTGAGACTGTTGAAGCAGTAAAAGAAAAAGCGACGGAAGTAATGTATGGACTTACCGAAAATGATCTGCAGCATTGCTATGAACAGTGGAAAATTCGTATGGAGCGGTGTAGAGACCGAGGAGGAGAGTACATTGAAGGAGATAACATGAAAGCCGGCCGAAGTGGCCGTGCGGTTAAAGGCGCTGCAGTCTGGAACCGCAAGACCGCTACGGTCGCAGGTTCGAATCCTGCCTCGGGCATGGGTGTTTGTGATGTCCTTAGGTTAGTTAGGTTTAACTAGTTCTAAGTTCTAGGGGACTAATGACCTCAGCAGTTGAGTCCCATAGTGCTCAGAGCCATTTGAACCATTTTTAGATAACATGAAATTGTAAATAACTGTAAATAAATGTCTTTTCCAGCATCAGTCCAGTTTTTTTCTAGCCGCACCTCGTATTAGGCAGGTGTTCCAGTTTCTCTGACTCTTCAGTGTTTGTACATGTGTGTGTGTGTGTGTGTGTGTGTGTGTGTGTGTGTGTGTGTGTGTGTGTGTGTCTGTGTCAGAAGACTGACGATTGAATATGCAGGGTGTTACAAAAAGGTACGGCCAAACTTTCAGGAAACATTCCTCACACACAAATAAAGAAAATATGTTATGTGGACATGTGTCCGGAAACGCTTAATTCCCATGTTAGAGCTCATTTTAGTTTCGTCAGTATATACTGTACTTCCTCGATTCACCGCCAGTTGGCCCAATTGAAGGAAGGTAATGTTGACTTCGGTGCTTGTGTTGACATGCGACTCATTGCTCTACAGCACATCAGTACGTAGCATCAACAGGTTAGTGTTCATCACGAACGTGGTTTTGCAGTCAGTGCAATGTTTACAAATGCGGAGTTGGCAGATGCCCATTTGATGTATGGATTAGCACGGAGCAATAGCCGTGGCGCGGTACGTTTTTATCGAGACGGATTTCCAGAACGAAGGTGTTCCGACAGGAAGATGTTCGAAGCAATTGATCAGCGTCTTAGGGAGCACGGAACATTCCAGCCTATGACTCGCGACTGGGGAAGACCTAGAACGACGAGGACACCTGCAATGGAAGAGGCAATTCTTCGTGCAGTTGACGATAACCCTAATGTCAGCGTCAGAGAAGTTGCTGCTGTACAAGATAACGTTGACCAAGATAACGTTGACCACGTCACTGTATGGAGAGTGCTACGGGGAACCAGTTGTTTCCGTACCATGTACAGCGTGTGCAGGCACTATCAGCAGCTGATTGGCCTCCACAGGTACACTTCTGCGAATCCAACAATGTGTCAATCCTCATTTCAGTGCAAATGTTCTCTTTGCGGATGAGGCTTCATTCCAACGTGATCAAATTGTAAATTTTCACAATCAACACGTGTGGGCTGACGAGAATCCGCACGCAATAGTGCAATCACGTCATCAACACAGATTTTCTGTGAACGTTTGGGCAGTCATTGTTGGTGATGTCTTGATTGGGCCCCATGTTCTTCCACCTACGGTCAATGGAGCACGTTTTCATGATTTCATACGGGATACTCTACCTGTGCTGCTAGACTATGTGCCTTTACAAGTACGACACAACATGTGGTTCATGCACGATGGAGCTCCTGCACATTTCAGTCGAAGTGTTCGTACGCTTCTCAACAACAGATTCGGTGACCGACGGATTGGTAGAGGCGGACCAATTCTATGGCCTCCACGCTCTCCTGACCTCAACCATCTTGACTTTCATTTATGGGGGCATTTGAAAGCTCTTGTCTACGCAACCCCGGTACCAAATGTCAAGACTCTTCGTGCTCGTATTGTGGACGGCTGTGATACAATACGCCATTCTCCAGGGCCGCATCAACGCATCATGGATTCCATGCGACGGAGGGTGGATGCATGTATCCTCGCTAACGCAGGACATTTTGAAAATTTCCTGTAACAAAGTGTTTGAAGTCACGCTGGTACGTTCTGTTGCTGTGTGTTTCCATTCCATGATTAACGTGATTTGAAGAGAAGTAATAAAATGAGCTGTAACATGGAAAGTAAGCGTTTCCGGACACATGTCCACATAACATATTTTCTTTCTTTGTGTGTGAGGAATGTTTCCTGAAAGTTTGGCCGTACCTTTTTGTAACACCCTGTATATCGAACTGGCATATAAAATGATGAGTTAAGAGTTCACATTATAATCTTGATCAGTACAGGCGTTGAGCACATGTGGTTCCAAATGGAATCACACATGGTAAACCAGAAATCACATGTGGGGGCGCAAAAAACCGTTAATGTATCCCTACTGCGATAACACGGCACATAGCTCTGCAGTGCTGAAGTACAGTACTTCTGTGCGCTGTGCTCCTGACCTGTGGCTGAACTCCGGCATAATACAGTAAATGTCAGCGCCGGTCAGGTAAACACACGCAGTGTGCGGAAGCGAGTAACTAGCAGGCGGATGGCGCCTGAGCAGCGAACGACCGCTAAGCTCTGCCCACGCCACTCCATCGCCACTCCCTCCTACCCTCCCACCCCCACTTTCCAGGAGCAGCGACGTGCGGCGCGACCTTTTACGACTGTTGGCCAAGGGTCCCTCGGTGCAAGCTGTGGAGGCCACCGCGCACCTGTGGGGCTCAGCAACAGCGTCAACACCGCCGGGTGCGAGCAGTAGCTCACCGGCAGGCGGCGTTCGATCGGGCAGGCGGAGGGGACGGCTCCAGGAGAACACACAAGCACTGATACAGTGCAGTTATTCCTCTGAAACCACTCAAAACCTAATTCACTCACCATTATCTCTTTCTCAGGTTCACTTAAGATAAAATGGGAGAATACTGCGCCATTATGCAAAAATTACACTACTGGCCATTAAAATTGCTACACCAAGAAGAAATGCAGATGATAAACGGGTATTCATTGGACAAATATATTATACTAGAACTGACATGTGATTACATTTTCACGCAGCTTGGGTGCATAGATCCTGAGAAATCAGTACCCAGAACAACCACCTCTGGTCGTAATAACGGCCTTGATACGCCTGGGCATTGAGTCAAACAGAGCTCGGATGGCGTGTACAGGTACAGCTGCCCATGCACCCATGCAGCTTCAACACGATACCACAGTTCATCAAGAGTAGTGACTGGCGTGTTGTGACGCGCCAGTTGCTCGGCCACCATTGACCAAACGTTTCCAATTGGTGAGAGATCTGGAGAGTATGCTGGCCAGGGCAGCAGTCGAACCTTTTCTGTATCCAGAAAGGCCCGTACAGGACCTGCAACATGCGGTCGTGCATTATCCTGCTGAAATGTAGGGTTTCGCAGGGATCGAATGAAGGGTAGAGCCACGGGTCGTAACACATCAGAAATGTAACGTCCACTGTTCAAAGGACCGTCAATGCGAACAAGAGGTGACCGAGACGTGTAACCAATGCCACCCCATTCCATCAAGCCGGCTGATACGGCAGTATGGCGATGACGAATACACGCTTCCAACGTGCGTTCACCGCGATGTCGCCAAACACGGATGCGACCATCATGATTCTGTAAACACAATCTGGATTCATCCGAAAAAATGACGTTTTGACATTCGTGCACCCAGGTTCGTCGTTGAGTACACCATCGCAGGCGCTCCTGTCTGTGATGCAGCGTCAAGGGTAACCGCAGCCATGGTATCTGAGCTGATAGACCATGCTGCTGCAAACGTCGTCGAACTGTTCGTGCAGCTGGTTGTTGTCTTGCAAAGGTCCCCATCTGTTGACTCAGGGACCGAGACGTGGATGCACGATCCGTTACAGCCATGCGGATAACTTGCCCGTCATCTCGACTGCTAGTGATACGAGGCCGTTGGGACCTAGCACGGCGTTCCGTATTACCCTCCTGAACCTACCGAATCAATATTCTGCTAACAGTCATTGGATCTCGACCAACGCGAGCAGCAATGTCCGATACGATAAACTGAAATCTCGATAGGCTACAATCCGACCTTTATCAAAGTCGGAAACATGATGGTACGCATTTCTCCTCCGTACACGAGGCATCGCAACAACGTTTCACAAGGCAAGGCCGGTTAACTGCTGTTTGTGTATGAGAAATCGGTTGGAAACTTTCCTCATGTCAGTACGTTGTAGGTGTCGCCACCGGCGCTAACCTTGTGTGAATGCTCTAAAAAGCTAATCATTTGCATATCACAGCATCTTCTTCCTGTCGGTTAAATTTCGCGTCTGTAGCACGTCATCTTCGTGGTGTAGCAATTTTAATGGCCAGTAGTGTATTATTTTCACCCAACTACACTGAGATGATATGCACATATACAGATGGTGGTAGTCTCACGTACACGAGGTATAAAATTGCAGTGCATTGGCAGAGCTGTCATTTGTACATCTACATCTTTTCTCTGTCAACCACCATGAGGTGCATGGCTTGGGGTACGTCCCTTTGTACCAATTATTAAGTTTTATTGCTGTTCCATTCACGTATGGAGTGCAGGAAGAATGATTGTTTGAAGGCCTCTGTTGTTGTTGTTGTGGTCTTCAGTCCTGAGACTGGTTTGATGCAGCTCTCCATGCTACTCTATCCTATGCAAGCTTCTTCATCTCCCAGTACCTACTGAAACCTACATCCTTCTGAATCTGTTTGGTGTATTCATCTCTTGGTCTCCCTCTACGATTTTTACTCTCCACGCTGCCCTCCAATACTAAATTGGTGATCCCTTGATGCCTCAGAACATGTCCTACTAACCGATCCCTTCTTCTGGTCAAGTTGTGCCACAAACCTCTTCTCCCCAATTCTATTCAATACTTCCTCATTAGTTAAGTGATCTACCCATCTAATCTTCAGCATTCTTCTGTAGCACCACATTTCGAAAGCTTCTATTCTCTTCTTGTCCAAACTATTTATCGTCCATGTTTCACTTCCGTACATGGCTACACTCCATACAAATACTTTCAGAAATGACTTCCTGACACTTAAATCTATACTCGATGTTAACAAATTTCTCTTCTTCAGAAACGCTTTCCTTGCCATTGCCAGTCTACATTTTATATCCTCTCTACTTCGATCATCATCAGTTATTTTGCTCCCCAAATAGCAAAACTCCTTTACTACTTTAAGTTTCTCATTTCCTAAACTAATTCCCTCAGCATCACCCGACTTAATTCGACTACATTCCATTATCCTTGTTTTGCTTTTGTTGATGTTCATCTTATATCCTCCTTTCAAGACGCTATCCATTCCATTCCATGCCTCTGTATATGCAGGAATTATTCTTAACTTACTCTCATGATCCCTATGTGAGCGATATGTAGGGGGACTTTAGTATATTTCTAGCATCATCACTTAAAGCCGGCTCTTGAACCTCTGTTAATAGACTTTGTATTGTATTGTATGGAATTGGGGACCCAGAAACGACGGAGAGACTTCGTCCCCGCCATAGCCCTCAGTGGTTCACAACCCCACAACAGGCTACAGCAGTCCACTCACCCCACCGCCACCCCACACTAAACCCAGGATTATTGAGCGGTTCGGCCCCTGGGAGATTCTCACATCAGACGAGTGTAACCCCATTGTATGCGTGGTAAAGTAATTATTTTGCATGCATATGTGGAGAAAGTGTTTTGAAAAAAATGGCTCTGAGCACTATGGGACTCAACTGCTGAGGTCATTAGTCCCCTAGAACTTAGAACTAGTTGAACCTAACTAACCTAAGGACATCACAAACATCCATGCCCGAGGCAGGATTCGAACCTGCGACCGTAGCGGTCTTGCGGTTCCAGACTGCAGCGCCTTTAACCGCACGGCCACTTCGGCCGGCCCGGAGAAAGTGTTTGCGCCGGCCACTGTGGCCGAGCGGTTCTAGGCACTTCAGTCCAGAACCGCGCTGCTGCTGCCGCCGCAGGTTCGAATCCTGCCTCGGGCATGGATGTGCGTGATGTTGGTTAGGTTTAAGTAGTTCTAAGTCTAGGGGACTGATGACCTCAGATGTTAAGTCCCAAAGTGCTCAGAGACATTTGAACCATTTGAAGAAAGTGTTTGCTCAGCAGTTGGCGACATAGTGTAACTGAGGCGGAATACGGGGAACCAGACCGTATTCGCCGAGACAGCTGGAAAACCGCCTTAAAAACGTTCCACAGACTGACTGGCACACCGGACCTCGACACTAATCCGCTGGGCGGATTCGTGCCGGGGACCAGCCGTCCTTTCTGCCCAGAAAGCAGTGCTTTAGACCTCACAGCTAACCGGGCGGAGCATTAATTGACTTTCTCAGGATAGTTTACGTCTGTCTTCGAGAGTCTGCTGTTTCAGTTCCTTCAGTGTCTTTGTGACACTCTCTCGTGGATGAAACGTACCTGTGACCCTTCTCTGTACACATTCAGTATTCTCTTTTAGTCCTATTTGGTACAGGATCCCTCACACTTGAGCAGCATTCTGGAACCACTTGCACGAATGATTTGTAAGCTGTCTCGTTTGTAGACTGAATGTACTTTCTCAGTATCCTACCAATAAACCCAAGTGTACCACCTGTTTTACCCACGACTGAGGCTGTATGATCATTCTATTTCATATCTCTACAAAGTATTACACACAGGTGTTTGTACAAGTTGGCCAACTCATTGATATTATACTCATAGGATATTTCGTTTTTTCGTTTTCCGAAGTGCAGAATTTTATATTTCTGAACTTTTAAAGCAAGTTGACAATCTTTGCACCACTTTGAAATCTTAAAAAGATCTGACTCAATATTTATACAGCTTCTTTCAGACAGTACTTCATTATATATAACTCTATCATCTCCAAAAGGTCTGATGTTACTGTTAATGTCGCCTGCAAGGTCATTAATATACAACATGAACAGTAAGGTTCCATCACACTTCCCAGGGGCACACTTGAAGTTACTTCTATGTCTGACGATGACTCTCCATCCAAAATGTTCTGTGTTCTCCTTACCAAAAAGTCCTCAACTCAGTCACAAATCACTTAATACCCCAGGTGATCGTGCTTTTGACAATGGGCGTAGGTCAAAGGCTTTTCAGAACTCATGAAATACTGCATCTATCAGACTGCCTTGATCCAAACTTTCAGTATGTAAATGAGAAAAGTGCGAGTTGCCCTTCACATGATCGTTGTTTTCGAAATTCGTACCAATTGCACTGAGGAGGTCATTCTGTTCAAGATACCACATTATGTCTGAGCTCAGAATATGTTCTAAGATTCTACAACACATATATGTCAGGGTTATTGGACGGTAGCTTTGTAGATCATTTCTACTACCCTTCTTGTACACGGATCTGACCTGTGTTTTCTTCCAACTACTAGGCACATTTTTTTGTTAGAGGGATCTGTGACAGATTACAGTTAGGAGTTACCTCAGCCGCAAATTCATTATAGTTTCCGACAGGGATTCCATCGGGCCCATCTGTTTCTCAACGCCGCTGACATTGGTACCTATTTCATTCATCTTTTCAGTGGCACGAGGATTAAATTGGCGCAATTCTCTTGGGTTTTCCTTTTTAAAGGAGCATTTGAAAATGGAGTTAAGTATTTCAGCTTTTGATTTGCGACCCTCAGTTTCAGTTCCTGTCTCACTCGCTAGGAACTGGACACTAACTTTGGTGCCACTAACAGCATTTGTATATGGCCAGAATTTCTTTGGGTTTTGTGAAATAACATTTGACAATATTCTGCTACGGTAGTCATGGAAGCCATGAGGCATTGCTCCCTTGACAGCCAAACACTTTTCATTCACCATTTCTCTCTTTATAGCCCTATGCTTAAATTTACACCTATTATGCAGTAATCTATTTCTTTAGAAGTTTCTTTATAGTGGCTGTATACCATGGAAGTCTCCCCCCCCCCCCCCATTATAAACCGTTTTACTGGTTACATATTTATCCAGTTCACGGTCAATTATTCTTTTGAACTTGAGCCATAGTTCTTTTACATGCTCCTGCCATATGCTGAAAGTTGCCTGTTTCCTACTGAGATAGGACGCAACTCTTTTTCTATCCGGTGTAGTGAACATGTGTATTTTTCTGCTTCTTGTAGTTGACCTTTGTACTTTGGTAATCGTTGTTGCCACAACTGCGTCATGGTCGCTGATACCACTTTCGAAGTGGACATCCTCATAGAGGTCAGGTCTATTTGTTACCACTTAATCCAAAATATTCTCATCACGAGTGGGTTCCTAACTATCATGTGTTTTCATAGAAGGCATTTAGTAATGGTTCACAGGATGTCTTATCACGCCAACCAGTAACAGAACTGTAATTTTCCCCAATAATTGTTCTCTACCGACGATTACAGTATGGTTGGGGAACTTATGTACAAGTTAACTGAAGCTTTCTCTAAAGTTTTCAGTTACATCAGAAGATGAGTCTGGTGAAAGATAGAAAGGTCCAATTATCATTTTATGCCCAAACAATCTCATGTGCAGCTTCAGTTTCTATATCGATGGATTTGAGTTTCTTGTCTACTGCGACATGTACAGCAGCTCCATTTCCAATTTGCTTGTCCTTTCGATATACTCTCAGACTTCCTCAAGAATCTCACTAGTATCAATTTATCGTTAGAATCGGCTGTATACTCACTACTCAGGTGATTCGCGTGAAAAGGTTTCCGAAGTGGTTATGGCCGCACAGTGGGAATTGGCAGACTGTGAACGCGGAATGATAGTTGAAACTAGAAGCATGGGACATCCCATTTCAGAAAGCGTTAGCGAATTAAATATTCCACAATCCATAGAATCCATAGTGTGAAAAGTGTGCCGTGAATACGACTGTTCAGGCAGTACCTCTCACCACGGGCAACACAGAGGCCGTTGGCCTTCACTTAACGACCGAAGCGGGATTTTTCTTAGAGTTGTCGGTGCTAACAGACAGGCAACACTGCGTGAAATAATCTCTAAAATCAATTTGGGACACACGACGAACGTATTCATTAGGACAGTGAGACGAAATTTGGCATCAATGGGCTATGACAGCAGACGACCGACGTGAGTGCCTTTGCTGACAGCACGACGTCGCCTGCAGCGCCTCCCCTGGACTCGTGACCATATCGGTTAGACCGTAGACGACTGGAAAGCCGTGGCTTGGTCAGATAAGTCCCGATGTCAGTTGGTAGGATCTGATGGTAGGGTTGGAATGTGGTCCAGCCCCCACAAAACCATGGACCCAGGTTGCCATCGAGGCACTGTGCGAGCTGGTGGTAGCTCCATAATGGTGTGAGTTGTTTTTACTTGGCATGATAAAACTGAACCGATCATTCACTGTATATGGTTATGTTTTGCTACTGGGGCACCGTTTTCAGCCATTCATGGACTTCATGTTCTCAAACAATGATGCCGTTTTTATGGATGACAATGCGCCATGTCACCAGGCCACAAGGGTTGGTGATTGGTTTGGAGAACATTCTGGACAATTCGTGCAAATGATTTGGCAACTCAAATCGCCCATCATTAATCCCATCGAACATTTATGAGGCATAATCGAGATGTCAGTTTGTGCACAACATCCTGCATCAGAAACACTTTCGCCATTATGGACCGCTATAGAGTCAGTATGGATCAATATTTCTACACGAAAGTTCCAACGCCTTGAATTCGTGCCTCGTTGTGTTGCTGCACTAAGCCGGGAAAACGAGGTCTGACACGATGCTAGGAGGCATCCCATGACATTTGTCCCGTCAGTGTATATCGCCACGGTCACCCAGTCCTAGTTTATAGGCCGTCTAGCTAACGGCATCCAGCGGAAACAAAAATTTGATTTTCAATATTTCACATAATTACTGACCCAGCTTAGAAACTTCAGATTCTGTCTTCATCTCCTCATCAACAAAGATAATCCTATCAAGACAAGTATTACAATTAGAAATGTCTTGAGGGAGGGTAAGTCAGGGCCAGCAAAAATACCGTACTATACTCATCCAGTAATTGAGACTGAGATCACTTAGTGACTCCCAACAAACTTCACACATCATTTCAAACCTTTCCGAAACCGTTTCTCGCTTGCTCCCTTTACATAACAATGAAAGAAAAAAAAGTTTATCACTTACATTTCCGCAGTAAAACTTGAGCGTCAGGTGTAACATTTTAAATTATTTATTACTAATTATTTTCGGAACACATTTTGCTGGCAGTATCCACATATAACACTGAATGTAAATGCAAAATTATATCATTATACGACACACAATTCAGAAGAGATGCATGAGAAACTTTCCTTTCCATAAAGCAGAGTGCAAGTTATCCAGACTACATACACTGTTAGAGAATGAGAAACTTATACACTTACAACTAACTTTGCACATACTTTCAAACCTGTGCGAAACTACTTCTCGCTGGCACGTCCCTCTAAAACGAAGAAAGAAAGAAAGTCTATCGACTACATTTCCACTGTTCGTACAATAAAACTTGAGTATCACCCATGACATTTTAATTTGTTACTTCTTTTCTACTAACTCTATTCGCAACATACGTTACTGGCGTTATCCACATATCACACAGAATGTACCTGCAAAATCATATGATTGTGAAACACATAGTTTTGATTTATCCTATGTTAGTTGATATACTTATATTACAAGTACAATTAGATGCATTAGTACTGGGCAGCTACACTGATTAGCTTGAACATTATGACCACTTAGTTAAGCGGCTGCATGTCCACCTTTGGCACGGATAACAGAGGCGACGCGGCATGTCATGGAAACAGTGAGGCCTTGGTAGGTCGCTGGAGGTAGATGGCACCACATCTGCACACACAGTCACGTAACTCGTGTAAATTCCTGGCGGGGAACGGGATGAGGCGGGGTGGGGGAGGCGAGGAGCCCTGACGGCACGTTTAATTACGTCCCAGATGCGTTCGACCGCTTCCAGACCTGATAAATTGGGGGGGGGGGGGGGGGGGGCGGCACGCCAACTGGGACTCGCCACTGCGTTCGATCCACTCCATCACACTCCTGGCCTTATGACATGGTCCATTGTCTTGTTGAAAAATGCCACTGCCACCAGAAAACATGATGGTCACGAATGGCTGCCGACGCCAGTTTGCCTCTGTCCCGCAGTACAAGTGTCAAGGAGATGTTCCCCTGGAAGACGAAGGATTCGCCCTCCGTCCCCCCCCCCCCCCCCCCCCCCCCCATAAGCATGATTATGAAGGTATCGGGATTCATCAGACCATGAAACGCCCTGCCACTGCGCCAACGTCCAGTGCCGATTCTCATGTGCTTATCTCAGGCACAGTTCCCAGTGTCGTGGTGCTCACATTGCCACATGCAAGGGTCGTCGGCAGGAGACGCCAAACGTTAGGAATGTTCGGTGCAGTAAGTGGTATGTGTTCAGACACACTTGAACTCTGTCCAGCATTAAAGTCTGATGTTAGTTCCGCCACAGTTCGCCACCTGTCTTGTTTTACGAGTATGCCCGCCTATGACGTCTGTAACACCTACAACGCCTCTCGGTGTTAATAAACCAAAATAACTCCCAAATTAGCTCCCATGCCCTCGAAATATAAATTCAGAAAATGTGCCAAGCCCCTCCACAAGTAGTAATTTACGAAATAGAAATAAGAGACAAATAGAGGGAAATCTGTAGAAGAAAAATAATAGAAAAAGAAAAGAATTTTAATCATAAATTTTGGAAGCTTGGGAGGAGGGAAAAACGATAGAAATGGTTAAATTATTAGTTATTCTTATATATGAGAAAATCAGTATTATAGTCACAGAACGTAGGTCTTGAACACAAAAGATAGCGTTTACTAAAGTATAAATAGACATACAATGAAATTATGATACTCCAGTCTCTATCCTCTAGTCTGTTCGAAGTCAATTAGGACGTACAGCTTTAGGAAGCAACAATAGGAGCTTTATTAAACCAGGGCGCAAGAATAAATCGCGTCGAGATTGTTTTTTGGGAAGCATTAATTTCAGACCAGAATTAGAACTTTTGTCATATTAGAGAACGGAGAGGTGATCAATAATCTCTCTGACTTTAACGTCACTTCGTGTGAAGATTTAAATATTTTACGGAATTAACGATTTTTGGACAGATTCGGACTTTGTATTGTGATAGTGGAAAAGCTTTACTTCACGCGACTAGTAATCATAGTTCGTGACAGTTTATGGATATTAAACGGGAACAATCTTTTTATCGAAAGTGACAGAACATTGTTTAGTATCTCTGATATTGACGGGATTCCAGATTAGATACTTATTCAAAGAACCCCTTTGAATGCGATCGTGTGAATGAACTGATTTATTAATAATTATTGTTAAATAAAGTACCGTGTTAATTTGAAACTGACTATTCGTCTTGAACTTTACTTCGATTTAGGTTCATAAAGAATTAGGTTACGTGATTTTCACCAAGAATAAACTGCAGACTAGTAACTGAAACAAGTGAACGAGAATCTATTGAAAACACTAGTATTAATTTACTTATGGTTTTTTCCTTCAAAACTGGGAAGACAGTACGTGTAGTGACTCTCTGGGGTTAATTTAAGAACTAGCCGAGATAAAACAAAACCCCTCAATACCAGTCAATGTATAGATAAATTAACATTCCTACTTTCATGCAAGATACGGAAGTCGGGATAGAAAAAAGGGTCGCTACACGTCTGACATCTGTAATTGGGGGGGGGGGGGGGGGTGGCTGCCCAACCCCATGATTTGTGGAAGTGGTTTCACCTCGGTTTCGCTAAGTGTTGAAGACACTCACCGTAGCACTTCTGGAACACCCATTAAGTCGTGCAGTTTCCGAAATGCTCGTGTCAACCCTCGAGACGATCACAATCTGCCCTTGGTAGAATTCAGATTGCGCGTTTTCCCCATTCTACACATGGGCAGAGTTCTCACTGATACTACATGCACTGTGTGTGTGTGTGTGTGTGTGTGTGTGTGTGTGTGTATGTGTGTGTGTCTGATTAGCAGTCATTCCTCGCCAGGTGACGGCCAGGACGGGTTTGTATCGGTAGTAGATGCGTGGTCAGTGTGAAGACAATATGACAGTACATACAAGGCAACAACAACAGCTGGACAAAATAATATTTCATTTGGAACACCAGGCGTAAACAACTTTGGTCGCACTAACTTGAAAAGCCTGCGAGGTCATGCTACACATAAACGATCTGCGAATCTGACTGAAAAGACACTGAGTGATTATTTTAGGATATAAAACTCAGCGTTTTCTTCAATATGTAGTGGACATATATGTGAACCTAGTTGTATATTTGTGTGTATGTGGAAAAAATATGCGTGTTTATAGCATTTAACCCAAGTCATTTCATTTTTCTGTCTTTCTGGATTATTTGCATTTTTCAGTAATTCGGATGACCTATGATCCCACGTAATCCGAATAAAGGGTGGTTTGTCGTACCGGTATCAGCTGTTGCGCGTCATTGTACGAGAATTTGCTCGGAAATACTGTGGAGGTATACTATCTGACAAAAATGTGCAGCTTGTAAAAGAGCAACGATGAAACAAAATGAAATCTGATCGGTTTAGAGGGTATGCGAAGTTATTTAAGAGATTATCATATCGAGTCAAATTTCCAAAGAACTTGGCACTATAAGCCCACTTATCAACATGACGTTACACCCATTCTGGGTTGAATGCAGGCACGGATTGGGTTGGGAAAGGTGTGATAAAGGTCATATACTTTCTCCTGAGCCAAGCTGCCCAACACTGTCGTAAATGGTCCTTGATATCGTGAACAATGGCACGGGACAGAACTGGCTTTCAACTGATCACATAGGTGTTCTGTTGGGACCGGAACTGGGGATCTTGCTGACCATGGGAATATAACACAAACAGTTCATAGAGACGAATGTCATGTATGGACGAGCATTGATTTGTAGAAATATGGCACCTCAGAATTGTCGTACGAGAGGTTCAAATGGCTCTGAGCACTATGGGTCGTACGAAAGGTAATAAGTAAACATGTATGATGTCCTTGATGTACTGTTGTGCTATTGGAGGTCTCTCAGTCACTGCCAACCGTCAGCTCAAGCCGTACCCGTTGGCTGCCCAAAGCATGACGCTATGAGTAACAAAACACTGAAAGAATGGAACCTCTCTCCACGTCGCCGCCACTATTTGCTGACGACAATCATCCGGAATAGTGCATAAACGCAGTTTATTTATGAACACATCATGACGCGATTGATGAGCTATCCATGCTTCCCAATCACTGCCTCACTCCAAATGCATCCATCTTTGTGTTGTGGTAGTATACACATGGGGGGGGCAGTAATTAAATATCCAGTGATACAATACTAATTAGATATTGACCAGCCATAGTCCTGCACTCTAGACAAAGGATGGAGCTACATTCAGTAACTGAGTAATCTGATTACTGATAGTCTTCATCCAATTCTGCTAGACAGGCTGTAACAGAGACACTATTACTTGCTCCCAGATGGCAGACACTGATGTGAAGGGGTTACTTTGTGTTTGGTGTAGCGTGATTGTCCCTTGTGTTGGTCAGACATAGTGGACTGCCAGCTTAATGATGAGGATGCCTAACCTCAGCTCCTGTGAAGTCCAACATCAGGCCATTGTCACATCCAGATGCCCCAAAAAACTGGATACAGGGCGCTTCGACCAGGTGGCCAAATTGGGACCAGGTGGCCAAATTGTGACCTTCTCAAACTCTGTCGGGTGCTGCTAGCACTGTCTCACATGAATATGCTGCAACTCCATGACCTTCACAGTGATCACTCAACATGCTACACTGTTCACGCCCCATACATACTCTACCAGATCAGGTAACAACACTGGACACAGTTGCCAATATCAATGAAATTCGCCAACAACTGTGTAACTGCAGATGTTATTATATTTTATTTTGACGACTATCAGTTTCGGTATTCCAATACGTCATCTTCAGGTCCCATATGCATCTCTCAAAATAAATGATAATGCCATACAGTGACTGAACATGGTTAAGTTGGAGGAGGGATCAAACAGCGAGGTCGTCAGTCCCTTCAGATTAGGGAAGGATTGGGAAGGAAGTCAGCCTTGCCCTTTCAATGGAATCATCTCACCATTTGCCTGATATGATTTAGGGAAACCACAGAAAATCTAAATCAGGATGGCCGGACGCGAGTTTGAAGCATCGTCCTCCCAAATGCGAGTCCAGTGTGCTAACCACTGCGCCACCTCGCTCTGTCACTGAACACGAACAACACTAATGCACTCTGGTTGCCATACTATCTGTCGCAGAGAACTGCAACTCTAATCATTTACACACCCACCGTCTGTGTGCATTTCTACGAAGATACCTTGATCTTCTGGGTGCACCGCTTTCTTAAAAGCCCCTAGCTGTCCACCTGTGTGGTGGCTGCTCTCGGCCTGGTCACGGTGCGCCATCAGCTGGCTGTTGGTGCGTGGCGTCGTTTGCGGTGCTCGCCTCTGCGATAGCCCCCCGCGCTATCACGCTGCACGGCCGGTAATTGATGCTCCCAGCCGTAATGGGCCCGCCGGGCTGTGCCTGATTTACGCCCACGCGCCCCGTCAGCTCTCGCTCGTAATTAAAAAAGGAAGCCGACGGTGCGCCGGCCTGCGTACTCATCTCGAAAATAAACGCCGCGTTGTTTCTCCGTTTAGTTTTTTTTTTGTGCGAGCGTAATAAACCTGTCACGGTTGCTGATACGGGTACTTATCGCCTACACAGGGCGCTGCGCACCGCTGTACGCTGCCGCGCTCTCGAAGCCGCAGCGTGTTAAAAGCCCTCGCGTGCCCTGCACCCATATGCCTGTCCGCGGCGTGCCCCCACTGCGCCACTTTAATTTCCTCAGAACGTGCCGCATATGCCGCGGCGACGACCTCACATAAATTACCCCTGTTCACACTTAACGGCAGACAAGGAATATTTATGAGCTAAATTATTTCAATACCTGAGCAAAGAAAGCACAAGTCAGTCTCCTTAAAAAACTACAGATGAAACGAAAAACGAAAGCCTCTTTGAATCCTTGTCCTTCTCTCAATGACACAGGACTATTTATTTAATCATTTTTTTGCGTAAATGTGTTAACTAGCTCGTAATTAAGATCGATACTGCTCTCAAAACAAGTAGTCTGTGATATTATGCTTACTGTAGCAGTGTAAATACTAGTTGTAAGCAGCTTACTTGGTTTACCAATGAAAAGGGAGTAAATCCCGGCAGGGTTGCCATTTTAAATAGCCTACGATATTTTCTGGTATCATAATAAATCCTGCTGTAGTCACCATTTATATAAGTAGCATGTATAAATTGCAAATGAAAATGAGGAAATTCTGGTAGAGTGGCCACTGATAGCCTGCAGTAGTGTTTTCTGGATCATAAGAAATCTCTTTTTTTTTTTTTTTTTTGATCAGACTGAATCCTGGCAGGGTCACCATTTATATGTTTATGTAAGTAGCACGTGTAATTGACAAACGAAATGTGGGAAAATCTTGACAGGAGGATGTATTTATGTAAGTAGGTGTCGATAAGGATTACTTGTTCATTTTCAAGATTTGCAGCTCTTGTGTTTTTTTCCTGCAGTTAAAATTGTTAGATACAGGTTTCAATTTTTATGCAAAACACTGTTTTTTCTTGTTACCTAAACATGTCTTGGCACCTCTGTGCCATCATCAGTGGGTTTTGTTAATTTTAAAACTGGATTTTACGTTATAAGGTTTTTCAGGACCATCTGGATGGTGTCATCTTTTGTTGTGACTGATCTTTTTTCTTTTACGTTCTGTGGGCACTGCACACACACTCACTACATATACTTTGTGTAATTTCGGTTATCAAAACGCTGTTTTACTTCTCAAAACGCGGTGTACCCGGTGTTGTTGTGTGTCCTAACTCCCACAGCTAAACAAAACCCTTTGCTGATGCCACAGACGTGGCGAAACACGTTTGGGTAACAAGAAAAAAAATGTTTTGCATTAAGGCAGAACCTATATCCAATATGTCGTTTGTGTTGATGAACTATGTCTGCTGAGGCAGATAGAAGTATCTCAGATAAGATTGTTTCCATAGTGTGTCTTCCTCCTTTCAGAATTGCACAGAAAGAATCTCACTCGGTGCTCTAGTGTAAATCAAGGGTTTAATTCATCTTTCTGGGAGCTTAGTTTGTCTGAAAATTCACGTAGATTGAACCAAGCTGGGATTCCACAGGTGATCGCATGCTCTGAAATATTTTAAATTCGAGTGCACAGTGTCCTACATCGACTCGTGTTGAATCAGTGCAGCTACTGTGTACACTCTACCCTTTTCTTACGCTTTCCTGCCCGTCTGTTACTATAACAAATCATTTCTCCGATAAATGCAGCATAATTAGCAACACTTCATATTTTTGTCTCAACGTTCCCTGCACTGCTGGTGTGTGTCTTTGTCCTTACTACTGGTCCTATATGTCTCCCTGTCGATTAATAACTGTAAGGTACAGCTCTTCACATGATATCCATTAAAAAGTGTGGGACGCTAGGTAGATTGGATACTAGCTAGACTGGCATACAATTAATGTCGTGACAATTCTCAGTGTTTTTAATCGTTGCACCGTTCCGAAATTAGTGCTGATAATTATTTTCGATATGCTAGAGATCAAAAATACATTTTTAATTAATCTATTTGACCAGTTTTTCTTGTGAACAAGGTTCAGTCAGAGTGGGAAGCATGCATGTGCGCTGCTAGCTCCATATATCGTTGCTGTAACCCCAATTTGCATAACAAAGCCCATTTCAAGATTTCATTTAATGACATCGATATGTATCATATGTATCAATTCCCCTTGCTAGGATTTCCTTTTTGTTTGATTTACAAGAACATAAAGAGCTACTTACGTAAATGGCTTTAACTGCCAGAATTTATTATGATCAAAGACTTCAGCAGGCTACTTACATGAACGGCTCCTCTTGCCAAGATTTTCCCCATTTCCATTTTGAAACTACACATATAGTACACAGTACCTTATGCAGTACATTTCGAAGCTCAGTATCTCAACCAACTTGTCAGCAGGGTAACATTAGGCATGTGACTGAAGTAGTCTTTCATTGGGGGCACCTATCTGGGATGAATATGGAGCCCTGCCATCTCCCTCACTGGCGAACGATGCAGAAACCTACTACCCGGCTACATACAGGTGTTTGTTCGCTCACAGGACGTAGATATGCATACGATACAACGTTTACATTCACTAGCAAGATCCGAGTGGAGGAAATATACGATTAGTGCCTGCCGACCTACAAAATTAACGTCATCAATTGGATAAGCTAGCTCAGAAGCGCTGTCCAACGTCGCGGTGATAATACTTCATACTCCATTTTCACTTGGGAAGGTGCCATTGTGAGCAGTCTCAGTCCACACACACACACACACACACACACACACACACACACACACACTCACTCACACTGGTAGGATGCCAGAAACAAATGGGGCCGACCGAATTAACATCGCTAAAGTTACATAAAGGACAGGGTCGTAGATTCGATTGAAACTGGTGAAGGATATTTCTGCAGCGGAAATTTATTGCTCCCAATTTATACGTATTATAAATTAAAGTCCCCCTCCGCATTTTCCTGTCTGCATATGAAGGCAAATCTAATGAATTACTGTAGAGACATTGATACTATTTACACTAATAGACTAATTCACAAGGAACATTTGTGTATATTATCTATTATCTCCACGCCAGAAAAGTTCGGTCGTAGATACTTAATGCTAGCCATACGAAGCCGGAGCAGGTCGCTCGTGTGAATATAAATAAATAATCTCATTTTATGTCTGTTATTGTGCAATAAAATAATTATTTTCAGAACCCAATACTTCGCGTAGTGACATAGGGATTAATATCCAGGACAATGTGTCCGTGATTTTCCATTGCGCCCTCTCACTTCTGGATAACATTTCTAATGTGTAATTGTTTGGTGTGGATGACCGTAATGAGCTCTGTTCGAGTGTACACAGACTGCTCCATTCGAAGATGACTTAAAGCTTTTTCTGTATTAAGAACTCAATATGGGAACGTGCTCTAGTACCATGCGTCTACATTGGAGCACTACTGTAACTGTGAATCACTCTCTATTATCCTTATACATCAACGTTTATAAATACTGGCGTTGGAGAAAAATGTGGAAACACCGCAAGAAATGCATGCTTCAACATACACTGAAGCGCCAAAGAAACTGGTATAGGCATGCGTATTCAAATACAGAGATATGTAAACAGGGACAATACGGCGCTGCGGTCAGCAACGCCTGTATAAAAAAATGAAATGAGCGTATGGCATCGGTGGCCGGGAGGCCGCTAGTCGGGGAAGTTCGGCCGCCAAGTCTTACTACATTTGACACCACATTGTGCGACTTGCGTGCCGGTGATGAGGAGGAAATGATGATGAGGACACCACAACACCCCGTTCCCGAGTGCAGAAAATCTCCAACCCGGCCGGGATTCGAACCCGGGCCCGCTTGCATTGGAGGCGAGAACGTTACCACTCAGCTAAGCAGCCGGACAGCGCCTATGTAAGACAACAAGTGTCTGGTGCAGTTGTTAGATCGGTTACTGCTGCTACAATGGCAGGTTATCAAGATTTAAATGAGTTTGAACGTGGTGCTATAGTCGGCGCACGAGCGATGGGACACAGCATCTTCGAGGTAGCGATGGAGTGGGGATTTTCCCGTTCGACCATTTCGCGAGTGTACCTTGAATATCAGGAATCCGATGAAAAATCAAATCTCCGACATCGCCTCGGTCGGAAAAAGATCCCGCAAGAACGGTACCAACGACGATTGAAGAGAGTCGTTCAACGTGACAGAACTGCAATCCTTCCTCAATTTGCTGTGGATTTCAATGCCGGGCTATCAGCAAGTGTCAGCGTGCAAACCATTCAAAGAAACATCATCGATTTGGGCTTTTGGAGCCGAAGGCCCACTCGTGTACCCTTGATGACTGCACGAAACAAAGTGGGCCCGTCAGCACCGACATTGGACTGTTGATGACTGGAAACATGTTGCCTGGTCGGACGAGTATCGTATCAAATTGTATCGAGTGGATGGACGTGTACGGGTATGGAGACAATCTCGTGAATCGATGGACCGTGCAAGTCAGCAGGGGACTGTTCAAGCTGGTGGAGGCTCTGTCATGGAGTGGGGCGTGCGCAGTTGGAGTGATATGCCACCCCTGATACGTCTAGATACGACTCTAACAGGTGATATGTGCATAAGCATCCTGTATGGTCACCTGCATCCATTCATGCCCATCGCCCATTCCGACGGATTTGGCTAAATCAGCAGGGTAATGTGACACCCCACACGTCCAGAACTGCTACAGAGTGGCTCCAGGAACACACTTCCGATGGCCACCAAACTTCCTAGACATGAACATTACTGAGCATATCTGGGATGCCCTGCAACGTACTGTACAGAAGAGATTTCCACCGCCTCGTACTCTTAAGGACTTATGAACAGCCCTACATTATTGCTGGTGCCAATTCCCTCCAGCTACTTCAGACGTTAGTCGAGTCCATGCCACGTGGTGTTGCGGTACTTCTGTGTGCTCGCGGGGGCCCTACACGATATTAGGCCGGTGTACCAGTTTCTCTGGCCCTTCATTGTAAATTCAGATGCTAGCCATTCAAACACGTCGTGCTGTTTGACCAGAAAAGGGATCTTTGCAATGTCCTCAGTCGTTTCAAGTGTCAGTCATGATCAGGACAGGGTTCTGTGTAGTTGTGAGAACGTTATGTCGGAGCTAAGCCATTTCGAGCGTGAGCAAATTGTTGGTGATCGTATTGTGGATGCTCCAAGGTGGCCGAGGTTTCAAGAGGCACCGAATCGAACATTTATACGACATACAAGGAACACGTAGAAATATCTTCCGGTAAGTCAGGACACGAGGAAAATGTGTATTAAATGATTGTAGCAGGCGGTCAGTGAAGAAGGTTTTGACGAAAAATAAGATTACAATAGCCGCAAAAGTAACTGCAGAACTAAGTGGCGCAAATGTTCAGATGTGTGTGAATTTCTAAGGGACTAAACTGCTGAGGTCATCGGTCCCTAGACTTACACACTACTTATATGAAATTATGCTAAGAACAACACACACACCACGCCCGAGGGAGGAACTGTACTTCCGGCGGGAGGCGGCGCGCAATCGTCACATAGCGCCTCAAACCGCGCGCCCATTCCGCGCGGCTAAGTGGCGCAGTCGTAAACCCTGTCAACGCCAAAGCAATACGAAGGGAGTTGCATATGCTGGGAATTTCAGTGAGAGCTGAAATTCCGACACCATTCTTCAGTGATGCCATTGTTCGTAACAGAGAAACATGATGCAGATGCCATTAAACCTGGATTATGGAGCAATGGAAAAAAATCATTTGGTCGAATCAGCCTTGTTTCACACTGATTCCATCTTCTGACCGAGTGTAAGTCCAAAGAGTGAAACAGGGCGGGCCTCCTTGATGATTTGGGCAGCCATATCGTGGCATTCCGTGTGTCATGTGGTCACTCTGCAAAGTCGTCCGCCCCCGGTAGCTGAGTGGTCAGCGCGACGGAATGGCAATCCTCAGGGCCCGGGTTCGATTCCCGGCTGGGTCGGAGATTTTCTCCGTTTTGGGACTGGGTGTTGTTCTAATCATCATCATTTCATCCCCATCGACGCCCAAGTCGCCGAAGCGGCGTCAAATCGAAAGACTTGCACCCAGCGAACGGCCTACCAGATGGGACTCCCTACTCACACGACATTTGCATTTCTGCAAAGTCGCCAAGGTTTATGTGATCATTTTGGTTGATCAGGTCCATACCATGGTACAGTGTCTGATCACCAGTGATGATGCTGTTTTCCAAGGCAACAGGACCGCTCTTCACACAGCTCGTATCGTCCAGAATGGATTTTGCGAGCATGATGATGAACTGTCGTATCTTCCCTTGCCACAACACTTACTATCTGTAGTCTTGGTTGCACCTCAGAAACCACCTGGCTTCCCACGAGACGAATATCACATGCACAGTGGAACGTAGCGATCCTGAAGCGAGAACATACCCAATTAGACAGATTAAAACCGTGTGCTAAAGCTTTGTGTTCCGCGGGCACTGCTCTTACTGACTGAGCTATCCAGGCATAACTCACCATCCGCCTTCACAGTTTTACTTCCGCCAGTTCCTCATCTGCTGCCTTCCAGTCATCGTACTTTGCGGGATTAGCACCCTCGAAGGCAGATGTGTGGCTGTAAGGGTGATAGAATGAACTGTTACGGCATAATACCTAAGGAAAGTGAAAGAAATTCGCAATGAAACAAACACAAAGAACACATTTACTAAAAGACAGTAATGACACTGAAATCACGACGATTTATGATGCAGCTTTGGGCATTACAAAAAAATGGTTCAAATGGCTCTGAGCACTATGGGACTTAACTTCTGAGGTCATCAGTCCCCTAGAAATTAGAACTACTTAAACCTAACTAACCTAAGGACTCCATGCCCGAGGCAGGATTCGAACCTGCGACCGTAGCGGTCTCGCAGTTCCAGACTGTAGCGCCTAGAATCGCTCGGCCGGCGGCATTAAAAACGGCGAGACACGATTCTTAATAGGGTTTCGACAATGGCGGACGTTCTCTCATATGGCAAGAGACGGGAACACGCACTCAAGGATATTGTTGAACATCGTTTGGTGGTCCAGACGTTATGGTGTGGGGAGGCGTAATGTTGCATCAGCGTACTGACCTCCACGTCTTTGACGAGGATACACACACCAGTCAGCTCTGTTGTGACATTATATTCCTTTCTACCGTGCGTCTTTCCAGGCGTACATTCGGTCCTGACTTAAATTTTCACGGATGATAATGCGCGATCGCATCGAACAGCACAGGTACAGGAGCTCTTGGCACCAAACGATATTCGGCGAATGTACTGGCCTACCTGTTCACCCGACATAAATCCCATCGAACACATGTGGGATGCACTTGGAAGATATATTGCACCACATCGACATCCACCAACGATCACCCGGCAGTTGTCGGGCACACTAATGAGGTCGTACCAGAAGAACACCTTTCCAACCTTGCGAGCGACGTGGAAGCATATTGCAGAGCCTGCAGTACCGTCTGTGGTGATGACACCTATATTAAGAACAATGTCCCGTATTTTGTAATATCCAGGGGACCAGCATGAATTGTGATGACTTCATTGTAGCTATCGTCATTGAACAAAAGTGTAATTTCTTTTCGTCTCTTTGCGTATTTCTTTCAATCATCTTCCGTACTATACTACAACAGTTCTTTCTATGTATGGTGCAAGCTTCGTCGACGTATATTACTTGGCAGTGACACACCGTGCTAACGTTTCTTCCGTCCTGAAATTTTGCACAGTGGTGTACATACGTACAGGGTGACAATTAATGAACTATACGAAATAAAATCGTCATAACTTCTGAACGGTTTGCGTTAGGTATGAAACTTCCTGGCAGATTAAAACTGTGTGCCGGACCGAGACTCGAACTCGGGACCTTTGTCTTAGTCAATGGCAAAGGTCCTGAGTTCGAGTCTCGGTCCGGCCCACAGTTTTAAACTGCCAGAAAGTTTCATATCAGCGCACGCTCCGCTGCAGAGTGAAAATCTCATTCTGAAAACGTCCCCCAGGCTGTGGCTATGCCATGTCTCCGCAGTATCCTTTATTCCAAGAGCGCTAGTTCTGCAAGGTTCGCAGGAGAGCTTCTTTGAAGTTTGGAAAGTAGGAGACGAGGTACTGGCGGAAGTAAAGCTGTGAGGACGGGACGTGAGTCGTGCTTGGATAGCTCAGATGATAGAGCACTTGCCCGGGAAAGGCAAAGGTCCAGAGTTCGAGTCTCGGTCCGGCACACAGTTTTAATCTGCCAAGAAGTTTCGTATCAGTGCACGCTCCGCTGCAGAGTGAAAATCTCATTCTGGGTTTGCGTTAGGACGTCCAAACTACAAGATTGGCCGCCGGGCATGATGAGAATTTTTTTAACTATATATACGACGGTAGTATCTGTTCTCGAAAGAACAGTTACCGTGGATGACCATGCAGCTTTGCTAGAAATGAAATGATAATTAAATAGACACCCTAGCTGCAAGCAGGCGTTGATACACTTCATTGGGGACATGTTGAAAATGTGTGCCCCGACCGGGACTCGAACCCGGGATCTCCTGCTTACATGGCAGACGCTCTATCCATCTGAGCCACCGCGGGCACAGAGGGCAGTGCGTCTGCAGGGACTTATCCCTTGCACGCTCCCCGTGAGATCCACATTCCCAACATGTCCACAACACTACATTCGTAGTGCGCCTAATAGATGTTTGCCCATCATACTCATTACTTGTGGCAGATTAATCTACCTAGTCCTGTAAGAGTTCGGGCATAGCGTGTGCGTTCGCACAAGAAGGTCAAAGGCCGGGAACCCATATTTTTTAACTATATATATGACTGTAGTATCTGTTCTCGAAAGAACAGTTACCGTGGATGACCATGCAGCTTTGCTAGAAATGAAATGATAATTAAATAGACACCCTAGCTGCAAGCTATGCCCGAACTCTTACGGGACTAGGTAGATTAATCTGCCACGAGTAATGAGTATGATGGGCAAACATCTACTAGGCGCACTACGAATGTAGTGTTGTGGACATGTTGGGAATGTGGATCTCACGGGGAGCGTGCAAGGGATAAGTCCCTGCAGACGCACTGCCCTCTGTGCCCGCGGTGGCTCAGATGGATAGAGCGTCTGCCATGTAAGCAGGAGATCCCGGGTTCGAGTCCCGGTCGGAGCACACATTTTCAACATGTCCCCAATGAAGTGTATCAACGCCTGCTTGCAGCTAGGGTGTCTATTTAATTATCATTTCATGATGAGAATTACTATGCGCATGCATACATTGTTTTATCGACGAAGTCCACTTTCATTTGGATGGGTTCATCAGTGAGCAAAATTTGCGCGTTTGGGGGACTGATAATCCGCATTTCGCAATAGAGAAGTCTTTCACTCTCAACGGGCCACTCTGTGTTCAATGTCGAGTCACGGCATAATCGGTGCGATATACCTGGATGGCACAGCGACTACCGACTGTCACGTGAAGGTTTTGGTACGTCATTTCATACTCATTATACAAAGTGATCCTGATTCCGACAAGATGCGGTTCATGCAAGACGGAGATCGACCCCATCGAATCAGGAGAGTGTTTGATGTTCTGGAGGAGCACTTTGGGGACCGCATTCTGGCTCTGGGGTATCCAGATGCCACTGGCATGGGCCTCGAATGTTCGCCATATTCTCCGGATCTGAGCAAATGCGACTCCTTTTTGTGGGGCTATGTTAAAGATAATGTGTACAGCAATCGCCCCAAAACCACTGCTGAGCTTAAAACAGCCATTCAGGAGATCGTCGACAGCATCAATGTTCCGACACTTCAGCGGGTCACGGTGATTTTCACTATTCGTCTGCACCACGTCATCGCCAGTGATGGCAGGCACATCGAACATGTCATAACCTAAATCCACATGAGTTCCAAAAGAAATCCGTTGGAATTCGATTACTCGATAAATAGTACAATTCTCAAGGCTGTCAATTCTACTAAGTACCTGGGTGTTAAAATTACGAACAACTTCAGTTGGAAAGACCACATAGATAATATTGTGGGGAAGACGAGCCAAAGGTTGCGTTTCATTGGCAGGACACTTAGAAGATGCAACAAGTCCACTAAAGAGACAACTTACACTACACTCGTTCGTCCTCTGTTAGAATATTGCTGCGCGGTGTGGGATCCTTACCAGGTGGGATTGACGGAGGACATCGAAAGGGTGCAAAAAAGGGCAGCTCGTTTTGTATTATCAGTTAATAGGCGAAAGAGTGTGGCAGATATGATACGCGAGTTGGGATGGAAGTCATTAAAGAAAAGACGTTTTTCGTCGCGGCGAGATCTATTTACGAAATTTCAGTCACCAACTTTCTCTTCCGAATGCGAAAATATTTTGTTGAGCCCAACCTACATAGGTAGGAATGGTCATCAAAATAAAATAAGAGAAATCAGAGCTCGAACAGAAAGGTTTAGGTGTTCGTTTTTCCCACGCGCTGTTCGGGAGTGGAATGGTAGAGAGATAGTATGTTTGTGGTTCGATGAACCCTCTGCCAAGCACTTAAATGTGAATTGCAATGTAGATGTAGATGTAGATGAAATCCGAATTTCTGTAGTAACGTTTACATGTTAAAGTGTGCGCACGCCGTAGTTTCTAGCTAATTTATGCTGTTTTTGGATAGTTCAATAATTGTCACCCTGTACTTGGCCGAGCCAGCAATAACAAAATTATTCCACATAATGAGCAAGGTATATGAGACAGATGAAAAAGCGTCAGGGTTCAAGAAGAGTATAACAATTCCCATTCCAGGCACTGCTGATACTGGCAGTTGTGAATATTACCGAACTGTTAGTTTAGTCTGGTATCCCAACCTGACGAGTTCTAAAGCACGCCAGAACGCAAGGACCTAGACGACAGCCGCTAGGCGGCACTCGTAATGTTTGCGAGCGCTGCTGTCGCCGCCTCAGCGCTAAGCGCAGGCCACGCCCCACGCTCAAGCCTATCGGTCCCTGCGGCCGCACCAGACGTCCATCGGCATGCAGAATATGTCACCCACAAAGAACACAAGTTGATAAAGGCGTTGTACCCAATGTTCAACAGCAGGCAACTGAACCTCGAAACCAAGCTCTCACCTATGGCTCCACTGTGTGGGGTACAATTAGTGCCTCCCGGGTGCAGACCCTCCAGCGAGTGGAGAGTGATGTGCTTCGGTGGAGACTACATCCCCTGCCCTCACGAGGGTAGTTACCCTCCACGATGAAACGGACATGATCACTCTGAAGACGTCCCTGCGAGGGACGGTAAGGCATCTCTGTGACAAAGTGGAAGCCGTACGCGACACGTCCGCTGGATTACAAACCGTTGGCACTAACAAGGGAACCTCCCCATCGCACCCCATCAGATTTAGTTATACGTTGGTACAGTGGATAGGCCTTGAAAAACTGAACACAGATCAATCGAGAAAACAGGAAGAAGTTGTGTGGAACTATGAAAAAATAAGCAAAATATACAAACTGAGTAGTCCATGCGCAACATAGGCCACATCAAGGAAAGTGTGAGCTCAATAGTGCCGTGGTCCCGTGGTCCCGTGGTTAGCGTGAGCAGCTGCGGAACGAGAAGTCCTTGGCTTAAGTCTTCCCTCGAGTGAAAAGTTTATTTTCGCAAAGTTATGATCTGCCCGTTCGTCCATTGACGTCTCTGTTCACTGTAATACGTTTAGTGTCTGTGTTTTGCGACCGCACCGCAAAACCGTGAGATTAGTAGACGAAAGGACGTGCCTCTCCAATGGGAACCGAAAACATTTGGTCGCAAGGTCTTAGGTCAACCGATTCCTCTACAGGAAAACACGTCTGATATATTCTATACGATACTGGTGACGGCATGTGCGTCACATGACAGGAATATGTTGTCGACTCACCTAATTTGTACACTTGGCGAATGGGTAAAAAGATTCTTCTACCTTGCCCGATTTAGTTTTTCTTGTGGATGTGATAATCACTCCCAAAAAAGTGATGAAAACATAAGAGTTTGTCACATAAACTGAAAATAAAAAATTAAAACGTTTTACTCGACGGAGGACTTGAACCAAAGACATCTCGTTCCGCAGTTGCTCACCCTATCCACGGGACCACGGCGCTTGTGCGCGTATGCTATCCTTGATGTTGCTTTTGTTCGACATGGACCACTCAGTTTGTATATTTTACTTATTTTTTCATAGTTCCACACAACTTCTTCCTGTTTTCTCGATTGATCTGTGTTCAGTTTTTCAAGGCCTATCCACTGTGCCAACTTATAACTAAATCTGAGAGGGGTGCGGTGGGGAGGTTCCCTTGTAAGACTCCCCAACACTGGCAGCGCTGTTCCTCTCACCATCCTTGAGGAATCAGATTCCGACCACGGCTAACGATAGCCCTCTGCAACAAATCTGAACAAATAATTTAAATCACTAACGTAAATTTCATATGTTCATTTTCTTATTTTAGGGATAAAAGCAAATATTTTGTAGCGGTTGTCACAGTTGTGCCGTTTAATTTATTTAATTTACATCTAATACCAGTTCAAACAATACATCAGCATAACAGAGGATATTTTTTGCGGTCAAAAGCTAAAATCAATTTACATTCCTTAAAACAAATTATGTGGCTGTGGATGAAAATGTGTACTGGTGTTGTCTCTTTCTTTTCTTGTTTGTTTAGTTTTTTAAATTATTTCCTTTGTTAATTTAATAATTTGATAGGCATTTTGTTAGTGGTTACTTCTTGTGTTAACATTTGTACAACGTTGTAATTCATTGAATTTCAGCACAATAAAAAGATTTACTTAATCGTCATGATGTTACGAATATTCGACAGTTAGCACCATTTCACTCTTCCCATATTCCCCTTCTCTCGATCATGCCAGTCTCCTTCTTCTAGTCCTCTGGCATCCAAAGCATCCCGGACATCTCGACCCAAGCTTCTCCTACGTTGCCCACGCCTTCTTTTTTTTTCTGGGATCCACTGCCACACTTTCTTCGGCCATCACCTATCGTTTCTAGGTATTCACACAATTTTAGACGTTTCGTCTTTCTGGTGTCCGTTACTGATCCATCGGCACCCTTACAAGCTCTTATATTAGTACCTGGTATGCAGTACAGCTGGAATATGCCACAACTTTGCCTCCAGCAGTCCATCTTTAGCGCAAGCAACTTTTTTTCCGAAACTTGTTTACTACCAACCTTTCTGCTCTGTATGTAGCGATGTTTTCGACAACTGAACGCTGTATCCCTTGCTTGATCCTTTTTGTTATTCCAAAGGACCGAGTTCACCTGCGCAATTTTATTTATGTCATACTCAGTTTTTCCTTTCCATTATATCATAATTAAATGATGTAACCACCAGATAAAAGACGTATATCCCTTTATCGTACTGGCTCCAGCCACCGGACCCCGCATATGGTACTGTAGCCAGCCTTCAGATATTCGGTTTTCGTCAAGTTAATTATGACTCTCCATTTTTCTCCTTCCTCTTTTAACTTCTATAGCATGTACTCAGCGTCTCTTGGTCTCCGGCTGCGATGGCCTGGTCATCAGCCAAGTATGTACAAGATTTTATCCTCCGCAGGGACCACTGTGCCTTCACATTTGGACCTCCAGGCTTTGAGAGCTCCCTCCACATAGATTTTAAATAGAGTCGGTTCTATAGCATACCCTTGGCATAGCCCTTTTGTAACAGGAAACTACAGTGACAGTGAATTACCTACTTCGGTAGTTAATAGTAATAATTGAAATTTTTGAAAGCAGATATTGACCAAATTGGAAAGGTTAAAAAATTCTAATACCTTGGGGATATAATCCAAGAAAATCGTTTGAAAGAAACTGCATTAGAGGAAAGGATACAAAAATGGGAAGAACTGTACAAGAAAAAATTCCTGTCTAAAAATACGAAAGAAAATGCATTACAATACAGCAAAGAAGCCAGAATGTCTACAGCCCAAATGTGTAGCATTAAACTATAATTTAGGATATCATAAATAGTAGAAAGGCCGATTATTATAAAAATATTGAGCCCAAAAAGGTTGGAAATTAAGTAGTAATGATAAAATTTATCAAAACATGGAAAATAAGAACTAATGAGAAAAAGAAAACCGGTATTTTTTTGGACATTTATATCGTATTCAAGGCAACAGATTTGCCAAAAAAAATCTTCAAATATTTGTGGAATAAGAAATAAACAAGTTGGGCACATGATGTAAAAAAAAATTTTTTAAATAAAAAGTGAAGTAATAACTCGCAGAAGTGTTAATCGAAAAAATATTGAATATGTAAGGATTCCAAGGTAGAAGAGTGAAAAAAACTGGTATGAAATGGTCAGAAGATAGAAAGAGAAAACATAGTGAAAAGATGAAAAGGTATTGGAAGAAAAGAGGAGAAAACGAATAAGGAACCTGGATCTTAGTTGGTTCATAGAAGAAGGAAAACAATAATAATAGTGTTTTATGGCGCAACGGCCTGGTGCAAGTTTTCAAATGGACGCCACTTTGGGGACTTGAGAATCTTTAAGTGAACGGCACCTGTCCAAAAATACGAAAGAAAAGGCATTACAATACAGCAAAGAAGCAAGAATGTCTACAGCCCAAATGTGTATCATGAAATTCTAATTTAGGTGAATCAGAAATACTAGAAAGGGGGATCATTAGGAAAATACTGGGCCCACAAAAAACTATTGAAGGTTGGAAATGACGTAGTAATGATGAAATTTATTAACACATGGAAAACTAGAACTAATGAAAAAAAGAATACTGGTATATTTTGGACATTTATATCGTATGCAAGGCAATAGATTAACCAAAAAAATCTTCAAATATTTGTGGGATAAGAAATGAACAAGTTCGACACATGATGTAAAAAAAGAATTTTTAAAAATAAAAGGTGGAGAAATAACTGATAGAAGTGTTTATCGAAAAAATATTGAATATGTAAGGATCCCAAGGCAGAAGAGTGAAAAAAATTGATATGATATGGTCAGAAGAAAGAGAAAACATAGTGAACAAATGAAAAGGTATTGGAAGAAAAAAAGAGGAAACGAATAAAGAACCTGGACCTAAGTTGGTCCATACGAGAAGAAAAATAGTGTTTTATGGCGTATCGGCCTGGTGCAAGTCTTTCAACTGGACGCCACTTCGGCGACTTGAGAATCTCTGAGTGAACGTCACCCGCTGTTCCCAGGCGGTCACCCATCCAGGTACTAACCAGGCCCGAAGTTGCTTAACTGCGGTGACCGGAAGACAACTGGCGTACCGAAGGTCGCAAGACCGTTTGCGACAGCTTTAGTTATACCAAAAATAAAAAGATAACTCAGTCTGTAAGAGCACTGCCCCTAAATGGCAAGAGTGTGGGCTCGGGTCCCGATCCGACACACAGTTTTGATATGTCCACCAAGTTTCAAAACAGCGCACACTCCACTGCAAAGTGAAAGATTCGTCCTGCAGGCCTAATCCAGTCACCTAATCAGCTCCCTCTCATGCTTTTAGAGTACTTTGCCGGGGTGTAATTATACCGTTACGGGGAGTAGCGGCGTGGCAGGTGCGCCGCGCGTATCGACCGCCGGCTAATTGACGCGGCTCGGCGCCCCCGCGCGTTGCCATGGCGACCGCCGCCGCCTCCCACGCCCCCCACGTGCGCCGCACACAGCCGCGCCGCTCCCGGGCTACACCCATTAAAAGTTACCCGGCCACGGCCAGCGAGTGGCGCGGCTGCAGGTAAAGAGCAGCCAGTACCGCCGCTACTACAGTTTGGCGTCCACTCGACAGGGACAGCACTGCAACGAATTGACCAGTAGCTAAGCCAAACACACGCTTCAGCGGAAAGCGGTGCCGGCTCTATTCACGCAGTCACTACGGCGCAGCTCTGTTGTGGTCAGGAAAGTTGTTGGAAACGTGGATCGGGATTACAGAACAAGTTAAAATGGTCCAAATGGCTCTGAGCACTATGGGACTTAACTGCTGAGGTCATCAGTCCCCTAGAACTTAGAACTAAACCTAACTTTACTTTTCCGTGTCCAGATCAAATTTTATTTTTCCAATAGTTAGCCACCGCTACGGCCTTGTCGTTGGCTTGAAGCAGGTCACTAAAACTGCAGGGCTCCGGCAGAAGTCGGCACATGAGCTCCCCATTCATAGTTTGTCAGCCTGCGGATGATTATACCTGGAGCAGACTTTAACACCAAGGCTAAAGTCTGCTCCAGGAATAACATCATCCGCAGGCTGACAAACTATGAATGGGGAGCTCAGCCATCAGTAATGAGAACATCAGCACTTGCTCTGTGTATTTCTGCAGCAGACTATGCAGCGCCAGTATGGGAAGCATCTGCAATGCTAAACAGGTTGATGTAAGTGTAAATGAGACAATGCGAATTGTTACAGGCTGTCTCAGACCCACACCAACGGGTAATTTATACCTACTTGCTGGAATTGCCCCATCCATGATC
The DNA here is from genome assembly GCF_023864345.2 of Schistocerca serialis cubense. NCBI lineage: Eukaryota > Metazoa > Arthropoda > Insecta > Orthoptera > Acrididae > Schistocerca > Schistocerca serialis. The sequence goes on along the minus strand of NC_064638.1, from coordinate 1,164,927,301 downwards.
AGAAGGCAGGTGGCAGCAGACGCTGAGAGAACAAAGAAAGAAACAGATTCTCGACACCCACTGAATGGGCACGTCACTCAGGCTCGGAGGCTTAAGTCTAGAAATAGCTTTATTGCAAGAACCAAGATCCTTGACGGTTCACAGGAAGATAGTAGAGTCCGAAAATGGGAGAATGAACAAACCGCACTGCAGATAATACCAAAAGAGAAAATGGCACCTGGAAACAAACTTCCTTATACAGTATGGAGAACACTAAATAGGCTGAGGGCTGGTGTACCCAGATGCAAAACTAATCTGTGCAAATGTGGACTGCTGACTAACGATGACGACGTTCTTTGCGGATGCAAAGGACATCACACACATCCGTGGCCAAGGCAGGATAAGAACCTGCGGCCGTAGCGGTCGCGCGGTTCCAGACTGAAGCGCCTAGAACCGCTCGGCCACAGCGGCCGGCACAAAACAAGTTACATTCTTCGGTTGTGTAGCCATATTGTCCGTAGTTGCTTTGCTGTTATTCAGGGTATTTTAATTCTGTCTTTGCAACAACAAGGAAATGTGTGTTTTTGCCAGGAAATGCGTTTATTTTTACTGAAATCCTCACCTCTTCCCCAAGCTTCACCCTCGTACATATTCGACGCATACAATTATCACACCACCTCCCCCCTCTCTTTGTCAACCTCTTCCTGCCTCTAAATACCGTGTTTACCCCATCTGGTGGCAACGCATGAGTTATCCTCACACGCAAATGATCATAAAGATGCCGATTGGTATTCTGCAATAGATTGCCCCAAGCGTCTACACCTACATCTGCACCTACATCTACACGACTACTCTGCAAATCACACTTAAGTGCCTGGAAGAATGTTCATCGACCCAACTTCATACTAATTCTCTATTATTCTACTCTCGAACCGCACGCGAAAGAAACACAGGTTGCTGCCGTATTTCTCGACTTTCGAAAGGCGCTCGACTCAGTTCCGCACTGTCGCTTGCTCCAAAAAGCGCACGCTTGCGATCTATCCGATGACATATGCGGATGGATAGAAAGTTTTCTAACAGACAGACAGCAGTATGTCGTCCTGCATGGGGTGACCAACAGAAACAAGCGTAACTTCAGGTGTGCCCCAGGGCAGCGTAATAGGGTCGCTGCTTTTAACGGTTTACAAAAAAAAAAAAGTCTCTGAACACTATAGGACTTAACTTCTGAGGTCATCAGTCCCCTAGAATTTAAAACTTCTTAAACTTAACCAACCTAAGGACATCACACACATCCATGCCCGAGGCAGGATTCGAACCTGCGACCGTAGCAGCAGCGCGGTTCCGGACTGAAGCGCCCAGAACCGCTCGGCCACAGCAACCGGCAATGTTCTAGAGAGCACATCTGAAATAATCGACCCGCCACCAATACACTGTGCCCAACATGAGCAGCAATCCGTCGATACATTTATTCAGTCTGCTGCAGGCCCACAATGTGACCCCGTTCAAGTGACTGAAGCTCTTCGACAGGAGTACGTACTAGTCCGGAGGGCATGGTTGTGCCATCGAGTTAATTTCCCGAGACTGTTCACCTCTAAACTCAGAACAGTTACTGCACGTAGAGTCAAAACAGAAAGTGCACAGACAGGCCTTCAGAGCTACAGCTGATCACCTATGACCATGACAAATGAATCACTAACACTAAAACCAATCACCATGCACATATTATACACTATTGGCCATTAAAATTGCTACACCAACAAGAAATGCAGATGATAAACGGGTATTCATTGGACAAATACACTACAACTGACATGTGATTACATTTTCACGCAATTTGGGTGCATAGATCCTGAGAAATCAGTACCCAGAACAACCACCTCTGGCCGTAATAACGGCCTTGATACGCCTGGGCATTGAGTCAAACAGAGCTTGGGTGGCGTGTACAGGAACAGCTGGCCATTCAGCTTCAACACGATACCACAATTCATCAAGAGTAGTGACTGGCGTATTGTGACGAGCCAGTTGCTCGGCCACCATTGACCAGACGTTTTCAATTGGTGAGAGATCTGTAGAATAATCTGGCCAGGGCAGCAGTCGAACATTTTCTGTATCCAGAAAGGTCCGTACACGACCTGCAACATGCGGTCGTGCATTATCCTGCTGAAATGTTTCACAGGGATCGAATGAAGGGTAGAGCCACGGGTCGTAACACATCTGAAATGTAACGTCCACTGTTCAAAGTGCCGTCAATGTGAACAAGAGGTGACCGAGGCTTGTAACCAATGGCACCCCATACCATCACGCCGGGTGATACACCAGTACGGCGATGAATACGCGCTTCCAATGTGCGTTCACCGCGATGTCGCCAAACACGGATGCGAGCATCATGATGCTGTAAACAGCACCTGGATTCATCCGAAAAAATGATTTTTTGCCATTCGTGCACCCAGGTTCGTCGTTTAGTTCACCATCGCAGGCGCTCCTGTCTGTGATGCAGCGTTAAGGGTAACCGCAACCATGGTCTGCTGCAAACGTCGTCGAACTGTTCGTGCAGATGGTTGCTGTCTTACAAACGTCCCCATCTGTTGACTCAGGGATCGAGACGTGGCTGCACGATCCGTTACAGACATGCGGATAAGATGCCTGTCATCTCGACTGCTAGTGATACGAGGCCGTTGGGATCCAGCACGGCGTTCCGTATTACCCTCCTGAACACACTGATTCCATATCAGTCATTGGATCTCGACCAACGCGAGCAGCAATGTCGCGATACGATAAACCGCAATCGCGATAGGCTACATCCGACCTTTATCAAAGTCGGAAACGTGATGGTACGCATTTCTCCTCCTTACACGAGGCATCACAAGAACTTTTCACCAGGCAACGCCGGTCGCCTGCTGTTTGCGTATGAGAAATCTGTTGGGAACTTTCCTCATGTCAGCACGTTGTAGGTGTCGCCACCGGCGCCAATCTTGTGTGAATGCTCTGAAAAGCTAATCATTTGCATATCACGGCATCTTCTTCCTGTCTGTTAAATTTCGCGTCTGTAGGAGGTCATCTTCGTGGTGTAGCAATTTTAATAGCCAGTAGTGTACCTGGGTGTCTCTGAACACATTCCCTGAGGACGTTGCATTTTTTCCAGCAGTGTACAACAGTAAGACAGAAGTGTTAGAGCAGTCAGTATTCATCATCCGACGGGTAGAGCGCACACACAGACCTCAAGAGATGTTGGACAAGCAGAAGAAGAAGAAGTGGGTAGTGCAGCATCGTACCGGCCTGCACTGAGGCCCAGAGCAGACCGTCCACAGCGTATAATCCGCCGGGCAGGGCAGCGCGGCGCGGCTTGGAACAGGGGTGCGCGTCTCCATGGCAACGCCGCCCCGCACCCACGCCGGTGACATTTGCCGCGTCGCGGTGCGGCGCGCGAACTCTGCGCTGCGGCCGAAGCCGCATCCCCGCGCTGTCCGTGATGCGATTACGCCGCTCACGGGAACAGAGCAGGATTAGCGGTCGGAACTGAATCTGGTTGTTTCGCTACAGTGTTTAACGTGAGCTCTGCTGAAGCGCAGGAGCTGAGCACCGATGTGGCTCCACCGAGCGTAGATATCGGCCGAGATCTCGTGCAGTACCGAATCATGGACTTGTCGTGCCTCCATACACTGTTATTTCGTACGTAATGAACTGCCGTCTGACGCCGGCGCCTAATTATTAATGCGCAACGTAAACAATCTGTGTAACAAGATTAGTGCGCACTGCTATGCCCAAACAATGACGATACAAAGGACATTAGGCAGCTAAAGCTGTACATTGGGGCTTGAGATATATCGTGTTTTTCAATGAAATCTGCTATTTGTGAATGATGGGCTATGTTTTTCGTATTACATATTATACACTCTTCAAGATATCAGCGATAAAGTCAGGGAGCGAAAGTTTATGTACAGCTAGTACAGAAACCAGACGACGGTTATACGAGTGTGAGGCAAATGAAAACCTTAAATTTGTAATAACAAATCGAAATTTCGCTCCGTTATCCTGTAAGTTGGTAAGCGTGCTACTAACTGTACGGCTGATCTTGGCGGAGGTTCGAGTCCTCCCTCGGGCATGGGTGTATATGTTTGTCCTTAGGATAATTTAGGTTAAGTAGTGTGTATGCTTAGGGACTGATGACCTTAACAGTTAAGTGTCATAAGATTTCACACACATTTGAACATTTGTGCTAGAAACAGCGTGCAGAATGGCCTGTAGGTGGCGGCATAGTGCAGATGCACACTTACCATCGCAGTATCAGTATAAAGATGGCCGCCCCACTTGCGACTTGGACCAGGGAAGAACAGCCGTTCTGTTATTCGGTTTTTGCGTAGTGAAGGTGTGAAACCAATTGAAATTCATCGACGAATGAAGGTTCTGTACGGTAATGTATGTTTGTCACAGCAGCAAGTCTACGAATGGAGTAGGAAGTTCGCAAATGGTGTGACTTCAGTGGAAGATGCTACTCGTCCAGGTCAGGCACAACGAGTTGTGACTCCACAGAACATTGCAGCAGTTGAAGCCATAGTGAAGGAAAACCGCCGACTGACACTGAATGACATTGCAGGATGTTTACAGATTAGTCATGGGTCAGCACACCACACTGTGCGTGATGTGCCTCAGTTTCATAAAGTGTCTGCAAGATGGGTGCCACGGCAGCTGACTCCTGAAATGACACAACGACGTGCTGATGCTTGTGAAGAACTTCTTCGGCGCTTTGAATGAGAAGGTGATGGCTTCCTTGCAAGAATCGTTACTGGAGACGAAACCTGGGTTCACTTCCACCAATCACTTCCTCATCCATCATAATCACCAGATCTTGCCGCAAGTGATTTCCATACGTTTGGACCACTCTATGACGAAATGGGAGGAAAGAAGTTCCGTTCTGATGAAGAGGTACGCCACGCGGTGCATGAGTGGTTGCGCGGTTAAACCAAAAGAATTTTTTTCTGAAGGAATTTATGCACTTTGTAAGCGCTGGAGGACTTGCATTGAGCGTGGGGGGAGGTTATGTTGAAAATGATACAGCTTTGTACCACTTCTGCGCAATAAATAATATTTTTAAAAAATATTTAAGGTTTTCATTTGACTCACCCTCGTAAGAGTCGAGTGGCATGAAAGGGAAACAGTGGTTGAGAAGCGCCTGACACAGGGTTGTATCCTATCCCCAATCTCATCCAATCTGCACTCTGAGAAAGTAGAGAATGAAACTAAAGAAAAATTTGGAATAGGAATTAAAGCTCAGGGAGAAGAAATAAAAACTTTGAGGTTTCCATGTGATATTGTGATACTGACAGAGACAACAAAGGACTTAGCAGTGTCTCGAAAGGAGGATATAAGATGAGCGTCAATAAAAGCAAAACAAACACAACGGAATTTTCTCGAATTATGTCAGGTGATGCTAAGGGAATTAGATTAGGAAACAAGACATTTAAAGTAGTAGATCAATTGGGCAGCAAAATATCAGATGATAGTCGAAGAAGAGAGGACATAGAATGTAGACTGGCAACATTAACAATTAGATACGGCTCCTTAAATAAACACAACGAATGAAATTACGTTAGCAAAGGTTATATTATTGAGCTTTTCAAGCAGCTTTCTTAAGCAACTTTTGCCCTTCGCGCTATCGTTAGTTTTGGAAACAAACTCATTAACAACTTAACATATTGTGCATACTTTAATCCACAACTGCGTTAAAATTGCGTAATATACTGGCATATCTATAATTTAGAACTAAAAGTATTTATTGCCCAAAAATCGGCACTTAGAATACATTTGGTGTTCACTCACAGCCATCGTTCAGCCTTTGAACGCGTTATGTAATATAACCACTCGTTTACCATATATGCGTCGTTTTATATAAGGTGTCCCCCTCTGCAACTTACGTCATAATAAGTGAAAGGCATCTTTATTTATGTAGGTAAATGTAAGAAAAGCTTTTGCGGCGTTGTCCACAGGTGTGACAGAAGTCACGGAGGAGCTTAGTGTTTAACGTCCCGTCGACAACGAGGTCACTAGAGACTGAGCACAACCTCGGATTAGGGAAAGATGGCGAAGGAAGTCGGCCATGCCCCTTCAAAGGAACCATTCCGGCATTTGTCTGAAACGATTTACGGGAAGGATGGAAAACCTAAATCAGGCTGTCCGGACGCGAGTTTGAACGATCGTCCTCCCGAATACGAGTCCAGTTTGTTAACCACTGCGCCACTTAGCTCGGTGACAGAAATCATGCGCATATACAGGTGGCGGTAGTATCGCATACATAAGGTATAAAAGGGCAGTGCATTGCCGGAGCTGTTATTTGTACTCAGGAGATTTATGTGAAAATAGTTCCGATATGATCATGGCCGCAGATGGGAAGTAACAGACTTCCAAAGCAGAGAGTCAGTTCGAGCTAAATGCATTTGGACATTCCTTTCTGGAAGTCGTTAGGGAATTCGATATAGCGAGATCCATAGTGTCAAGAGTGTACCGAGGACACCAGATTTCAGGCATTACCTCCCACCACCTACAACACAGTGACCGACGGCCTTCATTTAACGACCGAGAGCAGCAGCGTTTGTGTAGAGTTGTCAGTGTTAACAGACAAGCAACACTGCATGAAATAACCGCACACATCTAAGTGGGACGTACTACGAACATATCCGTCAGGACTGAGCGACAAAGTCTGGCGTTGATGGTCTATGGCAGCAGACAGAAGCGGAATGTTAAATAGTGTCAGATGTGCAAACGTGTGCCTATTTTCCTTAATGCACAACTCAGTGCTCCTTGTAAACGACCTACGGATGAGATGTAGAGTTGCTGGTGTAACAGAGGGACAAGCTTCCTCTATGCATTGTTACAAGTCATGTTTGGTTACATCGTAGAACGTAACCATACACTGCCTTATACAAGGTAGGTAGAAATGTAAATTAGTAATAACTAATATTTTGTCTTTTTGTGCATCAAATATGAAATAGAAAAGAGTTATTTTGTATCTGATTTTTCGTTTCGAGGAATTATTAGTTATTGTCAAATGACGAAAGAGAAAATTTCGTACCTTGTATTTTATTTGCTTTTGAGCACCAGCAGAAGTTAACTTCCAACACCTGGAGTTATGGTCTACAGTGCAATTTCGTACGACAGTAGGAGTACTGTCGTGGTTATCCCACGCTTCTTGACTGCAAATTTGTATGTCAGTCTGGTGATTCGAAGTGTTGTGCTGCCACTCTTTTACAGCATTTCAGAGAGTGTTTTCCAACGGGATAACCCTCACCCACCTACCACTGTTGTAACCCAACATCATCTACAGAGTATCGATATGTTGCATTGGTCTTCTCGATTACCAGATCTGTCTCTAACCGAGCACACATGGAATATCTTGGGACGACTCCTCCAGCGTCATCCACAAACCGTATTAACCGTCCTTGTATTGACCGACTATGTGCAATAGGCACGGAACTCCAGCCCACAAACTTACATCTGGCATGTGCAACACAATGCATGCACGTTTTCATGCTTGCATTGAACATTCTGATGGCTACACTGGTTATTATTGTACCAGCACTTCATGTTTGTAATGGCTTATCTCGCGCTTATATTAACGTGTGATCTTGCAATGTTAATCACTTAAATGTTTCCTAAACAAATGTATTTCCGAAATTTTGTTACTCTACATTAATTATACTTTGGTGTTGAGAATTTGTTTCATCAGTGTATATCGTGTGCTACTCGATTAGTTCATTTACAACAAACTATAGAGATGGACCTGCATTAGTTGACATCAGAAATTCCTTTCCAATTTAAGACCGACTGTTGTTGACAACGCATGGCGCCTCATCTCCGGTTCCAGTCGCCTAGGACCTAATAGCGACCATTGTTCTCACACCGTCTTACATGCCAGCGAGTTGTGCACCATTCCTTGTAGACACGTTGGACAGACCGCGTTGATAGACCAGAAAATCACTACACTTCAATCACAATATGATCATGAGTGCGTCCAAACACGATATCTCGTTCTTGCCATTCTGTCAGTTTAGCATGTCGATCCGTCTCACTGTGACGATTCCGTACACCCGACTCGGACATACATACCAATTAACTGCCCAACACATGGTCAACGGTGGAAGGCCACATGTCCAATTCTACAGCGCTCCAAAGCGATCATTGTACTACTGTTATGCCTTACTAACATAATACTAATTTTGTCAGATGACCTTATGTAGACTTACATTTGATCTATCCGTCAAGAGCGGTTCTAGGCGCTTCAGGTCGCAGTTTCGAATCCTACTTCGGGACTGGATGTGTGTGATGTCCTTAGGTTAGTTAGGCTTAAGTAGTTCTAAATTCTAGGGGACTGAGGACCTCAGATGTTAAGTCCCACAGTGCTCAGAGCCATATCCCACAAGCTATCAAAATACTGTCTGTACTCAAGAAAACTGTACGTCCCCATTCAAAGACCAACATATTTTTACTGGCTCAATGGAAAATATTATAATATAATGCAGTATCAGTATTGATGTTTTGTTAGTTTATTAAAACAAACTTTACTCCCGGCCGGGGTAGCCGAGCGGTTCTACGCGCTACAGTCTGGAACCGCGCTACCGCTACGGTCGCAGGTTCGAATCCTGCCTCGGGCATGGATGTGTGTGATGTCCTTAGGTTAGTTAGGTTTAAGTATTTCTAAGTTCTAGGGGACTGATGACCTCAGAAGTTAAGTCCCATAGTGCTCAGAGCCATTTGAACCATACTTTACTTCGACGAGGAAGGAAGTATTATACTTCTTGAGGTAAACGAATAAGTTTCCTATATCGGTTTTATTCTGTTGGTATGTGTCCCCACGCGCATAAGCATGCACACATTTTACCACAGGTCACCGTTTCAAAATTTGTCCATTAATCGAACGTTTTATACGCACGTTGTACGGTTATGATAATAACTTGTACATCGGTGAACTTTACGTGTTACTTGCCCGAGCCTGCACATAATGAAATGTTTTGAATGGCGACAGCAACGATGAGAGCTGTTCACATAACTTAATAAAGAAAACGATAATACGGCGAGGATTGAAATGTACCACATTTTGCCTTTGCGTTGGTTTAGTGGGGAAACTGCGGATTCAAATGCAAATGATACTTGTGCCTTCGTTGCAGATTCACTTTAGTTTCGGTACTGTGTTTGTCGGAGTTTAAATGCGGGTGAATCGGATGATTCTGGAAGCGATCGACAGAGTTATTACCTCCAATTTGCTTTTGTGGGCGACATTTGGGAATCTGTTGCAAGTGGTTGCCTATTGCTTTATTCATACGTTAGTGTCGGACTACAATTTGGTACGCTCTATATCCGCACTGTATTTTGCAAAAAAAAAAAAAACTGTTTTCATTAAATTAAAGAAGAGACTGCGGAAAATACTGGCATCTGGTGGGCGGAATTTGAGACATCACTCCTCTAATCTCGTCTACTGTACATCTACAACTACGTGATTACTCTGCTGTTCACAATAAAGTGCCTGGCAGAGGGTTCAATGAACCACCTTCATGCTGTCTCTCTACCGTTCCACTCTCGAACGGCACGCGGGAAAAACGAGCGCTTAAATTTTTCCGTGCGAGCGAATACTTTCGCAATCGGAGGAGAAAATTGGTGATTGAAATTTCATGAGGAGATCCCGTCGCAACGAAAAACGCCCTTGTTTTAATGATTGCCACTCCAATTCACGTATCATGTCTGTGACACTATCTCCCCTATTTCGCGATAACACAAAACGAGCTGCCCTTCTTTGTACTTATTCGATGCCATCCGTCAGTCCCACCTGATGCGGATCCCACACGGCACATCAGTACTCCAGAATAGGGCGGACAAGCGTAGAGTAAGCAGTCTCTTTGGTAGACCTGTTGCACCTTGTAAGTGTTCTGCCAGTGAATCGCAGTCTTTGGTTTGCTCTACCAACAATATTATCTATGTGATCGTTCCAATTTAGATTATTTGTAATTGTAATATCTAAGTATTTAGTGAATTTACAGCCCTCAGATTTGTGTGACTTACCGCGTAATCGAAATTTAGCTGATTTCTTTTAGTACTCATGTGAATAACTTCTCACTTTTCTTTCTTCAGGGTCAATTGCCACCTTTCGCACCATACAGATATCTTATCTAAATCATTTTGTAAGTCGTTTTGATCATCTGATGACTTTACAAGACGGTAAATGACAGCATCATCTGCAAACAATCTAAGACGGCTACTCAGATTGTCTCCTATGTCGTTAATATAGATCAGGAACAATAGAGGGCCTATAACACTTCCTTGTAAAAGAGTTACGTAACGTCATGGCTGTCCTCACATATTAATATCAACGTCTATATTCTACAAGAGACGTTCAGTTCGATGACTGTTAATGACTGCTTCTTGAAGACTACCGTATTTTACGGACTATAAGAAGCTACGGACTATAAGACGCAACTTAATTTTTGAGCAACTTTTTTTCAAATAGCATTTTCATTATTAGATCGTCATCGTTGTTCTCTTCATATGTAAGACGGTCATCACTGCCATCGAAATCGTTACTTATACCGCACTTTTTGAAAAACTTAACAATGATGTCTTCTCTGATTTTAGACCACGAGTGCTTTATCCACTGACACACTTGTTCGATTGTAGGTCATTTTAAAGCTCCCTTCGGCGTGAATTCATGTTGGGTTTCATCCATCATCCATTTGTTCCATTCCTCTCTCATATACACTTTAAATGATTTATTTATCGAGACATCAAGAGGTTGTAGTTGTGAAGCAGGTCCTCCCAGAACAACAGCAAGCTCTGTATTTCCCTGTCTCAATTTCTCTTTCACAGAATTTTTCAAATGACTACTAAACTGATGTAGCATAAGAAGAGAACTCTTCTTCAATGAAGCACCCTTACTTCCCTCTCACACTCTGTTAATCCATAATTTCATACCAGCCTCGTCCATCCAACCCTTGTCACGTATGTGAACAACACCCCGTGGTATTCAGAAGGTTATGGCATTGTTTTGCGCTTGGAAAGGCTGATTGAGTTAACTTTAGTACCGTCAGCATAACATGACAGGACAACAATACAGTGTATTTTTCCATATCGACCTGTCTTAATAGTTACAGTTTTAGCATATTTCTTGGCAATAAACCTGTTACTCGGAACAACAAACGTGACAGGCTGGCTAGTTGGCTCTGAGCACTATGGGACTCAACTGCTGAGGTCTTTAGTCCCCTAGAACTTAGAACTAGTTAAACCTAACTAACCTAAGGACATCACAAACATCCATGCCCGAGGCAGGATTCGAACCTGCGACCGTAGCGGTCTTGTGGTTCCAGACTGCAGCGCCTTTAACCGCACGGCCACTCCGGCCGGCAAACGTGACAGGAGTTTCGTCCATATTCCCTATATGGCTTAGTTCCACAACGATTTTCTTTCGTTGTTGAATAGTAAAGCGATGGAACGACAATATTTTCTCCTCATGCTCTTGTGGGATTTTCTGAGACTTTCGGTTTTGGTTCACATGCTAAGTTCATGTCGATTCACAAACCAGCAACAACAACCAGCTCCACCCTTAAAGTCTGTTTAGTTCACTGTAGCGCTAACTTACGAGCGTGTATTTCAGTCATTTTTGTATTAATTCCAAGGTCATTTTGACGCGGTCCTTGAATCCATTTCAATACGTCATCTTTTAGTTTTGGCCATTTTGCATTCAATCATCTATTTGCCCATTTAGTCTCTACATATTTTAAAATTCTTCTTTACTAGCCCGCCAGTCGCGAATGGTTTTTTTCTGTTGGTGGAGGGCCGAAATGCCGATCAGCTGCTCTGTTTCCATGTCCTTCTGCATACACTATTACTTTCAATTTATAGCCCACATCATGTGATTACTTTTTTTTGCATTACGAAACTGGCTGCTAAAAAAATTGTACTGTTATCGATAACACAAATCACTTTCAGTTCAAGCTGAGTGGCACCGTAGACTGCATTGACGTATAACAGGCTACACAGCGTTCTGGTTTGTGATGGCCGGGCGGGAAGAAGACAGTGTTGGCAAGCTTGCGAATCCCCGCAACTCATGTTCGTCGCATCTATGCACTGCTGCTACCAGTTGAATCCAGTGTTGCCAGAAAGAGACAGGTTTCCCACAGCATCGAATATATGGCCATGTTTAAGAGCCATGTTTAAGACTGGCAGGAATGGTAAAACACACACTGGACATTTGTATCTGAAGTTTGAGTATAAGACGCATCTGAATTTTGGACACAATTTTTCGAAGAAAACAGTGCGTCTTATAGTTCAAAAATACAGTAGCCTAATATCCAGTGCTCCGCCGAATCCATTCGCTGACGAAGAGCAGAAGTATAGTGGTAACTCCTCCCTAGTTGTAGCGTTTAATGTGATTTCTACTTCTTATTTAAGTAAGTATTATAACCATTGCATCCCTTCACAATCTTGTAATCCGAACTATTGAGTACTTCTAACTACCGATGCGCGATGTTAGCAAATCATCGAATCTAATTCCGATTTCATCAGCGAAGTATAAATGTCGAGCGTAGGCCATAATCAATCTCAAAACTTCCTCGTTCTTAACATCGATGTTTACATTTTGCGGCGTGAGGTTGAAGCTGCAGCGGTTATAAAGCTAAGTACTACCAAAGTTTTTGTGCACTGTTATACAGTTATTCAATTTAATAGTTTTCAACGGTGTTTCGTGCTGTTTGTGGCTAAATAACGATTTAATGAGCTTTCGGAAACGTTCTTTCGGAAACGTTCGCGCGCTGTGTTGTTTAGAGTTTTGTGTGCGTTGAAGTCATCTGGCAGATTTCGTGCTTTAGTTTTCAGCTGACGTTTCTTATTGTTTCTAGTGAAATATTTCAGTAAAATTTTCATTCACTGCTTTGACTTTGATGAGTAGCCGCTTGAATTTCTGGTTTTAGCTAAGAATTTTTTGAAGTGTCCGCCCCCTGTAGCTGAACGAACAAAACCGAACAAAATGAGATTAAAAAAAAAAGTGGTCAGAGCGACAGAATGTCAATCCTAAGGGCCCGGGTTCGATTCCCGGTAGGGTCGGCGATTTTCTCCGCTCAGGGGCTGGATGTTGTGTTGTCCTAACCATCATCATTTCATCACCATCGATGCGAAATTCTGAAATTTTTTTGTCGATTGCTCGCAAACGAGGGCGCACCAGGATGAGTGGCTACAGGGTATGATACCTTTGACTTAACCCACATCGCCGTAGAGATTGTTTCAAAAGATAAAAAGTCTTCTATGTAACATTAAAAGCCGGCTGGAGTGGCCGAGCGGTTCTAGGCGCTACAGTCTGAAACCGCGCGACCGCTACGGTCGCAGGCTCGAATCCTGCCTCGGGCATGGATGTGTGTGCTGTCCTTAGGTTAGTTAGGTTTAAGTTGTAAGTTCTATGGGACTGAAGACCTCAGCAGTTAAGTCCCATAGTGCTCAGAGCCATTTGAACCATTTTGTAACATTAAAAACAATCTAGATGTCCAATAGCTGGGCGTGTATCACATTCCATACGAATGTTGCAGCTTTCCGTAGATGCTCACGACAGCAGCACGTGAACATTCGACCAGCTTCGCCGTTTCCGAGATTCTCCTTCACTTACTCTGGGTAATAATAATACCCCTTTGTCAAAATCGCTTATCTCAGCCGTTTTCCCCGTCGCAGCCCATGTCTTCGGTAGGGTGATCCCCCATCCATGTCTGCTCCGCTTAGGTACTTTTGTTACCGCCTCACGTGGTCGCAACGTCACCAGGCGGCATCCAACGTAGCGGTGGGCAATCGCCATACTGTTTTGGCTTAGCAGCGTCCACGGCCGCACAGCCAGGCTGAGTTCCGAAATGAATTACGGGTTAGTACTAATTGAAACTTCAAATGAAGTAAATGAATCGCATTACTTTGTACTGTAACTCTAACTAATGTACGAAGTGAGATCGCTTATGAAACTTCCTGGCTGGGTTAAAACTGTGTGCCGGACCGAGTCTCGAACTCCGGCCCTTTGCCTTTCGCGGGCAAGTGCTCTACCAACTGAGCTACCCAAGCACGACTCAGGCCCCGTCCTCACATCCTTACTTCCGCCAGTACCTCGTCTCCTACCATCCAAACTTTACAGAAGCTCTCCTGCAAACCATGCAGGACTAGCACTCCTGAAAGAAAGGATATTGCGTAGACATGGCTTAGCCACAGCCTAGGGGATATTTCGAGAAAGAGATTTTCACTCTGCAGCGAAGTTTGGAAGGTAGGTGACGAGGTACTGGCAGAAGTAAAGCTGTGAGGACGGGGCGTGACTCGTGCTTGGGTAGCTCAGTTGGTAGAGCACTTGCCCGCGAAAGGCAAAGGTCCCGAATTCGAGTCTCGGTCCGGCACACAGTTTTAATCCTCCAGGAAGTTTCATATCAGCGCACACTCCGCTGCAGAGTGAAAATCTCATTCTGAAAACATCCCTTAGGCTGTGGCTAAGCCATGTCTCCGCAATATCCTTTCTTTCAGGAGTGCTAGCTCTGCAAGGTTCGCAGGAGAGCTTCTGTGAAGTTTGCAAGGTAGGAGACGAGGTACTGGCAGAAGTAAAGCTGTGAGGACGGGGCGTGAGTCGTGCTTCTCAGTTGGTAGAGCGCTTGCCGCGAAAGGCAAAGGTCCCGAGTTCGAGTCTCGGTCCGGCACACAGTTTTAATCCGCCAGGAAGTTTCATATCAGCCCACACTCCGCTGCAGAGTGATAATCTCATTTTGAGATCGCATATGTTTGATCTCAGTTTCGTTTAACTTCACAGCACTGGGGCAGTGTAACACTCTCTGACTGACATATTCTGAGGGATTTATGTGTGGAGTTGCTGTCAGGAATAACCGTGACTCCACACTGGGAAAGCATCGCACCGCAGCTGGGCCGTGTCAGCGACGGCGTAAACGTAGCGGCGAAGCTGCGAGCGAGATGCTGGCTCCGCGGGCAGCGGGCGCAGGCGCTGCCGCCGTTTCCATGGCGACGCCGTGACGGGGAAGCGCGAGCAGGGAAGCGAGTAGACTCTCTGCATATTGACGCCGAAACCCGACGCTCGGCAAAGCGGAGCCGGCCGGGGGAGCGACACGTAAAAAACGGCGCAGGTGCGCCTTTTACAACCCAACCCAACCCGCCCACACACCTGCCTCTACACCTTTAGTGCGAGGTGCTCTGCGACCCTCCGTGTCATGCCAGCAGCTGGAAAAAACACACAGGTAGCACTTGTTGTTTCTGACTGAAAGGTTGTCTTACACATACTGATGGAGTTGCTGCATGATAACATATAGATTACTTACAAGGGGAGGCCACGACGTTTGGAACGCTGATATACTGCAAACTTCGTACACTCCTAGTACTCCATGACGACAACAAAGTGTGTAAGCAGTAGCGCGTACCTCTCAAGCGTTACTGAGAAAATCGCAAGATAATTTCGGTCGTCAGATATATATACCCGTGCGTGGCTATTTTTAGCACGAAGCGGCGGCAGCCGATTGATAGCCGGCACGGTAGCTCAGCGTGTTCGGTCAGAGGGTTAGCTGCCCTCTGTAACAAAAAAACTGCGTTAATCGATCAACAATGAAATTAAACGGGTGTCTTACGATGTCCGTCCGCCCCGAGCATATGCAACGACCGAAAGCGAACAAAATTAGATTGCCGGCACGGTAGCTCAGCGTGTTCAGTCAGAAGGGTTAGCTACCTTCTGTAACAAAAAACTAAGTGAATGGAACAACGTAGAACCTAAACGAGTGTCATCGGACGTCCGCCCTGAACAAAATGGTCCAAATGGCTCTGAGCACTATGCGACTTAACTTCTGAGGTCATCAGTCGCCTAGAACGTAGAACTAATTAAACCTAACTAACATAAGGACATCACACACATCCATGCCCGAGGCAGGATTCGAACCTGCGACCGTAGCGGTAGCTCGGTTTCAGACTGTAGCGCCTAGAACCGCACGGCCACTCCGGCCGGCCGCCCCGAACAAATTCAACGAACAATCACGAACAAAATGAGATTTTTAAAAAAAGTGGTTAGCGTTCAAGCCCCGTAATCGCTGGATCGATGATTCGAGTCCCGTTCGTCAGTTGTCTTTTTTTTTTTAATTTCTAACACAGGCATTTTCTTTATTATTTATATTACAGTTGATATAATGGGAAAATTACGTGTAACCGGATGAACTTTTATTAAATTTACAATGTTATTTGGCAGTCTACAAATTTTTATTATCACAAATAATATAATATTCGTAACTATCGATTAGTAAACTACCAAACGCATAAAGTGATACTGCAAAAGTATCCTTGTCCGTGATTTGAGAAAACCCTTATACTTGAAAGGAGCCCGAAACGACTTGTCACCTCCAGGTTTTGACCGGCACAGGTAGCTTTCGAAACATGTACAATTAATCGTCGCTTTCGACATTACGAGTACAAGTTGCGGGATGGTATTTTTCGTAAAAACGTGAAAAACAAAGTTAAACGGCACCAGGTGCATTGAATAAATGCTATGTTTCCGCATACGCAAGGTCTTTTGAGGTTTTCCGTGGGAAAACAAACCTCGTTAACATTTTCAAAAACCTCTCCTTCAGACGATAATTTGGAAGCAAACAATGCATAATGCAGCATTTCCTTAAATATCGGCGCTGATAATTGGTCATGCAGTAATCAACTGTATTTTAATCGCATCTTCACGAGAAGCAGTTTCTCGTTCTCTTTCGATTAAATATGAACAGTTCTGAAGACACGGAGAAGCATACATTTTCAGTATTACTTTAGGCGTTTGGTCGTTTACTAGTCGATAGTTATGAATATTATATTATTTGTGATAATAAAAATTTGTAGACTGCCAAATAACATTGTAAATTTAATGAAAGTTCATCCGATTACACGTATTTTTCCCATTATATCAATAGTAATATAAGTTTTAAAGAAAATGACTGTGTTAGAAACACAAAAAACTGACGAACGGGACTCGATCCATTGATCCAGCGATTACGGGGCTTGAACGCTAACCACTCGGCTGCCGCCGATTCGTGGTAATATATATCTGATGACCGAAATTATCTTGCGATTTTCTCAATAACGCTTGAGAAGTACGCGCTACTGCTTACACAGGAGTAAAAAAAAATGGCTCTGAGCACTATGGGACTTAACATCTATGGTCATCAGTCCCCTAGAACTTAGAACTACTTAAACCTATCTAACCTAAGGACATCACACAACACCCATTCATCACGAGACACAGGAGTCAAGCAGTATATTGCTCCCTCCTACGTATATCTCGCGAAGAGACCATGAGGATAAAATCAGAGATATTAGAGCCTACACAGAGGCATACCGACAATCCTTCTTTTCAGGAACAATACGAGACTGGAATAGAAGGGAGAACCGATAGAGGTACTCAAGGTACCCTCCGCCACACACCGTCAGGTGGCTTGCGGAGTATGGATGTAGATGTAGATTTTGCTGTCCTCATGGAGTTCTACGAATGTACGAAGTCTGCAGTAAATCCGCGTTGTAAACGTCGTGGCCTCCCCTTGTTAGAAAAAAAAGTTATTTGTTTGTATGGCAATTAATATTCTCTTTAAAATCTATCTGTTCGCATACGAAAGCCAGAAGGCGGTAGATACCGGCGCCCAGATACGAGGTCTTTTCAGAAAATTCCGGAATTTTGACCACAAAATTTTTTTATTCTTACCTTGCACTTATTGTGCATGGTCTCCCCCTAAATACTCTGCTCCACAATTGATACACGTCTCCCAACGCCGTTTCCACTTCCTGAAGCAGTCTTGGTGCGCCTCTTGCTGGATCGTGCGAAGCGCCGTCTGCGAGTTTTCTATCATTGCAAATCTTTAGCCATTCAACTGAGTTTTAAGCTTTTGAAAAAAAAAATAAAAAAAAAAACAGTCAGCAGGCGCCAGGTCTGGAGAGTATGGAGGAAAAGACAGCGTAGTGGTTTGTGCGATAGTCACGCACCAACAGGGACGAACGTGCGGGTGTGTTATCGTCAAGCAAGATCCATGAATTGTCTCGCCACATTTCAGGTTGTTTGCTTCTCAGCGGCTGGTCCAGGCGGAGGTTCGAGTTCTCCCTCGGGCATGGGCGTGTGTGTGTTTGTCCTTAGGATAATTTAAGTAAAGAGGTGTGTAAGATTATGGACTGATGACCTTAGCAGTTAAGTCCCATAAGATTTCACACACATTTGCACATTTTTTTCCCTTCTCACGTTTTCTCGCAGGCGTCACAACACGTCCCGATGGTATCAGCGGTTAACAGTTTGTCCCTGCGGCACGAAATCATGATGAATTATTCCTTCAAGTCAGAAAAATCTATCAGCATGTCTTCAAAGCCATGACCTGACGCGTTGTCATTGGTCTTGGAGAACCTTTCCCACCCATTGTGCAGGCTGAACCTTGGTCTCAACATCATAACCGTAGACGCTCGTCTCATCAACAGTTATGATTCTATTAACGAACATCACGTTCTCATTTGCGCAAACCAAAAGCTCTTCACAAAATGGTTCAAATGGCTCTGAGCACTATGGGACTTAACATCTCAGGTCATGAGTCCCCTAGAACTCAGAACTACTTAAACCTAACTAACCTAAGGACATCACACACATCCATGCCCGTGGCAGGATTCGAACCTGCGACCGTAGTGGTCGCGCGTTTCCAGACTGTAGCGCCTGGAACCGCTCGGCGACTGCGGCCGGCAGCTCTTCACCGATTGCAAGATGACGGTCTTTCTTGTCTTGACTCATGAGCCGTGTGACGAACTTGGGGGCAACACGACGCATTCCAAGATGCTGTGACAGGATTTCATGACATGATCCAACTGAAATGTTACATTCTTCTGCAATCTGTTGGACAGTCAATCTTCGATTGGCACACACAATTTCTTTGACATTCCTGACATGAACGTCGTCGGTAGACGTAGAAAGGTGTTCTGAACGAGGGTCAACTTTAACTTGCGTCTGGTCATCTTTAAACCGTGTGAACCATTCGTACCACAGAGTACAGCTGAAGCACTCATCATCGTAGGCTTCCTGCATCATTTGGTCTGTCTCTGTAAAGGTTTTCTTGAGTTTCACGCAAAATTTAATCCAGACGCGTTGCTCCTCTAATTCTGGCATCATGAAATTCGCAAACTGTGCGACACAACGTTCTACTCAATACAGCACTGAACAATAACTAACAGACGTTGAGCAATGAAACTTCCGGCAGTTACATATCAAACACAGGCGTGTGCAGGGATGCCATCTGCATTTCACTCTAACACAACATTGGCGTGAAATTGCGGATGTAGTGAACAGACCTCGTAGACGCTGTGTTCCCTGACTCCCGTAAGGGATTCGATCCAGTTCCGCACTGCTGCCTAATAAACAAAATAGTGAGTGTACGGAATATGAGTTAGCAGTCCAATTGCAATGAAGGATACATTTCGACCCTGTGGGTCAATCGTCAGGTACAAATCGTTTAACAGAGAATTTGCACTTCCTCTTCACTGAGCTGAAATGCATGTGGTGGTTGTGAGAAAGTTAGATGTTGGGTTTTGTATTCTTTGAATCAAGTGCGGAAAATATGTGAGAAACAATGAAAAACTTATCAAACAAACAGGGAATAATGTTATTAACCTTTGAAGGTCAGAGTACGTTGGTCTACAAATTCCGTCATCGCACATCACGTTACTCACACGTTGTAAAAACAGCTCACAGATGTAGTTTAACATATGATCGAAGACGAAGTTTATCGTTTAGTGTCAGAGATGTGAGTATTAATAAATTGTTATATGCATGGAATAAATTTAAAATAATTTCTTCAAATTATCAGATTAATTATAGCTAGCGATATCAGTTCATTTAACATAGATTCACGCTTTTTGAGTTTATGGAAGTATATTTCTAGTTGTTCTAAGAAATTTAGGGTCCTACCATTGGCTTCTTTAAAAAAAAAAAAAAAAAAAAAAAAAAATGGTTCAAATGGCTCTGAGCACTATGGGACTTAACTTCTGAGGTCATCAGTCCCCTAACTAATCTAATGACATTACACACATCCATGTCCGAGGCAGGATTCGAATCTGCGACCGTAGCGGTCGCGCGGTTCCAGACTGTAGAGCCTAGAACCGCTCGGCCACTCCGGCCGGCCTTGGCTTCTTTGTTCGGTAACTTTTCTACTGTTTCTTTCCACTGATTCTCAGACATTATCCACACCACGTGGCTGACGAAATAAAAAACTTAACATCTGATTTTCTCGCAACAGGAACATGCATTTCACGTTACGCAAGAGCAAATGTAAATTATGTATTACACGATTTGCACTTGACGATGAACCAACAGGGTCCAAAATGTATGATGAAATTTAACGAAACATCAAAAAATAGTAGCTGGCCAGAGTGACGGAGCGGTTCTAGGCGCTACAGTCTGGAACCGCGCGACCGCTACGGTCGCAGGTTCGAATCCTGCTTCGGGCATGGATGTGTGTGATGTCCTTAGGTTAGTTAGGTTTAATAGTTCTAAGTTCTAGGGGACTGATGGCCTCAGAAGTTAAGTCCCATAGTGCTCAGAGCTATTTTTTTTAAAAAAAAGTGACTTAATGCATCTTTATTCATATTTCCTCAAATTTAGAACGCAAATTCACAAACACAAAATGAAAATATAATGGGAGAAATAGTGGAATAAACTGCTAAATTAGTTGACTCGCGCTCCTTAGTTGGGCACAACAACAAAACAATTTAATAAATACACTGTATTCTCTTTCATTGGAATTTTCTATCTCCAACATAATAACAGTCCCTTTTTCAATCTATTGTGCTATGCGGATTATAGAAAATCAGATTTAGTAGACAGATTCACAGTCGGAGCCTCAGTTTAATAGCGAACGTTGATGTGCTTCCTGTTTGAACATGGTTTTGGCGGCTTTAAACTCTGGATATCAACACAGTTGTTAGCTCTGCCTTGTGTATCAGAGACCACGAATCCCTGTGGAATGCTCCGCGAGAATAACTGCGATATGCTTGTAAACCAGCAGACGTCCGTACAAAGGAATGCGGTATAACTCGCCACGTATTAGTTCCGCGCGCTTGCCGGATAAACAATGCTGGCGGGATATTGGGGATCGCCGTTGCAGCGCCACGGAGGGATCGCTACGCTTTTGTTTTACGAGGCAGGCAGCGGCGGGCGGTGTTTGCTCGTCACCTGTCAGCTCCCGTCTCCATGGCGACGGCACACAGGGGCTGCCGCACCCTGCGCCTAGCCCGCCGGCAACCCCGCACAGCACGACGCTCACAAATTAACTGGAAATTAAACCTCGCTTCGGGCTGCGCAAACATTTGCTTTTGAACCTCGTTGGCCTCCTCGCCTTCTGATTGGAGTGCTTCCTGTCCCGCAGGGGGATTCGAACCGCGCCCACCCGCGCCACGTGTTGGCTGGGGAGGAAGCGCGTTCCCGTCGCTGACACTTTGATTAGGCTGAGTGCGCGGAATCTTGCACCTGTCGCCGTTCAAAGACCACTGATGTGCGACAGGAATACTTACACAGCAAACGACGCATTTAGATCTGCTTACGCTGATAACATTCGTAAATATTAATAAAAACCACCCCAGCAGTACTTCAGTTACATTTATTACGTCACGACCGGTTTTGTTCTAAATGAACATCGTCAGGTGACACCGAGAGTTCACTAATAGCCTACGCAATTAATTCGCCCAAAGTGAGAATCGAACAAGTTATTTAGGTTAATTGCCGTCTTTTGCAACTGTTATAAAAGTCATATTAAGACTTTACAGGAAAAACATCTCTCTCTCTCTCACACACACACACACACACACATACACACACCAGCCAGCAGTTGTGGCAGAGCGGTTCTAGGCGCTTCAGTCTGGAACCGCGCGACCGCTACCCTGCTCGGGCATGGATGTGTTAGGTTAGCTGGGTTTAAGCAGTTCTAAGCTCTAGGGGACTGATGACCTCAGATGTTAAGTCCCATAGTGCTCAGAGCCATTTTGAACCACACACACACCTCTCTCTCTCTCTCTCTCTCTCTCTCTCTCTCTCTGTCGTGCTAGTCAGAAAATATAAACACTCACTGGGTGACAGCAGACGCCTCCGCCACTATCAAAACAAAACAAAAAAAAAAAGACGAAGGCATGCCGCAATACTTACTTACTTACTTACTTACTTACTCACTGGTCATACCGGACTCGAGAGTCCATTACCGCTGCAACGTATTTTCGCCATCTGTCCCTGTCTTGGGCTGTTTCCTTCCATTCACCTTCAATACCTAGGCTCCTCAAATCCGCCTTCACATTGTCCTCCCATCTACGCCTCGGTCTCCCCACAGGACGTTTTCCTTCTAGATGCCCTACCAGTACTCTGCGCGCTGCCCTGCCCTCATCCATTCGAGCTACGTGACCCGCCCATTGCAGCCTACGTGATTTAATAATACTGATTATGTCAGGGCTTGAATAGAGTTCGTGAATCTCTTCGTTATGCAGTTTTCGCCACTCTCCGCTAATGTCATCCCTTTTTGCTCCGAAAATTTTCCTCAAAATTTTGTTTTCGAATACTCGAAACGGCTTTTCATTTTGCACAGTCAGAGACCAAGTCTCACACCCATACAGCATAACTGGTAGAATAATAGTTTTGTATATTCTAATCTTTAAATTCCTAGACAATATCTGTGATGAAAGTAATCTATTCAGTGAGAAGTAGCACGCGTTTCTCGCCCGTAATCTCTTCTTCAGTTCGAATTCAATCGCATTTCTCGAAGTGATGTCCACGCCTAGATACTTAAATGTGTTCACTTTTTCAAACTGTATGTCTCCAACTCTTAACATTTCCTGATCTACTGCTGTTGGCATTCTAGTAGTAACCAAGTATTTAGTTTTGTCTTCACTTATCCTTAGACCTACATCTTCACTAGTCTTGATTAACGCATTCGCATTTGCTGTTACAGTTTCTTTCCTATCGCTAATGATGTTTAGATCATCTGCATACCCTAATATCTTAATATTTCCATTTAACTCCACACCCTCTGACTTATCTGCTGCCATTCGTACAATATATTCTAGGACTAAATTAAAAAGTAGCGGAGACAGGGCATCTCCCTGCTTAAGTCCGTTCTTTATTACAAATTCTTCTGACTCCAATTTCCCCACGCGTACTCTACCTTTTGTGTTTTTCAAACTCGCTTTTGTGCCACAATAGTAAGAAAAAGCACGCAAAATGGCAAGAGGACAGTAATATTTCCCAATGCAGACATGTAAGTGTGTTTGAGTGCAGTAAAGTGCTGTATTCAAATACTCAACACATACACCTGGAAGATGAAGAAGAATGCAATAAACTAAAAAAAAAAAAAACGTGAGTAACGAAAAGAGTAAAGACTGTTTATAGTAACACGTAAAGCATGCGAACAATTAATGATCATAACAAACAAAATTAGAAGAGAGAAAACCACACTGTTAGAGTGACCCCAGAAGACGCTTTAAAATAAAGTGAAACGCTTTTGGTCTTAATAAAACTTTTATTATATTTGCTAAAGAAGGCAACTAACCTAAGCAACGGTGGGGAAAATGAGGCCAATAAAAAAAAGGAAAAACTTGAGAATTTAAGTTGAGCTTTAGTTACGATGACTGTTGTGAAACTTTCGGTATGACATCAAGATGTTCAATTAGGTCGAAACCGGTTGTAGCTTAGTAAACGTGCCTGATACACGGCTGGGGTGGTTGTCATTGACGTTTATCATAATTCATCTGTGAGGCTTAAGACCATCAAAATAATGTTCGTGCACTATTGGTTTCCCTCATGAGCAACAAATGCACCTCCTGCACACTCTTTTCTTACTTTTGAAATTTGACTGAGGAAATACACAAATCACGTTTGTTCTACTAGTGCTTACATGGAAACTCTGAGAGATGTACATTGTGAACGTAAAACCAGATGCTAGTTGAGTCTGCAGATGACGGTATTGTGTTTGACCACGGACGGTAACCGTGCAGTGTCCTCAATACGCTGCAAATGACAATCGCGGCCATATTGGTGTTCTGTGTAGTCGTGAGTGCATTATGTCTGAGATCAGTGAATTCGAACGTGGGCAAATTGTCGGTTCACGTACGGTGGGTGCTTCCGTAACCAAGGGAGCCGAAGAATTTGGTGTTTCAGGAGGCACCGTATCGAAGATTTATATCGCACACGGGGAAAGCAGGAAAACGTCATGCGATACGTCACGTCGCGGACAAAAGTTGTGTTGAATGATCGTGACTGATGGCCATTGGAGAGGACTGTGACGAAAAATAAAAGGACGGCAGCTGCGAAGTCATTGCGGAACTGAATGTCGCACTCGTGAACCCTGTCAGCACGTTCAGGAGATCCATAACGAGGGCGAGCTGAAATTCCAAAACCACCTATCAATGATGTAAATGCCCGCAACACAGTAAACTTTGTGTTCTGCCTTACGGCAGGTCTATTCATTGTGGAAGCCTAGTCAGAGAGGTGATTCCAGTGGTGGTTTCTCGTTGCCTTCCACTGATGATGATAAAATGATAATAAGGGCAACACAACACCGTTCCTGAGCGGAGAAAATCTCCGACCCAGCTGGGCGTGACAGACCGCCGCGCTGACCACTCAGCTATCGGGGCGGACCGTAACACAGTATCGAAGCGGTAAAACCTAGATGTAACATTGGAAGGAACTCATTTGGTCGAATGAGTGTTGTTTTTTTTTCCCCAGCTTCTAGCCGAGTCTATGTCCCAAGAGTGGGACATGGTGGGGGTTTGGTGACGATTTGGGCATCCATTGCATGGGTTCTATAGTTACTCTGCAAGATCGCACTACTGCCAAGCCTGTATGATCTTTCTGGCTGATCAGGTCCAACGTTTGTTCGGCAGTTGTGATACTGCGTTCCAAGACGACACTGCTCCCACAGTCCGGGACAGGTTTTGTGAACACGAGGATGAATTGTCACCTCTCTCCTGGCCATCACAGTCAGCAAATCTCTATTATTCACTCTCTGCGGTCTGCTTTCGACAGAAGGGTACCTAATCGCTATTCGCCTCCGTCATCGTCAGCGCAACTTGTCATAGTTTCTCAGGGAGAATGGCATAGCCATTAGCTACTCTTCAAAACTATACAGGAGTAGTATTTATCCATTCCGAGACGAGTGGATGCTGTTTTGAATGTCAACGGTTTTCCTACGCCGCATTAGGCATGATAATGTGCTGTGTTTTTGGTGTTTCCACATTTTTCTCCAACCCCTGTGCATTGTGTAAACTTTTAGATGGCAGACCTCTCCCTAGTCCTGAATCGGTAGAAGTCGGAAAACGTCGGGAGGCTTCGGTAGGCACGCAGTTTCGACTGCTGCCAACATTACGTAGCTGACTGTATTGCACAAGGTAGCCATTGTCGTCTGCTTCGTTATTGTTTTGCGCTGTACTGTTCTGCGTGTTTGTATTGTGCAGTTGTGCTAAACATTATCAAAATGAGTGAAGAGGCAGTTGCTGGCCCATCTCGGGAGTCGCCAGCAACCCCTACCGGTGGGCCTACGGTTAGAAGGAAACCAGTATTCCGTAGCGATGCTCGCAAAATTATCGGATGAATGGTTTGTGAGCGCATAGTAGACAAACATACACACATTCATTTTTATATACATAGTTTTTAATGTACATGACGATTTCAGTTTCGTTTACGAACAACATTTAAAATGAGTTTTACTTCCAAGCCTTTCGTCTGCTTTCGTGTAAGCATGACGCGCAATTTGTAGTGCCAGCACTGCAACTGGTAGGCGTGCCGCCCCCCCCCCCCCCCCCCAACGACTCCTCTCCGCTCGCCAGCCAATGCTTGCTTCCTCCTCTCCCCGCACTCCCCTCACAACTCTGCCGTCTTACAGTTAACACACGTACGTTTACTACTCCACAATCGGTTTCGTTCTAAATGAAAAAATTCAGGTGACACCCAAACTTCACTTATAGTCTCCGTAACTACTTCTCACAGGGTGAGAATTAAATGTTAGGTTTAGTTACGGTAACTGTCGCTGAAGTTTCAGTATCACCTGTAGATGTTCATATTGGACGAAACCGGCTGTGGCGTAGTAAACGAAACTGAAACACAGTTGTGGTGGGTTTTGTTAATACTTACATTGTGCAGGTAAAGATGATCCAAATAATATTCATGCAGTATTGGTTTCCGTCGTGAGAAAAAAGTTGTACGTCCTGCACTTTCATTTCTTACTTTTGAAATTTGACTGAGGAAAATATACAAATCACGACAGCATTTAGCAAACTCTGGCATGCTGCTGTATATATGTGCACCTCATTTTCCTGTTCCACCATTAAGTCCCTAAAACCTTCACGCTTCCGTCGCGCAGAATCGGAAAACCGCGTTTTTATCATGCCTCTGTGCTATTCGTCCTTCAAACATGTGCTTCGTATATCTATCACTTCTACAGTGCTTAAAACATGATGAACTTGGCTGATCAAGAATCAATTGCCAATCAGAGAGCAATTAATTTATATGGCTCAAAGACTCCTTTCGACTTATTCAGTCAGAGAGAAATTCTCTCTGACTCCTGGTATAAAAACCCTGTGGATAGAATGTGGAACATTACGTATACGATGGACTGACGACTTCTGATTTAGAATTGCGGAGAGCAGGATCGCAATGGAATTGTAATTAGCGGTATTGTTGTAAGTTGCCATTTTCAATACCGAATGTAGTTATATGAATTGTGATAACGTTTCATCTCATACAAGAGGATGTTATTTTCTGAAATGCAGTTAGGAAATTCGTTAACGGAAAAACATAGTTTCATGAAGGTACGTTGAATTCTCTGGTTATTTTAACTCCTCTCGTGTCTGTGCCTCAAATCAATATTTGGTGTATCGTAACTCGTAGGGAACTTCGTATCCTTGGAAATCAGTAGAGTCTGCACCACAGTCGTTTACGCTCTATTTTAAGAGATTAAATCCTGAACTTTATGGAAATTGATACACAACTTGCACACTGTTTCCCATGCTGCAGGGAGAGTACGCAATAGCTTCCCCACGGCGTCCGATTGTGCCCCTGATTATTTTCAGAATTTTCAGAGTCGACGATCACCGGAATTCTGCAGAGCCACAGAGATTTTATTCCAGTTGGGGTAATTAATTTTATACCTGGAAGAGTGGGATGATGACGATGTTGTTTGGCTGTGGGGCGCTCCACTGCGCGGTTATCAGCGCCCGTACAAATTCCCAACCTTTGCTCAGTCCAGTCTCGCCACTTTCATGAATGATGATGAAATGATGAGAACAACACAAACACCCAGTCATCTCGGGGCAGGTGTCAATCCTTGACCCCGCCGGGAATCGACTCCGGGACCCCGTGCTCGGGAAGCGAGAACGCGACCGTTAGACCACGAGCTGCGGACGGAAGAGTGGGAGATGACTGTGTAAAAGTACTGGGGAAGCGACTTCTCTCTCCCAAAAGTTTCCATTCAAGTAAAAATGTATTATTCAGTCATGTTATTGAACTTCAACTGTCACAGGGGCAGGGAAGTCAAACACATCAGTCAGCTGTTTCCAGTCACGTACTGCCCAATGCCGTCGCTCTTTATACCACCTAAAGTGCTGGCGAGGGGCCTCTCGACCATTCTGCCCCATTACCCCATTCTTTTTGACTCCATTTACACAGTCATAGTGCTACCTTGATGCTAGCAGCACCATGAAACTGACGGGTGATTTCTTCCGTAACAACAACAGCTACAACAGCCACCCTTCGCTACACTCGTCGGTCCCTGTCACATCACCCACCGTCGCCTTGGGCAGCTTTAGAAGGGCTTAAATGTCCCTGAGGTGCCGGCCGAAGTGGCCGTGCGGTTAAAGGCGCTGCAGTCTGGAACCGCAAGACCGCTACGGTCGCAGGTTCGAATCCTGCCTCGGGCATGGATGTTTGTGACGTCCTTAGGTTAGTTAGGTTTAACTAGTTCTAAGTCCTAGGGGACTAATGACCTCAGCAGTTGAGTCCCATAGTGCTCAGAGCCATTTGAACCATTTTTTTGTCCCTGAGGGATTTGTTATTCAGGTGATATCCAATGTCCGGTCTCCTGACCGCTCTACTGGTAACACAATACTGTGGGCTCCTTTTATACTATCGAACATCTCTCATGACATATGGTGGTCAGTTTGGCGTTATTTAGAGCTGTCCTTATACTTTAGATCAGACAGTGTCATAATATCTACAGTCACGCCATACGTTGCTTTTAGCGGCAACATTCAGCCATCGTACAAGCCTCGTCTTCGAATGGGACAACCTTTCCCGTGAATTTTGGTCATTCAGTTTATGGAGACCCTCCGAACAAGCCCGATATTATGTCATCCCGAATGCTGCTGCGTCATGAAACTCACATTTAACCAAGAGAGACATTGCCGCAGTCGGTTAGCTACTGATGTTGAGCTGCCGGCCACTGTGGCCGAGCGGTTCTAGGCGCTTCAGTCCGGAACCGCGCTGCAGCTACGGTTGCAGGTTCGAATCCT
The DNA here is from genome assembly GCF_023864345.2 of Schistocerca serialis cubense. Classification (NCBI taxonomy): domain Eukaryota; kingdom Metazoa; phylum Arthropoda; class Insecta; order Orthoptera; family Acrididae; genus Schistocerca; species Schistocerca serialis. The sequence goes on along the minus strand of NC_064638.1, from coordinate 1,164,898,801 downwards.
GCCTCGGGCATGGATGTGTATGATGTCCTTACGTTAGTTAGGTTTAAGTAGTTCCAAGTCTAGGGGACTGATGACCTCAGATGTTAAGTCCCGTAGTGCTCAGAGCCATTTGTTGAGCTGACCCCAGGGAAAGACAGGACGCAGATTAATTGAGATTCGCGCGTCTGTAAAAAGATCGGTGCGCGAAGCATACAACTACCACTTACATACCTAGGCGTAAAGACTGGCGGAGAACCAGCGAAAATTTTGGTCCTATGTAAAATAGCTAAGCAGGTCGAAGGCTTCTATTCAGTCACCCGTTGACCAGTCTGCTGTGGTAGTAGAAGATAGCAAAACGAAACCTAAAGTTTTAAATTCCGTGTTTACAAAAACGTTCGCGCAGGTTCAAATGGCTCTGAGCACTACGGGACTAAACTTCTGAGGTCATCAGTCCCCTAGAACTTAGAACTACTTAAATCTAACTAACCTAAGGACACCACATACATCCATGCCCGAGGCAGGATTCGAACCTGCGACCGTAGCGGTCGCGCGTTTCCAGACTGTAGCCCGTAGAACCGCTCGGCCACACCGGTCGGCCATTCGCGCAGGAGAATCGCACAAAGATACGGTCGTTTGACAATAGCATAGACTCCCGTATGGACGACATAGTGCGAGGGTAATCCCAAAAGTAAGGTCTCCTATTTTTTATAACTAAATAGATCTGCTTATTTCTACAATGGTTTACATCAGTTTACAGCTTGAACATTTAGCTATTTTTCGACGTAATCACCATTTCTGTCGATGTATTTTTGTAGACGCTGTGGCAGTTTTTGTATGCCTACGTCATACCAGCTCGCCGTCATGCTGTTTAGAAAGTCATGAACCACTTCTTTCACCTCGTCGTCGGAGCTAAATCGCTGGGACCTCAATTAACGCTGTGAGACTCTGAAAAAACTCAAACCGACAACTCAGAACTGGAGAAGAGGAATGTTGAGCAAGGGCGTACACATTCTCCATGACAACGCTCGCCCACACATCGCCCGGCAAACCGTTGCTCTCCTGCAACAGTTTCTGTGAGACAATCACCCAGCCACCCTATAGTCCTGACTTGGCGCTAAGTGACTATCACCTGTTCCTTAGGTTAAAAGAACATCTGGCCAGAAAGCGATTCAGCCCCGACGACGAGGTGAAAGAAGAGGTTCATAACTTTCTGAACAGCATGGCGGCGACCTGGTACGACATGGGCATACAAAAACTGGCACAGCGTCTACAAAAATGCATCGACAGAAATGGTGATCATGTCGAAAAAAGCTAAATGTGCAAGCTGTAAACTGATGTAAAGCATTGTACAAATAAACAGGTCTATGTACTTATAAAAAAAATAGGAGACCTTACTTTTGGGATTACCCTCGTAATAGGCATCCCTGGCGTCGAGAAACAATTGAAAGAGTTGAAAACAAATACGTTTCCAGGTCCGGATCGAAACCTAGTCCGGGTTTACAGGGAGCGCTCTACGGCTTTGGTCCCTCACTTAGCTCGCCTTTATGGCGAATATTTCGCCCAGCGTAAGGTCCCAAGCCATGGAAAAAAGCGCGCGTGACTTGTGTGTATAAAACCGGTAAAAGAACAGACCCGCAAAATCATTAGCCAATATCCTCAACATCGATTTGCTGCAGAACTCTTCCTCGCTTCGAATGTAACAGTAATAAATTTCGTCGAGACGGAGAAACTGCTGTGAACAAATCATCACGTTTTTAGAAGGCATCGCTCGTGCGAAACTCTGTTTGCCCTTTTCTGACGTGATATTGTGCGAACCGTGGGTGAACGGCAACAGGCGGATACCGCTCCCCTAGATTTCCGAAAAGCGTTTGACACGCTGCCCCAGTGCACGCTGTTAGCGAAGGTACGTGCATACGGAATAGTTTCCCTGATATGTGAGCGGGCGAAAAACTTTTTTGAGTAACAGAACCCAGTACGTCGTTCTCGATGGTGGAATGCCAGTTTATCAGAGACAAGAGTATCCTCAGGTCGTCAGGAGTCCCCCAGGGAAATGTAATAGGCTCACTATTATTCTATATACAGGATGTACGTGAAGTCCGGGAACACTTTCAATTATTTATTGCACAAGAACTAAACATTGTACAGATGTCATACTATTGCATTTTGAAGAAAAACTCGGAAAGTTATATATATATATATATATATATATATATATATATATATATATATATATATGTATATATATATATATTCTTGCCATACTCGTCCCAGCATGGCATCGTCGACCGTGGCAGTCGCTCCCCATATTCTCTCACGGAGCTCTGCTACATCACACATTCCCTTTCCCATTAGTGTGAAAAGTGGCTTCGTCGCTAAAAATTCACCGATCAACAATGCCATCCCCATCCTTATTCCATTATTGCAACTGCGAGCAAAACTCAAGACGTTTGTCTTTGTCGTCGTCACTGAGCTTCTGCACTAGCTCCAATTTGAATGGTTTCATAGACAGCATCTGTCGCGGGACTTTCCACACTGTCATTGTAGCCATTTCGAGTTCACGGGATGTACGACGCACCGATTTATTTGAACTCCTTACGCGCTCCACATTCACTTCACTCACACTGGGACGTCCGCTTCTCTTTGCCGGGCACAAGCAACACGTCGTAACGAAGTTGTTGTGCCAGTGGTAAATGGTCTTCCTTGTTGGTGGCTTCTTACCGTACTTGGTTCTAAACATCCGTTGAACAGCTGTAGCACACTTGGTTTTGTCGAACTCAAACACACAGAAAGCTCGCTCCGCCCATGAACTCGCCATGTTTGCGACTAGCGCTGACTATCGGCAAATTACCAAACTACGCTGTGGCGGTATACATGGAAAAAAAAACTTTCAGGGTTTCTCTTCAAAATGACATGTGTATTATATCTGTACAATGTTTGATTCTTGTGCAATAAATAACTGAAAGTGTTCCCGGACTTTATGTACTCCCTGTATACATGAATGATCTGTCGAACAGGGTGAGCGGCAATCTGCGACTGTTTTTGATGATACTGTAGTGTACGGAAAGGCACTGTCGTTGAGTGACTGTAGGAGGGCAGTGGATGATGTAGACAAAATTTCATGTTGGTGTGATGAATGGCAGCTTGAGCTTGTTCTAAGGTGTGAAAAACGTTCGTTAGTGCAGGTGAGTAAAAAAAAAAAAAAAAAAAAAAAAAAAAAAAAAAAAAAAAAAAAAAAAAAAACAGTCAGTCCTGTGATGTTCCAATACAGCTTCAGTAGTGTACTGCTTGACACATCGATTACATGTCTAGGCGTAACATTGCAAAGCAGTATGAAATGGAACGAGAATGTAAGGACAGTAGTATGGAAGGCGAATCGTTGACTTCGGATTTTTGGGAGAATTTTAGGAAAGTGTCGTTCTTCTGCAAAGGAGACCGTGACATAAAACTAGTGCCACCCATTCTTAAAGACCACTCGAGTGTTTGGAATCCCCACCACGTCCGATTAAAGGAAGACACCGAAGCAAGTCAGAGGCGTACCGCTGGATTTGTTAACGGCAGGTTCGGTCAACACACGAGTATTACGTAGATTCTTTGTGAATTCCATTGGGGGTCTCTGAAGGGAATGTGGCGTTCTTTTCGCGGAACGCTACTTAGAAAATTTAGAGCACCGGCATTAGAAGCTGTCTGCAGAACGATTCTACTGCCGCGAACTACATTTCGTGTAAGGTCCACGAAGATAAATTAGGGCTCGTACAGAGGCATATGAACAGTCGTTTTTACCTGGCTCTAACAGGAAAGGAAATGGTACACGGTACCGTCACCATGTACCATATGGTAGCTTGCGCAGTATGTATGTACATATAGATGTAGAACTTGAAAACCCTGTGAATAACCTCTTGGTGGAGTAATCGCTGATCTTGCTGAAGAGAGCAACACAATTTGTAAACAACGTTTTGACCACTAATAGGATTCTACCTGTTCCCCACGACACCGGAATTTTACCCACAGTGCTTTTAAAAGTATACAGCTCCCGTGGCGACATTACGGCGAAAAGTTTATGAGTCAGCTTAGCACTAGAAAAATTTAACGGTGAGGTGTTGCATGTGAGTATTAGGTAGTGTAATCTCTGTAGAATCGCTGTTGCACTCTCTGGTCTCTGGAAATTAAAGGTCGTAACTCCTTCGTTATTGCTCGAGTGCGCTTTAACTATTGCAGCGGCTAGCTTTTTTCGCGTATGCAAATTATGCGCCAGTTACTGCTCGGTTTTAATCTGTTTTTAACTGTGCATCCCAAACAGCCGCTGACACAAAACACGCTGAAATTAAGTCTCGAAATTATAAAAGAAAAACAAACCAGTAGCATTACGTCCAGTTTTGCGGAAAAAGTAATTTCTGTCCGGTCACGAGCACGCAAGTTTTATGAACGCGAGTTCTACGCAATTCGTAATATATATTTAGCAAGGAGCTAGCGTTGGACGTTGTGCAGAACTCTTGGTTTTTCTGCTCTCCAGGGACCTAATGCCCTTTCATTACTCTTTCAGCAAACACTAATGTTCTATTCTATGTTCGAGCAGCTCGCATGGTTGATACTGTGTTTTCTTTAACAACCTTCTCTGCGTTTTTTCGAAACACGAGAACTTAACAAGCTGAACAGAAACCTTAACAGAAGTGCACATGTTCGTATAATGGTATCTCTGTTTCCTCAAATTATGCTCGTCCTTCTTACTCACTCGTGACGATTACATTTAAAAAAAACTTGTTAATGACTTTTGGAAAGCACCCTTGCAGCCAGCCTCAGAGAGATTAATTAACTTTTAAATCAGTAACAGACTGAAACCGTTAAAAGTAAACATGTGATACCACTACCACATTGTAACAACAATCATCAGTTACATTCATTTTACCTGAAATTACGTCCACTCTCTAGGAAAATAAAAATACATTTAATAATATAAAAAGAGGGTCGATAGCACAAAGCATACTTATTCAGTTACTATAAGACAGAAATAGATTTTCCTATATTTTTATCTGTAGTACTGTTATACAATCGTATAGGAGTTTACACGTAGGCTCTCTGTCGCGAAAATAGTTTGCATTATCGGTGGTAATCCATTTCCAAAAAATATCAAACGCTGAAATAGTGTCGTAGTTTCTTGATATCTTTTATTCCAGGCGAAGAAAATATGATTAACATCTTCCTCACGTCCGCATTGATGTAGAGAAGATCATATTGAAGTGGTAAAAATGCTGCCAGTATCTTCTGTGATAAAACCAAAGTCGTAGTTTTGTATTTGCAGTTCTGGCCATTCAGAAAAGACAGAGACAGTTCTTGTCCTATTACGCTTGCTATTTGTCTCTAGTGGCCATAACGTCGACGAGACGTTACAATCTAGTAAGTTTTTCTCCCTTTTCATGAATACAAATGTGTCCATTACAAACTCATGAAAGAATCGGCTCTATTAGTGCTAACCAATAATAATTTAGTGAACACAGAAAGTCCGTCTTAAACTGTCGGTAAGAAAATTGGTATCTAAATGACAACCGTTAACAATGCTCGATCACGAAGCGTAACGTTGACAAACGCGTATAGTGTTGACAACGCTAAGCTTGTTCCGGCCAGTGCGATGCGGTGAGTGCGAATATTTGAGTCATAGCGTAAAGCAGTAACGCAGTGCTCTTCGAGTCATAGAGAAACTGAGTTTGGAGAAATAAACGTCATCTCCCGCCAGAAAATACCGAATCTGCTTTGGCTCTCCAGACTTTGTGAGTAATGCTTCGCGAGAAGAACATCTTCTTCCCTCCAGGTATTCCCTTTTGTGTTCACGGAGCATTTCCATAATAACTGCGCGTTGATGGAACCTACAGATAACGAAACTAGCTGCATACCACTAAATCGCTGCAATGTTTTCCACCAAACCGATCTGCTGGGGGTCCCAAACACCTCAGCAGTAGTCAACAATGGGTCGTAAAGTGTTCTGTGTGCGGTCTCGTTTACAGAAGAACCAAACTTTCCGAAAATTCTCCCAGTAAGCTGAAGTCGTCCATTTTCCTGTCCTACATGTTCGTTCTATTTCGTATCGCTTTGCAAGGCCCCGCCCAGATGTTTAAGCGACGTATGTGTCAATCAGGACACCACTATAGTCTGGGAGACGAGTCTTTGGTATTGACAGCTCGGTAGCGTCTTTCCGTTGCCTAGCGACCGCAGACAGGCAGCCAATGACGGCCTGACTTTGAGCGGGTAGCAAGGGCCACGTTGCCGCTCTGAAACCCGGTCGCGCGCGCTTATGAAACTTACCAGTGTCTCGCGTGCAGGCGGTGCGGTCGTTCGTCGTTTGTCTGAAGTTGAATTCGCAGTTTATTTCGTTTTTGTTGTATTTAGTGTCTTTGTTTATGTTTCATTGTAAACAATGTCTAGTGCGGCGGATAGTACCAGCCCAACACAAGAAGTGAAACGGAGGAAGAAAAGTGTGCTACACACCCAGGCCCGTGAATTCGTGTGCTCTGTGAGGGATTACTTTGAGAAAGAAAAGGACAAAGGTGGGCCCTTAATTCCCGTTGTTCAGGCTGTGAAGAGAACTGCAGCAGCATTGAAAATAAGTAAGAACACTGTTGTAAAGATAGGGAAAGAACAGTATAGTGTAGATTGTGACGAGAGTGGCACAACAAAGCTGCACACACCAGGAAAGAAGCGACCGAGAAATAAGCAGGTGACAGCTTTGGACGATTTTCAGAAAGACGCTATTCGTCGTCATATATACAGCTATTATAAGAGAAGGGAACATCCCACTCTATCTAAATTCCTGGTGTCGCTTCAGAAAGACGATCTTTTTAAAGGGAGCAAATTTTCATTGCGTACAGTGTTGAAAGACATAGGCTTCAGCTATTCACTGTTTAACGGACGCAAAATATTAATGGAAAGGACAGATGTAGTTGCATGGCGGTGCAGATTTCTGCGCAGGATCATGGGTGTGGAATTCGAAAGTATAGTGTGGTTAGATGAAACTTGGGTCAATGCCAGCCATTCTTTACGTAGAGGCTGGAATGATGGAACGCCCGAGGGGACAATGGCAGTGCCTGTTGGCAAAGGAGGGCGTATTATTGTCTTACATGCAGGAACATCGAAAGGTTTTGTGCCAAACTGCTTGAAAATGTTTCGGTCGAAAAAGATGGGAGATTACCATGAGGAAATGAACAGTGTAGTATTTCAAGAATGGTTCGAGACATCGCTTATGACGAATCTGACAAGTCCATCAGTGATTGTTATGGACAATGCGCCTTATCATTCCGTTGTTCACGATAAGGCACCAACCTTGGCAACAAAAAAAGACGATATCATTCAGTGGTTGAAACGGCGAAAAGTAGATTTCAGAGAAGATTTAAGGAAGGCGGAACTGCTCGAAATTGTGGCACAAAAGAAACCCCAATTTCCAACATATGTAATTGACGAGATTGCTAAAAGGCACGGGCATGAAATCGTTCGGCTTCCTCCATACCACTGTCACTTCAATGCAATTGAAGGAGTGTGGGCGCAGATAAAAAATTACATTGCTGCAAACAATAAAAAATTCACGATCTCTGAAGTGGAAACTCTCCTTCCAGCAGCTATCAATAAAGTGAGAAGCGAGACGTGGGCTAAAATTGTAAACAGCACTGCAAGTGCCATCAGAGAGGCGGCCAAAACCGAAGGGGTTGTGGAAGAATGCATCGAAAATTTAATTATACATCTGGGAGAGAGCAGTGATAGTCCGAGTAGTGCTGAGGAAGACAATGTCAAATCAGATTCTGACAGCGATGTGAGTGGTGTTTTTCCATTACAGTAACTACAACGTATTCAGGAATGTAAGGAGGGAGTTTGCTATCGATCTACAACCAGATCATCATATTGTGAATGCTTTCTTCAGATTATAACTCTTAATACACTGACCAATTATTCTGTAGCTTGTAGTAGAACAAATTAATAATGCTAATACTTAACAATGGAAACCAAAACTGCTAATGTTCAACAACTTGCGAAAATAGTTTTCATTTCAGTTGTGAAGTTTAACAAATAACTTTATTATGTTTCAGCATCTTAGATACTTGTACTAAATAGCTCTTATCAGTTTTCGAGTTAATATATTTCAAGCATCAACTTTAAATAAATTCACGCGTACCAATACGACTTGTATTTTGTCTCGCTTTTATTTCTGCTGCTAGAGAATGCGTGTAGCAGACAGGGCGCCGCGTGCTGTGAGCCACGTTCGGCAACAGCGCCGTCTGCCCGCCGAACTGTCGGTACCAATCACTCGTCTCACGGACTATAACGCTCTATTCGGACATTATGGGTCTCTCTTTCCTACTTATCTGCATTAACGTACATTTTTCTACATTTAGAGCACGCTGCGATTCATCACACCAATTAGAAATTTTGTCTCAGTCGTCGTGTATCCTCCTACACTCACTCAACTTCGACACCTCACCGTACACCACAGCATCATCAGCAAACAACCCCAGACTGCTTCCCACCCTGTCCGCCGAATCATTTATCTATATAGAGGACAACAGCGGTCCTTCAACAATTCCATAGGACACTCCAGACGATAGCCTTGTCTCTGATGAACACTCGCCGTCGAGGACAACATACTGGATTCTGTTACGTAAGAAAACTTCGAGTCACATTTCTGTGAGCTTACTCCATATAATCGTACCTGCGTTAACAGCGTGCAATGGAGCACCGTGTTAAATGATTTTCGGAAATCTAGGAATACGGAACTTGCCTCTAGCCCTGCTTTCTAAAACCGTGCTGGTTTTGTAAGTAGGCTGTTTAGGTTTTCTTATTGGTAACGCCACGTAGCGCTCTGTATGAAAATCACTGGCTGTGCTGTGTGCAGTCTGTGGCTAGTTTGCATTGTTGTCTGCCATTGTAGTGTTGGGCAGCTGGATGCGAACAGCGCGTAGCGTTGCGCAGTTGGAGGTGAGCCGCCAGCAGTGGTGGATGTGGGGAGAGAGATGGCGGAGTTTTGAAATTTGTAAGACTGGATGTCATGAACTGCTATATACATTATGACTTTTGAACACTATTGAGGTAAATACATTGTTTGTTCTCTATTAAAATCTTTCATTTGCTAACTATGCCTATCAGTAATTAGTGCCTTCCGTAGTTTGTATCTTTTATTTAGCTGGCAGTAGTAGCGCTCGCTGTATTGCAGTAGTTCGAGTAACGAAGATTTTTGTGAGGTAAGTGATTTGTGAAACGTATAGGTTAATTTAGTCAGGGCCATTCTCTTGTAGGGATTACTGAAAGTCAGATTGCGTTGCGCTAAAAAAATATTGTGTGTCAGTTTAAGCACAGTCATGTATAATTGTTCTAAGGGGACGTTTCAGTTTGTGGACATTAGCTTTTCGCTCTCAAGGAAATTTATTATACTGGAATTCAGAATATGTTCTAGACTTCTGCAACAAACCAGTATTAACGATACTGATCTATAGTTTTGCAGGTCGGATCGTTTGCGCTTCTTACGTAGAGAAGGCACGTGCACTTTTGTCCAGCAGCTTGGATGTTTTCGCTTGGCGAGCCATTCGCGATAAATGCAAGCTAAGTAAGGGGCTAGTGCCGTAGAGTACTCTTTGTAGAACGGAAATGGGATTCCGTTCGTGCCTGGTGACTTACATGGTTTCAACTCTTTCAGTTGTTTCTCTGCGCCAGGGTTGCTTATTACTATGTCGCCGTTGCGGGACTGTGCAGCGGACAAACGACGGTATGTTTGTAAGGGCCTCCTTCTTGGACGATTTTTTAACCATGGAATTTAAAACTCGGGCTCTCATTTTGATATCTTCAACTGCCATCCAGACTGTTCGACGAGTGACTGGATAGAAGCCACTTAGCGATTTTACGGACGACCAGAATTTTCTCGGGTTCTCTACGAGATCTATTGCTAAGACATACTGTAAGGCGTATGCTTCGCCGGCGATGGGCGAAGCATGACAGAATCTCTGACCAGAGAGTAGTTTATTGTTAGTTGTTGCTTGTCGCTAGTCTGCGCGAGTCGACAGTAGTAGTCGGTCGGATACAGCAGCGAGTGGACAGTAGTAGTCTGCGGGAGTCGGCATGCATCGGCTGTGTGCTCTGCGCGCGACTCTGGTCAGGGTTCTGGAGGATGAGTATTGCTGTAGAAGGTAAAGAAGCAGCCTTGCGCATAATTAATAATGTATGTTAATTGTAATTTAATTTGTTCAGAAAAAATGCCCCAATAATAATTTTTATAATATAAACTAACTCTTTTAAAGAAAAGCATTATCATACTTCCAAGAATCAAAAAAATATATATACGCCAGCATTGCACGAAGCTGTGTCGAAGAATGTATAATTAAGAGCAGATATATTTGCAGTCTTTTATTGAGGTAAGAATTTTTGTTTTTTTTTATTCAGAATACAGGGCCGAAGGTCAGCGCTGCTGTCCTTATAAAATTTACCAGATATTATTATTCCTGTTAGGAGGTTACGCTTGGCTCCATTTCTCAGTATTATTTAACATTTTTTGTGTGAGGAGGTTACACATGGGTCCATTTCCATTTATCAATTTCTGCTGGGAGGTTACACTGAGTATCGCAAATATTATCGGTCAAATTATTAGAGTCGGTTATTTCGCTCATTATACATCGCGATGTACTATTGACAGTTTTTCGCGGCATTTTTCACAAAACAAAATTATTCACAAATGAAACAAAGACAATGCAAAATGCAACAAATACAATTATAACAAAGAGCAACAAATTGCCGATGATCTGTGGAAGAAAGAGTGACAAATTAGTAAATGCGATGCGCCAAATGCTAATTACATTTAAGTAAATAAGAGCAAATACAGGGCTATTACAAATGATTGAAGCGATTTCATAAATTCACTGTAGCTCCATTCATTGACATATGGTCACGACACACTACAGATACGTAGAAAAACTCATAAAGTTTTGTTCGGCTGAAGCCGCACATCAGGTTTCTGCCGCCAGAGCGATCGAGAGCGCAGTAAGACGAAATGGCGACAGGGGCCGAGAAAGCGTATGTCGTGCTTGAAATGCACTCACATCAGTCAGCCATAACAGTGCAACGACACTTCAGGACGAAGTTCAACAAAGATCCACCAACTGCTAACTCCATTCGGCGATGGTATGCGCAGTTTAAAGCTTCTGGATGCCTCTGTAAGGGGAAATCAACGGGTCGGCCTGCAGTGAGCGAAGAAACGGTTGAACGCGTGCGGGCAAGTTCCACGCGTAGCCCGCGGCAGTCGACGAATAAAGCAAGCAGGGAGCTAAACGTACCACAGCCGACGGTTTGGAAAATCTTTCGGAAAAGGCTAAAGCAGAAGCCTTACCGTTTACAATTGCTACAAGCCCAGACACCCGATGACAAAGTCAAACGGTTTGAATTTTCGGCGCGGTTGCAACAGCTCATGGAAGAGGGTGCGTTCAGTGCGAAACTTGTTTTCAGTGATGAAGCAACATTTTTTCTTAATGGTGAAGTGAACAGACACAATGTGCGAATCTGGGCGGTAGAGAATCCTCACGCATTCGTGCAGCAAATTCGCAATTCACCAAAAGTTAACGTGTTTTGTGCAATCTCACGGTTTAAAGTTTACGGCCCCTTTTTCTTCTGCGAAAAAAACGTTACAGGACACGTGTATCTGGACATGCTGGAAAATTGGCTCATGCTACAACTGGAGACCGACAGCGCCGACTTCATCTTTCAACAGGATGGTGCTCCACCGCACTTCCATCATGATATTCGGCATTTCTTAAACAGGAGATTGGAAAACCGATGATGGATCGGTCGTGGTGGAGATCATGATCAGCAATTCATGTCATGGCCTCCACGCTCTCCCGACTTAACCCCATGCGATTTCTTTCTGCGGGGTTATGTGAAAGATTCAGTGTTTAAACCTCCTCTACCAAGAAACGTGCCAGAACTGCGAGCTCGCATCAACGATGCTTTCGAACTCATTGATGGGAACATGCTGCGCCGAGTGTGGGAGGAACTTGATTATCGGCTTGATGTCTGCCGAATCACTAAAGGGGCACATATCGAACATTTGTGAATGCCTAAAAAAACTTTTTGAGTTTTTGTATGTGTGTGCAAAGCATTGTGAAAATGTCTCAAATAATAAAGTTATTGTAGAGCTATGAAATCGCTTCAATCATTTGTAATAACCTTGTATATATGACTACTTATCAGAAGATTCACAAAGAAATACGATCCTGGCCGGATGTCGCCAAGTGTAACCTCCCAGCAGAAATTGATAAATGGAAATGGACCCATGTGTAACCTCCTCACACAAAAAATGTTAAATAATAATGAAAAATGGAGCCAAGCGTAACCTCCTAACAGAAATAATAATATCTGGTAAATTTTATAAGGACAGCAGCGCTGACCTTCGGCCCTGTATTCTGAATAAAAAAACAAAAATTCTTACCTCAATAAAAGACTGCAAATATATCTGCTCTTAATTATACATTCTTCGACACAGCTTCGTGCAATGCTGGCGTATATATGTTATTTTGATTCTTGGAAGTAATGATAATGCATTGGAGATTGAAATGAATGCTTTTCTTTAAAAGAGTTACTTTATGTTATAAAAATTATTATTGGGGCATTTTTCTGAACAAATTAAATTACAATTAACATACATTATTAATTATGCGCAATGCTGCTTCTTTACCTTCTACAACAATACTCATCCTCCAGAACCCTGACGATAGTCGCGCGCAGACCACACAGCCGATGCATGCCGACTCCCGCAGACTACTACTGTCCACACGCTACTGTATCCGACCGACTACTACTGTCGACTCGCGCAGACTAGCGACAAGCAACAACTAACAATAAACTACTCTCTGGTCAGAGATTCTGTCATGCTTCGCCCATCGCCGGCGAAGCATTCGCCTTACAATACTGAAGTGCCAAGGAAACTGGTATAGGCATGCGTATTCGAATATAGAGATATGTAAGCAATCAGAATACGGCGCTGCGATCGACAACGCCTATATAACACATCAAGCGTCTGGCGCAGTTGTTAGATCGGTTACTGATCCTACAAAGGCAGGTTATCAAGATTTAGGTGAGTTTGAACATGGTGTTATAGTAGCCGCACGAGCAATGGGGAGCAGCATCTCCGAGGTTCCGATGAAGTGGGGATTTTCCCGTACGAGCATTTCACGAGTGTACCGTGAATATCAGTAATCCGGTAAAATATTCAATCTCCGTCATCGCTGCGGCCGCAGAAAGTTGCTCCAAGAACGGGACCGACGACGACTGAAGAGAATCATTCAACGTGACAGAAGTGTAACCCTTCCGCAAATTGCTGCAGATTTCAATGCTGAGCCATCAACAAGTGTCAGCCGCGAACCATTCAACGAAACTTCGTCGATATGGACTTTCGGAGCCGAAGGCCCACTTGTGCACCCTTGATGACTGCACGACACAAAGCTTTACACCTCGCCTGGTTCCGTCAACACCTACATTGGACTGTTGATGACTGTAAACATGTTCCCTGGTAGGTTTAGAGTTGTATCGGGCGGATGGACGTGTACGGGTATGGATACAACCTCATGAATCCCTGGACCGTGCATCTCAACAGGGGACTGTTGAAGCTGGTGGAGGCGCTATAATGGTGTGGGGTGTGTGCAGCTGGGGCGATATGGGACCCCTGATACGACTCTGGCAGGTGACAGGTACATAAGTATCCTGTATATCAGCTGCATCCATTAACGTCCATTGTGCTTTCCGACGGATTTGGGTAATGCCAGTAGGACAATGCGACACCCCATACGCCCTGAATTGGTACAGAGTGGGTCCAGGAACAGTATTCTGAGTTTAAACACTTCCGCTGCCACCAGAATCCCCTGACACTGGTATTATTGAGCATATCTTGGATGCCTTGCAACGTGCTGTTCAGAAGAGATGTCCGTCCCCTGCGGGATGTCAGTTCCCTCCAGCACTACTTTAGACATTAGTGGAGTCCATGCCAAGTCGCGTTGCGGCACTTCTGCGTGCTTGCCGCTCGCTCTTTACCTAATTGGATAGTGCCTGACTATCTCTAGGTTACGTAAATTAAGTGCTTTGCACTATTCCTGCACTTACTAATGTTTATTTTATGTGGTCCTATTGTTTGTGATGGCCTATTGTGTGTTGAGCATTTTGTGGTGGTTAATATACCTCTCTGTGGTGGCAGTTTTTCACTGCCTTAGCAGATCGGGCAATATCGTTGTGCCCCTTCTGTGTGGTTTGTTCCCGAGATTCGAGACAAGCCTATTTTCAGGCTGCTGTGACTTTTCGTAGAAAAGTCGCGCCGTCTGTCTAATTCTATCCTTAATTGTCTGTACTCCTGTGATGTAGCTCCCTAGTTGGGAATTCTCGCGGGAGTTTCATGATCATCCTAAGGATTCTACCCTGAAGGCCCTGCAATCTTCGGATGTGGCAGTCTGCCGCACTGCCCCACACGACTGCCGCATACTCCATTACCGGCCATATAAGGGCGGGAAACAGCGTAATACCGCAGCGTGCGAGTAGGGTTGACTTCTGGTTCAAGATCGGGTAAAGTGTTCTCAATCTTCCATAGGCTTTCCCCCTAATATCCCTTATGTGTGGCCCCCACGTGAGGCGTTTGTCGAGGGTCATCCCGAGGTACTTTGCAGTGCGGGACCATGGGATTGGGCCTCCCATGATCCGCAACGGTTGTAGGTCGATGGGGATCTTTTTCCTCGTGAATATGATTGCCTGACTTTTCCCGGCATTGTAATTAATTCGCCACTTTGTGGCCCATGTGCCTAGAGCGTCGCATGCCGCCTGCAGGCGGCGGCGCATGAGGTTCGCATTCGCGCTTATGGTATACAGCGCGGTGTCGTCCGTGTATAATGCGAGCGAGACTCTGTTGGCCTTTGGAGTGTCCGAGGTGTACAGGGAGTTCAGCAGGGGTCCGAAAACAGAACCCTGCGGTACTCCCGCCTAGCTGTGGATATGCCTGCTCCCGCACCGACATTGAACGTTCGTCCACTGAGATAGGACTCGATAAGACGGACGTGTGGAGTCGGTACCCCAGTGTGAACAATTTGTATAGGAGGCCCTTTTGCCATACACAGTCGAATGCCCTAGAGACATCAAGCAGCAAGGCCCCTGCGTACTGCCGATCTCCAGGGCACTCATCGCGTCCTCTGGCAGACGTAGCAGCTGTTGCTCGGTGCTGTGTCCGCGTCGGAAGCCGAATTGTTCAGGCGGGACCAGCTCCTCCGTGTTTACATGTAGCATTAGCCTTTTAGAGTACAGGCGCTCGAATATCTTAGAGATTGCCGATTTAAAAAAAAAAAAAAAAAAAAAAAAAGGGTTCAAATGGCTCTGAGCACTATGGGACTTAACATCTGAGGTCATCAGTCCCCTAGAACTTAGAACTAATTAAACCTAACGAACCTAAGGACATCACACACATCCATGCCCGAGGCAGGATTCGAACCTGCGACCGTAGCGGTCTCGCGGTTCCAGACTGTATCGCCTAGAACCGCACGGCCACTCCGGCCCGCTCTTATAGTGGTAAATGTTTATTCTGCAGCAGCAAGGGAAAGAAGAGATTGGCATGAAATAGAGGTTCCGGCCATAAAGGCTATAAACGTTTCACAGCACTAACTGCAATATCTCAACTAGCCAGGAGGATTTGGAGTTTTCTATCAGAATCTAAAATGAAGATACTAGAACTAGAACTATGAAACAAATACTGAGCACTGACAATAATCTGAATACAACTGAAGCACCAGCAAAAAAACTACAGAGTACGTATTCCTACAGAAAACGACAGTAAAATTGTATTACATTTAGTGATCAGTTTCGCATGATGCAGGGTTGTCTAGATACTTTTGACCAGGTTCAAAAATGGTTCAAATGGCTCTGAGCACTATGGGCCTTACCTTCTGAGGTCATCAGTCGCCTAGAACTTAGAACTAATCAAACCTAACTAACCTAAGGACATCACACACATCCATGCCCGAGGCAGGATTCGAACCTGCGACCGTAGCGGTTGCTCGGCTCCAGATTCTACCGCCTAGAAGCGCACGGCCACACCGGCCGGCAGATTGCCGGTAAAAGGCTGATCCTGCAGTTCTGTGGGAGCCTGATGTCTTTACCTCGTTTTGGGATAGCAACCACCTCTGCATGTTTCCATGCAGAGGGGAAGTAGCCGGTCTGAATAATTCGACTGAAGATCGCGGTGATGAGGCGAATGGCTGCTTGAGGAAGCTGAAGTAGTATAGCGTTTTCCAGCTGGTCGCACCCACCGGCTTTCTTCGGGATTAGCTGTTGCAGTTGTGCCTCTACTTCCTCCTCTGTGAATTCTTCGATGTCTGCTACTGCTTCCCCGTCGAAAAAGACTGGGAGCCGTTGCTGCACTAAAGGTATGTGCTCCTCGTCAGTGGGGTCCTCTACAGGCGTGAAGTTTTCCGCAAGGGCACTGGCCTTGGGCTCAGGCTAGCAGACCACCTCACCACCGAATAGTAGGATGCTTTGACTTTTCCTTAAGAAGTACTTCGCCATTTTCCATGCTGACCCGTTCATGATATTTGGCAGGTGCGTCAGTTTCGTTGCCTCTTCAATGTATGATGGCGGTAGACGTTGTATGTTTCGCGCATAGATTTTGACAGACGCACGAATGCCTACTAACTCTGCGGAGGCTGTCAGCTTCATGACTGCTCGGGTTTCGCCGGCGTCTTACGGCGGCCGTAGCGGCGACCTCGGCGCGCCTTCCACCGGTCGATGGCGGCCTCTGAAGCCTGCCAAGGCCGAGGCGAGGAGAGAGGCTTCCGCCGCCCCGGGAGGCGGCCGCCGGTGGGGGAGAGTCGCCCAGCGCCGCCCACAGTCCACGCCGAAAGCCCACGCCGGTCTGGAGACGGTCCCCAAAAGCCACGTCTCCCACACCAGGGGCGAGCTCCACATCGGGAGTGCCCCAGCGAAGTGTGGCAGGACCGTTCTCGTTGATTCCGAAGCTCAAATGTTCAAATGTGTGTGAAATCTTATGGGACTTAACTGCTAAGGTCAACAGTCCCTAAGCTTACACACTACTTAACCTAAATTATCCTAAGGACAAACACACACACACCCATGTCCGAGGGAGGACTCGAACCTCCGCCGGGACCAGCCGCACAGTCCATGACTGCAGTGCCTCTGACCGCTCGGCTAATCCCGCGCGTCCTCGTTGATTCAGACTGGGCGCAGAAATTAGGTTTGCAACTGAACCCACCTAAAACACAAGCAATCTTAGTCGCTCACACAAGACTCATTACTCCTCAACACAGAGAATCTCTTCCACCTTTAATCCTAAAAGGCACAGAAATAATCATTTCTTCTACTTCTGCTTAGAACTAGGGAATAATTCTGGACTATCACCTAGACTGAACACACAATTGTACCCTGTGCGAAGGGGTCAGCGTCACTTCACTCGCTACAGAAATGTACAAAAGTGTTTTCTTCCGAGCTTAAAAAGAAGCTTGTAGAGTCATACTCCCTATACTCGAGTATGGTGATGCTGTTCTCCAAGGACTTTCATACAAAAGCTCACCTGGGTTGGAACTGGCGTTGAATGCTTGTGCACGATACATTTGTGACGTGCGCTTTTTCGACCATATCACTCCTGCCTACAAACAACTATCATGGCTACGTACCAAGAAGCGCAGAGACCATCGTACCCTATACTTGCTCCATCATCTTCTCAGTCACTGCACTCCCTCTTACTTATCGTCAACTTTTACACCACTATCTGAACAGCCGCTCTGTTCCAGCACATAACACTGTCATATTCTTTAAAACCGTCTCCGTATCAGGAACCCGACTCTGGAACAATCTTCCACAAGTATCAGAGAAACCGAATCCCTCTACACCACAATTCCCTCCCACGCGCTCTCTTGTCAGCATCGTTCTCTGTCTGTATTTTATTGTTTCCTATCTTCTACGGTCACTGTCATTTCAATCTTCTCCTTCATCTAAACTCTTTTCGCTCCTGATAACTCTAATGATAGTCTCAAATCTACTAAAATAATTTGTATACTTCCTTACGCCATTCACTGTTATTGTTATTATTATTATTCTTTCCTTTCTCAGACGTTATGTCTGGTTAAAAATGGGAAGTGACGCGGACCTTGGTCAAGCGTGACTTCCTTTTAACTGTACGGTATATGTTACATTGCATTTAGGAACTTTCGCGTAATTGAACATGTATCAATAATTACAGATTTCTGTAGTTGTATTTATAAGTTTGGATGTAGCTGTATTGCGTTGATGTACTGGTGGATACTGTGTGGTGTGACTCCTGTAGTTGATAGTATAATTGGTATAATGTCAACTTTATCCTGACGCCATGTCCTTGACTTCCTCAGCCAGTTGGATGTATTTTTCAATTTTTTTCTCCTGTTTCCTTCTGTATATTTGTTGTATTGGGTATGGATATTTCGATTAGTTGTGTTAATTTCTTCTTTTTATTGGTGAGTATGATGTCAGGTTTGTTATGTGGTGTTGTTTTATCTGTTTTAATGGTTCTGTTCCAGTATAATTTGTATTCATCATTCTCCAGTACATTTTGTGGTGGCAAGTTGTTGTATGGCAAGTTGTTGATGTATTATTTTTGCTACATTGCCATGTCTTCTGGGGTATTCTGTATTTGCTAGTATTGTACATCCGCTTGTGATGTGATCTACTGTTTCTATTTGTTGTTTGCAAAGTCTGCATTTATCTGTTGTGGTATTGGGATCTTTAATAATATGCTTGCTGTAATATCTGGTGTTTATTGTTTTATCCTGTATTGCAATCACGCATCCTTCCGTCTCACTGTATATATTGCCTTTTCTTAGCCATGTGTTGGATGCGTCTTGATCGATGTGTGGCTGTGTTAGATGATACGGGTGCTTGCCATGAAGTGTTTTCTTTTTCCAATTTACTTTCTTCGTATCTGTTGATGTTATGTGATCTAAAGGGTTGTAGAAGTGGTTATGAAATTGCAGTGGTGTTGCCGGTATATTTATACGAGTGATTGCTTTGTGTATTTTGCTAGTTTCTGCTCGTTCTATAAAGAATTTTCTTAAATTGTCTACCTGTCCATAATGTAGGTTTTTTATGTCGATAAATCCCCTTCCTCCTTCCTTTCTGCTTAATGTGAATCTTTCTGTTGCTGAAAGTAAATGATGTATTCTATATTTGCGGCATTGTGATCGTGTAAGTGTATTGAGTGCTTCTAGGTCTGTGATACTCCATTTCACTATTATTATTATTTCTTTCCTTTCTCAGACGTTGTGTCTGGTATTATTATTATTATTATTAGTGTCAACTATTACAATTATTACTATTATCATAATGACAATTATTACTGTATATTTTTTGTGGAATCTTTGGTATGTGGTGCTCCTCTTCAGACGTAAGAGAGGTCCTTAATGCCCTTATCTTGTCGGGCTAATAAGCAATAAACAAATAAAGAAAGGAGCTGTAGGATACGGTGGGCGGCAATTTCAGGCTCCTTACACAACAAACAATCCTGCTGGAAGAACATCTGCAACTGAGCATTATACTAGAGGTTGAAAATACCGCTTCAGTCGTAAATTTCTTTTATTGTCACGACCGGGTTCGGGCTCTCATAAGCCCATCCTCATGTGTCGCAACTGTGCTGTGGCTCCTGAGCGCCGCGGTGGACGTGTAATACGCGCGGTGTGCTACATATGAGCTCTTTACACAAGATACTATTATACACAGGAAAATGTATAGGGAGTACTACAATGAGCGTATGAAAAGTTTGATGGATGGTCTCAGAAAATAAAGGAAACAAGAGCTACAAACAAAACACCTTTACTGGCCTTCAAAGTAATCAACAATAGCTATAACACACTTGTGACGTTGGTTTTAAAGCTGCAAGAAACTAACAGCAAACACTGCTGGTGAAATTTGTCAAAGTACAGCCGTCACACACTGCTGCATATTCTCATCTATAACAGAAGATGACATCTGCTGTACATCTACATAGATACTCCGCAATCCACCGTATGGGACGTGGCGAAGGGTACCCTGTACCACTACTAGCCATTTCTTTTCCTGTCGAATGTCTGTATGCCTCTTCATGAGCCCTAATTTCTCGTATCTTATCTTCGTGGTCCTTGCACGCGATGTTCACTAAGTGATCAAAAGTATCCGGACACCTGGCTGAAAATGACTTACAAGTTAGTGGCGCCTTCCATCGGTAATGCTGGAATTCAATATGGTGTTCGCCCACCCTTAGCCTTGATGACAGCTTCCACTCTCGCAGGCATACGTTCAATCAGGTGCTGGAAGGTTTCTTGGGGAGTGGCAGCCCATTCTTCACTGAGTGCTGCACTAAGGAGACGTATCGCTGTCGTTCGGTGAGGCCTGGCACGAAGTCGGCGTTGCAAAACCCCCAAAGGTGTTCTATAGTATTCAGTTCATGTCTCTGTGAAGGCCAGTTCATTACAGGGATGTAATTGTCGTGTAACCACAGGCCGTGCACTATGAACAGTTGCTCGATCGTGTTGAAAGATGCAATCGCCACCCCCAAACTGCTCTTCAACAGAGGGAAGCAAGAAGGTGATTAAAACATCAATGTAGACCTGTGCTGTGATAGTGCTACGCAAAACAACAAGGCGTACAAGCTAGCTCCATGAAAAACACGACCACACCATAAAACCACCGGCTCCGAATTTTAACGTTGGCACTACACACGCTGGCAGATGACGTTTACCGGGCATTCGCTATACCCACATCCCGCCATCGGATCGCCACGTTGTGTACCGTGATTCGTCACTCCATACAACGTTTTTCCACGGTTCAGTCGTCCAATGTTTGCGCTCCTTACACCAAGAGGGGCGTCGTTTGGCATTTACCGGCGTGATATGTGGCTTATGAGGAGCCGCTCGACCATGAAATCACAGTTTTCTCACCTCCCGCCTGCCATAGTACTTGCAGTGGATCCTGATGCAGTATAGAATTCCTGTATGATGGTCTGGGTACACGTCTGCATATTACATATTACGACACTCTTCAACTGTCGGCGGTCTCTGTCAGTCAACAGACGCGGTGGGCATGAGCGCTTTAATGCTGTACGTGTCTCTTCATGTTTCCACTTCACTATAACATCAGAAACAGTGGACCTAGGGGTGTTTAGGAGTGTGAAAATCTGGCGTACATACGTATGCCACAAGTGACATCCAATCACCTGACCATGTTCGAAGTCTGTGAGTTCCGCAGAGCTCCACAGTCTGCTCTCTCACGATGTATAATGAGTTCTGAGGTCACTGATATGGAGCACCTCGCAGTAGATGGCAGCACAGTTCACCAAATATGAAAACATATGTTTTGAGGGGTGTCCGGATACTTTTGATCACATAGTGTATGTTGGCGGCAGTAGAACCGTTCGGCAGTCAGCTTCAAATTTCAGTTCTCTAAATTTTCTCAGTGGTGTTTCCCAAAAAGAGCACCACCTTCCTTCCAGGGTCCCGAAACATCTCCGTAACACTTACGTGTTGTTCGAACCTACCGGTACTAAATCTAACAGCCCGCCTCTGAATAGCTTTACTGTCCTCTTTCAATCCGACCTAGTAAGGATCCCAAACATTAGAGCGGTACTCAAGAATAGGTCGCACCACCATCCTACACGTGGTCTGCTTTACAGGTGAACCACTCTTTCCCAAAATTCTCCCAATAAACCGAAGTCGACCATTCGCCTTCCCTACCACAGATCTCACATGCCGGTTCCACCTCATATCGCTTTGCAGCGTTATGCCCAGATATTTAAACGAGTTGAATGTGACACACAAGACACTACTGACATGTATCCGAACGTTAAAGGTTTGATCTTCCTGCACATCCGCATTAACTTACGTTTTTCCACATTTAGGGCCAGCTGCCATTCATCACACCAACTGTAAATTTTGTGTAAGTCGTGTTGTATCTTCCTACAGCCACTCAAGTTCGTACACCACGGCATCATCAGCTTGCTGCCGACCCTGTCCACCGAATCATTTATGTATATAGAGAACAACAGCGGTCCTACCACACTTCCCTGGGGCACTCCTGACGATACCCTTGTCTATAATGAACACTCACCATCGAGGACAACACACTCGATTCTATTATTTAAGAAGTCTTCGTGCCACTCCCATATCTGTGAACTTATTCAGTATGCTCGTAGTTTCGTTAATAGCCTGCAATTGGGCGCCGTGTCAAATGCTTTCGGGAAGTGTGGAGACTGCCTGTTGCCCTTCATCCATGGTGCCAGTACGACCTGGAGACCATGCAGCAGTCAGTGGCACGGTGTTCATCGTCTTCCTCCGCCTTCCTCTGGTAGAAAATCCACTATTCATCAAGCCCTTCGTGTCGAAATGAGTGATCAGTGTCGTCATAATCTCGAATTTTGTCGCCGACTTTCTTTGTGAGGCGGGGAAGACGATAAACACGATGCCATTTACTGTAGCTTGGTTTCCGGAACGTAACGGTAGTACGAAGTTTCATCTCCTGTAATAGATGCTGATATCCAACAATGCGTGACCACGCTGCTTCGAGCAATTATACAAGAGTTGTTTGCTAACAGTTTCCGACAGCTCTACAACCGATGTCACAAGTGTGTTGTAGCTGATGGCGATTATTTGGGAGGGTAGTAGAAGTGTTTTTCTTGTTACGCTTGTTCCTTTTTACTTTTTGAGATCTTTTAGGCGTACCTTGTACTATCGATAGTACTATGGTGTAGTCAGTGGCGGCTCATCTAGATCTACATCTACGTGATTCCTCTTCTATTCACAATAAAGTACCTGGCAGAGAGATCAATGAACCTCCTTCTAGCTGTCACTCTACCGTTCCACTCTCGAACGGCGCGCAGGAAAAACGAGCACTTAAATTTTTAAGTGCAAGCCCTTATTTCTCTTATTTATCGTGATGATCATTTCTCCCTATGTAGGTGGGTGCCAACAGAATGTTTTCGCAATCGGAAGAGAAAACTGGTGATCGAAATTTCGTGAAAAGGTCCCGTCGCAACGAAAAACGTCTTTGTTTTAATGATTGCCACACCAATTCACGTATCATGTCTGTGGCACTACCTACCCTATTTCGTGATAATACAAAACGACCTGCTCTTCTTTGAACTTTTTCGATGTCACCCATTAGTCCCACGCTGTCATCCATCAGTCCCACCTGAAGCGGATCCCACACCGCACAGCAGTACTCCAGAATAGGGCGGACAAGCGTGGTGTAAGCAGTCTCTTTAGTAGACCTGCTGCACCTTCTAAGTGTTCTGTCAATGAATCGCATTTAATTTTTGTCACCCGCCTGTAGCATCACTATCGATGGAAAAGGTGGCTAATATTTACTTGCACCGACACTCAAGTCCGGATCCGAAAGCAGGGTCATCACTGAAATAAAATACCAACATGTAGCCAGAAATACGAAACGAAGAGGTACTAGAACAAGTGGGACGGGGATAATTTATTAGCTTGCTCCCGAAGGAACTGGTTAAGGGAAAAAATTGTGGAAACAGAGGAGGAAAAGAAGAAATAAAACAGATTACCGAAGACGTTGGTTTCGGCAGATGTGTCTTCATTAAATAGGAATATTTGGAATTAAAGTCCAGGAAGAACAGAAAAAAAAAGATTTTAGGTTTTTCCGATGACATCGTAATTCTGTCAGACACAGTAAAGGACTTGGAAGAGCAGTTGAACGGAACGTACAGTGTCTTGAAAGGAGGATATAAGATGAGCATCAACAAAAGCAAAACAAGGATAATGGAATGTTGTTGTTGTCTTCCGTCCTGGACTGGTTTGATGCAGCTCTCCATGCTACTCTATCCTGTGCAAGCTTCTTCATCTCCCAGTACTTACTGCAACCTACATCCTTCTGAATCTGCTTAGTGTATTCACCTCTTGGTCTCCCTCTACAATTCTTACCCACCATGCAGCCCTCCAATGTTAAATTTGTCATCCCTTGATACCTCAGAACATGTCCTACCAACCGATCCCTTCTTCTTGTCAAGTTGTGCCACAAACTCCTCTTCTCCCCAATTCTATTCAATAAATCCTCACTAGTGACGTGATCTACCCATCTAATCTTCAGCATTCTTCTGTAGCACCACATTTCAAAAGCTTCTATTCTCTTCTTGTCCAAACTATTTATCGTCCATGTTTCACTTCCATACATGTCTACACTCCATACAAATACTTTCAGAAACGACTTCCTGACACTTAAATCTATACTCTATATTAACAAATTTCTCTTCTTCAGAAACGCTTTCCTTGCCATTGCCAGTCTACATTTTATATCCTCTCTACTTCGACCATCATCAGTTATTTTGCTCCCCAAATAGCAAAACTCCTTTACTACTTTAAGTGTCTCATTTCCTAATCTAATTCCCTCAGCATCACCCGACTTAATTCGACTACATTCCATTATCCTCGTTTTGCTTTTGTTGATGTTCATCTTATATCCTCATTTCATGACACTGTCCATTCCGTTCAACTGCTCTTCCAAGTCCTTTGCTGTCTCTGACAGAATTACAACTTCATCGGCGAACCTCAAAGTTTTTATTTCTTCTCCATGGATTTTAATTTCCGTGGAAGGTCTGCAAAATATCACATCAAGTAACAATCTGTGACTCAAACGGACTAAACGACAGTTCCAAACGCGGCGGCAATGTACAAAGAAAGAGGAAATGAAAAACTTATCAAAGAACTTCAGAAATCATGCCTCGTTCAGATCGGAGTAATCGAAGATTATATTCCTTTATCATTTAAGTATGAGCATATTTGTTCTCCACTTGGTTATACCATACCTTACTTAAAAACTTTCAAAATATAAAGGACGGGTAATGAAAAACGGGAGAATATTTGTTCTCCACTTGGTTATGCTATAAGTTACTTAAATACTCACAAAATATAAAGGACGGGTAATGTAAAATGGGACAATGTATGTCTGGTTGTCCTGAGCTACAATATATGCGCTATAACATCTTATATACTGATCCTACGACTTATCTTAGAAGCTAGATTAAGGAAAGGCAAACCTACGTTTCTTGCATTTGTAGACTTAGAGAAAGCTTTTGACAATGTTGTCTGGAATACTCTCTTTCAAATTCTGAAGGTGGCAGGTGTAAAATACAGGGAGCGAAAGGCTGTTTACAATTTGTACATAAACCAGATGGCAGTTATAAGAGTCGAGGGATATGAAAGGGAAGCAGTGATTGGGAAGGGAGTGAGACAGGGTTGTAGCCTGTCCCCGATGTTATTCAATCTGTATATTGAGCAATCAGTGAAGGAAACAAAAGAAAAATTCGGAGTAGGTATTAAAATCCATGGAGAAGAAATAAAAACTTTGAGGTTCGCCGACGACATCGTAATTCTGTCAGAGACAGCAAAGGACTTGGAAGAGCAGTTGAACGGAATGGACAGTGTCATGAAAGGAGGGTATAAGATGAACATCAACAAAAGCAAAACGCGGATAATGGAATGTAGTCGAATTAAATCGGGTGATGCTGAGGGAATTAGATTAGGAAATGAGACACATAAAGTAGTAAAGGAGTTTTGCTATTAGGGGAGCAAAATAACTGATGATGGTCGAAGTAGAGAAGATATAAAATGTAGACTGGCAATGGCAAGGAAAGCGTTTCTGAAGAAGAGGAATTTGTTAACATCGAGTATAGATTTAAGTGTCAGGAAGTCATTTCTGAAAGTATTTGTATGGATTGTAGCCATATATGGAAGTGTAACATGGACGATAAATAGTTTGGACAAGAAGAGAATAGAAGCTTTCGAAATGTAGTGCTACAGAAGGATGCTGAAGATGGGTAGATCATATAACTAATGAGGAGGTATTGAATAGAATTGGGGAGAAGAGAAGTTTGTGGCACAACTTGACTAGAAGAAGGGATCGGTTGGTAGGACATATTCTGAGGCATCAAGGGATCACTAGTTTAGTATTGGAGGGTAGCGTGGAGGGTAAAAATCGTAGAGGGAGACTAAGAGATGAATACACTAAACAGATTCAGAAGGATGTAGGTTGCAGTAGATACTGGGAGATGAAGAAGCTTGCACAGGATAGAGTAGCATGGAGAGCTGCATCAAACCAGTCTCAGGACTGAAGACCACAACAACACATTCACCCCCTGTCTAAATTCAGTATGTTGATCACAATGAAACGAAGTATTAGGGGAGCGGAAGGTAGTGTCGTCTTTTTTAAATTAAATTCTATCTTATCAGTTGTGAATAAGTTTTTATTTTTAATCAATGATGTTATCACTCTCGTTGACAACAACTTTTTGCCATATAGTGCAAATTTTCAGTGTTCGATTGATAAAAATCAGTAGGATTTTGAAAAAAAATTGAAGATGGCACTTTGCACGCCTTTCCCATTCTAAAATTTTTTACCACTAAAAACAATGTTTTAGGGATTAGAATACCAGTGGCACAATGTTAGGTGAGTACGGTGGGTGACGCAATATCTCTCGCCCCAATTCATTAATTTTTCCAGGTTTCGCCTTGCGCAGTGCGGTCCTGCATTATCGTGTTGCAGAATAACGCCTTGTCTGTCGACAATCGCTGGGCACTTTGCAATTAAGCATTGATTTACTCCATCCATTTGTTTACAGTAAAGGTCTACATTTACAGTTTGCCTAGATTTCAACTTTTCTAAAAGAACGATCCCGCAAATACTCCACCAAATATACAAAAGAGCCTTTTTGGCATGTAAACCTGGCTTAGCGCGGCGATTCATTTGGAGAGTCAGTGCCTTTTCGATTTTGGATTATCATAGAGGATTCATTGATCAAGCAATCGATAAACGTTTCCGTAGTGTGCCACTGGAGCAATGAGTTGCATCTGATGGATCGTTTAACTTTGTTTGTCTTAATCAAGCAATTGCAAATTTTTTGGATGGTCGACCAAAGATGGTTAACCTCTTCACTCCTGAGATAAAAAATGTCGCAGGAAATTTTTCTTGTCATATTTTCAAGCAAACTAAGAAACAACCATTGCTGTAGAGTGTAGGAATAATATTTATTGCAGTATTACATTATCGAACCAAATTGAAACTAGCAGATATGAATTATGACCTGAGTTCTACGTAGGGGGACCTTCAGGAAATGGACAAAATTTATTCAAATCTGAATTAATCCTCAACGTCTAGAATAGTCAACGAAAGTTAGGAAGCAAAATACAGACTCTCAGTGTAATATTTAGGCACAATAATAATGCACATCAAAAAATGGTTCAAATGGCTCTGAGCACTATGGGACTCAACTGCTGAGGTCATTAGTCCCGTAGAACTTAGAACTAGTTAAACCTAACTAACCTAAGGACATCACAAACATCCATGCCCGAGGCAGGATTCGAACCTGCGACCGTAGCGGTCCCGCGGTTCCAGACTGCAGCGCCTTTAACCGCGCGGCCACTTCGGCCGGCAATGCACATCATTTTTTATTCGTAGAAGTAACCATTTTCTGCATGCGACCAGCTGTAAACTAACGCACGAATCATACCTTACAAGGTGCTGTGCCCTGGTTTTAAAACTAAGAACTAGAAAGTCCATACTAGCAGACTTTCGATCTATAATCTGAAAAATACGCCTGTTTACGGGCAAAAAAAAAAAAAAAAAAAAAAAAAAAATGAACGAACGTCCGCGTATGTGGGTCGAGGTAAAGAAGAGGTAATAGTGTTTGACAGTTCATCGCTTGTGTAACATGGGTTGGCTTCCACTTCCACCCTTAACATGTCATTGTCTACAGCCGTTGGTCTTCCTAATCGATACGAGTCGGAAAGATGAAAATTACTTGGTTTGACCGTAGAAAACCACCTTTTCTAATGTTTTAGTAGCAGCTGTTGCTTTACTACCCCGGCGAAACTCAAAAATCATACGATGCCGGATATGTACCTCTTCTGGTATTTGGCTGGTCGTTTCATCATAAATTACAAATAAAAGAAGAGCAAGATTTAATTATTTACGAGCAAACAAGTCACTCTGACCCCCAAACTCTTTGGCACGACTTTGAAGTAGACAATGAGCTAATAAATGACAAATGAATACCGACATCCGCAGAGACAATGCATCTTCCCGTTATTCCTAATATGTTCAGCTGTGCCTACCAATCCAGTTGCACATCTGTGTCCTAGTCTCGATAATTCTACGTAAATACGCAGGATGCGGCTGGGGGAACAGTAGAGGCGGTGTGAGGCACCCTCCGCCACGCGCTGCAGAGCGGCGGATATTGCAGACAGCCGGCGGCCGGGGCAGAGGTGGCAGGCGGGCTTTCACCTGTTGTTTCCGGACGCTCCCCTTTAAAAACGCTGGGCGCCGCTTTATGCGGCCGACATCAAAGCGGGCGCGCTCGCACCTCTTTTGTTTCCACTGTGCGACTGCCGGCTGACGACTGCAGACTGCAGAGCTCAGCTGACGCGGCAGCCTTGTCATTACGGCAACCGCAGGCGGGTCAGATGTTCAGCTCGGCGCTGTAACGAGACGGCACGTCGTAATGCTCTGCCCCTCTTCGCCTGTTTGGCTTATGGCATCTGTGACTTGAGATAGGGCTTGCGTCAGGGAAAGAAAACTACGCACGCGCCCCAAAAATTTTTTTTTCTTTTGTAAAATGTTCAAATGTATGTGAAATCTTATGGGCCTTAACAGCTAAGTTCATCAGTCCCTAAGCTTACACACTACTTAAGCTAAATTATCCTGAGGACAAACACACACAACCATGCCCGAGGCAGGACTCGAACCTCCGCCGGGACCAGCCCACAGTCCATGACTGCAGCGCCTTAGACCGTTCTTTCTTTTTTTTTTTTAATCTCATTTTTTTCGCTTTCGTTCGTTGCATCTGCTCGGGGCAGACGTAGCAAGACATCCGTTTAAGTTCGTTGTTGATCGATTGACTCAGTTTTTTTAATACAGAGGGCTGCTGACCCTCTGACCGAACACGCTGAGCTACCGTGCCGGCTATCGCTCGGCTAATCCCGCGTGGCACGTCAAAAATGAAAACACTACCCAACATTAGACACATTACGGCGGTGAAGGGTGTGTGGCACTCCTTTCTTTCACATAGTACAGTAAGACAACAATAAACTGGCACCCGATAATCCGGCAGAGCCGATAGTCCGGCATGCATGAGAAATTTTCCCGTATTTTTAGCTCGGCGCAGTTGGCAGTACAATCGGACACATTCGAAAAAACATCGGAACCGTTCGGCGGGGCGCCCGTTCAGCAACAATTGACTCTCTGGCTGAGCGATTACACTCTCTCCAAGATAAGCTAGTTGCGTTGTTAGCTGTGTGCTATTATCAACGATTTTTCGCCCACTGGACGTAAGTTTACAGTATTTACATTTCCATCCTGCCAGGTCTCCCGATTCGGGCGGGAAACGCCCCATTTCCCACCTTCTTTGCCGGCCGTGGTAACCGAGCGGTTCTAGGCGCTACAGCCTGGAACCGCGCGACCGCTACGGTCGCAGGTTCGAATCCTGCCTCGGGCATGGATGAGTGTGATGTCCTTAGGTTCGTTCGGTTTAAGTAGTTCTAAGTTCTAGGGGACTGATGACCTCAGAAGGTAAGTCCTTTGCTCATTTCGTTTCTAATCGATGAACGTAAAAGTCACGTGCGACCTGTATACCGACTGTTATTTTTCCTCATTCCAGCGCATTTCGTAGAATGTATACTCGACTCGCTCAGTGTTTTGCTCTGTTTGGAGTTGTTTAAATTATGTGTTGTCACTGTTCTTAAGCGAAGCCGCTTACTAGTCAATGCTTTTACAATCGGTATAAATCTATAGAGTGGATTAGTTAAGTGTGTAATTTTGTTACCTGAATCCCTGGAAGGCTCTATTTTTGTGTAAGTGGGTATTTCACGTGTATCTGAATACTCATATTCATAGTATTAAAAAGATTGAAAAAAGAAGATTAAATTAAAACTTATAGTCAGACTCTTATAACGAAAATAAACAGTGGGTTAAATGTTTGCTATTGCATTTTTCTGTGTGTCACACATCAGTCCGCCTTAGGTAACTGGTTGCCTTTCCGAATCAACCTGTTGGGTAGTTCTCGTTTTTTGAATTTCAGTTTTTATAGCTGTTGTATAGCTCCGTGATGTCATAGGGAAAGACTCGCATCAATTGCCTTGAGATTATAGCGAAATTGAGCCGCAGTTTTTGATCATTTGTACCTTCCGATTTTAAAACTGGATTTCCTGTCAAAATGGTCACAGTACGTAGTAATAGACGGAAAGTTATCGAGTAAAACAGAAATAATATCCGGCGTTCCGCAACGAAGTGTTATATGCCCTCTATTGTTCCTGATCTATATTAACGACATAGAAGACAATCTGAGTAGCCGTCTTAGATTGTTTGCAGATGATGCCGTCATTTACCGTCGTGTAAAGTCATCAGATGATCAAAACGACTTGCAAAATGATTTAGATATATATGTATGGTGCGAAAAGTGGCAATTCACCACGAATAAAGAAAAGTGTGAAGTTATTCACATGAGTACTAGAAGAAATCAGCAAAATTTCAATTACGCGATAAGTCACAGAAGTCTGAAGGCTGTAAATTCAGCTAAATACTTAGGGATTACAATTACAGATAACCTAAACTGGAACGATCACATAGATAATATTGTGGGTAGTGCAAACCAAAGACTGCAATTCATTGGCAGAACACTTAGAAGGTGCAACAGGTCTACTAAAGAGACTGCTTACACTACGCTTGTCCGCCCTATTCTGGAGTATTGCTGTGCGGTTTGGGATCCGCATCAGGTGGGACTGACGGATGACATTGAAAAAGTACAAAGAAGGGCAGCTCGTTTTGTATTATCGCGAAATAGGGGAGATAGTGTCACAGACATGATACGTGAATTGGAGTGGCAATCATTAAAACAAAGGCGTTTTCCGTTGCGACGGGGTCTTCTCATGAAATTTCAGTCACCCGTTTTCTCCTCCGATTGCGAAAACATTCTGTTGGCACCCACCTACGTAGGGAGAAATGATCATCATGATAAAATAAGAGATATCAAGGCTCGCACAGAAAAATTTAAGTACTCGTATTTCCCGCGTGCCGCTCGAGAGTGGAACGGTAGAGGGACAACTTTAAGGTGGTTCATTGAAACCTCTGCCAGGCACTTTATTGTGACTAGCAGAGTAATCACGTAGATGTGGATGTAGATTACTGGTTTTTTAAAGTTGGCAGGTTTGCGTTTCCGTCACTGATTTATTTAGTAGTTATTAAGTAAAGCCATTATACTGCATGAATATTAAGCTATTTCTGCAACTGTCAAATCGGATAAACCACAGTACACAAAGTTCGTAAGCGCAGTGAAAATGTTTTACAAATAGAGCAAAAGTGCGCCTAAAATGACAAAATGCCCGCATATGACGTTCACAGTCCACCAAAAACTGGACATCATAAGAAGATCGGAGTAAGGTGAGAACCGAAGAAACATAATGATCTTCAGCTACGTTCGATTAAAGAAACAAAAACAACAGCTAGGAAAACATGTGTCACGATCAGCATCAGTTAAAACTCCAAACGTTAGGCGAACACCAACAAAATCAGTTAGCAACTAGTCTGACATACACTAAGGTGATAAAAGTCATGGGACAGCGATATCCACATATACAGACGGCGGTAATATCTCGTACACAGGTTATAAAAGGGCGATGCATTGCCGGAGCAGTCAATTGACTCAGGTGATTGCAAGAAGCGGTTGCCGTAATGAAAAGGCTTCCTACGTAATCGTGGGAATTAACAGAATTTGAACGCAGAATGGTAGTTGGAGCTAGACACACGGGTCTATTTCGGAATTACATTTAGGGAATTCAATATCCGGAGACCCACAGTGTCAATAGTGTACCGAAAATACGAAATATCGTATACACTACGGGCCATTAAAATTGCTACACCACGAAGATGATGTGCTACAGACGCGAAATTTAACCTACAGGAAGAAGATGCTGTGATATGCAAATATTAGCTTTTCAGAGCATTCATACAAGGTTGGCGCCGGTGGCGACATCTACAACGTGCTGACATGAGGAAAGTTTCCAACCGATTTCTCATACACAAACAGCAGTTGACCGGCGTTGTCTGCTCGCGTTGGACGAAATCCAATGACTGTTAGCAGAATATGGAGTCGGTGGGATCAGGAGGGTAATACGGAACGCCGTGCTGGATCCCAACGGCCTCGTATCACTAGCAGTCGAGATGACAGGCATCTTAACCGCATGGCTGTAACGGATCGTGCAGCCAGGTCTCGATCCCTGAGTCAACAGATGGGGACGTTTGCAAGACAACAACAATGTGCATGAACAGTTCGACGACGTTTGTAGCAGCATGAACTATCAGCTCGGAGACCATGGCTGTGGCTAGCCTTGACGCTTCATCACAGGAGCGCCTGCGATGGTGTACTCAACGACGAACCTGGGTGCACGTATGGCAAAACGCCATTTTTTCGGATGAATCCAGGTTCTGTTTACAGCATCATGATGGTCGCATCAGTGTTTGGCAACATTGCGGTGAACGCACATTGGAAGCGTGTATTCGTCATCGCCATACTGGCGTATCACCCGGCTTGATGGTATGGGGTGCCATTGGTTACACGTCTCGGTCACCTCTTGTTCCCATTGACGGCACTTTGAACAGTGGACGCTACATTTCAGATGTGTTACGACCCGTGGCTCTACCCTTCAATCGATTCCTGCGAAACCCAACATTTCAGCAGAGTAATGAACGACCGAACGTTGCAGGTCCTGTACGGGCCTTTCTGGATACAGAAAATGTTCGACTGCTGCCCTGGCCACCGCATTCTCCAGATCTCTCACCAATTGAAAACGTCTGGTCAATGGTGGCCGATCAACTGGCTCGTTACAATATGCCAGTCACTACTCTTTGATGAACTGTGGTATCGTGTTGAAGCTGCATGGGCAGCTGTACCTGTACACGCTATCCAAGCTCTGTTTGACTCAATGTCCAGGTGTATGAAGGCCGTTATTTCGGTCAGAGGTGGATGTTCTGGGTACTGATTTCTCAGGATCTATGCACCCAAATTGCGTGAAAATGTAATCACATGTCAATTGTAGTGTATTTGTCCAATGAATACCCGTTTATCATCTGCATTTCTTCTTGGTGTAGCAATTTTAATGGCCAGTAGTGTATTACCTCTCACCACGGATAACACAGTGGCCTTCGATAAATTACGGGGAGCAGTGGCGATTTCGTAGAGTTGTCAGTGCTAACAGAGAGGCAACAATGCGTGAAATAATAGCAAAAATCAATGTGTTAGGTACGACTAACGAATCCGTTAGGAGGGTGCCGCGAAATTTGGCGCCAATGGGCTGTGGCAGCAGACGACCGACGTAAGTGCCGTTGCTAACAGCACGACAACGCCCGCAGCGCCTCTACTGTGCTCCCGCCCATATCAGTTAGACACTAGATGACTGGACAGATGAGTCCCGATTCCAGTTGGTAAGAGCTGGTGGCATGGTTCGAATGAGGCGCAGACCCTTGAAACCATGGACCTAGGTTGTCAACAAGCTTTGTGAAAACTGGTGGTGGCTCCATAATGCTGTGGGCCGTGTTTACATGGAATGGACTGGCTGCTCTGGTCCAACAGAACCGATCATTGACTGGAAATGGTTATGTTTCGCTACTTGGAGACCATCTGTTGCCATTCATCGACTTCATGCTGCCAAACAACGATGGAATTTTTATAGATGACAATGCGCCATGTCACCACGCCACAATTGTTCCCGATTGGTTTGAAGAACATTTTGGACAGTTCCGGCGAAAGATTTTGGACCCAGATCGCGCGAAATGAATCCCATCGAACATTTATGGGACAAATCGAGAGGTCAGTTCGTGTACAAAATCCTGCACCGGCAACGCTATAGAGGCAACGACTATAGAGGCAGCATGCCTTAGTATTTCTGCAGAGGACTTCCAAAAACTTGTTGAATCAAAAAAATGCCTTTGAGCGCTTTGGGACTTAACTTCTGAGGCCATCAGTCGCCTAGAACTTAGAACTACTTAAACCTAACTAACCTAAGGACATCACACACATCCATGCCCGAGGCAAGATTCGAACCTGCGACCGTAGCGGTCGCGCGGTCCCAGAGTGAAGCGCCTAGAACCACTCGGCCACTCCGGCCGGCCTTGTTAAATCAATGCCACATCGAGTTGCTGCACTAAGCTGGGAAAAAGGAGGTCCGACAGAATATTAGGAGGTGTCTCATGACTTTTGTCACCTGAGTGTACTGTTCGTCGTCGACAACGCCCGGTATCTCCACTATTCCAAAGACAACGATCCCAATTAAGCTGCACCCATATTCTTTGTAACAATTTTGATTAATTAGTTTGTTCTTGAACTTTTCAAATCTCGGTTCTAGCCACTACAGTCTGGAGCCGCGTGACCGCTACGGTCGCAGATTCGAATCCTGCCTCCGGCATGGATGTGTGTGATGTCCTTAGGTTGGTTATGTTTCAGTAGTTCTAAGTTCTAGGGGACTGATGACCAAAGTAGTTAAGTCCCATAGTGCTCAGAGCCATTTTTTTTTTCAAATCTATGGTGTTCTTGAAGACTGTTTCATCAGTAATAGTGCGTCTGTTGTCGATGTTCCTTTTGGTCAATCCATTTGTACTTCACGTAATAAAGAGTCTGCCGTTGCTTTTAATCTGCTGTTCATGATATTACCTTAAGCATTCTACAATTCAGGAAGTTACTTCAGTCTGCTGTTTTAAACAACGACGTATCTTTTGTCTAACTTTTGAGAACATTTCTCGTAGGAAAGCAACGGTCTGGCATAAGGCACTTTAAAAATGAATTATAAACAGTCTCAACCGCAAAACCATTTATTTTGGTGGTAACTGGTTTCGGTCAATATTTGGCCATCCTCAGACCGTCATAGTATGATGGTAGGCGACGGTGGTGAACGGAGCGGATGTTGTAACTTCACGAACGTCAACTGCTCAGGCTGACGTTCGTGGAGTTACGAGAGCCGCTCCGTTGCGTACAGGCTGTCTAGCACGCAGACGGGTTGGGTTCAGTCCCTCAACTGGCTCCTTCTAACCAACACAAGGGCCATCGCTGGTACCGAGGCAGAACCAGCTTTCATCAGACAACACAACTGATCTCCACCCTGCCCTCCAACTCAACTCTCGTTTGACACCACTGAGTCGAAATGGTCAGTGGAATACACGTTACAGGGCATCTGGCTCGGAGCTGTCCTTGACGTAATCGATTCCTAAGATTCGTTGTGTCACTGGGATGCTAACCGATGCTCAAATTGCTGCTGCAGATGCAGTGCGATGTTACAGACCCATATGCCGAACACGATGGCCTATCGTCTTGTGGTAAGTGGCCGTCTGGAGCCGGGCCATCTCGCGACCGCACAGTCCCGTAACCACCGCTCCCAGCAGCAGTGGCTGCATTCTTGCCAAGTCTTTCTGTAATAACACAGCTTCTCGTAGCCCTATTATATGACCTTGTTGAAACTCAGTGGGACGTTCATAGTGGCTTCTTCGTCGCTTTAGCCGCATTGCAGTGGCGCGGTTACTTTCGTCATTACGTACCTGCACCTACCTGTGAACTCGTTGCAGCAGTTCGCCGGTAGGAAAGCCGAGCAGAAACCTGCCGTACTGCAACTCGCACTAGGCTGCAACCAACGTAACTATTCAAAGAATCGGGAAAAGATCTTAATTTTGAATGAAAGGTGGAAATAGTGGCAAAACTTCGGTATATTCTGAACCTTGATAATGTACACGTTCACTGCCAAGCCCGTGCTAATCCTATCACAGTCACGCACAAACCCTTTCATTATGTTAGCAAGTTGATGGTAACGTATTTCCCGAAATCTGAACAGCTACTAAGCACGGATTGTTCTTAAATGAAAATGCTGGCCCGTGCGGTTCTAGGCGCTACAGTCTGGAACCGAACGACCGCTACGGTCGCAGGATCGAATCCTGCCTCGGGCATGGATGTGTGTGATGTCCTTAGGTTCGTTAGGTTTAATTAGTTCTAGGCGACTGATGACCTCAGAAGTTAAGTCGCATAGTACTCAGAGCCATTTTTTTGAAAATCCTGGCCATACTATTAAGTTTGTCGGTGTCTAATGCACTCCATTTTTTAGACAGCGATCTGCTCATTATGCCACGCGGAATTACTGTCTTTTCTCATACACAAAATTGCTTTAAAAAGTCCGTACTTTCTAAAAAAAAAACACCGGAATAAATACGCCTTCACTTTAAAACACTTTTGAAGCATGTAGCACAACTAAAACCGGCAAATTATAACTTCCTTCGTAGATCGTACTTCACACGACCGTACCATTGAAAGGCTGGACTCCCATTACCTTAGACTGTTGTCAGCATTCTATATCTCCAAGAGAAAAGACGCGCGAAGAATAGTCCGTCTGATTGGTCAGTTTTCTTTAAGGTGAAAGGTGGCTACACTGTGCCACTGCGCCAGAGATTGCGCCAAAGAATACTATTAAGCCGCCTCCTCAGTGCTTGTTGAAAGTTGGTGGCAGTCAGTGCTTGTGAAGAGATCGTAGAGGACAGTTTTGTCGAGAGCTCGTGGTTGTTGTGAAGTTGGAGCAAGATGTTGTAGTAAAGAGTATAGTTCCATGTCTTATGCAGTTATTTGATGGGAGAGATAGCAGATGTTATTGTAATGAGTGCATTTCGTCAATATATATGAAGGTAAAATTTATAATGTTCCTTTATTAGTTGTGTATCTGAAATAATGTGTCACTACAGGTTCAGTCAACAAAGCATCTGGCTCGTGTTCTTGTATTAGAGTGAATTTTGGTTTTCTTGCGTAATTATAGTTTTTCTAAATTTCTTTTGTCACGTCGGTATAATTGGAATTTAAAAATTCTTGTCTTGTTGGAAAAGAACCGTGCCAGATGTGGGCGTTGAGTCACACTCCCACATACAGAACAGTTACTCTTGTGCTCATTGGTTTCGTAGATTTTTATAGTTGCTGGGGTCTTAATTAATTAACTGTGTTTACGAAAATTTTCTTACATTGTTCTTTGCAGTCAGATAGCGTAAAAATTCTAGTCAGGGCCAACCGATTACGAGACTTACGTAATCGGACATACTAAAATTAAAATTACAATCAAATTTATTTAATTAAGCCCCCATGCACGTGGCGACCGCTGCTTCGGATCGTCCCTTGGAATTTTTCTGATTGTGAAAATTGTAGACTGTAGTATTGTTGTAGTAATTTTGAGTTTAGTGATTGTAGTCTGTATTGAGTGTGTAGATTTGGTAATTTGCATTCTTCTAATGGTATTTTTCAAAATTTAATTTTTATTGCCTTGTATACGCGTTTGACAATTTTGTGCAATTATTTCAATTGTTCGTTAATCGTGTTTGAGGGAGACATCTAGTGTGAATAGTATTGTTGGAGATAAAGAGTCATTGTGTGTAATTTTCGTACAGTGACGAATCTTTCGTATATTTTGTAAATGATTACGCGATCTATGAAAAAGGCGAAAATGATGAATAGTGAGAATAACGAAATTGTTGACATGGCGAACTCGCCAACACAGGAAAACAGTATGGTGGATGATGGAGTTGAAAACAATGTAATAAGTCGGGAAAATAGTCCAGAACCATTTCAAAATTTTTCTCAATCAGAAAATTCACAGAATACGAGATTAGCGATAGAAGATCCTGAAATAGTATCGAACACAGATAGCTTTATGGCTATGCAGAAGGAAGTTAGTTTTGTGGGAAATGTTAGGGGCGAAAGGAATTTCGAAAAAGTTAGTACGGAGCAGTTGATGAGTGCAATATTAAATTTGGGAGCACAGTTACGATCTGAATTAAAAACAGAGATAGGAACAATTAAAACTGAGATGGGAACAATTAAAACACAGATGGGAACAATGGAAACACGGTTTGGATCTGAATTAAAAACAGAGATGGGAACTTTACGGGCTGAATTAAAAACTGATATGGGAACAATGGAAACTCGGTTAGGATCTGAATTTAAAACAGAGATGGGAACTTTGGAAACACGGATAGATTCACGAATAGGGACATGTTTCAAAAATATGAAAGATGAATTAAAGAAAGAAATCAGGGAAGAAGTACAACCGATTCTGAATTCTCACAATAATAGATTAATTGCAGTAGAAATCAGACAAAGGGAACAGGATAGAGAACAGGAAGAAAGAGATCGCGTGATAGTACAGAATTTTTCAGAGTTAAATTTACAACGTGCAAAGGATAAGGAAGAAATATTTGAAAGAATCGAGGAATCCGTACCAAATGACAGAATAAATAATCTAACACAACAATATGAACAGCTAGCTACCAAATGTGACAATACTGAAACCCGAGTCGCGACACTTACGGAAGACGTAAATAAACAGAAAGAACAATTTGGTGACTTATCGGAAAGAGTGGAGGAAATTTCAGATAAACTGACAAATCTTAGTTTACATGGGGACAGAGATTCGGATGATACAGCTCCATTACCATTTGCAGAAACCGAAGAATACCAGAACATAAATAAGCATGTTGAAAATCAGGGAAAATTTAATGAACGCGTGAAAAGGGAATTTGAGGCATTACGAAAGCAAGTCAAGCTGATCGAAGGGGAAATTGTAGGAAAAGATAGCAGAAGAAATTTAGAATCACAGGTAGCAGAGGGGTTTGAAGAAAATAATTTGTTTCATTTACGGGATGCAACAAGAGAGCGCCAGGCGCGCGAACTTTACAATAATCGACATTCGGACCGGGACAGACGCGGTAGGTCTTTGTCGCCACGAGGCGAAAACTTTGATTATAAACACTTTTTGACTGTCCGGAAATTTAAGATCTTCCGCAATTCTAAGAATGACATACATCCATGTGCATGGCTAGATCAATTTATGTACGCACTTCCACCAAATTGGCCACTAAGTCACAAACTAGAATTCATGTGTGGATATTTAGAAAACGAACCGGCGACGCGGATGCGCGCACTCATTAGAGATTGCAATAATTTAAATGATTTTTATCATGCATTTCTATCGGCATATTGGTCCGAAAACACACAAGACAGAGTCAAACATAGTCTGATTATGCAGCGTAATTTTAAACAGTCTGAGTTCCGCACGCCGGCGGAGTACTTTGAAGACATGATTCGAAAGAATCAGTTTCTGTCCAACCCTTATAGCCCGACTGAATTAATTCGCATTTGTTTAACTAAGTTGCCACAATCCATAAGACAAATTGCTTTGGCCGGAAGATGTAAAGACGACATCGAGACGTTTAAGACTTTGTTGCAAGAATTGGAGTATGACAACGACGACGGGACTTCTTGTAACTTTTTCAGTAACAGTAATTACAATAGACTTTCAGAGAAAAGAAATAGTGATCGGAACGGGCGTTATATGGGTAATTTTGAGAATGACAGACGTAACAGACACGACAATAGATACCAGCCCTATGACAATAACAGACGTTCTAACAGAAATTACACAGACAACTATAACAACGGTAATTCGTATCGGAATGATCAATCATACGGAAACAGTAATCGGTATTATCAAGACAGAAATTATTCAAACAGTAATAGAAACTCTTACTACAGAAACAATCAGGGGAGTAGATACAACAATAATTTCAGAAGTGACAGTCGAAATTACACAAGAAGTAGTTATGCAGACAGACAGGAAAATAGAAATTTTAATAACAGACACAACCCAGAATTTGCATCTAGCAGACAGGAGGGACCTAATTGGCATCCTCCACGTGACAGAACTTCTGAGAGACAAGTGCAAATCGTTGAAATGGATCCGCGAAATGACGCGAATACTCAAAGACGTGACGCAAACAATCGACAATGACTTGTAGCTTCGGCTTCTGGCAGCAATATAGACGGCTCAGAAAGTAATGACACTACGACTTTACACTACGTACGCCTGGAAGACATGAGAGACATTTTGTTAGATGAAAAGGAAAATAATGTAGACGCATTTTTACATCCTGTTATTGAAGTATGTGTGGGTAAGAATAAGTTCACTGCAGTTTTAGATTCTGGGAGCCCATTGAATGTCATTAGTGAATCAGTTTTTCGTATATGTGAAAGAACTATTGCCTGTCCTGTGTTACCTATTTCTAAAACTACAATTCGAGGTGCGATTTCTGGAAAAAGTGTGGAGGTCAAACAACAGACCAATTTAAATTTCATTTGTCAAGAATACGAATTTTCTGCTAATTTTATTATTGTTCCATTACTCAGTACACAAATTATATTAGGTATGGAGTTTCTTAACGCACATAAGGCAATTTTGAACTTTAAAGAAGGAAGTGTAAATTTGACTGTTGCTGGGATGCCGAAATGTTTAAAATTTTTCGAGTGTTTAACAAGATCTGAGTCAGATACAAAATGTTTAAGGTTTCTTACTTCTGATGTTTTCGTTGAGCATTATGACGACAATGTGTTTATTCATGATAATGACAATAGATACAGAGACGCGATGGATGAGATAATTAATAGCGAAGAGTTAATTAATGAAAAGGTTAAGAAAGCTGAAGTGCCAGATGACGTTGCAAGAGAAGAGCTGCACCACATTTTGACTTCACATGCTACAGTGTTTAGTCATCACACAGGAACTATACAAGGCATACAATATTTATTTAAAGTAAAAGAACACACACCATTTCGCGGGAAAACGTACGCTATTCCTTTGGCTTACAGAGACAAGGTTAAGAATGAACTTCAGTACATGTTAGATCAGGGCATTATTGAGCCTGCAGTCAGTCCTTATACTAGCCCATTACACGTTGTTCTTAAAAAGGATGGATCAATTCGTCTGGTTCTGGATTCCAGACAAATAAATAACATCATCATTCCTGAAACTGACCGCCCACAAAATTTAGATGAACTTCTTCAACATTTCCATGGAATTAAAGTTTTATCCACGATTGATATGCGCGCAAGTTTTTGGCAAATAGAACTCCACCCCGACTGTAGAAAATACACCGCCTTTTTAGCCTTTGGTAACTGTTACCAATTTCGGAAATTACCGTTTGGACTTACAGTATCTTCAGCAGCATTCATTCGTAGCTTAAATGAAATTTTACCTGTTTGTCTTCGTGACAATATTACTTCTTATGTTGACGACATTCTTATCGCTAAACGTTCTTGGAGTGAACACAACAAAATTTTGGACTCATTATTACGTATCTTTGCAAAAGTTGGCATGACAGTGAACTTGGAAAAATCTGAATTTGGTCGTTCTCAGGTGAAATTTCTCGGTCACATTATTTCTACAGAAGGTATTCTTCCTGATCCAGAGAAATTAGACGCTATTCGTAATTATGCTGTACCTACCACAAAACGTGATGTTCGTAGTTTGCTTGGTGTCTGTAATTTTCTTAGACGCTTTGTTAGATTGGACGATTTGGCCACACCTCGTTTTTGCGATCTATCTGGAAAGTTCTTTTTAAACAAAAATCGGTCGACAGCTCCGTTTGGTTAGTTTGTATTCCTGATGAGTGGGTTAATAAGCTGATTTGGTATACGCATTTCAGTTATGCACACTTTGGTCCCCGAAAATGCTTTCACAAATTACGAGAAAATTGCTACTTCTGTAATATGGAAAAACGTATTCGATCTGTTCTTGCCAAATGCAAATTATGTCAAATGGCTAAGCCTCCAACGATTTCTCACAGAGCACCGTTGTTTCCCATCATTCCAGCGAAATTAAAGGAGATGGCTGCAGTCGATTTGTTCGGTCCAGTGGTTCGATCTACTAATGGTTTTGCGTACATTTTCGTAGCAGTGGAACTGACGTCAAAATATGTGTGTTTTACACCTTTACGCAAAGCAACAGCTCGTTCAGTATCTAACGCTTTTATCAAACATTTTCTTAAAGAAGTTGGTCACGTTGATAAGGTTATATCAGATAATGGATCACAGTTTCGTTCTAAAATTTGGCTTCGTACTCTTCAGCGTCGTAAAATTAAACCAATCTTCATTTCACTTTTTCACCCTCAATCTAACGCTTCAGAGAGATGGATGAAGGAAATCAATAAATTGTGCCGTCTTTATTGTCATCAGAATCACAGAACTTGGGATCAGTATCTTCATATTTTTCAAAACATTCTGAATGAACTCCCTAATGATTCAACTTCTTTACCGCCTCTATTGATATTAA
The DNA here is from genome assembly GCF_023864345.2 of Schistocerca serialis cubense. NCBI lineage: Eukaryota > Metazoa > Arthropoda > Insecta > Orthoptera > Acrididae > Schistocerca > Schistocerca serialis. The sequence continues at coordinate 1,164,856,652 of NC_064638.1, read as the reverse complement.
AAAATAAAGCACCGACAAATCGCATTTCTGAAATAGTTCCTTTTCCACCTTCACGGAAACTACGGCATTCTGAAGTTGTGAACATGGCTCTACGAAATATTGCATCCGCGGCTGCTAGAAGAAAGAAATCGGCGAAACGTCCTGGTCGTTTAAAAAATTTGTCAGTTGGTCAGAAGGTATTAATTAAGTCCCACCGTTTGTCTCATAAAGGAAAAGGCTTATGTCGCAAATTTTTTCTGCTTTATAACGGTCCATACAGAATTCGCAAAATTATACATGATAACACTGTTGAAGTAGGAACTCTTAAATCTCGACGCTCTAAAGGAATACACCATATATCTAACGTAAAAATTTTTGTGGAATGACATACTTTAGAGAAACTAACAACTACATGTAAACACGCAGAGAGCACAAGGATACCGCGCTGTGTTTTGGCGGCGGCACATACTCAAAGCAACAGTCAAGTCTGCGCGCCGCACAAGGCAGTCGTTGACCGCGAACAATTGCTTCCTACGTCACGCGCCTACAGCTGATCGAGCGCTCAGTGCGAATGCACTGACAGCCGTAAACAAATACACAGTCTAATTTCTCCGACTAAATTCAGTATAAAGCTATAGTGACTTGATGAATTTTGTTATTAACATTCAGTATTTTTCAGGATACGGTTGTATAAAATATTTAAGACCTTCAGGTAAATTCTGTGCGTGTCCGACGTTAAGACGACTTGCTATCGAGAAATTTTCAGGAAGAATGTAATTTCGAAGAAGAAACTAATAAACTAAAAAGGGTAATTATTAATTGAGTTCATTTTACAGGTAACATATTTCCACATAGGTACGTACTTTAGACGTAATTTGCTGCTCGCGATTACGTGATTCATACTTTGTGCTAATTTCATGTTCTATGGATTTACTTGTGAAGCGACGTGCTTGTATACATTTACTGATTTTGACAATTATTGGTTAATGAACTGGGTTGACTTGTATATATTATGCATCGCTTGGCTACTATGCTTTTTCACTGATGTCATATTTTTTTTTTAATTATGTGCCTGCTGTGCTTATTTATTTAAATTGTAATGGTAACCTGATTTATTGTGCTGATGTGTTTAGGTATGTAAGTTATACTTTGTGATTTATCTGCTTGCGCCTCCATGTTTACTTATTAAGATTACATATGAACATTTATTTGCTTATGCTGATATGATGCTAATGACCTGTTTATTACGTAAGATATATGTTTGCTGCTTTTTGTATGGATTACATATTTACACATTTCTGTTTTGTTGCCATAACTGCTCTTTAATTTGGTGTATAGAAATGCTGATATACTGTGTATAAACATAGAGTTTAGGTCACACTATTGGATTAATTATAGATCGTTCGCTTGGCAGAGCCTCGTTGTAGGGATTGTGCTGCATCCACTTGTTGACATTCTGTTCTTTACTGGTCTATTTACTCGCTATTGCTTGTTTTGCTTACGCTCAGTGCCTTATATTTTTAAGATAAGAAAATTCACTGCTATAATTCGACGAACGACATTAGTACAAGAAAGTCATTGAAGTCACATGAGCTGAGGTTTTATGGAAGCTGTATAAATTTATGCTAATAGGAAGGAAGCTAACGACATGAAAGACCGAAACTAGGTTTAGACTATTGACAGCATTACACTGCATTTTTCGTGAGCAATTGAAATAGGAAGTGACACTTGACACAAAAATACTCCACATGTTTGCTTCTGTCTGCCATAATTCTTGAAGTGGTGTACACACTGTGAAATATTATGATCATTCACACTCCGTAATCGTACTTAATTACTGAGAGTTATTCGAACTAAGTCTGTTAGAGGTCATGTATGCATTTCTTTGTTTATAATTTATGATGAGTAGAAAATTTGGGTCAGATGGATTACACAGAGGTTGTGTGTTGACAATGTGTCTTCGGATTGTATGAGATGATGAGGTTTGCATTAGGATTTTATCTGTACTTGTTCAAGGAGACTGACTAGAGGAAAGAGTTGTTATGGAAGTGAAATGATATTGGTGCTGAGGTTTATATGTAGCGACGTATTATTGAGGTATTGAGAGTATATTAAGTTGTTGATTATTGGAGTTTTTGTGGACAAGAGGTAAGGTAAATGATATTGATGATCGATGTATTGAAGAGGTATTAGTGACGTCTTGAGATTATGTGATGCAGATGATTATTGGAATTTTGGTGTATAAGAGGTAAAGTAAGTGAGGAGCATTTTTTTTTTTGTTGGTCTTAATGGAACAAGGAGGATGAAGAGAGCAGACTAGAACACTAAAATAGAAGGAAGATGGTCTATACACACACTTTGTTAAATAACTAAGCAGTATATACTTTTTTTTTGGAGAGAGGAAGTAATTGCATATCTTGGCTCACTGACAGTTGTTCAGCAACAGTACATTTGATCTGGCTTGGCAAACATTGGTCTTGACATGATGACTATGACGTTGACTTAACTATTAGTGACTGTTATACATTGCTGCCAGTACTACTTGATACACATGATGAACATCAGATTTTGACAGAATTACATTTACACAATTAACACTATTCAGTTACACAGTAGTACTTAATGTGGATGAGAGATGAGTGAGTGTGTTCTGTGTGTTTTCCTTTACTAATCCTACCCACCTATCTCCTAAATATAATTTTATTTGTTGGTAGTGGCTTGCACTGACACCCATGAATATTATAGGTTTACTGGTATTTGTGTATTGTAATAGTTAATAGGATAATTATCTGATATCATTTGTGTGTTTGTTATGATTTGTATCTTACTGTAAAAGCATTTGTATGTGCATTCAAACTATTGTTCATGCCTGAACTGTCTGATTAGTGAAGATAAATATTCTGAACTGTTACCTGCACTTTTCAACATGATGTGTGACATTTGGTCGTGTTTAATTTCTGCTGATGAACAGTGTGATCAGTGCTAATGAATTTGATGGAACTGCTTCTACTGAAAAGATGTCCCCTGTTGCTGTGTGCACCTGATCAACATTGCTGATGCCACTAATGGACTGTTTTTACTGAAATGGTGTCACTTGTTGGTGTCTGCACCTGCACTCAACATTGCTGGGTGCAACTGATGAACTGTTTCTACTGAAATGAAGTCACTTGTTGCTGTTTGCACCTGCTCAACATTGCTGGGTGCAATTGATGAACTGAACTGTTTTTACTGAAATGAAGTCACTTGTTGCTGTCTGCACCTACTCAACATTGCTGGGTGCCTCTGATGGACTGCTTCTACTGAACTAATGTGACTTGTTGCTGTGTGTACCTCTTGAACTTTACTGAGTGCCACTGTTAGAACTGTTTCTACTGAAATGATGTTACTTTTTGCTGTCTGCACCTACTCAACATTGCTGGGTGCCACAGATGGACTGTTTTTACTGAAATGGTATTACTTGTTGGTGTCTGCACCTGCTCTCAACTTTACTGGGTGCCACAGATGGAACTGCTTCTGCTGAAATGATGTCACTTGTTGGTGTCTGCACCTACTCAACATTGCTGGGTGCAACTGATGAACTGTTTCTACTGAAATGAAGTCACTTGTTGCTGTCTCACCTACTCAACATTGCTGGGTGCCACTGATGAACTGCTTCTACTGAATTAATGTGACTTGTTGCTGGGTGTACCTGCTAAACTTTACTGGGTGCCACTGATGGACTGCTTTTACTGAAAAGATGTTACCTGTTGGTGTTCTTTTTTTGTATAAACTAATCATTGAAAGCATTTTATGTGAACATTTGTATAAACTGATTTTTTTGTATATTGTGTAAACTATTATGTAAAGTCACATGTATGAAAATAATTTGTATTGCCTTCTGTATTTCATATGTTAGGTTAGTAAAAGGTCAGTGCAAAGCCAAAATTTTTAACTAATTATGTGATGTTTAGGTATTAATATTATCTTTTATTTTTGTCTGTATTTTTCTGGACGAATTTGGTGGTATTTTCACCACCAATGCTGGCAAAAATACCATCAAATTCTGGCCTGTGGAGGAGGGGCATATGAAAGGTGGCTACACTGTGCCACTGCGCCAGAGATTGCGCCAAAGAATACTATTAAGCCGCCTCCTCAGTGCTTGTTGAAAGTTGGTGGCAGTCAGTGCTTGTGAAGAGATCGTAGAGGACAGTTTTGTCGAGAGCTCGTGGTTGTTGTGAAGTTGGAGCAAGATGTTGTAGTAAAGAGTATAGTTCCATGTCTTATGCAGTTATTTGATGGGAGAGATAGCAGATGTTATTGTAATGAGTGCATTTCGTCAATATATATGAAGGTAAAATTTATAATGTTCCTTTATTAGTTGTGTATCTGAAATAATGTGTCACTACAGGTTCAGTCAACAAAGCATCTGGCTCGTGTTCTTGTATTAGAGTGAATTTTGGTTTTCTTGCGTAATTATAGTTTTTCTAAATTTCTTTTGTCACGTCGGTATAATTGGAATTTAAAAATTCTTGTCTTGTTGGAAAAGAACCGTGCCAGATGTGGGCGTTGAGTCACACTCCCACATACAGAACAGTTACTCTTGTGCTCATTGGTTTCGTAGATTTTTATAGTTGCTGGGGTCTTAATTAATTAACTGTGTTTACGAAAATTTTCTTACATTGTTCTTTGCAGTCAGATAGCGTAAAAATTCTAGTCAGGGCCAACCGATTACGAGACTTACGTAATCGGACATACTAAAATTAAAATTACAATCAAATTTATTTAATTAAGCCCCCATGCAAAGGTCGATAGAAAAACATTATTCTCCCGCGTTAGTCCGGACTTTTCATGACTACAAATAACACACTTTCGAACTGTACGTTTTTCCGAAATAAATATTTAACATTCTGATATTTTAGAATGAAATTTTCACTCTACAGCGAAGTGTGCGCTCATATGAAACTTCCTGGCACATCAAAACTGTGTGCCAGACCGAGATTCGAACTCGGGACCTTTGCCTTTCGCGGGCAAGTGCTCTACCATCTGAGCTACCCAAGCACGACTGACAACCCGTCCTCACAGCTTTAATTCCGCCAGTACCTCGTCTCCTACCTTCCAAACTGCCACGTTGATCTGCCAGCAAGTTTCATATCAGCACACACCCGGCTGTAGAGTGAAAATTTCATTCTAGAAACAAGCCCCAAGCTGTGGCTAAGCCATGTCTCCGCAATATCCTTTCTTCCAGGAGTGCTAGTTCCGCAAGGTTCGCAGGAGAGCTTCTGTAAAGTTTGGAAGGTAGGAGACGAGGTACTGGCGGAATTAAAGCTGTGAGGACGGGTTGTCAGTCGTGCTTAGGTAGCTCAGATGATAGAGCACTTGCCCGCGAAAGGCAAAGGTCCCGAGTTCGAATCACGGTCTGGCACACAGTTTTGATCTGCCAGGAAGTTTCATTCTAATATTTTGTTTATACTTTACGTTATTAACTATTTTCATTTGCACTGGAATTAGCTTTCCTTTTACCATAAACTTACTTAACATATTGTGATACGAAATTCCGTGTCGTCTGCGTTCACACTGTCTTAAAACTTCCTCACACTAGTTCCTACGGCGTTCATTAGTAGAACAATGATCTACATATTTACTTTAGGCCACATTCACGCATTATTCACACTACTAAAAGCATATACAAAACTGTACAAACATAAATAAACAAAAGCACCTTCAAGAAATAAACAGAACAATTCAAAAAAACGTTCTCTTGACCTGTTTCTTGAATGTCTCTGTGCACTACTGTCCGCTAGCAGATGAAAATTAGAACTGTGTACTCGACTGAACTCAGTTCAGACCATCTGCCACTGTACAGGCATGGGTCTTTCTCCCAGTACACAGGCTCTAGACACGAGCGAGCCTTAGCATTCTTGACCAACATCAGCTCAGCTCCTCCACTATCAAAAATAACTAACGCACACGACCGTTACAGCGTGTGTTTATAGCAAACCTGATTTGCATCCTTGCACTGGCGCTACTAACGCCACTCTCATGCGACTGGCGCCAAATCTGAACAGACAACGCCATTCAGATGTAGAAACACGCCTACCAAATTTCTCGTTTATGTCGCACGGCTCCTTCTAGGTGCTGCGATTCTTTTCCGTCAGTGTATTGTAGCCTCTCCGGGAGGACCTTGTCATTTATTCTTGTGCCCCGTGCGCAATGACAGCACGTTAAGTTGGAACAATTTAAAAGACTGGCCATGTGTATGAAATTGAGGCGTCGTTGGAAAACGGAAGAGGCTAACGCGGATACTTCCATCACACTCCTGCAGCCGCTCTGGACCAGACCATCTCGATGATACTTACTAAAGCCGAGGTAATGTCAAAACAGTTTTTTCTCTCTCTTCTTTTCCTTGCAGAATCGTTAACGGCGCCGGATTCGCAGTGCTCTCTCCCTGCCCCGCTCCACTGTGCGGATCTAATCTCAACATCTTTTCTTTTCGGAACTTATGGCGCTTATTTCTCTCGCTAATGGATTGTGGCCAGAAATCGTTTATTTTCCTTTGTGGCTGCCGCGACCCAGGGACGTGTTTCTGCAGCTAAGTAACCGTATTATTTCCTGAGCCTGCACGGAAGCAGGCGGCAAAAGAATGGTGGCCGAGAGATGTGTCCAATTCTGGCCGGAAATTCGCCTATACTCTCTGAACTCGGGAGATCGCAGAGGTTTCGAGGGATCTTCAGAATGAAGTTTCAGAATTTGAAGAAGTGAGAAAAACACTGAATAATAATTTGGTAATAATAATATCCTGGAATAGAATGGCTATTTCCAACTGTGTACTCCGTCAGTTAAAAAAAATTCGAGACTGGATTAATAAACAGTAGACAAGGGTTAGAATGGTGGATCCAGTGCTCCATAAGTTCTGCATTATATCCCTGTCAGCACAGTACAGCGCACAGAACGTTCATACAACCTTGTCAATCTGTCAGAAAAGTCGTTCTTCGGGTTGTTGTTCAACACATCAGCTTGAATGCCAGTTATATCGTCAAAGCGTTGACTCTTTCTGTGAATCTCTGCCCTTGGTCGTTTGAGGTAGATTCACAGAGTCTCAACGTACGCGATCTGCAAAGGGGACCGCATATAGTACGCTAGAGACACCTTTCGTATAGTACTGCTCGAGTGGTTGGGATAAAAGGAAGACGTCGAAGGAATTCAGAGGAGGGCTGCTAGATTTGTTGCCGGCAGGTTAGATCAACACGAAAATGTTACGGAGGAGCTTCGGGAACTCTGATTCGAACCTTTGGAGGGAAGGTGACATTCTTTTCGAGGAACACTACTGAGAAAACTTAGAGAACCGGTATTTGAAGCTGACTGCAGAACGACCTACTGTCGCCAAGATAAATTTCGCGTAAGGACCACGAAGATTAGATTAGAGAGATTAGCGCTCATTCGGAGGAATAGAGACAGTTGTTTCGCCCACGCTCTACTTGCGAGTGCAAAATAAAAATAATCCTGTACAGAAAGACAAACAACGTGCAGATAACTTTTTGTCTTATTGAATATCTGGTTTTGACCCTTTTCTAGGCCACCAGGGCAATCAGTGACGAATTACTGCGAAGCGCAGGTCGTCAGTCGACCTGAACCTTTGCGAACTGAGGACTTGCGCATCGCGCTGATTGGTGATTAATGGGTTATCGGATCTGAGGATGACGTATAAAAGAGTTGAAAACTACATCGAATACAATTAAAGCGTAACATAGACAGTGTTTGTCTTTCTGTACATTGAAAGTGTCCGCCGCGCTCTGTGGACATTATAGCTTTAATTATGAGAAGATAATAATAATAATAGTAGTAGTAAACCTAAAAATCATTTACGGCGATTTTTTTTTCTTTTTTTTTTTTGGATCCGTGCGTGAAATTTGAGCCCAATTAGATAGGAACTTAACCGAAAACTTAACATTTCAGATACGAAATACGTTTCCACTAAATACGACAATATTTCATACTAAAGTCCATTGGTAGGTTGTAATTGTATATTCACAACTACTTCGCAGTTGGCTCGTTTTTCGCTATTAATCATCGTAAGACTCGCAGAACATCTTCCATACTACGCAAAGTCTAGTAATTTGAAATATTTCGTATGGGGTGATGTAGTGTTTTGTGTATTACAACTACACTGCCGCATATCCGCGAAAATTCTCTATTGTTCTATGTATCTCCTTCTTCAGCTACTTTGCAAAGCCTCACGCTTCTTTGCTTTGCGATCGTATTGGTCTGGCATTGGACACATGGAACCTGACAGCATTGGCGGTTAGCTTTACTCCCAAGACTCACGAATCACGGTTATATATAGTTTCCAACTATGTGCTCTCACTACCACACGTAACTAAGTTAGTAGCACTTAGAAATTACGAGAAACGTCTGTTAAAATTAGAAGAATTTGTACTTTAAGTTCATAGAAAACTGCCTACGATGTCTAATGTTCATTCACAGTGCATTAGCGTTCACACGATTCTGCACCGAAGCGCCAAAGAAACTATTACAGGCTTGCGTATTCAAATACAATGTAAACAAGCAGAATACGGCGCTGCGGGCAGCAACGCCTACATAAGACAACAAGTGTATCACACAGTTGTTAGATCGGTTACTGCTGCTACAATGGCACGTTATCAACTTTAACTAAGTTTGAACGTGGTGTCATAGTTGGCACACGAGCGATGGGACGCAGGATCTCCGAGGTAGCGATGATGTGAGGATTTTCCTGTGCGACCAGTTCACTAGTGTACCATCAATAGCAAGAATCTCCGACATTGCTGCGGCCGGCAAAAGATCCTGCAAGAACGGGACCAACGACTACTGAAGAGAATTGTTCAGCGTGACAGAAGTGCAACTTTTCCGTAAATTGTTGTAGATTTGCATGCTGAGCCATCAAAAAGTGTCAGCGTGCAAACCAATCAACGCAACATCATCGATATGGGCTTTCTGACCCGAAAGCCCACTCGCGTACCCTTGATGACTGCACGACACAAAACTTTACGCCTCGCCTGCCGACATTGGACTGTTGACTGGAAAATGTTGCCTGGTCGGACGAGTCTCGTTTCGAATTGTCTCGAGCGGGTAGACATGTACGGGTATGGAGACAACTTCATGAATGCATCGACCCTGCATGTCAGCAGGGGACTGTTCAAACTGGTGGGGAGGCTCTGTAATGGTGTGGGGCGAGTACGCTTAGAGTGACATGGGACCCCTGATAAGTCAGATGTGATTCTGCCACATGACACATACGTAAACATCCTGTCTCTTCACTGGCATCCATTCATGTCCATTGTGAATTCCGTCGGACTCGGGCAATTCCAGCAGGACAATGCGACATCCCACACGTCCAGAATTGCTACATAGTGGCTCCAGGATCAGTCTTCAGAGTTTATATACTTCCGCTGGCTACCAAACTCCCCAGACATGAACATTATTGAGCATATCTGGGAGCCTTGCAACATGCTGTTCAGAAGAGATCTCCACCCTCTCGTGCTCTTACGGATTTATGGGCAATCCTGCAGAATTGATGGTGTCAGTTCCGTCCAACACTGCTTCAGACATGAGCCAAATCCGTGCCACGTCGCCTGCGTGCTCACGGGACTACTACACGATATTAGGTAGGTGTACCAGTTTCTTTCGCTCTTCAGTGTATAATTCTTACATTGCTCTGTGTTTGCAAAAAACAGCAATATGTGCTTGTGAGTCCACGTTGATGCAAAACACTTTTGTTTTATTTATTTTCTTTCCCAAATCACTTCCAGTGACAATATCGCCATCGTCAGTGGTATTCTCTTTATTCTAAAACATGCAAAACTAGAATAACAACGAAAGTAGAGACCATGCTGTGACCTAAAGTAAATAAGATGTTATGTAACTATTCACAAAATACAGTATTTCAAACTAAACAGTACAAGGTAATAATCTTTTATGATGTTTATAACTATACTAATTTGCCGGCCGGAGTGGCCGAGCGGTTCTAGGCGCTTCAGTGTGGAACCGCGTGACCGCTACGGTCGCAGGTTCGAATGCTGCCTCGGGCGTGGATGTCCTTGGGTTAGTTAGGTTTAAGTAGTTCGAAGTGCTAGGGGACTGATGACCTCAGATGTTAAGTCCCATAGTGCTCAGAGCCATTTGAACTATACTAATTTTGCATGTTTTAGGATAAAGAAAGTGATGGTGGCGATATTGTCGCTGAAACTATTTTGGAAAATAAAACAGCCGGCCGGGGTGGCCGAGCGGTTCTAGGCGCTACAGTCTGGAACCGCGCTGCTGCTACGGTCGCAGGTTCGAATCCTGCCTCGGGCATGGATGTGTGTGATGTCCTTAGGTTAGTTAGGTTTAAGTAGTTCTAAGTTCTAGGGGACTGATGACCTCAGATGTTAAGTCCCATAGTGCTCAGAGCCAGAACCATTTGAAAAGAAAACAAATATAGAAAAAAATGTTTTACATCAAGGCAGATCCACAATCTCATACTGTTTCCTCGTTTCGAACGACACATCACACGAACTTATCGTAGTTATAGTTACAAAGCTGTGATCTTGGAAATCTTTATTAAAAACAGTCGTCCAGTTGCCACAGCCACGGTGACTGAGGCCAATTCCGAAAATTTTTCATGGTGTCCGCAACGCTGACGCCACTGCACCTTGAACTATGGCCTTTCCCTATGACGTGTGTAACCATACACGACCAGTTTTCTAGCAGTGGACTATGAGTTTGCTGGTCTGCACCGTACATGAACATTATTAAGCATATCTGATTGATGGTGGCGCCTTGCAACCTGCTGTTCAGAAGAGATCTCCACCTCCTCGTACTCTTACTGATTTGTGGACAGCCCTGCAACATCCATGGTGTCAATTCCCTCCAGCAAAACTTTAGACATTAGTCGACAGGATGGCAGGACGTGCGTTAGGACATCGTGGAATATTTTTCATGATACTGCAGGGAGCTTTAGAGGGCTGAGACTGTTGACGAAGACAGAGACTGGAATACATCCGCCAAATAATGGAGCAAGTAGGATGCGGGTGCCACTATGAGATAAAAGGTTGACACTCGGGAGAAATTCGTGGCGGGTCGCATTGAACCAGTGAAAATATTGTTGCCCCAATAAAAAAAGTACAGAACTAAAAATCAGGGCAACTAAACTACCAACCAGATAAAAGCCTTCTTTCCACTTTCAGTTTAAACGAGGACGTAAGGAAGGAAAAGCAAAAACAAAATACAACATGTAAGGAAAATAGCTCAGAAACTAGCAGAGGTACGCAAACATGAACAGCGAATAGAAGAGATTTAGACAGCTGCTCACGATAGGATAGATATCTTGGTTCGGATCCTGATGTTTTCAGTTGCCACTAGATATTCATCGCATCGCAGGTTTACGTTGATAACATTTCGCACCATCGTATGTTCATTGATTTCTGCACCTGCATCTACATAATCACTCTACAACTCATACTTAAGTGCCTGGCGGAGGTTTCATTGAACCAGCTTCAGACTATTCTTCTAGCGTTCCACTCCAGAGCAGCGCAAGGGATAAACGAACAATTGTTTTCGAGTGAGCTCTGATTTCTCTTATTTTATTACGATGATCATTTCTCTTTTTGTACGTGGGCGTCAATGAAACATTTCCACATTCGGAAGAGATAGACGGAGATTGCAATTCCGTGAGAGGATCCCGTCGCAACGAAAATGGTTCAAATGGCTCTGAGCACTATGGGACTCAACTGCTGTGGTCATAAGTCCCCTAGAACTTAGAACTACTGAAACCTAACTAACCTAAGGACAGCACACAACACCCAGCCATCACGAGGCAGGGAAAATCCCTGACCCCGCCGGGAATCGAACCCGGGAACCCGGGCGTGGGAAGCGAGAACGCTACCGCACGACCACGAGATGCGGGCGTCGCAACGAAAAACGCTTTTGTTTTAATGATTGCCACTCCAATTCACGTATCACTCTTCCCTATTTCGCAATAATAGAAAACGAATTTTAGATGTCATCCATCAGACCCACCTGATGCGGATCCCACACCCCACAGCAGTACTCCAGAATAGGGCGGACAAGCGTGGTGTAAGCAGTCTCTTTAGTAGACCTGTTGCACCTTCTAAGTGTTCTGCCAATGAATCCCAGTCTTCAGTTTGGTCTACCCACAATATTATCTATGCGATCATTCCAGTTTAGGTTATTTGTAATTATAATCCCTAAGTATTTAGTTGAATTTACAGCCTTCAGATTTGTGTGACTTATCGCGGATTTCTTTTAGTACTCATGTGAATAACTTAACATTTCTCTTTATTCAGGGTCAATTGCCACTTTCGCACCACACAGATATCTTATCTAAATCATTTTGCAACTCGTTTTGGTCATCTAATGACCTTGACGGTAAATGATAGCATCATCTACAAACAATCTAAGACGGCTACTCAGATTGTCTCCTACGTCGTTAATATAGATCAGGAACAATAGATGGCCTATAACACTTCCTTGGAGAACGTCGGATATTACTTCTGTTTTACTCGATGACTTTCCGTCTATTACTAGGAACTGTGACCTTTCTGTCAGGAAATCACGAATCCAATCGCACAACCGAGGCGATATTCCACAGGTTAGAAGACGCTTGTGAGGAACGGTGTCGAAAGCCTTCTGGAAATCTAAAAATATGGAATCAATTTGACATCCCCTGTCGATAGCACTCATTACTTCATGAGTACGAAGAGCTAGTTGTGTTTCACAAGAACGATATTTTCCGAATCTGTGCTATGTGTCAATAAATCGTTTTCTTCGAGGTAATTAATAATGTTCGAACACAATATCTGTTCCAAAATCCTACTGCAAATCGATGTTAGTAATTCAACGGATTACTTCTATTTCCATTTTTGGGTATTGGTGTGACCTGAGCAGTTTTCCAGTCTTTAGGTGCGGCTCTTTGTGAGCGAGCGGTTGTATATAATTGCTAAATATGGAGCTATTGTATCAGCATACTCTGAAAGGAACCTGACTGGTAAACAATCTGGACCGGAGAACTTGCCATTATTAAGTGATTTAAGCTGCTTTGCTACACCGAAGATATCTACTTCCATGTTTCTCCTCTTGGCAGTTGTTCTTGGGAAGTTCAGGAATATTTACTTTGTCTTCTTTGGTAAAGGAGTCTCGGAAAACCGTGGTTAATAGCTCTGCTTTAGTGCCGTTGTCATCAGCGACTTCACCGTTGTTACCGCACAGTGAAGTTATTGATTGCGTCTTGCCACTGGTGTGCTTTATATATGACCAGAATCTCTTTGGGTTTTCTGCCAGATTCCGAGACAGAGTTTTGTTGTGGAAATTACTAAAAGCATCTCACAGTGAAGTACGCGCTATATTTCGAACTTCTGCAACAGCTATCTGACCCGTTTTGTGTACCATGGGGATCAGTACCATCACTTATTAATTTATGTGATATACATCTCTCAATTGCCGTCGGTACTATCTCTTTGAAATCATTCCACATCTTGTCTACGGTTGCATGGTCAGATCGGTAGTAGTGGAGACTCTCTGAAAAAGGCCTTAAGAGCATTTTATCAGCTCTTTTAAATAGAAATATTTTGCGTTTCTTTTTTATGGTTGTGGGTGTTACGGTATTCAGCTTCGCAGTAACTTCCTTGTGGTCGCTAATCCCTGTATCCGTCAAGAGTTCAAGTATGCTTTCGCATCCATTTACGCTTAGAGTGGGCTCATTAACTAAATGTTCAAAATAATTTTCTGAGAAAGCATTCAGTACTATTTCGGATGACGTTTTATGCCTGCCGCCGGCTTTAAACTTATACTTTTTCCGGCATATCGATGCTAGATTGAATTCACCACCGACTATAATTGTATGATTGGGGTGCCTATTTGAAATGAAACTCAAGTTTTCTTTGAACTGTTCAGCAACTATATCTTCTGAGTCGAGGGTCGGTAAAACGATCCAATTGATAGTTTAGTCCGATTGCCATGTATAACCTCTACCCATACTATTTCGCAGGAACTATCTACTTCTATTTCACTACTTGTGACAGCAATAGATACTCACCGCCAACTGTATTTAATCTATCCTTTCTGAACAGTGTTAAATAGTTTGAAAAAATTCGGCTGAACTTATTTCCGGCTTTAGCCAGCTTTCCGTACCTATAACTATTTGAGCTTCAGTGCTTTTTGATTGCCGGCCCTGGTGGCCGAGCGGTTCTAGGCGCTACAGTCTGGAACCGCGCAACCGCTACGGTCGCAGGTTCGAATCCTGCCTCGGGCATGGATGTGTGTGATGTCCTTAGGTTAGTTAGGTTTAAGTAGTTCTAAGTTCTAGGGGACTGTTGACCTTAGAAGTTAAGTCCCATAGTGCTCAGAGCCATTTGAACCATTTTTTGCTTTCTATTAGGGCTTGGAGCTCTGGTTCAAAATGGTTCAAATGGCTCCGAGCACTATGGGACTTTACATCTGAGGTCATCAGTCCCCTAGAACTTAGAACTACCTAAGGACCTAACTAACCTAAGGATATCACACACATCCATGCCCGAGGCAGGATTCGAACCTGCGACTGTAGCGGTCGTGCGGTTCCAGACTGAAGCGCCTAGAATTGCAGCTCTGGTTCTTTCCCAACACATAACTGAGAGTTTACCCCTGAGGCTCGCAGTTTAATTAGAAGCCGCTTGTGAGGAGGGGCGTCAAAAGCCTTCTGGAAGCCCAGTAATGTGGAGTCAATTTGAGATCCCCTGTAGATAGCACTCATTCCATCGTGTGAAGAAATTGAGGTAATCATAATGTTCGAACACAGAACATGTTCCAAAATCTCACTGCTAATCTACGTCAGTGATATGGATCTGTAATTCAGCAGGTTACTGCTATTTCCCATCTTGAGTTTTGGTCTCACAATCAGCGGATTACTCTTATTTCCTTTCTTGAGCAATGGGTGTCACCTGTGAAACTGCCTAGTCTTCAGGTATGGATCGTTCATCGAGCGAGCTGTTGTTTCTGATTGCCAAGTATGGAGCTATTACATCAGCATATTCTGAAAGGAACCTAACTGGTACACAGTCTGCACCTAAAGACTTGTCTTCGCTATACCGAGGATATCGGCCTCTAATTTTCTCATGTTTGCAGCTGTTCTTGATTCGGATTCTGGAACATTTACGTCGTCTTCTTTGCTGAAGGAACTTCGGAAAACCGCGTTTACTAACTCCGCTTTAGCGGCACTATCATCGGTAATATTACCACAGCTACAGCACAGTGTTTCTTGGTATTGGTGTACTTAATAAATGGCCAGAATCTCTTTCGATTTTCTGCCTGATTTGGAGACAGGATTTCGTTGTGCAAACTATTAAAAGCATCTCCCATTGAAGTCCGTGGTAAATTTAATGCTCATTGATGCATTCGTCTCATTTCATTGCATGTAGCGCATTTCATATGAAAACAGAAATAGAGCTATAGTTTGTTTTAGAGTATTTTGTTGCCGTGTTTGTTGGTAGAAGCGAACGGTGCTCTTTGTTTTTACGTGACAGACGTCGAAACGAGGTTCTTGCCGCTATTTGCCGAGGGCAAACATGCTGAATGGTGGAGATAGGGAGAGAGAGAGAGAGAGAGAGAGAGAGAGAGTACAAGGTCCGCATGTATTTGCCGTAACACGGCTGGCACGCTAATGGCGCGATTCTGCCGGGCCAGTGGGCTATTGAACGCCGCCCGCGTGACTGCACATCACGCGCACTCCTGCCCGTACAAGCGAGCTTCTGACAACGGATTGCTCCACCCGGCGATAGCTGACACGCCACGAGACGCGGGCCGAGTCCTCGTCTCGATTGCTGCACGCAAAACCCGTGTCGCTCGTTCGCATCGAAAGGCAAAACACCGCAGAGCCCAACAGCGGAATTCCGCACTATGAGCTCTTCAGTAAGCGGCTGGATTGTCGTGCCCAACACGCGCAGTAATTCGGCAGCAGACTGGTTTGTCATTATCAGCAGCACCGGAGGCTGTATCTCTACTTAGTTAGCATTTGACAATTAATGGCGTTATACTGCTCCAGGCAGCAGTAAACGAGTGGGAGCTGTACAGGTGAATCTCAGAATTTCACTTGGTTTTTGTTGTTTACTGCACTACTGGCGATTAAAATTGCTGCACCACGAAGATGACGTGCTACAGATGCGAAATTTAACCGACAGGAAGAAGATGCTGTGATATACAAATATTAGCTTATCAGAGCATTCACACTAGGTTGGCGCCGGTGGCGACACCTACAACGTGCTGACATGAGGAAAGTCTTCAACCGATTTCTTATACGCAAACGGCAGTTGACCGGCGTTGCCCGGTGAAACGTTGATGTGATGCCTCGTGTAAGGAAGAGAAATGCGTACCATCACATTTCCGACTTTGATAAAGGTCGGATTATAGGCTATCGCGATTGCGGTTTATCGTATCGCGACATTGCTGCTTGCGTTGGTCGAGATCCAATGACTGTTAGCAGAATATGGAATCGGTGGGTTCAGGAGGGTAATACGGAACGCCGTGCTGGATCCCAATGGCTTCGTATCACTAGCAGTAGAGATGACAGGCATCTTATCCGCATGGCTGTAACGGATCGTGCAGCCAGGTCTCGATCCCTGAATCAACAGATGGGGACGTTTGCAAGTCAACAACAATCTGCACGAACAGTTTGACGACGTTTGCAGCAGAATGGACTATCAGCTCGGAGACCGTGGCTGCGGTTACCCTTGACGCTGCATCACAGACAGAAGCGCGTGCAATGGTGTACTCAACGACGAACCTGGGTGCACGAAAGGCAAAACGTAGTTTTTTCGGGTGAATCCAGGTTCTGTTTACAGCATCATGATGGTCGCATCCGTGTTTGGCGACATCGCGGTGAATACACATTGGAAGCGTGTATTCGTCATCGCCATACTAGCGTATCATCCGGCGTCATGGTATGGGGTGCCATTGGTTACACGTCTCGGTCATCCCTTGTTCGCACTGACGGCACTTTGAACAGTGGACGTTACATTTCAGATGTGTTACGACCCGTGGCTCTACCCTTCATTCGATCCCTGCGAAACACTACATTTCAGCAGGATAATTTACGACCGCCATGTTGCAGGTCCTGTACGGGCTTTTCTGGATACAGAAAATGTTCGACTGTTGCCCTAGCCAGCACATTCTCCCACCAACTGAAAACGTCTGGTCAATGGTGGCTCGTCACAATACGCCAGTCACTACTCTTGATGAACTGTGGTATCGTGTTGAAGCTGCATGGGCAGCTGTGCCTGTACACGCCACCCAAGCACTGTCTGACTTAATGCCCAGGCGTATGAAGGCCGTTATTACGGCCAGAGGTGGTTGTTCTGGGTAATGATTTCTTAGGATCTATGCACCCAAACTGCGTGAAAATGTAATCACATGTCAGTTCTAGTATAATACATTTGTCCAGTGGATACCCGTTTATCATCTGCATTTCTCCTTGGTTTAGCAATTTTAATGGCCAGTAGTGTACTTCGTGCACGACGGTAAGGAGAGACAGGCTTCAGAGTGGTGCAGCAGCTGTCTTCATAGGAAAGCAGGAGCAGAAATGGTTAGCATGAAAGCAAATACACTAAACAGAAGTTTTGCTTAACAGGTGGCTTTCTCGAAGTGTACAAAGTCTCTTTACAGATGAACATGCAGCAATAAAATCCAGCGTATACAATAGCATCCCATATTCCACACAAGCCTCATTCAGATCTTTCAGTAACGTATTCACTGCCCGCTCACTCTCTGCCACTAACAGCATGTCATCAGCAAATCTGATACATTCTATTCTCTTTCCACCGATACATATTCCTCTTTTCTCATCTAAGCCTTTCGGAATAATCTCTTCAAGGTATGCATTAAACAACAGTGGGGGAAAGTCAACTACTTCGTCTAACACTTCGTCCAGTGCTTCTTCCTTCTGACATTTTCTTTCCAATCCCTATCCTTACTTTCTGGTGTAACTACAGATTCTGTATCAGTCGTCTCTCTTTTCAATCTATTCCTTTTTTCTTCAAAATATCCATGAGCTTGTTTCACTGAACTCTGTCAAAAGCTTTTTCTAAATATATATAAACAGCAAAGATTTCTCTATCTTTTTCCATATAGCTTTCCCCTATAGTTCTTAACAGTCCAATAGCATTTTTTGTTCCTTTTCCTCTTCTAATTCCGAACTGCTCCTCTGCAATCCCTCTATCCAGCTTGCCATATAGCCTTCTATTCAATACTCTTAGCAACACTTTAGCTGCATGAGAAATTAGACTGATGGTGCTATGCTCTTCACATTTTTTATTGTTTCTCTTTTTTCTCTGTTGGTATCATAACTGTTGCAAGGAAGTCCTCAGGCCATTACCCTTTGTCATATATCTCGTTACAGAGGGACGCAAATAAACACAGCATAAACAAAGAGTATGGTCATCAGTGCAAGACTGTCCAGTATTAAAATAGGACAAGCTACCATTAGCCAAGTAAGTGCATTTAAATATCTTGGAAGCACAATAACTGAAGACTTGAGATGTCACCAGGAGGTCAAAACTCGAATTGCCATAGCGAAGGAGGCATTCAACAGAAAGAGGAGACTGTTATGTGGCAAATTAGATAAGAGTCTAAGGAAAAGACTTGGCAAATGTTTTGTCTGGAGTGTGGCACCACATGGGATAGAAACATGGACGCTGAGACGAGAGGATGAAAAAAGGTTAGAAGCGTTTGAAATGTGGATGTGGAGGAGAAGGGAGAGGATAAGCTGGATGGAAAGACCTAGTAATGAAAGAGTATTGTAAACGGTTGGTGAGGTAAGATGTCTGCGAGAGAGGAAAAAGAATTGGTTGGGATATTCACTGAGAAGGGAGTGCTTCCCAACAGATGCTTTGAAAGGACTGGTTTGTGGGAGAAGACTGAGAGGAAAAAGGAGATGCAAGATGATAGATTGCATAAAGGAAAGAGGAAATTATGTGGACCTGAAGAGCATGGCAGAAGCGAAATACTATGAGAAAACCTGCCTTCTGGCAGAACAGTAATGATGATGATGAATACAATAGCAACAAGTCCATTGTAGGGAGACGCTCTCTTAACCAATACAAGAGTAATAGTCAAGGGTGTGACTTGGCTGCATTGTGACTGGACCGCACCTCATAGCGAATGGGCCATGCGGCTGCTGCCTATCGTCTTATATTCGCCAGTAGCTGGCGTTCGTGGTACGGAGCCACAAGAGGTGTGGCTCCGCGGGCGTGCTCCATTGTGTCTCAATGTGTTGTTTTTAAAATGTATGTTGTGCTCTGTTCTCTATGTCGAGTGGTGTGGTTTAAGTGAGTGTACATATGCAGTTCATTGAACTGCATTATTTGTAGGCACATATACATTTAGTTGCACATCAAATGACGCCTCGCATACTAAAATGATGACACAACTTATTACAGGCAAATTACACAGTCTTTTTTTATATAAATATTATTTGAAGATTTAATTCCCGCAATGAGGGACATGTAAAGAGCAGTGTAAAGCACTAAACTATCGTTCAACGTGACAGAAGTGCAACCCTTCCACAAATTGCTGCAGATTTCTGTGCTGAGCCTTCAACAAGAGTCAGCGCCCGGACCATTCAACGAAACATCATGATATGGGCTTTCAGAGCTGAAGGCCCACTCGTGTACGCGTGATGACTGAACGACACAGTTTTACGCCTTACCTGGGCCAGTCAATACCGACATTGGACTGTTGATGTCTGCAAACATGTTGCCTGATCGGCCGAGTCTCATTTCAAATTGTACCGAGCGGCTGGAGACAACCTCATGAATCCATGGCCCGTAGGTGTCAGCAGGAGACTGTACAAGCTGATGGGGGCTCTGTAATCGTGTCAGGCGTGTGCAGTTGGAGCAGAAAAAAAAAAGAAAAAAAATCTGGTACACTTGCCTAACATCGTGTAGCGCCCCCACGAGCGCGCAGCACTGCCGCAACACGACGTGACATGGATTCGACTAATGTCTGAAGTAGTGCTGTAAGGAACCGGCACCATGAATTCTGCAGGGCTGTCCATAAATCCACATAGAGCACGGTGGGGTGGAGATCTCCTCTGAACAGTATGTAGAAAGGCATCCCACATATGCTTAATAATGCTCGTATCTGGGGAGCTGGGTGGCCAGCGGGAGTGTTTAAACTCAGAAGAGTGGCCCTGGAGCCCCTCTGTAGCAATTCTCGTTGTGTGGAGTATCGCATTGTCCTGCTGGAATTGCCCAAGTCCATCGGAATGCACAACAGACATGAATGGATGCAGGTGATTGGACAGGATGCTTACGTATGTGTCACCTGACAGAGTCGTAGCTAGACGTGTCCTACATCACTCCAACTGCACACTCCCCACACGATTACAGAGCCCCCACCAGCTTGTACAGTCCCCTGCTGACACGTACGGGCCATGGATTCATGAGGCTATCTCCTGTCGCTCGATACAATTTGAAACGAGACTCAGCCGATCAGGCAACATGTTTCTAGACATCAACAGTCCAATGTCGGTATTGAAGGGCCCATGTGAGGCGTAAAACTTTGTGTCGTGGAGTCATCAAGCATACACGAGTGGGCCTTCGGTTCTGAAAGCCCATACCGATGGTGTTTCGTTGAATGGTCCGCACGCTGACACTTGTTGAAGGCCCACCATTGAAATCTGCAGCAATTTGCGGAAGCGTTGCACTTCTGTCACGTTGAACGATTCTCTCCACTCGTCGTTGGTAACTTTCTTGCAGGATCTTTTTCCGGCCGCAGCGATGTCGGAGGTTTGATATTTTACAGGATTCCTGATATTCACGGTACTCTCGTGAACTGGTCTTACGGGAAAATCACCACTTCATCGCCTCCTCCGAAATAATATGTCGCATCGCTCGTGCGCCGACTATAACACCACGTTGAGACTCACTTGAATCTTGATAACCTGCCATTGTAGCAGCAGTAACCGATCTAACAACTGTGACAGACACTTATTATTTTACGTAGGCATTCCCAACCGCAGTGCGAGACTCTGCCTGTTTACATACATCTGTATTTGAATAAGCATGCCTGTACTAGTTTATTTGGCGCGTCAATGTATGTTAACAAAACATCTCAGATTCTTTTTGCATTGCAGTTTCATTGAAATTAAATCTGCTTTAATGCCATGGGTTCGCGTAGAGAGGCATTATTGTGTGGCGTATTTATCACTGATCATTTCGGAGTAAGTTAAATTCTGTGAGTTTACGCAGCTGAGATAAAACGCGGTAGCTACGAGAATTTAATGAAAACTCCTATTAATCTTCGCAAATAAATTAAAATGACATTCAAGTTAAATAATATAACTAAAACGCAAACTCTGTAAGTTAATGCCGCGGCTCTGTGACGTTTAATATTGCCAATATTCAAATAAGACAATGCGGACGTGCAAATGGCCGACAACAATCAATCGTAGACTCGCGCTGTGTTGCACTTTCTGATGTTCTGAAAAAAATAAGTTATTAGTCTCCTAAAATATAGGGAAGCTAAAATTGCATAAATAAAGGTTTTAAGAGCAAATAAACACATATATTGAACGAAAATGAAACGCAAGTTCGCTTACAAAGCCTCTCACGTCTATCCTCACCCAAAATTGAGACCAGAGTAGGTAATTACATAAATTCTTTCGACTGTTCCAGAATTATTAGTATTCTGAAAATAGAACAAAGAATAATACACATAATAAATAGATATTGTTTTTAAATACAATTACGTTGAATGATAAATGTTATATTTCTGTACATTTTTACGTACGCCTTTCAAGACTCATGACAGTCTTAATTCATTGCACTGTTCGTAATCCCATACGAATAAATAGCCTATTGTTCTCCGCAGGGTAGCCAGTATACTAGACGACCACTACCGGCGTCTGACGAAAACTTGTGTAGCCGTTACTAGCTGTGAAACACCAGTGGGGTGGTATCGATCTATAATACCATAGTCTTAGGGTTCCATACCTCAACAATGGGAGCCTAATAGGATCACTTCGTTGTCTGTCTGTTTGTCAGACTGTTAAAAATTCTTTTTCTCAAGAACAGGTAGACATACACATGTGATCAAATGTATCCGGACACCTGGCTGAAAATAACTTACAAAAAAAAATGGCTCTGAGCACTATGGGACTCAACTGCTGAGGTCATTAGTCCCCTAGAACTTAGAACTAGTTAAACCTAACTAACCTAAGGACATCACAAACATCCATGCCCGAGGCAGGATTCGAACCTGCGACCGTAGCGGTCTTGCGGTTCCAGACTGTAGCGCCTTTAACCGCACGGCCACTTCGGCCGGCCGAAAATAACTTACAAGTTCGTGGCGCCCTCCATCGGTAACGCTGGAATTCAATATGGTGTTGACCCACGTTAGCCTTGATGACAGCCTCCACTCTCGCAGGCATACGTTCAATCAGGTGCTGGAAGGTTACTTGAGGAATGGCAGCCCATTCTTCACTGAGTGCTGCACTGAGGAGAGGTATCGATGTCGGTATGTGAGACCTGGCACGAAGTCGGTGTTCCAAAACATCCCAAAGTGTTCTACAGGATTTAGGTCAGGTCTCTGTGTAGGCCAGTCCATTACAGGGATATTATTGTCGTGTAACCACTCCGCCACAGGCCGTGCATTATGAACAGGAGCTAGATCGTGTTGAAAGATGCAATCGCCATCCCGGAATTGCTCTTCAACAGTGGGAAGCAAGAAGGTGCTTAAAACATCAATGTAGGCCTGTTCTGTGATAGTGCCACGCAAAACAACAAGGGGTGCAAGCCCCATCCATGAAAAACACGACCACACCATAACACCACCGCCTACGAATTTTATTGTTGGCGCTACGCACGCTGGCATATGACGTTTACCGGGCATTTTCCGTACCCACACCTTGCCATCGGATCGCCAAATTGTGTACCGTGATTTGTAAATCCACACAACGTTTTTCTACTGTTCAGTCGTCCAATATTTACGTTCCTTGCACCAAGCGAGGAGTAGTTTGTAATTTACTGGCGTGATGTGTGGCTTATGAGCAGCCGCTCGACCATGAAATTCAAGTTCTCTCACCTCCCGCATAACTGTCATAGTACTTACAGTGGATCCTGATGCAATTTGTAATTCGTGTGTGATGGTCTGGATAGATGTCTGCCTATTACACATTACGACCCTCTTCAAGTGTAGGCGGTCTCTGTCAGTCAACAGTCGACGTCGGCATTTACGCTTTTGTGCTGTACGTGTCCCTTCACGTTTCCACTTCACTATCACATCGAAAACAGTGGACCTAGGGATGTTTAGGAGTGTGGAAATCTCGCGTACAGACGTATCACACAAGTGAGATCCAATCACCTGACCACGTTCGAATCCCTGAGTTCCGCGGAGCGCCTTATTCTGCTCCCTCGCGATGTCTAATGACGACAGAGATCGCTGATAAGGAGTACCTGGCAGTAGGTGGCAGTACAAAGCACCTAATACGAAAAATTTATGTTTTTGTGACTGTCCGGATACTTTAAATCGCAATGTATCAATTTAAAACTTATACCATATACTGAAGTCTGCGGTCTCTTGGCGGTGTAATCAAAAGATTCGACCACCTATGCCACGTATCTTCATACTCACAAGCTCCGACATCAAAACCTACAGGCTACTTCATGTTCACCTAGGAACATGAAATTTGCTAAGAGGCAAATACTCACCCTACAACCAAAGGAAAAAAAAATCGAAAATTGTTGATTTGTAAGTCCATCATAAGAAATTTTTTTTGCCATTTGTTATCTGCTTGCCTTCTGTTCAGACGCCTTTTTCTCACGAGTGGCTAGACGAATCAAGTTGAAAATTATGTCACAGACTAAGGTCTAAGGTCTCTTGGCAGTGTAATAAGTGTAAGCCTCCAAGTCAATGTAATCAAAAAGGGACGTCGAACAGATGTGCAGAACTATAGACCTATATCTCTAACGTCGATCAGTTGTAGAATTTTGGAACACGTATTATGTTCGAGTATAATGACTTTTCTGGAGATTAGAAATCTACTCTGTAGGAATCAGCATGGGTTTCGAAAAAGACGATCGTGTGAAACCCAGCTCGCGCTATTCGTCTACGAGACTCAGAGGGCCATAGACACGGGCCCCCATGTAGATGCCGTGTTTCTTGACCTCCGCAAGGCGTTTGATACAGTTTCCCACAGTTGTTTAATGAACAAAGTAAGAGTATATGGACTATCTGACCAATTGTGTGATTGGATTGAAGAGTTCCTAGATAACAGAACGCAGCATGTCATTCTCAATGGAGAGAAGTCTTCCGAAGTAAGAGTAATTTCAGGTGTGTCTCAGGGGAGAGTCGTAGGATCGTTGCTGTTCCCAGTATATAAAATGACCTTTTGGATAACGTCGGAAGTTCACTGAGGCTTTTTGCGGATGACGCTGTACTATATCGAGAGGTTGTAACAATGGAAAATTGCTCTGAAATGCAGGAGGATCTGCAACGAATTGACGCATGGTGCAGGGAATAGCAATTGAATCTCAATGTAGACAAGTGTAGTGTGCTGCGAATACACAGAAAGAAAGATCCTTTATCATTTAGCTACAATATAGCAGGTCAGTAACTGGAAGCAGCTAATTCCATAAATTATCTGGGAGTAGGCATTAGGAGTGATTTAAAATGGAATGACCATATAAAATTAATCGTCCGTAAAGCCGATGCCAGACTGAGATTCATTGGTTGAATCCTAAGGAAATGCAGTCCGAAAACAAAGGAAGTAGGTTACAGTACACTTGTTCGCCCACTGCTTGAAAACTGCTCACCGGTGTGGGATCCGTACCAGATAGGATTGATACAAGAGATAGAGAAGATCCAACGGAGAGCAGCGCGCTTCGTTACAGGATCATTTAGTAATCGCGAAAGCGTTACGGAGATGATAGATAAACTCCAGTGGAAGACTCTGCAAGAGAGACGCTCAGTAGCTCGGTACGGGCTTTTGTTGAAGTTTCTAGAACATACCTACACCGAGGAGTCAAGCAGTATATTGCTCCCTCCTACGTATATCTCGCGAAGAGACCATGAGGATAAAATCAGAGAGATTAGAGCCCACACAGAGGCATACCGACAATCTTTCTTTCCACGAACAATACGAGACTGGAATAGATGGGAGAACCGAAAGAGGTACTGAAGGTACCCTCCGCCACACACCGTCAGGTGACTTGCGGAGTATGGATGTAGATGTAGATGTAGAAAGATAGACAAATAAAGTTGGAACGTATGGCACATACGAAGGTTTACGGTCCTTTTGCGTTGTAAAACATTTAAGTTTCTAAGTCAATTCAATCAAAAGCTGCCGCTATTTATGTCGCATATTTTGATACCTTGCCAGTTCCACGTTGACGAGAGGTGAAAATCGTCGAAATTCTCGATTCCCGGGATAGATGAACTCATTATGCACATAGTTAAGTTTCGATGGAACCCTCCCCGCCGGCCGGGGTGGCCGAGCGGTTTTAGGCGCTGCAGTCTGGAACCGCGCGACTGCTACGGTCGCTGGTTCGAATCCTGCCTCGGGCATGAATGTGTGTGATGTCCTTAGGTTAGTTAGGTTTAAGTAGTTCTAAGTTCTAGGGGACTGATGACTTCAGAAGCTAAGTCCCATAATGCTGAGAGCCATTTTTTGAACCCTTCCCAGGTGTATGCGATCAACTCGCACCTACCCAGATTTTTATAGGTGACGCAGCTCTTAAACATCGTGCTTTTTACGAGCTACATATTGCCGAAATTGAACAAAAAGGGCTTTATTCCGCAGCTAAACACAGTAAACAGAATGCTATATGACTCTTTGGAAAGATCCTCTGCTATGCAGCACCGAGCGAGGTGCCGCTTGGGTTAGCACTGGACAAGGAGGACGACAGTTCAAATACTCATGCCCGTCCGTCCAGACTTAGGTTTTGGTTCAAATACCTCTGAGCACTATGGGGCTTAACATCTGACGCCATCAGTCCCCTAGACTTAGAACTACTTAAACCTAACTAACCTAAGGACATCACACACATCCATGCCCGAGGCCGGATTCGAACCTGCGACCGTAGCAGCAGCGCGGTTACGAACTGATGCTCCTAGAACCGCTCGGCCACAACGGACTTACGGTTTCCCAGTTTCGTTAAACCACTCCAGGAAAATGCCAGGATGTTTCCTCTGAATGGGCACTGCGGCTTTCCTTCTCCGTCCTTCCCTAATCCTTGCTCGTGCTCCGTCTGTAATGACCCAGTTATCGACGGGACGTTAAGCACTAATGTCCTCGTCGTCCGGCCGCGCGGGATAGCCGAGCGGTCTAGGGCGCCTCGTCACGGTCCGCGCAGCTAGCCCCGTCGGAGGTTTGCGTCCTCCCTCGGGCATGGGTGTGTGTGTTGTCCTCAGCTAAGTTAGTTTAAGTTAGTGTGTAAGCTTAGGGACCGTTGACCTCATCCCATAAGACGATACCACAAATACCCAATTTTTTTTCCTCCCCCTCCAAAGTGAGTCGCTTGCAAGATTTTTAACGCAGTTCACACTGTGGACTAAACGCACATGCGTCGAAGATAATACTAGCACTAACTAGAGCGACAGTCGTAGATATAACTTCAGCCTGTAACCAAACAGTAAAACGAAGCTAGCGCAGAGTCAGTGAATCCACGGTGCTTACGAAGTATGTGGTTGATTACTGTGGATGGCATATGTTGGGATGTCAGGTAGTGGAGATCTAGTGCAATATTTCTTTTGAGAGCGGAGAAGCGAACTGAGGAGTTCCTATCATTTGTCCAGCGGAGACCCTCATGTCGGTCTACTGCCAGGTCAGGGCTTTGGGCGAGTGTTTCATTGTTCTACATCCAAGCTTTGTGGTCTTGGACATGCTTTTCTCACTGACGTGTGTCCGGCCGTTATCATGTCACAGCAAAACACTGTTTTGCCGAATGCGACACATTCGAGCAGAAACACACGCATCAGAGGCGATAGTGGTCCTGTGTGCCGTGATGTCCGTAAGCAACAGTCCTCCTGAGTTAAAAGTGCACGGTAGTCAACCTTTTCCTGCTGAAGGCGCAGTTTTGGAATTCTTCTTGAGCGAATTTGCATGGTACCATTCCACCGATTGCAGTTTTGCCTCTTGTGGTAGTAGGGCTGTGGGCATACGGCACTACTGACTTGTGGTCCTTATGTAAAAAGGCTGGCCGCGGTGGCCGAGCGGTTGTGGGCGCTTCAGTCTGGAACCGTGCGATCGCTACGGTCGCAGATTCGAATCCTCCTTCGGTCATGGATGTTTGTGATGTTCTTAGGTTAGTTAGGTTTAAGTAGTTCTGTTCTAGGGTACTGATGACCTCACATGTTAAGTCCCATAGTGCTCAGAGCCATTTGAACCATTTTTAACCAGACTTGCGCAGCTGTAACTGAGACCATAAATACCAACATAAAGATGAGGTATTTGCAAGTGAATTAAAAATTTCTTGAAAGTTAAAGTAATGGACGTTTTAGTATGTAAGGAACGTGGGTTTCTTCGTTTTTAATTTAAAATAATAACAATAAAAAGGTAAAATACGATGTAAAACACTGATGTTTAAAAGAAATACTTAAATGCTACTAAAACTGGAAGGACCTGTTTTGGAAAAGGTCGTCTGTTGTTGAAGGACGGAGGGTTGGGCCTTGGGAAGTGTAAGAGGGTGAGGGTATAAGGATGGAGGACTTAAGCGTAGTGTCGATGGAGTAGGAGTGGATGTTGGTACAGAAAAACGGAGCAGTAGTGACTGAAAGGTCGTAATTTGAAGGGGAAATAGAGAGTAAGGAAAGGAAGGGGGATCGGGAAAAGGGGTAAGGAGGTATGGGAAGGCAAGGAAAAGGAAGCGGTAATGAGATGGACCTGGAGGGATGGATCTATATTTCGTAGGACAGGTGAATGTCGGGACGAAGTTCATGGTCTGGGAGAAGGAGACGGTTGAAATTTCGTTAGCAGAGGATGTGGAGGTGTTGGGTTAGTGGAATGTGTCGGTAGGGGCGCGGCAGCGTACTAGGACTGGAAATTAGAGGGGAAACGATAGGATTATTAGACTCAAGTTTCCGCGTGGTGTAGGTTGTTAGAAGGTGTGGGTGGGGTGTCTGACGCTAGAGTGGGACAGATACGCATGTAACGTAAGCATAAGGGAAAATGGGTCGAATCAAGGTTTTGTAGGTGTAGAGGATAGTAGAGAGATGCAATCCCCTAGTTACACCAGTTAATAGTTTAAGTAGGTTCAGACTATTATGACCTTTGTGTTTGATGGTTAGTAGGCGATGTTTCGGTGTTATTTGCCAGTCAGTGGTTAGTCCAAGATATTGTAGTAGAAGTTAGAAAGTCGTGAGGCGGAAAGTTCACGTCGTTCGTCCTTTAATTATTGTCGAGGGTTTAGTGGGATTGATCTTGAGGACCTATTGGTTACACCAGGAGATAAACTAACAGAGGTGGATTTGGAGGGATCTTTGGAATTTGCGTATTGTACGATCGAGGGCGAGGAAGTTAATGTCATCAACATACTGAAGGAGATTCATTAGTGGGGGTGGCTGGAGCATGTCTGCAGTGTTAAATGGGCTGGAATGTAGCGCCTTTTGTGTGGTGGTAGTTTTGGATGTGCAGAGTACTTCCAAAATTTCATCGCTTTCCGACGTGGCGCACGCTTTAGTCAGGGTTGCCACGTACCCCGGCTTGGGTGGGATTGTCCCGATTTTGCTGTTGAAAACCCGACCCCCGGTTAAACTTTGTCGGGATACGTAAAAGTCCCAATTACATTGAACTGGATAATATTTCGCACAATATAGTCCGTTCATTATACGAGTTAAGAGGAATTCTTGTAAATATAACTCAATTTAAAAATGCGTCTTTAAGTCCTACAGATGTTCACTCAACGGCCGTTAGAGTCTCAACTTTTAAGTTGGCCGATCAGCTCCCTAGACCTGAATCGTTCTATGACGGCGACCAAACGCCGATTTAGAACAGCATAAGTCTATAGGCTTCGGTCGACAGTCATTTGCTTCCGGCTGCAGTACGGTGTGAGGTAGCCATTGTTTGCTTTGTCACAGTGTGTTGCGCTGTTCCTCAGTCTGTTTCGAATGTTTCCTTTCCTTGTGATAAGTGTAAGTAACTGTTGCAGTTACGGTAGTTATTAAGAATATCAACACATGTGACGATTTTAGTTTCGATTACGAACATCATTAATCGATTTTTTCCTCTGACTTCTGCATGCACAAGCAAGTGTGACTTGAAACTTCCTGGCAATTAAAACTGTGTGCCGGACCGAGGCTCGAACTCGGGACAGTTGCCTTTCTCGGCTCTACCAACTGAGCTATCCAAGCACGACTCACGCCTCGTCCTCACAGCTTTACATCCGCAGTGAAGTTTGGAAAGTAGGAGACGAGGTACTGGCGGAAGTAAAGCCGTGAGGCGGGGACGTGAGTCGTGCTTGGGTAGCTCAGATGGTTTAGCCGGCACGGTAGCTCAGCGTGTTCGGACAGAGGGTTAGCTGCCCTCTGTAATAAAAAAAAACTGAGTTAATCGATGAACAACGAACTTAAACGGATATCTTACGACGTCCGCCCCGAGCAGATGCAACGAACAAAAGCGAACAAAATGAGATTTAAAAAAGAAAAAAAGATGGTAGAGCACTTGCCGGCGAAAGGCAAAGGTCCCGAGTTCGAGTCTCGGTCCGGCACACAGTTTTAATCTGCCAGGAAGTTTCATATCACTCCGATGCAGAGTGAAAATCTCATTCAAGTGTGACTTGTTCACAACCCCTCTTCCCCCCCCCCCCCCCCCCCTCCCGGTGACGGTGAATGTGCGGGTATGGATTGCAGTAAGGTTAAGTTACATCGAACTCTGTACTGAATCAGAAATCGATCGAGACAGTTCGTTATTATTACTGACGGTGAAGCATTTTTTGCAATATTGGCTTCGCCGTCACCGATACTAATG
This sequence comes from Schistocerca serialis cubense, assembly GCF_023864345.2. Classification (NCBI taxonomy): domain Eukaryota; kingdom Metazoa; phylum Arthropoda; class Insecta; order Orthoptera; family Acrididae; genus Schistocerca; species Schistocerca serialis. Next base: position 1,164,826,732 of record NC_064638.1, on the reverse strand, counting down.
AAGTACTATTGCCAAATAAGAAGCAAAAGTGAAACTGAAAACCAGTTTCAATCACAAATGGTGTAAAGTTTACTCATGGCATCGCAAAGGTAAAACGAGTAGCTATAGCGTTCATTATATTGTAGGCTTTTCGTAATTTAGTGTCCCACCTAGGCGAAACTGACATTAAAAACAATATGTTAAAAATCTCAATTTTGTTCAGTTTAAAAGTGTCATATTCGACGGAATAATCCCGACTTTGGTTCAGAAAATCCTGGCGACCCTGCGAGGCCGAAATCTTTTAAAGAACTTTTCAGTCTTTTCCCGCCAACACTGGGCAGCGCCCTAAAGGCTGCCCACAATCTCTGGGACAATCAGCCGAGGAGCGCCTCTAACCACTGGACCACTGACTGGGTGGGCCTGCCCCTAGTTGCGCCTTCGGCCGCCAGGCGCGCTGTAATCAGAGCACCCGTCAGCGGCCTGATTGAGTCGCGTTAACCGGCGGCGGGCGGACGGCACATCGATTGGCGCGCGATGGGTCGCCCCGGGCGCTGACACGGCTCCGATGTCGCTCTCATCCGAGTGTCCACCTGTCTCTCTCTCTCATTTTTTCTCTCTCCTCCCTCTCTGCCTCTCCCCTTCTTCCTCTCTCCCTCCCCGTCGGAATATAGCTCGTCTCGCCAAGCCCATTTTCCGCGGCTGTCGATATCCGACGTGGTAGGAAAACTGTCTCCGGCACTTGCCACAACTCTCACAACGGAAGGTAACCTCATACTGTTCCACTTATGAAAGTCCATCATTCTTGTGGACGTGAGAAAGCGGCTGACAATATAAGTGATTGAACTGGAACACCACAGCCGTATTTTCTATGTATTTATTATTCAGACGACTAGTTTCGACGCTACGTTTCGTCATCTTCAGGTCCTATTATAACTCAAATAGGTACTTCTGTATAGTAAGTGCTACACGAGCCAGTGACTGGAAGTACGAGGGCAGTTAAATAAGTAATGCAACACATTTTTTTTCTCGACCAATTTTGGTTGAAAAAGCCGGAAATTTCTTGTGGAATATTTTCAAACATTCCCGCTTCGTCTCGTATAGTTTCATTGACTTCCGACAGGTGGCAGCGCTGTACGGAGCTGTTAAAATGGCGTCTGTAACGGATGTGCGTTGCAAACAACGGGCACTGATCGAGTTTCTTTTGGCGGAAAACCAGGGCATCTCAGATATTCATAGGCGCTTGCAGAATGTCTACGGTGATCTGGCAGTGGACAAAAGCACGGTGAGTCGTTGGGCAAAGCGTGTGTCATCATCGCCGCAAGGTCAAGCAAGACTGTCTGATCTCCCGCGTGCGGGCCGGCCGTGCACAGCTGTGACTCCTGCAATGGCGGAGCGTGCGAACACACTCGTTCGAGATGATCGACGGATCACCATCAAACAACTCAGTGCTCAACTTGACATCTCTGTTGGTAGTGCTGTCACAATTGTTCACCAGTTGGGATATTCAAAGGTTTGTTCCCGCTGGGTCCCTCGTTGTCTAACCGAACGCCATAAAGAGCAAAGGAGAACCATATGTGCGGAATTGCTTGCTCGTCATGTGGCTGAGGGTGACAATTTCTTGTCAAAGATTGTTACAGGCGATGAAACATGGGTTCATCACTTCGAACCTGAAACAAAACGGCAATCAATGGAGTGGCGCCACACCCACTCCCCTACCAAGAAAAAGTTTAAAGCCATACCCTCAGCCGGTAAAGTCATGGTTACAGTGTTCTGGGACGCTGAAGGGGCTATTCTGTTCGATGTCCTTCCTGATGGTCAAACGATCAACTCTGAAGTGTATTGTGCTACTCTTCAGAAATTGAAGAAACGACTTCAGCGTGTTCGTAGGCACAAAAATCTGAACGAACTTCTGCTTCTTCATGACAACGCAAGACCTCACACAAGTCTTCGCACCCGAGAGGAGCTCACAAAACTTCAGTGGACTGTTCTTCCTCATGCACCCTACAGCTCCGATCTCGCACCGTCGGATTTCCATATGTTTGGCCCAATGAAGTACGCAATCCGTGGGAGGCACTACGCGGATGATGAAGAAGTTATTGATGCAGTACGACGTTGGCTCCGACATCGACCAGTGGAATGGTACCGTGCAGGCATACAGGCCCTCATTTCAAGGTGGCGTAAGGCCGTAGCATTGAATGGAGATTACGTTGAAAAATAGTGTTGTGTAGCTAAAAGATTGGGGAATAACCTGGTGTATTTCAATGCTGAATAAAACAACCCCTGTTTCAGAAAAAAAATGTGTTGCATTACTTATTGAACTGCCCTCGTACTTATTTGGTTTATAGTAGAACCTAAATGACGCAAATGTGGCGTTGAAGCGAGTCGCCTGAATAATAAATATTTTGAAAATACTGCTCTTCCGTTACTCTTAAAGTAATATGGCGTTGTGGTCACGCTGACCTCACGCTGTGCCACATTCAACTTTCTGTGCATACCTGGAAGACCTCTGTCGACATTCCCCTGCAATTTCATTCATTTCCACAGAGTTGATAATATGCGACGTTACTTTATTTATCTCCTCTTCCGGATTTGTGCAGCAGTGTGGCGGCTGACGTTGCAGCTTCTCGTCACTGCTGCTGTAGCCGGATGAAAATGGTACGTGATGTCAGAGGTACAACAGGGACTGACAACGGCGCGCACCGTAAAGTTCGAGATTTGAAAGTCATGCGATATTCAAAATTACACTGCTGGCCACCGTAAATGCAACACCCTGAAGGAAGCATCCGAATCAAGTGAAATTTACACCATGAGTTTGCAGCGATGAGATAAGCAACTGATTAGAATTTCAGCGCAGACGCACATCACGCGCGCCTGTGGCGCCACCTCATAGCGCCATTTAAGGCTTGGCGATTTCGACGAGTGTACGTTCGGCACGTGTGTTTACCTTGTGGTTGTTTCACAAGACGATCAGTTATGCCTCGTAGACAACAGCGAACATCTTTTGATCAAGTATCCGAGTTCGGCAGAGGAAGGATAGTGGCTTACCGAGATTGTGGATTATCATACAGAGAAATCGCTAGTCGTGTTGGACGAAACCAAACAACTGTAATGCGGATATGTGACCGTTGGATGCAGGAGGGTACGACGGACCGACGTGGTCGATCGCATTCACCTCGGTGCACCACTGCACGTGCTGATAGGCAAATTGTGCGCATGGCAGTGACGGATCGCTCAGTGACATCCCGAACCATAGCACAGCACATTGCGCCTGTAACGCATCATCCAGTGTCTGCGCGTACCATTCGACGCCGTTTACAGCAGAGTGGTCTGTCCGCAAGACGTCCATTGCTTCGTCTACCATTGACGCAGAACCACAGACGTCTCCGTCGCCAATGGTGTGATGACAGACGGATGTGGACGGCAAAATGGAATGACGTTGTCTTTACTGACGAGGCACGCTTCTGTCTGCAGCACCACGATGGTCGGATTCGAGTGTGGAGACACCGTGGAGAGAGGATGCTGGACAGCTGCATTATGCACCGCCACACTGGTCTTGCACCGGGTATTATGGTATGGGGCGGTATTGGATATTACTCTCGCACGCCTCTAGTACGCATTGCCGGTACTTTAAATAGCCGACGCTACATATCCGAGGTGCTGGAGCCAGTTGTCCTTCCTTACCTTCAGGGCTCGGCCACAGCCATATTTCAACAGGATAATGCGCGACCACACGTGGCACGCATTGTTCAAAGGTTCTCCGTCAATATCCAGATTGAATTGCTTCCCTGGCCGGCTCGCTCTCCGGATCTTTCGCCGATAGAAAACATATGGTCCATGGTTGCTCAACGAGTGACCCAGATTACATCCCCAGCTGCCACACCAGATGATCTTTGGCAACGTGTGGAAGCTGCTTGGGCTGCTGTACCCCAGGAACACATCCAACGTCTCTTTGACTCAATGCCGAGACGTGTGGCAGCGGTGATCTCCAACAATGGCGGCTACTCTGGCTACTGATTCTAGCAGGAACCACATGTCACAGACGTCTGTAAACGTAACCTTTTGATACTTGGTCAACATGTTATCTACAAAATAAATTTTGTTGTGCTACCTCTTGTCTTTCTTGGTGTTGCATTTACGGTGGCCAGCAGTGTATTTGTAATCGAAACGGTTCGTTTCCAGACACTGGTTTCTTATCAAAACTCTACTCTCTACTCCCTATAGCCCCTAGAAACCTGTAACAGGAATTGTGAAATGCCATGTATATATTGTGGTGTCACCGCCAGACACCACACTTGCTAGGTGGTAGCCTTTTAAATCGGCCGCGGTCCATTAGTATACGTCGGACCCGCGTGTCGCCACTGTCAGTGATTGCAGACCGAGCGCCGCCACACGGCAGGTCTAGAGAGACTTCCTAGCACTCGCCCCAGTTGTACAGCAGACTTAGCCAGAGATGGACCACTGACAAATACGCTCTCATTTGCCGAGACGATAGTTAGCATAGCCTTCAGCTACGTCATTTGCTACGACCTAGCAAGGCGCCATTACCAGTTTATATTGAGATTGTAATTATGTATCATCAAGAGCGACGTTCTCCAATTATGGATTAAAGTTAAGTATTCAAAGAGCTTCGTACTTTATTTATTAGACTCAACTCCTTTAATTGTTCCAGACCTCACGCCAGTCTGCGTGAGCTTAAACGCGTGCATTTCGGCCTCCTCTAGGAACACGATGTTGGCTCTTCTGCCAACACATCATATATAGTATCCCTCTTAATAGTCGTCAGACGCATTTTCTCTGGCATTTCAACAGATATTTGTAAATTAATTTTTACAATGTGTAGCTGGAGACTGCCAAAGCAAATACTGCTCATACACTGAAGAGCCAAAGAAACTGGTACACCTGCCTAATATCGTGTAGGGCCCCAGAGAGCACGCAGAAGTGCCGCAACAAGACGTGCCATGGACTCGATTAATATCTGAAGTAGTGCTGGAGGGAATTCACACCGCGAATCCTGTAGGGCTGCCCATAAATCCGTAATAGAACGTGGGGGTGGAGATCTCATCTGAACAGCACGTTGCAAGGCATCCCATATGTAGAGTGTGACCTGGTAAAGATTGCGTCGGCATCGAGACACACCAGTGTTGAATTTGTATCTGTCCTGAGACGCCATGACCGGCCTCATTTGAACTCTTCTGTTGGGAGAGTTAATTTGGAGTTGGAACGGCTGCTTGTGTCGGGTGCGGGGGCTCATATTGGTGTGGTTCCTGTTGATTATCTCAGTAGGTGGGACTATACCAGGCACGGCCTACATCTCAACAGGAAAGGGAAGGGGAAACTGGCTGGGGTAATAGCAGGAAATTTAAGGGGGGGAGGCACTGCCATGAATGGTAAAATACCAGTGGTTACAGGTGTTGGAGCAGCACCTTTTTTAGGATAGGTAAGACAGAAAGATGTCAAGTTCTACGAGAGGTCAGGATTGAAACAAATCTTCAGTTTAGGAAAGAAATTCAACAGCACAATTCTAGCACATTGGATCACCAATCACAGCTATCAATTATAAATTTTCACCAATCACCAGAAATTTTATCTCCACCAAGTTGCATCTCAGTCCTAGGTAATTGCATTGATGAACTAAAGTCACCCAACCCAATTGACATAATCTGCCTCTCTGAACCCCATGTGACCACTGGTATAGGAACTAGGCCTAAGCACAATGAGAAACTCAGACAGGAGAGCACTGCAAATGTTAGAGTAAGGAAAGGCTCTCATAAAAGTATAATTAAAAATAATGTAAGTATATTTCATCAAAATATTGGGAGTTTAAAGAATAAAGTAGATGAGCTTCTGGTTTGTTTGGAAGATTTAGAAGCTGAGAATGAAATAGATATACTATGCCTGTCTGAGCATCACATTGTTACTGATATGGATAAGGTAAATGTAAGTGGTTATAAGCTCTCTGCACATGTAATGAGAGAAAATATGGAGAAAGGAGGAGTTGCCATATATGTCAAAAGTTATCATTGTGCAAAAAGTATAGAAACAAAAAAGTTTTGTGTAGAGAAACATATAGAAGCATGTGCCTGTGAGCTTAAATTAAATAAAGGCACATTTATAATTGTAACTGTATATAGGTCCCCATCAGGAAATTTTCATCTATTTCTGAAAAATTTGGACTCCTTGTTGTGCTATCTGTCAGACAGGGGGAAGCAAATTATTATTTGTGGGGACTTCAATGCAGATTCTCTGAAAGAGGGTAATAGGAAAAATGACCTTGAAGTATTACTCGGTTCTTTCAATTTGACACCCGTTATTGATTTTCCTACTCGGGTGGTAAAGGATAGCAGCTCACTGATAGATAACTTCTTTATAGACCAAGATAAGTTTAACCAGATAAATGCTCAGCCTGTTGAGAATGGTCTTTCTGATCATGGTGCACAGCTAGTTACAATATATGACATAGCTCCATTCAGCAATACTAAACAGTCCTCCAAAGTAGTACGTTCAGTCAACAATTTAACAACTGCAAATTTCAGGGAAAGCCTACAGCAGTTAGACTGGGATGAGGTGTACCATGAACCTGATGCCAATTTAAAATATAATTTATTTCATGACATTTTTGTAAATGCATTTGAAAACTGCTTCCCCAAGAAAATAGTTAAATATACTCGTAAGAAACCTTATAACAAACCATGGCTTACTAAGGGTATAAAAATATCTTGTAACCGGAAAAGGGAAATGTATCTGACAGCAAGAAAGAGTAGTGACCCAGAAACTATCAAAAATTATAAAAACTACTGTGTTATATTAAGAAAAGTTATTAAAAAATCCAGGAGTATGTGTATCATGTCTGAAATCAGCAACTCTGATAATAAAATTAAAACAATTTGGAATATTATTAAAAGAGAAACAGCTCAACCAAGAGCAGAGGAAGACAGTATTACCATCAAATTGAATGAAAACTTTACGAACAAAAAGTCTGAAGTTGAAAATATTTTTAATAATCATTTTCTAAATGTTGTGGATATAGTAGGATCCAGGTGTTCATTAGAAGATGCTAGGCTGTTAATGGAAGAGGCCATACCTATGCAATTTGATACAATTGAAATCTCACCCACTTCTCCCTCTGAAATTAGGAAAATAATAAACTTGCTTAAAAGCAAAAACTCACATGGAATTGATGGCATTTCCAGCAAAATACTAAAAGCTTGTTCTCAACAGATAAGTAAGATTCTCAGCCACCTGTGTAATAGCTCTCTGGAACAGGGCATTTTCCCTGATAGACTGAAATATGCTATTGTTATACCTTTGCATAAAAAGGGGGATAGATCTGATGTCAACAATTACCGTCCAATCTCCCTTCTAACAGCTTTATCCAAAATTTTTGAGAAAGTAATGTATTCAAGAGTAGCTTCACATATCTGTAAAAATGAAGTACTAACAAAATGTCAGTTTGGTTTCCAGAAAGGTTTTTCAACAGAAAATGCCATATATGCTTTCACCAGTCAAATTTTGAATGATCTGAATAACCGAACACCACCCATTGGGATTTTTTGTGATCTCTCAAAGGCTTTTGATTGTGTAAATCATGAAATTCTGCTAGAGAAGCTCAAGTATTGTGGCATGAGTGGGACAGTGCACAAATGGTTTAATTCGTACCTAACTGGAAGAGTGCAGAAAGTTGAAATAAGTAGTTCTCGTAACATGCAAAGATCAGCACATTCCTCAAACTGGGGAACTATCAAGAATGGGGTTCCACAAGGGTCAGTCTTGGGTCCTTTGTTGTTCTTATTATATATTAATGACTTGCCATTCTATATTCATGAAGAGGCAAAGTTAGTTCTCTTCGCTGATGATACAAGTATAGTAATCACACCTGAGAAACAAGAATTAACTGATGAAATTGTCAATACTGTCTTTCAGAAAATTACTAAGTGGTTCCTTGTAAACGGACTCTCACTGAATTTTGATAAGACACAGTACATACAGTTCCGTACAGTGAATGGTATGACGCCATTAATAAATATAGACCTTAATCAGAAGCATATAGCTAAGGTAGAATATTCCAAATTTTTAGGTATGTCCATTGATGAGAGATTAAATTGGAAGAAACACATTGATGATCTGCTGAAACGTTTGAGTTCAGCTACTTATGCAATAAGGGTCATTGCAAATTTTGGTGATAAACATCTTAGTAAATTAGCTTACTACGCCTATTTTCACTCATTGCTTTCATATGGCATCATATTTTGGGGTAATTCATCACTGAGGAATAAAGTATTTATTGCACAAAACCGTGTAATCAGAATAATAGCTGGAGTCCACCCAAGATCATCCTGCAGACATTTATTTAAGGATCTAGGGATATTCACAGTAGCTTCTCAGTATATATACTCTCTTATGAAATTTGTTATTAACAACCAAACCCAATTCAAAAGTAATAGCAGTGTGCATAACTACAATACTAGGAGAAAGGACGATCTTCACTATTCAAGATTAAATCTAACTTTGGCACAGAAAGGGGTGAATTATACTGGCACTAAAGTCTTTGGTCACTTACCAAATAGTATCAAAAGTCTGACAGATAACCAACAAGTATTTAAGAAGAAATTAAAAGAATTTCTGAATGACAACTTCTTCTACTCCATAGAGGAATTTTTAGATATAAATTAAGAAAAAAAGAAAAAAAATATTTAAAAAAATAAAATAAAAAATAAAGAAAAACAAAAAACACAAAAAAATAAAGTTGTTATATTAACTTAAGTATGTTGTTAAATTAACCTAATTATGTCATGTATTGGAAAATTCGACTCGTTCCACATCATTACGAAATATCGTATTCATGATCCATGGAACTAGTATCAATCTAATCTAATCTAATATGCTCAATAATGTTCATGTCTGTGGAGTTTGGTGGCCAGCGTGAATGTTTAAAGTCAGAAGAGTGTACCTGGAGCCACTCTGTAGCAATTCTGGACGTGTCGGGTGTCACATTGTTCTGCTGGAATTGCCCAAGTCCATCGGGATGCACAATGGACATGAATGGATGCAGGCGATCAGACAGGATGCTTACGTACGTTTCACCTACCTGAGCGTATCAGAGATTCTATGTCACTCCAAGTCCACATGCCCCACACCATTGCAGAGCCCCCACCAGCTTGAACTGCTGAAACGCAGGGTCCGTGGATTCATGACGTTGTCTGCATAACCGTACACGTCCATCCGATCGATAACATTTGAAACAAGACTCGTCAGACCAGGCATCATGTTTTCATCATCAACAGTCAAATGTCGGTGCTGACGGACCCAGGCGAAGCGTAAAGCTTTGTGTCATGCAGTCATCAAGGGTACACGAGTGGGCCTTCGGCTCCTTGAGTCCGTATGGATGATGTTTCGTCGAATGGTTCGCACCCTGACGGTTGTTGATGGCGCAGCACTGAAATCTGCAGCAATTTGGGGAAGGGTTCTACTTCTGTCACGTTGAACGATTCTCTTCAGTCGTCGTTGGTCCCGTTCTTGCAGCATGTTTTTCCGGCCGCAGCGATGTCGGAGATTTGATGTTTCGCCGGATTCTTGATATTCACGGAACACTCGTGAAATGGTAGTACGGGAAAATCCCCACTTCATCACAACCTCGGAGATTCTGTGTCCCATCGCTCGTGATCCGACTATATCATCACGTTCAGACTCAGTCAAATCTTGATAACCTGCGATTGTAGCAGCAGCAACCGATCTAACATTCGTTGTCTTACAGGCGTTGCTGACATCAGCGCCGTATTCTGCCTGTTTACATATTTCTGTATTTGAATCAGCATGCGTGTACCAGTTTCTTTGGCGCTTCAGTGTATTTTCTTTTATGCAAAGCCCATTGTCGATAGAAAAGTTCGGTTTGTTTCCCGTTACATAGAAAATGATTTTTACAGCTGAACTACACGTGTCTGTTCAATACATCAGTGCCACGGTAGTCTGGTGCGATATCCATTTTATCGATGTGTGTCAACAGGGACCGTGAAACAGGAAGAATAATAACAGACAGTATAGCAGCGACGGCAGTATCCTGGCCCATTCAAGCCCCTACCACGACGTAGCGGAGAAGTGATGCAAATGTTCCGGAGGGAGGGCTGAAAAAGCATAACACTCTTTGCTGGTTCTAATCCGTTCAAATTTCGTCGAATGGGTTTTGAACGGTCTAGTGGTTCAGCCCTGTGCACCAGAGCAGAGATTACGTCGCGCTACTCTCCAAATCGGTATGATCACGTTCGTTACGGTTGCAGACCCATGATGTTCTCAGAGAAAGGAGGACGGAGGTGGGGGGTTGTAAGCAGTGTCAAAGGTCGCCAAGGACGTCATCGTATTGCCCGTCGCACTGCAAACTCTCGTTTTCGACCGCGAAATGTGTGGAAATCAACGTCCAAGAAAAGGGGTGGTTTGATTTTACGCCACCCCCTGAGGCCTTTTCGTGTAGATTCTGAGCGTCGGTGCGGCTGAAATGTTTTCTTTGGCCACCCACGAGAAATTCGCGTGATTTCAGTGCTGGGCGTTGCGGTTCTGACCTCCATCGCAGAGGCGTCGAAAGAAGGGTGCAGTGTTGGTAAGAGTGGATGTGAAGACTTTTCCTTCGTATGAGACGTCCACGGTGGCGTTGGGCAGAATTGTGGTGAAATCTGGTGCCAGTGTGGTATCATCGTCCCATCTGTGGCCTTCATTTTGCTTCCGTCGACACTTTGTTGCTTGAAATGTCGCCGAGCCCAAGGGGCGCCATGCATTTGCATCATTACAGCGGAAGGCTGGTAGCCACCTTTGAGTTAAATTTCAAGTTATTACAATGGGAAACAATTACGGTATTGACATCTTGGGTTGTCGGGTGTTCTGCCGGATATCAGCGTCGTACTTGCACGATATTTCGGGCACGTAGCTCGTAACCTTCATCAGGTGCGACCTGAGACTGCTCCTCGAGTGGACCTGGTCCAGTATTTATGCCTATGGCCTTCCCCCTCCACCAACGGCTGCAGGCGCTTCCTGGGTTGTCTTGGGTTGTCGGGTGTTCTGCCGGATATCAGCGTCGTACTTGCACGATATTTCGGTCACGTGGCTCGTAACCTTCATCAGGTGCGACCTGAGACTGCTCCTCGAGTGGACCTGGTCCAGCATTTATGCCTATGGTCTTCCCCCTCCACCAACGGCTGCAGGCGCTTCCTGGGTTGTCTTGGGTTGTCGGGTGTTCTGCCGGATATCAGCGTCGTACTTGCACGATATTTCGGTCACGTAGCTCGTAACCTTCATCAGGTGCGACCTGAGACTGCTCCTCGAGTGGACCTGGTCCAGCATTTATGTCTATGGCCTTCCCCCTCCACCAACGGCTGCAGGCGCTTCCTGGGTTGTCTTGGGTTGTCGGGTGTTCTGCCGGATATCAGCGTCGTACTTGCACGATATTTCGGTCACGTAGCTCGTAACCTTCATCAGGTGCGACCTGAGACTGCTCCTCGAGTGGAGGGGGAAGGCCATAGGCATAAATGCTGGACCAGGTCCACTCGAGGAGCAGTCTCAGGTAGCACCTGATGAAGGTTACGAGCTACGTGACCGAAATATCGTGCAAGTACGACGCTGATATCCGGCAGAACACCCGACAACCCAAGATGTCATTAGATCGCCGGGAAAGCCTGAAGAATTACGGTATTTCTCAAAAGTGACCCTTTAATTCTGTTACACATTACATGGGTTTAAGTGCAGATATTTTTATATGTGGTACGTTAAAATGTACACAGACCAGGGTGTTGATTGTTTTTTCTCTGAGTCTAACAGACTTCCCACACTCACGTAACATAATTTACTACCTGAAGTTTTCTGCCCGGTTGTAGCTACACCACTAAGTGTACTACGCCTGTCAGTAAAAACTAACCGCTTTGCGTCCACATGTCCACAAATCTACAACGGATTTGCCGCCCAGTGGGGAAAAAGCATTACTGACTTCCTCTTGCCACATTTACTTGTAGGTACTAACCAACCTAAAAACATTGTATTCATAATAGTTATTAGTCCTCAAATGACGTAGATACAGATATTTTATTGTTCCATAGACCGTCCTGAGCCACCAAGAGAAATATCAGCACTAACACTGTCACACCCTACATATATTTAAACTGAAGGGCCAAAGAAACTGGTATAGGCATTCATATTGCGAGCGGCAACGCCTATATAAGACAAAAAATGTCTGGCGCAGCTGTTATACCTGTTACTGCTGCTACAATGGCAAGTTATCAAGAGTTAAGTGAGTTTGAATGTGGTGTCACAGTCGGCGCACGAGCGATGGAACACAGCGACGTAGTGGAGATTTTCGCGTACGACCATTTCACGACTATATCGTGAATATCAGAAATCTGGAAAACACCAAATGCCCGACATCACTGCGGCCGGAAAAAGATCCCGCAAGAACGGGACCAACGACGACAGACGAGAATCGTTCAACGTGACGGAAGCGCAACTCTTCCGCATATTGCTGCAGATTTCAGTTCTAAGCCATCAACATGTGGCAACGTGCGAACCATTCAACGGAACATCAGTAATATGGGCTTTCGGCGCTGAAGGCCCACTCGTGTACCCTTGATGACTGCACAATACAAAGCTTTACGCCTTGCCTGGGCCTGTCAACACTAACATTGGACTGTTGATGACTGGAAACATGCTACCTGGTCGGACGAGTCCCTTTTCAGATTGTACCGATGGACGTGTACCGGTATGGAAACAACCTCATCAATCCGTGGACTCTGCATGTAAGCAAGGGACTGCTCAAGAATGTGAAGGGTCTGTAATGGTGTGGGGCGTCTGAAATGGGAGTGATATGACACCCTTGATACGTCTAGATACGACTGACAGGTGACACATACGTAAGCGTCCTGTCTGATCACCTGCTTCCATTTCTGTCCATTGTGGCAAATCCAGTAGGGCAATGCGACACTCCCTACGTCCAGAAATTATGCATGTTGGCTACAGGAATACTCTTCTGAGTTGAAACGCTTCCGCTGGCCATAAAAATCCCCTGGCGTGAACATTATTGAGCATATCTTGCCTGGGCCTTTCAACATCGTCATTGGACTGTTGATGACTGGAAAAATGATACCTGGTCAGACGAGTCTCGTTTCAAATTGTACCGAGCGGATGGACTTGTACGGGTATGGAGACAACCTCATGTATCCATGGACACTGAATGTCAGCAACGGACTTCTGAAGCAAGTGAAGGCTCTGTAATGGTGCGGGGCATGTGCAGTTAGACTGATATGGTACCCCTGATACGTCTAGATACGACTCTGATAGGTAACACGTACGTAAGCATCCAGTCCATTGTGGCAATTCCAGCAGGGCAATGCGACACCCCCTACGTCCAATGCTGCAGGGTGGCTTTAGGAATACTCTTCTGAGTTTAAACACTTCCACTAGCCACCCAGCTCCACCCACATGAGCATTATTGAGCATATCTTGGATGCCTTGCAACGTGCTGTTCAGAAGAGACCCCCTTCTCGTACTCTTACGGATTGACGGACAGCCCTGTAGGATTCATGGTGTCAGTTCCCTCCAGCACTACTTCAGACATTAGTCGAGTCCATGCCACGTCGTGTTGCGGCACTAGATAGTTAGGGAGAGAGAGAGAGAGAGAGACCAGTTGTATAAATCCCTGAGAGATATCAACTTCGCGACGAATACCCTGTATTTGAGGACACTCTTCCATTTTCTTTCATATGTAAATGATTCTCTTGAAGGTTGTTCCCGAACGTGTTATTTGAAAGGTGCTGCTTATCTCGATACCGTCTTTTGAACGAGGACCGTTCGATATTCAGCGGCCCCCGCAGGGAGCCCCGGCGCCGTAATGCTCTACGGCCGCCCCCGGAGACAGGTGATAGTATGTGGCGGCCTGCTAACGACCAATCACGTCACGTGCTGGGCTGCGCCGAAGAGCCGATAGCAAATCCGCTATTTTGGGCGGCTCGGCAGCGACGAGAGGATGGAGGCCGTCAAGGGCTCTCCGATAATTGGCGGCGAACGCCAGCAACAGCGGCCGATCGATGTCCCCAATTACTGCGCCTCCGGGAGTCCCTCCACTGCACTGCGTGCACCCGGGGCAGTCCCACTGTGCCCTACCAGCTGCTCTGTTTGTCTCCCTTAATTACCGGCCCAGTCTTCCCTCGTCAACTCTTCACTTAGTCCCGAAAGTGCTACGCACCAGCCGCAGTCGACTTGTGCGGTCTCAAAACGTACACCCGCTGACGATGTGATGAACGATGGCTTTGGAAGGGGTGTGGCACAGTTTCACACCGTCACCTACTGAACAAGATACGGCCGCACAGAATATCAGGAGAGTTACTAGCACGTGAAACAAAACATATCGTTCTTAACGGATATCTTCTGACGTAAAAGTGACTTCAGGCGTACACCGAGCGAGTGTTTTAGGTCGATTACTGTATAAATGACTTAACCCGCCAGGATAGCCGAGAGCGCAGATCAAGGCTACATGCGATCCATATGGTAGACTCACCCACGTGCACGAGCTGTGGCGTTCAAGACAACGATGAACACCGTCTTAGCTGTGGCGAATCTACGGCAGTGTGGCACTTAGTGAGGCAAATTTCATCCTCTCTGGGAGGATGAGACGTATTACCCACGCACGAAAACTAATGCCATGACGTGGCTTCGTGTACATGCAGTGCATTACTTGTTTCAAGACGGCACTAAGGACACTTTAGACTTTTGGAACTATCTACAGGAACGACATTGCAAGATCCTCCGTCACCCAAAGTATCGACAATATTTTTCCAATTGAGTGCGTTCCACGACCCTCCACGTAGCTGGAACATCACGGGTAAGAGAAGCTAAAATTACAAGACGATGATAGAACACTACACGGTACAACGTGGGATCTACCTTGGTCATTACGAGAAGTGATACCTGGATCTTACAGCAGATGGAGAGTTACGGCGCGAACCCTCGCACTCTATAGCTTATAGCAGTATTAGCCCTATTTCCTCTTTTTGTCCCCGGAGCGAAAAGGTCTTCGCAGTTTATGTTTCCCATCTGGTGCAAAATGTAGCATCTGTTAATGGTTGCATGGATTCCACCCTTAGATTTTGTTTCATGGCTCCCTTAACCCCACATTTTGCTCTCTTTCTTTATGCCTTTTGCTACAACTGTAAGCATGTTTTCAGTTATGTGTGTCCCCAACTCGACGCAACGAGTGTACTTAGTAGTTTTCAGTTACTTACTGTTAAAAAAATACAAAAAAATTAAAAGGAAAATAAAAAAATTAAAAATAAATAAATAAAATTAAACAAACATACCACATCCCCAGGCCTCGAGGCCTCGGGTTGCGACCCCTGCCCACCTTGCTTCTGCCACCCCACTACCCGACCTCTCTCCAAAAAAAAAAAAAAAAACCGCGCTGTGCTTCCTGCACTCGGGTAGGCGCGCCGCCCCCGGATCGAATCCGCCCGGCAGATTACCGACAACGGCCGGTGTGCCGGCCAGCGTGGATGTGGTTTTTAGGCGGTTTTCCACATCCTACTACGTCAATACCGGGCTGCTCCCCACGTCCCGCCTCAGTTACAGGACTCGCAGACATTTGAAACACATCCACACTATTTCACGATTTACACTAGGCGGAGACAGTTGGGGTACACTAATTCCATCCCAGGGGGTATGGGATGGCGGCAGGAAGGGCATCCGGCCACCCCTTAAAATTAACCATACCAAATCCGTACTTAACCCGCCGACCCTGCGCACAATGCGGGATAAAGGCAGTAGCAAAAGAAAAGAAAGAAAGACTGTATAAATGACTTACCACGAGACAACCAAACAATTCAGTTTTTGAAATTTTTCTGCATTTATTGCACAGAAAGTTCAGAACTCAAAAATCAATCAGTCGAAACAGTTAAATGCAACTCTAACAAATTCTCCAGAAAATCGACTTTGAGGTTTCCGAGGAACTTCTACACACTAAAATAGAGAATATTGCCATGACGATCTTGCAGACCATTCGGTCACGTCAAAGAGTGGTAATCCAGTTCTCAATGGATCATTGGTTCGAACTTTGTTATGGTCTTTCTTTCGTTTCATTTTTGTCCTTCAGTTCTTATCCTGACATCACTTAAAAGTAAAATTCATTAAATAAACGCTCCTTAACATCTATAATCACCATTTATATGAAAAATGCGCGTGTTCATGTTTCTAATTGCATTGATTGTGTATAGCAAATATAAATCCTTTGTTGTCGATGTTCTATAAAAGACTTCTAATAAAGGTTGTTTAAATTAAAAATTACAGTAGGACGAGGAATTCCGCCTTATTCGAGACACCTTTTCAGTTTTGTCTTGCTCAGACATGTTTCAGCACTTTTTGCAATATCTTCAGTGGGTTATTTTTTATTTTCTTACTGTAAAATTGTTGTTACATAGTAACATTTAGCGAAACTTTTGATACATAATATATACGATTGTGAATGAATAATTGTTGTAAAATATTACACATCATTTGTTCATAGTTCACAGTTGAGATACGTATTAATGATCTGATGCACTGTGTGTTGTTTATAACATTACATCTGAAGTTCTAGTTATTGTTTAATTGGCAAAAGAATGGATGTATGTATTAGCTTACATACCTTACATGATGCTATTGGATACTTATGTTGGCAGCTAATCTGCTACTCAATCTACATCTTCTCATCTGCAAACAGCAAAACGTATTTTTTATTTTTCTGTTTATTATGCATTTACAAACGAAAATTAGTATATATCACGTTTTTTGTGTGTAACTTACGGCTTTTATGTTATTGCGTTTTCTTATATGTCGTTGGCGAGGTGAACAGGCTCATTTCGCCTCGCCAGCGATACATAAGAAGACTCTACAACATCAAAGCCGTAAGTCACACACAAAAAACGTGAAATATACTCATTTCCGTTTGTAAATGCATAATAAACAGAAAAATAAAAATTACGTTTTGCTGTTTGCAGATAAGAAGTTGTAGATTGAGTAGCAGTTTAGCTACCAACATAAATATCCAAAAGCATCATGTAATCTATGTAAACTAATGCATACATCAATTCTTTTGCCAATTAAGCTATAACTAGAACTTTAGAGTTAATGTTATAAACAACACGCAGTGCATCAGGTCGTTAATACATATCTCAACTGTGAACTATGAACAAATGATGTATAATATTTTATAACAATTATTCATTCATAATTATGAATATTATGTACCAAAAGTTTCGCTAAATGTTAATATGTAACAACAATTTTACAGAAAGTAAACAAACAGATCACTGAAGATAGCACAAAAAGTGCTGAAAAATGTCTGGGTAAAACAAAGCGGGAAAGGTGTCTCGCATAAGGCGAAATTCCTCCTCCTATTTTCATAGCAAGCACGGACATAGGAAGAAGAACCGCAGCACCACAAGATGATTGATATTACAACTTTATTAACAGTCTTTTATAATATGTCGGTAATTATGAAATATATTTGTAATGAGAAGTGAAAAAAATTATAATAAAAAGTGAACTTCATATGTAATACGTAATTAGAAACAAGAAGTCGTACATTTGTCATAAAGAATTATGATTGCTATGTGTTCATTAGCATATGTTTCGTTAATTTTATTTTTAAATGATGTTGGTATTCAAATTTAATGAAAATGAGACCATAGCAAAGTTCGAACTATTGATTTACTGATTACCCGGTTACCACCCGCTGATAATACAGAGAGGGCCACGCGGTCCGTCGCAGTAATCTCCTTTCTGTAGCGAATAAAGTTTCTAAGAAATCTTCACAGTCGATTTTCTCGAAAATCTGATGTTTGTGTTCTGAACTTCGCTTACATAAATATAAAAGAATTACAAAAATCGGACTGCTATGTGGCCTTCTTATCTACATCTACATCTACATCCATACTCCGCAAGCCACCTGACGGTGTGTGGCGGAGGGTACCCTGAGTACCTCTATCGGCTCTCCCTTCTATTCCAGTCTCGTATTGTTCGTGGAAAGAAGGATTGTCGGTATGCTTCTGTGTGGGCTCTAATCTCTCTGATTTTATCCTCATGGTCTCTTCGCGGGATATACGTAAGAGGGAGCAATATACTGCTTGACTCTTCGGTGAAGGTATGTTCTCGAAACTTTAACAAAAGCCCGTACCAAGCTACTGAGCGACTCTCTTGCAGAGTCTTCCACTGGAGTTTATCTATCATCTCCGTAACGCTTTCGCGATTATTAAATGAATCTGTAACGAAGCGCGCTGCTCTCCGTTGGATCTTCTCTATCTCTTCTATCAATCCTATCTGATACGGATCCCACGCTGTTGAGCAGTATTCAAGCAGTGAGCGAACAAGCGTACTGTAACCTACTTCCTTTGTTTTCGGATTGCATTTCCTTAGGATTCTTCCAATGAATCTCAGTCTGGCATCTGCTTTACGGACGATCAATTTCATATGATCATTCCATTTTAAATCACTCCTAATGCCTACTCCCAGATAATTTATGGAATTAACTGCTTCCAGTTGCTGACCTGCTATTTTGTAGTTAAATGATAAGGGAACTATCTTTCTATGTATTCGCAGCACATTACACTTGTCTATATTGAGATTCAATTGCCATTCCCTGCACCATGCGTCTATTCGCTGCAGATCCTCCTGCATTTCAGTACAATTTTCCATTGTTACAACCTCTCGATTCACCGCACCGTCATCTGCAAAAAGCCTCAGTGAACTTCCGATGTCATCCACAAGGTCATTTATGTATATTGTGAATAGCAACGGTCCTATGCCACTCCCCTGCGGCACACCTGAAATCACTCTTACTTCGGAAGACTTCTCTCCATTGAGAATGACATGCTGCGTTCTGTTATCTAGGAACTCTTCAATCCAATCACACAATTGGTCTGATAGTCCATATGCTCTTTACTTTGTTCATTGAACGACTGTGGGTAACTGTATCGAACGTCTTGCGGAAGTCAAGAAACACGGCATCTACCTGTGAACCCGTGTCTATGGCTCTCTGAGTCTCGTGGACGAATAGCGCGATCTGGGTTTCACACGACCGTCTTTTTCGAAACCCATGCTGATTCCTACTGAGTAGATTTCTAGTCTCCAGAAAAGTCATTATACTCGAACATAATACGTGTTCCAAAATTCTACAACTGATCGACGTTAGAGATATAGGTCTATAGTTCTGGACATCTGTTCGACGCCCCTTCTTGAAAACGGGGATGACCTGTGCCCTTTCCCAATCCTTTGGAACGCTACGCTCTTCTAGAGATCTACGGTACACCGCTGCAAGAAGAGGGGCAAGTTCCTTCGCGTACTCTGTGTAAAATCGAACTGGTATCCCATCAGGTCCAGCGGCCTTTCCTCTTTTGAGCGATTTTAATTGTTTCTCTATCACTATGTCGTTTATATCGATATCTATCATTTTGTCATCTGTGCGACAATCTAGAGAAGGAACTACAGTGCAGTCTTCCTCTGTGAATCAGCTTTGGAAAAAGACATTTAGTATTTCGGCCTTTAGTCTGTCATCCTCTGTTTCAGTACCATTTTGGTCACAGAGTGTCTGGATATTTTGTTTTGAGCCACCTACCGCTTTGACATAAGACCAAAATTTCTTAGGATTTTCTGCCAAGTCAGTATACAGAACTTTACTTTCGAATTCATTGAACGCCTCTCGCATAGCCCTCCTCACACTACATTTCGCTTCGCGTAATTTTTGTTTGTCTGCAAGGCTT
This sequence comes from Schistocerca serialis cubense, assembly GCF_023864345.2. NCBI lineage: Eukaryota > Metazoa > Arthropoda > Insecta > Orthoptera > Acrididae > Schistocerca > Schistocerca serialis. The sequence goes on along the minus strand of NC_064638.1, from coordinate 1,164,806,999 downwards.
TGGCTATGTTTATGTTTGCTGTGAAGTTCCCTTTGCTTCTGCAGCAGTTTCTTAACTCGGTTGTTGTACCACGGTGGCTCTTTTCCATCTCTTACGATCCTGCTTGGCATATACTCATCTAACGCATATTGTACGATGGTTTTGAACTTTGTCCACTGATCCTCAACACTATCTGTACTCGAGACAAAACTTTTGTGTTGAGTCGTCAGGTACTCTGTAATCTGCCTTTTGTCACTTTTGCTAAACAGAAAAATCTTCCTACCTTTTTTAATATTTCTATTTACGGCTGAAATCATCGATTCAGTAACCGCTTTATGATCGCTGATTCCCTGTTCTGCGTTAACCGTTTCAAATAGTTCGGGTCTGTTTGTCACCAGAAGGTCTAATATGTTATCGCCACGAGTCGGTTCTCTGTTTAACTGCTCAAGGTAGTTTTCAGATAAAGCACTTAAAAAAATTTCACTGGATTCTTTGTCCCTGCCACCCGTTATGAACGTCTGAGTCTCCCAGTCTATATCCGGCAAATTAAAATCTCCACCCAGAACTATAACATGGTGGGGAAATCTACTCGAAATATTATCCAAATTATCCTTCAGGTGCTCAGCCACAACAGCTGCTGAGCCAGGGGGCCTATAGAGACATCCAATTACCATGTCTGGGCCTGCTTTAGCCGTGACCTTCACCCAAATTCTTTCACATTTCGGTTCTCCGTCAATTTCCTTCGATACTATTGCACTTCTTATCGCTATAAACACGCCTCCCCCTTCACTGTCCAGCCTGTCTCTGCGGTATACATTCCAATCTGAGTTTAGGATTTCATTACTGTTTACGTCTGGTTTCAGCCAACTTTCTGTCCCTAGTACTAAATGGGCGTTGTGACCGTTTATTAATGAGAGCAGTTCTGGGACCTTTCTATAGACGCTCCTGCAGTTTACTATTAGCACATTAATATTGTTATTCCCTGTTGCATTTTGCCTACTCCTACCTTGCCGCGTCTCAGGAGGCGTCTTGTCGGGCCTAGGGAGGGAATTCCCTAACCCTAAAAAACCCACATGTGCACTCCACACGTATTCCGCTACCCTTGTAGCCACTTCCGGCGTGTAGTACACGCCTGACCTATTCAGGGGGACCCTACATTTCTCCACCCGATAGCGGAGGTCGAGAAATTTGCACCCCAGATCTCCGCAGAATCGTCTGAGCCTCTGGTTTAAGCCTTCCACTCGGCTCCAAACCAGAGGACCGCGATCGGTTCTGGGAACGATACTACAAATAGTTATCTCTGATTCCACCCCGCGAGCGAGGCTTTCCGCCTTCACCAATTCCGCCAACCGCCTGTACGAACTGAGGATGACCTCTGAACCCAGACGGCAGGAGTCATTGGTGCCGACATGAGCAACAATTTGCAGTCGGGTGCACCCAGTGCTCTCTATCGCCGCCGTCAGGGCCTCCTCCACATCTCGGATGAGATCCCCCAGCAAGCAGATAGAGTGTACACTGGCCTTCTTCCCCGACCTTTCCGCTATTTCCCTAAGGGGCTCCATCACCCGCCTAACGTTGGAGCTCCCAATAACTAATAAACCCCTCCCCCCGTGTGCCTGTTCGGACCTTGCTGAAGGAGCGGCCACATGTCCACTCACAGGCAGAGCGGGCGATGCCACACGGCCAGCCTCCACATTGACCCTCCGCCTCGTGCGCCGTGAACGACACTGAACCCGCCACTCCCCTTGGAGAGAGGGTGGCCCAACCGCGCCCGGTACCCGCGAAGATGTCTCGACAGCAGGGACAGTGGGTGAAGCATGTAACACCTGGGGTGTACCATGCGACGCACCATACAACCCACTGCCGCTACACTCCGAGGCAGCAGCCTGAAGACGGCTGACTGCGGCCATCAACACGTTCAGCTGTTCGCGAACAGTGGCCATCTCCTCCTGCGTCCGTACGCAGCGGTCACACATCCTATCCATCCTAAGAAATCAATTTACTGTAGAGAGTTAATAAACTTTTAACTAGACTGCTAACTCACTAAAGGCGGCTGACTAAACTGACTAAACTGTGGTTGCTAGCCACTTCTTGTAGAAAACAATGAAAATAGCACTACCTGTCTCTGGACTGTATAGAAAAAAACCACAAGCACTACTGGCACTATGGTTGACTAAAGGGACTCTCTCTGACTGTATTCAAAACAAACACGAAATCTATGGAACACTATTACTAGCACTCGACAATTAAAGCTTCCTAAAAGTAAAAACACACGGAAGAAGAAGTAACAAGTAAGAAAAATACAGTTAATACTTAAATTAAGGTAGCTCGCTGCACAGCAGACGTGAAGCGGACGGCAGTTGCGACGACACCTTATTAGTGGGTAACGTCGGAAACCCCATGATGATTTTCGCGTACAATCCTGTTGTGTACAGAGAAGTCGCAATGCTACGAAACAGTAGCAAAATTCGTGAGGAGTGAAATTTATCCATCGTGTTTTAATAATTAGCCGATTTCGAGTCTCCGTGTGCAACTAAGAACTTTTCTACGTCAAATATTAATTATTCAAAAACAACTGACCTAGTAAATCCTAAGAGGAGCCTAATTATTATTATAGCTTTTCTACGACAGTTCTGTTCCGCAGTAAACTATTTATATTAAGAAATAAACGACGGAAAATATTCAGTGGATACTGTACTAATCATGACGAAGTTACACAGAGTGTGCTTGATGTTTCTGGATCGTACCAAGCACTTTAGTTCAGCGTTAGTATGCTGATCTCTGTGCGAACCACATTCTCAGATACTAGTAGCTTTTTGAGATTAACTGCATAAAACTATTTAAATGTGATCTATTTTATATTGTTTGTCAATAAATGCACCTTAATGGTAAGCAGGCATTTTGTTTACAGTAGATTAGCTAACTGCACTACCATTCATAGCCACATAAGTAGACTGTTCGCACTTCTGAACCAATACAGTACAGTACGAGAACTGCTTCAAGGGCATCAGTACAACTGCACACAATAAGTAGGAAGATGTCCTACACTCTGATTCATTACGTTGTACGCCTCCGTAGCGTAGCGGTAGCGTTACAGCCTTTCACGCAGGAGGCCACCAAATGGGGCCTTCCGGCCAACAATGCCATACGATAATTTCATTTCATTACGTTGATCGAGGAAAAGATTAACTTAACTTTTCCAGTCTCGAACGGGAAGGAACAAGCATGTCGTCCACACCACATTCCACAAACTCGTAGCTACACTGAAAAATACCCTACTGGCCATTAAAATTGCTACACCAAGAAGAAATGCAGATGATAAACGGGTATTCATTGGACAAATATACTACAACTGACATGTGATTACATTTTCAAGCAATTTGGGTGCATAGATTCTGAGAAATCAGTACCCAGAACAACCACCTCTCGCCGTAATAACGGCCTTGATACGCCTGGGCATTGAGTCAAACAGAGCTTGGATGGCGTGTACAAGAACAGCTGCCCATGCAGCTTCAACACGATACCACAGTTCATCAAGAGTAGTGACTGGTGTATTGTGACGAGCCAGTTGCTCAGCCACTATTGACCAGACGTTTTCAATTGGTGAGACACCTGGACGATGTGCTGGCCAGGGCAGCAGTCGAACAGAAAGGCGCGTACAGGACCTGCAACATGCGGTCGTGCATTATCCTGCTGAAATGTAGTGTTTCGCAGGGATCGTATGAATGGTAGAGGCACATCTGAAATGTAACGTCCACTGTTCAAAGTGCCGTCAATGGGAACAAGAGGTGACCGAGACGTGTAACCAATGGCACCCCATACCATCACGCCAGGTGATATGCCAGAATGGCGATGAAGAATACAAGCTTCCAATGTGCGTTCACCGTGATGTCGCCAAACACGGATGCGACCATCGTGATGCTGTAAACAGAACCTGGATTCATCCGAATAAATGACGTTTTGCCATTCGTGCACCCAGGTTCGTCGTTGAGTACACCATCGGAGGCGCTTCTGTCTGTGATGCAGCGTCAAGGGAACCGCAGCAATGGTCTCCGAGCTGATAGTCCGTGCTGCTGCAAACGTCGTCGAACTGTTCGTGCAGATGGTTGTTGTCTTGCAAACGTCCCCATCTGTTGACTCAGGGATCGAGACGTGGCTGCACGATCCGCTACAGCCATGCGGATAAGATGGCTGTCATCTGGACTGTTACTGATACGAGGCCGTTGGGGACCAGGACGGCGTTCCATATTACCCTCCTGAACCCACCGATTCCATAGTCTGCTAACAGTCATTGGGTCTCGACCAACGCGACCAGCAATGTCGCGATACGATAAACCGCAATCGCGATAGGCTACAATCCGACCTTTATCAAAGTAGGAAACGTGATGGTACGCATTTCTCCTCCTTACACGAGGCATCACAACAACGTTTCACCAGGCAACGCCGGTCAACTGCTGTTTGTGTATGAGAAATCGGTTGGAAACTTTCCTAATGTCAGCACGTTGTACGTGTCGCCACCGGCGCCAACCTTGTGTGAATGCTCTGAAAAGCTAATCATTTGGATATCACAGCATCTTCTTCCTGTCGGTTAAATTTCGCGTCTGTAGCAGTTCATCTTCGTGGTGTAGCAATTTCAATGGCCAGTCAGTGAGGGATCTTGCAAGCCCAACTGGAATTTCCATTGTGAAAAGGTTGCTACTTAAAAAAAAAAACTTCTGATGATAGACAGTTTAGATTAATCAGTATTCTTTATTAAGAACGTGACATAGTTGTCTCTTGTTTATTAAAGATCTTTACTAGTAGTTACAAGGAGGGAATATACAGGCTGTATCAAAAAGAGTCATCCGATTTCTAAAAAAAAGTCATATGTTGTTCCAAAAAATTTCGGGCGAACTGCCGGATGTTTGTAACTTCCTGCCACAATATTTCAGCAAAGAGTCTTCTGGCCATCTTCTGGTGACACTGGCGAAAACGCACTGAGCTCTGATATTTAAGGCCCCGTCGGCACGTACGTGGTGCGTTCACTTGGTGTTACGCGTGCGCTACTTGAACGTGTTCGATTCTACTGCGCCGCGCGCCCTCCGTGGTGAAAACTCGCCGCATCGATATAAATTCTATTGTCTTCCCGCGATTCCATCACTCAACTACGCCTGCAGCGGAGACCACGAAGTTTTTAACGACTGGATTCCATGCCGAATTCAATTGAAATCCGCCATCTCGATTAATAAGAGACTCACTATCAGACAGTCGTATTTCCACGGATTCATTATTCATTATTTTAAATCTCATATCAATCATATGTTATCTGAGATAAGTGCGTGAACAACTTACTGTTGGAAGGAGCAAACTCTCGAATTTACATGGTTCTCGCTAGATAGCAGCAGTGTGCGCCCACTTTATTGCTAAAGTGCTCGTCATGTACGACGGCGGCCGAGTTTAGGTTCGTTCTGCGCATCTGACGTCACAAAACACTGTCAGCCAATGAACAGAGAACGACGTTGCCAGAGCTCGACTGCAGTGTAGAGCATGGACGAGCGTCTTCAGTTTTAGAAACGTTCAGTCATAAATAAAGTAATAGAACAAAAGCAATGTCTTGATAGCGGACTGTATATAAAAGAAAGTTTGGAAAAAGCATTCTTTATACCAATTGCTTCATATTCTATTAATTAATTAAACCAAAAAAGTAATAAGCCTCCTAATTTAGGCCATAGCAAGGAAATTCATTCTCTCTAACCGCTTTTTCGCAATAAAGAACAGCGGTAATTGTTTATTTCCTATTGTACTTCGACGAAATGTGAGTAATTTATAGTCATACCAACAGTGTTTGTCGGTATTTTGCGTGATTCTTTAAAGTCCTCCAGGAATTCTGTCGAATTATGAGCTGCATTAGCGTAATGGTTAAGGTGTTATGCTGCTAAGCAAAAGGATTTGAGTTCAAACCTTGTTTGGTGCTTAATACTTTCTTTAATTAAAAACAATATCGAAGTGTCTTACTTCATGCATTTTATTCGTTTGAATGTAATTTTTTGAAATTTCTAGTGGCAACTAAAATTGACCAAACAGAAAGTATACGCAGTGGACTTTTACCTCTGCAAACTCTTCAAAATTTCGTGCAATGGTTTACTACATTTAATGCTGCACAATAACTGCGTTGAACATCGAAACAAAATTAAGTCACTTATGGGGGGAAGGTATCAGTTGAGAAGATGCGTAAAAATCAAATCTTTGGGCCAAATAGTTTTTGTGAAATCGAATGATAAGCATGTCAAAGCAGTGACTGCACAGTCACCATGTGACTGCACAGGCGAGCAGTGCAGTGATGGCAAAATCGCGCACATCGCGGAATGCGGGGAGCACGCCTCTGTAGCAGCGAAAGGGTTAATGCGGCCGTGGTGGCTTTGCTTCATAAGCTGCGCGCTCCCCCCTAAACGTAAGTTTGCGACCTGTACTATACTATACTATGGCGCTGCTTCTCTTGGGGCGTGCAACTGGCAACGCAGCAATCTCCCGCTTCTGCGCGGGCATGCGCGAGCCGCCAAGATAAATGAATTGAACTATAGTAAAAATGGTGTCGGGACAATAGAAAGCTTTTTGTGCTCTGTTTCACGCAGGGCGGGTCAGTAATAACTGCTCAGCGTGGCTTTCGTACTGTGTATGGTGTGAATCCTCCTACAGGACAAATCATTAGACGATGGCCTGAACAATTCCGAGAAACAGGTTGTTTGTGTAAAGGCAAATCGCCGGGCCGTTCACGAGTGTCTGACACAGAAGTCGAATGCATCCGCCTTAGTTTCACAAGGAGTCCGCAGAAATCCTTTCGCCGTGCAGCTCGACAGCTCATCACGCTCCCAATGTCCGTCTGGCGTGTGTTGCGTCGACATTTACGCATGAAACCATACAAAATTCAGCTACTGCTAGCTCTTCATGAAGGTGACAAGCATCAACTTCTGGAGTTCTGTAATTTCGTTCCTGGGAAGATGGAGGATGACAGTTTTCTTCCACGTTTAGTGTTTAGTGACGAGGCAGCATCCCATTTAAATGGAAAGGTCATAATGTGAGAATATGGGGTACGGAACAACCACATGAAGTTGTACAACATGAGAGGGACTCTCATAGTTTAATGTGTTTTGTGCAGTTTCACGGGAAAAGGTATATGGTCAATTTTTCTTTGCCGAGAACACTGTTACAGGAAGCACTTATCCCGGTATGCTTGAGAACTTTCTTTTCCCACAGTTGAAGACTGGTTCGAACGACTTCATTTACCAACAGGATGAGGCAACGCCACACTGGCATCTGGAAGTGGGGGGTTTATGAAAGTTGTTGTATAGCTAGAGAAGGCGTTAAAACTCACGCAGGCTGGCGTGAGGTCTGAAACAGGATACGTAATGAATGCTATAAAGAAAAGTACGTAGCTGCTGGAATACTTAACTTTAATGCATCATTTGTATACATCGTTCTTGATGAGACATGCTTCATACGATAACTATCAATTGCTATGGCGCCTTGCTAGGTCGTAGCCATTGACTTAGCTGAAGGCTATTCTAACTATCTTCTCTGCAAATAAACGAGGCTTCGTCAGTGTTGCATCGCTAGCTAAGTCGTCCGTACAACTGGGGCGAGTGCTAGTAAGTCTCTCGAGACCTGCCGTGTGGTGGCGCTCGGTCTGCGATCACTGACAGTGGCGACACGCGGGTCCGACATGTACTAATGGACCGCGGCCGATTTAAAACTACCACCTAGCAAGTGTGGTGTCTGGCGGTGACACCACAAAAGTCTGTGTTTGTGTGTCCCCGTTACCAACAACAATGAATGAACCGAGACATCGCATAACAGCAGCTGTGCTAGCTGTAACGCAAGACACGCTCGCTGTAGTGTGGGAACAATCTGAATACCACATTAACATATGCCCTACATCTCAAGGAGGTTATATTGAACGTCTATGAAAACGTATGAAAAAAAACTTTTTGAGTTTTCCGTTCATCAAAAAACAAACTTCAATGTATGTGTTTATTAGGTTCAGAAATATAGACGTGCCAAATTGGATGATTCTTTTTCATAATCGCTGTGTTAAGAATGATAGCTCACAATTTGCATTATCGGTTCAGTGAGCTACAAACCTGCATTAATATGATGAAAGACGAGTCGTCGTTACAAAATTTGTATACATATCTTACAGCTTGCTGACATTTGAAAGTTGTCGAGTAGATAATATTCCAAGGGGAAAAATTCCAACTGATTCTGTTCTTACTAAAATTATGCTTCACTCATATTAAAGTAGCAGCATTCAGTGTGAGCTCAGAAGGACACTTAAGAAAGCAAGGTTCGAGTTGTGCGCGCCCGTCGACATTGTGGTGATCAGAGATAGGGAACTAGCTCAGACTGGACAGGCAATAACTGCAAGTAGGCCGTATTTTGTTTTTACGAGCCATCTCAGCATTGGGTGAAATAATATAGACAGACAGTGCCACACGTGTGAATAAACCAGAATCCAGAATGACAGATCGCATATCTGAGTCCTGTTCCTCTTCAATAACATTCCAGTATCTGAACCAATGCGTTTTCTCACTGTGTGATTGAGCAAGGTAAATTCTGACGTTGTGATTCTCAGACTACGAAACGGGTCGTTTACAAGAGCAGCCAAGCGGTTATTATTCAAGAGGTAAATTCTGTTACGTTAGTAAAGTCAAAATCGTAGTCACAGCACGGTACGGCGCTCTCACAAGGGAACCTCCCCATCGCACCTCCCTCAGATTTAGTTATAAGTTGGCACAGTGGATAGGCCTTGAAAAACTGAACACAGGTCAAGCGAGAAAACAGGAAGAAGTTGTGTGGAACTATGAAAAAAATAAGCAAAATATACAAACTGAGTAGTCCATGCGTATAATAAGTAACATGAAGGATACTGCGAGCTCAGGACCGCCGTGGTCCCGTGGTTAGCGTGAGCAGCTGCGGAACGAGATGTCTTCGGTTCAAATCTTCCCTCGAGTGAAAAGTTTAATTTTTTATTTTCAGACAATTATCAAAGTTCAGGCACTCACACATAATCAACTCCGCTCTCCAAAATTGCAGGACATGTTCGGATTTGCTTGGATATATGCAGGATTTGACGGTCTACACACGGAAAAAATTGAAAACGTTAAAAACATATGTTATGACAGAGCACAGGGGAAACTGTGCGACTGTGAACCTGTTGCATTCATTTGTTGCAGTTTATGTGACAAACTCTTATGTTTTCATCACTTTTTTGGGAGTGATTACCACATCCACAAGAAAACCTAAATCGGGCAAGGTAGAAGAATCTTTTTACCGATTTGCCAACAGTACAAGTTAGGCGGGCCGACAACATATTCCTGTCATGTGATACATATGCCGTCACCAGTGTCGTATAGAAAATATCGGACGTGTTTTCCTGTGGAGGAATCGGTTGACCTGTGACCTTGCGATCAAATGTTTCCGGTTCCCATTGGAGAGGCACGTCCTTTCGTCTACTAATCACACGGTTTTGCAGTGCGGTCGCAAAACACAGACTCTAAACTTATTACAGTGAACAGAGACGTCAATGAACGAACGGACAGATCATAACTTTGCGAAAATAAAGAAATTAAAACTTTCACTCGAGGGAAGACTTGAACCAAGGACCTCTCATTCCGCAGCTGCTCACGCTAACCACGGGACCACGGCACTCGTAAGATCACTTTATCCTTAATGTTGCCTATCTTGCCCATGGACAAATCAGTTTGTATATTTTGCTTATTTTTTTCATAGTTTCATAGTTCCACATAACTTCTTCCTGTTTTCTCGATTGATCTGTGTTCATTTTTTCAAGGCCTATCCACTGTGCCAACTTACAACTAAATATGAGGGGGGTGCGATGGGGAGGTTCCCTTGTCAGTATTGGGTACCGGTTGCCCAAACAACAGCCGGGGGAGACTGAATTTGTCGTTGTGGAGATGGAAGTCGGTCTGGTGCCATTCCGCACGGTCGCTACACGCCACGACGGAGAAGCCCATAATTAATTTAGCAGAATGTGTGCATTAGCGACGCATTTAATACGTTTAATGCCGTAATGTTCCACCCCTGCCATCTACCTTGCAACCCCGTCTCTTTGATCTCGGTTAATTAATAATTAGTCTTTGATAACATTTCCCGCAGAAAGGTCAAGAGGTTGCCGACGACAAGTATACACGTCTCCGCCTTCCTAACGTCGCTGCTGGGTGGAGAACTTTCGTCATTGTGCTTCCATTCGGATGCCGGAGCCACTTGTAAAAGAAACTCAGTTTGTAAAATGTGATGTTGACGTTGCATCGATAAACGTGCTTAGGTCCTTTCTTAGAAGCGTAGGTCAATTATGCACCATATATAACTCGAATTTATTCAGATATGCAGCGAACTGGCACGGGGAATGTTTAATCAAACAAATAAAAGAAAGTGTTCGTGCTTTTCATTCTCAATATGCAGCGAGTTCGTAATGACTGGATATACACATACAAGATGAGAAACAAAGGACGACATGGATAATTTTACGTTCAACGAAATTCTACATCTACATCTTGAAACGTCCCCTTTGAACAATTTTACATGACTGTGCTTAACCTGACACACAATATTTTTAGCGCAACGCAATCTGACTTTCAAAACTCCCTACTAAAGAATGGCCCTGACAAACATTAAACTATACCTTTCACAAATCACTTACCTCACAAAAATCTTCGCTGCTCAAGCTACTGCAATACAGCGAGCGCCACTACTGCCAGCTAAATAAAAGATTCAAACTACTGAAGGCACTAACTACTGATAGGGGTAGTTAGCAAATGAAAGATATTAATAGAGAGCAAACAATGTATTTACCTTAATATCATCACAAATCATAATATATATATATCAGTTCATGACAAACCGCAAACCTCCGCCATCTCTCTCCCCACATCCACCACTGCTGGCGGCTCACCTCCAACTGCGCAACACTACGCGCTGTTCACAGCCAGCTGCCTAACACTACAATGGCGAGTATTACAACAATGCAAAGCAGCCACAGACTGCACACAGCACAGCCAGTGATTTTCATATTGAGCGCTACGTAACGTTGCCAATAAGAAAACATAAACAGCCTACTTACATAGAGAAAACATAAACAGCCTACTTACATAGAGAAAACATAAACAGCCTACTTACATAGCCCCCATGCTCCCCACAAAAATTTTTACAAATTGGATGGGGCAGTGGCCAATACAGATTTGAAAAAATTTTTCATAATTACAATAACAAAGAAATCAAATGCACACACTTATTGATATTATGTTGGTCAAAAGCTAAAATTGTCTCACAGTCCATAAAGACAGTCCTAATCGTACATCATAACAGTAATTACAGGTTTTTTTTCACAAAGTCTCATTAGTAAAAGAAATTGCACACAGAAGTAGTGGATTTCCATGCAGTCTTGAAGAAGTAGTGTTGTCCTTCCAACGGAAAGACAGTGCTGACTCTTGACATGCTGACAGATAACGGGCCACAACAGAGCAAACCCACAGCAGAGTCAGTCGTAGTTTGGAAGAATATTGGTAGGTAGGTCATCACAGAGCAGACCCACTGTAGTCCTGGTAGAGAATATGGTATTGGTGGGCCACCAGAGGTGCAGACCCACTGTAGTCCTTGTAGAGATAATGGTATTGATGGATCATCAAAGATGTAGACCCACTGTAGTCCTTGTAGAGATAGCCAGCAGCCATCTGTTGTGACTGTGCAGGTGCACAATCACCATTGAAGAGTCTTGCGGATAATATAGCAAGTCCATAAACCATCACTTGTGCACTCACAAAGTTTTTGGAATTGTCCTTAGAACCAGCAATGCTGTTATCCAGTCCCTTGCAGAATTATTAACAAACGTGCAAACACTAACAGTCCCTACTTCTCACATATTGTCCATGTACTATGACCAACAGAAACGTGTGCAGTGAAATGTAACTTACATGTTAATAATATCATGAACTGGTGACAATTACAATTTTATAACATAAGAATACAATAACAAAGGTACAAAATACATTAATAAAAACATAACAATACAGATAACATTTGTAGTTCAAATGGTTCAAATGGCTCTGAGCACTATGGGACTCAACTTCTGAGGTCATTAGTCCCCTAGAACTCAGAACTAGTTAAACCTAACTAACCTAAGGACATCACAAACACCCATGCCCGAGGCAGGATTCGAACCTGCGACCGTAGCAGTCTTGCGGTTCCAGACTGCAGCGCCTTTAACTGCACGGCCACTTCGGCCGGCTAACATTTGTAGTAAAACAGGCTTTACAAAAGAATAGAAATAAACATATACATCAATGTTACAGGAATTATGACATAAGTACATACATAGATCAGAATAATTATTGAAACATCAACTTTACACATGAGCATTAAAACAAAACAATAAACAATGTCTAAACATCTTTACAAAGTAAATAACACATTATTAATGCCAATTGTATTTGAGGATAACAGTATTCCTCATCATAGTGAATGTAGCTTAATATTAAAAGAAAAAATTCTATGAAATTACACAGAGACAGGAAGAAAACAAATACACAAGGGTACACACACACATAGTGGGATAACACCAATAGGAAAGGACAGGGTTCGTTTTCAGTGTAACATTTGGTACTGCAGTCCAACCCAAAACTTCATATATCTTTCCTCTTATTTCATCCTTTGTTTCCACCAAAAAAATCCTATCCAAGCATGCTTTCTGTATTCTGTTCATATTTCTTTCAAAATAATTATTTCTGATTGTACAATACTCATTTGGGCCCAAATCCTTTTTATATAACTTCGCAATGCATTCTTTACCTATTCTCCATAGTCAGTTTCTCATATAGTCTACCCCCTCTTAAGCAAACTTAAATCTACTGAGCTCAGATGCTAAACTAAGGAACGAGGCAATGCAGCAGCACAAAACAATTAATATAAACAGCAATGAAAAAAAATGGAAAATTGCAAAGCAAGCTACAGTATAAATTAGCAAAAGTCAAATTCAATAACACTATGCCTGGCAAACAGCAGCAACTTATACCTAAACATGACATAGCGCAAGCAGAAAAAATATTACAGTAAAAACAACAATGCAGATAAGGGAAATGTGTATTCACATCTTAATATCTATGTAATTAAAGTGGTGCACCACAACAACTGATTGTAAAAAGAAATATTACCATGTACTTGAAAAGAAAATTATGTGTTACTGTTACTAGATCCTTCTTATTGTTCTTTCCTTTCCAAGTGCTCCTTTTTTAAAGAATGTGGATCATAAAATAATTATTTAATAGATCTGTTGACAGAAAGTGTTCACATTAGCAAATGCATTTTATTTTATAAAAGCAATGCTGCAACACAGCTGGAAAACAGATGTCAAATGAAATAAGCAACTATGAAAAGCAAAGCATAAAAATATCATTCAGTAGTCATGTGACATTTCATAAGTTAGTAGCTCTCAACTCTCGTAGAAAGACGCTTGTCGTAATCAGGTGTGCAGATGTAAAAATATTTCTTGTCATTTTATTAGGCATTTCAGTAAATATCGTAAATTAAGAGCTAGTGTAATCATATGTTTTCAAGTTCGACCGTGTCGTTTTTTGCGATGCTTTCTCTAAAGGGATGACAATGGCCAGGATAATGGCCTTCCCTTTCTTTTTTTTTCTTTCTTCCTGTGCTCTGAAAGGCACGCGCTAATGACTTTTTCTCCAGGCGTCTGACACAGCTGGGTGCCCGCGACGCATTACGTGCAGGTGGTCACTTAACTTTCGTACGGAAATATTTACGACAGCAATTTTCGCTAAAGTGACAGTCTCACATAAAAATACTTCACAGGTCAAGAATTAGCGTTGCAAATCTGTAGAAACAAAATCCTATGAATATAACAGTGTCCAAAAAATGTTCAGTGGCATTGTGATACATTCACACATGATTCACACATGTCATAACTCTTAAAGTACGATTCTTGGTTTCCAACATCCTTTTTCACAAGTCAAGAGTCCCTACCCACTATTCATTACTCCTTACCTCATTATACATATACATATTCGTCGACACTTCTTCAATATTTCATCGTGAGAAATACGTAGCATAATAAACATTCCTCAACAACATAATACACATCATCGTCGTAATAATATCATAAAACTTCAGTCAAATCTCAAAATCGTCGTAACTTCCTCCAATAATTTCTAAGCCTAAAAAGAATTCTCTGCTCATTTAAATAATGTCATCTACCTCAAACGTACTTTAAAAATCATGAATCCATACCAAATACATCATTCAAAGCTCTCATAGTATCACAATGGTTCCAAAAAAATATGAACAGTTTCACAAAGTACAGACAAAATACAGTTTCATAAGTGTGAAGTTATCCAGCTGTGTAATTACGTAAACATCTGTCACTGATATAGTAAAAACGTTTGTCTGTCTCAGTTAAATGATCAGATAGCTGTGTAATTATGTGTTGGAGAAATATGGTACCGATGTGTAAAGTTGTATAAGCAAATACCATATTAGCTAGGGTTCCTTGTGGTTGCCACACACATGGTACACAAAGTAAGCGTGTACCCCCCTGAGGATTAATGTAATTATACCCTCAGGTGTTACAGATTACAGCAATGAAATGAAATGTATCACGGAAAACTTTCTTTGTAATTCAAAAATCTTTAAAAATAAATGTTTTAAGTACAAAATTAATCACTCAAATACGTGTACTGTAGCGCTAAATGTGCGTCTTGTTGCAACATAATCTGTGTGGAAATGTCGTAGTTATCGTCCTCCGAAAGCTAAGTTCTGCAGAAGTCAATGTACTTACCTCATGATAAACAAAAGTGAAATGCTTTGCGTAGAGATATCTTAGTTATTACGCTTATTGTTGTGATGATGAAAGTACTGTGCTGTAACGTATTGTTGTGCTATGGAAAAGGCTGTCTCCTTGTAGCTATACCACAAAAGTTACTAATAAAACATGTTTTGATTTCCAGAAGAATTCAGAAAACTGTGCAGATATAAAACAGATACACCGCAAAAGCAACATTGTAAATTGTCACTCATTAGTAGCGTCGTGATAAAAATCGTGTAGCTGTCACATAAACTAACCTCTGTGTCATCTGGTATCTCTCAGAAAGCACTTTAAATTCAGAATGTATTTTCAAATAAACCAAAATGTTGCATTAAAATCTCATTAGCAGTACTGGTAAATGTTCTAAGTATGTGAGCCTTATAGTCGTTACGTAATCGTGCAACAAACAAGCAAGAATGTACACACACAATAACACTGTGACGTCTGTTTACTATAACAATGCATTCGTCATTTATGTTTCAATAAGTTCTCTTGGTTCTTGATTGGATATTTAACTTCAAACATTGTTGCATGTTAACAGATTCTAAGTCTGACAAAGCATATTAGTAATGTGAAGCGAAAAATTTTATGACAAAGACTAAGTTAAAAGCAGATTATCTTTCAATAAACGGTTTTACATGTGAAATGTGGTGTAAACCTTTACTCTTCCTAGTACGCAGAGTTCAACTTCAAAGCAATTATCATGTTGTATACATCGGTAAAGAATGCTAAAATTTTTCTCCAGGCTAGCGTCTTATGTTATTTTTCTCGGAGCCAGCGGGCGCACGCGGCTGCCTGCTGTGCGAGTCATTGTCTGTCTCTTTGTTGGCGCGCGCCGTTATTCGGGTTCGGAGACCTAACTTCTACAAATTCGCCTTGACGAGAGGGCCCTGCTCTGTTTGAATCCCGCCAGTTCTGATGCAATTCAGGTCTGTCGTTACGATCATATCGTCTGTCGTCATGTCGGTAGATTCCATAGTTTCTTTCTTGTCGGTCACATGGTGGAGAATTTCTCCCTGAATCGTAACTGCGCGCT
This sequence comes from Schistocerca serialis cubense, assembly GCF_023864345.2. NCBI lineage: Eukaryota > Metazoa > Arthropoda > Insecta > Orthoptera > Acrididae > Schistocerca > Schistocerca serialis. Next base: position 1,164,791,118 of record NC_064638.1, on the reverse strand, counting down.
GGTCCGTTGCGTCTAAAGTTATTCTGTCTCCCTTGATAGTATTTATTTTGGTTCCCGTATTGTCTGTTTATCTTATTGTCTCTGTGATAGTCATTACCACGGAGAGGTGATCTTTCCCTGTAGTTATTACTACTCTGCCAACGGTTGTCATACGGATGGTGTCTGTTTTGGTCACGATTTGTGTTGTGAGAATAGCCTTGTCGTGTAAAGTTATTACTTCTTTCATCGCGGAATTGCGACGGATGTGACCTGTAATTGCTGTGTTCCTGGTTTCGCGTTCCGCGATTGTCAGTGTCAATTTCTAATTCTTGTAAGAGTCCCTGAAATGCTTCAATGTCGTCTTTGCAACGTCCTGCCAAAATAATATGCCGTAAATGTTCAGGCAGTTTGATTAAGCAAATGCGGATGAGTTCTGAGGGGCTGTATGGGTTTGAAAGATACTGATTCTTATGCAACATGTCTTCAAAATATTTCATAAGACTGGAAAATTCAGATTGTTCGAAACGTTTCATCATTATGATGCTATGTTTTACACGGTCTTGTGTGGCTTGAGACCAATATGCTGAGAGGAAGGCATGGTAAAACTCTCCTTCACTGTGGCAATCGTGAATTACCGATCGCATTCTTACAGCTGGTTCATTCTCCAAGTAGCCACACATAAATTCTAATCTGTGTTCTAACGACCAGTTGGGAGGAAAACAATGAGAGAATTGATGGAGCCATGCTTGTGGATGAATGTCGTTGCCAGAATTCTTAAATGTTTTGAATTTACGTGTAGTAATGAACAGCTTATAGTCAAAATCATCATGTCGGTGAGTCGCATATCGGTCATTGTTAGGTCGTGTCGGCCGTTCCATCTCAAAATTCGGTGCACATTGCCAATTTCTTTCATAACTTCCGAAATGCCCTGTGTTATTATTTTGCGGCTTTTCCGTGTTTCTAAGTCCCTCTTCCCGTGTTGGAGCGCGAGTGTCTTCTGAAATACGTAATTCTTGTATTGCCTGTGTCAGCTGATCTTGTACTTCCCGGATTTCTCTTTGGTGTTGCGTATCAATTTGATTCAGATTTTGTTTCAGTTTCCTAATTTGTGCGTTCTGTTCTGTGTCATTAAAGACTACCGGTTTTGCGTCATTCAGATTATCATCTACCTTCGCAGATAAATTATTTAGCTGATCCGAAAGTTCAACTACTTTCTCTGATAATGAACACATTTCCTCAGTGTGTTTTTCTGAACCAAGTTTCAGAGTGTCCATTTGTGTTGAAATCGAATCTACTGTGTCCTTTAAGTTATCCTGAGTTTTTGCAAGTTGCGTAACCGAATCGGTAGATGCAACTGAGTCAATTTTAGCTTGCAAGGTGTTGTGATTTTCATGAACAATAGTTTGCAGTTCTTTTATGGCTGCTTCGTGATTCTGTAATGCATTTTCATGACGCGAAAAAATAGGTTGAAAATGCTCACAAATTTGAGTTTTTACGTCATTACAGACTTTTTGACATTTCGATTCAATGTTATGTAACTCAGCAGTTAAATCCTCACGTGTTTGTTCGAGAGTTTGTTCCAATGAGTCTAACTTTTTGAGATTTTGTTCCACTGTGTCTAACTGTTGCTGTGTTTGTCTCTGGTGTTGTTCCATTGTGTCTAACTGTTGCTGTGTTTGTCTCTGGTGTTGTTCCATTGTGTCTAACTTTTCAAGCTTTTGCTGTGTTTGTCTCTGATTTTGTTCCATTTGTTGCATTAATTGCAATAATAATGTATTAGTGTCTGGAATCTGTTTCTCTACGCTTTTCGGCAGTGCATTTGCACCGGCAACATTCACATTTTGACAAGCAGAAAATGCGTCTTGACTTATTTGAGAAAACGGTGATAACCCAAAACCTGAATCTACAGTATTTGCGAAATTGTGTCCTGTCATTTCGGATTCCTGAGGCGAGCTGTTGCCGACCGATCGATCGATAATGCTTCCCTGTTCACTACCTGTTTCACTGTCTACACCATTGTTTGCAGCCCGCTCCATTTCCCTATTCACAATTACCAAATTACTACTTTGAACATCAGTTAATTCATTACTCTGCGGCGCTAACACACTGCCTTCGTCTTCACTGTCATTTCTCAGTTTACTTTGGAGCCTAGTATTACGTTTTTCACACGCCATTATTGTCACAGTATTTCACACGACAACACAGAAAAACACAATTTGAAGATCAAAAATAAGAGAACACATTAACATAGCACTGAAAATAATATCTAGTTAATTGCAAGCGCAGCTGCGAAATACTTGCTGCAAATCTACATGCATGCCACAACTGTTTTACTATACAACAATGAAAGACTGCAACTACAAAGGAAATTCTCTCTACAATTACGCGCTAGCAATAAACAAAATCTACACTAAATACACAAACTACAAGAAAAAATCAGAAGATTCCAGTGAGGTATCCTAGGCTAAGGGTCGACATATGAAACGTCCCCTTTGAACAATTTTACATGACTGTGCTTAACCTGACACACAATATTTTTAGCGCAACGCAATCTGACTTTCAAAACTCCCTACTAAAGAATGGCCCTGACAAACATTAAACTATACCTTTCACAAATCACTTACCTCACAAAAATCTTCGCTGCTCAAGCTACTGCAATACAGCGAGCGCCACTACTGCCAGCTAAATAAAAGATTCAAACTACTGAAGGCACTAACTACTGATAGGGGTAGTTAGCAAATGAAAGATATTAATAGAGAGCAAACAATGTATTTACCTTAATATCATCACAAATCATAATATATATATATCAGTTCATGACAAACTGCAAACCTCCGCCATCTCTCTCCCCACATCCACCACTGCTGGCGGCTCACCTCCAACTGCGCAACACTACGCGCTGTTCACAGCCAGCTGCCTAACACTACAATGGCGAGTATTACAACAATGCAAAGCAGCCACAGACTGCACACAGCACAGCCAGTGATTTTCATATTGAGCGCTACGTAACGTTGCCAATAAGAAAACATAAACAGCCTACTTACATAGAGAAAACATAAACAGCCTACTTACATAGAGAAAACATAAACAGCCTACTTACAATCTACATCTACATGAATACTCTAGAAATCACATTCAAGTGCCTGGCAGAGGGTTCATCGAACCACCTTCACATTTCTCTATTATTCCAGTCTCGTGTAGCGCGCGGAAAGAATGAACACCTATATCTTCCCGTACGAGCTCTGATTTCCCTTATCATGGTGATCGTTCCTCCCTATGTAGCTCGGTGCCAACAAAATATATCCACATTCGGAGGAGAAAGTTGGTGCTTGGAATTTCGTGAGAAGAATCCGTCGCAACGAAAAACGCCTTTCTTTTAATGATTTCCAGCTCAAATCCTGTATCATTTCTGTAACACTCTCTCCCATATTTCGCGATAGTACAAAACGTGCTGCCTTTCTTTGACCTTTTTCGATATACTCCGTCAGTCCTATCTGGTAAGGATCCTACAAAATAAATTGTTCAAATGGCTCTGAGCATTATGGGACTTAACATCTGAGGCCATCAGTCCCCTAGAACTTAGAACTACTTAAACCTAACTAACCTAAGGACATCACACACAACCATGGCCGAGGCAGGATTCGAACCTGCGACCGTAGCGGTCACGCGGTTTCAGACTGAAGCGCCTAAAACCGCTCCGCCACTCCGACCGGCCAAGGATCTTACACCGCGCTGCATTATTCTAAAAGAGAACGGACAAGCGTAGTGTAGACAGTCTCCATAGTAGGTCTGTTACATTTTCTAAGTGTCTTGCCAATAAAACGCTGTCTTTGGTTAGCCTTACCCACAATATTTTCTGTGTGTTCTTTCCAATTTAAGTTGTTCGTAATTGTAATGTGTTGTTGTTGTTGTTGTGGTCTTCAGTCCTGAGACTGGTTTGATGCAGCTCTCCATGCTACCCAATCCTGTGCAAGTTTCTTCATCTCCCAGTACCTACTACAACCTACATCCTTCTGAATCTGCTTAGTGTATTCATCTCTTGGTCCCCCACTACGATTTTTACCCTCCACGCTGCCCTCCAATGCTATATTTCTGATCCCTTGATGCCTCAGAACATGTCCTACCAACCGATCCCTTCTTCTCGTCAAGTTGTGCCACAAACTCCTCTTCTCCCCAATTCTATTCAATACCTCCTCATTAGTTATGTGATCTATCCATCTAATCCTCAGCATTCTTCTGTAGCACCACATTTCGAAAGCTTCTGTTCTCTTCCTGTCCAAACTATTTTTCGTCCATGTTTCACTTCCATACATGGCTACACTCCATACAAATAGTTTCAGAAACGACTTCCTGACACTTAAATCTATACTCGATGTTAACAAATTTCTCTTCTTCAGAAACGCTTTCCTTGCCATTGCCAGTCTACATTTTATATCCTCTCTACTTCGGCCATCATCAGTTATTTTGCTCCCCCAATAGCAAAACTCCTTTACTACTTTAAGTGTCTCATTTCCTAATCTAATTCCCTCAGCTTCACCCGATTTAATTTGACTACATTCCATTATCCGCGTTTTGCTTTTGTTGATGTTCATCTTATATCCTCCTTTCAAGACACGGTCCATTCTGTTCAGCTGCTCTTCCAGGTCCTTTGGTGTCTCTGACAGAATTACAATGTCATCGGCGAACCTCAAAGTTTTTATTTCTTCTCCATGGATTTTAATACCTACCCCGAATTTTTCTTTTGTTTCCTTTACTGCGTGCTCAATATACAGATTGAACAACATCGGGGAGAGGCTACAACCCTGTCTTACTCCCTTCCCAACCACTGCTTCCCTTTCATGTCCCTCGACTCTTATAACTGCCATCTGGTTTCTGTACAAATTGTAAATAGCCTTTCGCTCCCTGTATTTTACCCCTGCCACCTTCAGAATTTGAAAGAGAGTATTCCTGTCAACATTGTCAAAAGCGTTCTCTAAGTCTACAAATGCTAGAAACATAGGTTTGCCTTTCCTTAATCTCTCTAAGATAAGTCGTAAGGTCAGTATTGCCTCACGTGTTCCAATATTTCTACGGAATCCAAACTGATCTTCCCCGAGGTCGGCTTCTACCAGTTTTTCTATTCGTCTGTAATGAATTCGCATTAGTATTTTGCAGCTGTGACTTAATAAACTGATAGTTCGGTAATTTTCACATCTGTCAACACCTGCTTTCTTTGGGATTGGAATTATTATATTCTTCTTGAAGTCTGAGGGTATTTCACCTGTCTCATACATTTTGCTCACCAGATGGTAGAGTTTTATCAGGACTGGCTCTCCCAAGACCGTCAGTAGTTCTAATTGAATGTTGTCTACTCCCGGGGCCTTGTTTCGGCTCAGGTCTTTCAATGCTCTGTCAAACTCTTCACGCAGTATCGCATCTCCCATTTCATCCTCATTTACATTCTCTTCCATTTCTATAATATTGTCCTCAAGTACATCGCCCTTGTATAGACTCTCTATATACTCCTTCCATCTTTCTGCTTTCCCTTCTTCGGTTAGAACTGGGTTTCCATCTGAGCTCTTGATATTCATACAAGTGGTTCTCTTTTCTCCTAAGGTCTCTTTAATTTTCCTGTAGGCAGTATCTATCTTACCCCTAGTGAGATAAGCCTCTACATCCTTACATTTGTCCTCTAGCCATCCCTGCTTAGCCATTTTGCACTTCCTGTCGATCTCATTTTTGAGACGTTTGTATTCCTTTTTGTCTGCTTCATTTACTGCATTTTTATATTTTCTCCTTTCAACAATTAAATTCACTATCTCTCCTGTTACCCAAGGATTTCTACTAGCCCTCGTCTTTTTACCTACATGATCCTCTGCTGCCTTCACTTCTTCATCCCTCAGAGCTACCCATTCGTCTTCTACTGTATTTATTTTCCCCATTCCTGTCAGTTGTTCCCTTATGCTCTCCTTGAAACTCTGTACAACCTCTGGTTTAGTCAGTTTATCCAGGTCCCACCTCCTTAAATTCCCACCTTTTTGCAGTTTCTTCAGTTTTAATCTACGGGTCATAACCAATAGATTGTGGTCAGAGTCCACATCTGCCCCATGAAATGTCTTACAATTTAAAACCTGGTTCCTAAATCTCTGTCTTACCATTACATAATCTATCTGATACCTTCTAGTATCTCCAGGATTGCTCCACGTATACAACCTTCTTACATGATTCTTGAACCAAGTGTTAGCTATGATTAAATTATGCTCTGTGCAAAATTCTACCAGACGGCTTCCTCTTTCATTTCTTAGCCCCAATCCATATTCACCTACTATGTTTCCTTCTTTTCCTACACTTGAATTCCAGTCACCCATGACTATTAAATTTTCGTCTTTCTTCACTACCTGAATAATTTCTTTTATCTCATCATACATTTCATCACGTATTTAGTTGAATTTGCCGCTGTTAGATTAGACTGATTTATCGTGTAACTTTTAACGAGTTCCTTTTAGCACTCATGTGGATAACCTCACACTTTTCATTATTTAGGGTCAACTGGCACTTTTCGCACCATTCAGATATCTTTTCTAAATCGTTTTTCAGTTTGTTTCGATCTTTTGATGACTTTATTAGTCAATAAACGACAGCGTCATCTGCAAACAACCGAAGACGGCTGTTCAGAGTGTATCCAAAATCGTTTATATAGATAAGGAAATGAAAAGAGCCTATAACATTACCTTGGGGAACGCCAGAAATCACTTCTGTTTTACTTGATGACTTTCCGTCAATTACTACAAGTACTAAGTAGTACGAGAACTAAGTAAATATTCCTATGGATTCTTACGGAATATCTGATAATTTACAGTATGAGAAAAATAGAACTTAATAGGGTCAAACAAATCGGCACGTTGTCAAAGTGACGTAACAGGTTATTGGCAAAACTACCGGATAAAGAAAAGTGTTGAATGCACAGAGGATGAACGGGAAGTTTAGGTAAGATTTAATTTCTTTAATTTTGAATACTATTCACCTGTTATTCAGATAATCTGTATTTTCTCATTTCCAGTTACAGTTTATTTCTAATTGTAATCTGTGATGAAAATAAAAATCATAACTTAATTAAATGCTTATATTATTCTACATTGCAGCGCCAAAGAAACTGGTATAGGCATGCGTATTCAAATACGGACGTATGTAAACGGGCAGAAAATGACGCTGCGTCGGCAGCGCCCATACGAGACAGCGAAGTGTCTGCCGCAGTTGTTAGATCGGTTACTGCCGCTACAATCGCAGGTTATCAAGATTTAAGTGAGTTTGAGCGTGGTGTTACAGTTGGCGCACGAGCGACGAGACACAGCGTCTCCGAGATGAAGTGGAAATTTTCCCTTACGACCATTCCATGAGTGTACCGTGAATATCAGGAATCCGGTAAAACGTCTAAACTCCGACATCTCTGCGGCCGGAAAAACATCCTGCGGGAACGGGTCCAACGACGACTGAAGAGAATCCTTCAACGTGACACAAGTGCAGTCCTTCCGCAAATTGCTGCAGATTTCAGTGCTGGGCCATCAAGAACTGTCAGGGTGCGAACCATTCAACGGAACATCATCGATACGGACTCTCGGAGCCGAAAGCACACTCATGAACCCTTGATGAATGCACGGCACACAGCTTTAAGCTTCGCCTGGGCCCGTCAACACCGACATTGGACTGTTGACGACTGGAAACATGTTGCCTGGTCTGGATGGAGTCTTTCAGACAGTCGTTCTTCCCCCGAACCATACGCGACTGGAACAGGAAAGGGAGGTAATGACAGTGGCACGTAAAGTGCCCTCCGCCACACACCGTTGGGTGGCTTGCGGAGTATAAATGTAGATGTAGATGTACGGGTGTGGAGACATCGTCATGAATCCATGGACCCTGTGTGTCAGCAGGGGGCTGTTCAAGCTGGTGGAGGCTCTGTAATGGTGATGGGTGTGTGCAGCTGGAGAGATGTGGGACCTCTGATACATCTAGACACGACTCTGGCAAGTGACACGTACGTAAGCATCCTGTCCGATCACCTGCTTCCGTTCATGTCCATTGCGCATTCCGACGGACTTGGGAAATGTCTGTAGGACAATGCAACACCCCACAAGTTCAGAATTTCTACAGAGTGGCTCCAGGAGCAGTCTTCTTAGTTTAAATACTTCCACTGGCCACCAAATTTCCCAGACATTAACATATCTGGGATGCCTTGCAACGTGCTGTTCAGAAGAGATCTCCACCCCCTCGTACTCTTACATGCTTATGGACAGACCTGCAGGATTCATGGTGTGAATTTCCTTCAGCTCTACTTCAGACGTTAGTTGAGCCTTTGCCACGTCGTGTTGCGGCACTGCTGTGTGCTCACAGGGGCCCTATACGATATTAGGCAGGTGTACCAGTTTCTTTGGCTCTCCAGTGTATTTAGAATTCATGAAAATCGACAGTCTCTCTCTGTTATACAGGGTGATCGCAAATTAACTTTAATTTTTTTAATCTTATGAACTAAACAGTGCGGAATTATTTTTATGGGTTACAAAGATTCGGTATGTCCTCGTGTCACCCTGAAAACGTCGGGACTATATTCGTACTCTTCGAAAACCTTGTGCAATACGTCAGTGGTGATGGATCCTACCACAGCAGCTGCAAATCACCCTGTAAAAAATCATCTGCAACACACATCACCAGCAACTGCGCGGCCGAGACACTGTCCAGGCAGATGAGTGTTTAGGTGTTCCCGTAAAGTCAGGTTGAAGTGAGGAGTTGCTCTATGAATTTGCTGGCTTATCCTTGCCATTGGAGCAGTAGCCAGAAAGAAAGCATACTGAGGTAATTAATGCTTGTGACGTTTTTCTCCATGAATGAGAAGGGACCGTAATCTTCTCGCTCGTACCTTTGGCGGATCTCGTTCATGTTCAATAGACAAGTGGGGCTCTTCCCTTCCATCGAAAAAGGAGATTATACCTATTAACTCTACCGCTAATGTGAAAGGTTACTTCGCCACCAAAAAGAAAAGGGGAAATGAGCGTATGGTCGGGAGTTCCCAGTCGGGAAGTTCGGTCGCCAAGTGCAGGTCTTATTGGGTGCGACGCCCCATTGGGCGACCTACGTGTCGACAATGGGGATGAAATGATGATGGCAGCACAACACCCAGTCCCTGAGGGGAGAAAATCTCCCTCCCCAGCCGGTAATCGAACCCGGGACCCCGTGCGTGGTAATCCAACGCGGTGACCGTTCAGCTAATGTTCGTCACCAAAAATACACCTCTTTGACTGTCTTTGTCATTGTCCACTATTACCAAAATCTCGGTGCAGAAATCAAATCGTGCAGGATGATATACTTATGTGAGTATCTGAAGCAACTGCACTCTGTACGGTTTCTTTTAGAAACGCTTGTTTCTAGGATCTGAATCATGGCTTTTGGGTACCAACGTCAAGTCACGGATTCCAACACGGCTATGCACAGAAAATGGACGAAATTATGACGATCTATTCCTAAGATCTTGATCTCGAACAGCCTTGAAAATTTTCTTGATATTTTTATCTGTTTCCGAGATACAGAGGTTCAAAGCTACGCTACTTACACACGTGAAATACGCACGTAAAATCCAGTGTGAGGCGAAAACGTAGTTATAAAGTGACGTAACATGTAGAAATGTACTGTAAAGTGTCTCGGTTACCATCAGAAGCGTTCTGGGAACCCCATGCTGTAGTACTGAAACAGATGCAAAATTTTTGTGCACGTAAAATCCGATCTGAGGTGTAAATATAGCTTTGCGTTATTTAAATACCACATAAGCCAGCTATCAAAATTTTACTAACCCATAATGTTTTTTTTTTTTCATATGAGTGACATGTCCTGCTGTGGCAGGGAAAAGAAGCACAAGAAAGGCGAATATTTTCCTGTTGAAAAGAGTCTGCCAGAAAAGCGGGGTACCAGATGCGTCATTCTACCTTCCTCATCACGTTTAAAACTTTTCCGAAAAATTTAGGCTTGCGGACTTATTTGCGCTGTTTATGCCGAGAGAGAAGGATACGGCGGCAGGGGGAAACAGAAAAGTAATGAATACTGGAAGATAGTAGACAGTGGTTGTGGTATAGAAAGAGCGAAGGACAGAATGGCAGTTTGAGAGAAAGAGAAGAACACAGTGGCAGTGGAACATAGCTGACAGTGGCAGAACGGTAATAGGAAAAGAGTGAAGGAGACAGTGACCATGGAAAAGGAATAAAGAGAAGGAGAAAGTGTAGTGGGTGAGAGCCAGTGGTAATGAGAGACAGAGAGTCTGTGACAATGACAACGGGAAAGAAAGAGATAGTGACAGCTAGAAGAGGCAGCAGCTGTGGGAAGGAATGAGTGGCACAGTAGAACTAAGACAGAGAAAAAGGGGAACAGTGACAGTGAGAGAAGACTGTAGAGTAGGACAGGATGAAAGGGACTGTGGCTGTAACACAGTAGACAGTGGAAGAGAGACGCAAAAAGATAATGACGGTGAGTTGGCAGAATGAGTGAGTGAGAAAGGGCTACTGGGTATGAGCGACTTACCAGTGATGGACTAGTTGCTGTGAGTGAATTACAGTTAGGAGAGCTTGTGGTATTGGCTGTTAAAAAAGTGCGAATATGTTCGCACGCTAAAATTTTTGGGAAATTTGTAAAGGTGCTGAGGGAGTAGAATGAGGCAACTGGTATCCACTTTTCAGCAAGTTTCTTTTAAACAGTCGCATTTTCGCCTTATTTGTGCTCCGATAGGAACATTTTTCCGCTGGTTCCGTATGCTCGTAGCGGTATAATGGTAAGGTGAGCTCCACACGAGTGATGCTTTCTAGATCCGTGCTGACTCGTGCACAGAAAATTTCTGTCTTAAGGAAATATATTGTATTCGAACTTGGAATATGTTAAAGACTTCTGCAGCAGACATTAGTTAAAGACATCGATGCTCCATACGGGAGTCTGTGCGACAGTCAAACGATGGTGTCTGTACGATTAGTAAGTGGCTCGAAACAGCATATCCAGACACTACGGGATGATGATGGCATTGAAACAGAGGATGACACGCGTAAAGCTGAAATACTAAACACCTTTTTCCAAAGCTGTTTCACAGAGGAAGACCGCACTGCAGTTCCTTCTCTAAATCCTCGCACAAACGAAAAAATGGCTGACATCGCAATAAGTGTCCAAGGAATAGAAAAGCAACTGGAATCACTCAATAGAGGAAAGTCCACTGGACCTGACGGGATACCAATTCGATTCTACACAGAGTACGCGAAAGAACTTGCCCCCCTTCTAACAGCCGTGTACCGCAAGTCTCTAGAGGAACGGAAGGTTCCAAATGATTGGAAAAGTGCACAGATAGTCCCAGTCTTCAAGAAGGGTCGTCGAGCAGATGCGCAAAACTATAGACCTATATCTCTGACGTCGATCACTTGTAGAATTTTAGAACATGTTTTTTGCTCGCGTATCATGTCATTTCTGGAAACCCAGAATCTACTATGTGGGAATCAACATGGATTCCGGAAACAGCGATCGTGTGAGACCCAACTCGGTTTATTTGTTCATGAGACCCAGAAAATATTAGATACAGGCTCCCAGGTAGATGCTATTTTTCTTGACTTCCGGAAGGCGTTCGATACAGTTCCACACTGTCGCCTGATAAACAAAGTAAGAGCCTACGGAATATCAGACCAGCTGTGTGGCTGGATTGAAGAGTTTTTTGCAAACAGAACACAGCATGTTGTTATCAATGGAGAGACGTCTACAGACGTTAAAGTAACCTCTGGCGTGCCACAGGGGAGTGTTATGGGACCATTGCTTTTCACAATATATATAAATGACCTAGTAGATAGTGTCGGAAGTTCCATGCGGCTTTTCGCGGATGATGCTGTAGTATACAGAGAAGTTGCAGCATTAGAAAATTGTAGCGAAATGCAGGAAGATCTGCAGCGGATAGGCACTTGGTGCAGGGAGTGGCAACTGACCCTTAACATAGACAAATGTAATGTATTGCGAATACATAGAAAGAAGGATCCTTTATTGTATGATTATATGATAGCGGAACAAACACTGGTAGCAGTTACTTCTGTAAAATATCTGGGAGTATGCGTGCGGAACGATTTGAAGTGGAATGATCATATAAAATTAATTGTTGGTAAGGCGGGTACCAGGTTGAGATTCATTGGGAGAGTGCTTAGAAAATGTAGTCCATCAACAAAGGAGGTGGCTTACAAAACACTCGTTCGACCTATACTTGAGTATTGCTCATCAGTGTGGGATCCGTACCAGATCGGTCTGACGGAGGAGATAGAGAAGATCCAAAGAAGAGCGGCGCGTTTCGTCACAGGGTTATTTGGTAACCGTGATAGCGTTACGGAGATGTTTAATAAACTCAAGTGGCAGACTCTGCAAGAGAGGCGCTCTGCATCGCGGTGTAGCTTGCTCGCCAGGTTTCGAGAGGGTACGTTTCTGGATGAGGTATCGAATATATTGCTTCCCCCTACTTATACCTCCCGAGGAGATCACGAATGTAAAATTAGAGAGATTAGAGCGCGCACGGAGGCTTTCAGACAGTCGTTCTTCCCGCGAACCATACGCGACTGGAACAGGAAAGGGAGGTAATGACAGTTGCACGTAAAGTGCCCTCCGCCACACACCGTTGGGTGGCTTGCGGAGTATCAATGTAGATGTAGATGTAGATGCTTTAGCGTGAGTGATTTTTTAAACGTGAAATTTAAAACTTCGGCTTTCCTTTTGGTGTCTTCTAGTGCCACTGCAGACTGTTCGATGACAGACTGGCTAGAAGCCTTCTACCCATTTTGTGATTTTACTTATGACCAGAATTTTGTTGGGTTTTCAATAATAACTTTCGCTAAGGAAGGACAAAATGGTTCAAATGGCTCTGAGCACTATGGGACTTAACATCTGTGGTCATCAGTCCCCTAGAACTTAGAACTACTTAAACCTAACTAACCTAAGGACATTACACACATCCATGCCCTAGGCAGGATGCGAACCTGCGACCGTAGCGGTCACGCGGTTCCAAGCTGAAGCGCTTAGAACCGCACGGCCACACCGGCCGGCGCTAAGGACGGAATGTGGAAGTGTGGAGGTAGTGCATTTGACACTGTGCTGTGGCTCCAGCTTTCCTTAGCATTATTCCAAAACTTGGCACATGTGTCGGTTGACGGTTTTTCGCTGGCTTCTCGTTACCGATATTTAGGAGTAGATTTAAAAGCAGAACACTGATTACCGACGACCATCAAAACCTGAAGAAATGACACCATTTACACACAGCTTATTAGCAACCAGAGACATTTTCGTTAGTGACTGATTCGCAATTCAGTAGCCGCTTTACCCCAGTTTCTGATGTCTGCAGTGACATACGCACAGCACTTCAAGGATTTTAGTGAAGTACGCATAAGCGAAACAATGTCAACAAAATATAAGTACATTTGAAATATACATAGGACCTGTCACGTTGGCTGGTTGATAAAAACTACTGAGTAATTTGTCAGAGGGCAGATCTCAGACGTAACTGAGGTACAAGATTCGTCTGAGAAGGTCGGTGAATGGCCACAGAAAATAAACGAAGCAGAATTAGCTACAACACACTTGTGACATCGGTGTTGTAAAGCTCTTAGAAAGTGCCAGGAACCGCTTCTCGAGAAATCGCTCGAAGCACCGTGGTCACGCATTGTTGGATATCCACAACATTACAGGAGATGAGATCTGGTGCTACCAGCACGTTTCGGAGAACATTGCGACAGTCAGCGGCATGACGTTCATCGTCGACCCCATGTCCACTGAGATCAAGCCCTTGCGGTAGAAAAAGTCGATCAACATCGTCTAAATCTTGGATTTTGTCAGCCGATTCTTCTTCGTAGGTGGGGAAGACGACTAACACCATGCCATTGATGTTTGGTCTTTGGTTGGTACTGGTAACAACAGGTATTATCCTCTGTAATGATGCGGATATTCAACAACAGTGTTTCGAGCGATTCCACGAGAAGCATTTAGGGACAGTTTACAAGAACTTTACGTAGGGACTGTGCTGCAACTAACAGTAATTACTTTGATGGCCAACCTAACCAACGTCTCACGTAAACTGTAGCTGGTGATGATTACTTTGATGGTGTTCCCAACCAGTGTCTTAAAGAGTGCTGCAGCTAATGGTGATTACTTTGATGCCCTACACAACCAAAGTCTGAAGTGAGCTGTAGCTGTGGTGATTACTTTGATAGCCTACCCAACCAATGTCTGAAGTATGGTGTAAGTAATGGTGATTACTGTGAGGGGGACCCAGCCAATGTCTGAGGTGTGCTGTAGCCAAAGCTGATTACTAGAGACCAGATATATGCATCATAAAGTATGCATGCAAATATGCATGAAAAATACTTAAAAATGCATGAAAAGTGTCAAAACATGCAAGATCAAATAATGAAAAAACATGGTAGTTCCTGCGTGGATTATAACTCTAAGTCGAACCTGTGCATATGAGTTATGAGGAAGAGCGCCGGCCATGCGAAAAATTGGTACAATTACAACGCTGATATCATTTTCTGAATACTTTCTGGTAGAGGTCAGGAAGGGGGCCTTTCTGGGATTATTTTCTAAAAATTTGCAAAATTGGGACGCATACCATGTATCAAGAATTGTTCGTTCTTTGCTGCTGTTGTCGGTAACAAGCGGATGCGATGCGAGTGTGTCGCAGCGAAACAGTCGATATGTACAGGACCAACATCGAGATATATCGGAGACAGAAGGGCACGCTTAAAAATTCCGTAATATTTTATTTAAAAAACAACATATAATCATGACTTTTTTTGAACAGCATTAACTTTTAATTAATAGTATTGGACCCAAGCATCATTTACAATTTATTTTACATTGTTCTGCTATTGTAATCATAAATGACCAAATACTGTTCCAAATGTTCAATAGTAAGATTGTGTCTTCGATCACTCAAAACATTTTTATAAGCAGAAAAGGACTGTTCTACATCAACTGAGGTAACTGGGCAGAATTTGAATTCGGGTGCTGTGCTGGCACTTATTGTTTCTGGTAAAAGTTCACGCATCCTATTAATAAAACTATCTATTTGGCACAAGGGTTCAAAGACTGGGTTATTGTTTACAATGTTTTCAAACTTTTCTTTAAGTTTTCTTGGGAATACCCCCGGCAATGAGGAGTTCACCAGAATAATTTTATTCATTTACTGAATAGATTCATTCAAGGCCAAACCTTGAGTTTCAAGCTTTTTAATACTTGCAGGTATATGGGAAAAATGAGTGCTAATCACAGCAATGTCTTTTTTAATACCGGAATCATTAAAAGCTTCCTTGCAGTGGCAAACTGCCAAAGCCTCTGCACTATCGAAGTAGTTTACTACCACAGCAATGGCCTCGAAAAGTTCATTATAAGACAACACAGCTCCGACCCACGTACCCCAATGAGTTCGGGAGGTACAGGCACATTTGATAGTTTTTCTTTGTAGGTCTTAATGTGAGCAGAAGACTTTAAGAACACTTTCTTTGTGGATGAAATCAGTTTATTTACATTCACAAACGTGGAACATACTTCTTTAGCAAGGCGATGTACTCCTTGAGCAAAGCACGTCACATGAATCAAATTGGGATAAAATACTCGGAGGGATTTTCCTGCTTTGATCATATAGGGAGCAGTATCTGAAATAAACAAAAACACCCTTTCATTTGCAGAAGATTCTGGAAATATTTTTCTAATACCCACATTCACAAACCTGGTGATCGTTGAATGATTTACTTTTTTAAGTTCTTTGCAGGCCGCAAAATAGGAAAGAGAAGGTTCTTCCTTAAAGCACCAACAATTAAATTTGCAGTGTAACCGCCACAAGTGTCTGTAGATTCGTCAACTGAAATGCAGATAATGCTGTCCTTGAGTTCATTGCGTATTTCATCCAGAACATTTACGTAAATTGTCGGTCTGCAGTTTTTACGCAACGTTGATTCATCTGGTATATTTTGATTTAAGCGATATTTGTGCAGGAAGCCCTTGAGGATAAAGTTTTTAAGTTTATGAAGAAGAATATTGCAAAGAATGCTTCCCATAGATCCTTGTTAAACAGACTTTTTTCATTATCTTTGGACAAATCCCTGCTACTGCAACTTACTGTTGTCAGAAGTTGTTCTTGTGGCCCTTTCTTCTGCATATCTGTGGTATGAAGACATGTCTTCACATGCTGGTCCTTTTAAAACTTTTTTTTTTTGCACGGAACATTTTTCTCGCAAAGTCGACAATATAAAACAATTGCGTCATATGCAAATGTTCCAGGATGGTCAGCTATCCACGAAACGACGTTTCTTTTTTCGAGCGGCATGGCGCACAACACGTTTCACACTGCACGTAGTAAACACGTTCAACTGTGTACAACTAAATAGAAAACTAAACTGAAACAATGGACGTGCGAGTAAAAGCTTGCGAGGATTAATTTAATTGTTGCCGATGCAGGGGATTAACCGGGAGCGCGGGCGCAGGAGTATTGACTCTGGCTGTTCCTGTCCCTTTTCATCTTCTGCAATGATTTCTCTAGGCAGTGGCCTCTCGGTTAACGATTGCACGCGGTTCTAGGTCGTGGTAAGTCTGTGAGACATGAAAACTAGATCGAGCTAGAGACAGCCCGTCTAAACTCTTAAAATATTGTAAACGTAGAGGAAGATATGCATCTTCACTAGTTTTTAGTTAAAATATACAATAACCGGTGGAAAGGAATCAAATATGCAAATGCATATGCAACATGCAAATGCATTTAATCCGGTGTTTAGTGATTACTATGACGACCTATTAAGGCATTTTGTTTGTAACTCCTGTTTATTGTATTGTCTGAGATTATTCACTGGAGTTTTCAGGGGCACCTTGTACATGAGCCATGTGTTTACAGCTACCAATCATATAATCAAGAAGAATGATTAGGTCTTTCGTATATTTTTTATTTTAATCAGCTAAATGTATGTATTCACACTTGTTTAGTTTCAATGAAATTTATCGTGCTTTTCCTGTAAGAATCATAGAGCTTGTGCTTATTCACTGCATTCCTGCCTGATGCAATCATCTTATGAGTATATCGTCTTTCTTAGGTCGTTTGTAGGAGCGCTTCAGCAATCTCCTACCGGTCATACATATTTTCCTTCGGTATTTGTGCCGTTGATCTCCTGGATCGCAAAGCCACATATGATATCCATTTTCTTCTATCAACAATAGTGCATTCTCTTCGGACCACTGAATCGCTCACGTAGTTCATGTTAACAGCTGGCCGGTGTGGCTGAGCGGTTCTAGGCGCTTCAGTCTGGAACCGCGCGACCGCTACTGTCGCACGTTCGAATCCTGCCTCCGGCATGGATGTGTGTGATGTCCTTAGGCTAGTTAGATTCAAGTAGTTGTAAGTTCTAGGGGACTGATGACCTCAGATGTTAAGTCCCATAGTGCTTAGAACCATTTGAAACATCGTGTTAACAACAACAAAAGTAAACAAGATAGCACACAAAATCTTTTTTGTACTGCTAACTTCTGCGGTCGATAAAATATCGATATGAAGACATTTTTCTAAGAATTATCAATATTTATCGGCGATGCCCTTTTTCCTTGGTGTATCGATGTATATAACATCGAAACGGCAATATCGAGATCTTGTATTTTTATTTTATGTTACATTTTTTCGCCATTTTCGGTAAATGAAATTGTTCTTTTGAAATTGTAGTAGAACATAATTTTACTTTGACTGTGTGGAGGAGCCTAGCTATTTTTTGAGCTTTCATCACTTCCAGTCTTTCTCTTTGAGTGTGTTAAGCAAATACAGGTGGCACAAAGAAGAAGTCCGATTGCTCTGAGGGGTGACAGTGTGAATGGAATAACAAGATATCCGATGTGAATAAATATCACACCAGCTGCGTTATAAAACAATCTTCAGCGCAACTAGCGTGCTGTTTTTTCACATCGGCATTCTTCAGAAACTGTTGGTGAAAATGATGAACAAAAATCTAAATGACAAGATCGATCTTTGCATTGGACGGAGACGTGTGAGGGTAAAAATTGACGTAATCGGCGCTAGGCGTTACCA
Organism: Schistocerca serialis cubense; assembly: GCF_023864345.2. Taxonomy (NCBI): domain Eukaryota; kingdom Metazoa; phylum Arthropoda; class Insecta; order Orthoptera; family Acrididae; genus Schistocerca; species Schistocerca serialis. Next base: position 1,164,773,060 of record NC_064638.1, on the reverse strand, counting down.
TCAGAAACTGCAACGTTTAACTTCACCACGCAATTTTGTCACTACACCTGCAGACAACTGCAGAAATGAGACCAACAAGGAAGTCGACATGAAGTGTTCCGAACAAATCAGGTATGTGACAAAACCGAACAACGGACCCATCGGACACCTTGTATTGTACCACTTAGATGCAAGTCCCATTGTTAGCAAAGTGGTTATCGCCAAGTGTGAACGTCACAGTTTTCCTTTTTTTCTAGCTCTAAGAGGGATAACAAGGCTGCTAGCTTGTTGATGTACAGAATATCTAATAATAAATCAATCCTTATATATACATAGCTCTAAAACCGGCAGTATAATTACATTGTGCAGCCGATATTTTTATAGGCTGGTCGGTCAATATTTTTTTCGTAGATATATCTATACAGGGTTATTACAAATGATTGAAGCGATTTCACAGCTCTACAATAACTTTATTATTTGAGATATTTTCACAATGCTTTGCACACACATACAAAAACTCAAAAAGTTTTTTTTAGGCATTTACAAATGTTCGATATGTGGCCCTTTAGTGATTCGGCAGACATCAAGCCGATAATCAAGTTCCTCCCACACTCGGCGCAGCATGTCCCCATCAATGAGTTCGAAAGCATCGTTGATGTGAGCTCGCAGTTCTGGCACGTTTCTTGGTAGAGGAGGTTTAAACACTGAATCTTTCACATAACCCCACAGAAAGGAATCGCATGGGGTTAAGTCGGGAGAGCGTGGAGGCCATGACATGAATTGCTGATCATGATCTCCACCACGACCGATCCATCGGTTTTCCAATCTCCTGTTTAAGAAATGCCGAACATCATGATGGAAGTGCGGTGGAGCACCATCCTGTTGAAAGATGAAGTCGGCGCTGTCGGTCTCCAGTTGTGGCATGAGCCAATTTTCCAGCATGTCAAGATACACGTGTCCTGTAACGTTTTTTTCGCAGAAGAAAAAGGGGCTGTAAACTTTAAACCGTGAGATTGCACAAAACACGTTAACTTTTGGTGAATTGCGAATTTGCTGCACGAATGCGTGAGGATTCTCTACCGCCCAGATTCGCACATTGTGTCTGTTCACTTCACCATTAAGAAAAAATGTTGCTTCATCACTGAAAACAAGTTTCGCACTGAATGCATCCTCTTCCATGAGCTGTTGCAACCGCGCCGAAAATTCAAAGCGTTTGACTTTGTCATCGGGTGTCAGGGCTTGTAGCAATTGTAAACGCTAAGGCTTCTGCTTTAGTCTTTTCCGTAAGATTTTCCAAACCGTCGGCTGTGGTACGTTTAGCTCCCTGCTTGCTTTATTCGTCGACTTCCGCAGGCTACGCGTGAAACTTGCCCGCACGCGTTCAACCGTTTCTTCGCTCACTGCAGGCCGACCCGTTGATTTCCCCTTACAGAGGCATCCAGAAGCTTTAAACTGCGCATACCATCGCCGAATGGAGTTAGCAGTTGGCGGATCTTTGTTGAACTTCGTCCTGAAGTGTCGTTGCACTGTTATGACTGACTGATGTGAGTGCATTTGAAGCACGACATACGCTTTCTCGGCTCCTGTCGCCATTTTGTCTTACTGCGCTCTCGAGCGCTCTGGCGGCAGAAACCTGAAGTGCGGCCTCAGCCGAACAAAACTTTATGAGTTTTTCTACGTATCTGTAGTGTGTCGTGACCATATGTCAATGAATGAAGCTACAGTGAATTTATGAAATCGCTTCAATCATTTGTAATAGCCCTGTACTTTACTCGATATATCGAGGGCCTATAATGATATTTTTTTAAATATCAGTGTATTGGGTTCCAGATATTTTTAAAAATATCAACACTCCTACTGCTAGCACAAAGCGAAGTGGACTCGAGCTTCCTTTGACGGTTCGCTAGTGGAACACGAACGAACACTACCGACTGCTAACCGAACACGAACGAAAGGCGTACGCTCGCGCCCGCCTAGCGTTTATACAAGGAAGAGAGTTCTCTTTCGCTGCCGGCAAGTTCGCTTGTGTTCGCTTCGGCGTGGAGGGGCCTTAACGGCGCCGGGCGTCGGCAGCACTTGAGACGGCCGTGCTGAGATACGGCGCTCTACCTCGTCGGACAAAGGGACGCCTGAAACCGACGCGAGCGCCGCGCCGCGGAGAGCCCGCCGCACTACGCCACCACCCCCTTCCCCTGGGCGAGCGGCTAGCGCGCTAGGAACTAGGGATGGGAAAAACCGATACCAGTATTTTAGTTCTGAATAACCGGTATGCGAGGTTCGCTCAAAAAATTCCGGAACATTCGTAACTTTGCGCCAATGGTGCGTTGTAACGAAGCACAGTTGGCATCCCTGCACGTTCTAGTGTTTAATGTGTAACTGCTGCAAGTTTCATTGTTGTATGTCTCTTAGCTATCCTTCAGTGCTCTACTGAGTAGAACATTGTGTCGCAAGGTTTGCGAATTTCGAGATGGCAGAGCAACCCGTTTGCATTAAATTTTGCGTAAATCTCAAAAAAACCTTTACAGACATACACCATAAGCTTCTTGGAATGCAGCATGTTGCCGCCAAGTCCCACAGCTTATGAGTCAAGACTAGAAAGACCTTTGCCTCGCAGTCTGTAAATAGCTTTTGGATCGCGTAAATGAGAAAAACATTTTCCTTGAGAGAATCATAACTGATGGTGAGACGTGGGTCTACGGTTATGATGTTGAGACCAAGGTTCAGTCTTCACAATGGGTCGGGAAAGGTTCTCCAAGACCAAAGAAAGCTCATCCGATCAGGTCAAATGTCAAAGCCGTGCTGATAGTCTTAAGTGTCTTTGACGGATTAGTTAATCATGAACTCGTGCCACAGGGACAAACTGTTAATCTATGTTACTATCAGGACGTGTTGCGACGCCTGCGAGAAAATGTGAGATGGAAACGGCCTGAAATGTGGCGAGACAATTCGTGGCTCTTGCATCACCATAACGCATTCGTACGTTCATCGCCGATGGTGCGTGAATCACTATGTTGCGTCATCCTCCGTACTCTCCAGACATGGCCCCTGCGGACTTCGTTTAATTTTCGAAATTGAAAACCAAGTTGAAGGGACGAAGAATTCTAAGGATAGACGAGATAAAAGAAAATTCGCAGACGGCGCTTCACATGATCCAGCAATATGCGTACCAAGACTGCTTCCGGAAGCGGAAATGGTATTGGGGACCATCTGTCAACTGTGGTAGAGAATATTTATAAGGTGACCATGCACAATAAGTAAAACTTAAGCATAGAAAAATTCTATGGACAAAGTTCCGAAATTTTTTGAGCAGACCTCGTATTTCGGAGTTGTTTGGTCTCCGTTGTAACAGATATTTTCTATTTTTTATTAATACCCCGGAAAAAAACGAAATATCAATTAGTCAGAGCTACAGCCATAAAATTTATGGTTTCTAAATTAACCTGGTTTAAAAAGCGAGTATTTTTATTTTTAAAATTTCCATTTCATTGAAATATTGCGCTGTTGTAGAAAATGGGAAAGACCGTCGCTGTATTTTAACAACAATGCCGACAGAAACGAACAACAAACACATAGCGTAAAGATTGGCACAGCATTTCTGAGATAAAAATGGACTTCACAAGCTGCGGCATGGTCGCGAGTGGAACAGTGATCCAGAGAGTGTAGAATAAATTTCTTAATTTCACTTCTATGATCACAAAAACTTTAGGTCCTCAGGCTCCCAGGTTCGGACAGCAATGACCGTCTTCAGATGTGCTTTATGAAGACATCTCCTAATGTAATGGAGCCATATTATGATCGTCAAATACTGTACGTGTTACAATGTGATGTGGCGTATTGGATGGTATGTGTATACAAGGTGACAATTATTCATCTGTATGAAATACACACATCAAAAAAAGTTTTGCATCACTCCGGTTCCCAGAACTCCTGAAGATAGACGCTGACTGTTCAGAGATGTCACTAAACCCGTCTGAAGATGTGAACAACCATGCATGAGCGGCGTCTATTAGACGCAGGGGGTACGACAGCCTATCAGTTCCAGTCATTCCACTAGGAAGGAGACACACGGCTCCTGTTGCCTGTAGTTCAACCATGCCTAGACGGTCAATACCGCGGTTCGATCGCGTCCGCGTTATTACTTTGTGCCAGGAAGGGCTCTCAACAACGGACGTGGCCAGGCGTCTCCGAGTGAATCAAAGCGATGTTGTTCGGACGTGGAGGAGATACATAGAGACAGGAACGGTGAACGACATGCCTCGCTCAGGCCGCGCAAGGGCTACTACTGCAGTGGGTGACAGCTACCTTCGGATTATGGCTCGGAGGATCCCTGACAGCAACGCCACCATGTTAAATAATGCTTTTCGTGCAGCCGCAGCACGTCGTGTTACGACTCAAACAGCGCGCAATACTGCATGATGCGCAACTTCGCTCCCGGCGTCCATGGCGAGGCCCATCTTTGCGACCACGACACCATGCAGCGCGGTACAGATGGGCCCAACAACATACCGAATGGACCGCTCAGGATTGGCATCACGTTCTCTTCACCGATGAGTGTCGCATAAGCTTTCAACCAGACATTCGTCGGAGACGTGTTTGGAGACAACCTGGTCAGGCTGAACGCCTGTCCAGCGAGTGCAACAAGATAGAGGTTCCCTGATGTTTTGGGATGGCATTATGTGGGGCCGACGTACGCCGCTGGTAGTCATGGAAGGCACCGTAATGGCTGTCCGATACGTAAATGCCATCCTCCGGCCGATAGTGCAACCATATCGGCAGAATATTGGTGAGGCATTCGTCTTCATGTACGAGAATTTGTGCCCCCCATCGTACACATCTTGTGAATGACTTTCTTTAGGATAACGACATCGCTCGACTAGAGTGGCCAGCATGTTCTCCAGACATGAACCCTATCGAACATGCCTGGGCTAGGTTGAAAGGGCTGTTTATGGACGACGTGACCGACCAACTACTCTGAGGGATTCACGCCGAATCGCCGTTGAGGAGTGGGATAATCTGGACCACCAGAGCCTTGCTGAACTTGTGGATAGTATGCCACGACGAATACAGGCATGCATCAATGCAAGAAGACATACTACTGGGTATTAGAGGTACCGGTGTGTACAGCAGTCTGGACCACCATCTCTGAAGGTCTCGCTGTATGGTGGTACAACATGCAATGTGCGATTTTCATGAGCAATAAAAAGGGCGGAAGTGATGTTTATGTTGATCTCTATCTGTACAGGATCCGGAACTCTCGGAACCGAGGTGATGCAAAACTTTTTGTACGTGTGTAAAATCGCCATAACTTCTGAAGGATTCGCGTTAGGACCTTGAAATTGCACTGTTGGCCGCGGGGTATGATGGGAATTAGTATGCACATGCGTGGTTTGGCTTAGCGACGAAGCCCACTTCCATTTAGATGGGTTGGTCAATAAGCAAAACTGGCGTTTTTGTGGAACGCGGAGAAGTGTCTTCACCCTCAATGGGTGACTGTGTGGGGTTTAAATTCCAGTCACGGCATAATCTGCGCCAAATTCTTTGATACCACGGTGACTACCGAACGGTACATGAAGGTTTTGGAAGGTGATTTCATCCTCATTATACAAAGTAACCCCGATTTCTAGAAGATGTGGTTCATGCAAGACGGAGGTCGACCCCATCGAAGCAGGAGAGTATTTGATGCCCTAGAGTCGCACTTTGGGGACCGCTTTCTGGCTCTGTGGTACCCAAAGACCACTGACATGGGTCGCTATTGGTCGCCATATTCTCTGGATCTGAACACATGTGAATCCCTTTTGAAGGGCTGTGTTAAAGACAAGGTGTGCAGCAATAATCCCAAAACCATAGTGATCTGAAAACAATTGAGGAGGTTATCGACAGCATCGGTGTCCCGACACTTCAGCTGATCATGCAGAATCTCGCTATTCGCCTGCGACACATCATCGCCAATGATGGCAGGCATATCGATCACGTCACAACCTAAATCCGAATAGCTGTAGTGACGTTTACATTATGAATAAAGTGTGTGCACGCCGTCGTTTGTAACTAGTTTAAATTTTTTTTCATATATTTCAATCATTGTGAGCCTGTACATGCAGTGTGCAAGACTTGTCCCTTCTTGCCTATGTGGTAGTTTCACGCTGGTGTCGCCGGACATCAGTTGTAATACAGAATAGCACCATCCCTAGTCTGGAAGTATTTTACGAAATGCGCTACCTATGAAGTACAATGCTGCATTTGCTTTAAAAGATTAAGAACAGGAGGAGCCACAACAAACTCACGACATCATATACGGAGAAAACTTGAAACTTAACAATTCATTCAGACGATATTGTAGTGTCTGTGTTATTCAGAAATACGATGCAAAGTTGCTTCGGACATGCATGTCTGCGTGAATCCCAGGTTCGAGTCTGAATTTTTTTCTTTAGATTTTCTCACTTTATTTTGATGTGGAAGATATTTAGAACATTCCAAACTGGTACGGTTTAGATGTCCATCACCGTCTGGATGTTTGCGGCATATGGGAGAATCTGTCTGTTCAATCTTAACAGAAGTTCGCAGGGGAACATGCGTTTCCGAACCTTATTCTCCTCGTAAAATTCTTCTAGCTGTACCGCGGTTTTTCTGGGATAGTGCGGTGGACTGAACCGAACGAAGACCAGTTTTCCTGCTGGGATATTTGGTACTGCTGTTCATTGCTCGTATCCCTCTCGTCTTGAAACGCGGGGAAGGTCGGAATATAGCAGTATAAATATATTGAGTTCCATTCTTTGCTTCTGTATTTTGCGAGGGTATCTTACTACTTCATTCAGTCAAATACCTAAAGTGTTCTTTTAACCAGATTAGTCGAAATGTTTTATTTTCTATGTTGACCTTAAATATTAATTCCACCACTTCATAAATACAGCTGTTAAGAGCATCACTACTTGTGTTCCTATGTCACAGACGTCGTTATAATCTCTGGTTGCCGCGCGGGATTAGCCGAGCGGTCTGGGGCGCTGCAGTCTTGGACAGTGCGGCTGGTCCCGGCGGAGGTTCGATTCCTCCCTCGGGCATGGGTGTGTGTGTGTTTGTCCATAGTATAATTTAGCTTAAGTAGTGTGTAAGCTTAGGGACTGATGACCTTAGCAGTTAAGTCCCATAAGATTTCACACAGATTTCATTTCAACCTCTGGTTGTACACAGAAGTTCCGTGTCTTCGTGACGTCGCTACGACATAATTCACCCCGTTACATACGATGAGGGGTGGGGGGGTTTGTATGTATCGCCTGGCCAAGTCTTACTATTTGACGCCATTTCGGCGAACTGTCCGTCGATGAAGATGCGACAGTAAACTCGTGACGTTCTCATGTTGTTTAAAGTCTGTTTGCAGTGCCCGAAGATAAACTCCCGGAGCTGGAAGTGCGTCGCATCTAAGTCAAACTGAGTAACTTTTAGAACCTGTTCGCTGCTAAGCAAACTGGAACATTTACCAACCCACTCTATATGTTGCTAGTGAAAATCTGACGCCGTCTCTCCCATTTTGCTATTTGGGTTAATTTCGAAAAAAATATTCTAAAATTTTCTGTGTAAAAAGTGTAGTCTGTGTAGCCCGTCACAATCATCACCCTACTTCTCTCTCATTACATCAAATTCCTCGTCTCCAGCTATACCACGATGATTTTTTGTTCATTAATAATCGTGCAGCACTGCTTCCTCCTATTCTTCCAGTCCAGGCAACCATTAATCATCTTGCAACGTTTCCTCTAGGTCTGATTAAGTTCCTCAGTCTTCTTAACATACCTTAATTGTTTCTCTTTTTTCAGACATAACTCACTTTTGACAGCCGTAATATCTTGCTTCCAACTCCTTCCCCCTCCCCACCTCCCCTAACCCACTTTCTCTCTTCTCCCTCTTTGTTGTCATTCTCTTTCTCTAAAATCACCCTCTTTTTCCTCGTTTCTCTGGAAAAGGAACAGACACAGGCATTGCGTGATATGAAAGTCTTCCTTTTACCAGCTGTGACACAGTCGCGAATAAGGACAATGATCTACGAAGTACAGAATTTCTTTATGTAATTTGAATCAATAACAGGAAAAATTATGATCAGACTGTCGACGATCATCTTCAGATCTTTCAGCAAGAGGGAAACAATAAACACCTTGTGAACATTTTGGCGTGGTGTGCACTGTATTATTATATCTATTCGACGATGCCTCGTTAATTTTGTTAATATATTATGACGATGCTATTTTGGCTTAATCATGTTAGGGTAACAAGAAGCTTTTACTGTTTTAATCATGTATGATCCATTTCTGTTTTTTAAGTTCCTGTTTTCTCTTGTACATATGAAATTAGTATATTTTCATTATTTTACAATTTTTGTCTACAAACTGTATACGGTCCACCAGTTGTATTTAATTTCCCTCTCCCTGACAGATCTTAAATGGTCATTATGAACCTGTGACGACAATTTGTTTGAGTTCATTGACTGTATTTAAACAAATGAAAGATTTAAATATAGTTCAAATGGCTCTAAACACTATGGGACTTAACATCTGAGGTCATCAGTCCCCTAGACTTAGAACTACTTAAACCTAACTAATCTAAGGACATCACACACGTCCATGCCCGAGGCAGGATTCGAACCTTCGAACGTAGCAGCAGCGCGGTTCCGGACTAAAGCGCCTAGAATCGCTTGGCCACGCGGCCAGCAAAGATTTAAATTTATCCATATTGTTTGCAAATGACTGAGGTCACTGACGGTATTATAAATTCTTGAAATAATTTTTTCAGCTTTGCTTTTTACTAACATTAATGATCACAACGATTTCGGCAACATGATGCCACCATTAGGTACATTACCGCTACGTGTGCTTTAATCTGATGTGTGATGTGGAATATTTACTGGGTGTTAACCCTGTAACAGAAAGATTCATTCATTTTAGTGTGTACTTCAAGTGAGTTATGTATTTAAATTGAATTGTCTGGCACAGGGGGCACAATAATAAACACAGCGTCATCACTTAATACTTATACGTTCAGACGCCTGTACTTCAAAGACCCTCAACCGCTAAGCTAAATTTATTTCAATTCAAACAATGGAATACAATCTTTTTTAATACAAATACATTTGTGTCATGGTACATATTGAATAGTATGATTATTGTCTTAACATTGCTGAACAACCAAGAAATACCAAATACTCATTCGTTTTAGTATGTGCCACGACAGAAATATGTTTCTGTAAAAAAGGATTTTATTCTGATTTTTTGTACTACCCTATAAATTGAAATAAATCTCTCATTAGCTGTTAAGCGACTCCGAAATGTAAACATATGAATGTCACAGTGTAACGTGATGATGCGATTAACAGTGTGGTCTGCTACGTGTGCCAGACAAACAAATTTCGAGCAAAAATGTAAGTCAACACATTACTGAAAGGATTTAAATGCACCGTTCACTGAAGGTAAATTAAATAAATTTATCTTTCTGCACAGCGTTAAATTTTGAAATATAACGTCACTGATAAACGTAGGAAATAACCTTCAACACATTTCAGATTAATGTACATGTAACTCTAATCCAACTGATGATGCCCAAATGCTGCCGAAACGCATCGTGCTATTAAACATTAGTAAAACAGTAATGGATGCAACCGAAGCAAACAATTGAGATGGTACTGGCATGTACGCCGTTTGGAAGATGATGGAATGAATTCGAACTAATAGAAGAAGAAGAGGACGCCCGAAAACAAAATGGGAAGAGGAGGTGAAAAGAAGATGCTGTGATATGCAAATAATTAGCTTTTCAGAGCATTCACAAAAGGTTGGCGCCAGTGGCGACACCTACAACGTGCTGACATGAGGAAAGTTTCCAACCGATTTCTCATACACAAACAGCAGTTGACCGGCGTTGCCTGGTGAAACGTTGTTGTGGTGCCTCGTGTAAGGAGGAGAAATGCGTACCATCACGTTTCCTACTTTGATAAAGGTCGGATTGTAGCCTATCGCGATTGCGGTTTATCGTATCGCGACATGGCTGGTCGCGTTGGTCGAGACCCAATGACTGTTAGCAGAATATGGAATCGGTGGGTTCAGGAGGGTAATACGGAACGCCGTGCTGGATCCCAACGACCTCGTATCACTAGCAGTCGAGATAACAGGCATCTTATCCGCATGGCTGTAACGGATGGTGCAGCCACGTCTCGATCCCTGAGTAAACAGATGGGGACGTTTGCAAGACAACAACCATCTGCTCGAACAGTTCGGCGACGTTTGCAGAAGCATGGACTATCAGCTCGCAGACCATGGCTGCGGTTACCCTTGACGCTGCATCACAGACAGGAGCGCCTGCGATGCTGTGCTCAACGACGAACCTGGGTGCACGAATGGCAAAACGTCATTTTTTCGGATGAATCCAGGTTCTGTTTACAGCATCATGAGGGTCGCATCCGTGTTTGGCGACATCGCGGTGAACGCACATTGGAAGCGTGTAGTCGTCATCGCCATACTGGCGTATCACCCGGCGTGATGGTATGGAGTGTGAATAGTGACACGCCACGGTCACCTCTTGTTCGCATTGGCGCCACTTTGAACAGCGGACGTTACCTTTCAGATGTGTTACGACCCGTGGCTCTACCCTTCATTCGATCCCTGCGAAACCCTACATTTCAGCAGGATAATGTACGACCGCATGTTGCAGGTCTTGTATGGGCCTTTCTTGATACAGAAAATGTTCGACTGCTGCCCTGGCCAACACATTCTCCAGATCTCTCACCAATTGAAAACGTCTGGTCAATGGTGGCCGAACAATTGGCTCGTCACAATACGCCAGTCACTACTCTTTATGAACTGTGGTTTCGTGTTGAAGCTGCATGGGCAGCTGTACCTGTACACGCCATCCAAGCTCTGATTCAATGCCCAGGAGAATCAAGCCCGTTATTACAGCAAGAGGTGGTTGTTCTGGGTACTGATTGCTCAGGATCTATGCACCCAAATTGCGTGAAAATGTAATCACATGTCAGTTCCAGTATAATATATTTGTCCAATTACTTCCCTTTATCATCTGCATTTCTTCTTGGTGTAGCAATTTTAATGGCCAGTAGTGTAATAGAGAAAGAAGAGGACGCCCGAAAACAAAATGGGAAAAGGAAGTGAAAAGATGTATGTGAGAGAGGAATCGGCAGGCGGAAGATTGAAAAGATAAGAAACTTTGTGAGCGACGATCGGAGAAAGAACAGGATTGTTGCATTAAATCGCGAAAAAATGCCTCACCAGTAGAAATTATTTCATGGAAAATGAAAGACATTGACTGTGGAGCGTGCGGACGCCTGTGTGTGTGTGTGTGTGTGTGCCCGCGCGCTTTCAGTACAGTGAATTACAAATTTTAGTGTGGGAGACAGAACATGCTGTCGTGCGTAGTAGTTCGGCTACGTGTGTGTTCGGAACTCCGCTCTTAGCGAGGCAGCAACGGACGGTGGCGGGTGGGCGAGTTTTTACAGACCGCACACAACCCACGGGGCTAATTTCGCTCGCTTCCCTCTGCTGTCCCGCCGTAATTAAGTATTCATTGAGGGGTAGCCGCCCCCGCTAAGCGCCCGGGGCGCCCTCTGGCCACCGCAAGCTCTGTCTGCTGAATTCGCTCTGAGACAGCTCCCCCTCTCTTGCGGCCGGCGTCAGGTGAAGGAACGCAAGTACTTCGCCGTTCAGCGAACCTGTCGTCGACCAAGAATGTATACACGGTCTTTCAGATGATATTTTTTGCTCAGCAACTTACAAAGTAATTAGTGAAAGGAATATTTATGTGGACAAGTAGAATGGAAATTAAATGAGCGTTTGGCGTCATTGGCCGGGAGGCCCCTTACCGGGCAGGTCCGGCCGCCTTGGTGCAGGTCTTATTCAACTACTGGCCACTAAAATTGCTACACCACGAAGATGATGTGCTACAGACGCTAAATTTAACCGACAGGAAGAAGATGCTGTGATATGCAAATGATTAGCTTTTCAGAGCATTCAACAAGGTTGGCGCCGGTGGCGACACCTACAACGTGCTGACATGAGGAAAGTTTCCAACCGATTTCTCATACACAAACAGCAGTTGACCGGCGTTGCCTGGTGAAACGTTTCCGACTTTGATAAAGGTCGGATTGTAGCCTGTCGCGATTGCGATTTATCGTATCGTGACATTGCTGCTCGCATTGGTCGAGATCCAATGACTGTTAGCAGGATATGGAATCGGTGGGTTCAAGAGGGTAATACTGAACGCCGTGCTGGATCCCAACGACCTCGTATCACTAGCAGTCGAGATGACAAGCATTTTATCCGCATGGCTGTAACGGATGGTGCAGCCACGTCTCGATCCCTGAGTCAACAGATGGGGACGTTTGCAAGACAACAACCATCTCAACGAACAGTTCGACGACGTTTGCAGCAGCATGGGCTATCAGCTCGGAGACCATGGCTGCGGTTACCCTTGACGCTGCATCACAGACAGGAGCGCCTGCGATGGTGTACTCAACGACGAACTTGGGTGCACAAATGGCAAAACGTCATTTCTTCGGATGAATCCAGGTTCTGTTTACAGCATCACGATGGTCGCATCCGTGTTTGGCGACATCACGGTGAAGGCACATTGGAAGCTTGTATTCGTCATCGCCATACTGGCGTATCACCTGGCGTGATGATATGGGGTGCCATTGGTTACACGTAGCCGAGCGGACTAGGCGGTGCCGTCATGGACTGTGCGGCTGGTCCCGGCTGAGGTTCGAGTCCTCCCTCGGGCATCGGTGTGTGTGTTTGTCCTTAGGATAATTTAGGTTAAGTAGTGTGTAAGCTTAGGGACTGATGACCATACCAGTTAAGTCCCATAGGATTTCACACACATTTGAACACTGCACAGATGCCGCTCGTGTTCAAATACAACAGCATAACCTGCATGCTTGGCTAACATCTGCATTTGTGTTCAAGCACGTATTTCACATGGTGTTTTCAAATTTTTGTCCAACCCCTGTGCTTTCAACACTACATTACATATGTTTTTGAGTGAGGTCCGCCTTTAGCAAAACACTATTTTGTTTTTGTCCCAGATATGTTTCACTGCAGCTGCAGCATCATCAGTGGTTTTTTTATTGTGTAAAACATATGTTATTGTTAAAGCAAACACACACAAAAGAGCTTCAACATCAAGGTGATTACTGCATTACATGTTTGTCGATATCTACCGAGTCCCTGAACAGGGACCAGTGGCAACACAGTTTATGTACATACTACACATAAAAGAAAGATTCTTACAAACATAATTATCATCACCTTGGACAGCTTCCAGCCTCTGACCGGGTCTGTATGGAACATAGGCCTCTCCATCGTCTTCTGTCTTGCCACCATCTTGTCGTTTCTTCTGGACGCATTCCTCTACTTCTTTCAGCCATCTGTCTCTCGGTCTTCCTCTTGGTCTGTTTCCTTCCAGTATCATCTCGTGTATCCTCCCGGGTATCGTCTTCTCCTCCATTCTCTTAACGTGTCCATACCATCTCAGCCTTGATTTCTCTATTTCCTCCTGTAATGGTTCCACATTCATTAACTTTCTGATCCTCTCATTTCTTAACCTGTCTGTCTTTGTTACTCCAATACTGTTTCTCAAGAATTTCATCTCACTAGCTGGTACTTTGCTTTTCTCTCTTCCTTTCATAACCCAGGTTTCTGATGCATATGTCAGGATCGGGACATGGCGTGACCGGTATATAACCTTTTTACTGATTTGGGGTACACCGTTGTTCCATGTCAGACTTCTGACACTTCCGAAATGCTTCTGATTTTCTCTCCCGCTCGTTTATTTCTCTGTCGTTTTTTCCATCTTCCTGTATCAGGTTTCCTAGGTACTTGAAACTCTCCACCCTCTTCAGACGTTCCCCACCAATTGTTATTCCAATTGTTCCTCTATCCTTCGTTCTTGTTGTGATAATCATCTCATTCTTACTTATACTAAATTTCATCTCATATTCTTGTACTGCTCGTTCACACACGTCCAACTGCTCTTGTACTTCCTCCTCCTTATTCCCCCAAATCATCAGATCATCTGCAAACACGATAGGTTTCATCTTCCTTTCACCAATTACTTGTGCTACTGGACTCATTATATCATCCATCACAACAATGAAGAGTAATGGTGGATGTGCACTTCCCTTCCTCAAGCCATTCTTCTGTTCAATCCAAGCTGATCTCTCTCCTCCTACTTTCACACAGCTCACACGTCCATGCTACATTTCCCTTACTCTACAAATAATCTGTTTTGCTACTCCTCTGTTCTCCAGGGCTTTCCACACTTTGCTTCTATGTACACTATCATACGCTTTTTCAATGTCCAGGAAGGTCTTTATTAGACCTATTCCATATTCATAGTGCTGTTCCTGCAGTTGTCTTACAGCAAAAGTTAGATCCACCATGGATCTTCCTGTTCTGAAGCCATTAGTTCTTGCAATCTTTTCTGTTTCCCTTCTCAAAGATCGGGACAATTAATCCCTTCTTCCAGTCTTCTGGGATCATCTTCTGTCTCCATACAATTTTCGTTACTCGATATAGTACAACATAATACAATTTGTAAAATGAATTTTCACTCCGCAGTGGAATGTGCACTGATTTTAAACTCCCTGGGTACGCGTCCATATCCTGCGCATAGGTTTAATCTACTGGGAAGTTTATAGTTTATAGAGTCTCACTACAATACGAATAGGCAGACAGAATCGTCTGCATTTTAATAATATAGAAAATTATCTCACTGAAGTGAAAAAAAATCCTTCATATCATTTTTATGAGCTAGACAAGTTACAACATCTAAATGTTATACTGTCTCAAACGTAGTTTTGTTAACATTTCAGTTTCATTTTGAACTCCAGCTGATTGTTTTTCCTGTCATTGACGGTCAGTTTGCACGTGATGCGTCGTGTTTAAACTGATAAATGCAGACACCCCAATTTCTGAGGAGAAATGAAATAAGCGGTGATACATTGCGACAAGCATTGTTCGGGGAAGAGCACTTAGCTGCTCGTCTGCTCTTAAGGAATAAGTAATGGCTCCCTTAAAAGCAATGGCTACACCGCCACTTAGTTTCCGAAGTGAAACTAATTCGTCTGCACCGCCGCAGGGAGCGCGCAAGTTTCAGTGCATAAATCAATGGAAGAACCGGTAACATTCGATGTTCACGTCCTAAAATAATGTCCTCTCAGTCTCCCGGCAGGTAATTTTGAAACTTGTTATAGGTTTATATCGAGAAGTGATCTGAATGTCTCAATTAGTGGGTATGATACCAGGTGACTCGTCATTCCAAAAGGATTGAAATGTGCTATGTTTAAATATGTTGTCGTTTTTCGTTGTTGTAACTGTCCTGCTGATGTCTACATCTACATCTACACGATTACTCGTGCAATTCACAGTTAAGTGCGTGGCAGAGGGTTCGTCGAACCTTCTTCAAGCTATTTCTCTACGGCTCCACACTCTAACAGCGCACGGGAAAAACGAGCAGTTAAACCTTTCTGTGCGAGCCGTAATTTCTGTTATTTTATCATGACGGTCACTTCTCGCTGTGAAAGTGGGAGCCATCAAAATATTTTCGAATGCGGAGGAGAAATTTGGTGACTGTAATTTCACGGGAAAATTCTGCCGCCACGAAAATGGCCTTTGTTTTAATGACTGCCACACTAATTCACGCATCATGTTCGTTGCACTCTCTCCTCTATTTCGCGATTATGCAAAACGAGCCATTCTTTGAACTTTTTCGACGTCCTTCGTCTGTCCCCATTTCATGCCGATGCGACACCGCACAGCAGTACTCCAGAAAAGGGCGGAAAAGCGTGGTGTACAAAGTCTTTTTAGTCCATATATTACATTTTCTAAACGTTTTACCAATAAATCGCAGTCTTTGGTTTGCTTTGTCCACAGTAGTATCAATCTGATCGTTGCAATTGAATTTATTCGTAATTGTAGTCTCTAAGTATTTAACTAAATTTACACCCTTTGATTTGTGTGATTTATCGTGTGACCGAAATTTAGCGGATTTCTTTTAGTACTCATGTGGATACCTTCACACTTTTCATTATTTAGAGTCAATTGCCACTTTTTGCACCATACAGATATCGTGCCTAAATCGTTTTGCAGTTGATTTCGATCATCTGATGACTTTGCAAGACGTTAAATGACAGCGTCATCTACAAACAATCTAAGAGGGTTGCTCAGATTGTCTCCTATGTCATTTATATAGATCAGGAACAGCAGAGGAGTTATAGCACTATCTTCCTGTTTTACTCAATGACTTCCCGTCAGTTACTGCGAACCGTGACCTAACTGACATGAATTCACGAACCCAGTCGCACAACTGAGACGATACTCCATAGGCTCGCTATTTGGTTATAAGACGCTTGTGAGGAACAATGTCGAAAGCCTTTGGGAAATCTAAAAATACGTAATCAATTTGACAAGTCCTGACGATAACACTCATTACTTCGTGAGAACAGAGAGCTAGTTGTGTTTCACTAGATCGATTTTTCCTGATTCCACGCTGACTATTAGTCAATAAATAGTTTTCTTCGAGATAATTCATTATCTCCGAACAGAGAATAGTTCCAAAAGCTTATTTAAAATCGACGTTAGTGGTATGGGTCTGTATAAACTTACGTTAGGTATCACTTCCAGATGTTAAGATGTAAGTACCACGCTAACGTTTATTAACGAAAGTGCCAGCGTATGAGATATCAAAAGAAATTTGTCTGGATGATGAGTGATAATGAAATTTTCACTCTCCTGCGGAGTGTGCGCTTATAAGAAACTTCCTGGAAGATTAAAACAACGTGCAGGGCCGAGACTCGAACGTGGATCTTTACTTATGCGGGAAAATGCTTTACCGACGGTAGGAGATGAGGTACTTGCGGAAGTAAAGTTGTGAGGACGAACCGTGAATCTTGCATGGTTAGTTCATTTGGTAGGGCACTTGCCAGCGAAAGACAAAGGTCCTGAGTTCGAGTCTCGGTCCAGCACACAGTGGATGAGGATTTCTTGGTACGGAGGATGCAATATTTGCGTCTGATGGAGAGTCATCGACAGATGAAGAACATTTAGGCGTTCTGCACAGAAGTGTGTTAGAACCCTTTCTGTTTATGTTGTGTATTCCTGATCTGTCAGACAATGTTAATAGTAACATATGACTTTTTCGAAATGATGCAGTTATCTACAGCAAGGACCTATCTGCAGAAATTTGCGCTAATATTCCGACAGATTATGATAATTTTTCAAAGGGGTACAAATTTGGGAACTTGCGTAAAATGTTCAGGAATGTAAAATTGTATACTTGATAAAACTCAAAGATGGAGTATGCTATGACTACAGTATCAATGAGACATAACTGGAATTAGCAGACACACACAAATATCTGGACGTACCAATACGTGGGGGTATGAAATGGAGTGATCATACATGCGTTTTCTTCTTTTTAGTCATCACTATTCTAACTGGTTTGATACGCTCCGCCACGAATTCCTCTCATGTGCCAAACTCTTCCTCTCAGAGAAACATTTGCAACCTACGTCCTCAATTATTTGCTGGATATATTCCAAACTCTGTCTTCCTCTGCAGTTTTTGCCCTCAAGAGTCCCCTCCAGTAGCATGGAAGTAATTCTCTCGTGTCTTATCATAACAGATGTCCTATCATCCCGTTCTTCTCCTTGTCAGTATTTTCCAAATATCCCTTTCTTCTCCGATTCTGCGCTGAATCTCCTCAATCCTTACCTTATCAGTCCACCTAATTTTCAACATTCATCTCTAGCACCACAACTCATACTCTTCGATTCTCACACAGGCTTAGTCGTAGGCAAAGTAGATGTTAGACTTTGGAACGCTGGTAGAATGCTAAGAAAACGCTGTGATATAATGCAGAGTACCCTCTGCCATGGACTTCACTATGGCTTATAA
This sequence comes from Schistocerca serialis cubense, assembly GCF_023864345.2. NCBI lineage: Eukaryota > Metazoa > Arthropoda > Insecta > Orthoptera > Acrididae > Schistocerca > Schistocerca serialis. The sequence continues at coordinate 1,164,755,145 of NC_064638.1, read as the reverse complement.
ACTACAGAGTTACAGGGTGTAGCCAAAAGATATGGCCAAACTTTCAGGGAACCTTCCTCACAAGCAGAGGAATAAAATGTGTTATACGGACATGGTTTCGGAAACACTTCATTTCGATGTTTGAACTCATTTCTGCTTCCTTCCATAATCACATTAATCACGAGAAACACACAGGAGGAGGATGTACTAGCCTTACATGAAACGTTTTCTTACATGAAATGTTCAAAATTTCCTTTTGGTTACTTTTGGTTAGAATGTTCAGGAATTTGTAATTCTTAGGTCCATTGCCATTCTTTGTTCCTGCAATGGAACGACGGTAATGTTGACATGCGACTCATTTTACTACTTGTGTTGGTATGCTACTAACCTCACTGCCCTTCTAGCACCCAACACGTAGCATCAACTCTTCAGTGTTCATCACCGTTTTTTTGGTTTTGTGGTACTGCGCAGTGGAAGTGTACTCAAATGTAGAGTGGACAGATGTCCACGGGTGGTCATAGCCGTGGCGTTCAAATTTTGTATCGGGTCAGTTTTTCAGAATGACGGTGTCCGGACAGGACATCTGAAGCAATTGATCGTCGTCTTAGGGAGCATTTAAGCCTATTACCCGTGAGTGAGGGAGGCCTGGAACGACGAGGACACATCAACTGGAGGAAGAACTTTGTGCAGTTGACGACATTCCTGGTTTCAGCGTAAAACAAGTAGCTGCAACAGGTAATGTTGAGCACGTGACTGCCTGGAGAGTGCTACACGAGAACCTGCTGTAACCCTACTATGTACAACATGTGCAAGCACTATCAGCGGCTGATTTGTGTGTAAGAGTACACGTCTGTGACTGGTTCATTCTGCAACGCATCAACACTTCCTTTAGTGCAAATGTGCTGTTCAAGGATGACGCTTCGTTTTGATGTGATCAGGTTGTAAATTTTTCCAATCTGCACCTGTGAACGTTTGGGCCGCCATTGTTGGTGACTGTCAGGGTCTCATGTTCTTCCATCTGGGATCAACGACGGTACTTACCATTCTGTCTCAGAGAATACTTTACCTGTTCTGCTACAAGATGGGCCTTAACGGGTGCAACAAAACATGTACGATGTCTGTTGAGAAATTTCCGGAACATTCGTAATTTAACACGAACTGTGTGTCGGACCGAAATGCGATTGGTATCTCTACACACACCCGCGTTTAATGTGTAACTGCTGGAAGTTTCATTGCTGAACGTCTGTTAGTTATTGTTCAGTGCTGTATTGAGTGGAACGTTGTGTCGCATAGTTTGCGAATTTCGAGATGGCGGAGTTATAGGAGCAACGCGTGTGCATTAAATTTTGCGAGAAACTCTTGGAAACCTTTACAGAGACATTAAATGTGTACAGGAAGCCTACGGTGATGAGTGATTAAGCCATACTGGGTGTTACGAATGATTCAGACTGTTTGAAAATGGCCCGATGGAAGTTAAAGATGACCCTCGTTCAGGACGCCCTTAAATGACTACTGACAACGCTCGCAGCACGAACTCAACGGAATTTTGCGTGCGAATCGAAGACTGACTACCTGAGAGTTTGCAGAAAAATGTGACACTTCAGTTGGATCATGTCACGAGATCCTGACACAACACCTTGGAATGTATCATGTTGCCATCAAGTTCGTCTCACGGCTCATAAGTCAAACCAGAAAGACCTTTGCCCCGCAATCTGTGAAAAGCTTTTGCCTTGCGGAAATGAGAACGAGATGTTCCTTAAGAGAATAATAACTAGTGATGATACACTCTAGGGTTATGATGTTGAGACCAAGGTTCAATCTTCACAATTGGTTGGGAAAGGTTCTCCAAAACCGAAAGATGTTCTTCAGATCGGATCAAATGTCAAAGACATGCGGATAGTTTTCTTTGACTTTAAAGAATTAGTTCATCATGAATTCGTGCCACAGGAATAGATGTTACTATCGGGACGTGTTGCGACGCCTGTGAGAAAATGAGAGAAGGATACGGTCTGAAATATGGCGAGACAATTCATTGCTCTTACATCAGGTGACTGTTGCACAGAAAGCGAAACCACTGTGCTGCCTCATACTCCGTACTCTCCGGACCTGGCCCCCGCGAATTCTTTTATCTCCAAAGTTGAAAACCTCGTTGAAAGGACGAAGATTTGCAACGATAGACGAGATAAAAGAAGAATTTTCTTCTCCAGCCATAGGTGTACCAAGACCGCTTCCGGAGGTAGAAACGGCGTCGGAAGCGATGTGTCAATTTTGGAGGAGAGTATTTCGAAGGATACTATGCACAATAAGTAAACGGTAAGCGTAGAAAAAATTGATGGACAAAGTTCAGAAATTCTTTGAACAGACGTCGCACTTTATGCATGATGAAACTCCTCCCCACTTCAATGTTAATGCTCTAGACAACTGTATAACAGATTCAGTGACGGATGGATAGGTAGAGGTGGACCAGTACATTGACCTCCGTGCTCTGCAGAGCTAAACCCACTACACTGTGATGGCATTTGAAAGTCTTCCGTACGGAAAATCAGTACAATAAATACAGAGTCCTGGTGCCCGTATTGTGGAAGGCTGTTAAACGGTATAGAATTCTCCAGGGATTCGTCAGCATATCAGTGGCTCAGTCCGATGGTGGGTTGATGCATACATGCTTGGTGACTGAGAGCATTTTGAACATTTAATTTAGGAAAATGTTTGGTGCTGTGCTGATACTTTTTTTCCTGTATATTTCCATTGATTAATGTGTTGAAAAGTTGTAGAAATGAAACTCTAACATGGAAGTAAAGCGTTTTCAGACCCATGTCCATATAACATATTTTTTTGCTCTGCGTGTGAGCAATGCTTCCCGAAAGTCTGGCCTCCCTGTAGATATAGATGATGGTACGTATAGGGCGCTCAACCGCGAGGTCATCAGTGCCCTTACTCAACTAAAAGAACACAAATGTGGTTATTAGTTGTTAGAAGCCTGCAGCAAAATGTAAATAAAAAAAAAGATTTAAATCCGCCACCATCCTGGGACTCTCTCTCTCTCTCTCTCTCTCTCTCTCTCTCTCTCTCTCTCCCTCACTCACACTGTCACGATATTTCCGAACCGGGGCAAAAACTTCTAAAATACGAGGTGCATTCAACTTCTAAGGCCTCCGATTTTTTTTCTAATTAACTACTCACCCGAAATCGATGAAACTGGCGTTACTTCTCGACGTAATCGCCCTGCAGACGTACACATTTTTCACAACGCTGACGCCATGATTCCATGGCAGCGGCGAAGGCTTCTTTAGGAGTCTGTTTTGACCACTGGAAAATCGCTGAGGCAATAGCAGCACGGCTGGTGAATGTGCGGCAACGGAGAGTGTCTTTCATTGTTGGAAAAAGCCAAAAGTCACTAGGAGCCAGGTCAGGTGAGTAGGGAGCATGAGGAATCACTTCAAAGTTGTTATCACGAAGAAAGTGTTGCGTAACGTTAGCTCGATGTGCGGGTGCGTTGTCTTGGCGAAACAGCACACGCGCAGCCCTTCCCGGACGTTTTTGTTGCAGTGCAGGAAGGAATTTGTTCTTCAAAACATTTTCGTAGGATGCACCTGTTACCGTAGTGCCCTTTGGAACGCAATGGCTAAGGATTACGCCCTCGCTGTCCCAGAACATGGACACCATCATTTTTTCAGCACTGGCGGTTACCCGAAATTTTTTTGGTGGCTGTGAATCTGTGTGCTTCCATTGAGCTGACTGGCGCTTTGTTTCTGGATTGAAAAATGGCATCCACGTCTCATCCATTGTCACAACCGACGAAAAGAAAGTCCCATTCATGCTGTCGTTGCACGTCAACATTGCTTGGCAACATGCCACACGGGCAGCCCTGTGGTCGTCCGTCAGCATTCGTGGCACCCATCTGGATGACACTTTTCGCATTTTCAGGTCGTCATGCAGGATTGTGTGCACAGAACCCACAGAAATGCCAACTCTGGAGGCGATCTGTTCAACAGTCATTCGGCGATCCCCCAAAACAATTCTCTCCACTTTCTCGATCATGTCGTCAGACCGGCTTGTGCGAGCCCGAGGTTGTTTCGGTTTGTTGTCACACGATGTTCTACAAAATTGTTAAGGCTTTCGTGGCCACTTGTTGACAAACTGCCTATTGGCTTCTGTCTCGGGTTCTTCGGCCGACGTTCATCTAATGATTTTTCTGACGTTTCGACAGCACGAGTGGCTGGCATTGTCAAAGCTTCACCCTCCATTGCCGGTGGTGAACTGGAGGCGAGCTCGCGGCCGCAGACTATATGTACCTGGCGCGCCAACGTCCGAGGGCTTCTCCGCGGTCATTTTCGGTGCGGTTTTCCTCTTGCTACCTGCGACGGTCGTTCGCTGCAGTACGGGAAGCCAGGATCCGTTTACCTTAAGGCTTTCCTCTTTCTTGTTGAAACTGTTCGCGTGTTTTTGTATTTCTACAGCTTCTCTAAACAAGCGCGTGTGATAGTGCTTCTCTACAGCCAGAACTTCCGTGTCGGCGAATTTTATTACGTGGTCGGTCTCATTCAGTGCGTGCTCTGCCACGGTCGATTTCTCCACCTGCCCCAACCTGCGATGTCGCTTATGCTCTTTGATCCTGGTGTTAATGGATCGTCCAGTCATTCCGACATAAACTTTTCCGCATGTGCATGGTATACGGTATATTCCCGACATTGCAAGTGGGTCTCTTTTCTCCTTCGCCGATCTAAGACACTCTTTGATCTTCCTTGTCAGTTTGAAAATCGTCTTTACGCCATGTTTGCGCAATATACGGCCGATTCTGTCCGTCACTCTGGGAATGTATGGCAGAAAGGTCGTACCCGACATTTCTTCTTCTGGTTCCTTACTTCGCCGAGTGTTTGGCTCTGTTACACTTCTAATGTAATTTGTGGAGTACCCATTGCTCCTCAGAACAGTTTCCAGGTGTTGCATTTCTCGGACGTTGGCGCGCCAGGTACATACAGTTTGCGGCCGCGAGCTCGGCTCCAGTTCACCACCGGCAATGGAGGGTGAAGCTTTGACTCGTGCTGGCGAAACGTCAGAAAAATCATTAGATGAACGTCGGCCGAAGAACCCGAGACAGAAGCCAATAGGCAGTTTGTCACACGATGTTCTGCCTTCATTAAACTGTCGCACCCACGAACGCACTTTCGACACAAAAAAATGGCTCTGAGCACTATGGGACTCAACATCTTAGGTCATAAGTCCCCTAGAACTTAGAACTACTTAAACCTAACTAACCTAAGGACATCACACACACACACGCCCGAGGCAGGATTCGAACCTGCGACCGTAGCAGTCCCGCGGCTCCGGACTGCAGCTTTCGACACATCCGTAACTCCACCACCACATGTCTCCTTCAACTTTCGATGAATTTCAATTGGTTTCACACCACGCAAATTCAGAAAACGAATGATTGCACGCTGTTCAAGTAAGGAAAACGTCGCCATTTTAAGTATTTAAAACAGTTCTCATTCTCGCCGCTGGCGGTGAAATTCCATCTGCCGTATGGTGCTACCATCTCTGGGACGTATTGACAATGAATGCGGCCTCATTTTAAAACAATGCGCATGTTTCTATCTCTTTCCAGTCCAGAGAAAAAAAATCGGGGGCCTTAGAACTTGAATGCACCTCGTAGTGGAAAATAAACGATGAAGCAACCACCCTAGAAACACATTAAAATCTTCTACTAAGACACTATTGAGAATACCAGACAGAATCTTAAATACCAACAACATTCGATTCATCATCACATAAAAAATAGAGAGCAGGTAAACTCGTAAAGGGGCTGCTGCCCTCAAGGCTTGGTATAAAAAGCATTCAGCTAAAATTTTGTGTACAGAAACCTGTACACCACAAGCACTGCATTTCGGTAGGTCTTCCTGTCGAATGAGAAACTCATGCCTCAGGGGACAGTGTCCTATCCGGAGGCGCGTTAAAAGTACTTGCACCTGTCTTAGTGGCCGAAAGGAAAAACACCACGATCGCGTCATTGGTTCCGCGGGATTCAGCTTCTTGTTTCCCAACCCTAGACATTCCTCCTACCACAGACTCATGACGTTGTGTTTCAATAGTGAGGAAGATGCATGACCAGGGGCAGCACATTTAGAAATTGTAACTTCGAAACAGACATCCTCAGTTGCTGCAGATGCTGCTTCGTTATTCATAATATACACGTGCCATTGTACCCAGCAGAACAACACATTCTTTCCCTGCCTCTGCAAATGGAGAAGGGATACTTTTCTGCCGGATGTATGTACATGTACATGGATACTCTGCAAATCACTCTTAAGTGCCTGGCAGAGGGTTCATCGACCGACCTTCACAATAATTCTCTATTATTCCATTGCCTAACAACGAGTGGAAAAGTCGAGCGCCTATATTTTACCGTGCGAGCTCCGATTTTCCTTACTTTACTATGATAATCGTTTCCTCTTATGTAGATCGGCGTCAACAAAATACTTTCGCATTCGGAGGAGAAAGCTGGTGACTGAAATTTCGGGAGAAGATTCCGCCGCAACGTAAAACGCCTTTGTTTTAATTATGTCCACCCCGAATCGTTACATGTCAGTGATTCTCCCTCTTATTTCGCGATGATAAGAAACGTGCTGCTCTTCTTTGAACTTTCTCGATGTACTCCTTTAATCCTATCTGGTAAGAATCCCACCAAGCGGGAGTACTCCAAAAGAGGACGGATACCCTTTAGTAGGTCTGTTACATTTTCTAAGTGTTCTGCCAACATAAAGCAGTGTTTGGTTTGCCTTCCCCACAACATTTTATATGTGTTCCTTCCAATTACAGCTATTCGTAATTGTAATTCCTAGGTGTTTAGTTGAATTTACTCCTTTATATTTGACTGGTTAACGGTGTAATCGTAGTTCAACAGATTTCTTGTAGTGCTCGTGTAGACGTTCTCACTCTTTTCATTACTTAGCGTCAATCGCCAATTTTCGCGTGATACAGATATGTTTTCTAAATGCTTTTACAGTTTATTTTAATCTTCTGATGACTTCACAAGCTGCGACATAGTTTTGAACTGAACAGTGGAGCCAGTATATTGGGACGTGTTTTTATAAAACGTATCTGCAGGTGGTCTTTATAGACCGAAGCCGGTAGTCTGACGACAAAAAATTTGTGACTATAGACGTGAAGTAAAGGAAATTTATTCTGATCACTCTACTACATGGTAAACGACAGCATCATCTGCGAAAAACCTAATACGGCTGCTAAGATTGTCTCCTAAATCTTTTATATAGATAAATAACAACAGAGAGGCTGTAACACTATCTCGAAAAACCTAAGACGGCTGCTAAGATTATCTTCTAAATCTTTCATTTGTATAAATAACAGCAGAGAGCCTATAACACTATCTTGGGGAACGTCAAAAATCGCTTCTGCTTTACTGTATTACTTCCCGTCAGTTACTATGGACTGTGACCTCTCTGACAGGAAATCACGAATCCAGTGACATAACAGAGATGATATTCCGTAAGCACGCAATTGCACTACAAGCCGCTTGTGTGGTACGGTGTGAAAAGATTTCTGGAAGTCTATAAATACGGAATCCATTTGAAATCCCTTGTCAGTAACACTCAGCACTTTGTGTGAGTAAAACGTTGCTTGTGGTTCATTAGAAGGACGTTTCTAAATCCGCGTTGGCTATGTGTCAATAGACCGTTCTCTTCGAGGCAATTCATAATGTTCGAATACAATATATGTTTCAGATTCCTGTTGCGTATCGACGTTAATGATATGGGCCTGTAATTTTGTGAATTATTCCTACCGGGCTTTTTGAATATTGGTGTGGCCTGTGCAACTTTCCCCAGCTTTGGGAACGGATCTTTGGTTGAGTGAACGGTTGTGTATAACTGTATAAGTACGGAGCTATTGCATCAGCATACTCTGAAAGGAAACTAATTGGTATACAGTCTGGACCGGAAGACTTGCTTTTATTAAGTGATTTAAGTTGCTTCATCACTCCGAGGATATCTGCTTCTAAGTTACTCATGGAGGCAACAGTTCTTGCTTCTCGATACATGCGACCGATAGACTGAAGGGCACTTAGGAAGTCTGTGCAGATGATGAGGAAGGCACCGCATCTTCTCAAGTGCCCTCAAGATCGCCAATAATCCAGCGTCACACAGTGTAAATGTTCCAGGTAAGCTAACATTGTCACAGTATGGAAATAACACAGCACAGCCGACAGCATTATCCTGCTTATATCCATCAGTGTAAACGACTACACAGTCACAGCTAAAATTCTGTAAAATATCGATGTAGATAAATGAATGTAGATGTTTTATGTAATTCTTTTTAAATCCAATTTTTACAATATTCTGAAAGTGATAAAATTGGTTATAGCTATTATCGATCTCTAAATATGAGCAAACAAGAATTTTCTCTAGACACAGTAAATTGTGAAAGGTGTCGGCGAGAGTTCTGCGCCGTCCATTCACACCGGCAGAAATAACAGCGATTGATCGCAGCAGGTATTGATCAGAGAACTTTCTTGTTCTTAGCTGGGGCAGTTGGGCAGGTGATGTAAATACGGTTCACGCGGAAGTGTGTAGGTGCCAGCCAAAATAACCAATGTAACAGCGCGCGACAAAAGTAAGTCGTGACGGGTTTCATAAGGTTGGGCATTTTTATGATAACTGGCGGTGGCTCCTTGAAATTCAGATATTCACGTAGCTCTACGCCCTCACGAACACCGACGACAGTGGACATAAATTTCAAGTCGAGGTCTTTCTTCTGTTTGGTTTCTTAGTGAATTTACAACTGCCGCGGAATAGGCACTAGTGTTATAGGGATGTTGTAGCAAATATTTTCACTTTATGAAGCAGCATCTGTCAGGTTTCTATTGTCTTTCTTAGTTGGGAAGATTACAAAAACATCGCTGATAGCAAACTCGTTACGTATTGTCAGTGTGTGGGTGTTATATTGACGAGTTGCGCAATGGATTGATCTGACAAGTACCCTTTGGCTCCTGCAAGAAGCAATTTCCACCCCACACTACTACAGAAGTCAGACAGACGCTCCTAACGTACCAAAAAGAAATGCCTGAAAAACTTTCAGCAATAAATATCTTCTGGAGTCGTCCGCTGTAAGGAAAAGACACAGAAATATTCTATTTTTTTGCATAAATAGTGGGATACTCGGATACTGGAGTATTGCTAGTTATTGTTGTTGTGGTCTTCAGTCCTGAGACTGGTTTGATGCAGCTCTCCATGCTACTCTGTCCTGTGCAAGCTTCTTCATCTCCCAGTACCTATTGCAACCTACATCCTTCTGAATCTGCTTAGTATATTCATCTCTTGGTCTCCCTCTATGATTTTTACCCTCCACGCTGCCCTCCAATACTAAATTGGAGATGCCTTGATGCCTCAGAACATGTCCTACCAACCGATCCCTTCTTCTGGTCAAGTTGTGCCGCAAACTTCTCTTCTCCCCAATCCTATTCAATACTTCCTCATTAGTTATGTGATCTACCCATCTAATCTTCAGCATTCTTCTGTAGCACCACATTTCGAAAGCTTCTATTCTCTTCTTGTCCAAACTATTTATCGCCCATGTTTCACTTCCATACATGGCTACACTCCATACAAATACTTTCAGAAATGACTTCCTGACACTTAAATCTATACTCGATGTTAACAAATTTCTCTTCTTCAGAAACGCTTTCCTTGCCATTGCCAGTCTACATTTTATATCCTCTCTACTTCGACCATGATCAGTTATTTTGCTCCTTTACTACTTTAAGTGTCTCACCTCCTAATCTAATTCCCTCAGCATCACCCGACTTAATTCGACTACATTCCATTATCCTCATTTTGCTTTTGTTGATGTTCATCTTACATCCTCCTTTAAAGACACTGTCCATTCCATTCAACTGCTTTTCCAAGTCCTTTGCTGTCTCTGACAGAATTACAATGTCATCGGCGAACCTCAACGTTTTTATTTCATCTCCATGGATTTTAATACCTACTCCGAATTTTTCTTTTGTTTCCTTTACTGCTTGCTCAATATACAGATTGAACAACATCGGGGAGAGGCTACAACCCTGTCTTACTCCCTTCCCAACCACTGCTTCCCTTTCATGTCCCTCCACTCTTATAACTGCCATCTGTTATATGTACAAATTGTAAATAGCCTTTCGCTCCCTGTATTTTACCCCTGCCACCTTCAGAATTTGAAAGAGAGTATTCCAGTCAGCATTGTCAAAAGCTTTCTGTAAGTCTACAAATGCTACAAACGTAGGTTTGCCTTTCCTTAATCTATCTTGTAAGATAAGTCAGAGGGTCATTATTGCCCCACGGGCTCCAACATTTCTACGGAATCCAAACTGATCTTCCCCGAGGTCAGCTTCTACCAGTTTTTCCATTCGCCCGTAAAGAATTCATGTTAGTATTTTGCAGCTGTGACTTATTAAACTGATAGTTCGGAAATTTTCACATCTGTCAACACCTGCTTTCTTGGGGATTGGAATTATTATTTTCTTCTTGGAAGTCTGAGGGTATTTCGCCTGTCCCATACATTTTGCTCACCAGATGGTAGAGTGTTGTCAGGACCGGCTCTACCAAGGCTGTCAGTAGTTATAATGGAATGTTGTCTACTCCCGGGGCCTTGTTTCGACTCAGGTCTTTCAGTGCTCTGTCAAACTCTTCACGCAGTATCGTATCTCCCATTTCATCTTCATCTACATCCTCTTCCATTTCCATAATATTGTCCTCAAGTATATCGCCCTTGTATAGACCCTCTATATACTCCTTCCACCGTTCTGCTTTCCCTTCTTTGCTTAGAACTGGGTTTCCATCTGAGCTCTTGATGTTCACACAAGTGGTTCTCTTCTCTCCAAAGGTCTCTTTAATTTTCCTGTAGGCAGTATCTATCTTACCCCTAGTGAGATAAGCCTCTACATCCTTACATTTGTCCTCTAGCCATCCCTGCTTAGCCATTTTGCACTTCCTGTCGATCTCATTTTTGAGACGTTTGTATTCCTTTTTGCCTGCTTCATTTACTGCATTTTTGTATTTTCTCCTTTCATCAATTAAATTCAATATTTCTTCTGTTACCCAAGGATTTCTAGTAGCCCTCGTCTTTTTACCTACTTGATCCTCTGCTGCCTTCACTACTTCATCCCTCAAAGCTACCCATTCTTCTTCTACTGTATTTCTTTCCCCCATTCCTGTCAATTGTTCCCTTATGCTCTCCCTGAAACTCTGAAATTCTTTCAGTTTATCCAGGTCCCATCTCCTTAAATTCCCACCTTTTTGCAGTTTCTTCAGTTTTAATCTACAGGTCATAACCAATAGATTGTGGTCAGAGTCCACATCTGCCCCTGGAAATGTCTTACAGTTTAAAACGTGGTTCCTAAATCTCTGTCTTACCATTATATAATCTATCTGATACCTTTTAGTATCTCCAGGGTTCTTCCATGTATACAACCTTCTTTCATGATTCTTAAACCAAGTGTTAGCTATGATTAAGTTGTGCTCTGTGCAAAATTCTACCAGGCGGCTTTCATTTCTTAGCCCCAATCCATATTCACCTACTACGTTTCCTTCTCTCCCTTTTCCTACACTCGAATTCCAGTCACCCATGACTATTAAATTTTCGTCTCCCTTCACTATCTGAATAATTTCTTTTATTTCATCATACATTTCTTCAATTTCTTCGTCATCTGCAGAGCTAGTTGGCATATAAACTTGTACTACTGTAGTAGGTGTGGGCTTCGTATCTATCTTGGCTACAATAGTGCGTTCACTATGCTGTTTGTAGTAGCTTACCCGCATTCCTACTTTCCTATTCATTATTAATCCTACTCCTGCATTACCCCTATTTGATTTTGTGTTTATAACCCTGTATTCACCTGACCAGAAGTCTTGTTCCTCCTGCCACCGAACGTCACGAATTCCCACTATATCTAACTTTAACCTATCCATTTCCCTTTTTAAATTTTCTAACCTACCTGCCCGATTAAGGGATCTGACATTCCATGCTCCGATCCGTAGGATGCCAGTTTTCTTTCTCCTGATAACGACATCCTCTTGAGTAGTCCCCGCCCGGAGATCCGAATGGGGGACTATTTTACCTCCGGAATATTTTACCCAAGAGGACGCCATCATCATTTAATCATACAGTAAAGCTGCATGCCCTCGGGAAAAATTACGGCTGTAGTTTCCCCTTGTTTTCAGCCGTTCGCAGTACCAGCACAGCAAGGCCGTTTTGGTTATTGTTACAAGGCCAGATCAGTCAATCATCCAGACTGTTGCCCTTGCAACTACTGAAAAGGCTGCTGCCCCTCTTCAGGAACCACACGTTTGTCTGGCCTCTCAACAGATACCCCTCTGTTGTGGTTGCACCTACGGTACGGCTATCTGTATCGCTGAGGCACGCAAGCCTCCCCACCAACGGCAAGGTCCATGGTTTATGGGGGGGGGGGGGGGGGGGGGTATTGTTAGTTAGTGTAAGAAAAACATTAAACGAACGGAAAATATTATTTATTGCAAAATTTAAGAAAAATCAAATGAAACTTTTATTTATAAACTGATAGACAAATTTCCGGGTTCTTTTAGGAATAGGAGGTTACCTCTTATTGATAGGAATCCTGTTAATGACATTTATATAAAAAGTGTGGGAAAGCTTTTTTATCCCTTTTCTTTAAGAATGTTATTTACTCGGCAGAATGGCTGAGAGCCGCACCTACTCAACTCGAATAATTATCCGACTGAATTTTTCTAAGTACGATCGAGGCTGTCGTGTGAGAAATGTAATGGAGTGACGTGAATGAAGTATGTTATTTCTAATGGAGGAAAGATGGGGGCTTGCCTACGCTGTAGCGCACAATACCGTGAGCTGAGACAACTACTACGTGCGTCGTTCGCCGCTGAAAAATAACAAAACTATCTCTTTCTATCTGGATTGACCTTCGCCAATCGAACTCTCACTATGCCTTGATGAAGTCAAGGACTCCTATCTGCCCCTAGTCTAACTACTGGCGTGGAACACAGGTCAGATAACCAGTCCACTGCGATACCACTCAATGTTCGCTCGCAGGCGCTAACTAATACTCTGTCTGTGTTCACAACGCACATTAAGTGTCACAGCCAACACAGTGAACAAACGCTTAATCGCGAGCGACTCAGTATAGAGTATCACTCCGATTCGCTAGCGACAGAGGTGCTCTCTCAGTGCAGTACTGAGTAGAAACTTTGTTCCTCGCTCTCTGCATACACGCACGAGCGCACTCGCTCCCACTATGTGTTCCCGCTACAAGAGCCTCACCGCAATGACTTACCTCCACGCAAAAAGCGAAAGGGTGTATCATCCGCTGTCTTTCCCTCACTCCTCTGGTTCATTGGGTCAGAAATGTCCACCAATCAGTGTTACTCTCACAGACGGAGAATGGCTAAGCCGACCAATGCAGAAATAAAGCTGGCAGAAGTAAAGCTGTGAGTACCGGGCGTGAGTCGTGCTTCGGTAGCTCAGATGGTAGAGCACTTGCCCGCGAAAGGCAAAAGTCCCGAGTTCGAGTCTCGGTCGGGCACACAGTTTTAATCTGCCAGGAAGTTCCATATCAGCGCACACTCCGCTCCAGAGTGAAAATCTCATTCTGGAAACATCCCCCAGGCTGTGGCTAAGCCATGTCTCCGCTATATCCTTTCTTTCAGTAGTGCTAGTTCTGCTAGGTTCGCAGGAGAGCTTCTGTAAAGTTTGAAGGTAGGAGACGAGATACTGGCACAAGTAAAGCTGTGAATACGGGGCGTGAGTCGTGCTTCGGTAGCTCAGATGGTAGAGCACTTGCCCGCGAAAGGCAAGGGTCCCGAGTTCGAGTCTCGGTCGGGCACACAGTTTTAATCTGCCAGGAAGTTTCATATCAGCGCACACTCCGCTGCAGAGTGAAAATCTCATTCTGGAAACATCCCCCAGGCTGTTGCTAAGCCATGGCTCCGCTATATCCTTTCTTTCAGGAGTGCTAGTTCTGCTAGGTTCGCAGGAGAGCTTCTGTAAAGTTTGAAGGTAGGAGACGAGATACTGGCAGAAGTAAAGCTGTGAGTACCGGGCGTGAGTCGTGCTTCGGTAGCTCAGATGGTAGAGCACTTGCCCGCGAAAGGCAAAGGTCCCGAGTTCGAGTCTCGGTCGGGCACACAGTTTTAATCTGCCAGGAAGTTTCATATCAGCGCACACTCCGCTGCAGAGTGAAAATCTCATTCTGGAAACATCCCCCAGGCTGTGGCTAAGCCATGTCTCTGCTATATCCTTTCTTTCAGGAGTGCTAGTTCTGCTAGTTTCGCGGGAGAGCTTCTGTAAAGTTTGGAAGGTAGGAGACGAGATACTGGCAGAAGTAAAGCTGTGAGTACCGGGCGTGAGTCGTGCTTCGGTAGCTCAGATGGTAGAGCACTTGCCCGCGAAAGGCAAAGGTCCCGATTTCGAGTATCGGTCGGGCACACAGTTTTAATCTGCCAGGAAGTTTCAGAAATATATAGCATCTGCGTTAGGCGTTTACTGTCCACTTGTGAGAACTCTGAAACTGCGCACTAGATCCATCAAAAAATGCGAATGCAGGGGCTCTCTCAAACAATACAGCGGGTTTTGCTTTTAAGGTGAACACGCAGGCCATTATCCCTTTTCTCTGGCAAAAACTGTTTTGGTCCGTGGGTAGTCGGCCAGCCGGCGCAGCTCCGTGCTAACTCACCCTCCTGCGGACTTTCCACTTTCCAGCGGGCTGGTTGCCTCCGCCGAACAAAACCTCCTCTGGCCGTCGTGTCTTGAATGATTGTGTATGCCAGCCTCTACTTTTTAATCTCGGTGCGCACTTGCGGTTTATTTATTAGATTTGCATATCGATTAAATGGAAATATGTAAAATTGACTCTACCCTATCGAGTTTGGGCTCGAATGAAACGTCTTGTTACGCAGACCACGATGGTGAGGTCGGAATATGTAAGAAATGAGGGTTAGGAGACCACGCCACCTTACAGTATGTTGCAATGTCTTCATGAAACTGGACATAAAGCAACAAGCTGTTTTATTAGTGAAAAACCACTGTGTAATATGCTACATTTTATGCACTAACATAACAACCTAACAAACAGTTCCAACTCAAAATAAACGCGTTTTATAACAAAAATTTTTGAAGACCTGAAGACCACAGCAAAGTCTCCCAAAACCAGGTCTTACAAATAAAGAAATACGAGGTCTGTTCAGAAAATAACGGGAGATTCGTATTTTCGCGTCAGTGGTGTGTTGTAGCGAAATGCGGTTGTCATCACTGCACAAGCCTGTATTTAATGCGTAACTGCCAGCAGTTTCACTGTTGTTTGTCTGTTAGCTTTCATTCACTGCTGTACTGAGCGGAACATTGTGTCGCATAGTTTGCGAATTTCGAGATGGCAGCACTAGAGGAGCAACGTGCCTGCATTAAATTTTGTGTGAAACTCAAGAAAACCTTTACAGAGACACACCAAATGATGCAGGAAGCCTACGGTGATGAGTGCTTAAGGGGGGACGTTGATGAAAAACACACACAATTTAAAAAATGCACCAAATCCACAGTTTTGCAGGTATGGCAATGAAATTTTGTACCACGCCTTACATAAAAGTAGCACATTTACATATAAACTCCTTTGTATACATTCAACTTCTTTTAATGGAATTTGAAGTTTTATTTTCAAAAAATAATGTATGTTCCTTTTTCTCAGAAAATATTCCAGAGATTTCTACAAAAATTTCTTTCTTTCATCTCTTTATATGTTGTAAGCTTCTCTCATGAGGTTTTTGGAATAGGCCAAATAGGAGAATTTTCATAATTTTTTAATTATAAAGCCACAAGTACAGTTTTAAATTCATGCAAAATTTCAAGCACTTTGCCCCATATCTCAGCTTGCAATCAAAATTTCAAAATTTGCTCTGGAGACAACGTTTATTAGGTTTACAGAAATATGTGTACAAAATTTCATAATTCTAGCATTAATAGAATCTGAGAAAAAGGTACATAAACTTTAAAAAACAAACTTTTCAGGAAACGCAATTTTAAGTTCAACCTATCTTTTTTCCTTATGTCACTTCTTGAGAAGGCACCATATTTGTACTCTGGGTCGTCTTTCCCTTCAAGGCTTCTCTTCTGGTTTCTTGTTGTCTGTCTTCTTTCCTTTACCAGGTCTTCAACTGACTTTTCAGCTGCAGAATCGCGCTGTAAATCTATTTTTCTCAGGAAGTTTTGAGTAAAATTTCTATCTTCAAGCCCATTCTTTCTAATACGTTCGTCCCCCCGACGTTCCCATCATTAAATACAATAACTGCGTCATAAGTGGCAATTCCGTGAATTTAGAGACTCATTTGGATTTTGGGTTTTGCCATGAACACACTTTTTTAAAAGTGCAGGATCGGCCAGAAACCTTTAAGTGGGCTTGACAAGATCCAGGATACAATTTGGAATCCTCTCCTTGCCGAATATAGGGGTTGTTATCCCTCTGTGCTTGGCGTGGCAGGGAGTCCGCGTCACACTTTTAATTAATTTTTAGGCACTTCGGATGCGATCTCAACATTGAAACTTTGGGAACTTATTGTCCATGAGTTGTACTAACAAATAAAAAATAAATCGAAAATTTAAATAAGCCGTATTTGGTGCTACGAATGATTCACACGGTTTAAAAATGTCTGGACGGAAGTTAAAGATGACCCTCGTTCAGGACGCCCTTTGACGTCTACAGACGACGCCCATGTCAGGAACGACAACGAAATTGTGCGTTCCAATCGAAGAATGGCCGTCCGAGAGATTTCAAGAGAATATAACATTTCAATTAGATCACGTCGTGAAATACTGAG
The DNA here is from genome assembly GCF_023864345.2 of Schistocerca serialis cubense. NCBI lineage: Eukaryota > Metazoa > Arthropoda > Insecta > Orthoptera > Acrididae > Schistocerca > Schistocerca serialis. The sequence continues at coordinate 1,164,738,322 of NC_064638.1, read as the reverse complement.
GCAGCATCTTGGAATGCATCGTGTTGCCGCCAAGTTCGTCCCACGGCTCTTGAATCAAGACCAGAAATTCCTTTGCCTCGCAATCTGTGAAACGCTTTTCGATCGCGGAAATGAGAACGAGATGTTTCTTAAGAGAATCATAACTGCTCACGAGACGGGGGTCTACGATTATGATGTTGAGACCAAGGTTCAATCTTCACAATGGGGCGGGAAAGTTTCACCAAGACCAAAAAAGTTCGTCAGGTCATGTGAAATGTCAGAGCCATGCTGAAAGTTTTATTTGACTTTGAAGGATTAGTTAATCATGAATTCGTACCACACCGACAAACTGTTAATCGATGACACTGTCGGGACGTGGTACGACGCATGCGAGAAAACATGAGAAGGAAACGGCCTGAAGTGTGGGGAGACAATTCATGTCTCTTGCATCACAATTACGCACCCTCACATTCATGCCTGTTGGTGCGTGACTGTTGGACAAAAGACGAAATCACTCTGCTGCCTCATCCTCCTACTCTGCAGACATGGCCCCTGCGTATTTTTTTTTATCTCCAAAGCTGAAAAACCCGTTTAAGAACGAAGATTGCAGACGGCGCTTTGTGCGATACAGGATCCAGCAAGGGGCGTACCAAGACCGCTGCCAGATGTGGAAACGGCGTTGCGAGCTGTATATCAATTGCGGAGGACAATATTTCAAAGGACACCATGCGTAATAAGTAAAAGTTATGAATAGAAAAATTTTGTGGTGAAAGTTCAGGAGTTTTTTTGAACAGACCTCGTATACATGCAACCTTGGCTTCAGAAAGCTTTTACCAAACTTCAGCACTTAACGTACGAAAATGCACAATGCTTCGTAAGTAAGCAAAATAAAGGTTCAAAAGGGCGGAAAATACGAGGGTGAGTCAAACGAAAACCTTAAATTTGTAATAACAAATCGAAATTGTCCTGTAAGTGTCCTGTAAGTTGGTAAGGATGACGGCGCGAAATTTCGATTTGTTATTACAAATTTAAGGTTTTCATTTGACTCACCCTCGTATATCACGTAACTCGATTTCAGCCAATCACGAACTGCAGACGTCGGAAAGCAGCAAGGAAAAGGACGGCCATACTTTCCCCCTGCTGAAGTTTTATCTACTGTTCAAGAGTGTTACCTAGTGATAAAGCTGCGGACTACTTTACTACACCCCACAGACTGCTCGTAAAATTAGAGCGCTGAACAAAAGAAGAAGAAACAAAGTATGTACGTCCGGCACCGAACCGTTTCACGTTAAACTGCCCGTAACCGGCGAGATGATGGGCCGTTTAATGTTGATGTAACAAGTTTCGACAGCAATCGCCCTGCATCGGCTTTTGCGCATTCCGGCGGGTTTTTGAGCTTTAATGGCCAATTTTGTTTGTTGCGGAATAACGCCAAGTTTATCGGCCTGCCCGTTCTCCGGTGAATGATGCCATTAGCGGGACAAATTCTCTATTGATCGCTTTAGGCCGTTACCTCGTTAAACGTCAATTCCGGCGTTACTCGACAAGTGGTGCGTTCTCGCCACAAACTCAGCGAACCACCACTCAACGCGCTGGACGTTCCGCCCGCTAGACTCCCCCTAAAGCCGGGAATGGCACACGGCCATTGCTTAAATGCCCGCTCGCAGATTTGCGCTTCCTGTTAGTTTTCACGCCGTTCTCGTGTATACTTGCGGCACATAACAATGGACAGAAGAGACCATCTTTTATTGTTCACCAGTTCATACTCAGAGCCGGCAGTACTCGTTTATACTGAAGACGATCTTCCTCTGTCAGTCCAGTCGAACGCAGGAGTGATCAAGTAACTTACTCTAAACTGTGTGTTTCAGGTCTACATTACTTCGGTAATACACTTATATCAAGATGATATGCTTACGACACATACACTGAAGAACCAAAGAAGATGGTACACCTGCCTACTATCGTGTTGGGTCCCCGCGAGCACACAGAAATGCCGCAACACGACGTGCCATGGACTCGACTAATGTCTGAAGTAGTGCTGGAGGGAATTGACACGACGGGGTGGCGGTCTCTCTTCTGAACAGCACGTTGCACAGCAACCAAGATATCCTCAATAAAGTTCATGTCTGGGGAGTTTGGTGACCAGCGGAAGCGTTTAAACTCGGAAGAGTGTTCCTGGAGCTACTCTGTAGCAATTCTGGGCGTCTGGGATGTCGCGTTGTCCTACTGGAATGGCCCAAGTCCGTCGGAATGCACAATGGACATGAATGGATGCAGTTGATCACACAGGATGCTTACGTACATGTCACCTGTCAGAGTCGTATCTAGACGTATCAGGGATCCCATATCACTCGAACTGCATACGCCACACACCGTTACAGAGGCTCCACCAGCTTGAACAATCCCCTGCTGACATAGTGTCCATGGGTTCCTGAGGTTGCCTCCATACCCTTACACGTCCATCCGCTCGATACAATTTTATACGAGACTCGTCCGACCAGGCAACATGTTTCCAGTCATCCACAGTTCAATGTCGGTGTTGACAGGTCCAGGCGAGGAGGCATAAAGCTTTGTGTCGTGCAGTCATTAGGAGTACACGAGTGGTCCTTCAGCTCCGAAAGCCCAGATCGATGATGTTTCGTTGAATGGTTCGCACACTGACACTTGTCAATGGCCAGCACTGAAATCTGCAGCAATTTTCAGAAGGATTGCACTTCTGTCACGTCGCTGATCCTGTTCCTGCAGGATCTTTTTCCGGCTCCAGGGATGTCGGAGATTTGATGTTTTACGGAATTCCTGATATTCACGGTACACTCGTGTAATGGTCGTAAGGTAAAATCCCCACTTCATCGCTACTGCGGAGATGCTGTGTCCCATCGCTCGTGCGCCGACTATAACACCATGTTTAGATTCAATTACATCTTGAAAAAAAAATGGTTCAAATGGCTCTGAGCACTATGGGACTCAACTGCTGAGGTCATTAGTCCCCTAGAACTTAGAACTAGTTAAACCTAACTAACCTAAGGACATCACAAACATCCATGCCCGAGGCAGGATTCGAACCTGCGACCGTAGCGGTCTTGCGGTTCCAGACTGCAGCGCCTTTAACCGCACGGCCACTTCGGCCGGCAATTACATCTTGATAACCTGCCATTGTAGCAGCAGTAACAGATCTAACAACTGCTCCAGACTCTTATTGTCTTATATAGTCGTTGCCGATCGCAGCGCCGCATTCTGTCTGTTTACATTGTATTTGAATACTCATGCCTACACTAGTTTCTTCGGCGCTTCAGTGTAATACAGTGCTGTGCAAAACTTAAGGACGGAGGTAATTTTCGGATGCCAACGGCCTTGCCACAGTGGTAGCACCGGTTCCCGTCTTATCACTAAAGTTAAGCGCTGTAGTGCTGGGCTAGCACTTGGATGGGTGACCATCCGGTCTGCCGAGCACTGTTGGCAAGCGGGATGCACTCAGCCCTTGTGAGGCAATCTGAGGAGCTACTTGATTGAGAAGTAGCGGCTCCGGTCTCGAAAACTGACATACGGCCGGGAGAGCGGTGTGCTGACCACATGCCGCTCCATATCCGCATTCAGTGACGCCTGTGGGCTGAGGATGACACGGCGGCCGGTCGGCACCGTTGGGCCTTCATAGCCTGTTCGGGAGGAGTTTTTTTAATTTTCATATGATGTGTAACTGCCAAGTGACATACCTCGCTGAAACATAATACACATATATAAAGAACTGCTGCACTATAGTACACAAGGTAACTGAAAGAACTATGCTGTTAGACGAACAGGAATGACGCTTCTACACAATTCCCTGGACTTTACAAAAGGAGTGACATGGTTCTTGATAGGGTATGTGATCGTCATGGATGGCAATACTCTGCAACGAGCTCCTATGCCGGCTACAAGGTAGGTAAAGTCTCTGTTGATCCGTTGTGGACATTGGACAGCTGCTGGTCATGTAGTTAACAATGACATTCGTGCAGTTTGGATATTATTTTATTGTATTTTTACTACCAGTTTCGGCATTCCCATTATGCCATCTTCAGGCCCCATATGCACCTCTCAAAAATAAATGATATTGGCATACTGGGCCATACATTCCTAGATGTCGAGGATTCTGAACCGTATCTCAAGTGTTTGCTTCGCAGAGTTGATTGCAACTAAGCACACCTGCAAGAACATATGGCCTAGTATGCCAATATCGTTTGTTTTTTAGAGGTGCATATGATGCCTACAGATGACATAATCGAATGCCGAAACTGGTAGTAAAAGTAAAATAAAATCTCAACGGCAAGGCTGTTGGCGAATTTCATTGTTAAAAAGGCTCGTAAGGAGTTCTTGTGGTCGGGGGCTCCATACCTCCACCAACATGCTTGACAAGCGCTGAGAGGTCGGTGTTAGATATGGATATGCTGCAATGCATCTGCACAAAGCATCCCACATGTGCTCGACGGTATTTAAGTCGGGGGAACGGATAGGCCATCCGTTCGCCGAAAATCCTCTCATTCCAAAATGTTCTCCGCTTGCACTTTTCGCTGCGGTCGCGCACTGTCATCCACAAAAATGAAGTCACCTCTGAAAAGCCGCACATATGGAAGGAGTACAGTGTCACGATACATTGACCGGTGAGTGTACCACGTTCAAAGATTTGGAGGTCAGTACAGCCATGCAACGTTATGTCTCCCCCAACCATAGCACCTGCACCATCAAAAGAACCAAACACACAATGTTCCTGGATGCACTACATGTCTCCACCTTTCGCCATATGACAGTACGTCCAGAATTACGACACAGACTCCCATCCCAGAAGAGCAGACACCCCACTCCTCGTTAGACCTGTCCCTTTGCTCTAGGCCCCATTCCAAACGATGCCGACGATGTTCAGGTGTTAACAAAACAGTTGCACTATCCTCTGTGTCCTCGGTGGCTCAGATGGATAGAGCGTCTGCCATATAAGCAGGAGATCCCGGGTTCAAGTCCCGATTGGGGCACACATTTTCAACTGTCCCCGTTGACATATACACTCCTGGAAATGGAAAAAAGAATACATTGACACTGGTGTGTCAGACCCACCATACTTGCTCCGGACACTGCGAGAGGGCTGTACAAGCAATGATCACACGCACGGCACAGCGGACACACCAGGAACTGTGGTGTTGGCCGTCGAATGGCGCTAGCTGCGCAGCATTTGTGCACCGCCGCCGTCAGTGTCAGCCAGTTTGCCGTGGCATACGGAGCTCCATCGCAGTCTTTAACACTGGTAGCATGCCGCGACAGCGTGGACGTGAACCGTATGTGCAGTTGACGGACTTTGAGCGAGGGCGTATAGTGGGCATGCGGGAGGCCGGGTGGACGTACCGCCGAATTGCTCAACACGTGGGGCGTGAGGTCTACACAGTACATCGATGTTGTCGCCAGTGGTCGGCGGAAGGTGCACGTGCCCGTCGACCTGGGACCGGACCGCAGCGACGCACGGATGCACGCCAAGACCGTAGGATCCTACGCAGTGCCGTAGGGGACCGCACCGCCACTTCCCACCAAATTAGGGACACTGTTGCTCCTGGGGTATCGGCGAGGACCATTCGCAACCGTCTCCATGAAGCTGGGCTACGGTCCCGCACACCGTTAGGCCGTCTTCCGCTCACGCCCCAACATTGTGCAGCCCGCCTCCAGTGGTGTCGCGACAGGCGTGAATGGAGGGACGAATGGAGACGTGTCGTCTTCAGCGATGAGAGTCGCTTCTGCCTTGGTGCCAATGATGGTCGTATGCGTGTTTGGCGCCGTGCAGGTGAGCGCCACAATCAGGACTGCATACGACCGAGGCACACAGGGCCAACACCCGGCATCATGGTGTGGGGAGCGATCTCCTACACTGGCCGTACACCACTGGTGATCGTCGAGGGGACACTGAATAGTGCACGGTACATCCAAACCGTCATCGAACCCATCGTTCTACCATTCCTAGACCGGCAAGGGAACTTGCTGTTCCAACAGGACAATGCACGTCCGCATGTATCCCGTGCCACCCAACGTGCTCTAGAAGGTGTAAGTCAACTACCCTGGCCAGCAAGATCTCCGGATCTGTCCCCCATTGAGCATGTTTGGGACTGGATGAAGCGTCGTCTCACGCGGTCTGCACGTCCAGCACGAACGCTGGTCCAACTGAGGCGCCAGGTGGAAATGGCATGGCAAGCCGTTCCACAGGACTACATCCAGCATCTCTAGGATCGTCTCCATGGGAGAATAGCAGCCTGCATTGCTGCGAAAGGTGGATATACACTGTACTAGTGCCGACATTGTGCATGTTCTGTTGCCTGTGTCTATGTGCCTGTGGTTCTGTCAGTGTGATCATGTGATGTATCTGACCCCAGGAATGTGTCAATAAAGTTTCCCCTTCCTGGGACAATGAATTCACGGTGTTCTTATTTCAATTTCCAGGAGTGTATCAACGCCTGTATGCAGCTAAGGGTATTCATTTCATTGTAATTTCATTCTAAGGAGCTACATGGTCACCGATTTGATGGTATCTGTTCTTATGAAGATGGTATCAGTTCTTTTGGACATGTCCGAAGGAACAAATACCATCTTCATATACAGGGTGATCAATTGATAGTGACCGGGCCAAATATCTCGCGAAATAAGCATCAAACGAAAAAACTAAAAAGAACGAAACTCGTCTAGTTCACAGGGGGAAACCAGATGGCGCTATGGTTGGCCCGCTAGATGGCGCTGCCATAGGTCAAACGGATATCAACTGAGTTTTTTTAAATAGGAACCCCCATTTTTATTACTTATTCGTGTAGTACGCAAATTAATATGAATGTTTTAGCTGGACCACTTTTTTCACTTTGTGATAGATGGCGCTGTAATAGCCACAAACGTATAAGCACGTGGTATCACGTAACATTCCGCCAGTGCGGACGGTATTTGCTTCGTGATACATTACCCGTGTTAAAATGGACCGTTTACCAATTGCGGAAAAGGTCGATATCGTGTTGATGTATGGCTATCGTGATCAAAATGCCCGACGGGCATGTGCTATGTACCTATGTACAATGATCGGTATCCTGGACGACATCATCCAAGTGTCCGGACCGTTTGCCAGATAGTTATGTGAAACGTCAACCACGACCTGCAACAAATGATGATTCTCAAATAGGTGTTTTAGCTGCTGTCGCGGCTAATCCGCACATCAGCAGCAGACAAATTGCGCGAGAATCGGGAATCTCAGAAACGTCGGTGTTGAGAATGCTACATCAACATTATTTCCACCCGTCACATATTTCTATGCACCAGGAATTGCATGGGGACGACTTTGAACGTCGTGTACAGTTCTGCCACTGGGCACAAGAGAAATTAAGGGACGATGACAGATTTTTGGCACGCGTTCTATTTAGCGACGAAGTGTCATTCATCAACAGCGGTAACATAAACCGGCATAATATGCACTGTGGACAACTCAAAATCCGCGATGGTTGCGACAAGTGGAACATCAGCGACCTTGGCGGGTTAATGTATGGTGCGGCATTATGGGAGGAAGGATAATTGGCCCCCATTTTATCGATGCCAATCTAAATGGTGCAATGTAAGATGATTTCCTACGTAATATTCTACCGATGTTACTACAAGATGTTTCACTGCATGATAGAATGGCGATGTACTTCCAACATCATGGTAGTCCGGCACATAGCTCGCGTGCGGGTGAAACGGTATTGAATAGCATATTTCACGACAGGTGGATTGTTCGTCGAAGCACCATACCATGGCCCGTACGTTCACCGGATCAGACGTCCTCTCTTTCTGTGGGGAAAGTTGAAGGATATTTGCTATCGTGATCCACCGACAACTCCTGACAACATGTGTCAGCATGCGTTCTCAGAAATGATAAGTTCACAATGGTACATGTATCAAATTGGAACAACCGAAATAAAATGTTGAAACGTACCTACGTTCTGTATTGTAATTTAAAAAACCTACTTGTTACCAACTGTTCGTCTAAAATTGTGAGCCATTTGTTTGTGACTGTTATAGCGCCATCTATCACAAAGCGAAAAAAGTGGTCCAACCGAAACATTCATATTTCTTTACGTACTACAAGAATATGTAATAAAAATTGGGGGTTCCTATTTTAAAAAACGCGGTTGATATCCGTTTGATCTATGGCAGCGCCATCTAGCGGGCCAACCATAGCGCCATTTGGTTTCCCCCTTCAAGCTAGACAAGTTTCGTCTTTGTAGTTTTTTCTTTTGACGCTTATTTCGTGAGATATTTGGCCCGGTCACGATCAATGGACCACCCTGTACATATAGGTAAGGCTTACCAGCCATTTGACCATCTTCTTCCGTGCGGATGCACAAAAGGAGCCCAAACTCTTATAGGAATCCGCGGTAAAGACGCGAGTAAAGAGTATGATGGGTAGGGGCACTGTGAATATAGTGCGGGACAATAAGTTGCGAAAGTGGGCCTCACGGGAGGCGTGCCAGAGAAAAGTCTCTGCAGTCGCAATATCTTGTGTCCTCCGTGTCACAAATGGCTAGAGCGTCTGCCATGTAAGCAGAAGATCCCGGGTTCGAGTCCTCGTTGACTTTTATCAATGCCTGTATGCAACTAAGGGTATTCATTTCATTGTAATTTAACTCTTTTGTATCGGTTGTGAATAAATACTTGCCACTATTTAAGTTCCAACCCTCGAAGAATCAGTCATAATCAAAATAAATAAATAAATTAGCGTGAAGTGACAATTTTCAGTTTTACTTATCGGAATATTCGAACAGTGAGCGCTACGCTATCTGGTGGTCATTTATTTGAGGGAACTGACGGCAACGTATAGTTAAAAATCTCTGGTTTTACGTAACTGTTTGTTAGTTGGGTGAAGTAATTAATATTTCGATTAGGAACTTTAACGTGCCTATCGCTAAAGAAGGAAATGGAAAAATAACTATCTTCCATAAACCTTTCAATTGAATCTGAATTACGTAAAGAGGTCTGATTTCTTGTAGCCGAGAATAAACAACAGATACAGCTCGTTTTGTATCGCGTGCGACGTACCGCTTAATTTCCGCACGCAATTAACGGTTATTGAAAGCTGCACCTAGGCTCAAAGGGACAAAGAAACGTGCTGTGTTTTCTTGGAGCAAGTTTGTCCGACCATAATCGTGAAACCAAAGCGCAAAATTTGTCACGCCCAGTAATTCGTCGTGTTATTCTGACAAGTAGAAACACTTTTCCGTCGTACTGCTTCGCCGAATTATTACAAGCTAATTACATCAGAACCCTGAGACCCGCTTCTCGTGATGTAAACCTACTGCTCTGGCCAGCAAAATCAGCGTATCTCTCGCCTGTTTAACAGGTTTAGGGACTTTGTGAATTGAGAACTTTCCCGTTCTCGAGAGCTTGCAGGAATCATTGCCGATTTGCAAGAAAATGCCCAAGATGCTTGGACTGTCTATCGCAGGATGCCATACGGCAGCTTTGTAATGATGTACGTGTGAGAATACCCGCATGTGTTGCAGTCAGAGGGGGGTACACTTTGTACTGATGGGGACTGCTTGGACACCCTTTACTGTGACATGTGTGTTCCGTTTGGTCTGGATTTGTTGTCATTTACTCCTACAATGAGGAATTACCTGTCGTATCACTTGTCAATAAAATGAGGGTATTGCACTTTTTTCCTACAGTGTACTTCGGCAAACACTTGTCTCGCGAAACGAGCACCACCGAGAATTAATCAAATCGGAACACATACGAAGCTTAGCCAGCAGTCACTCTTCCCACGGGCCCTGCGTGAACGGAACAGGAAAAGGCAAGCGGGGGGCAGATAATGATGCAAGAAGTACTACACCTCACACACAATGTAAGGCTGCTTGCGGACTAAACGTGTAGATGCAGAAATGTAAATTTCGTAAACCTGTATGCCTGTTCAGGTATTAGAATCGGTGCTGTCTCGAATGTGATGCCAGTATCTTACCACTCCTACACTGCACCCCTTCTAAATACATATGAGTCTCGTCGGTGGTTGGAATGTCGATTCCTCCCGAACGTGACTAGGGCGTCTTGGGCACTGTATCACTTCACAAGACCTGTATATAGGATCAACACCGTCGGTTACCGACGAAATATCAGACAAAAAACGAAAAAGGTTAGGTAAAATCTCACAACAAGAAGCAATAGAGCAATTAGATGAAAAGAAGCAGAAAGTACAAGCATTGGCCAAAGGACTTAGAAGATACAAAAAAAGTGAAAATAGAAGGAAACAAATCCAAACATTCAACACAAACCAAAAGAAATTTTACCAAACAATAGATAACACACACATTAAAATAGACAATCCACCAAACATAACAGACATGGAACACTTCTGGAGCAACATGTGGTCAAACCCGGTACAACATAACAGGCATGCACGGTGGATACAAGCAGAAACAGACTCATACAAGATGATACCACAAATGCCTGAAGTGATAATTTTGCAACATGAAGTCACCCAAGCAATTAATTCTATGCACAATTGGAAAGCCCCTGGAAATGATAAAATAGCAAATTTCTGGCTAAAGAAGTTCACCTCAACACATTCACATCTAACTAAATTATTTAACAGTTACATTGCAGACCCATACACATTCCCTGATACACTTACACATGGAATAACTTATCTGAGACCTAAAGAGCAAGCAGACACAGCAAACCCAGCTAAATATCGCCCCATAACATGCCTACCAACAATATACAAAATATTAACTTCAGTCATTACACAGCAATTAATGACACATACAACACAGAACAAAATTATAAATGAAGAACAAAAAGGCTGTTGCAAAGGAGCATGAGGATGTAAAGAGCAACTGATAATAGATGCAGAGGTGACATATCAAGCTAAAACTAAACAAAGGTCGCTACACTACGCATACATTGATTACCAATAAGCTTTTGATAGTGTACCCCACTCATGGTTACTACAGATATTGGAAATATACAAAGTAGATCCTAAATTGATACAGTTCCTAAACATAGTAATGAAAAACTGGAAAACCACACTTAATATCCAAACAAATTCAGATAATATCACATCACAGCCAATACAGATTATGCGTGGAATATACCAAGGAGACTCATTAAGTCCTTTCTGGTTCTGCCTTGCTCTGAACCCACTATCCAACATGCTAAATAATACAAATTATGGATACAATATTATTGGAACATACCCACACAAAATCACACATCTGCTATACATGGATGATCTAAAACTACTGGCAGCAACAAATCAACAACTCAACCAATTGCTAAAGATAACAGAAGTATTCAGCAATGATATAAATATGGCTTTTGGAACAGACAAATGTAAGAAAAATAGCATAGCCAATGGAAAACACACTAAACAAGAAGATTACATATTGGATAACCACAGCGACTGCATAGAAGCGATGGAAAAAACAGATGTCTACAAATATCTAGAATACAGACAAAAAATAGGAATAGATAATACAAATATTAAAGAAGAACTAAAAGAAAAATACAGACAAAGACCAACAAAAATATTGAAAACAGAATTGACAGCAAGAAACAAGACAAAAGCTATAAATACTTATGCTATACCAATATTGACCTACTCATTTGGAGTAGTGAAATGGAGTAACACAGACCTAGAAGCACTCAATACACTTACACAATCACAATGCCACAAATATAGAATACATCACATACATTCAGCAACTGAAAGATTCACATTAAGCAGAAAGGAAGGAGGAAGGGGATTTATCGACATAAAAAACCTACATTGTGGACAGGTAGACAATTTAAGAAAATTCTTTATAGAACGAGCAGAAACTAGGAAAATACACAAAGCAATCACTCATATAACTACATCAGCTACACCACTGCAATTTCATAACCACTTCTACAACCCTTTAGATCACGTAACATCAACAGATACGAAGAAAGTAAATTGGAAAAAGAAAACACTACATGGCAAGCACCCGTATCATCTAACACAGCCACACATCGATCAAGACACATCCAACACATGGCTAAGAAAAGGCAATATATACAGTGAGACCGAAGGATTCATGATTGCAATACAGTATCAAACAATAAACACCAGATATTACAGCAAGCATATTATTAAAGATCCCAATACCACAACAGATAAATGCAGACTTTGCAAACAACAAATAGAAACAGTAGATCACATCACAAGTGGATGTACAATACTAGCAAATACAGAATACCCCAGAAGACATGACAATGTAGCAAAAATAATACATCAACAGCTTTCCTTACAACATAAACTTATAAAACAACATGTTCCCACATACAAGTATGCACCACAAAATGTACTGGAGAACGATGAATACAAATTATACTGGAACAGAACCATTATAACAGATAAAACAACACCACATAACAAACCTGACATCATACTCACCAATAAAAAGAAGAAATTAACACAACTAATCGAAATATCCATACCCAATACAACAAATATACAAAAGAAAACAGGAGAAAAAATTGAAAAATACATCCAACTGGCTGAGGAAGTCAAGGACATGTGGCATCAGGATAAAGTTGACATTAGACCAATTATACTATCAACTACAGGAGTCATACCACACAATATCCACCAGTACATCAATGCAATACAGCTACATATAAACTTATATATACAACTACAGAAATCTGTAATTATTGACACTTGTTCAATTACCTGAAAGTTCCTAAATGCAATGTAACATATACCGTACAGTTAAAAGGAAGTCACGCTTGATCAAGGTCCGCGTCACCTTCCATTTTTAACCAGACATAACGTCTGAGACAGGAAAGAAATAATAATAATATGCATAACTGGTCTGAAAACAGGCAGAATTGTTTTTATGGAATTTTGTTGTTTTGTACTTGATTGTACGATTTAGGGCAAGAACGAAATCGTGTTAAAGCTCCCCGTTTCTCATTTTTGTGTAAGTGGGAGTTTTCTTGCTTTTTTATTTTTTTGGGAAAAATCTACAGGATCCCTAATTTATGTATTGGTTGCAAATTAACTTCCGGGGTGAAACTCAGGCTTTCTTACGTTGCACCCACAAAACAACTTACGCTTATTATACACTTCTTTGTTAAACGTTCGCTCGTAGCCACGCTTATTTGATTTCGTCACTTTCACAGACAACTGATCTGGTCTGGAAGATCCTACATCCTCTGCGCCTAATTTTCCCTTGCAATTTTCCTTTCTGTTAGCATTTAGTACAGGTTCAAGAGAGTTCATAGTTCATGTTGACGCTACACAGGGAAGCCGATTCCTGCACAGTAAGCAACCAACTCCAAACTGTCGTTTGCGGAAATTATTAAATTCAAGTATTGCTATCGAACAACAAGGTCACTTGATTAGAATACAAATGAGGCGCTGAGAGCCATAAGGGACAAAGGCATACCATCTTTAAATCGCCATATGTGAACATGAGAGAAACCAGTGAGACAGTTTTTCGTGAATTTTCAGATATATGTACAATGTAGGCCTACAGTACAGAAAAACCTGACTCACCATAAGATCAACAGAAGTCAGAAGCATGAATAGCCGCGCGGGATTAGCTGAGCGGTCTAGGCGCTGCAGTCATGGACTGTGCGGCTGGTCCCGGCGGATGTTCGAGTCCTCCCTCGGGCATGGGTGTGTGTGTATGTCCTTAGGATAATTTAAGTGTGATAGTGTGTAAGCTTAGGGACTGATGACCTTAGCAGTCAAGTCCCATAAGATTTCAGACACATTTGAACACACAAGCATGAATAAATGCTACAGTCTCACAAAAGACGATGATGTGCTTTATGGATCTCAGCGCCTTAAATGGATTACTATGTGATAAAATCCAAAACTTAATGTACTGTACCTCATTCAAGATCCCAAAAATAGGTTTTTCTATCGGTGTGACTACAACATATACTGATGTCTGATCTAATTTTACTATATAGTCAGTGAATTCATGTATCTGTCGAGCGTGCGACTGCCTGGTGGGACTTAGGCCAAGCGAATGTGGATAAAAGTATGCTGTAGTCTGCTACCACTTGGTGGCATTGACGTAAACTTTTAATAGGTGAGTGACAAGTGCTAGCAGTGCAAGCTGTGAACCGTGCACATTGTTTACATAGTCCGTATGTATTTGGCCTGTAAGCTAATTACGTCATGCCAGTTGTGCATGCGCAGAAGCTCCTTAACACGTGCGCAAGTGACGGTGTTCTCACGGCCCTGAAGCCTCCAAGTTTCACCTAGTCTAGAGGATCAATGTAGCACAGCGCGGTAGATTTAGTACCGTGTATTTCAGGTTAGCGCATCTACATTTAGTTGGAAACAACCAATAAATCCGCTAGCTGTCAAAAGTTAGGATGTTCACGTGCTCTTGTGCTCTTACACAATAGACGCCACTCGTTACCAACACCTGAATAAAATATGACAGGCAGCGGGTGTGTTTCAGGTAGTTCGACAAGGAGTTTTTCGCAATAGTAGCTTCTTTTTTCCTTTTCCCGTAGCACACATTTTCGTGTCAGGGTCTGCCCGGTATTTTATGGTAATAGTAACTGCATCTACATCTACATCGTACTCCGCAAACCACTAATGGTGTGTGGCGGAGGGTACCACTATCTGATCCCTCCAACCCTGTTCCACTCGCGAATAGTGCGTCGTAAGAAGGATTGTCGGCAAGCCTTTGTACTGGCTCTAATTTCTCCAATTTTCACGTCGTGGTCGATACGTGAGATCTAGTTTGAAATAACCAATAAATCCGCTAGCTGTCAGAAGTTAGGATGTTCACGTGCTCTTGTGCTCTTACACAATAGACGCCACTCGTTACCAACACCTGAATAAAATATGACAGGCAGCGGGTGTGTTTCAGGTAGTTCGACAAGGAGTTTTTCGCAATAGTAGCTTCTTTTTTCCTTTTCCCGTAGCACACATTTTCGTGTCAGGGTCTGCGCCGTATATTATGGTAATAGTAACTGCATCTACATCTACGTCATACTCCGCAAACCACTAATGGTGTGTGGCGGAGGGTACCACTATCTGATCCCTCCAACCCTGTTCCACTCGCGAATAGTGCGTCGTAAGAAGGATTGTCGGTAAGCCTTTGTACTGGCTCTAATTTCTCCAATTTTCACGTCGTGGTCGATACGTGAGATGTATGTCGGGGGAAGTAATATGTTGTCCCGCAATTTCAATAGTAAATCTCTCCGTGATGCACAACGCCTCTCTTGTAACGTCTGTCAGTGGTGTTTGCTTAGCATCTCCGTAACGCTCTCTCGCCAGCTAAATGATCCCGTGACGAAACGCGCCGCTCTTCGTTCAATCTTCTCTATTTCCTCTATCAGTCCTGCCCCATAGGGATCCCAGAAGCCACTTCTTTCGTGGATGAGTTACATTTCCTTAAGATTCTTCCGATGACTCTGAGTCTGGTGTGTGCTTTGCCCACTATCTGTTTTATGTGGTCATTCCACTTAAGGTCGCTCTGGATAGTTACGGCAGACGCTGTCTCCAGCTGTTTGGCATGAATAGTGTAGTCGTACAGTAGTGGATTTCTTTTCCTACGTACGCGCAATGTGTTACATTTATTTACCTTCAGGTTCAACTTCCAGAGCCTGCACCATTCATCAATTCTCTGCAGGTCGTTCTGCAAATTCTTACTATCTTCTGGCGTTTCTATTTTGGTATAGACAACTGCATCATCTGCGAATAGCCTTAAAGAGCATCCGACGCTTTCTACTAGATCGTTTATATTTATTATAAACAACGGTACTATCACACTTCCCCGTGGTACTCCGGTTATTACCTTTACATCTGTCGATTTAGTTCAGTTAAGAACGACGCGTTGAGTTCTATCTGCAAGAAGGTCTTAAATCCAATCGCAGACCTGCTCCGATACTCCCTAAGCTCGTATTTTTTCCATTAAACGGCAATGCGGGACGGTGTGAAATGCTTTACTGAAATCAAGGAACACGGCATCAACCTGAGAGCTATTGTCCACTGCGCTTTAGGTCTCATGGAGGAAGAGAGCGGACTGAGTTTGGCAGGATCTCTGTTTGCGGAATCCATGTTGATTGTTATAGAGGAGATGTTCATTTTCCAAAGGCGTCATAATTCTTGAGCATAAAACATGTTCCATAATTCTGCAACAGATTAACGTCAACGATAAAGGTCTATAATTGTGTGGATCTGTCTTACGGCCTTTCTCAAAAACGGGAATGACTTGCACCTTTTCCTGTCCTTAGGTACCTTCCGTTGCTCAAGCGATCCACTATAAATTACTGCTAGAAGGGGAGCAAGTTTTTTCGCTTAATCTTTATAGAATCCTACAGGTATCTCATCTGGTCCTGACGCTCAACTACACGTGCTAATACTGCGCGTTTTAATCGAATATCGTGTTAGAGACAAGCAATGAAGTTGACGCTCCTGTTCGCTGCAGGAACAGGGCAAGATAGCCGAGCGCCACTCGTGCAATTACCTTCGAAAGCCGACGAGCAGCTATGAAAGCATTAGGACGTAACGAAGTTAGGAAAGTTGTTAGCAGCGGAGCACAACAGGAAAGACGACAGACACCAGGAAAAGAGCCGTGCGGGAAACTCGGCAGCTAGGGAAGATCCCGTGGGATCGTGGGTGCTTTGAGACTGACGCTCAATAGCTCGCCACTCCGGTCTGCGTACAGCCAAGGCTGTGCGGATCAGTCCTACCTTGTCCTGCGGCCGGCACGTTGTTCTGTCACACAGCAGTTAATCGAGGCTTGTTGCTCGTGTAACTGACGTCAGCAACTGTCACCGTTTTTTTTTTTCCTTTATTGTATTTCAATTCCCCATCTGGGCGGGCTGGCAGCAGATGCGCTGCTCTTCGGCCGAAAGACATACAAAAAAACAATAGAAGACATTTAAAAATATACAAAGGAGAAAATATGGTGAACATAGATATAAAAAAGGGGGAACGTCATGGAAGGCAATAGACCAAAAAAGGGGCGACTGTAAAATGGAGATAAAAACCATAAACAAAAAGCGCACACAAAAACCACACACTGGGACAATTAAAAGAACACAAGGCAGAGTATGACCGGAGCATAAAAGTATCGACGGATGGCGTAGCACATAACAAACACTGACAGCGAACCTCAAGGCAGCAAACAATTAAAATCACACCTCTTGACGCACAGGAGAAACGGCACTAAACACAACACTGACGTGGCACACTGACGATGATCAAAACGGAGGATCTGCCAGGCGCAAGGAGATGAGGGAGACCAGAAGAAGGGAGGGAGGGGAAGAGAGGGGGGAGATGGGCTGGGGGTGCGCTGAAGAGGGCCAGGTAGGGAGGGATGTGGGAAGGGTAGGATAGAGAGCCAGGAAGGCGGTGTCATCAGCATACTGGAGAAGGTGGACAGGTGGGGGTGGCTTGGGCATATCAGCCGTATACAAGAGATAAAGGAGAGGGGAGAGGACAGAGCCCTGGGGGACGCCAGCAGTGGGATAAAAGATATGGGAGTTGGTGTTGTGGAAGGTGACACAGGAAGGACAGTGTGAGAGGAAGGAGGCGACCAGACGGACAAAATTGATAGGCAGGGCGTAGGTTTGGAGTTTAAAGAGGAGACGGGGATGCCATACACGGTCATAGGCATTTTGGAGGTCAAGGGAAACAAAAATGGCGAAGCGACAGGAGTTGAGCTGGAGGGACAGAAGGTGAACGAGGTTAAGGATTTGGTCTTCAGTGGAGAAGAGGGGTCGGAAGCCACACTGGGTAAGGGGGAGGAGGTGGTGTTGAGTAAGGTGCTGATGGATACGGTGGGGGAGGATGGATTCAGTAAGAAGACGGAGGTGAGGCAGATGGGACGATAGGTAGAGGTGGCAAAAGGGGGTTTGTTGGGTTTGAGGAATAAGAGGATGCGGGAGGTCTTCCACAGGTCAGGATCGAAGCCAGTAGAGGGGATGACGTTATAGAGATGGGCGAGGACAGTCAGGAAGGAAGAGGGGCTTTCTCGATACAAATCCAAAAGGAACAAGCTTTATACCAATTAAAAGAGGAAGTTTCAAAGTTGTTGGCGGGCGGCGGCGGGCGGGCGGTGCCGGTTTCAGAAGCGACCGGTAGAGTTCGCGCAACAATAGGGCCGTCGTTTCGTTTCACTGTCAGTGGTGAGTGAGCACAAGGTTTTCTGTGTTCTTGAGTTGGCGAAAAGTGAGTCGCAAATTGCAGTGCAGCGAGCATGTCGTACCAAATTCAGTACTCAACCACCAACTCGCAAAAGCATTAGCCATTGGTTTAAGCAATTTCAACATGACTGGGAGTGTGTGCAAAGGGTAAAGCACAGGCCGACCGCGTGTGTCAGAGGATGACGTTCGTCGTATACAAGAAAGTTTTGTGCGCAGTCCCACTAAGTCTACCAATACAGCCAGTCGAGAACATTGGATACCCCAACCGGCTGTACGGAAAGTTCTGAGACGGTGTTTGCTGTACAAGCCCTACCGTTGACAACTTCTGCAGGTTCTTAACCCCAGTGACAGAGAGAAGCGTCTCGCAATTTGTGGTTATGTGCTAGCAAAGATGGAGGATGACGCGTTTCTACAGCGTGTAATTTTTAGCGATAAACTGATGTTCCAGGTTAGTGGGAAAGTCATGAGACACAATGTTAGCATATGGGGTTTGGAAAATTCATGTCAGTTCAAGACATAAAGTCTGAAAATGAGTCCGTGATCATATTTTTGGCAGTTTATTTTACAGCTCCGTCTTGATCACACAAACTTTTACACTTCATTATTACGAGTTTCGGCTACTGCTATCTTCAGACCATAAAATATTCTGCAGTGAACACACAGTGTGTAGTGGGGCGAGTGCTCTGTTGTAGAAAGAATTCAAAAGCCAAGATCGCTTAAACGGTGTTTACTGGATAACCGGTCAAAACACTAAAGGTGCCATCATCGGATCTACATTCAGATCCGACGATGGCACCTTTAGTGTGTTGAAACCGGTTATCCAGTAAACAGTATTTAAGCGATTTTGGCTTTTGAATTATTTCTACAAAATATTCTGATATAGTTGAAACTACTTTATTTAAATGAGTGTGGCTGTACTTAAATTGGTGAATGACTGAGACCCACAATATCCTAGCGCAAAGCTCCAAAAAAAGATAACCTGACTTCAAATAATTAATTCAAAAGAATGGCACTGACTAAAAAGAAATCCTAGCAATAACCTATACATTTCATTAAGCACTTACCTTACAAAAATCTTCATTACGCGAACTACTGCAATACAGCGCGTGTCAGTACTGCTAAGTAAATAAAAGATTCTAACTACTAAAGCCACTAACTACTAATAGGCATGTGGTAGCAAAGGAAAGAGTTGGTTGCAAACCAAATAATCTATTTTTTTACCTTAATAATGTGACATCCAGTTCAGACAAGAATATAAATCGTCATGGACATCTAGTACAAAGATATATAATCACGAATAATATTCAATCTCCAAGTCGAACATGTATAATAGTTAGCCTACGCTAACACTTCAGACCTCTACCCTACATCAATGCTAACTTATCACATCTAACATCCATCACTGCTGGCTCTTCACCTCCAACTGCCCAACAGTACTTCCATCACTGCTGGCGACTAACTTGCAACTGCCCAACACTACTGGCGATTAACTTCCAACAACGAGTCCAACCAGCCACAGAGTCTCCTACAAAGAAAGCGCAGTCAGAGATCCAATGCAAAGCGCTACACAGCGCTGCCAACTCAGAAGCAGCCCACGTACATAGTGTCAACGTCAAAGTAAACTAATAGGTACATAATAAGTACTTACTGTGTACCGACATGTTTAGTTTGACGTTGATACTACATCAGAATATTTTATGATCTGAAGATGGCAGTAGCCGAAGCCGGTAATAGTGAAGTGTAAAAGTTCGTGTGATTAAGACGAATCTGTAAAATAAATCCCCATTCACCATTCCAACACGAAAGAGACTCACCGAAGTTGATCGTGTCCTGTGCCGTATCACGTACAAAGGTTTATGGACAATTTTTCTCTGCGGAAAGAACTGTAACGGGAATCACGTACCTGGACATGTTGGAACAATGGCTGCTCCCTCAAGTTATGGAAGATTCCCAGGACTTCATTTTCCAACAGAATGGAGCTCCGACCCATTGTCACCGTGATGTACGGGGCTTTTTGAATGAATGACTCCTTTCCTCAGCGCTGGATCGGTCGCAAGGGCCTTGATGACCCGGCTGTGCACTTCTGGCCACCGAGATCTCCTGATCTCACACCCTACGACTATTTCTTGTGGGGCTATGTGATGGCAGCTGTTTACGTCCCGCCACTACCAACCACTCTGAACGATCTGCGGAACCGGATCACTGCTGCCATGCACTCAGTAACAGCAGATACGCTTTTGCGTGTGTGGGACAAGTTTGTCTACCGCGTCGATGTTTGCCGTACAGCCAATGGTGGCCTCATTGAACATTTATATCACTTATCACATTTATGATTATTAAAAACTAGTTAATTGCAAATTATTACAAATTATTAAATTTATTAAATTGATATTAAACATTATGGAAAAACTATGAAACTTCCTCTTTTTATTGGTATACAGCTTGTACATTTTGGATTTGTACTTGAATAAATACGAAATTTTGAAAATTGGTCCATCATTTAACATAACGCTGTATTATAATACTAACGGAGCTTGGTCATACGATAGTCGCTTCAAATTCTATTCGTTACAGGCGCCAGTTGAGTGAAAACACATTTTTAAAAAAAAAAATGCTGTTTCTGACATCTGAAGGTCTATTTTGCATCTGTGCTCCGCAGGCCGGATTACGGTATGGGCGAAGGATACTTTTAATTCCACTAGCGTATTCCCCCTTCACTGCTCCATTTGCGAATAGCGCGTCGGAAGAATGATTGTCGGTAAAACTCCGTGTTATCTATAACTTCTCAAACTTTCTCGTCTTGGTCATTCCGCGAGATGTACGTAGGAGGAAGTAATATGTTGTCCAACTCTCCCGTAATTTCAACAGCGAACCTCTCCGTGATGAATAAGGCCTCTCTTGTATCGCGTGCCACTACGGTATATTGAGTACCTCTGCAACACTCTTGCCCCGACTAAACGATCACGTGAAGAACCATGCCGCTCTTCGTTGCATATTCTCTATCTCTTCTATCAGTACCACCTGGTAAGGATCCTACAACTGAAGAGCAACACTCAAGTATCGATCGAACAACTATTTACAAAGTGCTTCTCCCGTGAATGAATTACATTTCCTTCAGATTTTTCCCTCTGAATCTCAGTCAGGCATTAGCTTATTCTACTACTTGTTTTATGTTTTTATTCCACAGTAGGTCGGTTCGGAATGTGACTCATGCGCATTTTACAATTCTTGCTGTTTCAAGTGATTCGTCAACAGTACTGTGATCGAACAGTAGTGGATTTATTCGCCTAATCATGCCAATCTCTGTGCAGATCATCGATACTCTGCATTCTTCTGATGTCGCTACTTTCTTGTAGACAATCGCATCATCTGCAAACTGCCTCACATCGCTTCCGACATTATCTACTACGTCATTTTTATGGGAAGGGTGTTTATAGGTGTTCAGATAGGTAGTAAACTGTCGTGAAAAGCCCACGTTCAGGATGTTGTTCAAAGACTTAATGCTGTCATTTTTACTATTTGAGCGGCGTCTGAAGTAAGTGATAGATCGACATTAAAAGTAGTCTACTTTGCTTATTTTCATTCGCTTATGTCGTATGGTATTATATTTTGGGGTAACTCTTCCCATTCTCAAATGAGATTTTTGGCTCAGAAACGGGCGGTTCGGTATATATATTCTTTACTGTCGTTTCTCATTAAAAATACCAGTTTTTTCCCAAGAATCAGCAGCTTTCACTCAGTTAATACTAGACAGAAATCCAATCTGAATTTGGATCGCACTTCCGTGACTCTCGTGCAGAGAGATATGCAGTACACTGCTGCACCCATTTTCAGTAAGCTACCACAATAATTCAAAAAACTTAACAGTAATCCACGCGCTTTCAAATCGAAACTGGAGAGTTTCCTCAAGGGTCACTCCTTCTATTATGTCGAGGAGTTCCTTGAAAAATTAAGCTGTTCCTGTGTTATAATGTTGATTGCTTTTACATAAACTGATGGCTTGTTTTTTGGGTTTATAAACATTTCACTTTATCTGTTATTACTTTTATGTTGTAATTTTATGTTTTGACACGTTCCATGACCTTGGAGATTTGGGCATCAGTTTGATCCTACGGAACTAAAGGTGTAAAATAAAAAATAAATTAATTGCTGCAACACATTTTTTTCTGATAGCAGGTTGGTTTTATTCAGGGTTCCAATATATCACTCTTTTGGCAACAACACCCTATTTTTCAACATAATCTCCATTCAATGTGATGGTCTTACGCCACTTTACTGAGAGAACTTGTATGCCTACATGGTACCACTCTACTGTTCGACGTAGGAGCTAACGTCCTGCTACATCAGTAACCTCCCCATCATCTGGGTACTGCTTCCCGCGAAGTGCATCCTTACATTGGACCAAACAGGTGGAAGTCGGAATGTGCGAGATCCGAGCTGTAGGGTGAATGAGGAACAACAGCCTAGGGAAGTTTTGTGAGTTCCCCTCGGGTGTGCACACTTATTTGCGGCCTTGCGTTGTCACGGATAAGAAGTTCGTTTGCATCTTTGTGGCGACGGAGACGCGCAAATCGTTTCATCAATTTCCTGAGATTAGCACAGTTTTGGGCGGCGGCTGGTACGCGGAAGACCTAACAGGTTTGCGCGACCTTGTTGCAATGATGGGAGAAGCCTCGCCCAACGACTCACCGTGCTTTTGTTCACTGCTACGTGTCCGTAGACATTCGGGAACCGCCTATGAATATCTGGGACACTCTGGTTTCCCAGAAAAAGAAACTCAGTGACAGCTCTCTGCGCGGAAGGCACCTCCGTTGAAGATGCCATTTTGAAGACCACGTTTATTGCCGACAACTATCGGAACTTTACGAAACTATGGGACTGAAGCTGGAATAATCAACGATGTCCCACAACAAATTCCACATTCTTTCCACCAAAAACGACCGAAAAAAAGTGTTGCATTATTTCTTGAATACACTGTGTATGTTGTAAACAGTAAATGGTCGTGCTACACTTCCTTCGGGTACTCCTGAAATTCCTTTACATTTGCAGATTTTGTTCTATTAAGAGCGACGTGACGAACCTATGCTGGAAAAAGCAAAGTTGTATAATATATCAGTCACCCTTCTTCATGGACGGAGTGCCTTTTCCCACCAAAAAATATTAATGTGACATGCCCGTGGATGATACTGCGTTTACTGGTTTTAGAGACGAGAGAGGTACGTGTCGCCACCGCGTAACTCTCTCTTTCGCTCATGAATCCAAACAACTAATCAACACGGCACTGCGCTCAGAGATGCTGCGAGTACTGCCCTCTGGACCCTTAAGCGCCCCCTACATGGTCACTAATATTGCACAATAATTTTGTGCAGTATTATTAATTTCTCTCTAGACTGCTCAATAATATCGACAGTAATATTGTGGTTTGGATGTTGGATGATAAAGACATTGCTGCTATGATAATTGCTCTACTTTGTTGCAAGCAGAAAAAAAAGGGGATGAAAAATTGGTTCAAAGAGCGCCAACGGCCACTCGCAAAAATCTGCTGACAGAATTGAAATAGTTCAAATGGCTCTGAGCACTTTGGGACTTGATATCTGAGGTCATCAGTCCCCTAGAACTTAGAACTACTTAAACCTAACTAACCTAAGGACATCACACACATCCATGCCCGAGGCAGGATTCGAACCTGCGACCGTAGCAGTCGCGCGGTTCCGGATTTAAGCGCGTAGAGCAGCTCGGTCACAGTGGCCGGCGACAGAATTGAAGTTGAATGAAAAAAAAAAGATCATCAAAACTTTTAATGTGTTGATGGTCCAACATTTGATATATTACTGGATATATTGTCCCCATATATGGGAGTCCTCATACATAACCACTTCTCTCTCTCTCTCTCTCACTCTTTCTCTCTCTCTCTCTCTCTCTCTCTCTCTCTCTCCCTTGGAATCTGGAGCACAGATTTTACTCATTACAAAATAACTATCATACACTTCAAGAAGTAACTTCTCTTGATTCCGTTGAACCTGATTTTTAGCCAAATGTAGCATTATGTAGCTGACCGCTGTGTAAAAGTAATCCGTATAGAATAAGTATTGAGTGGATATCTACCAATTCTCTGGGATGCAATAAGCTTTTTTCGGTCACCAATAAATGTTTAATTATTGTGCCATGATACGTCTTGAAACTGAGCAACTCATTTACACTTTTAAAGTCTTGACCCCCACTGATAAATTTTTGAAGACGCCCATATTCGTACGATCAGAAGACAAAATACTACAATGAAAGACGCACCCACACCAAATCAGCACGTATCTATTAAGCTACGATACCTTGCTGCTGGTAATTCTAATGAAGACTTGAAATTTACAAGTACGAATTCACCTTAAAGTATATGAGACATAGTTGTGGAAAGGTGTAACGCAATAACTCGTGTAGCCTACTAAAGGATGTGTACACACACATAAATATCTGCATATACTTTTATTCATAACTTTGAATTAGTTAAATTTTTGAAAACTCCTTTCTTTCTGGTCGTCCCTTTATTTTTGAGCAACATTTCTGTTTTTGTAAGCTACTCATGAATATCAAGAACTCAGATGACAAGCCAGTACCAAGCAAAGAAGGGAAAGTTAAAATGTGAAAGGAGTATGTTGAGGATCCCTGCAAGGGAGATCAACTTGAAGACAGTGTTATAGAAATGGAAGAGGATGTAGATAAAGACAGTGTGCTGTCTTTTAAACCGTGTTGTGAATGCGTAAATTTAGCAGCGTCCAACATAAATATTTAAATATGTCTACACTTCTAAATTGTCATTCATTTACTGCATTACCCGGCTAGAGTATGACATGAGCATGAATGTGAACTAAATTGAAACACGCAACCGTTTCCATATGTGTCTGTAAAGAAGTGTATCTGTTTAAAATTATTCAATTAGTTTCGTTGACTACTTTCGTACAAACTTAGTTCACTCTTGAATATCACTCCACTTTTATAACACGTAGACACACAACACTGGATTTGACGAATTTTATTGAAAAGATTTCTGAACTTTAGTTGAGAAAGTTCTATGCTCCGACACCAGCAAAGAATGGTAGAAGTTAAAATAGTTTCTCGTAGCATAGATTTTGATATACAATCAAGATACCTTTACGTGGATTTCTTTTACAATGGTAAATATATATGTCTGAACTATTCGTCAATTTAAACTCGCCCCGTAAAACTTTCATGAAATGGCGGCAGATAACTGAACATCGTTGTATCACAGAATCGATCTGTTCCGATTACATGAAAGTAACTGACTGAATTCGATTTTAAAAAACATTAATCAGCGTTACATAATTGTTCCTAGCATTTTCAATCTGAAATAAAACTATAACTCTTGCCAATAAAATCATATAAATATGTTACCGCTAATGGCGACGTTGCAGATCGTCCGCAGCGAAGCAAAGATGGAATGCAGAGGATCCAGATTAGTAACATTCTTAGAGAAAATATGAGATAAACTTGAATAAGATTATTCTCTATTTTTCTTCAATACTTAACAATAGGTTCAAATGGTTCAAATGGCTCTGAGCGCTATGGGACTTACCATCTGTGGTCATCAGTCCCCTAGAACTTAGAACTACTTAAACCTAACTAACTTAAGGACATCACACACATCCATGCCCGAGGCAGGATTCGAACCTGCGACCGTAGCGGTCACGCGGTTCCAGACTGTAGCGCCTAGAACCGCACGGCCACACCGGCCGGATTGTAATAGGTAGTTTACACAATAGTAACAATACCAGACCTTATCATAGGCGGCAGATTAAAGTGCGTCTTGCTAGCATCATGGCTACTCGAACAAGGAAAAAGAATGCAACAAAAAATCAGTGATAATAACAATTGTTCTTATAATTAAAATATATCATTGTTTTCAGTCTATTTTCTGTGGCTTGTGAAGATTGTTACACCGTCTCTGCACTAGCAAAACCAAATTGTTTCTCTGTCAACATACTTGTCTCTTATGATGTCACAAATTTAAAAAATAATAAAAAATGTTTTATCGACTATAAAATAGGGGCATGGATGCTATAATGGGATGGGAGATATAATACTGCGAGAAGAATTTGACTTAGCAGTGAAACACCGAAGTCGAAAAGGGGCCCCTGGAGTAGACAAAATTCCATTAGAGCTATTGATAGCCTTGGGAAATCCAGCCATGACAAAACTCCTCTGTCTGCTATGCAGGATGTATGGGACAGGCGAAATACCCTCAGACTTGAAGAACAATGTAATAATTCCGAATCCAAAGAAAGCAGGTGCCGACACGTGTGCATATTACCGAACTATCAGTTTAATAAGTCGCGGTTGTAAAATACTGACACGAAGTCTTTACAGAAGAGCAGAAAAATTGGTAGAAGCCGACCTCGGGGACGATCAATTTGAATTCCGGAGAAATGTCGGAACACACAAGGCAATACTGACATTACGACTTATCTTTAGAACGTACTTTAACTAAAGGCAAACCTTCGTTTATAGCATTTGTAGACTTAGAGGAAGCTTTGGATAATGTTGACCGGAATACTCCGTTCGAAATTCTGACCGTAGCCCGGATAAAATACAGGGAGCGAAAGACTATTGGCAAGTTGTACAGAAACCAGACAGCAGTTATAAGAGTCGGGGGCATGAAAGGTAAGCGGGAGTTGAGATGGGAGTGAGATACGGTTGCAGTCTGTCCCCGACGTTATTCAATCTGTACACTGAGAAAACAGTTAAAGAAACCAAAGAAAAATTTGGAGTGGAAATTAAAGTTCAGGGAGAGGAAGTAAAAACCTTGAGGTTTACTGATGACATTGTAATTCTATCAGAGATAACAAAGGTTTTGGAAGAGCAGTTAAATGGGATGGATAGTTTCTGCAAGGTTGGATTTAAGATCAACTAAAGCAAAATAAAGATAATGGAATGCAGTCGAATTAAATCAAATGATGCAGAAGGAATTGGATTAGGAAACGAGACACTTAAAATAGTAGATACAGTAAGTTTTGCTATTTGGACAGGAAAGTAACTTATAATGACCCAGATAGAGAAGATGTAAAATGGATAATGGCAAGGGCAAGAAAAGCGTTTCTGAAGAAGAGAAATTTGTTAATATCAAATATCGAGTTGTTTCAAGAAGTCCTTTCTCTAAGTATTTGTGTTGAGTGTTGCCATGTATGGAAGTGAAACATGGACGATAAACAGTTTAGGCAATGCTAGAATAGAAGGTTTTGAAGTGTGCTACAGAAGAGTACTCAAGATTACTTGGGTAGATCACGTAACTAATGAGGAAGTACTGATTACAACTGTGGAGAAGCGAAATTTGTGGCCCAACCTGACTAGAAGAAGGTATCGGTTGATAGGACACATTCTGAGGCATCAAGGGATCACCAATTAAGTACTGGAGGGAAGCGTGGGGGATAATCGTAGAGAGAGACCAAGAGATGAATACAGTAAGAAGATTTAGAAGGATGTAGGTTGCAGTTGTTCCTCGGAGATTAAGAGGCACGCGCAGGATAGAGTAGTATGGAGAGCTGCTCAAACCAGTCTTCGGACTGAAGACTGCAA
Source organism: Schistocerca serialis cubense (assembly GCF_023864345.2). Lineage (NCBI taxonomy): Eukaryota > Metazoa > Arthropoda > Insecta > Orthoptera > Acrididae > Schistocerca > Schistocerca serialis. The sequence continues at coordinate 1,164,710,599 of NC_064638.1, read as the reverse complement.
CAACAAGTTATTCATCTGCCCTAACATCCCACAATACAAGAAATCGTTTATACAGTTCGATGCATTCTAATAACCGACAGCGAACGGAAAGTCTGTAGCATGCAAGAGAGTGGCATGGATATACTTGATAACAAAACCAAAGGCTATCTGACGACAACACTGGGCTTGTTACTGCCACGGAAGGTGCGATATCTTGCAAAACTTGTGCCGCTGCACACGATCTGTTCACTGCACATGAAAATACGGCCTTGCCGTAGTGGATACTCCGGTTCCCGTGAGACCACCGAAGTTAAGCGCTGTCGGGCGTGGTCGGCAGTTGGATGGGTGACCATCCGGGCCGCCATGCGCTGTTGCCATTTTCGGGGTGCACTCAGCATCTTGATGCCAATTGAGGAGCTGCTCGACCGAATAGTAGCGGCTTCGGTCAAGAATACCATCATAACGACCGGGAGGGCGGTGTGCTGACCCCACGCCCCTCCTATCCGCATCTTCCACTGAGGATGACACGGCGGTTGGATGGTCCCGCTAGGCCACTCGTGGCGTGAAGACGGAGTGCACATGAAAACGGTTGTAGATGGCAGGTTTGGTTTGGGACCTGAAGACTTCTCCATGTGGTGTCGAAACTTGTAGCATGTGTTGAAAATAACAAACGACGTTACATACAAATACAACGGCTGGTTTTCTTATCAGTATTCAGCTACTACGTGTCCGGCTGTAGTCCCATTTCCTTGATGGTTACCAGAGAGTGGCAAGGATATTGTTAATACTGCCCACAGAGAGCACAGTATTTCCAGGCAGCGCAATATATTTCAGAAGTTTCTGATGTGCTCAATACTACAGCGTGACCTCTCAGTCTTACCCCTAAACGTTAAATATTATTGCGCAATCGGAAATACCGCGCAGTAGTATTGCCCTTCCGGGGGTCGCTTTACTGCACTATGCCAGAATTGAGTTCAATGCTGCTTTTGCCGTAGCCGTTTCCGTTCTTCCAGCTTTTGTTTTGTCCGCGACGGGGTTATTTTCGCAGAATTTCGGTAGACGATTCATCGCCACCATGAGGGTAGTGTGGTCTGTCTGCGTCGCATTGTGGAACTCTTCTGCGATGACATGGCTGACCCTTTCCGCTGATATCAGGGCGACCTCCATGCGTTCGGTTTGTGATGAAGCCATCACTTTTCACATCACCTGCAAGGAAGAAATACTTTTCACAACTCGAGAATGAATTAAGCTATGCTTAAATGAAAGGTACCACTGTTTTCTCGTTTAGTTCTCTATCTCGCAGATATTGTCAATCATCCCCTTTCCCCTTGGAAATTACGAATTCTGTACGGGCTCCTCCGAGTAATGTCGACAAGAAGTTGCCAACTTGCAACGAAATAAAAGCTGTCATCAGAAGACGGTTTCTCCTACTAGTAAACAGTGACAAGCAGTCCAGTCATATTCATGTCAAAAGCCTGAACTACCATCTTTTGCTGTGCGACAGCTGCGAGACGTTTAGGAAGGGAGTCCGTGAGGTTCTGGAGGCTATGGAACAACGCTCATTCCAGTGCCTTGGCCAACTGCTCTGGATTTCTCGGCTGAGAATCCATGGCGCGGTCTAGGTGCTAATCTGAGCAGCCCCGTTAGATTGTTTGCAGATGACGCTGTAATTTACCGTCTAGTAAAATAATCAGACGATCAATTCCAATTACAAAATGATTTAGAGCGAATTTCTGTATGGTGCCAAAAGTGGCAATTGGCACTAAGCAAAGAAAAGTGTGAGTTCAACCACATGGGTACTAAAAGAAATCCGATAAATTTTGGGTATACGATAAATCGCACAAATCTAAGGGCTTTCAATTCGACTAAATGTCTTGGAGCTACAATTACGAGCAGCTTAAATTGGAAAGACCACATAGATAATATTGTGGGGAAGGCGAAACAGAGACTGCGCTTTGTTGGCAGAACACTTAGATGGTGCCAGAAACCCACTAAAGGGACAGCCTACATTCGTCGTGTGCTGGAATATTGCTGCGCGGTGTGGGATCCTTACCAGGCAGGATTGACGGAGGACATCGAAAAAGTGCAAAGAAGGGCAGCTCGTTTCGTGTTATCGCGCAATAGGGGTGAGAGTGTCACTGATATTATATGCGACTTATGGTGGCACTCACTGAAACAAAGGCGGTTTTCTTTGCGGCGAGATCTATCTACGAAATTTCAACCACCAGCTTTCTCTTCCGAATGCATGCGAATATATTTTTTTGACACCCATCTACGTAGGGAGAAATGATCATCATAATAAAATAAGAGAAATCAGAGCTCGAACGGAAAGATTTAGGTGTTCGTTTTTTCCACACGCCATTCGAGAGTGGAATGTTAGAGAAGTAGTATGAAAATGGTTCGCTGAACCCCCTGCCACGCACTTAAGTGTGAATTGCAGAGTAACCGTTTAGAAAAAAAAAAGCCCGATCGAGATGGTACTACAGATTCTCAACTGGGAATAAAGACGGGGAGTTTCGTGGCCGTGTGCTCAAATGGCTCTAAGCACTTGGCACTTAAACACCTCAGGTCATCAGTCCCGGTCCCGGCGGAGGTTCGAATCCTCCCTTGGGCATGGGTGTGTGTGTCTGTCCTTAGGATAATTTAGGTTAAGTAGGGACTGATGACGTTAGCAGTTAAGTCCCATAAGATTTCACACACATTTGAACATTTTTTCATCAGTCCCCTAGAACTGAGGACTACTTAAACCTAAATAACCTAAGGACATCACACACATCCATGCCCGAGGCAGGATTCGAACCTGCGACCGTAGCAGCCGTGTGATTCCGGACGTGGCCGTGGGAGTACGGCAAACGCACCCTGGGACTCTTCAAAAAAACCAGGTGCACGTTCGTACTGTTGTGCTGGCAAATGCCATCATGCCGAATTGCATATAGGAGTTGACGTGGTTCCTCAGGGATATATCCATACCTGTGTTGATCCATTGTCTTGCAGAATGACGAGATCAGCCAGGGAGGTCCATGAAAACATTCCCCAGACCATAACGCTCCCTCCTCCAGCCTGGACCCCTCCGAGGATTGTTGTAGGGAGTTTGCTTTCAGTCTTTCACGTCGTTCACGCCAACGGTCAGCTGTCCGATGGGGCATAAAACGTGCATCATCTGAAAGGCCACCTGTCTCTATTCAATGGACATCCAGATGTGGTATTGGAGGGCAAATTCCAACTTTCGTCACCGTAGAACAGAGTAAGCATGGGTGCATGATACAGGCGCCTGCTGCGGAGGCCCATACACAGCAACGTTCGCTGAACGGTGGTTGAGGAGACGCTGTTGGTAGACCCTTACCTCATTCGGGCGATTAGTTGCTCAATAGCTCGTCTATTCGCCCGTACATATCTCCGCAGATGTATTCCGCTCCAGTCGTCTGCGGCCAGTGGTGGACCACAGTTCTGTCGGCGGCTGTTTTGGAGAGCGCCACTTTGTTACGCACGGTATACTTTAACCACGGTGACACACGAACTATGCAGAAACTTATCCGTTTCGTAAATGCTTCCATCCCTGGCCCGAAAGCCAATGATCGTGCCCTTTTGGACGTCAAATAAATCTCTCCTTTTCCGCTTTACGACTACGACTGCATTGTAAAATGTAAAATGAGGTCATATTAGTTAGTTTTGATGTGGTGTCGCTATTCACTGTGGTTCCACTCAGTGAAGTGTTGCAACAGCTCAATCGAATTTTTTCTCTCGATGTTGCGGAACTTTTTAAATATTATTTTACAACCACGTATTACAAGTGGAACGAAGATTTATATTAACAGACGGATGGTGTCGCTACGGGGAGCCCGTTGAGCCCGGTTATAGCTAACTTCTTTATGGAAAAATTCGAGGAGCAGGCATTGGAAACTGCGTTACATGGATGATACGTTTGTTTTGTGGTGGCATGGCAGGGAGGAACTGGATAGTTTTCACAAACGTCTGAACGGGATCAATCCGAAGGTTCAGTTTACCAAGTAGCAGGAATTAGGCGGAAGATTGAATTTTCCTGATGTATTAGTTTTCAAGAAAGAAGGTGGTAGCTGGACCACACGGTTTACCGAAAACCCACGCACACAGACCGTTAGCTACACCGGGATTAGAACCACCACCCACAACAAAAGCGAGGCATCATAAAACCATTGCTCAAGAATGGTTATTTGCTCGATGAGGAGAAAAGAGTGTTAAGACCACCACGTAGAAGTCATAGCTCAAGCGCAGGTGAAATCGAAAGTTTTCCTGCCTTTCATTAAGGAAGTGACTGGCCGCATACGAAAAATCTTGAGAAAGCGGGACATTGCGGTAATTTACACACCCACACGGAAGATAGCCGGCGCTGTGGACGAGCATTTCTAGGCGCTTCAGTCCGGAACCGCGCTGCTGCTACGGTCGCAGATTCGAATCCTGCCTCAGGCATGGCTGTGAGTGATGTCCTTAGGTTTGTTAGGTTTAAGTAGTTCTAAGTTCTAGGGGACTGATGACCTCAGATGTTAAGTCCCATAGTGCTCAAAGCCATTTGTGTTTGCACGGAAGATACAAGATCATCTAAAATCGGCCAAGGATGCTCGGCAACCGCTGGAAAATTATAGCATCCCGTGTGGTTGTGGGGAAGTGCACCTGGGTACTACGAAAAGAACTCTCAAAAAACTCTAAGAGCACGAGGGCAATTGCAGAAGAGGGGAGTTTGGCAGATCAGCTGTTGCGGAACTTGCTTTACAGCCAGGAGACCACTGCATTGATTTTGATAGGACTTAAGTACTGGCAGCCACAAACGGGTACCGCGAAAGCCTAGACAGAGAGGCCGTAGAGATTGTGAAGTACGCCAGGAATTTTAATAGGAAGGAGAAGAGCGTGAAATTGATTGAAATTTGGATTTCGGTGTATCAGTCTTCCGCCATGGGATGATAGTAACAGCGGACGACGGCAGTCGGCTACGGCTAGTTGCGCTCGCGTATTCAAAAGATGTGACGTCACGCCACTGTGCGGAAGCTTCGCGGAAGCGGAATTTTTTTGTAGTCAGCAGCGAGCCAGGGTGTGAATTTGACAGTCAAGAAAGTTACGACCCCCCTTGAAAACGTCCTCCGCAGATGGGGACGAAACGTCGGGTTTTGAAGTGAAATCCCTTAGACCACGGCGTAATAGCTTGGAATATTTTATTACTTGTTACGACTGCACTGTTTTCTGCGTCTCCTCCCCTCCCCCCCCCCCCCTCCCCCCGACTTGCTTCTGTGAGTGATTACTGCTCATTGGCGTGGAACATAGGCGGTGGCCACATCAATGTCCACTACTGGCCATTAAAATTGCTACACCAAGAAGAAATGCAAATGATAAACGGGTATTCATTGGACAAATATATTATACTAGAACTGACATGTGATTACATTTTCACGCAATTTGGGTGCATAGATCCTGAGAAATCAGTACCCAGAACAATAAACTCTGGCCGTAATAACGGCCTTGATACGCCTGGGCATTGAGTCAAACAAAGCTTGGATGGCGTCTACAGGTACAGCTGCCCATGCCGCTTCAACACGATACCACAGTTCATCAAGAGTAGTGACTATCGTATTGTGACGAGCCAGTTGCTCGGCCACCATTGACCAGACGTTTTCAATTGGTGAGAGATCTGGAGAATGTGCTGGCCAGGGCAGCAGTCGAACATTTTCTGTATCCAGAAAGGCCCGTACAGGACCTGCAACATGCGGTCGTGCATTATCCTGCTGAAATGTAGGGTTTCGCAGGGATTGAATGAAGGGTAGAACCACGGGTCGTAACACATCTGAAATGTAACGTTCACTGTTCAAAGTGCCGTCAATACGAATAAGAGGTGACCGAGACGTGTAACCAATGGCACCCCATACCATCACGCCGGGTGATACGCCAGTATGGCCATGACGAATACACGCTTAAAACGTGCGTTCACCATGATGTCGCCAAACACGGATGCGACCATCATGATGCTGTAAACAGACCCTGGTTTCATCCGAAAAAATGACGTTTTGCCATTCGTGCAGCCAGATTCGTCGTTGAGTGCACCATCGCAGACTCTCCTGTCTGTGATGCAGCGTCAAGAGTAACCGCAGCCATGGTCTCCGAGCTGATAGTCCATGCTGCTCCAAACGTCGTCGAACTGTTCGTGCAGATGGTTGTTGTCTTGTAAACGTCCCCATCTGTTGACTCAGGGATAGAGACGTGGCTGCACGATCTGTTACAGCCAAGCGGATAAGATGCCTGTCATCTCGACTGCTAGTGACACGAGGCCGTTGGGATCCAGCATGGCGTTCCGTATTACCCTCCTGAACCCACCGATTCCATATTCTGCTAACAGTCATTGGATCTCAACCAACGCGAGCAGCAATGTCGCGATGCGATAAACCGCAATCGCGATAGGCTACAATTCGACCTTTCTGAAAGTCGGAAACGTGATGGTACGCATTTCTCCTCCTTACATGAGGCATCACAGCAACGTTTCACCAGGCAACGCTGGTCAGCTGCTGTTTGTGTATGAGAAATCGGTTGGAAACTTGCCTCATGTCAGCACGTTGTTGGTGTCGCCACTGGCGCCAACGTTGTGTGAATGCTCTGAAAAGCTAATCATTTGCATATCACAGTTTTTTCTTCCTGTCGGTTACATTTCGCGTTTGTAGCGTCTAAGTGACCGCTTTCACGATGAATTTTTACGATCACGCCAATGTTACTGGACCGTGTATTTATGCTACTCTGTCAGAAGATAGTTTTACAGAATCGGTATAGTCTTGCAAGCAACACACCGTAAGAGAAGATGGAATACTCCATTAATGTCGGAAACACGCTAGGGTTCTCAGTAGGACATGTCAGTGACAAAGTTGTGAATTGTTATCACGTAGGTTACGTGTAATATCTGCGTTCTTTCCATTGCCAAAGGAAGTTCCCACGAAGATAAATGAATATCAACAGCTTTAGCGTAGCTTGCAATGTTTCCAAGTCGGTTGTCTTCTAGGAACATTGCAAGAGTGCAAGAGGCTGAAAATCTCCAAGTTCAATTTATAGTTTTAAGGGAGTGTTATATAGCACGAGTAATTTCTGGGTCAACCTTTCTCGCAGCTGCAGTTTGTACGATATATTACCGGTCGAATGAATAACTGCAGGTCGCCCTTGGAAACTGTTACTGCGCTACTATCGTGAGGGGCATATCTAATGTCCTTTTGTGAGAGGAGCCATTCCTCAGGCGGTTAGTGCTTTAAACGTCTGTGCGGGACTCACACATTCATTACTTGTCAAGATGTATGGTCTGGAGTGTCGCGCGGTAACAAGATGGATCGTGAAGGCTGCGTTCCGGCGCAAGTGATTCACTTACTTTCTTCAATACAACAGATTTTTGCAGGAAGGCCTTCTTAATGAATAAAAGTATTAAAAAAATTAAGTTAAGAGCTATCACTATGCTGCTTTAGGTCTTCGGCTGGCGTCTTTGTATGTTAAAGCTATCTAGCACCGAACACTTGAGATGCATCAGCTATTAACATCCTGAAAGGATCAAGACAGTCAGGCAGATGCCGTATTTATCGACTTCAGAAAATCATTTGACTCGGTACGCTTACTATCAAAAGTTCGATCGTGTGAGGTATCAAGCGAAATTTGGGACTGGATTGAGGATACTTTGATAGGGAGGACACAACATGTTGTCTTGGACTGAGAGTCATCGACAGATGTATAGATAAAATAGGGTGTGCCCCAGAGAAGCATGTTGGGTCCATTGCTATTCATGTTCTCTACAAATGACTTTTCAGACACAATGTTAATAGTAAAATTAGACTTTCAACAGATGATGCAGTTACACTATGTGATCAAAAGTATACGGACACCCCCAAAAACATCGGTTTTTCATATTAGGTGCATTGTGCTGCCACCTACTGCCACGTACTCCATATTAACGACCTCAGTAGTTATTACACATCGTGAAAGAGCAGAATGGGGCGCCCCGCGGAACTCAGGGATTTCAAGCGTGGTCAGGTGACTGGATGTCACGTGTGTCATACGTCTGTACGCGAGATTTCCACACTCCTAAACATCCCCAGGTCCACTGTTTTCGATGTGATATAGAAGTGGGAACGTGAAGGGAGAAGTACAGCACAAAAGCGTACAGGCCGGCCTCGTCTTTTGACTGACAGAGACCGTCGACAGTTGAAGAGGGTAGTATGTGTAATAGGCAGACATCTATCGAGACCATTACACAGGAATTCCAAACTGCATCAGGATCCACTCCAAGTTCTATGACAGTTGTGCGGGAGGTGAGAAAACTTGGATTTCATGGTCGAGCAACTACTCATAAGCCACACATCACGCCGGTAAATACCAAACGACACCTCGTTTGATGTAAGGAGCGTAAACATTGCACGAATGTGGAGTGACGAATCACGGTACACAATGTGACGATCCGATGGCAGGGTGTGGGGATGGCGAATGCCCGGTGAACGTCATCTGCCTGCGTGTGTAGTGCCAACAGTAAAATTCGGAGGCGGTGGTGTTATGGTGTGGCCGTGTTTTTTATGGAAGGGGATTGCACCCTTTGTTGTTTTGCGTAGGACTACCACAGCACAGGACTGCATTCATGTTTTAAACACCTTCTTGCTTCCCACTGTTGAAGAGCAATTCATGGATGGCGATTGCATCTTTCAACACGAGTGTGGCGGAGTTGTTACACGACAATAACATCCCTGTAATGGACTGGCCTGTACAGAGTCCTGACCGGAAACCTGTAGAACACCTTTGGGATGTTTTGGCACGCCGACTTCGTGCCACGCCTTACCGACCGACATCGACACCTCTCCTCAGTGTAGCACTCCGTGGAGAATGGGCTGTCATTCCCCAAGAAACCTCCCAGCACTTGACAGAACGTATGCCTGCGAGAGTGGAACCTGTCATCAAGACTAAGGGTGGGCCAACACCATATTGAATTCCAGAATTACCGATGGAGGGCGCAACGAACCTGTAACTCAAATAGTTGAAATGGCTCTGAGCACTATGGGACTTAACTTCTGAGGTCACCAGTCGCCTAGAACTTAGGACTAATTAAACCTAACTAACCTAAGAACATCACACACATCCATGCCCGAGGCAGGACACGAACCTGCTACCGTAGCAGTCGCTCGGTTCCAGACTGTAGCGCCTAGAACCGCACGGCAACTCGGGCCGGCCCTGTAACTCGTTTTTAGCTAGGTTTCCGGATACTTTTGATCACATAGTGTATAACCCGAAGGGCTCCTGAACAGGGAGTGAGAGAGGGTACAGATCAAGCACGCACACCTTTACGCTAAGCACACACAATTTTACAGCCCAAATCGAATAACTCGCCCCAGGAAGGGCCACAAGGTCTACAACAAACAGAAATTACTATCAGTAGTATCGAATAATCGATAATAACAAACTATGATTTGAAGTACGAGAATCACATTGCAAAATACTAGCTTGGCGCTTACAGTAACCTCCAAATTGACACACGCAGCCACAGCCACAAAAAAGTCGTAAAGGAACCGGATTCCTGGCCAGCACAAAGCGCGACAGAATTAATAATTTTTAAGTAGAGTGCCAAGGACACGAACAGCGTCAGAACTGCAAGAAGGCGCCGGATAATACTGTCCTTCCTGTTCGTAGCTGGTAACAAGTTGTCCAATACATCTCGGTGCATTTAGCACAGCGTAATGACCGATGCACGTCGTAACCATGTTCCACGCGACGAGATCCGCCCCGTGCCCGCTAAATTCGCAGCCGGCCGCTGTGGTCGAGTGGTTCTAGGGGCTTCAGTCCGTAACCGCGCTGCTGCCACGGTCGCAGGATCGAATCCTGCCTCGAGCATTGATGTGCATGATGTCCTTAGGTTAGTTAGGTTTACGTGGTTCTAAGTTCTAGGGGACTGATGACCTCAGAAGTTAAGTCCCGTAGTGCTCAGAGCCATTTGAACCATTTTAAGCTAAACTCGCCAGTAGCAGCTGTCAACGTTGCAGGACAATATTAGCCCCCGTAGCCCAGATCAACGGTTTCAGTTCGCTGCACTCGCCAGGACGCCGAGTACTCAGGCACACCCGTCCAGCTCCGTGTCCCACACACCACTCACTACAACACAGCCCCAGAGAGAACACATGACCAAGCAAAGACGATACGGCGAGGACAAGAACCGATGGCACGCGCTCACAAGTGGCGCCAGTAGAATCGGTTGCGCGCCCTCACAGAGAGAACACATGACCAAGCAAAGACGATACGACGAGGAAAAGAATCGATGGAACGCGCGCACAAGTGGCGCCAGTAGAATCAGTTGCGCGCCCTCACAGAGAGAACACATGACCAAACAAAGACGATACGACGAGGACAAGAATCGATGGAACGCGCTCACAAGTGGCGCCAGTAGAATCGGTTGCGCGCCTTCACAGAGAGAACACATGACCAAGCAAAGACGATACGACGAGGACAAGAATCGATGGAACGCGCACACAAGTGGCGCCAGTAGAATCGGTTGCGCGCCCTCACAGAGAGAACACATGACCAAGCAAAGACGATACGACGAGGACAAGAATCGATGGAACGCGCGCACAAGTGGCGCCAGTAGAATCGGTTGCGCGCCCTCACAGAGAGAACACATGACCAAACAAAGACGATACGACGAGGACAAGAATCGATGGAACGCGCTCACAAGTGGCGCCAGTAGAATCGGTTGCGCGCCTTCACAAAGAGAACACATGACCAAGCAAAGACGATACGACGAGGACAAGAATCGATGGAACGCGCTCACAAGTGGCGCCAGTAGAATCGGTTGCGCGCCCTCACAGAGAGAACACATGACCAAGCAAAGACGATACGACGAGGACAAGAATCGATGGAACGCGCTCACAAGTGGCGCCAGTAGAATCGGTTGCGCGCCCTCACAGAGAGAACACGACCAAGCAAAGACGATACGACGAGGACAAGAATCGATGGAACGCGCGCACAAGTGGCGCCAGTAGAATCGGTTGCGCGCCCTCGCAGAGAGAACACATGACCAAGCAAAGACGATACGACGAGGACAAGAATCGATGGAACGCGCTCACAAGTGGCGCCAGTAGAATCGGTTGCGCGCCTTCACAGAGAGAACACATGACCAAGGAAAGACGATACGACGAGGACAAGAATCGATGGAACGCGCGCACAAGTGGCGCCAGAAGAATCGGTTGCGCGCCCTACAGAGAGAACACATGACCAAGCAAAGACGATACGACGAGGACAAGAATCGATGGAACGCGCTCACAAGTGGCGCCAGTAGAATCGGTTGCGCGCCTTCACAGAGAGAACACATGACCAAGCAAAGACGATACGACGAGGACAAGAATCGATGGAACGCGCGCACAAGTGGCGCCAGTAGCATCGGTTGCGCGCCCTCACAGAGAGAACACATGACCAAGCAAAGACGATACGACGAGGACAAGAATCGATGGAACGCGCTCACAAGTGGCGCCAGTAGAATCGGTTGCGCGCCCTCACAGAGAGAACACATGACCAAGCAAAGACGATACGACGAGGACAAGAATCGATGGAACGCGCTCACAAGTGGCGCCAGTAGAATCGGTTGCGCGCCCTCACAGAGAGAACACATGACCAAGCAAAGACGATACGACGAGGACAAGAATCGATGGAACGCGCTCACAAGTGGCGCCAGTAGAATCGGTTGCGCGCCCTCACAGAGAGAACAAATGACCAAGCAAAGACGATACGACGAGGACAAGAATCGATGGAACGCGCGCACAAGTGGCGCCAGTAGAATCGGTTGCGCGCCATCACCGAGAGAACACATGACCAAGCAAAGACGATACGACGAAGAACAGAATCGATGGAACGCGCTCACAAGCGGCGCCAGTAGATTCGGTTGCGCGCCCTCACAGAGAGAACACATGACCAAGCAAAGACGATACGACGAGGACAAGAATCGATGGAACGCGCTCACAAGTGGCGCCAGAAGAATCGGTTGCGCGCCCTCACAGAGAGAACACATGACCAAGCAAAGACGATACGACGAGGACAAGAATCGATGGAACGCGCTCACAAGTGGCGCCAGTAGAATCGGTGTCGCGCCCTCACCGAGAGAACACATGACCAAGCAAAGACGATACGACGAAGAATAGAATCGATGGAATGCGCTCACAAGTGGCGCCAGTAGAATCGGTTGCGCGCCCTCACCGAGAGAACACATGACCAAGCAATGACGATACGACGAGGACAAGAATCGATGGAACGCGCTCACAAGTGGCGCCAGTAGAATCGGTTGCGCGCCCTCACAGAGAGAACACATGACCAAACAAAGACGATACGACGAGGACAAGAATCGATGGAACGCGCTCACAAGTGGCGCCAGTGGAATCGGTTGCGCGCCCTACAGAGAGAACACATGACCAAGCAAAGACGATACGACGAGGACAAGAATCGATGGAACGCGCTCACAAGTGGCGCCAGTAGAATCGGTTGCGCGCCCTCACAGAGAGAACACATGACCAAGCAAAGATGATACGACGAGGACAAGAATCGATGGAACGCGCTCACAAGTGGCGCCAGTAGAATTGGTTGCGCGCCCTCACCGAGAGAACACATGACCAAGCAAAGACGATACGACGAAGAATAGAATCGATGGAACGCGCTCACAAGTGGCGCCAGTAGAATCGGTGTCGCGCCCTCACAGAGAGAACACATGACCAAGCAAAGACGATACGGCGAGGACAAGAATCGATGGAACGCGCTGACAAGTGGCGCCAGTAGGATCGGTTGCGCGCCCTCACAGAGAGAACACATGACCAAGCAAAGACGATACGACGAGGACAAGAATCGATGGAACGCACACACAAGTGGCGCCAGTAGAATCGGTTGCGCGCCCTCACAGAGAGAACACATGACCAAGCAAAGACGATACGACGAGGACAAGAATCGATGGAACGCGCTCACAAGTGGCGCCAGTGGAATCGGTTGCGCGCCCTACAGAGAGAACACATGACCAAGCTAAGACGATACGACGAGGACAAGAATCGATGGAACGCGCTCACAAGTGGCGCCACTAGAATCGGTTGTGCGCCCTCTCTGATGCCGCCACGGCTCAGCGGTGACTACGGTCTTATTATTATCTTTGATTAAGAGTATCATTTCTGTTCGTCACATTGCGCATATCTTTCAGTTGCCTCCTGTACTATAATGTGGCATTGCTTTATAGAGGCTGATCCACAAAGAAATGCAAATACTTTAATATGATATTCTATAAGTAAAACTAAAGATAAAAGTTCATATAAACATAGGTCCGCAAATGTTTAGTTACGGCTAAGAAAAGATTTTGTCTGAAACGTAGCAACTTCGCTAATATCAAGGCATCGCAGAACTGTAAGAGGTTAAAGTAAAGCACGATTTCCGTTTATTTTGTTGTTATTGATGTGATGAATCTATTAAAACACGTCCCAGACTTGTATCTGCAGTAGTTTTCCGGAACACCCAGAGAAGCAAGACGTAATTTCGTCAAATTTTTAATTTATTTACTACTTGGCCCAATTTGTTTTTTGAATTACAGACAATTGCACAAAGTTTTCAACAGAAGTTGTAGAGAATTTAGTTTTGGAAAACTTATGGTAATAATGTTAACTGAAACTGTATGAATGTGTCAGATAATCTGCTTTTATTAAGGGGCTCCAGAAATTCTCAAAATCATGAAAAGTTCAATTTTTACTTATTTGCGTTTTCTGAATCTGCAGACTATTACCTTTTAATAGATATATAATTTATTCAATTCCGAAGACTACAACTATTTTTAAAGTTTTTTTGAATTGTGTCCTACATGGGCGTGACCTTTGGCGCTGTTAAACTGCTGTCAAATGGTGTTATTATTAACGTCCGTGTTCATCAGGTACATTTTTGTGATGTGAGATAAAGTATGTGTTGTGGCTAACCTGTGATGGTTCAATATATATCGCTGGTGTGATTGTCGATTGTTTCATGTTTATTTACTCTGTCGTTATCTCGAAAATATTCGTAATTAATTCTGTTTCTTGAGTCTCTGTTTTGTTGAAGTATAATAATGAGTAAAAGTAAAGTTATTAGAAATCCTCTGAAGGCTTTTAAGAAAAGGAGAAATGTTGGAAAGCCAAAGGTATGTGTTATTACTGTAAACAATAAAGACGATAACCAAGTGAGTGAACCTAACCTCTCAAGTACACCTGCCCATAGCAGTCAAAGTGGGAAAGAAAATACTTCATAGAAGAAGCTTGGTTCAATGAGTGAAAACTATGAATGTTTTATGGGCGAATCGGATGTGAATGAAATATTTGATATGTCGGTTCTCAAAGGAATTTTTTCAAACTTTGTAAGATGTATTCATTGTAGTGAAGTTGGTCTGGAACTCTCCATAATAAAGCACATAGGACTTGCTAGTGAAATACAACTGAAATGTGATAAGTGTTCATACATGACCACCTTTTGGAACAGTGTTGCAGTAACTGCAACTGAAGAAAATAGTAGCAAAATCTACGAACACAACAACGAGCGATGCTTGCTTTAGACAAGGAACGCCTCCGGTCTGCAGACAGGGCTGTAAAGAGTCTAGAAATACAAGCAAGAGTAAACAGGAGGAACAAGAGGAAGCTGGAAGAGGAGTTTGCAGAGGATGAAGATAATCCATCCTATGGACCTGGAATGCACTAAAGTTAATCCAATCTTTGTCGCTCGATTCACAAAACTTTTATTTTCTCATACTAATTACATGTTTTCTAAGGATCTTCCAAACATATTTGTTTCAAACTTTCAGTTTGTTACACAGTACCTTCTGCATAATTTAACACAGCGTTTTTCCAAAAAACTGTATATTTTGGGTATATGAATAAAACATTGCAAAAAAATGTTGTGAATTTTCATTACCATTGAAAAAAAATCATCTTTAATAACTGAACTAAAATTTTGTAAAATGCCTGTGTTAAGTTGTAGCCCATATTCCAATACATAATCTGTAAAAAGTTCAACTTCCTACCTCAAATACTTTGTGAGGAAAGATGTAATTTATAAGCGTTATTTTAACATTGCAAGTATAGGGCGTTCCGGAGCCCCTTACCATATGCCACGTGAATTCATGTTGAACCGGAAAAAACAAAGCTCAGTGTTAAGGAAGTTGTACAGTGTACATACCATTCCACAATAAATGTTCGCATTATGAATGCAATAGACGAACTTAAGAACAACACTGTTAAACTGAAAAGAGCAACAAAATCTGTTCATACACCTGCAGCTAAATACACTGAACTCGGTGGAGACATTTTTGAACATTTGTTGTGAATGTATTGTGAAATTGTATGTACACTGTACAACTTCCTTAACACTGAGTTTTGTTTTTTTCTGTTTTTTCCTGTTCATTTAATATTTTCTATTACATTTTGATTTAGAATACTTGTAACGTTGAACAGTCTTTTAGGTCCGAGAACAATGTTTCCTTTGAAACTTCCTGGCAGATTAAAACTGTGTGTCGGACCGAGACTCGAACTCGGGGCCTTCGCTTTTCACGTGCAAGCGCTCTACCTTCTGAGCTACCCAAGCACGACTCACACCCTCCTCCTCACAGCTTCAATTCTGCCAGTACCTCTGCAAGTGGTAGAGCACTTTACCGCGAAAGACAAATGTCCTGAGTTCGAGTCTCGGTCCGGCACATAGTTGTAATCTGGCCGGAAGTTTCATATCAGCGCTCACTCCGCTGCAGACTAAAATCTCATTCTGGAAAGTTTTCCTTTAATAAAATCTCACCGTTTCAGTTTTCTCTGGATTCACATGTATGAAGACTCCACTTGCAAGAAGACTTTCTTACCGCGATACCCAGTTACATGGTCTAACATTCCTTTCAAATCAAGAGCTTGTGCCAGTGGAGGCGAATAGGATCCAGGGCAAGGCGGCCTGCAAGGAAAAGACAAAGACTATTAAGAAAAAAAAAAAAAAAGAACAATGGTAGCCGACAATATGCTTGAGTCGACATAAAAGTTTTCTGGGTATGGTTCCGCGTCACAATGTATAAAACGACTGACGTTTGACGCGGAACCCTACGCAACTTACAATATGCTTGAGGCTGGATTGGATTCCCAGCCAGTAGACAGTTTTAATTTTTCATAAATGTTCAGTAGAGGAATATCTGTTAACACAACCAGCTGCCAGTTACTGACGCGTTCTATACAGCTTCGCCAAATTGTAAACGAACTGCTCAATTTTCAAATTTACTTAGACTTCGTGCTACGCTACACATTAGTATATCACCGCACAGTATATTCCGAAAAAGTTATACAGACGGAGGAGGAGCTACGCTGAAGCGCAAGAGAAACTGGTAAGGCATGCGTATTCAAATATGGAGATATGTAAACTGGCAGAATACTGCGCTGCGGTCGGCAACGCCAATATAAGACAACAAGTGTCTGGCGCAGTACCTAGATGGGTTACAATGGCAGGTTATCAAGATTTAAGTGAGTTTCAACTGTTATAGTCGGCGTACGAGCGATGGGACACAGCATTTCCGAGGTAGAGACGAAGTGGGGATTTTCCCGTACGACCATTTGACGAGTGTACTGAGAAAAACAGGAATCCAGTAGAACACCAAATGTCCGACATTGCTGCGACCGGAAAAGGTTCCTGCGAGAACTGGAACAACGACAACTGAAGAGAATCGTTCAAGGTGACAGAAGTGCAACTCTTCCGCAAATTGCTGCAGATTTCAATTCGGGTCCATCAACAAGCGTCAGCGTGCGAACCATTCAACGACACATCGTCGATACGGGCTTTCGGAGCCGAAGGCCACTTCGTGTACTCTGGATGACTGCACGATACAAAGCTTTGCGCCTCGCCTGGACCCGTCAACACCGACCTTGGACATTTGATGACTGGAAACATGTTGCCTGCTCGGAGGGGTCTCGTTTCAAATTGTAGCGAGTGGATGGACGTGTACGGGTAAGGAGAAAACCTCATATATCCATGGACGCTGCATGTCAGCAGGGGAATGTTCAATCTGGTGGGGGTTCTGTATTGGTGTGGTGCGTGTGCAGTTGGAGTGATATGGAACCCCTGACACGTCTAGATACGACTCTGACAGGTGAAACGTACGTAAGAATCGTGTATGATCAGCTGCAACCATTCATATCCATTGTGCATTCCGACGGACTTGGGCAGTTCCAGCATGACAATGTGAGACCACAAACGTCCAGAATTGCTACAGACTGGCTCCGGAAACACTCTTCTGAGTTTAAACACTTCCGCTAACAAACACTTCCGCTAACCACCAAACTCCCCAGACATGAACATTATTGAGCATATCTGGGATGCCTTGCAACGTGCTGTTCACAAGATATGTCCACCCCCTCGTACTCTTACGGATTCATGGACAGCCGTGCAGGATTCATGGTGTCAGTCCCCTCCAGCACTACCTGCATCCATTGATGTCCGTTGTGCATTCTGACGGACGGAAGAGATCTCCATCCCCTCTTACTCTTACGGATTTGTGGACGGCCCTGCAGGATTCGAGGTCTCAGTTCGCTCCAGCGATACTTCAGTCATTAGATGAGTCCATGCCACTTCGTGTTGCGGCACTTCTGCGTTCTCGCGGCCGCCCTACACGATATTAGGCAGGTGTACCAGTTTCTTTGGCTCTTCGGTGTACATCCAATAAGATTATCCGCTAATTCTTCTCTCTCTCTCTCTCTCTCTCTCTCTCTCTCTCTCTCTCTCTCTGTGTGTGTGTGTGTGTGTGTGTGTGTGTGTGTGTGTGTGTGTGTGTGTGTGTGTGCCGGTCGCTGTGTCCGAGCGGTTCTAAACGCTTCCGTCCGGTACCGTGCGACTGCTACGGTCGCAGTTTCGAATCCTGCCTCGGGCATGGATGTGTGTCATGTCCTTAGGTTAGTTAGGTTTAAGTAGGGGACTGATGACCTCAGAGTAGGGGACTGATGACCTCAGATGTTAAGTCCCATAGTGCTCAGAGCCATTTGAACCATTTTTGTGTGTGTGTGTGTTTAATTTAAAATGCGATGAATAGCTATAAGGAGGATATT
The DNA here is from genome assembly GCF_023864345.2 of Schistocerca serialis cubense. Lineage (NCBI taxonomy): Eukaryota > Metazoa > Arthropoda > Insecta > Orthoptera > Acrididae > Schistocerca > Schistocerca serialis. The sequence goes on along the minus strand of NC_064638.1, from coordinate 1,164,692,552 downwards.
AGATCTTATAGATAATGTTTCCAAAACCCATTCCACAATTTAAGAAAGGTACACCCTATTGAGCCAGCACAACATGCGACCCTCTCTAGGCGAGTGGTAAGCTGGTAGTACCGTCCAGCACCGCCTGCAGTGCCTCTCGGTGGCGGCGCCAGTAAACCGCATAATGCGGCACAATTCGCTCAGGAGCGGCGGCAACTCGCAGCCTTCCTTCTTCCTTTTGCTGCGACTTCACTGGCCCCTCTTTAAGATGTCTCTCTCGGAGGAGCTTTTCTCCCCAGTAAGAAAAACACGAAGCAGTTATCCAGAAAAAGGCTTTTGTCGGACTTAAGACTCATCGTGCAGTTCAGGCTCTGGAGGGAAAGGCAACGAGCAGAGGTCTTTTCAAACAGCTACTAGACTCGGAGCACCGGAAACTTGAGACGAAACAGCGGAAGAGCGGCTGAATCACCACTGGGAGCTAATTTCGCGGAAGCTCTTCCATCTCGGTCGGCAGTAAACGCAATGTAATTAACTAGATACGAGAGCAGTTAAAGTGTATGGAGCTCTATGAGAAAAGTGGTAATTTGGAATTCAATTACACCCAACGAGAAGGTGCTTCTGGGACGTAACCTTGGGGAGCGGAGTATTGTTTTGGGGGTAAGTTATAAACACCTATAGTTTCTACAGACGTCGAGGAGAACAATTGCGGTAGCTAAAAGTTCGTTCTAAATTTAACCTGCTTTTCATTTGCGTGGCTGTAGAATACACACTAGTCGTACGTTTCATCCCTTTAGTATCCTTAAATAAAGTTACAAACACGTTCTTGTTACCATTTGCGTTTTGCGTCATTCCACGTAATATCTTCATAAGCCTGAAACTAAGACCTTAATGCCTAATTTCATCCGCTAGAAATATAAAATATTCCGTTTTTAGAGAACGCAGACTTTTTGTACACAATATCAGACGCTCCGGCACAATGTTTCGTGTGCCCACCAAATGGTATTACACCGAAGCGCCAAAGAAACTGGTACAGGCATGCGTATTCAAATACAAAGATATGTGAGCAGACAGAGAACGGCTCTGCGGTCGGCAACGCCTGCATAAGACAAGTGTCTGACGCATTTGTTAGATAGGATACTGCTGCTACAATGGCAGATTATCAAGATTTAACTGAGTTTGTACGTGGTGATATACTCAGCGCACGAGCGATGGGACACAGCATCTCCGAGATAGCGATGAAGTGCGGATTTTCACGAACGACCATTGCTCGATTGTACCGTGAATATCCGACATGGCTACAGACGGAAAAAGAACCTACAAGAACGGAACCAACGACGACTGAAGAGAATCGTTCAACGTGACAGAAGTGAAACCCTTCCGCAAATTGCTGCATATTTCAATGCTAAGCCATCAACAAGTGTCAGCGTGCGAAGTATTCAACGAAACTTCATCGATATGGACTTTCGGAGCCGAAGGCCACCTCGTGTACCCTTGATGACTGCACGACATAAAGCTTTACACCTCGCCTGGTCCCGTCAACACCGACAATGGACTGTTGATGACTGGAAACATGTTCCCTGGTAGGTTTCAAGTAGTATGGGGCGATTGGACGTGTACGGCTGTGGAGACAACTTGATGAATCCATGGACCCTGCATGTCAGCAGGGGACTGTTCAAGCTGATGAATCCTTTGTAATGGGATGGGGCGCGTGTCGTTGGAGTGATATGGGACCCCTGAATACATCTAGATACGACTCTGACAGGTAACACGTACGTAAGCATACAGTCTGATCATCTGCATCTATTCATGTACATTGTGCATTCCGACGGTCTTGGGCAATACCAGCAGAGCGATGCGACACCCCATACGTCCAGAATTGCTTCAAAGTGGCTCCAGGAACACTCTTCTGATTTTGAATACTTCCGCTGGTCACCAAACTCCCAAGACATGAGCATAATTGAGCATATCTGGGATGTCTTGCAACGTGCTGTTCAGAAGAGATCTCTGTTGTGGCGTAACAAGACAGCTACGCCACACTAAAGTAGCCGAAAGGCACGCGTAATCTCACGTAGGCTAGATAGAGGTCTGAAATGGGATACGTAATAAATGGTAGCAAGAAAAGTACGTAGCTGCTTTAATACTTAACTTTTAATCCTTCATGTGAATAAAGCATTCCTTGATGATACAAGTTAGTCTCTATCTTAAAATGGTTAATGGCGTCTTGCTAGGTCGTAGCCATGGACTTAGCTGAAGGCTATTCTAACTGTCTCTCGGCAAATGAGAGAAAGGCTTCGTCCATGTAGTCGCTAGCAATGTCGTCGTACAACTGGGGCGAGTGCTATCCCGTATCTCGAGACCTGCCTTGTGGTGGCGCTCGGTCTGCGATCACACAGTGGCGACACGCAGGTCCGACATGTACTAAGGGACCGCGGCCGATTTAAAGCTACCACCTAGCAAGTGTGGTGTCTGGCGGTGACACCACAATCTCCACCCCTCGTACTCTTACGGATTTATAGACAGCTCTGCAGGATGCATGGTGTCAGTTCCCTCCAGCACTACTTCAGACATTAGTCGAGTCCATGCCACGTCGTGTCGCGACACTTCTGTCTTCTCACGGGGGCCTACACGATATTAGGTAGGTGTGCCAGTTTTTTTGACTGTTCAGTGTATTCCATTAAATTAATAAGAAAGACTCAGAATCTTTTAGGAAACAAAAGGTGAAAAAAAACTGGGATAGGTGGACACGGACCTACTACCTTTCTCTTTATATCTCACCACGCATTCAACTACGCTACATCTCCTAGATGGGAGCTGCGCCTGTATAAAGACAAATGTCATCATTTGATATTTAACAATGATAAATTGTACCAAAACGACTTGCTCTTAATAGATCGTCATCGTGCCTAGCATTGAAACGGTTCAATTTCATAGCACACACGTTATAACACTAAAAGCATAACATATGGGAAACCTTTGACTACCGATTTGTAGTTTCGTGTCATTTTATCATAACAAATGGTATCTAAAAAGACGCGTATTCGGGAGATCCCGAATTTGCTGTGCTTATCTGCATACCACGAGCCCTATAATAAACAAAAACACGAAGTACGGAGTTTAACTCCATACAATACTGCGGCTCCCAAGTTATTCTTTTGACGTAAAACAGATGTCGCATCTCATTGATCCGCCAGGTTAGCCGAGAGCGGCTTAACGATGGAGGCCGGTGTGCCTTCCAGCCTGGATGTGGTTTTTAGGCGGTTTTCCATATCCCACTAGGTGAATACCGGGCTGGTCCCCACGTTCCGTCTCAGTTACACGGCTCGCAGACGTCTGAACACATTCGCACTATTCCATGGATTACGGTAGACACAGACAGCTGGGGTACACTAATTCCGTCCCGGGGGGTTCGGGGTGGCGGCAGGAAGGGCATCCGGCCACCCCTTAAATTAACCTTGCCAATTATTTATTTCAAGTTTCTGCTACCAGTCACTTTTTATTTTATGCTTAATCTAACATAATCCAACGCTTTTCGAACACGTTTTCTTCATCTTCAAGCGTTTGTACATGCATACATACATCGAGAAATGTTACTTAAAAATAAATTAATATAGAACACTGTTTATTTATAAGTAATATTTCTCGATGTATGTTTGTGTCTACAAACGCTTGAACGCGTTGCATTATATTAGATTAAGCATAAAAAAAGTGACTGGTAGCACAAATTTGAAATAAATAATTTTCCCACACAGTCACGGTTTACAAACATGGCCATTATGTCTGAAAATAATGACCTTGCCAATTCCGATTAACCATGACGACCCTGCGTCATTGCGGGAAAATGACACACGCAAAAGAAAGAAAGATGTCTCATCTCATTGGCCACGTTCCTCTCAACGAGGCAAAAATGTGACAAGCCAGATTCTCCACTTCGTTGTTGTTGTTGTTGTTGTGGGCTTCAGTCCTGAGACTGGTTTGATACAGCTCTCCATGCTACTCTATCCTGTGCAAGCTTCTTCATCTCCCAGTACCTACTGCAACCTACATTCTTCTGAATCTGCTTAGTGTATTCTTCTCTTGGTCTCCCTCTACGATTTTTACCCTCACGCTGCCCTCCAAAGCTAAATTGGTGATCCCTTGATGCCTCAGAAGATGTCCTACCAATCGATCCCTTCTTCTAGTCAAGTTGTGCCACAAACTTCTCTTCTCCCCAATCCTATTCAATACCTCCTCATTAGTTATATGATCTATCCATCTAATCTTCAGCATTCTTCTGTAGCACCACATTTCGAAAGCTTCTATTCTCTTCTTGTCCAAACTATTTATCGTCCATGTTTCACTTCTATACATGGCTACACTCCATACAAATACTTTCAGAAACGACTTCCTGACACTTAAATCTGTACCCGATGTTAACAAATTTCTCTTCTACAGAAACGCTTTCCTTGCCATTGCCAGACTACATTTTATATCCTCTCTACTTCGACCATCATCAGTTATTTTGCTCCCCAAATAGCAAAACTCCTTTACTACTTTAAGTGTCTCATTTCCTAATCTAATTTCCTCAACATCACCGAACTTAATTCGACTACATTCCATTATCCTTGTATTGCTTTTGTTGATGTCCATCTTATATCCTTCTTTCAAGTCACTGTCCATTCCGTTCAACTGCTCTTCCAAGTCCTTTGTTGTCTCTGACAGAATTACAATGTAATCAGTTTTTATTTCTTCTCCACAGATTTTAATTCCTACTATGAATTTTTCTTTTGTTTCCTTTACTGCTTCCTCAATATACAGATTTAATAACATCGGGGATAGGCTACAACCCCGTCTCACTCCCTTCCCAACCACTGCTTCCCTTTGATGCCCCTCGACTCTTATAACTGCCATCTGGTTTCTGTACAAATTGTAAATAGCCTTTCGCTCCCTGTATTTTATCCCTGCCACCTTCAGAATTTGAAAGACTGTATTCCAGTCAACATTGTCAAAACCTTTCTCTACGTCTACAAATGATACAAACATAGGTTTGCCTTTTCTTTATCTAGCTTCTAAGGTAAGTCGTAGGGTCAGTATTGCCTCATGTGTTCCATTATTTCTACGGAATCCAAACTGATCTTCCCCGAGGTCGGTTTCTACTAGTTTTTCCATTCGTCTGTAAAGAATTCGTGTTAGTGTTTTACTGCTGTGACTTATTAAACTGATAGTTCGGTAATTTTCGCACATGTCAACACCTGCTTTCTTTGGGATTGGAATTATTATAGTCTTCTTGAGGGTATTTCGCCTGTCTCATACATTTTGCTCACCAGATGGTAGAGTTTTGTCAGGATTGGCTCTCCCAAGGCTGTCAGTAGTTCTAATGGAATGTTGTCTACTCCCGGAGATTTGTTGCGACTCAGGTCTTTCAGTGCTCTGTCAAACTCTTCACGCAGTATCATATCTCCCATTTCATCTTCATCTACACCCTCTTCCATTTCCATAATATTGTCCTCAAGTACATCGCCCTTGTATAGACCCTCTATATACTCCTTCCACCTTTCTGCTTTCCCTTCTTTGCTCAGAACTGGGTTTCCATCTCAGCCCCTGATATTCATACAAGTGGTTCTCTTTTCTCCAAAAGTCTCTTCCTGTAGGCAGCATCTATCTTACCCCTAGTGAGATAAGTCTCTACATCCTTACATTTGTCCTCTAGCCATCCCTGCTTAGCCATTTTACACTTCCTGTCGATCTCATTTTTGAAACGTTTCTATTCCTTTTTGCCTGCTTCATTTACTGCATTTTTATATTTTCTCCTTTCATCAATTAAATTCAATATTTCTTCTGTTACCCAAGGATTTCTAGTAGCCCTCGTCTTTTTACCTACTTGATCCTCTGCTGCCTTCATTACTTCATCCCTCAAAGCTACCAATTCTTCTTCTACTGTATTTCTTTCCCCCATTCCTGTAAATTGTTCCCTTATGCTCTCCCTGAAACTCTGTACAACCTCTGGTTTAGTCAGTTTATCCAGGTCCCATCTCCTTAAATTCCCACCTTTTCGCGGTTTCTTCAGTTTTAATCTACAGTTCATAATCAATAGATTGTAGTCAGAGTCCACATCTGCCACTGGAAACGTTTTACAATTTAAAATCTCGTTCCTAAATCTCACCATTATATAATCTATCTGAAACCTGTCAGTATCTCCAGGATTCTGCCATGTATGCAATGTTCTTTTATGATTCTTAAACCAAGTGTTAGCTATGATTAAGTTGTGCTCTGTGCAAAATTCTACCAGGCGTCTTCCTCTTTCATTCCTTATCCCCATTCCATATTCACCTACTACTTTTCCTTCTCTCCCTTTGTTACTACCTAATTCCAGTCACCCATGACTATTAAATTTTCGTCTCCGTTCACCCTTCGCAATATACTGGGACGTGGAATTCCACGCTGTGGCATCACCTGCTCCTCGTCCACGTGCGTTTTACTCGTCCCGCGAGAGTACAGCTTGAGGTATTCTATGTCTCTGGAGCTCGCTGGTGAAGGAACGGGCGTTCATTCCGCTCTCCCCAGCGGCAGTACGTGGGCGTGGCTTGCGGACGCGCCTCAAGCGGATCAGCGGCGGCCGGCGGCCGACAACAAAGGAAAGACAGCGCCCCACCCCGGTGGCTCCCCCCTGCCGACGCCCTAGCGCAGGGCTCGGCATTCAGTCACAGCGGGCGACAATCGGAACTGAATAAGCGCGGAGCACCACTCACTCATTGTACTGCCGTCGTTCATCCACCGGGGGCGAAGGCCAATTGCAACGGCACGAGCTCTCTTGTCTCTGTACTAACGACCCTCTCACGCCACGTCCGACAGCTGACGGGTAGCCGGGATATTTAGCAGTGCACTGCAAACACACATTAGCTGCGAACCTACTTATTTAGCTGTGTCTTTGCTGATGGGACTCTGTATGATACAGTCTTTCTGCTGTGGTCTTCAAACCGAAGACTGATCTGATGTGCGCTGCCGGAGAAAAAAATCAGCACCCTAAAGGACAAAGCGAGGTGACAGGCAGTTCATCATTGTAGAAGTACGTGATAACAGATTCAGACAAGATGATTCATACATGTCAGAGTGAAGGATATTCAAACTGTTGTGACTTGGCAAGACAGCCAAGCCACTATGAGGTAGCCGAAAGGCACGCGTTTAAGCTCACGCAGGCTGGCGTGAGGTCTGGCAAATGACAAGGAATTGACACTAGCGAAAAAAGTACGTAGCTTCTGGAATACTTAACTTTAATCCATAATTGGTAAACATCGGTCTGACGGTACATGCATCACAAGATAAATAGCAAATGATAATGGCGCCTTGCTAGGTCGTAGCAAATGACGTAGCTGAAGGCTATGCTAACTATCGTCTCGGCAAATGAGAGCGTAATTTGTCAGTGAACCATTGCTAGCAAAGTCGGCTGTACAACTGGGACGAGTGCTAGGAAGTCTCTCTAGACCTGCCGTGTGGCGGCGCTCGGTCTGCAATCACTGACAGTGGCGACACGCGGGTCCGACGTATACTAACGGACCGCGGCCGATTTAAAGAAGGCTACCACCTAGCAAGTGTGGTGTCTGGCGGTGACACCACACAAACAGTCACATCAATACACAGTGTATCTCACTCTGCCGACAGACGGGTATTCTCTCATGCAAACGGTCATAAACGTCCCTGAAGATATTTTCGTTCTGTCGTTGCATCTACAAAAAAAAAATGCTTGTTCTTTTTTTTTTCCACCAGACAAGTTTCACCTTATAGAGATAAACCACTATCAGTGGTCTCTAATTAAAGATATTTATAATTTGATTTGTTTTTAGGATCGAAAAACAGTTCGTTAACAATATGTTGCTTTTCACTTACACTCATACGCTTGGTTTCTCGCCCGCACTGGGAAATGCCGTCGGCTAGCACATCTTTGGTGTTTTTCTTCGTTACACACTGATACTTCTAGTCTCTGCAGAACTATGCTTTTTTCATGTTTTACGTAGCAAACTTTTTCGCACACTAGTGTTTTCTGTTTAGTTTTATACCTCTAAGTAGGCAATGTAATCGAATTAAGTCGGGTGATGCTGAGGGAATTAGCATATGTCATGAGACACCTAAAGTAGTAAATGAGTTTTGCTATTTGGGGGGCAAAATAACTGATGATGGTCGAAGTAGAGAGAATATAAAATGTAGACGGGCAATGCCAAGGAAAGCGTTTCTGAAGAAGAGAAATTTCTTAACATCGAGTATAGGTTTAAGTGCCAGGAAGTCGTCTCTGAAAGTATTTGTATGGAGTGTACCCATGTATGGAAGTGAAACATGGACGGTAAATAGTTTGGGCAAGAAGAGAATAGAAGCTTTCGAAATGTGGTGCTACTGAAGAATGCTGAATATTAGATGGGTAGATCACGTAACTAACGAGGAGGTATTGAACAGAATTGGGGAGAGGAGAAATTTGTGGCACAACTTGACTAACAGAAGAGATCGGTTGGTAGGACATGTTCTGAGGTATCAAGGGATCACCAATTTAGTATTGGAGGGCAGTGTGGAGGGTAAAAATCGTAGAGGGAGACCAAGAGATGAAGACACTAAGCAGATTCAGAAGGATGTAGGTTGCAGTAGGTACTGGGAGATGAAGAAGCTTGCACAGGATGGAGAAGCATGGAGAGCTGCATCAAACCAGTCTCTGGACTGAAGATCACAACAGCAACAAGTATGTTTTGTGTTGTGTGTTTTGTAGTGTTGCCAACATAACATTGCCATTATTTTATCTTTCAGCTATGATCTTTTTTGTATTTTAGTTAATTTTATATGTGCAGTTCTATTTAATTATGTTGCTGAAGAAATTACATGAAACAGAAAAGAGCCTTTTCCATCCTTCACGCTATCCCATCCAAACCCCCCTCTTCTCCCAGTTTGATTTCACTTCTTGTTCCTCACCTTCTCGTCCAACTCACACTCTATCACACTAATATACACTTGTGTCCACTCATCATGGCTTCTTCCTCCCCCACAAAAAAGGTACTGCTCCTTCGCTACTCTTACACTGTATATAAACACACAGCTACATAATTAAATAAAATTACCCACATACAGTTAACTAAAATACAAAAAAGAGTGTAGGTCAAAGACAAGCTATTGGCAATGTTATGTTGGCAACACTAAAAAACACAAACAACATACGTATAAGTATAAAAAATGAACAGAAGACAGTGGTGAGCGAGAAATTGTGCTGTATAAAACGCGAGAAGTGCGTAGTTCCGCAGAGCAACTATAAATTAGACTAGAAGTATAAGTTTCTAACGAAGAGAAACACCAAAGACGTGCTAGCAGACTGCACTTCCCGATGTAGGCGAGAAACCAAGCAGAAACCGCCGTAAGTAAAAAACAACATATCTTTAACGAACTGTTTTTCCATCTTCAAAACAAATGAAATTATAAATATCCTTCCTTACAGACCACTTGTGATTAGTTTTGTTCTGTTTGTTTAAAGTTGTTGTGGTGGTGTGTACGTGTTACTGTAAAACGTATGAAAATGTAGGAGCAAGAATAACAGTATTATTTAAAAGAAAGAAATAATCTCAGATAATTCGTATTTATATGCTGCTGAGCCCGACTGTAATGAATTACTTTGTCGGGCACAGCAGCACAATTATTTTGTCATACCTTATCACTACAAATAAATATTGAAATGCTTTTTCATTAATTCAGTAAGTGACATTAAAATGTATGCATCACATGATTAATATATCACACGACAGTCTCTTCCTGTAACAAAACAGGTGTCATAAATATTTTTTTTAAATCACTGATAAATTACTCTGAGAAAAATTAACCTTACGCACCAGCCAAAAGATTTATTTCATTTACGTAAAGTCTAAAATTGTTCTACTGAATGTTATTTTCACTGTTCGAATAGAAAAATAATAAATTCATGTGGGTTCTTGTCCTCGGAGTTCAAATATCGTATTATGATATCGATCGAAAGAATTAATGTCTGATTATTTCTGCAGTTTGAAATTGCCGCTCCATACGCTCACGTAATGGCGGAAGACAAAACATAGTCTGGCCTGGGTATTCTCACCAACGTCATTTTTCGCAGAAAATTAATAACATCGACCTTTCGCTTTACGCTGGATTAAATGTCAGAATCTTACACCGTTGTGACTGTTCACAATATCAGTATTATTCACCGGTTACCAACAGTTCAGTATCGATGTACCAGACGCTAATGGCCTCTGTCCTGCGGACGCAAAACTTAAAACATTCATAGTAGGTTATCTAATTACAAATAAAGTCTGTATACATGAATTCCAGTTACTAAATTGGTACGATATGCTTTAGATTGCTCGTTCCTCGCCGGCCGCGGTGGTCTCGCGGTTTTAGGCGCGCAGTCCGGAACCGTGCGACTGCTACGGTCGCAGGTTCGAATCCTGCCTCGGGCATGGATGTGTGTGATGTCCTTAGGTTAGTTAGGTTTAAGTAGTTCTAAGTTCTAGGGGACTGATGACCACAGCTGTTAAGTCCCATAGTGCTCAGAGCCATTTGCTCGTTCCTCACACAACACGATTACTTTTTACAATATTTAAAAGAACAGACCTCAGCTTAATCTTTGATCTCAGCCACTTCATATATCATTGAGAACAATAGAAGGGAAAAATTTCACAGATTATACAATGACAATACATTCTTTTAATGGCATTATCTTTTGTTTTATGATTATTCTTTTTAGAAAACTGTTTATAAAAATAATAAAACATATTGTTGTTGAAATTATTCAATTCACAATATTTCACATATTTTCTTTATCAGTATTCACATACAGGCTTAAAAGTCGTTTCTGGGAAAATATTCATCACTTCATAAATCTCGACCACTGTCGGATATACACTGGTGACACAAAATATTGGCGTTGACATTATACACTGATGCTGCTTTACCTCAATAAAGAGATACGTGTTAGTGAAAAAAAAAATTCTTGTAGCTGCAAATACCCTCAGGAATTGTAAAGCAGCTACGGACAATATGTCCACACAAAAGTAGATCATAAACGTGCCGAGTAGCATCCTGTGATAGATTGTCTCAGGCCTTTGGTTGCAATGCAGTAACGGTTGCTGCAGGTCGTGGAAAACGTGTGAGTTCCAGCTTCACCCTGTCTCATACGTGTTCAAATAGCGAGAGATCTGGTGATCTCGCTGGCCAGGCCAGGTGTTGTACACCATGAAGAGCACGTTGCGACGCAGCAGGCGTATGTGGACGTGCACTATCCTCTTGTAAAAGCACATCGCCTTCTTGTCGAAGAAACGGCGGTACCACGGGGATAACGACCTGTGCAATATAGCGTCCACTCCATCATCCTGCAGAAATACAATGTGACCTCGAGTTGTAACTAATGCACCCTCCCCCCCCCCCCCCCCCCCCCGTCCACAGACGCCCAGACGCCATGAATCCTGGGATGGGACCTATATGTCGTGGGAGAATGCGCACTGGAATAAGAAGTTCACCGGGTTTACGCCAAGCTAATCATGACAAGTGCGTACTCGTCGCTGGGGCATGGTTGTACCCTAAAATGAATGTTGCAAATACTGTTCACCTCTAAACTCAGCACAGTTACTGCCTGAGGAGCCAAATCAGAGGGCGAACAGAGGGACCTCCTGACCACCATGTGATCGCCGACGCCCGCATCTCGTGGTCGTGCGGTAGCGTTCTCGCTTCCCGGCGGGATCAGGGATTTTCTCTGCCTCGTGATGGCTGGGTGTTGTGTGATGTCCTTAGGTTAGTTAGGTTAAGTAGTTCTAAGTTCTAGGGGACTGATGACCATAGATGTTAAGTCCCATAGTGCTCAGAGCCATTTGAACCATTTTCTTTTTTTTTGATCGCCGACGACCATGACAAATGAGTCACTAACACTACAACCCCTTAGTATGCCCTGGTACTGCTGAACATGGTCCTTGAAGGTGATTCATTATTTTCTGGTAGTGTACATTATCTGATCAAAAGCGTCTCTTTGGCCAGTGCTGTGCGCGCAAGGGCGTTATCGTGATGCAAAAGCCCATCTGCTGGTTGCAATCCAGGTCGTTTTCTTCTCACTGGTTCGCGTAATAGTTTTAGCACTTCAGGGTAGTACTTTTGATTAACTGTGGTATTCTGGGGATAGAGTTCATGGTGGACGATCCCACAAAGGTCGAAAAAGCAAAACAAAATTGTCTTCATCTGCTTTATTTTCTTTGGTTTTGGTCGTGAAAGATTCTTTCCTTGGCTCAGTCGTTATATGGTTTTTGACTCGTATCCAGAACACCACGATCCGTCGTCCGTGATGACTTTTTCTTCAAAATCCAGATCAGTTTCTGACTGTTCTTCCAATTCCCTGCACACTCGCAAACGAGTGGCTCTCTCATCGTCAGAAAGAATAAGCAGAACGAATTTTGCTTCACCACGTTTGATCTTCAGACCTTCACTCAAAATTCGTTAGCCTGATATTCCAGTCATTACCATCAGTTCATCGATAGTTTTATGCGGCCAGACATGATCGCAGCATCATTGGCTAGCACCCTGGCCTCGAATTCTGGAGGACGACGGTTCAAACTCGTGCTCGGCCATCCAGATTTAGATTTTCCATGATTACCCTAAATCGCTCTAGGAAAATGCCAGGGTGGTTCCTTTCAAAAGGGCACGGCCGATTTCCTTTCCCGTCGTTGACGCACTCAGAGCTTGTGCTTTCTGTTTAATGACCTCGACGTCGATGGGACATTAAAGGCAATCTTCATCCCTTCCATCGACCCTTCATTTCTTCCTTCCTTCATTCATGATAGCAAGACGGATTTTTCTCAATGTTTTCGTCCATTCTGGAAGCTAAGGCGCGTTCGGATCGTGATACGTTTTCAGCTGACATTTGGTCACTTTTAAAACGAGAACACTCTTAAGCCCTTTCGTGGCTCATAGCTTCCTCTCCTTTAGCCACCCGAAGCACTGCGACAGATTCTGTTGTTGAGTTTCCTAATAGGAAATAGAGCCTCATGTCAGCCGGTTGGAGTTTAATGCCTGCTCTTGAAAATTCGCGGAACACGTAAAATGGTTCAAATGGCTCTGAGCGCTATGGGACTTAACTTCTAAGGTCATCAGTCTCCTAGAACTTAGAACTGCTTAAAACTAACTAACCTGAGGACATCACACACATCCATGCCCCAGGCAGGATTCGAAACTGCGACCGTAGCGGTTTGCGCTGTTCCATAGTGTAGCGCCTAGAACCGGCTCGGCCACCCTGGCCAGCAACACGTAAAAAAGCGCTTGCGAAAACAGTCACACTGACCACAATAACGTTTCCATATTAATATCGCTAGGTAACTAGTACAAAATGGTACAGAACAGCAAAATATCAGAAGTGCAGGGCCCATGTTTCGATACCGAAACACAGCCCGAGCGTAGCGCTCCAAGTGGTCTGGCAGTGAACCTCGATTTCGGATAAATATGGCGCTATAATACGTATTCTTATTTTGCGAAATGCGGGTGCTAGATGATAATATTTAATCATTTATACTTTACTGGTGAGTCTCGTACTCTGGTGATAAAGAGTGTTATCTGTAAAATACAGTATTGCTATTTCGACCTTGTGGCTGTCGTCAAGTGGAAATTACGTTCCTGATTATGACCTTCTTCTGTGTATTTCACTCTTTGAATTGCACTGTAAATACGTTGTTGGTAATCTGTTTAATTTTGGCTCTCATTCTTAATACTGGGTGGGGTAAATGGTTCCATATTTGTTTTTGTTTCATGTGAAACATAAGCTAGTTTCGTCACACGGTATTCTGTGGACTCTTCTCTTTATGTTACTATTTACGAATGCGTATGTAAACTGCTCGATTGCACTGTAATATTGCACGTATTCCACGTTACTTTTGTTCCCATCTGTTTTTCGTACTCTCTCATCTAAAGGAGGCCACCGAAAATTTCAGTGACCTGTTAAAACGTAGTGGTTGTAATACCTGTTAATAACATTCAAAAACATTTACATAAGTACTGTTGAATTTTCAGCATTTTCAAGGAAGAATGCTATAGTCATCAAGACTATATACTCATTTACACTATGTGATCAAAAGTACCCGGACACCTGGCTGAAAATGACTTACAAGTTCGTGGCGTCCTCCATCGGTAGTGCTGGAATTCAATATGGCGTTGGCCCACCCTCAGCCTTGATAACAGCTTCCACTCTCGCAGGCATACGTTCAATCTGCTGCTGGATGGTTTCTTGGGAAATGGCAGCCCATTCTTCACGGAGTGCTGCACTGAGGAGATCTCTCGATGTCTGTCGGTGAGGCCTGGCACGAGGTCGGCGTTCCAAAACATCCAAAAGGTGCTCTATAGGTTTCAGGTCAGGACTCTGTGGAAAATTTGAAAATTATTGGTAAGTTCCTATGCGCCCAAACTGCTGAGGTCATCGGTTCTAGGCTTACACACTACTTAATCTAGCTTTAACTTACGTTAAGTACAACACAAACACACTCAAGCCCGAGGGAGGACTCGAACATTCCACGGGAGGATCCGCACGAACCATGGCAAGGCACCCCTGACCGCATGGCTACCCCGCGCGGCAACTCATGTGGAGGCTAGTCCATTAAAGGGACGTTATTGTCGTGTAAACACTCCGCCACAGGCCGTGCGTTATGAACACGTGCTCGATCGTGTTGAAAGATGCAATCGCCATCCCCGAATTGCTCTTCAACAGTGAGAAGCAAGAAGGTGCTTAAAACATCAATGTAGGCCTGTCCTGTGATAGTGCCACGCAAAACAACAAAGGGTACAAGCCCCCTCCATGAAAAACACGACCTCACCATAATACTACCGCCTCCGAATTTTACTGTTGGCACTACACACGCTGGCAGATGACGTTCATCGGCCATTCGCCGTACCCACATCCTGCCATCGGATCGCCACATTGTGTACCGTGATTCGTCACTGCACACGACGTTTTTCTATTATTCAGTCGTCCAATGATTACGCTCCTTACACCAAGCGAGGCGTCGTTTGGCATTTACCAGTCTGATTCGTGGCTTATGAGCAGCCGCTCGTCCGTGAAAAAAGTTTTCTCACCTCCCGCCTAAGTGTCATACTACTTGCACTGGATCCTGACGCAGTTTGGAATTCCTGTGTAATGGTCTGGATAGGTGTCTGCCTATTACACATTACGTAACTCTTCAAATGTCGACGGTCTCTGTCAGTCAACAGACGAGGTCGGCCGATACGCTTTTATGCTGTACGTGTCCCTTCACGTTTACACTTCACTATCACATTGGAAACAGTGGACCTAGGGATGTTTAGGAGTGTGGAAATCTCGCGTACAGACGTATGACACAAGGGACACACAATCACCTGACCACGTTCGAAGTCCTTGAGTTCCGCGGAGCGCTCCATTCTGCTCTGTCACGATGTCTAATGACTCCTGAGGTCGCTGGTACGGAGTACCTGGCAGTAGGTGGCAGCACAATGCACCTAGTGTGAAAAAAGTATGTTTTTGGGGGTGTCCGGATACTTTTGATCACATATTGTACATCTACATCGTATTCTACAAACCACGGTGAAATGCATGGCACCCAGTGGCAAGAAGCAACGCATTCAAAGCAGAATTATTCACTCATTCCGTGACAGGATATAATGAAACTGAATACCAATACTGTCAAAACCTGCTAACATGGAGTTCTTCACTAAATTTGAGAAAGTGTGGAAAATGATACAAACAAAAATAACCATAATTGGAACAATATACTTACAATGCATTTAAATCGAGCAGTTTACAGACGGATTCGTGAGCTATAGCAGATAGACACAACTCCACAGAAGACCATGTAACGAAGGCAGCTTCTGTTGCAGATGAAACGAAAACAAATACGGATTCATTAACTCACGCAATGTTACGGACGCAATCAGAATACAAGCAACATTACTACTATAGAATTCAAACAGTGCAATACATACGAGAAGCTGTAATCAGTAGAACAATGTGACGAAACTAACTTCTGTCAACAATGAAAGAAAAACAAGTTTAGAAGACTACAAATCAACCAACAATAAAGCGAAATGATGGACTATTAAACTTGCAGCGCTCCAAGTGGCTTGTCAACGAACCAAAGTCGTGTCACATGAAGTCCCTATGTGAGCTTCACACCTGTGCAAAATGATGTCTAATGAAAGCACCTAGCGGGAGAATTCGGAACTACAGTTCTACCAGCTGCCACAGAAAAATTCTTGTACCCGTACGCCAGCGCCGCAATTGAGTTAGGCGGTGCTCAAAACGATCGGAGTTCGAATGTGGTGCCCGCACTTTTACCTCGCATATTCGCTGAAAATACGGGTATGTTTCAGATGGTTTTTTTTTTTTCAGCTAGAATGTACGAGCGCCTAGATAAATACAAGTTTTAGAGGAATGAAATACGGCATGGCCAATATCGTGACGCCAACGCAAGGTTCTGGAACAGCGTAATTAAGAACTCTGTAGAACTAAATATGTCGGACAACCTAATAAAGCGGGACGGACGTTTCAATTTAATCGAAGCTTCGACACCAGCACTGAGTCTATTAAGAGCTCGCCCGCCATAGCTGGTAAGGGCAAAGAGAATGTGCGTTATTATTATATTCGTTCGTTATTGGTTTCCGGCCTTTTCGCCATACGACTGTCTTGCTTGTACGTATTTATATAAAATACACATTAAGACTGTAAATATTAAGTTCGGAACAGGTCAGCAAATAACAGTGAGTGTGTAGATTCGGGGTTAACAATAATAATAGTATAATTATTGCCAACATATCATCAACACTTTAGTTATTATTTATCATTCATTGGTGTCACATTTTACCTGTAAATGTATGTACGTACTATTCTTGAATGAGAGTTTCACTCTGCAGCGGAGTGTGCGCTGATATGAAACTTTCCTGGCAGATTAAAACTGTGTGCTGGACCAAGACTCGAACTCGAGACCTTTCTCTACGCCGTCCGAAGTGGCCGAGCGGTTCTAGGCGCTACAGTCTGGAACCGCGCGACCGCTACGGTCGCAGGTTCTAATCCTCCCTCGGGCATGGATGTGTGTGATGTCCTTAGGTTAGTTAGGTTTAAGTAGTTCAAAGTTCTAGGGGACTCAGAGCCCATAGTGCTCAGAGCCATTTGAACCATTTTTGCTTTTCGTGAGAAAAGGAGATTGCTAGGAACACAAACTTCCTTCAAACTACACGTCCTGCTGCATCAAAATTGGTCAGTGGAGTTCAGCACCATACTGTTGTACAAGAACATAATCCAATTACTGTAATTAAGAAATTATGAGAGGTTGTTACATATTGAATGAAACTATTGAGAACGCATTTCTTTTCCTGTATTTTAGTAAACTTTGTACACTTATAATCCTATCGATTGATAGACGGCGACGACAGTGAAGTTCACTTCCTTTTCCAAAAACAAGATATTCCTATTCTTCACTTGCAAAAAATTTGTATACGTAAATGTTTGGCAACTCTTACACATACTTTACACGGTTTTATCACTAAAATATCAATTTTCATTAAATGTAACAATACGTTCTGAGCGACGGCCTAGGAACACGTCCTCTTTCCACAAGATACAGATTAACAGTCCTCTTTTTTTAATAAATCAATTGGTTTTTTTTAGTCCTTAGTCAAAGATTCACAACTACTATCGTTGCGAGGATTGTGCGGTAAAGAGTTTCTTGCTGTCCAGCTGCGCTGCGCTTCACTTCACTTCAAGTACTTTTTGAATCACATTTACATTTACGATATTTATATACATTACTGAGCTTCTCAGAATAAAATCAGGCACAACTTAGCTAAAAAAAAAGGACAGTGAGGTTCACATAACATTACAGTACATGTTCAGACACACAAATTATTAAAATTTCAGAAACTTGGATGATTTACTTAAGAGAACGAGCTTCACAAATCGTGCTAGTCAATCGAGTTAGCTCCACCTCTGGTCCATATGCAAGCAGTTATTCGACTTGGCATTGCTCGATAGGGTTGCTGGATGTCCTGCGGGATATCGTGCCAGATTCTGTCCAATTGGCTCGAAATGCCAAACTGATTGGAGGGCCCTGCCCATAATACTCCAAACCGTTCCGGAGAGATCCGATGCCCTTGATGGCAAAGGTAGGATTTGATAAGCACGAGGAAAAGCAGTAGAAACTCTCGTAGTATGCGGGCGGGCATTATCTTGCTGAAATGTGAATCCGTCATGGCTTGCCTTGAACGGTAATAAAACGGGGCGTAGAATATCGTCGACTTACCGCTGTGTTGTAGGGGTGCCAAGGATGACAACCAAAGTGGTCCTGCTATGAGCCTGCCGGAGTGACCAAGCGGTTCTAGGCGCTACAGTCTGGAACCGCTCGACCGCTCCGGTCGCAGGTTCGAATCCTGTCTCAGGAATGGATGTGTGTGATGTCCTTAGATTAGTTAGGTTTAAGTAGTTCTAAGTTCTAGGGGACTGATGACCTCAGAAGTTAAGTCCCGTAGTGCTCAGAACCATTTGAACCTGCTATAAAAAGAAATGGCACTCCAGGCCATCACTCTTGTTTGACGCGCTGTATGGCGGACGAGTCACGTTGGTTCCCACCGGTGTCCGGGGCGTCTCCAGAGAGGTCTTCGCCCTGTAATCTCACCGACAGGAGTAGAATTGTCTGTAGTTACGAGTTCCGATTTGAACTGAGCCCGGATGACCAGTGAAGACCTGAAATGCCACGGACAGAGGTGCCACACCAACTTGACTGTCGCTCGCCATACAGTGCGACATCCTCTAGTGATCGTCTGGAGAGCCATTTCATTTCATAGCAGGACTCCTTTGGTTCTCATCCGCGGACCATAACAGCACAATGGTACGAAAACGATATCCTGCGCCCCGTTTTATTGACCTTCATGGAAAGCCATCCTGGGCTTAGATTTCAGCAAGACAATGCCCGCCTGCACATGGCGAGAGTTTCTACTGCTTGTCTTGGAGCTTTCCAAACCATACGTTGGCCAGCAACGTCGCCGCATCTCTCCGCAACTGAGAACGTTTGGAGCGTTTTGGGCAAGGTTCCTCCAACCGTATTGGGATTTCGACCATCGAAGGTGCCAGTTGGACAGAATTTGCCTCTCTATCCCTCAGGCGGATATCGAACAACGAATACCTGCTACAATAACGGCCATAGGTCGACCAACACGCTACTGACTTTCTCAATTTATGAAGCTCTTTCTTTTAAGTAAATCATCCATTTTTTTCTGCAATCGTAATCATTTGTTTGACTGTAAATCCAACTCACATCTACCTGTTTACGTCTAGTTCGAGTAATACCTTTGTGGGGCGTCGTTTTTCTTATCTTAGAGTGTATTATCAAAATACGATCTCTACAAAATGCATGTTTGACCACCAGCTGGTTTTATTTTAGAGCCAAATATCGACGGGTTTCAGGTACTCTTCGGAAGAGAGTTAAGTACTCTACATACTTTGAGATACAGAATCGAGGCATCAAAGAACAGAATGGATTTAGACCAGGTAGATCGAGTTTTGAAGATTTTTGGAAGGTGACTGTCAACAGCGATCAAGTAATGTATAAAATGCATGTTTGACCATCAGCTGCTTTTATTTTACACCCAAATATCAACCGGTTTTAGTCATGGACCATCTTCACGGATTAGGGCTAAAACAGTTTAGGCCACAATATCACAATTGTCATTACTTAAATAATGACCACGTCTCATGTGTAGAGCACGTCATGAACATCAATATACAACACAGGACTTTTAGAAATGGAAATGAGCGTTTGGCGTCATTGGCCGGGAGGCCCCTTGCGGGGCAGGTCCGGCCGCCTTGGTGCAGGTCTTATTACATTCGACACCACATGGGGCGACCTGCGCGCCGGATGGGGATGAAATGATGTTGAAGACAATACAACACCCAGTCCCTGAGCGGAGAAAATCTCCGGACCACCCGGGAATCGAACCCGTGTTCGTAGGAGGGCAATCCGTCACGCTGACCACTCAGCTATCGGGTCGGACAGGACTTTTAGAAGAAAACATACTAATAATAAGAGTAAACCGAGCAATACTAAAGAGAAGATCAGAAGTCAGTTCTCTCTTCTAAAAGTCTTCTACACATGAGACGTGGCCATTATTTTTGTAATGACAGGTGTGATGTGGCGACAAACTGTTTTAACCCTAATCCATGAAAACGGTCCATGACTGAAACAGGTCGATTTTTGGGTGTAAAATAAAAGCAGCTGATGGTCAAACATGCATTTTACACATTACTTGATGGCTGTTGACAGTCACCTTCAAAAAATTTTTAAAACACGATCTACCTGGTGTAAATCCATTCTGTTCTATGATACCTCTATTCTTTATCTCAAAGTATGTACTTAACTCTCTTCTGAAAAGCACCTACTTTAGACACAATATTTGGAAAGTAATCATTTTGCATCGAAGACCTAATGAGGTTTTGCCAACAAGTTTTAAGTCCATTCGCTAAGCTATGAGTCTGGTGGGCGGGCAGCCGTCCTTCGTACTAGGTGTCAGGACATCGGCTCCAGTAGTAGACGTGGTTACCCTTCAGTTGAACTCCAGTCGGCTCTCCATTTCATTCTGTTGTCGTCGGATCGTGAAGCCCCCTACATACTCGCTTGGTGGAAGGGTACTGACAAGGGGACTGTACGAACTTCCCTTCCCTTCACCAGGCTGATCCTCCCCGACGATGTGTGTAGCGCACGACTGAGATTTCAGCATAACAGGATGACGCAACCCTCGACCGTTTTCCGGAGAACTGATTTTGAAAATTTCAGGCGTACTTGTACACTAGGGACGTTCGATAAGTAATGCAATACTTTTATTTCTGAAAGTAGGTTGATTTTATTCGGGATTCCAATGCGCAATATTATTCCCCACTCTGTTGGCTACACGACCCTATTTTTCAGCATAATCTCCGTTCATTGCGAGGGCCTTATGGTACCTTACTGAGAGGACCTGTATGCCCATGTGATATCACTCTACTGGTCGACGTCGGATCTAACGCCTTGTTGCATCAAAAACTTCCCCATCACTCAAGTACTACTTCCCGCGGAGTGTTTCCTTCAGAGGACAGAAGATGTGAGATCCGGGCTGTAAGGCGGGTGAAGAAGTTCACTGCAGCGAAGTGTTGTGAGCTCGTCTCGGATGCGTAGACTTGTGTGAGACCTTGCGTTGTCATCTAAATCTACATCTACACGGATACTCTGCTAATCACATTTAAGTACCTGGCAGAGGGTTCATCGAACCACCTTTACAATTCTCTATTATTCCAATCTCGTATAGCCCGAGGAAAGAACGAACACCTATACCTTTCCGTACGAGCGCTGATTTCCCTTATTTTATCGTGGTGATCGTTTGTCCCTATGTAGGTCGATGTCAACAAAATCTTTTCGCATTCGGAGGAGAAAATTGGTGATTGGAATTTCGTGATAAGATTCAGTAGCAACGAAAAACGCCTTTCTTTTAATGATGTCCAGCCCAAATCCTATACCATTTCAGAAGGAGAAGTTCGTTTGCATTTTTGTGGAGGCGAACACGCTGAAGTCGTCTCTTGGATTTCCTGAGGGTAGCAAAAAAATGGTTCAAATGGCTCTGAGCACTATGGGACTTAACATCTCAGGTCATCAGTCCCCTAGAACTTAGAACTACTTAAACGTAACAAACCTAAGGACATCACACTCATCCATGCCCGAGGCAGGATTCGAACCTGCGACCGTAGCGGTCGCGCGGTTCCACTCTGAAGCGCCTAGAACCGCTCGGCCACCCCGGCCGGCTGAGGGTAGCACAATACACTTTCTACTTGATCGTTGGACCATGAGGGCGGGCATCAAATGGAATATCTCCGTCAGAGTGACAGAAGACTATCTCCGTGACTATCGGCTGAGGGTGCGACTGTGAACTTTTTCTTCGGTATTTTTTCAAATAAAATTCCGCACTGGCTGTATGAATGATTTTTATTAAATCTGTGACCGGTTTCGCACCACTTATCGGTGCATCCTCAGGCAATATACGCTATTTATAACATAGTAACGTTGAACGTTGCCCTGTAGCCACTCCCCACCATTCACGTCCAATATACCGTCATCTGGTGAAATCGGCAGTTAAAACTTATAAATCTTTTTTTTTTTTTAATTTTAAATGATGGGAGCGGCAATGACCGTGCAAGGAGAGAGGAGCCTCGCGGCGGCGGACACGGCCTGACTGTGGTAGTCGCCCTAGAAAACAACAGGTTTTTTCTTCTGTTGTGAGGTGGTGTGGTGCAGACCCATGGATTGCCGTTCTGTTTCCGGTTTCATTGCCTGTGGCGATTTTCTACACTTACTTTACTTTACTTTTTCGGGTCCGGAAACTACAATTTGTTTGCCCAGTATTGGGCAATGTCCAATGCTTCTTCTTTAGCCAGCCATAGATCGTCGAGGGTGCATCTGTGGGGGCAGGCAGGGCATTGTAGGAGATGTTCCATGACCTGTCGAGTGCCGCAGTCGCATTTGTCGTCATTTTCGTCCAACAAACCCCATTTGATCAGATTAGATTTGACAGGAGCCACCATAGTTCTGAAGCGGTTAAGCATTCTTCAGGTTTTCCAATCACCAGAAACGCCGCTTGGTGGGTCCTCTCTTAGTGGATAGTAGATGGGGGGCTCATCTAAGGCGCAACTTAGGAAACGGCGTCTGGATTTGAGTCTGCTGGGGCAACACTCTAGGCCAAATATTGAGTGACGGGCATCAAAGGTTTGTTTTAGCTTCTCGGTATGTTCATGGGCTTTCCTACGTGAGTCAGGGTTTGAGAAACCTGCGGCCCTGTTAAGAGTTTCTATGGGAGTTGGTTTCATGCAGCCTGTTACTATTCTGCGTGTTTCATTCAAGCTAATATCTACCTTTTTTGGGTGGGCGGATCTGCACCATACCGGCCAGGCATATTCGGCAGTTCAGATGTACAAAGCTTGGGCTGAAGTTCCGACCACGGTAGGTTTGGCACCCCATTTGCTATTGGATAGCTTTGTTATTAGGGAATTTCGTGCTTCTACTTTTTTGCGTGTTTTTTCGCAATGATATTTGTATGACAATGTTCTGTCCAGCACAACCCCAAGGTAGGTGGGAGTATCTGCGTGTTCTGGTAATGTCCCATCCCAGGTAACACTGAGCCTCTACTTTGCCTGCCTCGAGTTCAGATGGAATGCACTCACTTGAGTTTTGAAGGGGTTGGGTTTTAGAGAATTCTTTTTTAGTAGGCTGACATTGTAGAAAGGCGGTTTCTAGTTTCTCATCGATGGCTTCAAACCGGTTGCCTTGAACTGTTATTGCCAGGTCGTCTGCATATACAAAAGTTTTGGTTTTGTCTGGAGTTGGTTGGTCATTTGTATATATGTTCAATAGTATTGGCGTCAACACGCTCCCTTGGGCGAGCCCATTTTTCTGATTCCGCCATCGACTCTTTTTCCCCTCATGCATTACGAAGAACTGTCTATTTTGGCGCAGGGATTCGATTATCTTGACTAGGTGGTAATCTTTCAGGGTCTGGTAGGTTTTATGCAGTAGTGTCCGGTGATCTACTGTATCATAGGCGGAACGTAGGTCGGCTAGTGCCAACCCGGTGATTAATTTATTCTCAAAACAATCCTCGATATCCGAATGAGATTTTCACTCTGCAGCGGAGTGTGCGCTGATATGAAACTTCCTGGCAGATTAAAACTGTGTGCCTGACCGAGACTCGAACTCGGGACCTTTGCCTTTCGCGGGCAAGTGCTCTACCAACTGAGCTACCGAAGCACGACTCACGCCCGGTACTCACAGCTTTACTTCTGCCAGTACCTCGTCTCCTACCTTCCAAACTTTACAGAAGCTCTCCTGCGAACCTTGCAGAACTAGCACTCCTGAAAGAAAGGATATTGCGGAGACATGGCTCAGCCACAGCCTGGGGGATGTTTCCAGAATGAGATTTTCACTCTGCAGCGGAGTGTGCGCTGATATGAAACTTCCTGGCAGATTAAAACTGTGTGCCCGACCGAGACTCGAACTCGGGACCTTTGCCTTTCGCGGGCAAGTGCTCTACCAACTGACCTACCGAAGCACGACTCACGCCCGGTACTCACCCAGGCTGTGGCTAGGCCATGTCTCCGCAATATCCTTTCTTTCAGGAGTGCTAGTTCTGCAAGGTTCGCAGGAGAGCTTCTGTAAAGTTTGGAAGGTAGGAGACGAGGTACTGGCAGAAGTAAAGCTGTGAGTACCGGACGTGAGTCGTGCTTCGGTAGCTCAGTTGGTAGAGCACTTGCCCGCGAAAGGCAAAGGTCCCGAGTTCGAGTCTCGGTCGGGCACACAGTTTTAATCTGCCAGGAAGTTTCATATCAGCGCACACTCCGCTGCAGAGTGAAAATCTCATT
Organism: Schistocerca serialis cubense; assembly: GCF_023864345.2. Classification (NCBI taxonomy): domain Eukaryota; kingdom Metazoa; phylum Arthropoda; class Insecta; order Orthoptera; family Acrididae; genus Schistocerca; species Schistocerca serialis. Next base: position 1,164,668,176 of record NC_064638.1, on the reverse strand, counting down.
CTGGAAACATCCCCCAGGCTGTGGCTAAGCCATGTCTCCGCAATATCCTTTCTTTCAGGAGTGCTAGTTCTGCAAGGTTCGCAGGAGAGCTTCTGTAAAGTTTGGAAGGTAGGAGACGAGGTACTGGCAGAAGTAAAGCTGTGAGTACCGGGCGTGAGTCGTGCTTCGGTAGCTCAGTTGGTAGAGCACTTGCCCGCGAAAGGCAAAGGTCCCGAGTTCGAGTCTCGGTCGGGCACACAGTTTTAATCTGCCAGGAAGTTTCAATCCTCGATATGTTCCGTCAATGCCAGAATTTGACAGGTACAGGACTTTCTAGGTCTAAAACCTGCTTGGTGTGGAATTAGCTTCGAGTCAACGATCTTCTCTATTCTGTTGAGGATCAATCTTTCATAAAGCTTAAACAGGTGGCAGAGAAGGGTTATGGGTCGATAGCTCTTCGGAGACCCTGGGTCGTTCCCGGGTTTATGCGAACTTGTTGTGGTAGTGACAGATACCTTGCCCAACGACTCACCGCGCTTTTGCTCACTGCCAGCTCTCCATAGACATTCTGCAAGCAGCTGTGAATACCTCGGATGCTCTGCGTTTCCGACAAAAGAAACACAGTGACTGCTCTCTGCTTGCAACGCACCTCCGTAACAGACACCGTCTTGAGGGCTGTGTGTAGGGCCACTACCTATCGAAACTTCGCGAAACTGTAGGGGCTGCAGCGGGAATATTCCACGATCTTAGACAACAAATTCCGCATTTGTGGCTAAGTCATGTTTCCGCAGTGCTACACTACTGGCCATTAAAATTGGTACACCACGAAGATGACGTGATACAGACGCGAAATTTAACCGACAGGAAGAAGATACTGTTATATTCAAATGATTGGCTTTCCAGAGCATTCACACAAGGTTGGCGCTGATGGCGACACCTACAACGTGATGACATGAGGAAAGTTTCCAACCGATTTCGCATACACAAACGGCAGTTGACCGGCGTTGCCTGGTGAAACGTTGTTGTCATGCCTCGTGTAAGGAGGAGAAATGAGTACCATCACGTTTCCGACTTTGATAATGGTCGGATTGTAGCCTATCGCGATAGCGGTTTATCGTATCGCGACACTGCTGCTCGCGTTGGTCGAGATCCAATGAATGTTAGCAGAATATGGAATCGGTGAATAATACGGAACGCCGTATTAATGTTTACATTATTCGAACAAAAGGAACCCAGCATACTGTACGTATAGAACTGTACTCATGCGTTACAACAGCGGCTCGATGTGATGACCACCAAAGTTGTTACAGACGTTGTACGGCCTCGTACCACTAGCAGTCGACATGACAGGCATCTTATCCAAATGGCTGTAACGGATCGTGCAGCCACGTCTCGATCCCTGAGTCAACAGATGGGGACGTTTGCAAGACAACAACCATCTGCACGAACAGTTCGACGAAGTTTGCAGCAGCATGGACTATCAGCTCGGAGACCATGGCTGCGGTTACCCTTGACGCTGCATCACAGTCAGGAGCGCCTGCGATGGTGTACTCAACGTCTAAACTGCGTGCACGAATGGCAAAACGTCATTTTTTCGGCTGAATACAGGTTCTGTTTACAGCATCATGATGGTCGCATCCGTGTTTGGCGATATCGCGGTGAACGCACATTGGAAGCGTGTATTCGTCATCGCCATACTGGCGTATCACCCAGCGTGATGGTATGGGGTGCCATTGGTTACACGTCTCGGTCACCTCTTGTTCGCATTGACGGCACTTTGAACAGTGGACGTTACATTTCAGATGTTTTACGACCCGTGTCTCTACCCTTCATTCGATCTCTGCGAAACCCTACATTTCAGTAGGATAGTGCACGACCGCATGTTGCAGGTCCTGTACTGGCCCTTCTGGATACAGAAAATGTTCGACTGCTGCCCTTGGCAGCACATTCTCCAGATCTCTCACCAATTGAAAACGTCTGGTCAATGGTGGCCGAGCAACTGGCTCTTCACAATACGCCAGTCACTACTCTTGATGAACTGGGGTATCGTGTTGAAGCTGCATGGGCAGCTGTACCTGTACACGTCATCCAAGCTCTGTTTGACTCAATGCCCAGGCGTATCAAGGTCATTATTACGGCCAGAGTTTGTTGTTCTGGGTACTGATTTCTCAGGATCTATGCACCCAAATTGCATGAAAATGTAATGACATGTCTGTTCTAGTATCATACATTTGCCCAATGAATACCCGTTTATCATCTGCATTTCTTCTTGGTGTAGCAATTTTAATGGCCAGTAGTGTAGTTCCACGAGGTTCGCAGGGGAGATTCTGTAAAGTTTGGAAGGTAGGAGACGAGGTACTGGCGGAATTACAGCTGTGTGGACAGATACTGAGTCGTGCTTGAGTAGCTCAGTTGGTAGAGCGATTGCGCACGAAAGGAAAAGGTCCCGAGTTTGAGTCTCGGGCTGGCACACAGCTTTAACCTGCCACGAAGTTTCAAATCAGCGCACACTCCGCTGCAGAGTGAAAATTTCATTCTCAAATTCCAAATTTTTTTCATCTCAAACTGGCAGAGAAAAAAAAGTGTGTTGCATTACATATTAAACGCCTCTTGTATATAAGCACGCCTAAACTTGAAACTTCCTGGCGGATTAAAAGTGTGGGCTGGACCGAGACTTGAACTCGGAACCTTTACTTGTCGCGGACAAGTGCTCTACCAGCTGAGCTACCCAAGCACGACTCACCCTTCGTCCTCACAGCCTCACTTCCGCCAGTACCTCGTGTCTTACTTTCCAAATTTCACAGAAGCTCTCCTACGAACCTAGCAGAATTAGAACTCTTGGAAGAAAGGATATTGTGGAAACATGGCTTAGCCACTGCCTGGGGATGTTTCCCCTAAAATTGTCGATCTTCTCAAAAAGGATTGAGAGTTGCGTCTTTCTGTTTACATACTATGAAGTTCTAGTTATGCACTACATACTCTGTCTATATAAATCAGTTCGGTGAGGGAAGTTCGTACAGTCGCCTTGTGAGCAAAGGTCTACATTTGTGCATGTGACTGTCGCAGCAAAACTGTGCGGTAAAGACGACACCCCCTGCGCCATCTGTACGCCGCACCGGAACCACTGTGTCGTCCCTCGGCAAACGCCTGCTGTGCAGGCAACCCTGTAGACTCTACTGTAAAGCGTGGAGTCTGTGCCGTCGATACACTAAAAGTTCTGGCACATCAGCGATCATTCGAAAATGAGTCCATTTTGATGCGATTTGCTATGATAAAATGACAGAAAATGACATAACAGTGGTTAAAGGCTTTTTGTCTTCTAACATAAATGCTATGGAAGCATACCGATTCAAGGGACCAGCGCACTGAAGCTTTATCAAAACCGCGTCGTTTTCGTAAGAACTGCTATATTTAGTTGTCTGTTAATGATATTGTATTGGTAGTTAAAAGACTTGTGAGATCATAATATCAGAACACAGGCTTCAATAATATCTGTCGACTGCAGCGTTTATTGGGAACCGTACAGCTTTGGAATGGGTAGTGTATCGGCACAGAAAAGACTAGTACATAAAAAAGGTTGTATAATGGGCAAATCTCCGGACTGCGACGTGGAGGATATCCAGTCCGTGCCACGCATTGTGCAAACATTGTTTTATTCATTCATGTTTCCTAAAAGATGCTGGGGTATTATTATTAATTCAGTGGAAGAATGTTCTGGAATATTCAGTACCATGTTCAGGAGTGAGTTCGTTCGATTTTGTTAACATGCCAGAGAACATGAATACTTGTACACCTTGTACTTTTTTATCAGAACTAGGTACATGAGAACATGATATTGGAGTAAAATGAGCATGTGACTCTTTTAGACAACATTTTGACCGAAGATATAATTTATAACTCTATCTGACCACGGATTCATAGACATATTCAGTAATAGGGAATACTTATGTTGTCCAACAGAAGATACTGGGGCTTGTATGAACTTGAGAATGAATTTAAGATCGCTGTTCCATAATCTGATTAGGTGAGCGTACAGGGTGTTCGCAAAATTCCCTTTACACGCTTCTAGAACTTGTAGCAGGAATTTGGTACATAATATTTTGAATAAGAACCTATGTTCGCAAATGTACTGCTTCCGTTCTACGACGGTTTCAGTTCAGATGTTTAACTCATCTACTTCTGCTTACGGAATTAAATCAGGCGTGATTCAGTACAGTTATTATGTAGCAATTCGAAAGGAAACATAACGAAACATCCATTTATCACTTAGGCACATCTGTTTGTATTAACACTTAAAAATTCCATGTTTACATTATTCGAACAAAAGGAACCCAGCATACTGTACGTATAGAACTGTACTCATGCGTTACAACAGCGGTTCGATGTGGCGACCACCAAAGTTGTTACAGACGTTGTACTTACGAAGAATGTCCTAGTACACACTCAACATCGCACCTGGTGTCTCGTCAGTCTCTAGTGCAGCGGCCAGAACTCGCGCCAGCAGATCTTCCTCTGGCTCTACAGGAGTCTCGTAAATTAAACTTTGCATGCGATCCCCCTAGAACTAGTCCACAGGAGTTAAATTCGGCGACCGCGGCGGCCACGCGGTTGGAACGCTATGGCCTACCCATCTTTCACCGTAACGCCTGTTAAGATGTCTGCGAACAGCACGTGGGATGTGAGGTAGTACACATTTCCTGTCTGACATTTGGTGGCACGGCTTCCAAGAACGGGTCCAATACTTTTTGTTGGAAGATCAAGTATGCAGGATCAGTCAGCTTGAGTGAAAGGCGATATGGCTCAATCAAAAGACAGTCCAGAATACCTACCCACACGTTAACACCAAACCACTGCTGAAATCTCAGAACATGCGTGGCACGAGAGTTTCCATCTACACAAACGTGGCTGTTTTGGGAATTCCTAATGAACTTACAATAATCTGTGAACAGAACTCGACTTGGAAACAGGGATGTGTCAATATAGCGGTGCACTTTGTAAGTGGTAGAGATACACTGTTCAGCCAGTTATGACCGCCGATCTACTATCGATATAAATAAGTCCAGCCGATAGCAGCGCCATCTGGCTAGTCAGACACACCCACTGTTGACGTAATATGAGTGAGCCTGCCCCCCGTGTGTAGAATGCGGAAGGCACGCGATCTATCTGAGTTTGACAGAGAGCAAATTGTGATGGCCCGAAGGCTTGCCACGAGCATTTCGTAAACTACACGACTTGCCGGGTGTTCGACACGTGGCAACACCAAGGTGAAATCACATCCAGACGCCGTGGGATTGGGTGGCCAGCCCTCATTACGGATGTTGGACGTCGTAGGCTGGGCAGGCTGGTAAAACAGGACAGGCGGTGAACTGTGGCGGGAATAACATCAGAGTACAAGTGTGTCTGAACACACAGTACACCGAACACTCCTAATGATGAGCCTCCGCAGCCGACGACCCATGCTTGTGCCAACTTCACGACATCGGCACCTACTACTGAAACGGTAACATGACCATCGGTATTTTCCATTGGAGCAGTGGCAGAGCGTCGCATGATCTAATGAATACCCATACCTTCTTCATCATGCTGATGGGTGGGTTTGAATCCGTTGTGTTCCAGGGTAACAGCTCCGTCACTCCTGTATTGCGGGATGGAGGCAAGCAGTTGGCGGCTCCATCATGCTCTGGGAAACATCCATGGGTCCAGTGGAGCTCGTGCAAGGCACCGTGACGGCGAAGGACTATCATACACTGGTTGCAGACCACGTACACACGTTCATGAAGATCATGTTTCCCGGCGGCAGTGCCAATTTTCAACGAGATATTACGCCATTTTACAAGGCGAACAATGTGATGGAGTGGTTCGAAGAACACAGTGGCGAGTACCAATTGATGTGCTGGCCCCTTGCCAGATCTGAATCCTGTCGAATACATCTGATGTGTGACTGAAAGTGGCGTCAGAGCGCATCGCTCTCTTCCCAAAATTCACGTGTATTAGGTGACTTGAGTGTGCAGATGTGGTGTAGACTCCCCCCAGTGATCTACCAGGGCGCCATTACTTCCACGCCACGAAGCATCGCCGCTGCTATCGGTGCCAAAGATGGACATACCGACTGTTAAGTAGGTGGTCTACTGTTCTGGCTGATCAGTGTAAATGTCCCTCATGCTGAACGTCTCAGTCGATACTGTGACTAACACCCACTGCACGCGCGATTGTTTGAGTACTAGATCACGGGTTCTCTTAAAAGCGATGCACTATATCTTGACATTCGGGCGTGCGGCGTTGCCGTGGGAACCACTGTCCTGCCTCCTCACGGTGAAGATACCTGTTTCCCAAAACCGCTGCATAACTTCAGCAGGAAGTTTGTGAGGGCGTGCTACGTAGCGGCAAACGTTCGTGATACAGCCGACTAGCACAGCTTCCGTTACAATGTGTTTCGCCATATACAAGAAGCATGTCTGTGTGTTCCGAAAATGTGTACCGAACCCTTTTTAATATATCGGAGACGCAAAAGCATCGAATAGATCTTGCAACAAGATAAACGTTGAAACTGCCTACGGGCAAGGTTATCCAAGGGAAACTAGTGTGAACAGATTCTACATGTTTGTGCATCGTGTAACTGAGGCCAGACAGGGAAATTAGCCCAGTATTCACCTGTTGGAGTGTGGGTAACCGCCTAAAATTCACATCCACGCTCGTCGGCGCACTGACGCTCGAAGTTAATGCTCCGTGCCGATTTTATCCAGTGCCAGCGCACTTCCGTGTCCCAGAAACGGCGCTTTAACTGCAAACATCTATCTGAGCGGGTCTTTAAGAAATTCTATGTTGCTTTTCACAAATGCAGAGAAAATGAATGAAAAAAATGATTGTGTCATTAAAGAAGCAGCGTAGCGCTACTTGATTATTCACATCGTTGTTGCGCGTTATTTTATTTGGATGTTTAGCTGACATTGTTGAACTGAAATAAAGCTGGAGACATGCGCGTTTCTTCAGCGTGATTAAATTCTAAAACAAAAATCATCCCCTTTATTTCATAATAATTCTTCAATTACTTAGGTTTCTTGATTTAGTTTTGAGGTGTATATTTAGCTGCCCAGAAAGGAATGCACCGAATATTTTTCCTACAACAATTCTTTGTTGAACATAATGAGAATTACACACACAAAAGAATGGTGTATTATATACAGGGTGTTTCAAAAATGACCGGTATATCTGAAACGGGAATAAAAACTAAACGAGCAGCGATAGAAATACACCGTTTGTTGCAATATGCTTGGGACAACAGTACATTTTCAGGCAGACAAACTTTCGAAATTACAGTAGTTACAATTGTCAACAACAGATGGCGCTGCGGTCTGGGAAATTCTATAGTACGATATTTTCCACATATCCACCATGCGTAGCAATAATATGGCGTAGTCTCTGAATGAAATTACCCGAAACCTTTGACAACGTGTCTGGCGGAATGGCTTCACATGCAGATGAGATGTACTGCTTCAGCTGTTCAATTGTTTCTGGATTCTGGCGGTACACCTGGTCTTTCAAGTGTCCCCACAGAAAGAAGTCACAGGGGTTCATGTCTGGCGAATAGGGAGGCCAATCCACGCCGCCTCCTGTATGTTTCGGATAGCCCGAAGCAGTCACACGATCATCGAAATATTCATTCAGGAAATTAAAGACGTCGGCCGTGCGATGTGGCCGGGCACCATCTTGCATACACCACGAGGTGTTCGCAGTGTCGTCTAAGGCAGTTTGTACCGCCACAAATTCACGAAGAATATCCAGATAGCGTAATGCAGTAATAGTTTCGGATCTGAAAAATGGGCCAATGATTCCTTTGGAATAAATGGCGGCCCAGACCAGTACTTTTTGAGGATGCAGGGACGATGGGACTGCAAAAGGGGCTTTTCGGTTCCCCATATGCGCCAGTTCTGTTTATTGACGAAGCCGTCCAGGTAAAAATAAGCTTCGTCAGTAAACCAAATGCTGCCCACATGCATATCGCCGTCATCAATCCTGTGCGCTATATCGTTAGCGAATGTCTCTCGTGCAGCAATGGTAGCGGCGCTGAGGGGTTGCCGCGTTTGAATTTTGTATGGATAGAGGTGTAAACTCTGGCGCATGAGACGATACGTGGACGTTGGCGTCATTTGGACCGCAGCTGCAACACGGCGAACGGAAACCCGAGGCCGCTGTTGGATCACCTGCTGCACTAGCTGCGCGTTGCCCTCTGTGGTTGCCGTACGCGGTCGCCCTACCTTTCCAGCACATTCATCCGTCACGTTCCCGGTCCCTTGAAATTTTTCAAACAGATCCTTTATTGTATCGCTTTTCGGTCCTTTGGTTACATTAAACCTCCGTTGAAAACTTCGTCTTGTTGCAACAACACTGTGTTCTAGGCGGTGGAATTCCAACACCAGAAAAATCCTCTGTTCTAAGGAATAAACCATGTTGTCTACAGCACACTTGCACGTTGTGAACAGCACACGCTTACAGCAGAAAGACGACGTACAGAATGGCGCACCCACAGACTGCGTTGTCGTCTATATCTTTCACATCACTTGCAGCGCCATCTGTTGTTGAAAATTGTAACTACTGTAATTTCGAAAGTTTGTCCAGCTGAAAATGTACTGTTGTCCCAAGCATATTGCAACAAACGGTGTATTTCTATCGCTGCTCGTTTAGTTTTTATTGCCGTTTCAAATATACCGGTCATTTTTGAAACACCCTGTACAAACCCTATTTTGCCACGCAATCTCCATCCCGTTCTATGGCCTTTCTCCAGCGCGAATTAAGAGCGTGTATGCCGTGTCGGTACTAATCCCTGAATATCCGAGAGTGCGTATAACTGCTTCCACACTTCCTTTGCTGATTGACAGATGCTGCGCCAACTGCCGAGTGGTAAACCGTCTGTCCTCGCCAATGACAACGTCGGCCGCTGCAACATGTAAAGTGTGACAGCCGTGGATGGATACCCCGACCACTGCAAATCGCGAAGCTCCGCCGAACAGCCTTCTGATGACCTCACCCTCCGTGAACGGCGACTAACTGTACTTCTGTCGACAGCAGATTAGACTTTGCACAAGCGTTTATGAATATTGCCCACATCTTCTTTCACTGCAGTGAGAAATTCAATGGCGGCGCGTTGCTTGTAACTTACAGTATGTGATCAAAAGTATCCGGACACCCCAAAAACATACTGTTTTCATATTAGGTGCACTGTGCTGCCCCCTACTGCCAGGTGCTGCATGTCAGCGATCTCAGTAGTCATTAGACATCAAGAGAGAGCAGGGTGGAGCACTCCGCGGAATTCACGGACGTCGAACGTGGTCAAGTGATTGGGTGCCACTTGTGTCATACGTCTGTACGCGAGATTTCCACACGCCAAAACATCCCTAGGTCTACTGCTGCCGATGTAGTAGTGAAGTGGAATCGTGAAGGGATACGTTCAGCACAAAAGCGTACAGGATGACCTCGTCTGTTGACTGACAGAGATCGCCGACAGTTGAAGAGGGTCGTAATATGTAATAGACAAAGATCTATCCAGACCATCACACAGGCATTCCAAACTGCATCACGATCCACTGCATATACTTTGACAGTTAGGCGGGAGGTGAGAAAACTTGGATTTCATGGTCGAACGGCTGCTCATAAGCCACACATGACGTCGGTAAATGCCAAACGGCGCCTCGCTTGGTGCAAGGAGGGTAAACATGGACGAATGAACAGTGGAAAAACGTTGCGTGGTATGACTAATCACGGTACACGATGTGGCGATCAGATGGCAGGGTGTGGGTATGGCGACTGCCCGGTGAACGTCATCTGCCAGCGTGTGTAGTGCCAACAGTAAAATTCGGAGGCAGTGGTGTTATGGTGTGGTCGTGTTTTACATGGAGTGGATTTGCACCTCTTGTTGTTTTGTGTGACACTGTCACAGCACAGGCCTACATTGACGTTTTAAGCACCTTCTTGTTTCCCACTGTTGAAGAGCAATTCGGGGATGGCGATTGCATCTTTCAACACGATCGAGCATCTGTTCATAAGGCACGGCCTGTGGCGTAGTGTTTCACGACAATAACATCTCTTTAATGGACTAGCCTGCACAGAGTCCTAACTTGAATCCTATAGCACACCTTTGGGATGTTTTGGAACACTGTCTTCGTGCCAGGCCTCTCCGATCGACATCGATACCTCTCCTCAGTGTAGCAGTCCGTGAAGAATGGGCTGCCATTCCCCAAGAAACCTTCCAGCATCTGATTGAACGTATGCCTGCGAGAGTGGAAGCTGTCATCAAGGCCAAGGGTGGGCCAACACCATTTTGAATTCCGGCATTACTGATGGAGGGCGCCACGAACTTGTAAGTCATTTTCAGCCAGGCGTCCGGATACTCTATATCACCTAGTGTACATTATCTATAGACGCCATTTTGAAATAGTCCTGCAGCTACGCTATCGGTTGGATATAACGGAAACTTGACGTGCTCACTCAGGAGATTTCAAATAATACATTTGTAACGTTTCGCATTCGTAACATTGTTTTCGGCTGAGAAAAAAATGCCGTACAAAACTTATTGGGCAACCCTTGTATCAATACGAGAATGTTGTTAAAATAGCATTCAACGTATATGTGCGTGTGGTTGACGTATTACGTACTCATATTAGTTTCTTACTTTCCGCGTAGAACAAGATTTAAAATGACGTTGAGCAGATGTGACCCGTCCCCCCACCTCTTCCATCGCCTTCCACATCCCTGCAATAGCAGGGCTCTGGTTGTCACTCCGTCCTGGCAGTGCGGCGCAGGAAGTGACAAGCAGCGGGTGTGCGCGAAAGCTTAAAAACTGTACGTCCAGTAGGTCACAACCTCGTACTGTCAGAATCATGACACCAATTTTTGCGTGGGATCGAAATCTGTGGCTGATATCTTGCAATAGTGCTGTTTTTTCTGCTTAAAATTGGAGGTTTAGTTGGTGATGATTCTGGGGAAGAGCGGTTCACGGAATACGTTTGCTTGAGCAGAGACAGAGTAGTTAAACAAGCAATCAGTTATGCATAAATGAAACAGAGCGAGATGTTGCTACTACCGGGAATCAGATGGCTTTAGTGAAGACGCCAAACTGTAAGCTTACACCATGGAGTGAAGGAGATCATCACCCCGAACGGTTGTAGACGCTTCAGTCCGGAACCACGTGGCTGCTACGGCCGCAGGTTCGAATCCTGCCTCGGGTATGGATGTGTGTGATGTCCTTAGGTTTAATTAGTTCTGAGTCTAGGGGACTGATGACCTCAGATGTTAAGTCCCATAGTGCGTAGAGCCATTTTAACCATTTTTTTGTTAATCAACAAAAATTGAACCCTTAAACTGAAACAGAACGTCTTCTTTAATTCCAGCTTGCTAATTTTACGAAAATAAATTGAAATTAGATACAGAAATGCGAAGAAGTTAGTGACGAACCTTCGGAAAGAACGTCGCGTTATTTTTAAATAAACTGTCGTGCATTGAAAACATACGCATTTCATTCAATTATGAACTCGATGTCAGCAATTTATTTCGTTACTTACATTTACATAGATGACATGATGGTGACGTATAACACTTTTCAATTATTAGTAACGTTATTAATGTCCCACAGGACTGAAGACGATGCATTCAATTATGGACACGATGTCAGCAATTTATTTCGTTACTTATATCTACATAGATGACATGATGGTGACGTATAACACCTTTCAATTATTAGTAACGTTATTAATATCCCACAGGAATGAAGACAATGTTGGATTGTAACAACTTACACGCACGTATGTGAACAGAGGCATTATTATATATCAAGTGGTAATAAAACACCTGCGGGAGAAATTGCCATCGTTGCGCCACGAATGACTGTCTGCCAAGTCAAAGATGATCGTTTTTACAATAACAGATAAACCGGGATTCCACATTTTACTTAAAGAATATCCCTTGCCTTTTCATATAACATTATCTGCTGGTATAATTTTATTAGCGTACTACCTCAGTTCTAAATCTTTAACCGAATCAAGGAGAGCTTTAATTTTAGTTGGCGGAATTCTTTTTTAAAACACCACTTACCTTTGAAGATACTTTGAAGATATTATCAACAAATATTGACACAAGACAATTGCGGAACTGAAGTGGAGCATCGTGAGAAGAGGGTACGTGTTCCAGGTGTACCGCGGACGCAGCTCTGCTGTCATATCGCTGAATACTGACAATTTCTAATGCGACTCACTGTATAAAATATATATTATTAATTAAGAATTTGATATTTTTAATTAGAATGAATCAATTTTCCTCCACTTTGGTTATAGCAGTTTTCCTCTTTTGACTGGTTAGTATGGAGCCGAATGCGCTGCAACGAGCGCAGGATTGCACAGTTGATCGTTATCGAGAACAAATTTTGAAATAGTCTGTAGTAGTGACTGAAATAAACTCGTCTCCGAACTGCAGGCTCTGTGATTTCGAACCATAAACTGAGAATATCCACCGTACCACATAAATATTCTTTGAGGGGAAAAAGACATGTAGTCATCCGATACGAGAATAATTGTTCGAAGAGGCAAGTAGTCACTGCTACTGACTATTTCAGAATTTTTTTTTCGCCTTCTTTTATGGAGACCTTTATTGGTATCTTCCTCGATAGTCCACAACTATCGCTACAATACTCTTAAAATGTCAAACTGACGATCCCAGTGCCGTAATAACGGGCAAGTCTCGCTTCTTGATCGAATCAGATCAGAATACATCATAATTCATTCCTTAATCCCATAATGGATTTCAAACAAATAACAGGCCTCAGAGAGAGCAATATGCGTTGAGCACGAAAGACCACTACTGCGCAGGCAATAGTTACTCTGGAAAGCGGAAAATTTGTACTACAAATATTGTGTAATATAACTGGGAAACGTGTATCGCTTTTTAGCGAGTGTCTGCAGTATGTCTTCAGCCGTTATTCGCGTGTTTAGCTCTGCTATTGGAGTGCTGTGTAAGTAGTAGAAGTTTCGTGCGAGGAGTTGGGCTGTCTGTGTCTAGGGTGTGAAATGGCTGACTCTGTTGAGATTGTCTGGAAGAGGGCTTATTGTAGTGTGATGCGCGATACGTAGAGGGGTTGTTTCTGGACAGCCCGTGGAATGATTTACAATACTTCTCAGAGTTTGTAGGTGTTTCGTTTAGTTTAGTGCATGTCACGTGCCAGTCCCGACGTCGTTTAGCGTGTGAGTAACTGCGAACATGACGCTGGATCATGCCCCGTTCTCTTCTGCTCCATTTACACGGGGTGTCCGAGGAGAAATGATGAGTATTCATGGATATGACAGGAACGCACACAGGAAGCAAAAAAATTCATATGGACATATGCCGTATTCTGAGTCGTTTCCGATGTAGAATGCATTTAACAGAGTTGGTTTTGGACTAGTCGCGCGCACGTCTTACCGACCCTACCTCTTCGACGTTTTTTATTGTAGTCCACAGATCCTTTCAACCTATTTGTTCAGGATGTCACTCAACCATTAAATTAGCCCGTTGAATGGGCCTGTGAGTTGTGATGAAGTAGAGTCAGGTATTGAGGACGTACCAGAGAGAAGCATCTGTTAACTGTTTGTACACGTGCTGGCTAAAATGCCACACATCTATACTAATGAAGAATAGGCAGATATGGTGTTTGTCACTTCTGCGACGGTAGTGCTCCTGCTGTCGAAGAATACCATCGGCGCATTTCGACACGTCGAATTCCTGACCATAGAGGGTTTACGAGCAATGTCAGCATATTACGTGTAACACGGTTCTATCAAGTTCCCATCTTTCTTCTGAACATGTAGTCCAACAACCTGTGCAGGAACAGCAACACACTGTTGAAATGGTGCAGTGTAGTCCTACGACCAACACACGTCGACTTTCTACACGTATCAGTGTCCCGCTGTGTGTTAAGGGGGCACGTTAATGGAAAAAACATTGTGAAAAAGATGCACCAAGCCCACAATTCTGAAGATGCGGCAATGAAATTTTGAAGCATACTTTGCATCAAATTAACACGTTTACTGTTAAGTTCCTTGGATTACATAGATTTAACTTTTCTGTTATTTTTCTCAGAAACAGTTCCACAGTTTTCTACAAAAATTTCTTTGTTTAATCTTTTTGCAGTTTAAAGCTCAATCTAGCGCTTTTTCTTACGTCGCCCCATCATAAGGCTTCAGATCTCTACTTGAGGTCCTCTTTCCCTTCAAGGCTTCTGGTTTCTTGTTTTCTGCCTTCTTTCCATTGCCACGAAACCAGTAGTGGTACGGTAATAAAGGACCAAAACACAGCTGAAGCTATTATTAGTACCCAAGATGTATATTGTAATGTTTACTAACTGTTGTACACGAGTAAATCTGACCGTGTGTGAAAATAAATGACGATGTACGTGAAGTGTGTTCCACCTCAAACGCAATTCGGCGTAAGGCATATGAAGTTATTTCTTTCAAATGATCATTCCTGTCATATCCCTGAATATTGGCCATTCCTCCGGGGCACCCTTGAATACTTTCCTCGCCGCGTCACTTGCCCACATTCAGTCCCGGGCTGGACAGCTGGACACATTGTTTCGGCCCGTCAGCGTAGGGGGTAGTGCTGTTAGAAAATACGGCACAGCACTGGCCGCCGCCCCATGGATCCGCAGTGCGTGCCGCTCCGTGCGTGGGGTGCGTGCGAAGCGAGGCGCCACAGAGTACTTGCTGTGGTCCGTCTGCTGTCGCTGCGGCGTCGCGGCGCTCGGTGTGTCAGCGCTGTGTTGTGCTGTGCTGTGCTCTGTGGGGTTGTGCCCCCTCGCTATCGATCGCCGGCTTACCACTGGCAAACGGAACGCCACGGCGTGGGGGCCACACATTCCCGCACTTGCCTGCTGTCCCCGTCCACGACAGCCGTGACGCAAAAAAAAGAAAAAAAAAAGAGGAGACTGCCTCCCGCTTCCTTCCTCCCTCCAACCAGTGCGGTTCTTCCTCACGCGGGACGTATTTCTCATTCTGAAACACTCCAAAAGTGGTTTCCAAGGCAGTGATGGACGCTGTAATGTAATCGAGCCAGGAATCCTACGATACCACAGCGTATCAATATCTTCGCTTACATAAACAACAGTTCACATATACATCTACACACATACTCCACAAGTCACAATACGGTGCGTGGCGGAAAGTACTCTGTACCATTACTTATGATTTCCTTTCACTCGCCGGCCGCGGTGGCCGTGCGGTTCTAGGCACTGCAGTCCGGAACCGCGGGACTGCTACGGTCGCTGGTTCGAATCCTGCATCGGGCATGGATGTGTGTGATGTATTTAGGTTAGTTAGGCTTAAGTAGTTCTAGGTTCTAGGGGACTGATGACCTAAGATGTTAAGTCCCGTAGTGCTCAGAGCCATTTGAACCTTTCACTCGCAAACAGAGCGAGGGAAAAACGACTGTCTGCAGAGAAGCGCCAAAGAAACTGGTGTAGGCATGCGTATTCAAATACAGAGATACACTATGTGGTCAAAAGTATCCGGACACCTGGCTGAAAATGACTTACAAGTTCGTGGTGCCCTCCATCGGTAATGCTGGAATTCAATATGATGTTGGGCCACCCTTCGCCATGATAAAAGCTTCCAGTCTCGCAGGCATACGTTCAGTCACATGCTGCAAGGTTTCTTGGGGAATGGCAGCCCATTCTTCGCGGGGTGCTGCACTGAGGAGAGGTATCGATGTCGATCGGTGAGGCCTAGCACGAAGTAGGTGTTCCGAAACATCCCAAAGGTCTCCTATAGGATTCAGACTCTGTGCAGACCAGCCCATTAAAGGGATGTTATCGTCTTGTAATCAGTCCACCACACGCCATGCCTTATGAACAGATGCTCGATCGTTCATAACGGGAAAACTTCAAGAGAGATTTTAATGTTAGAAGAGTAGGTAGTGGCTACAATTCCAATACAGTTGTCAAAGTGTTCATCAGTCAGTCTGTTTCAGTACTTATCTTTTGTAAATGAAGTCTCAGTTCTGCTTTATTCTTGCCTAATGGTTTTAAAAGAGTTCATTGTCGAGCATTAAGTTTTGATTTTAGCTGCCTTGCCTTTTGTTTCGTTAGAGCCGAATCCAGTGGGAAATCCTTTTCAGTCTCTTAGTGAACGCTTTTGAAGATTCGTTCGACGTTCCGTTTCTTCACAACTGATACATTTGCATAGCACAGTAAACAAAGAATTTGTCCTTTACCTATGTAAAGAAGCAATCGATTTCCCATTCGGAATGGAAGTGATAAGTTTTTTTTATTGAATACGCCATCATTATAACAAACCTATCTTTGTATTTATGAGTAAATCACACTATCCACATTAACAAATGTCTGTTAAATACGCGGAAAATACAACACGCACAACCTCACGCATATACACTCAACTTTGAGGGGGGACAATGTAGTAATCTTGACTGGCAGTGGCGGTTGCACGGGAGAAACAAGCAGTTGTTGCCGTGAGCGAAGTCTGAGATCAATGGAAGCGCACAGGTTAGCCAACATGAACGTTACCGCGATCTTCCGAAAATGTCTCAGCGAGTTAATAGTAACGGCTTGAAGTCACAGTCATGAGCTAAGACTCAGACAGAAGAGTCCGATCAGAAGTGTGATGTCTGTCTCGCGGAAATTCCCTCGGGTCCTAACATGAGCTCTGTTTTTAGCGGAATTAGGTAGCAGCAGTATCTTTCCTGAAGATGATTGACAGGTGTATCGTGCGAAACATCGAGTGATACTTATTTTAGGATGTGGCAGCAATCTCTGGCAGACTACCAAACATTATTACGACGAGAAAGGCTACGCAGTCAATTTCCGTCTCCTTTAGTAACTGCAGCAGGCCTTAAACAAGGCGGCGTAGCGAACCTCGTCATCCCTACCAATGATGATTAATATCTCCTTAGTTAATGTTAGCAAACTACTTCATTTCCTGCACGCCTAAGAGCTATTAGATTTACCATGTGCTATTTTCCTACCGAGGTCTTCAAAGAGTGGGGCCACAGACAATCCAAAAAACAATAATTCTATTATGTAAACCTCGCTTGCAAAGTTATTTTTATTACAAATAACACGTTTCTCCCGGTTAGGGCTTCCTCAGAGTTTTCTAAGAGCAGGGCTTTAATCATATAGAATTACAAACTAAGGAGCACTGTTCTAAGCTGCGCTAAATTTTAAAAAATTATTTTAAAATTAAAAAACAAATTAATTAACATTTACGGAAGGCTGTCAAAACAACGTATATCGCCGGTTAATAGGGCGATTAGTCAGAACGATGCTGAGAAAGATCTAAAGGAAGAACTGTCGAACAAGATACACTGGATCGAAACCAAGTGTATAAACTTAAATGGAACAACACTGGGAAAAACGACTTTGTGCTATCTATTTGAAAGTACAAATAATTTGCTCCCAGTTCTTTTCCTTGTTTGCCAAATGCGTTGTTTCGATTTCAATACTCTGATTTCTTTTACGCATATTTTGTTTATGTTTTCTGTGCACCCATTGGTAGCATTATGGAATCTTTTATTGTTTTATATGTAAACATTAGCTTATACATTATTCCTTATTCCTTGTGTTCGGGTTCATTTCTAACCATCCTGAATATTTATCCTATACGTTATTATGCATTGTTAGCTAAGACATTGCCTAATGACTTTTACTTATTGCCTGTAGCAACTTTTTATAGTCTTACGCCTGGATTAGATAAAGTTTTACCGACACTAGCGCCTTCTGTTGACGTACCCCCCACCTCCACCCCCCCCCCCCCCCTACTTGTCCCGTAAACAGGGCTTTCCTCTGCACTCTGATTTACATGTGGCCGTCTATTACACCGTTTACTCTACTGCTCTCCAGGTTCATTCCAAGTATATGCGGGTCTACGCTGCGCTGCGTCTATTGCATGTTACCCCACCGCCCCCCCCTCATAAATTTTCGCTGATTTTTATCTTTCAAAGTTTTGTTTTGTCACAGTTTATCTTCTTCGACGGTTCTTCCTATAGGCGGTTTGTTAGCATCGCTCTGACTAATTGCCCTCCCAGCTGGTGATATGCATTGCTTTGATAACCTTTCTGGAGCGTTAATTTACTTTTTTTAATTTTTTAAAATAATTCGTTAAAATTTAGTGCAACTAAGAACCATCCTCCTTAATTTGTAATTTTATATAATTACATCGTTGCTTTTAGAAAAATCTCAGGAAGCATTAACCAGACGAAACGCGTAATCTGTAATAAAAACAACGTTGCTACCGAGACTCTCTCTTTATACAATTATGTAAACAAGTTGCTGTACCAATCAGCCTATCATGAAATGGAATAAAAAGCATAACTCGCGCTTGAGTCAGTAAAAACGAAGGAAGTGAGGCTAGGATTTTAACATCAAGTCGGCAACGCAGTCGTTAGAGACGGAACATAACCTCGGAGTGGGGGGAGAAGAGAGAAGAAATTCGGCCGTGCGCTCTTGAAGGGAACCATCCCGGCATTCGCCTCAAGTGTTTTAGGAGAACCACGGAAGACGTAAGTCAGTATGGTCGGAAAGGGATTTGATGCACCAACACTGTGGGCTGATCACTGCAACGACTCTCTCTCTTTGTCGAGCACAGAGTCAATGCAAAGAGGACACAGTTATCTCTAATCGTAACCCTCAATCAAATAATAGGAATGGCGCAGAAAGCTACGTTAATAAAAAGAATTACAGGTTCGAATTACCACGTCGCACCGTAGAACCGATACCAGAAGGTGGACATTCTCCACTACGGCGGTAGGTCTGTGTACTTTATTCTGGGGTAGACAAAAACAAAGACACACCAGCAATGATACCTGGGGTAAGGCTACTGAAGTTCACTTTGGACACGATTTTGAGAACAATACTGGTGGGATGGGTGTCAGATGTGAGATTTGGAGAAAGCAGCATACTTTTAGGTAAAAACGGAATCCTTATAGGATCTGTTTATTGTCCGCCTGTCTGTCTGTCTGTCTATCCCACCGTTAAGAAACATTTATCTCAGGAAAGGGTAGAGCTATCAAGGTGAAATTTATGTCAGATACCAAAGTCTACAGTCCTCTGGCAATATAAAAAACTTTAAGTTTCTACGTCACTGCAATCAAACGATAGGACTATTTATGTCGCACACTTTGAGTGTTGCAAACTCACTCATCAAAAACTGTAGCATACTTCCTGTTGACCTAGAACTATGATATTTTGCAGGAAGCAAGGTTCCACAAAATATGTAAAGAAAAAAATGCTAATTACTAATTTTTAATTATTTCACACGAAAAAAATAATTGGCGCTTTTATCCGACCCCGTTATCACAGGAATGGGTAGACCTACCAAGTTGAAATTTATGCCGTATACTAAGGTCTGTTGGCTCTTGGCGGTGTAAGAAATTTAAGCTTGTAAGTCAATGCAGTCAAAAGATACGGCCGTTTATGTCACGTATTTTAACATCTTGCCATTATCGATGTCGATAACAGGCAAAAATCGTCGAAATTCTCGATTCCCGGGATATGTATAATTTTTATGGATCCCTGTGTGCGCGAGTCCTGCTGACTCTTATTTGGACTTTTTTCATACCCTGACGACAGGTTCCACGTGTAGCAGCATTCGACATGCTAACAGGTCAACGGTCTAAACAAACTCGATGGAATAATAACGAAGGCCGAGCACGCGCCATCGAACTGTTTAAAGCGCTTGGCCCCTGTACCGCGGTCTCCTTGACCGGAAGAAAACCGTCGTGCGCTCCTGACATTACCTGAGGGCGGTGTGGAAACACCGCTACCCTGGCGATGATGGATTCTAGGCGGTCATGAGGTTTTCAGAGGTTGGCAGCTCTACTGGCCGAAGACAGCAGATAAATACGGATCTTCAGTTGAGAAACTACGAGAGGGTTTCTTCTTTAGTTTGTGCTTGGGTTTCGTGCTCGCAAGATTTCGTGAAGGAATCTAGCAAAAAACTTCCGTCGCTTTCATTGGCCATGGGATAGAACCTGATGTTGCGATCTAGCAGTTAGGGTGTCTGTTGTTCAAGTTGCACAGACATCTGCATCAGAGTGATACAGTGCATGCCATCATGTTTAAATCGTATTCTTCCACAGTAACCATGTCAGTAGAACAGTTGACTTCATGCATTGATTACCAGATGGAGCTGCATCAAAACAAAAATGAATGAATATTATTTAACATTTAGTAGCGACTAGAAACATAGCTTACAAGGGAACCTCCCCATCGCACCCCCCTCAGATTTAGTTATAACTTGGCACAGTGGATAGGCCTTGATAAACCGAACACAGATCAATTGAGAAAACACGAAGAAGTTGTGTGGAACTGTGAAAAAATAAGCAAAATATACAAACTGAGTAGTCCATGGGTCACATATGCAACACCACGGGGTTCGTGGGTTCAGGAGCACCATGGTCTCGTGGTAGCGTGAGCAACTGCAGATGAAGTGGTCAGAGGTCCTTGGTTCAAGTCTTCCCACAAGTGAAAATTTTACTTTCTTTATTTTTGCATAGTTATTATCTGTCCGTTCGTTCATTGACGTCTCTGTTCACTGTAATAAGTTTAGTGTCTGTGTTTTGCGGCCGCATCGCAAAACCGTGCGATTAGTAGACTAAAGGACGTGCCTCTCCAATGGGAACGGAAAACATTTGATCGCAAGGTCATAGGTCAACCGATTCCTCCACAGGAAAACACATCTGATATATTCTATACGACACTGGTGACGGCATGTGCGTCACATGACAGGAATATGTTGTCGACCGACCTAACTTGTACACTTGGCGAATGGGTAAAAAGACTCTTCTACCTTGCCCGATTTAGGTTTTCTTGTGGATGTGATAATTACTCCCAAAAAAGTGATGAAAACATAAGAGTTTGTCACATAAACTGGAAATAAAAAATTAAAATTTTCACTCGATTGAAGATTTGGGCCAAGGACCTTTCGTTTCGCATCTGCTCACGTTACCACGAGACCACGGAGCTCCTGCTGTCCCAGCGTCCTTGATGTTACCTATCTTCCCATGATCTACTCAGTTTGTATATTTTGCTTTTTTTTTCTCAGTTCCACACAACTTCTTCCTGTTTTCTCAATTGATCTGTGTTCAGTTTTTCAAGGCCTATCCACTGTGCCAACTTATAATTAAATCTGAGGGGGGTGCGATGGGGAGGTTCCCTTGTTAGTTAAAACTTTCACATCGAACTAAATAAAATAAACTTAGGACACTATTTTATTTCTAAAGAATAGATTTCAGCTATCAGTCGTCCTTTTGAAATTTTATTGGCAGATCTAGATTTCAGCTAGAAACTAGCCATTGTCAATGTACTCTCATTTTTGATCAATGCATGTAATGCCTGTTGGTCGAGCTTCATTCACAGTACACTGAATGCTCAATGAACTGTGGATGAAGCTCGACCAACAGGCATTACATCCATTGATCAAAAATGAGAGTACATTGACAATGGCTAGTTTCTAGCTGAAATCTAGATCTGCCAATAAAATTTCAAAAGGACGACTGATAGCTGAAATCTATTATTTACAAGTCAATGTAACAGTCGCCGCGTGCAACTGCCTTCCGAATGGAAGGTAACCTGATACTATTTTATTATTTTACCATACTCTGCCTGTTGTTTTCCTGTTTCATTTCCATGCATTTACATTTCTACAAATTGCGACTTCAACTGACGGTTATTCGGCTGAGTATTTGCTCTCTAACCAACATTCCATACGAGTCAACCAGTTGTGAATTCACCTGATGTTGTTCGCACTTTAGACAACTGGCCATACACGGCTTCATTTAAAAGGAATGCCTCGATAATGTCTTACGGTCGAGCAGCAGACGTCTGCTTTCAAACCTAGCAGCTAGCTCACTGCAAATAATAACCTGAAACTGTTATCCTGCAGTCATATTGTCCATGCATTGGCTAGCATTGGGAATTAATAAAATAAACGGAAATATAAAAGATAAATGAATAATTTAAAAAAAAAGGTGTTCTACTCTAACGTCTGCAATTGGTATAGACAACATGCAAAATTATGTTGAACAACGTGTATTCAGTAAAGTCTGAAATAAACGGAAAGTGGTCTTGCGATATCCAACTAAAATACAGACAGAAAACATGCTTATCGAATGTAATAAATTTGTGTTGATAATGTTACGAGAATGGTAGCAGAATCTCCAAGCTAAGTAGTCATCCAAGACGTGTGAAAAATCAAGTCTTTTTCGTGATCGCAATACACCAAATATTCGCCAGCTCAAATTAATTCAGAGTTCAGCGTGACAATAACAGACGATAGATAACGAATAGAAACTCATACTCTCTCTATTCTCAACTTCGTAAATGAGTCGGAGAAAGAGTTCTGCATTGGTGCACATTCAAACCCTGTGAAAATTAAGTCCTTTTAGAAGTTAAAGAATTGTAACGGCTATTTACCGCCCAGAACGTGTCACCCACACGACCAATTGACACACGATATCACAAACCTTCTTCAAGAACGAACGTGAAGGCGTCCAGTATCACACCCTTAAGCTCTTCACTCGAAAAGTGGGCATCTCCACTTGACTTCAGCTGAATGAATGAATGTCGCGTGACTAGCGCCTCCCGCGGTTGACCGTTCGATGGGTGCAAGTCTTTCGACTTGACGCCACTTCGGCGACTTGCGCATCGATGGCGATGAAATGCTGATGATTAGGACAACACAACACCCTGTCCCTGAGTGGAGAAAATCTCCGACCCAGGTAGGGTTGACATTCTGTCACGCTGACCATTTTTTTTTCCTGGGCGGACGTCACATGACATCTGTTCAAGTTGATCGTTCATTCCTTTACTCGGTTTTTTATTACAGAGGACAATCGGCCCTCTGAACGAACACGCTGAACTACCGTGCCGGCTCCACTCAGCTACCGGGTGCGGACGACTTAAGCTATGTTCTCAACAGTCTTCTTCTCCATAGGCTGTGTGGTGTCACCGCCAGACACCACACTTGCTAGGTGGTAGCTTTTAAATCGGCCGCGGTCCGTTAGTATACGTCGGATCAGCGTGTCGCCACTGTCAGTGATTGCAGACCGAGCGCCACCACACGGCAGGTCTAGAGAGACGTCCTGGCACTCGCCCGAGTTGTACAGACGACGTTCATAGCAATGGTTCACTGACAAATACGCTCTCATTTGCCGAGACGATAGTTAGCATAGCCTTCAGCTACGGCATTTGCTACGGCCTAGCAAGGCGCCATAGCATTTGATAATTAATATTGTGAAGCTTGTACAGTAACGAGAGATGTTCTACAATTGTGGATTAAAGTTAAGTATTACATCCACTACGTACTTTATTTGCTACTATACATTCCCTTAACTGTTCCAGACCTCACGCCAGTCTGCGTGTAATTAAACGCGTGCCTCCTCTAGCAACACGGTGTTGGCTCTTCTGCCAACACTTCAGGCTGAAGGCCGTCTCCACCAAAAATGCATCGTTCGTATATTCCACAGACAGGATTTGACTCAATCTGACCACTTCTGGTACTAAACTAACATATTACAACAGTATTTAAATGAAGAAATGTTATAAACATTCGATAACACTCAGACCACGCACAATAAATATAAATAAAAAGTTGTTTATAAATAAATAAACCAGCATTCCTGCGCAAGTGCGCTCGCGTTAAACGACAACAAATTGCCGTTAAATATTGTTTAAACAATTATTTACTTCTGTTTGGTGGAAACGTGTTTTGGCACTCTTTATAATAGTGGTGTCAGCTAACACATGCAATTGACCACTTCTTAAATCACCGTGATCTTGTATTAGCAATTGCAATCAATAGTTAAATAAATAGCTGGCAAAAATGCAGAAAAAGCGGAACACCTTGAACGACTAGAGGTAGGACGTCCATATTCACAGGACATGCAGATTAGTACGTTCTGCAGAAATGGTCAGCGTCTGCACCATGTCGGCAAATGGGTTCAAGATCGATATCTATGTCGCGGAGCAGACTTGCAGGACGCTTCACAGACGTAAGAGCGAACGTTCCGTCAAATCAGCGAGTGTAGAAGAGGGTGCATTAATGGCGTGAGAGAATGTGATGCATCAATACGGGAAATTGCTGCTCGTGTGGGAGGAAGTGTTTCGGTAGCGCAACGGGTGTGTGCAGAATGGTTCACGGAAGGCGTAGAATACGATGCGGATCAGGTCTCACCATACACCCCCCACCCCACCCCCCCGTCCCTCCGAGAAGATCGACACCTCATCCGAATGGCATTGCAGGAGAGATCTGCATCCTCCTTGGCTCTAGTGGAACAGTGGAACACATCGTACGCTATTAGGTGTGACAGAGGTGGTTGCTCTGGGTACTGATTTCTCAGTATCTATGCACCCAAATTGCGTGAAAATGTTATCACATGTCAGTTCTAGTATAATATATTTGTCCAATTATTACCCTTATCATCTGCATTTCTTCTTGGTGTAGCAATTTTAATGACCAGTAGTGTAATTTAGACAGAGATAAGTGGTTGAATTTTCTCATTATGAGAGTATTGAAGGGTGATTTGTTTTAACTGTTAAAACCATATAAAAGCCAAGATGGCACAAAATATTTTGTATTTCTTATGTACCATACTTGTATCATATAACAAGCATCTGTGACCAGTATGTATATGGTCATGGCCTTTTGGACAAGGTGTTGTGTGTTTTTAAATATTTTAGCGATGACAAACGCAATGTGCTGAGTTTTATCCACTTGACGTCTTCTGCATGAGGTTCCGCGTAAAATGAACATGTTTTACTACAAAAAAAATTTTAAGACCTAAAGATGACAGCTGAGACTGTTGAAACAGGTTGTCTCGAATAAAACATATTTTGTGCGATCTTGGGTTTTGAATGGTTTTAGCAGATGCATGGGTTTCAGGGATGAGAGCTATAGTGCGGTGCCAACATCTGGATATTGTTTTTTGACATCGCTTGCAGCATTTTAAAGTACATTGTGAAAATAGTTAGTCACTATAATTATTAACATTTGTAGTTTTAAAGATATTGAAAATTTAAATGTTTCATTGGATGCGCCTCATTTATCTGAGGTTATAGATCTATTCATATTTGCTTTTTTATCTAACGATGATTTATTCTCGGATTTATAAGAGCTGTAAGAAGCCACCTTTCAGACTGTGTGAAATTCCACCATTACTGGTGCGTCACCCATCCTCTTACGCGAACGACCGCCGTCCAAATTCCCCAAACCTGGTTTAACCCACTTCCTGTTTCTCGCTGCACGTTAGAAGGGTCGGTGGGGCAGTTTATTACTCTGAGATTTATTCCACCTGACTACCACTGAACGCTAGAATGTGATACAACATGAGTTGCATATTATTATTAATGTATCGGTGCCAGTGGTTAGTCACAAAGACTGTATTAAATCTGGCGCGCAACGGGCCAACGTCCACCTAACATTTGTTACATGTCGTAAGCACCACAGACGACGACCTTTATATTTGTCGAAGACGTTTGGCTCTCAAAGATAGTCCTGCTCTCCCGCTCTCGATGCTACTCACTGTAAGCAATCTGGGGAAACAACAAATCAACCAAGTGATTTTGTAATGAAAAACGTGTTGCAGCAAATAACAAGACGGACCTACTTTGATAAATAAAGTATAATTCAGGGGCGCAGTGTCCTCCAATAGAGCACATGTTACAACTGCAAGGGATTGCTACTATAGTAATGTTTGGCACCTGTAATTAATCTGAGAGCACACAAATGACAGAGTATCAGGCTAACATCTTCCCTTACGCACCTTATGATGACACATCTCCCATTTACGTTCATAAAATATATTCATAATTTAATCAGGCTCTATCCTTCAGAACAGTGCAATATACGTTAGCCCCTTCTAGAACAACCTGTCTTCTCTTTATTTACATAGAATTTAGATACCGATTTCAGTCAGAGTTAAACAACTAATTTTGCACTGCCACGTGGAAGCTCTAATGATGCACTACAAGAAACACTCTCTCGCCTGAACATTACCACATTACAAATCACTCGAGCGTTCTGATACCGGAACGGTATTACTAGGCTGAGATCGTTATAGAAGGTACTAGAAAACTATCATTTTCCCGCGCAACTGGCACTTCCATCTACATTCGGCCAACAGATGCCTTCCCGCTCGAAATGACTCAGAGCCTTCTATACCGATCTTCCGATGTATGCCTGCCCACTGCCTTATGCATACTGTGGTGTGCGTACTGTAAGACCTTCGGTACACACACCATCAGATTATTTGACTTGTCGCTCTAACGAAGTAGGCGAGTGTCAGCAATATGTCTCGTGGTCTCATCGTGGCGTGTTTATCTTCTGCCGTTAGGTCTGACGATAGAAATGCCACTTGCACGCTTAGAGTAGCAGATTGACGGTGACCAACTTTAAACAGAACTTGATCCATTCTCACACACATTTATTAAAATAATAACAAGCATAAAAATTACTTAACTTGGTTCTGGATGCTATTTACAATTGAAAATCTGAAGTTCCTTTGGTATTGGTACGTTAATCTTATTCTCACATGTATCGCTGATACTTATAAAAGTGTCTATACATTTATCTTCATGGCTATGTACAGGAATATGGTAATCTTATTAGGGGCAGACTGAAACTTGACTATAGACTGGTACAGACAAATGTACAACTCGTACAGACTGGTACAGACTATTGAAGACTGGTACAGACTGGTGCAGACAAATGCAGACTGACTAATCGAAGGTCTGTACACTCGTTATAATAACTCGCGCGTTCATGTATCACTGTGTGAGTGTGATCCGTGAGGAGAAAAGGTTCTACGTTAGCAGCAATCTCATTGGCTGCGTTACATATTAATGCGCGGATCGGCGGAAGCAGAATTTGGTCCGTCTCTATGGCAGCGCCATCTCGTAGTGCGGAGACGGACGAGTGCTGCGCCTGCGCTGTTGTACTTAGTGGGACGCTCTCTAGTGGGAAAGTTGTGTACGCGCTGACTACACGGAACTGTGTACACAACACATACTCTCACTTATATTTACTTTGTTGATTCAAGTCGCCTTATGAAGCCCATGTCTGCCGTTCAATGCCGGCTAGCGAACAGCTCCACAAACAAACTCCTCTCCCCTTGTATTAGTTCTAGGGGACTAAATCCAGTTTGTTGTTCTGCACCGTTGTTCTTCGTAAAATCGAAAATTTCGGTTGCCAGATTTATGCTCTCTTATTCTGTTGCTGTGCTCTGCCCACAGGTACTATCAGCTCCTCTCCTGCATTGTTTCCCGACTGTGTTCATAGAATGTGTCTCCATCGTCTAATGGCGGCATCTTTCAACACACCATCCCCCTCCCCGCTACTGCAGTTACATATCAAAGAAAAAATTGTTATTTCAGAATCTTATAATATTTTATGCTATTTATTCGTAACTCACTCACATGACGTTAGAAAAAAACACTGGAGATGAGAAAAAACTTGCGTTGGCTCTAGTTACATCAAGACGAAGTATGCCCTGACAGTTTCTTACACGCATTGCTATTTCGTGGCATCGTGCAGCCAGAAATATTCATTTCCGACCTCTCTTTCCTTATCTCAAAAATATCCAGCTTATGGTCTCGTACCGTCTGTGGAAAAATTAAGAATGAAAGTAACATTCGCATGATGTGTAGCTGCCAAGTAACATGGCTCGATGAAACTTGGACCATACACAGAAAAACGTGCTTCAGTATAGTGCAGAAGGTAACTGAAATAAATACGCAACAAAACGGAGAGAAATGTCACTTTTATTCAAAGACAATAATTACCCTGAAGTCACCGCGATTTATGATAGTCCCCGGGTCATTACAAACGGCAGGACGTGGTTCTTAACATGGCGTATAATCACCACGGACGGCAATGCGTGCTCTGCAACGCGCTCCCGTGCTGGCCACAAGGTTGGTAGGACTTCTTGCGGTAGGGCATTCCATTCCTCACCAGCGCGGTTGACAACTGCTGGACAATCGATGGTGCATGTGGACCTGCTGTAATACGTCTGCCCAACGCATCCCACAGAACTCGCTGGGATTGAAGTCGAGGGGGAGGGCAGGCCAATCCATTCGCCAAATACCCTATCGTTCCAAGAGCACCTCCAACAGCGCTTTCTTTGACATTAATAAGGCGTATAACACTACTTGGCGCCGCCTTATCCTCAATCAACTCCATCAGTGGGGCTTTCGTGGCCATCTCCCCATCTTCATTCGGTCCTTTCTTTCCCGCCGCCTCTTTCGATATCGGGTTGGTAATGTGCTATCTGATTTGTACGTGCAGGAGAATGGTGTTCCTCAGGCAAGTGTTTTAAGTGTCACCCTATTTGCCATCGCCATTAACAGTATCACGTCCACTATCCGGAGTCCTGCCCAGTGCTCCTTGTTTGTGGACGATTTTGCTGTTTTCTGTTCTTCCTCCAGTCTCGTCACTGCTAGTCGGCAGCTGCAGCTTACGATAAAGCGATTAGAGGCATGGACTGCGAAGACGGGTTTTACCTTTTCTGCAGACAAATGTGTGTGTGTTCATTTTAATCTTTCTCGACGTGCTTTTACCTCCCCTGAATTGCGTCTGAGGGACACCATTCTTCCTTTTAGAGACACTGTGAGGTTCCTGGGCCTCACTTTTGATTCCAAGTTGTCGTGGTTGCCGCACCTTAAAGACCTCAAGGTGCGGGCCCTGAAGGCGCTGAATATTTTGAAGTGTCTGAGCCATCGGTCCTGGGGAGCAGATCGGGCGCGTCTGCTGCAGTTTTATAGGGCTTTCGTCCGGTCGCGTCTTGACTATGGATGCACTGTGTATGGGTCAGCGAGGCCTTCGTATCTGAAGATTCTTGACGCAGTACACCATGAGGGTATCAGGCTCGCCACTGGTGCCTTCCGTACCAGTCCCATCCCCAGCCTGTGTGCTGAGGCAGGGGAACCGCCGCTCGCCATCCGGCGGAAACTCCTCATGGTGCGACGGGTGTGTCAATTCCTTGCCTGTCCTACCTCCCCTGCATACCCTACTGTTGCCCGACCGCCTATGGAACGTCTCTTTTCCAGTCGTCCAAGGGCAACGAGACCATTTGGGATTCGTGCCAAGCATTTGCTTGATTCCCTTGGTGTGGAGCGTGTGGCACCCCAACTCCAGGGTTTTACCCGCCTGCCTCCCTGGTTGCTCCAGAGGCCCAGCGTCCTTTTAGACTTGTCGGAGTACCGGAGGAACTGCACTCCTGCGTTTGTTTTTACCTCCTTATTTTACGATATTTTAAACCAGCGTGCCGACCGTGTACCAGTATTTACGGATGGCTCTAAACAGGGGGACTCTGTCGGTTGTGCTGTTGTTTTCCCTGATCGAGTCGTCAAGTTACGGCTTCCTGCGGCGTTTACCATCTTTGATGCCGAATTGTTTGCGGGCATTGGAGCAGATGAGATGTGTTCTCAGTCTTAAGTTTCTCATCTGTTCTGACTCCCTGAGTGCCCTTCAGATCATGAAACACTTGTACCCAGCGGATACGGTCGTCCAGAACATCCATGATGCCCTACTCCACCTGCAACGGCAGGTGAAGGAGGTTTCTTTCTGCTGGGTGCCGGGGCACGTGGGTATTAGGGGAAACGAACTGGCGGATGTGGCTGCCAAAGATGCATGTTCCCTCCCTCACGTTGTTGAATGTTCCGTTCCCCTCCATGCTGTTACCTCCCTTCTGCGTTTTCGTGTTATGCGTCAATGGGAAGAGGAGTGGCTGGCAGTCGGTGAAAATAAGCTGCGTCTGGTCAAGGCCACCACGCGGCCATGGCGTACTTCCTCCCAGTCATGCAGGCGGGACGAGGTTCTCCTCACTCGCCTCCGCATCGGGCACAGTCCCTTAACGCACGGTCTTTTACTCCGGCGGGAGGATCCCCCAATCTGCAGTGCTTGTGGCGTCCAGATTACCGTCCGCCACATTTTACTTGACTGTCCTTTATTCTCTGACCAGAGGGCGGTGGTTTCCTTGCCACCGGATTTACCCTCTATTTTGAAAGACGACGCAACGACTGTGGCTAAGGTCTTACGGTTTTGTGTCCTGTCCAATTTGTTGCCTCGGATTGTAGGGAGAGGATTTTAATGTGCAACTGGGTGACTGGCTCACCCAGGCTTTAGGTAAGAGGTCCGCCAGTCACGATTACCTACTTGTTTCACTGCGATTTCTGTTCTCTTTTCCTTGTGTTTCCTTTCCTTTTTTAGTGCGTTTCTTCTCCTCTTGTTTTGCCTCTGTATGTGAGGATTTGTAACTGCGTCAGGTCTGTGTCTTTTAGCCGTTTTCCTTGTTCGCTATCCGTCTTCGTCCCTTCACTGCATCTGTTCCTGTTTCTATGCGTTTGGGCGCTGATGACCACGCTGTTTAGCGCCCGAAAACCTCAAACCACACACACACACACACAACAGCGCTTTCGATGCGGTCGGGCACTGTCATCCATAACCGTGAAGAGTCCAGGGAAAAGAACCTGATAAGTCACAATTCTTATTTTTTTCAGGAGATGAAATTTAAAGTTTCCAGACTCATAAAAATTTGGTATTTCAAGTTATATTCTTCATTTTTGTTTTAGACCTGTATATATCTTTCAGAGAAAGACTACTGCTGAAATTATACACATCTGAATAGGATTTACAATAATATGATGCATTTTTATTACGAAAGAAGGTCGTACAGAGGAAAAATATGACAAGTCCATAACATATTGCAGGTAACTACAAGATTTCAAATTCATGTTACAACAAATTGTGTCATATAATCATTTAATAATCTTCTATAAAAGGTCCTGTGCTTTTTCGATGGTGGATTAATGCAACAGACGATCAAAATACACTTGCACTTCACTATGGCAAAATCTTGTATTGTAAATCTCTGTGTTTCTTAGCAGATATTTTATGATCACCTGCAAAAAATCAGAATCCCTTAATTTAAATAGCTATATGCCTAATACTAAAAAAATTCTTATTTCAATAAATAAAAAAAAACTTTCAAATCATATTTCTGTAAAAGAATCACTATACCCTCATATTTAGCAGAGGGTAGGCTGAACTCGCCTTCTTTCAGGCTGGAATCTTGCCCTTTCTTTGCACGAAGAAGTACTGAAGCTTGCTCATATGCTGCACTGTAACTTGCTCTATATCGAACCAGTGCTGCATGGTGTCGTTAGACTTCCAATTCTCTTATTGGCCTGGACTGGAAAGGGAGTTTCTTCTTGTATGTTGTATTATCTAGATGCCCTATCCAGCATTTGATTATCTCTGGTTGCTCCTCAACATCAATGATGACAAAAGGCAAAGGATGTGTGCGTGAATTCTGAAAAACCTGACACCAGACCTTTGGAATTTGACATTCCTGAATTTGGTCTATCATACCAATATTTTTATCACATTCGAGGTACGAATGACCTCTTATGGGGAATGTCATCTTTACATAGTCCAATCGTTTTTCTGTATGGACCAGATGGTGAAGGAATCTGATCACAGTGGCATTCTTGTTTTGCGCTCTGCAGGAGTCACAGACGATCTCCAGATGTCTGACTTCTGGATTTAGAAAACTGTGCACAAAATGATGAAAGAACGATGAAATTTCGACTGCTCCTTTTCGGCCTGTGCTCTCTGGATACATGTAAAAATAACTGTCCCCTGTTCCCAAAACATGAACATTTAATATAAATAGACAAAGCCATCGTATATAATAAACTTCATTTTTCTTTATATTTGGACAAGGGAAGTTTTCGCTATAGTCCATCGTAACTGCAACCTTTGATGGATTATTTGACATTCCATCTTTGCCTTTTTTTCCTGTCACAGAATACTTTTTGTTTTTGAGATGCAATTCATGGGCTATTTCATTGGATCGAAGTTCGGAATGAAGCCTTCCTTTATTTTCAACATTTGATGTTAAAGTCAGTTCCTTCTCCAAATTTTTCTTCTTGGCTAGATACTCATCGCAGGAGCCACAAGTATCAGATCGTGGATACCCAAAACTTATATTGAAATCGAAATTGAATATAGTGCGGTATGTTTCATACGACACGTTCTGATCCTGAAACTTCTCCTAGAACATATGGAACATTTTTTTAATATTCAAAGACTCTGGTAGATAAATTTTTTCTGACTTCGTCAAACGGTAGTGGCTGTTGCGACCTTTAAATGATTGAATGTACCCTCTTATTATTGCATGTGTTATTTTTCAAAGCATGTGGACGGGATCTATGTTTCCCTCGGCCGTCTCGTAGAGGTTGATCTCCGGATTTAAGTTTCTTCAGTAAATGATCTACCTTGCCCTTCTTTATTCCATGTAACGACATAAATGCTTGCTTGCACACATGTACTTCTTGGACACTTCAGTTAATGGTAATACAAACACTGAATTTATATGATGTTGATTGGCGACTCCATGTTGTCTTGTGCACTACGACCAGGTAACAGGTATACTTGAAAAAAGAGACAGCATTGGTCGTATATTTTTTACTATTGCAAAATCGATTTTCTGTCACTGAGTGACCATCTTCAGTGCTATATTGTATAACTTAAATTGGGATGCACTGTTGTCACTAAGCTTACGGCAATCACATAGACTGAGGTCCAATGCTGTCTCTTTTTTCAAGTATATTTATATGATGCATCACAAAACTTTGCTTCCTGCTCTTCTCTTCCAGGACACCTGCACTGTACAGGGACCACTGTGATTAAACCACTTAAACAGAGGTTTATTACATCATGATTTTGAAAGTGGTTCATGTTATTCGTAATATTCCTTTTATTTTCATCGCTGACAATATCAAAACAATTGTTTTTGCACTTAGATGGTTCTCCTGTTTTATGTGACTGCAATCTTAAACGTTTGGGGGCATCTCTAACGCGATCATACTTCTTCCTTTTCTTTGTCAGCTTCTTTGATGACGTTCTATAGTTTCTTCGCAAGTAGGTGAGCCACTGTCTTCTTTATTCATTTTACACTGACAAAATACAATGCTAGATCTAACTTCCTTCACAAACTCCACAAAGCTAACAAAGATGGTCAACTTATTCACGACAATGATTAAACAACGATAACATTAGTGGAAACAGACCTGCGCGGGTTGGGAATCATTAAGTCATCAATTTTTTTCGTTGCATTCTCTGGACTTGTCAGGATATTCCCCTGTTTCGCGTGGACTTATAATGTTTTTCGCCTGCACATGCTTACAAGATATCAGAATATCTCTTGGCTTATCAGGTTTTTGACCAGTTCTGTAAAACCAGCTAAAACTACACTGGCTGGTCTATTAAATTAAGAAAAAAAACAGAAATTTTGGGATTTTGGACTTATCAGGTTTTTCCCTTGGACTATTTACATGCAAGAGGGTCTAATGCACCGCTGAAGAGACGCACATGGAGCAGGAATGCTGTGTCACAACTACGCTGACCATCAGTGTACCATATTCAAAGACTTGGAGGTCAGTATGCTGACACAACAATATGCCTCACCACACCATAACACGCGAACCACTAAAATGATCGTGTTCGACAGTGTACCTGGGTGCATTACGCGTCTCCGCCTTTCACCATTTGTGGGTAGGCTACGTCCAGAATCACTACTCAGACTGAATCTGCTCTCATCTGAGAGCACGGGACCCCCAACCCTCGCTGGTCCAGACCTTGTGACCTTGGCACCATATCAAACGTCAGTGCAAATGGCCGCTATCCGCTGCCGTCGATCGCCGTTGGCATCACCCAGTAGTCGACGGGTGGTACACATCTTCTTCAACACCGGCGTCCATATACCGTTTAATTTCACGCCCTAGTCCTTTCGATTGAAATTATTAGAGTGTTTGGCGATTTCGATTGCCTCCCTGTAGAGCCTTTCGTAATATCCGCTTGTTGCCGCTAGACGTTTTCAAAACACGTGACGTCACGCCTCGGTGCGGGAGGGCGCAGACACGGAATTTAGCGGCAGTCAGTAGCGAGCCAGTGGGTGTTTTGCACCTTCCATCGAGCTACAGACCCCCTTGAAGATGTCCTCCGCAGACGGGGACGAAACGTTGGGAATTGACACAGAATTCATCAACCGACCAAGGCATAACACCCCGGATACAATGGATATGTTTGCTCATTGACACACACTGGCTTTTCATCATCTACATCTACAGAAATACTCCGCAAGCCACCGTAAGGTGCGTGGAGGACAGTACCCTGCACCACTTCTACTCATTTCCCTTCCTATTCCATTTGCAAATAGAGCGAGGGGAAAACGACCGTCTGTACGCCTCAGTACGAGCCGTAATTTCTCGTATCTTATCTTCGTGGTCCTTACGCGCGATGTATGTTGGCGGGAGCAGAATCGTTCGGCAGTCAGCTTCAAATGCCGGTTCTCTAAATTTTCTCCATAGCGTTTCTCGAAAAGAACACCGCCTTCCCTCTACGGATTACCATTTGAATTCCCGAAGCATCTCCGTAACATTTACGCGTTGTTCCAACCAACCGATAACAAGTCTAGCAGCCCTCCTCTGAATTGCTTCGATGTCTTCCTTCAATTCGACCTGGTACGGATCCCAAACACTCAAGCATTGCGCAAGAATAGGTCGCACCAGCGTGCTATATGCGGTCTCCTTTACATTTTCCTAAAACTCTCCCAATAACGCAAAGTCGATCATTTGCCTTCCCTACCACAGTTTTCACTTGTTCGTTCAACATAATATAGCTTTGCAACGTTATGCTCAGATATTTAAACGACCTGCCTGTGTCAAGCTGAAGACTAGTAATACTGTATTCGAACGTTACAGGTTCGTTCTTTCTAGTCACACGTATTAAATTATATTTTTCCACATTTAGGGCTAGCTGCCATTCATCACACCAACTGGAAATTGTGTCTAAGTCCTCTTGTATCTTCCTACAGTCACTCAACTTCTACACGTTACCGTACACCACGACATCATGAGCAAACAACCACAGACTCCTCCCCACCCTGTCCTCCAAATCGCTTATGTATATAGAGAAAAACAGCGGTCCTATCACACTTCGGTGGGGAATTCCAGACGATACACTTGTCTCTGACGAATACTCGCCGTCGAGGACAACATACTGGATTCTATTATTTAAGAAGTCTTCGAGCCATTCAAATGTCTGTGAAATTATTCCGTATGCTCGTACCTTCGTTAACAGCCTGCAACGGGGCACCGTGTCAAATGCTCCCTGGAAATCCAGAAATGTGGAATCTGCCTCTTGCCCTTCATCCACTGTTTGCAGTATATCACGTGAGAAAAGGGCAAGCTTACTTTCGCACGAGCGATGCTTTCTAAAACCATGCTGGTTCGTGCACATAGGCTGCTTAGCCTCGAGAAAGTTTATCATATTCGAACTGACAATGTGTTCAAGCATTCTGCAGTAAAGAGAAGTTAGTGATATTGGTCTGTAATTTTTCGGGTCCGTTCTTTTGCCCTTCTTACACTCCTGGAAATTGAAATAAGAACACCGTGAATTCATTGTCCCAGGAAGGGGAAACTTTATTGACACATTCCTGGGGTCAGATACATCACATGATCACACTGACAGAACCACAGGCACATAGACACAGGAAACAGAGCATGCACAATGTCGGCACTAGTACAGTGTATATTCACCTTTCGCAGCAATGCAGGCTGCTATTCTCCCATGGAGACGATCGTAGAGATGCTGGATGTAGTCCTGTGGAACGGCTTGCCATGCCATTTCCACCTGGCGCCTCAGTTGGACCAGCGTTCGTGCTGGACGTGCAGACCACGTGAGACGACGCTTCATCCAGTCCCAAACATGCTCAATGGGGGACAGATCCGGAGATCTTGCTGGCCAGGGTAGTTGACTCACACCTTCTAGAGCACGTTGGGTGGCACGGGATACATGCGGACGTGCATTGTCCTGTTGGAACAGCAAGTTCCCTTGCCGGTCTAGGAATGGTAGAACGATGGGTTCGATGACGGTTTGGATGTACCGTGCACTATTCAGTGTCCCCTCGACGATCACCAGTGGTGTACGGCCTGTGTAGGAGATCGCTCCCCACACCATGATGCCGGGTGTTGGCCCTGTGTGCCTCGGTCGTATGCAGTCCTGATTGTGGCGCTCACCTGCACGGTGCCAAACACGCATACGACCATCATTGGCACCAAGGCAGAAGCGACTCTCATCGCTGAAGACGACACGTCTCCATTCGTCCCTCCATTCACGCCTGTCACGACACCACTGGAGGCGGGCTGCACGATGTTGGGGCGTGAGCGGAAGACGGCCTAACGGTGTGCGGGACCGTAGCCCAGCTTCATGGAGACGGTTGCGAATGGTCCTCGCCGATACCCCAGGAGCAACAGTGTCCCTAATTTGCTGGGAAGTGGCGGTGCGGTCCCCTACGGCACTGCGTAGGATCATACGGTCTTGGCGTGCATCCGTGCGTCGCTGCGGTCCGGTCCCAGGTCGACGGGCACGTGCACCTTCCGCCGACCACTGGCGACAACATCGATGTACTGTGGAGACCTCACGCCCCACGTGTTGAGCAATTCGGCGGTACGTCCACCCGGCCTCCCGCATGCCCACTATACGCCCTCGCTCAAAGTCCGTCAACTGCACATACGGTTCACGTCCACGCTGTCGCGGCATGCTACCAGTGTTAAAGACTGCGATGGAGCTCCGTATGCCACGGCAAACTGGCTGACACTGACGGCGGCGGTGCACAAATGCTGCGCAGCTAGCGCCATTCGACGGCCAACACCGCGGTTCCTGGTGTGTTCGCTGTGCCGTGCGTGTGATCATTGCTTGTACAGCCCTCTCGCAGTGTCCGGAGCAAGTATGGTGGGTCTGACACACCGGTGTCAATGTGTTCTTTTTTCCATTTCCAGGAGTGTATATACAAGAGTCATCTTGACCTAGCTTGTATTTATCGTGAATCTCTCGCCCAGCACAAAGTCCCAAGCGACTGGAAAAAAGCGCAAGGTGACTCTTGTATATGTTGTTATGTTGTTGTTGTTGTGATCTTCAGTCCTGAGACTGGTTTGATGCAGCTCTCCATGCTACTCTATCCTGTGCAAGCTTCTTCATCTCCCAGTACCTACTGCAACCTACATCCTTCTGAATCTGCTTAGTGTATTCATCTCTTGGTCTCCCTCTACGATTTTTACCCACCACGCTGCCCTCCAATTCTAAATTGGTGATCCCTTGATGCCTCAGCCGATGACATTGTAATTCGGTCAGAGACAGCAAAGGACTTGGAAGAGCAGTTGAACGGAATGGACAGTGTCTTGAAAGGAGGATATAAGATGAACATCAACATAAGCAAAACAAGGATAATGGAATGTAGTCAAATTAAATCGGGTGATGCTGAGGGGATTAGATTAGGAAATGAGACACTTTAAGAAGCAAAGGAGTTTTGCTATTTGGGGAGCAAAATAACTGATGATGGTCGAAGTAGAGGGGATATAAAACATAGACTGGCAATGGCAAGGAAAGCGTTTCTGAAGAAGAGAAATTTGTTAACATCGAGTATGGATTTAAGTGTCAGGAAGTTGTTTCTGAAAGTATTTGTATGGAGTGTAGCCATGTATGGAAGTGAAACATGGACGATAAATAGTTTGGACAAGAAGAGAATAGAAGCTTTTGAAATGTGGTGCTATAGAAGAATGCTGAAGATTAGATGGGTACATCACATAACTAATGAGGAGGTATTGAATAGGATTGGAGAGAAGTTTGTGGCACAAACTGACTAGAAGAAGGAATCGGTTGGTAGGACATGTTCTGAGGTATCAAGGGATCACAAATTTAGTATTGGAGGGCAGCGTGGAGGGTAAAAATCGTCGAGGGAGACCAAGAGATGAATACACTAAGCAGATTCAGAAGGATGTAGGTTGCAGTAGGTACTGGGAGATGAAGAGGCTTGCACAGGATAGAGTAACATGGAGAGCTGCATCAAACCAGTCTCAGGACTGAAGACCACGACAACAACAACGACAACAACATATACAAGAGTCACCTTGCGCTTTTTTTCCAGTCGCTTCGGACTTTTGCTGAGCGAGAGATTCACGATAAATACAAGCTAGGTAAAGGGCTATTCAACTGGGATTCCATCCAGACCTTGTGATTTATTTGTTTTAAAAACATTAACTGGGTTCTCTGCACCAGGTATGCTTATTTTTATGTCGTCCGTCGGGAGTCTGTCCCTTCCACTGCCTCGTGTGATGGAGCCAGTCCGATTTGTTCCAGTAGTCCACCTAACCTGACGCAGTGTGAAGCTAGCTTTATCTGCACGACAGGAAGATCTCAAGGAAAATGTTCTCGCCCATTCATTCTTTTCCACCGAGAAGTTAAGATGTTAGGTGACTTTATCTTCAAGTTTTTCCGAGCAGTGTAAGTTTCAGTCTAAAGGCTTGGTGCACCGTGTATTACATACAGCGTAAACTACTGAACGGGCTTACACCAATCTCGCACAAGTTTTCCGCGCTGGCCGTGAAGTGCTCTATAAGGCGGCCGATGTTCCCAGCACAGGAAACAAGTTCGGCGGTCGCCATTCTAATGGAATGACGTCCGCAGCGTGGCGCAGCTGCCGAAACTTTGCCGTCGATATTCGATTTGAAAGTCGCATAAATAATAAATGCGCCCTCTTCGCGGCGGCTCCGAGCTGGAGCGGCTGCTGGCCTGCGTTTAAATTCATTCGTCTGTCAGCGAAGCAATTCAACGGAGGCGCGGAAGAAGGCCTGAGCAGCCGAGTGTTAACGGGAACTTGCGCTCCGATAACGTTTCTGCCTGGCGGGCGACGAAATTATATTTCAAGGGGTCAGGGTGCAGATACTGTACAATGAATGACACGCCGTTAAAAGCAATCCTTCCTACTTGTCAAAAAGACAAAACAAAGTTTTGTCCTCTGTTACAAAATGATTAATAGATCCTCTCTGACCTTTTATCGTAAGTGGAATATGTTACAAACAAAGGCTGAATAAAGAAATTAAGAGAGGAAAGACCGCTGGATCTGACGAGATATTTGTACGATTTCTTGTAGATTAACCGAAAGAACTTGTTCCACCTCCCCCCTAGCAACAGGTTGCGGGAGCAACGAAGCTTTCCAAGCTATTAGCAAAAGGAGCAGATTATTCCGTTTTCAAAAAGGATCTTCGGAGAGAATTTCTTGACTGTAACTCTACAGGGTGGTTATAAGTAAACTTCTGCTGCTTCGGAGAGCCCCATTAAAAATGAGTGATCGTAGGATAACGAAACTTTGTGGAAACATTTTTAAAGAGATGTGAAGGAAAAATAACAAATGAATCACTGAAAGAGATACAAAAATGGTTCTGAGCACCATGCGACTTAACTTCTGAGGTCATCAGTCGCCTAGAACTTAGAACTAACTAAACCTAACTAACCTAAGGACATCACACACTTCCATGCCCGAGGCATGATTCAAACCTGCGGCCGTAGCGGTCGCTCGGCTCCAGACTGTATAGCCTAGAACCGCACGGTCACTCCGGCCGGCGAAAGAGATAGATTTTAATTTCCACATGAAATGGTAACATTTGTTAGTTGCGTACCATATTTACATTCCAGAGACAATTAATTATTTATAATCCCGTAACCACCCTGAGTACTGAACTAGTTTGCTGATTGATGATCCGCGTCGGGCTAAATTAAAAATACATTGCACTGTTCATAGTATTATTAGTTATTTCTCTTTTGTTTTGACGTCACTTCATTGAAAGATATCAAAGCAGTTATAATAAATTTAAAATTTTATTAAATTACATTACAACCGTGCAGTCTGTGATAATGTTATTTATTCTGCTACTGGCTTCGGTCTTAAACCATCTTCAATGGCAGAAAAATTATCGCAGGTTTATCACCTGTCATACATGGTTTGACATACAGTACTACTGAAAACCATAACTGCCAATAAAAATTAAAAATTGTAGCATAGCCCATTGACCATGTTGTCCTTTCGTCAATGGGCCATCATACTGTAATCTTGCTATAATTTTTCGTTTCTATTGACAATTATGCTTTTCAATAGTAACGTATGCCAAAGTATGTGTGACATGTGATACATCTGCGATAATTTTTCTAGCTTTGAAGATGGTTTAAGCCCGAAGCCGGTAGCAGGATAAATATCACTATCACAGACAGCACAGTCTTATGCATTTCGTAAAATTCGTACATGCTGTTGACCACCGCCTAAACGATCACGTGCTGTTCGATTATGCTGCACGGACATGCGAACCGCTCGCGATAGAAGCAGAAAAAGATGAAAGCGACAGTGGAATACAAAGTGCGCTGCACCACACACTGTTAGGTGGCTTGCGGAACTTAGATGTAGATTCTAAAACTGACCGACATCGGAGACATACGGGGTGGCTATAATGAAACTTTTAGACGGGAAACTACATTCATGTTGAGACAGGGCTTTCATATTCGCAGGACATGTACATTAGTATGTCCTGCAGAAATGACCAGCGTTTACACCATATCGGTCAGCGGGTTCAAGGTTAACATCGATATCGCGGAGTAAGTTGTCGCTATAAACCGAAGGTAATAAATCTAACCGTGACGACCACTTGCATCCACGACACCTTGGAACCGCACTACGGATTGCTCTACTGCTGTACGAAATGTCTAAGGTGCGATGTTGTTTATCTCCTTCGTTATGTTCATCTTCAAACCCCAACATGTTAGTGTCCCCTTGATAAACCCTATCCTTCACGTAACCCCACAGTCAGAACGCATATGCGTTCAGATATTAAGAACCTGATGTCCTTGCTTTTTGGAACGATCAGCCAAGGACTTGTTTTCTCCAAATGTAATACGTAGTAACCGAGTCACCTCGTGGGCCGTGCGTCGATACTCACGAAGAGCAGCGCATTATTGTTGTTGTTTTTATAAAACAGTTTTACGACTAAAGCCCTACTGACCTTGTCTACATCTACATCTACATTCATACTCCGCAAGCCACCTGACGGTGTGTGGCGGATGGTACCTTGAGTACCTCTATCGGTTCTCTCTTCTATTCCGGTCTCGTATTGTTGTCGGTAGGATTGTCGGTATGCCTCTGTGTGGGCTCTAATCTCTCTGATTTTATCCTCATGGTCTCTTTACGAGATATACGTAGGAGCG
This sequence comes from Schistocerca serialis cubense, assembly GCF_023864345.2. Classification (NCBI taxonomy): domain Eukaryota; kingdom Metazoa; phylum Arthropoda; class Insecta; order Orthoptera; family Acrididae; genus Schistocerca; species Schistocerca serialis. The sequence goes on along the minus strand of NC_064638.1, from coordinate 1,164,627,083 downwards.
AACAAAATACTGCTTGACTCCTCGGTAAAGGTATGTTCTCGAAATATCAACAAAAGCCCGTACCGAGCTACTGAGCGTCTCTCTTGCAGAGTCTTCCACTGGAGTTTATCTATCATCTTTCGCGATTACTAAATGATCCTGTAACGAAGCGCGCTGCTCTCCGTTGGACCTTCTCTATCTCTTCTACCAACCATACCTGGTACGGATTCCACACCGGTGAGCAGTATTCAATCAGTGGGCCAACAAGTGTACTGTAACCTACTTCCTTTGTTTTCGAATTACATTTCCTTGGGATTCTTCCAATGAATCTCAGTCTGGCATCTGCTTTACCGACGATTAATTTTATATGGTCATTCCATTTTAAATCGCTCCTAATGCCTACTCCCAGATAATTTATGGAATTAATTGCTTCCAATTGCCGACCTGCTATATTGTAGCTAAATGGTAAAGGATCTTCGTTTCTCTGTATTCGCAGCACATTACACTTGTCTACATTGAGATTCAATTGCCATTCCCTGCACTATGCGTCAATTCGTTGCAGATCCTCCTGCATTTCAGTACAATTTTCCATTGTTACAACCTCTCGATATACCACAGCATCATCCGCAAAAAGCCTCAGTGAACTTCCGATGTTATCCACAAGGTCATTTATATATATTATGAATAGCAACGGTCTTACGTCACTCTCCTGCGGCACACCTGAAATCACTCTTACTTCGGCCCATGTTGTTCCAGCTGTGGGGCACACTGATGCTTGTGTTGCAGACCTAAGTCACCGTACCAGTACGGACGCCTAACGGAAGGTCTTGATGCTGACAATGTTAACGACGCATATCCTGTAGTGCAAAGTTGGGTATCCACGCGGTAAGTAGACTACTGTTCAGAAAAAAAACAAGAACACCGAGAACGAGATAGGATGTTCATATTCACAGGACATGTACATTGGTATTTTCTGCAGAAATTATTAGGAGTCGCGCAGGGTAGCCGCGCGGTCTCGGGTGTCTTGTCACGGTTCGCTTGGCTCCCCCCGTCGGAGATTCGAGTCCTCCCTCGGACATGGATGTGTGAGTTGTCTTTAGCGTAAGTTAGTTTAAGTTAGATTAAGTAGTAGTGTGTAAGCCTAGGGACCGATGACCTCAGCAGTTTGGTCCCATAGGACCTTACCACAAATTTCCAAATTTTCCAATTATTAGTATTTCAGTCTCTCCAATTCAGCATGCCTAGTAGGCATGGGGTCGGCCATGGTCCCTGATAGCTTGTTCCATGCGTGATGGCATCGACGCGTATGAGGCGCGATGGCGTTCTATGGTATAGCCATTCACGCTACATTCACCTGGTTCCAAAGTTCATCTGTGGTGGTTGGCATTGGGTCACAGTGCTGCACCCATCGTTTCACCATATTCCACACATCTTCAACTGGCGACAAGGCTGGTGAACTACCGGGCTAGAGCAAAAGGCTGGCATCCTGCGACACCAAGAAGGCATGTGTTCGTGCAGCAACATGTGGTCGTGCATTGTGTTGTTGAAAAATGGCATCTGGGATGTTCTGCAGAAAGTGTATGGCTACGGGTCGCAGGCTGTCAGTCAGGTATGTCACACTGTTCACAGTGTCCTGGAAAGGCAGCAGTTGTGATTTGCGGTTGCACCCAATAGCGCCCCACACCATGCGACCTCGAGTTGGCCCTGTGTGTCTTGTGTGAATGCAGTCACTGTGATGCCGCTCCTCCTGTCTGAGGCGAAACAAAATGCGACCATCATTTCAGAAACACAGAACTTGGACTCGTCCAAAACACTATCTGAGGCCATTCCTGCCCCCAGTGATGTCGTTCCATACACCATTACCGCCTAGCATGTTTTTGCACATTCGTCTAGGGTAGGCGGAGAAGTGGACGACGCGCAAGTTACCGATGCCGTAATAAACGGTGACGAACTATCACCCCTGATAGTGTACGATATATTACACCCACGGTTGCTCCAGAGCCGAGGAGGATGCAGTTCTGTCCGGCAATGCCATTCTGATGAGGTGTCGATCTTCCCTGGAGCTGGTGTGGGTGGTGCGGCCTGGCCATCTCGACGCGTTCTACGGCCTTCCGTGAGCTGTTCTGCACACGCCTTTAACACTTCCGAAACACTTCGTCCCACACGAGCTGATATTTCTCGGATGGATGCATCACATTATTTCTCATGCTAATAATGCGTCTTCTTTCAAACTCAGTGATCTGACGTTACGATTCGCGCATGCGTCTGCAAGGCATCCTGCACCTCTGTTGACATCACACTGATTCATTACCTTCGGTTTATAGCGACAACTTGCTCGGCGATATCGGTGTTGACCTTGAACCCGCTGACCGATATTCCTCTAACGCTGATCATTGTACGCTGCAGAGCGTACTAATGTACATGTGCTGCGGATATGAAAGCCCTCTCCCTAGTCGTTCAAGCTGTTATCCTTTTTCTGAACATGAGTGTAGTTTCCCATCTAAAAGTTTAATTATAGCCACCCCGTATGTCGCTGATGTCAGTCACTTTTAGAATCTGCATCTATACTCCGCAAGCCACCTAACGGTGTGTGGTAGAGGGTACTTTGTATTCCACTGTCGCTTTCCTGTTCTTCTTGCGGCGGCACGGTTCTTTCCGTCCCTTTCCGACGAACCTGCACCTACCTGTGAACATTGTCTCAGTAGATCATCAGTAGGAAAGCCGAGTGAAACCTACTGTACTTCGACGTGAACCAGGCTGCAATTTAAGTCACTAATCTACGTTTCGGGAGAAAGTTTTCACACAAATGAAAGTTTGGAAATTTTGTCCTCAATTAATATATTCTGAAACTTAGGTGAACAAGTATCACTGCCAAGCCCGTGCTAGTCTTAACAAAGTCACTCATAATCCCTTTCACTCACGTTAGCAAGTTTATGATGTTGCATTTCCCGAAAACGTAATAGCTACAAAAATACTGATTGTTTTTTATTGATAATGCTCGCCAAATATTAAGTCTGTCGGTACCAAATGCAGTCACAGTTTTTAGCCACCGACTTGCTCTATACGCCACGCGGAATATGTATCTTTTCTCGTCACAAAATTCGCTTAAAAATTCCGAAAATTCTACACGTCCATCGGAGTAATTATGGCGTCACTTTACCACACCTTTGAAGTATGAAACACTGCTAGATCCAGCAACTTATCGTTTCCATCGGAACCACTACTACACACGTCCGAACTGTTTCATGGCTAGGCTCCCACTCTTCTCTAGAATACTCTAAGTCTTCTCTACCAGCAGAGAAAGGCGCGCGAAGAATATTGATTTACCATTGGTCAGTGTACTCAACAGCCAATAGCAAAACAACATTCTCCCGCGTGAGTCTGCGCTTTTCATCAATAACCAATCGCAAAATAGTAAACCTAACGACTGCAGTTTTTACCGACGTAATTATCTAATATACTGAAGTTTTGCTTGTGCATAAAGTTATTTACTATTGTTATTTATATCCGAATTAACTTTCCGTTTACCATAAACTTACTTTACAAATCTATTCTACAAAAATCCCTTTTGTCCATATCCATACTTCTTCGAAGTGTTCCCACATTAAATCCAACTACATAACTCTTTAAACAATTATCTTCATATTAACCTTAAACCACACTCACGCATCATTCGTACTTCTAAAACACATTTATAACTTTTTACCTACACAAAAAGACGTAATAACACTTTATGAAAATACTAGAATAGTTAATGAAAAACATTCCATTACTTTAGTGCACTCTAGTGGGCACAATCGAAACTAAATCAGTCCCCTATCCAATATTGTCCTCTATCGGCTGATACATAAACTACGTGCGCGTCCAGTCTCGCGTCACCATCTGTCACTATCCAGCTCTGAGACACATCTCCCACTTAACCGCTTCCAAGGCAGGATCGGTATACGGCGCTACGCCTCATTCTGTTTCAATCGCGAGCGGTTCGCATATCCGTACAGCATAATCGAACAGCAAGTGATCGTTGAACATCTTGTTTAGGCGGTAGTCAACAGCATGTACGAATTTTACGAAATGCATACGACTGTGCTGTCTGTGATAGTGATATTTATCCTGCTACCGGTTTCGGTCTTAAACCATCTTCAACGCCAGAAAAATTATCGCAGATGTATCACATGTCACACATACTTTGGCATACGTTACTATTGAAAATCATAATTTCCAACAGAAATGAAAAATTGTAGCAAGATTACAATATGATGGCCCATTGACCACTGAAGATGGTTTAATGGGAGGTCTACTACCTTTGGCCCGAAAAAAGCATGTTCTTTGAGAATTTTTTTCCTGGGATGTGTCATAGATATCAGTGTATAATTTGGTCAAAATGCTTATTGATATTTCCTCTACAAACTGGAATTTTTTCGACCGGAAATGTCGAAGAGCAGAAGTGCCGTCGGAACGAAACAAAATTTCGATGTAGAACTCCACGCTCGGTATGTCACAGGTCAGCTGGCTCGTCTGAAATCGAAATTGAGTCGACATTAGCGAAGTATAGAAGATTCTTTAGGAGTTGTACCTCGCTTAAATTAATTGGTTCATAGCAAACAAAATGGCAGCCATTTGAAGAAAAATAAGGTTTTTTCGGCTTCATCGGCCAAGTAAAGATATTTGTAGTTGATGGATCGGAATAAAGGTAGTACAACTCCTAGACAGTTTCGTTAGCTTCGTCGGAAACAAAGAATCATGCCAATCGGTTCAGTAGATTTAAAGTTACCATACCGCGCGATAAAAAAGACGTCAGTTTGAGAACAACGCGTTTGAATTTTTGACTACGTCCATAAACTACTCCTTCCTCTTTCTCATAGAGGGCGTTCTCCTCGATCTGGGCCATCCTGCGCTGCTCCAGAGCCGCTCGTACGGCCCGTGACAAGCGGTTTTCGGCCGCTTGAATCCGGTCGTCGTCCGAATGCTTGGCGAACTGCGTTGAATACAGTCCCAGGGTGACGTCCATCGTTGTCATGGTCTACAGAATTGCTGAATACCTTTCTTTGAAGCTGCTCACTGCCAGGAAAGTCGCAATCTCCACAGTCTTCGCACCATAATGCAAATGCTTGGGAGCTAACTTCCAAACACATGCGTTCAAACTTTCACTTGAATTTTGTTTGTTTCCTCCCAAAAACCGGTACAATAACTCGTCCTCTGAAAGAAAAAAAAACTGTTGCGTGAAGAAGATCGATTTCAGGCAGGTGCATTTTTTTGTTCAACCGCGAATAAGAAACATTTCCGTTCCGTATTCGGAGAAACCTTTTATGGATCCAAAAATGTAATTTAAAAAAAATCGATTTTTTGAACCAAAAGATAGTAAACCTCCCCTTAAGACCGAAACCAGTAGCAGAATAAATAGCATTAACACAGACAGCACAGTGTTATGCATTTTGACTAATTTCATTGCTGGTACGTTCAACGGGGAAAAGTACGCACATATCTTAACAGAGAATGTTAACTGTTAGTAGAAAATGTGCCCTTGAGAACTCGTCAATGGATGTGTTTTCAAGGTAATGGAAATGCGGCCCATAATTCTTCAGTAGAAAAAGACAGATGAAACCTCTTGTTTCCAGATCGATGGGTGGGAAAAGGTAGTTCTGTTGATAAGTATCCAGCACGATCGTTTCGCCTAACACTATTAGACTTGATTTTTTCCTTTGTGGTGGACCGCAGTCGTGTAAAACTTTTTGAAAGAAATTTCCGCCATTCGACTGTAAATTACCGTTCATTTACAGCAGTAAAAGGTACAGCAATCAGTCGGAATGATTTTTATTGCATATCTAGATTTCGGTCACTGTGTGGCAATCTTCAGTGCAGTAAATGTAGTTTAAAACATTAAAAACACTTGTATACGCACATAGTGCCAACTGGACTATTCATGTCAAGAGATTGAGTTCACATAATTGCGACTGAATGTTGTGCCCCTAATTACCTGAAATAAATACAGTCGCTTGACACAACTGTTTCCCTATGGAATCAAATCTGATTAATGTTTACTTATTTTACTCAATCTTCATTTCGGCTTTATCGTCACACGCTATCTTAAACGTCTAAATGAAACGTCATCGCCTGCCTAGCATACATCTGGTCTTATTAACTAGTCGTCATATTAAGGAATTGAGTACATGTGAGAGACACAAAATAAGTCTGACATTGTGTACAGCAAATAAACAGTAGCAAACTGCAATGCATATCTGATAATCAATACATGACAATGGTTGATGAATGGACATGATGAAAGAGGGTCACAGCGCTGTATTGATCACGTGCATCAGTTGTGCTCATTGACATCCGAAGAATTGTTGCACTTTGTTGGAGGTAAAAAAAATAATTGTCCCACATAATGCTGGCTGAAAGACTTCCCAGCGATCTAATATAGTCTTTAATATGAAAGATGTGTAAACCACTGTAATCAAAGCACGATATTGTGGCGACGCAAGTTCCTTTACAGAGTATCAAATCAACGGTCGCAACAAACCAGCACAAAAGTTTCATGTTCTGTGTATTTTTACTATACAGCGTGCGACGGGTATAAGCGCTGATATTGTTATTGGTCACTGAGGACAATGTACTGAACAACATTACTTCAGTATCTGCTTCACCTGCAGACTAATAATTATAGCTATTAGAAGTTGCATGTTTTCAGTTTAGTTAGTACTTCCAAGCACATGTGGCAAGAAAGAGCAAGCAAGCTAATAATGCTTATTTTCCCCTGAGCAGTAGGTCAGGTGTTGAAGTGTGGACGCGTGGACGCAAAAAGGTTAGTCTATACTGACAGGCGTAGTCCACTTAGTGGTGCAGTTATGACCAAGCAGAAAACATCAGGCAGTAAATTATGTGACGTGTTTGTGGGAAGACCGTTAGATGCAGAGAAAAAAAATAAATACACTGTTGTGTGTGCATATTAAGGTACCACACTATACCCCTGACACCTTGTATAATTTTTTGTTAGACCTTAAAGAGAGTTATATCACTGGATTTGTTTGATCTCATCTCATTTTTATCTTTTAGTGAAATTGAAGTTGATATTTGCTGTGAATTAGCATGGGAGAGTAACTGAAAACCGTCTCTACGTAAGTTTAGAACCATCTGTGGACTAGAAGAAGAAAAGAAATTTTACAGTCTTCGGAAGCACCCATGTTTACATGAGAGATACATGCAATCTCATTATCCGGAACTAAATTAACCGCTTGTTCCGCGAAAATATGTTTGCCTCATCTCCAGTAGTTTCGTAATCAACAGGAATATCCGCTCAGATGAGCTACAGTTAGTTCTGCTTCAGGGCGGTAATTTGTTCCGATTACGCTGTGCTCCGGATTACGTTCTATTCGCTGGATATTCCGCGCTATTCTGAACCGCGTCGTAGAGCTTGCGGATTACCCTCTCCCCGTTATCCACAAACTGAATTATCCCGAAAGTACTTTCCGAGTTGCTGTTGCTGCAAGAAAGAAAACGGAATGTTTATTTCCTGCATTAAGGGCGCGCTTCTCCACGAAGGGGCGAGTGCAGCGAAGAAATGAGCGCTACACACCACTGTAAGTGTGCACTAAATATTTCACTCTTTATGGATGCAAAGGAATAAAAAAAAGAAAATATTGTAACAGCAAAAGTCTGTATTTTCAGTATGATCATTCTTTTGCCTTTAGCTTTGTCAGAAAGATTTTGTAGAGATCAAAAGAATAGCCTATCCACAGAAACATCTTCTTCAGAATTTGTTGGCAGTATTTTTCTGCAATTGTTTTTACATTATAACATCTAACTAAATATTTGATGAAACGACGCAGGTCATAAATAAAGTGAGTGATACAGTTTTTCATTATGAAACTCACTGGAAGGTTGAAACTGTGCGCCAGATCGGGACTCGAAGCCGGGACCTGGGCTCACGTGGACAATGCTCTTACTTGCTAGGTTGACCAGACACTATTCACGACTCGCCTTCGCATTTTTACGCCTGTCAGTAGCTCTCTCATTTGCAAACTCAGCTAAAGAACCATTTTGATATTTTGATTACGTTAACTAAAAAGGCCTCTTCAGGTGCAGTATGACCTGTGTCATGGACACAGTACAGTTTAAAACAAAAGAATTAGAGCTATAGTACTCAACAAAAAAAGAAAATATACAAGTTGTGACATATTTGACTAAGGATTTCAGGTTGAAAACATTAAAATAAAGGCGTTTTCCTTTGCGACGGGCTCTTCTCACGAAATTTCAGTCACCAGCTTTCTCCTCCAAATGCGAAAATTTTTAATGACCCCGACATACATAGAAACTGTCATTATAATAAAATAAGAGACATCAGAGCTAGCACGGGAAGATACAGGTGTTAGTTTTTTCCGCAGGCTGTTCGAAGAGTGGCATAACGGAGAATTAGTGTCAAGATTGTTCTATGAACTCTCTAGCACACACTTACGTGTGATTTCCAGAGTAGCCATGTATATGTAGATACAGGAAACACGTCTGGACTGGATCAGATACATGCGAGATTCCACAGAGATTATGCGAAAGGACTTGCTCCTCTTCTAGCAGTATTTTAAAGTAGGAAGCCAGAAAAACAAAGGCTACATTGCGATTAGAAAAAAAGGGCAGGTCAGTACCGAAAGGCACTATGACAGATGCACATAAGAATTAGAAAGACCAACATAATAAAAGGAACTCAGAGCTTGGACGGGAAGGTCTGGGTATTCACTTTTCCCACATGATGCTCGGGAAATCAGTCCGCAGCTCGTGGTCGTGTGGTAGCGTTCTCGCTTCCCTCGCCCGGGTTCCCGGGTTCGATTCCCGGCGGGGTCAGGGATTTTCTCTGCCTCGTGATGACTGGGTGTTGTGTGATGTCCTTAGGTTAGTTAGGTTTAAGTAGTTCTAAGTTCTCGGGGACTGATGGCCATAGATGTTAAGTCCCATAGTGCTCAGAGCCATTTTTTGCTCGGGAATGGTACAGTCGAGAAATAGCCTGACAGTGGTTCCGTTGTCCCTCTGTCAAACACTAAGGTGTGAGTTGTAGAGTAGTTATGCAAATATAGAACTAGAAACTCCGGGACCTCTGACAGCGAGGGTTTCGTAGCATGTCCTTCTCAAATTTCTCATGAATGCATTTCAGAAACTAGCAATTTCTTGCATAGAAAGAATTGTTGAACTGAACCTATATTGCTCGAGACTACACTGTTCTCCAAAACATCAGGACGAGCTACATAATGTAATAAAACACCGAGCGAGGAGGTGCAGTGGTTAGCACACTGGACTCGTATTCGGGAGGACGACGGTTCAAACCCGTGTCCGGTCATCCTGATTTAGGTTTTCCGTGATTTCTCTAAATGGCTTCGGGCAAATGTGGGGATGGTTCCTTCCCCACCCTTCCCTGATCCGATGGGAGAATGACCTCGCTATTTGGTCTCCTTCCCCAAAAACCAACCAATCAATGTAATACAACATATTAAGTACTTGATGGAACTGGATAAAAGTCTGGAAGGATGTTGTCAGTCGTGCACAGGGAGCAGGACGTCACATGGCATGAGATAAGCGTAACTTTAGCGCCAAACGGTGCTGCCCCGCAACAGGAAGCAATGGAAGGAACGGGAAAAGACAGTGTGTGTCAATCAAACAATGGTTCAAATGGCTCTGAGCACTATGGGACTTAACATCTGAGATCATCAGTCATCTAGAACTTGGAACTACTTTAACCTAACTAACCTAAGGACATCACGCACATCCTTGCACGAGGCAGGATTCTAACTGTGACCGTAGAAGTCGCGCGGTTCCGGACTGAAGCGCCTAGAACCGCTCGGCCACAACGGCCGGCTGTGTGTCAGTCAGTGAGTTGGGTTGGGTTAGGTTGGTTGGGGAAAGAGACCAAACAGCGAGGTCATCGGTCTCATCGGATTAGGGAAGGAAGTCGGCCGTGCCCTTTCAAAGGAACCATCCCGGCATTTGCCTGGAGCGATTCAGGGAAATCAGAGCGATTTAGGGAAATCACGGAAAACCTAAATCAGGATGGCCGGACGAGGGATTGAACCGTCGTCCTCCCGAATGCGAGTCCAGTGTGCTAACCACTGCGCCACCTCGCTCGTTCAGTCAGTGAGGAGTTCCTGTGGTGGTGTTCTGCATTACAACACAACTCGGAGATAACACTTGGCTGACTTCAGACGGAGAAGATTCATCGGGAAACTGGAAGAAGGGCGAAGTGTGACGAGCGTAGCCCAGGAGTTTGGTGCTGCTCACAACACTGTTTCACATGCGTGGGGAGCGTTCCGAACCACAGGCAGAGGAGCTGGTGGACAACGGTCAACTACAGCAGCAGGTGACAGCTACACTGTGCAACAGGCAAGAGGGGGACCAACGCGAAACAGCGGCTGCATTTGTAACCACATTTAACACGAGTGCAAGGCACGGAATCTCCCACTCCATGGTGACACGATGCCCCATTCGGGTGGTCTCTTTGCCCGACGACCAGGCCATTGTGTTCCGCAGATACCCACACATCGGCAGCACCGTTTGGAACGGTGCCAAGAGCATAGTGACTGGATCAGCGAGGAGGGGGTCGCGTGCTCTTCTCGGATCAGAGCACGTTCAGTCTGAGTAGTGATTCTGGAAGTACCCTCATTCGGGAACAATTAATGCATCCAGGAACACTGCCGAACACATTATGGTGGTGCTGGTGTTTCAATGTCGAGAGACATGGGCTTACTGACCTGCTTTGAACACGATACACTCAGTAATCAACGTTATTGTTCCACTGCATCCCATCCCCACGTGCGTCTTTTCAGCGGTGTATTCGGCTCTGGGTTCATTTTTACGAATGACAACGCGCGACCTCATCGAACAGTCCAGATGGAAGTGGTTTTGGAACGAGTGAATATTCGACGAATGGAGTGGCCTGCCCTTCTCCCCGACTTAAATCCAATCGAGCATCTGTGGGATAAGTTGGGGAGACGAATTTCAACACGTCCACACGCACGAACGATCATCCAGCACTAGTCAACTGCGCTGGTGGAGGAATGGTACGCCATCTTCAAAACAGGGTTCTATTTTCCACTTTTGCCGTGATGCTTTTCACATGTTCAAGTGCGTGTGAAATCTTATAGGACTTAACTGCTAAGGTCATCGGTCCTAAGCTTACACACTACTTAACCTAAATTATTTTAAGGACAAACACACACACCCATGCCCGAGGGAGGACTCGAACCTCCGCCGGGACCAGCCGCACAGTCCATGACTGCAGCGCCCCAGACCGCTCGGCTAATCCCGCGCAGCGTGATGCTTTTAATAGTTGAGAAGTAGCTTCAGACCTTTATGCCACTCTCATGTGATTCTGAGGTTGTGCAATAGAAACGTATGCCAAGTTTGCGTGGTCATCCTCCGCAGCAGGCATAGACATACTTGTTTTCTAAATAAAACCGCCTTTTCTTGCTGCAACTTAATTTAGTTTTCCCAGTCGCGCTTCGCCTTTTTCTTACTGTAATTCATCTTCAATGTGATTGTTTGTTGGCATCTGTGTTTCCTCTCGTCTGGTCTCGAGGTTGCATTACCACACCACTTCGGAAACGTAAGCACAGTTTTGAATTCCTAACTTTTTCTTTCACACTGCTCACCATGTTTCCCCCTCTTCTTTGTGGTGTACTATTATTCTTTTCCCGCTACCTGTAGGTATACTTTAGAACACCGTGCTTTTCACGACGTAAATATTGTGAGTTCATTATGTGTTTCGCCGGCCGAAGTGGTCGTGCGGTTAAAGGCGCTGCAGTCTGGAACCGCAAGACCGCTACGGTCGCAGGTTCGAATCCTGCCTCGGGCATGGATGTTTGTGATGTCCTTACGTTAGTTAGGTTTAACTAGTTCTAAGTTCTAGGGGACTAATGACCTCAGCAGTTGAGTCCCATAGTGCTCAGAACCATTTGAACCATTATGTGTTTCCCTATGTTTGGTTTATTTACCTACATGTTTTCAACCTAACGAAGTATATGTTGAAAACTAACATCTATTCGTGGTGTTTATAAGGAGGAAACACATAATGAAGTCACAATATTTACGTTGTTAAAAGCACGGTGTTCGAACAAATAGCTGTAAATGGTTGCAAATAATAATAGTGCACCACAAAGAAGAAGGAGAAACACAGTGAGCAGTATGAAAGAAAAAGTTAGGAATACATAATTCTTCTTATGTTTCGGAAATGAAGTGGTAATGCGACCTGCAGGCCAGATAAGAGGAAACACAGATGCCAACAAACTATCCGACTGCAGATGCCTTAAAGAAAGAGAAAGGCGAAACGCGTCTGGTAAAAATAAATTAATTTGCAGAAAGAAAAGGCGGTTTTATTTACAAAACAAGTGCGCCTTACGTATTTGAACGACAGTGGCTTTAAATTGGTGTTCTCTATTGGTGTTGATTGATAAATGCTGGCTTGTTCATTTCACATCTTTCTTTTCCAGAACCACAAAATCACCCGATAATGGGCTATAAGGTTCAGGCTAGAAGTGAACAAATAAAAGTGTTACAGAAAAGGTGAAAAATGCCTGTTTCTTTTAATAAATTCATTGCTGTGGTACCCCCTGGAGGAAAAAAAGCTCTTTATCAACCTTGAGGCCAGCATGGGTGCAAAGCATACATTGGCGTCCATGCTGACCACACACCCTATTAGGAACCATGCCTCACCTTTCTAATGTCGAGAGGACCGTCATAAATCGCACTGAAATCAGTGTAATTATTGCCTTTGAATAAAAGTGTAATTTCTGTTCCTCTCCTTGCGTATTTCTTTCAGTTACCTTCTGTAGTATATTGTAGCAGTTCTTTCTACATATGGTTCAAGTTTCATCGAGCTATGTTACTTGGCACATCATGTGAAACTTATTTTCGTCCTTAAACATTGCTGGGCGGTGTAGTAATGGTTGTTCTTGTGGTCTTCAGTCCGAAGACTGGTTTGATGCACCTCTCCATGTTACTCTATCCTGTGCAAGCCTCATCATCTGCGAATACCTAATGCTACCTGCGTCCTTTTGAATCTGGTTCTGTATTTATCTCTTGCTCTTGCTCTATGATTTTTACCCCCTACACTTCCCTCCAATACTGAATTGGTGATCGCTTGATGTCTCACAATATGCTCTACCAACCTACCCCTTCCTCTATTCAGGTTGCACCACAAATTTCTTTTCTCCCCAATTCTGTTGAGTAGCTCCTCATTAATTAAGTAATCTTCTGCATTCTTCTGGAACACCATATTTCAAAATCTTCTATTCTCTTCTTCTCTAAACTATTTATCATCTATACATGGCTACCCTCCGTACAAATACTTTCAGAAAAGATTTCCTGACAATTAAATCAATAATTTTCAATGCGATAGGATCTGCAGCTGCGATGATTTTTTTGAATGCTTGCATGATGCCTTCAGCTGCCAATCTCTTTATATCAAGTACGATTGTACAATTTCGTCCTTAGTCTATTTTCAAGTACGCTTTGCAACAACTGCTCGAAAGTAACGTGCTCCTGAAATAGCGTAAATGATCTCGGATATACTTTATGAACATAACAAGGAGTCAAAGGTGCAACGACATACATGGGATAATTTACTACTAAAAATGATTCATAAAATACTTAAATTGTACAATCGTACTTGAAATAAAGAGATTGGCAACTGAAGGCATCATGAAATATTTGAAAAAATTTTAATCTATATTCGATGTTAACAAATTTTTCTTCTTCAGAAAAGCTTTTTGTCGTTGCCAGTCTACATTTTGTATCCTCTTCTACTTCAGCGTTGTCTAATATTTTACTGAACACATAACAAAACTCGTCTGCTGCTTTAAGTGTGTCATTTCCTAATATAATTTCCTCAGCATCAACTGCTTTAATTCAACTACATTCCATTATCTTTGATTTGCTTTTGTTGATGTGCATCTTATATCCTCCATTCCGAGACACTGTCCATTCCGTTCAGTTGCTCTTCCAAGTCCTTGGCTGTGTCTGATAGAACTACAAAGGCATCGGCAAACCTCAAAGTTTTTATTTCTTTTCCGTGGACTTTAATTCCTACTCCAATTTTTTCTCCTGCCCCGCGGAGTAGCAGCGTGGTTTGATGCGGCTTGCACGGTTCGCGCGGCTCCCTCCGTCGGAGGTTAGAGTCCTCCCACGGGCATGGCTGTTTGTGTTGTCCGTAGGGTAAGTTAGTTTAAGTTAGATTAAGTAGTGTGTAAGCCTAGGGACCGATGACCTCGGCATTTTGGTGCCATATGAATTTACCACAAATTTAAGAAAGAAAATTCTGTTTTCTCTTTTGTTTCCTTCACTGCTCGCTCAATGTACACGTTGAATAACATAGGGTATAGGCTACAACCGTGTCTCAATACGTTCTTAACCACTACTTCCCTTTCATGCCCCTCGACTCTTATAACCACTTTTGGTTTAGCTTTAGTTTGTAGTAAGTTCCTATGGGACCAAACGGCTGCGGTCATTGGTCCCTAGGCTTAATCTAACTTAAACTAACTAACGCTGAGGACAACACACACAAGGGGTGAGCCGCGCGAAACATGGCAAGGCGCCTCAGAGCTCGCGGCTACCCTGCGTGGCTTATAAAAAAATGTTCAGATGTGTGTCAAATCTTACGGGACTTAACTCCTAAGGTCATCAGTCCCTAGGCTTACACACTACCTAACCTAAATTATCCTAAGGACAAACACACACACCCATGCCCGAGGGAGGACTCGAACCTCCGCCGGGACCAGCCGCACAGTCCATGACTGCAGCGCCTCAGACCGCTAGGCTATTCACAAGCGGTGGCTTATAACTGCAAGTGGTTTCTGTACAAATTGTAAATAGCCTTTCTCTCCCTATATTTTATCCCTGCAGCCTCTAGTACTTGAAAGACATTACTCCAGTCAACATCGTTGAACTCTTTTTCTAAGTCCACAAGTACTATAAAAGTAAGAGTGCCTTTTCTTAACCTATGTTGTATGATAAGTCGTACGGACAGTATTGCCTCGGGGGCACCTACATTTCTCCAGAATCTAAACTGATCTTCCCCGAGGCTGACTTCTACTAGTTACCGCATTCGTCTGTAAAGAAATCGTGTTAGTACTTTGCAACCATGCCTTATGAAGCTGATAGTTCAATTATGGTATAAAGCGTTAAACTGTATGCTTGCTGTGTTGATTCATTAATAAATTGAGATAGCTGTTTTCTTGGAATGCCTCCTCATACCTCTTTCTTTTTATAATTCAGCACCCATAGACTGACCTAGTACTGTAAGAAGTTAGCGCACGAGCTTCCGCGCGTCGCCGCTGGCCGTACCCCGCCGACACACCGCCCGCGCCGGCGCAGCTAGGTGCGCCCGTAATTACGGAGGTGACGCGCGGAGGCTGTCGGCCGCAGGAGGCTGTCGGGTTACACCGCGGCGCTGCTGCGCGCTAATGAGCGTTTGCGGCGGCAATCCCCCTGGCGCGCTGATCCCCGCCGCGAGAGACAAGCCGGGAGCGGATCCCTTCCTGCGCTTCAAAAGGCCGCCGGCCCAGGGCAGGGCATCGCACCCTCCGCCACTGTCCGCGGCGCTAATGATCGGCCGTTGTCGGCGCCGCGCGGCCCTCGAGCGCCACCCCCCTCCTCCCCTCTCCCCATCCGCGGTGTTTGTCGGGAAATAAAGGCGCCCCACCGCGGCCCGCAGCTCTGGGCGCTAACGACGCTCTGTTGTTTTAGCTCAGCCCTCCCACACAGCCAGTCTGCCGCGCCACTTGCAGCATTTCCGGTCGCTGTGATCGATTCGCTAAGTGTAACACGAACCAGCCGCGTGTCATCCACATTCGTCACCATATTCACTCCGGTCACTGTCATTAATTTAACTCTTTCGGATCGCACAACGTGTTCACTCGCTTGTGTTGTTCACTTACTTCAGATCCAGATAGTCTGAACTCTACCGACAAATCTCAGAGATTTATTACTGCTCTTTGCCGATTGTTTTGGTGGGGGTGACCCTAGGTCTTCTTACAGAGTAATCAGAGTACTTTATCCGTTCATTAGTTATATTTACACAACTGGCCATTAAAATTGCTACACCAAGAAGAAATGCAGATGATAAACGGGTATTCATTGGACAAATATATTATACTAGAACTGACATGTGACTACATTTTCACGCAATTTGGGTGCATAGATCCTGAGAAATCAGTACCCAGAACAACCACCTCTTGCAATAATAACGGTCTTGATACGCCTGGGCATTGAGTCAAACAGAGCTTGGATGGCGTGTACAGGTACAGCTGCCCATGTAGCTTCAACACGATATCACAGCTCATCAAGAGTGATGACTGGCATATTGTGACGAGCCACCATTCACCAGACATTTTCAATTGGTGAGAGATCTGGAGAATGTGCTGGCCAGGGCAGCAGTCGAACATTTTCTGTGTCCAGAAAGCCCTGCACAGGACCTGCAACATGCGGTCGTGCGTTATCCTGCTGAAATGTAGGGTTCCGCAGTGATCGAATGAAGGATAGAACCACAGGCCGTAACACATCTGAAATATAACGTCCACTGTTCAAAGTGCCGTCAATGCGAACAAGTGGTGACCGAGACGTGTAACCAATGGCACCCCATACCATCACGCTGGGTAATACGCCAGTATAGCGATGACGAATACACGCTTCCAATGTGCATTCACTGCGATGTCGCCAAACACGGATGCGACCATCATGATACTGTAAACAGAACATGGATTCATCCGAAAAAATGACGTTTTGCAATTCGTGCACCCAGGTTCGTCGTTGACTACACCATCGTAGGCGCTCCTGTCTGTGATGTAGCGTCAAGGGTAACCGCGGCCATGGTCTCCGAACTGATATCCCATGCTGCTGCAAACGTCGTCGAACTGTTCGTACAGATGGTTGTTGTCTTGCAAACGGCCCCATCTGTTGACTCAGGGATCGAGACGTGGCTGCACGATCCGTTACAGCCATGCGGAAAGGCCTGTTATCTCGACTGCTAGTGATGCGAGGCCGTTGGGATCCAGCAGGCGTTCCGTATTACCCCCCTGAACCCACCGATTCCATATTCTCCTAACAGTCATTGGATATCGACCAACGCGAGCACCAATGTCTCGATACGATAAACCGCAATCGCGATAGGCTACAATCCGACCTTTATCAAAGTCGGAAATTCGATGGTACGCATTACTCCTCCCTGCATGAGGCATCACAACAACGTTTCACCAGGCAACGCCGGTCAACTGCTGTTTTTGTATGAGAAATCGGTTGGAAACTTTCCTCATGTCAGCACGTTGTAGGTGTCGCTACCGGCGCCAACCTTGTGTGAATGCTCTGCAAAGCTAATCATTTGCATATCACATCATCTTCTTCCCGTCGGTTAAATTTCGCGTCTGTAGCACGTCATCTTCGTGGCGTAGCAATTTTAATTGCCTGTAGTGTATTTATTTAACTTAAGCCACACACGACATTACAAGATTTTTTAAAAATAGGTAAAGTATAAATTTTGTATCTTGACTTTTGTCTTTCAGTGTGCCGTCAAATTCTTCCTGTAGTATCACATCTCCCTCCTCACTTCATCTGCTCTCTCTTCCACTTCTACACTGGACAGCCAAAGAAACTGGTACACCTGCCTAATATCGTTAGGGCCACCGCGAGAAAGCAGAAGTGCAGCAACACGACGTGGCATGGACTCGACTGATGTCTGAAGCAGTGCTGGAGGGAATTGACACCATGTATCCTGCGGGGCTGTCCATAAATCCGTAAGAGTACGAGGTGGTGGAGATCTCTTCTGAACAGCAAGTTGCAAGGTATCCAAGAAATGCTCAATAATGTTAAATGTCTGGGGAGTTTGGTGGCCAGTGGAAGCATTTAAACTCAGAAGACTGTCCCTGGAGCCACTTGGTAGCAATTCTGGACGTCTGGGTGTCGCATTGTCATGCCGGAATTGTCCAAGTCTGTCGGAATGCACAATGGACACAAATAGATTCAGGTGATCAGACGGGATGCTTCCGTACGTGTCACCTGCCAGAGTCGTATCTAGACGTATCTGTGTTTTCCCAAGAGATTGTTCGCCGAAAACTTCAACAAGCATTCGATGCGATTATGCAGCAGTTTCTTCAAATGATAACAGAAAACTAATTATATCCGCAAATCGTAGTTTGTAGGCACAAAACTCGACATGTTTACGGTTTTGAAACAAGTACCAATGCATGGAACTTGGGTTGCTGTGTATTGACATTCGTCGACAGCCGTTACAGGAAGCAGATGGTGCTCCAGACGCGGTCCAGACGGCTAGCACCATCTATGGGGAGGTTACGGATTCATACTTCTACACCTGTAAAAGGTGTAAGTTGCCTATGCTAATAAAAAAATTAAATACAAATTTCCGATTCTTAGCTTCTTATCTTAAAGTATTTAGTTTACGATCCTCTATTATCCGCATAATGTTGACCTTTAAAAACTTTTCGGGGATTTTGTATACACCCGTGCACCAATTCAAATTTTATCTCTGCGTAAGCGATATACGAAAGTGGTGTAAGTATACTTTTAGATTCCGCCAGAAAACGTTTTCTTAATTCCTTTCGACTTGGTGATCACAAATTACTTATTACTCATTTTCTACACTTCTGTATCACTCTTGGTCTATCACATTACTGTAACCTAACGATTCAATTCGCCTTTCTTTGTACATGTTCGATCTCATGTGTTAATTCGACAAAATACACCATATGAACGTAAACACTCTATTTCGTAGACAAACTTTTGATTCTGAGTGTCCCACCAATGAATCTGAGCCTAAACAACTGCTTTATTTGTTCATTTCACCTCGTAGTCTCGCGCCACAAGGTTACATAAGTCTGTGGCATCAGCGAATGTAATTAAACTTTATACTTTCGACATAGCTTTTCCACATTCGAGGAATAATTTATACCAGATATATGCAAAAAAACGTTTTCGAAATTCCAGACTTACGAAGCGTACAGAGTATCGCTAAGAGGAGAAGACACGAAATAATTCCTGACGAATAAATACGAATACCTCGGTGATGGACGGCCACAGAATGCAACAAATGCACTCCCCTGCTTAATACTAATTTATTGAGGATTTAACGTGTAATCCGTATTTTATGAAATAAATCCGATCAGCTCATGCGTCACGTATAAGCCAGCCAAGTTGTATCACACCCTATCACACAAGATCATACAGCAGCTACCCCGTACATTATAAAATCTGGTCGAAAATTGATATTGTGTTAAAAAGAGAGCCTCTCCTACTGCTCTTTCTGTTGTATACTTTTATCCTGTCTCCACCAATGTACTATCAAAATTTGTTATTCTCGTTTGTCTCATGTACATTTGTCCGTTGGGCCTGAATTATTCTGTCCGGCATGAAATATTTTTCGTGACGTAAGCGTGTAATTAACAATATACAAATTACTTTTACGGTTTGGTGACTTCATGTCTGAACACAAATACCACATTTTTCAATATACGCTTTGAGACAAAAGAAGACGCGCCTCGAAGGAGTTACCGTAATTGGTGACAAATTGGTATTCATACAGGTATCAACGGACAGCGCGAAATGGTAAACTTTGGCGGTCGGTGGATGAATGTGTGTCGCTGCAGCGCAATTTCACCGCGCAAAAAATGGTTCAAATGGCTCTGAGCACTATGGGACTTAACTTCAGAGGTCATCAGTCCCATAGACTTAGAACTACTTAAACCTAACTAAGCTAAGGACATCACACACATCCATGCCCGAGGCACGATTCGAACCTGCGAGCGTAGCGGTAGCGCGGTTCCAGACTGTAGTGCCTAGAACCGCTCGGCCACCCCGGCCGGCTTCACCGCGCAGCTGACAAGAATAGCAAGCAGACGACATTTCGATCCGTCTGTATAAAATCTCTGCTAATTTCGTCCCTTGTACTCAGTTGGACAGTGACTACGCCTCGCAAACAGACGGGTGAAAAATATATGCACATATAGGCTAAAATTGAAACAAATGAGCCCTCGTTCACAATTTTTTAGTCTTATTAACCAAATTTCAACACTTCTAAGAGTGCCTTCATCAGAATTTAGACATTTAAAGTCGTCTATAACAAAATTACAGTTTTGTGGATGAAAAAGTATTTTTATACAAAAAAGTGTAAGTATTAACTAACGATACAAGACAGAGACAGTACTTACATGTCACGTATAAAATAAATAACAGGCCAGAAGGGATTTAGTCACAAAATATTTAAAAGGAATGTACTTACACTTTTTTATATAAAAAAACTTTTTCTTCCCACAAATTTGTAATTATGTTATAGACCACTTTAAATGTCTAAATTCTGATGAAGGCACTCTTAGAAGTGTTGAATCCTGGTTAATAAGACTAAAAAATTGTGAGCGAGGGCTCATTTGCTTCAATTTTAATTTATAAACGGTCACTGAACCAAGCAGCTATGTTCAAAACTTTGCATATATCGGCATTTGAGAGAGGAAGACGCATAGTTGGGCTCAAAGAAATCGGTCGTGGTGATCGCCGAATCGCCTAACATTAGAACACGAGCGATGATACTATTCAACGATGTTCGCAGGAATGGGTGAGCCATGGCCGAACCCAGCGTCAAGAAAGAAGTGGTCGATCTAGAGACAGAAAGTAAGGACTGAACAATCGTCAGAGAGGCACCCAGAGCCCCGCATTCATCATTATCGTCGATCCGACGTGCCACTGGTACTTCATTGACCACAAGGATCATTAACAGGCGGCTCACAGAAATGGGGTTGAGCTCACAGCGCCCCTTGCGCCAACTACCATTGACTTACGTACACCAACAAACCCGCTTGCAGCGGTGTCGGGCACATTCGGCCTAGATTCTCATTGACTGGGGTAAAACTGCCTTCATTGATGAGTCTTGCTTCCAAACTGTCTGGAGTCGCTCCCGACAACGTTGGGATACCAACCTGAATCCAATAAAAGAATACCAGACGCCGTTATTTAGGTTTTATTTTTAGGCTACCATTTTCGACGATACATTACGTCATCTTCAAAAAATGGTTCAAATGGCTCTGAGCACTAGGGGACTTAGCATCTGAGGTCATCAGTCCCCTCGAACTTAGAACTACTTAAACCTAACTAACCTAAGGACATCACACACATCCATACCCGAGGCAGGATTCGAACCTGCGACCGTAGCGATCGCGCGCTTCCAGTCTGAAGCGACTAGAACCGCTCGGCCACACCGGCCGGCACGTCATCTTCAGGCTTATACAGTGAAGGCTATAACACAGCAATAAGTACATATCAAAATTAAAATACAGAGCGTATTGTCTAAAAGATGCAAGTGTTGCATATTAATTTACGTAATTAAAATATATACAGTGAAGGTTATAACAAAACAATATTCCATAGATACTAGGAATAGGAATAGATGTTAGGAATTTTCTGCCTAAATAACTGATGTGGGTTCCATCTTCCAAATAGTGTTCACAAAAATAGAAACATATAAACCTTGCATTATTGTTGAAAAAGGTGTTCTTTTTGAAAAGTTAACTTACGTAATATCCATTTTTTGGTTGTGGTATCCATGGTCCTATCACGTGGGTGGACATATGTTTACTTTTTATTTTTTACTTTTCGTATTTTCAATTTTATTTTTTACTTGTTACAGTCATTATCCTAGAGTGTTCTTCTGGTTCCTCCTTGTTGAATATTCTTTAATAACCATTGAGTACAGCTGCGGTGTTTCCATTGGTGTAATGCCTTTAAAGGTATCGTTCCTTTATTTATATCTACTGTAAATAGCACGATTGCTGATAGTATACGCCTTTACTTTACCTGATATATATGATCCT
The DNA here is from genome assembly GCF_023864345.2 of Schistocerca serialis cubense. Classification (NCBI taxonomy): domain Eukaryota; kingdom Metazoa; phylum Arthropoda; class Insecta; order Orthoptera; family Acrididae; genus Schistocerca; species Schistocerca serialis. The sequence goes on along the minus strand of NC_064638.1, from coordinate 1,164,605,265 downwards.
GTTACTTATTTTACATATGATTAATCGGTCACTTTATCCGTCTTTTACTTTCTGACAAAACCAGTAGAATCTGTCATGTATAACCATACATTTTTACAGACAACGGATATACCGGACTGATGGTTGCATTACTGTGACACTTCTGTTTTATATACACTTCCATTAGGTTACTAAGGATTTCACAATATGCACGAATAACCAATTAATTTCTGATGGAACATATTACGTAGTATCATGTAGGCCGGACGGAGTGGCCGAGCGGTTCTAGGCGCTACACTCTGGAACCGCGCGACCGCTACGGTCGCAGGTTCGAATCCTGCCTCGGGCATGGATGTGTGTGATGTCCTTAGGTTAGTTAGGTTTAAGTAGTTCTAAGTTCTAGGGGATTGATGACCACAGCAGTTAAGTCCCACAGTGCTCAGAACCATTTGAACCATTTTTGAGCATCATGTAGATTTTAATTAAGACTAAGTTCTTTTAAATGTGTAAATTAATATGTAACTCTTGCATCTGTTAGACAATTCGCTCTGTATTTCAATATGTACTTATTTCTCTGTTATAACCTTCACTGTATATATTTTAATTACGTAAATTAATATGTAACACTTGCAGCTTTTAGACAAGACGCTCTGTATTTTAATTTTAATATGTACTTATTGCTGTGTTATAACCTTCACTGTATAGGCCTAAAGATGACGTAATGTACCGTCGAAACTGGTAGCTTACAAATAAAAACTAAATAACGGCTATTGGTATTGTTTTATTGGATGTTGACCAACCGTAGTCCCATACCCCAGACAGAAGGTGGAGTTACATTCACCAACCTGAATGTCGCTGGTCATACGACCCGACAATCAGCACTGATGGTCTGGGATGTCATTTCATTTCATAGCTGAACCTCTTTGGTTCTCACCCGCGGCACCCTTACAGCACAGCGGTGAGTCGACGATCTCCTGCGCCCTGTTTTGTAACTCGTCGTGGCAAGCTTGGCCTTACATTTCGGCAAAGTAGTGTCCGCTCGCACACGGTCAGAGTTTCTACTGTGTATCACAGAAGTTGGCAAGGAAAACATAGGTACAAAGAAGGTAGCTCCGAAGAAACCATGGGTAACAGAAGAAATACTTCAGTTGATTGATGAAAGGAGGAAGTACAAACATGTTCCGGGAAAATCAGGAATACAGAAATACAAGTCGCTGAGGAATGAAATAAATAGGAAGTGCAGGGAAGCTAAGACGAAATGGCTGCAGGAAAAATGTGAAGACATCGAAAAAGATATGCTTGTCGGAAGGACAGACTCAGCATACAGGAAAGTCAAAACAACCTTTGGTGACATTAAAAGCAACAGTGGTAACATTAAGAGTACAGGGGGAATTCCACTGTTAAATGCAGAGGAGAGAGCAGATAGGTGGAAAGAATACATTGAAAGCCTCTATGAGGGTGAAGATTTGTCTGATGTGATAGAAGAAGAAACAGGAGTCGATTTAGAAGAGATAGGGGATCCAGTATTAGAATCGGAATTTAAAAGAGCTTTGGTCAAATAAGGCAGAAGGGATAGATAACATTCCATCAGAATTTCTAAAATAATTGGGGGAAGTGGCAATAAAACGACTATTCACGTTGGCGTGTAGAATATATGAGTCTGGCGATATACCATCTGACTTTCGGAAAAGCATCATCCACACAATTCCGAAGACGGCAAGAGCTGACAAGTGCGAGAATTATCGCACAATCAGCTTAACAGCTCATGCATAGAAGCTGCTTACAAGAATAATATACAGAAGAATGGAAAAGAAAATTGAGTATGCGCTAGGTGACGATCAGTTTGGCTTTAGGAAAAGTAAAGGGACGAGAGAGGCAATTCTGACGTTACGGCTAATAATGGAAGCAAGGCTAAAGAAAAATCAAGACACTTTCATAGGATTTGTCGACCTGGAAAAAGCGTTCGACAATATAAAATGTTGCAAGCTGTTCGAGATTCTGAAAAAAGTAGGGGGAAGCTATAGGGAGAGACGGGTCATATACAATATGTACAACAACCAAGAGGGAATAATAAGAGTGGACGATCAAGAACGAAGTGCTCGTATTAAGAAGGGTGTAAGACAAGGCTGTAGCCTTTCGCCCTTACTCTTCAATCTGTACATCGAGGAAGCAATGATGGAAATAAAAGAAAGGTTCAGGAGTGGAATTAAAATACAATGTGAAAGGATGTCAATGATGCGATTCGCTGATGACATTGCTATCCTGAGTGAAAGTGAAGAAGAATTAAAGATCTGCTGAAAGGAAAGAACAGTCTAATGAGTACACAGTATGGTCTGAGAGTAAATCGGAGAAAGACGAAGGTAATGAGAAGTAGTAGAAATGAGAACAGCGAGAAACTTAACATCAGGATTGATGGTCACGAAGTCAATGAAGTTAAAGAATTCTGCTACCTAGGCAGTAAAATAACCAATGGCGGACGGAGCAAGGAGGACATCAAAAGCAGACTCGCTATGGCAAAGAAGGCATTTCTGGCTAAGAGAAGTCTACTAATATCAAATACCGGCCTTAATTTGAGGAAGAAATTTCTGAGGATGTACGTCTGGAGTACAACATTGTATGGTAGTGAAACATGGACTGTGGGAAAACCGGAACAGAAGAGAATCGAAGCATTTGAGATGTGGTGCTATAGACGAATGTTGAAAATTAGGTGGACTGATAAGGTAAGGAATGAGGAGGTTCTACGCAGAATCGGAGAGGAAAGGAATATGTGGAAAACACTGACAAGAAGAACGGGCAGGATGGTTGGACATATGTTAAGACATGAGGGAATGACTTCCATGGTACTAGAGGGAGCTGTAGAGGGCAAAAACTGTAGAGGAAGACAGAGATTGGAATACGTCAAGCAAATAATTGAGGACGTAGGTTGCAAGTGCTACTCTGAGATGAAGAGGTTAGCAAGGAAAGTAATTCGTGGCGGGGCGCATCAAACCAGTCAGTAGACTGATGACCAAAAAAAAAAAAATCTTCCCGAACCCTACACTGGTCAGCAAGGTCGCCGTCTCTCTCCCCAACTGAGAACGTTTGGAGCATTATTGGCATGATCCTCGAACCAGATCGGAATTTTGACTATCTAACGCACCAACTGGTTAGAATTTGGCGCGATTTCCCTCAGAAGACCATCCAACAACTCTGTCAATCAATACCGGGCCGAATAACTGTCTGCATAAGCGTCGGAGTGCACAAACGCATAATTGACTTGCTAATTTGTGAAGTTCTTTCTCTTGACTAAATCATCAAGTTTTTCTGATATTGTAATTGTTTGTTTGTCTGTACATGTAAACCACATTTACCGAACCCCGTCATATTCGAAAAATTCCTTTTTCGTGCGTCTTTGCTTTCCTTGAGTGTACAATAAAAGTGTTGATGTAATTCTTTTTGTAATACGGAATCTGTTTGTTTTGCAGGTTATCCTGGTCAAGTGGAATGAACCGTATCAGAAGCTAGCATCATGTGACAGCTCAGGGATTATTTTTGTATGGATCAAGTACGAAGGCAGGTGGAGCATCGAACTCATCAATGACCGCAACACGCCTGTCACCCACTTTTCTTGGTCGCATGATGGACGAATGGCGCTTATTTGTTACCAGGTAAGTTCTGAACGCTTCTCAGAAACAATCTCGTATCATCATCATTATAATCACCATTTATTCATCATCATCATCATCATCTGATCTGCGTCAGGTACAGGCATGGTACGTGACCACCTGTCTCTGTGTTTTGCTTTGCTCTTCATTTGCACATAGTTACCACTATCCTCCATGGCAGGGCTCGATAGTTGATATTTTCCTTTCTCGACGCTCTTTGTCGCTTCAGTTCCTAGCTGGAGTAAGCACTGCCTCTTGAAAATGTGGTCCAGCCAGTTTTCCTTACTTTTTCTTATGTTGTTGTAACATGACATTGGCCTCCCTGATTCGACGGTGCCGGTAGCGTTGGCCGAGCGGTTCTAGGCGCTTCAGTTCGGAACCGCGCGACTGCTACGGTCGCAGGTTCGAATACTGCCTCGGGCATGGATGCAAGTGATGTCCTTAGGTTAGTTAGGTTTAAGTATTTCTAAATTCTAAGGGACTGATGACCTCATATGTTAAGTCCCATAGTGCTCAGAGCCATTTGATTCGACGGACCCGTTATACTGCGGCCTCCCTTTGGACAGAAATTGGGCTATCCCACTTCTGATGCCAGTTGACAAGAGTAGGAGAGCAAACTACTTAGGATGGACAAAGACATGGGCGTCTTCATGGGAGTCAGAAGAACGAGTTAAGTAACCTGAATTTTGGTATATACAGGGTGATCAAAAAGTCAGTATAAATTTGAAAACTTAATAAACCACGGAATAATGTTGATAGAGAGGTAAAAATTGACACATATGCTTGGAATGACATGCGGTTTTATTAGAATAAAAAAAAAGTTCACAAAATGTCCGACAGATGACGCTGGACAGAAAAACTGCTACCGTGACGGGTGAGAGGTACGCCGATATGTTACAGAATCGCATCATCCCCAGCCTGGCTGATAAACACCTGCTGGAACGTACGATGTTTATGCAGGACGGCGCTCCACCCCGTATTGCTAGAAGCTTGAAAGATCTCTTGCGCGCGTCATTTGGTGATGATCGTGTGCTCAGCCGCCACTTTCGTCATGCTTGGCCTCCCAGGTCCCACACCTCAGTCGGTGCAATTATTGGCTTTGGGGTTACCTGAAGTCGCAAGTGTACCGTGATCGACCGACATCTCTAGGGATGCTGAAAGACAACATCCGACGCCAATGCCTCACCATAATTGGGGACATGCTTTACAGTGCTGTTCACAACACTATTCCTCGACTACAGCTATTGTTGAGGTATGATGGTGGACATATTGAGCATTTCCTGTAAAGAACATCATCTTTGCTTTGTCTTATTTTGTTATGCTAATTATTGCTATTCTGATCAGATGAAGCGCCATCTGTCGGACATTTTTTGAACGTTTGTATTTTTTTGGTTCTAATAATAAAACCCCATGTCATTCCAATCATGTGTGTGAATTTGTACCTCTCTATCTACATTATTCCGTGATTTATTCAGATTTCATCTTTATACTGACTTTTTGATCAATCGGTTCTTTCACTTCAGTATACATCGCCAGAAGGTGAAGCTGCCTGCCACTCTAGGTGGTCATAGCGGGTCGAGGAATAGGAAGAAGTATGTTTTGGGAACAGTGTTGCTGATTGTGAGCTTTGTTGAAACTCTGTGAGCAACACTGGTGTTCCCAATCTTCTTAGCTAATCGTTGGAATCATCCAAGTACAACGTTAGAACCCAGACGACAGACATCATCTGTTCCAACGTGCGCCACAATCTTTAGTTGGTTCCACCCTGTTTCATCAATGGCTGCCGGAATACCCTCTTCAAGACGCTGAATGAGGCCTCCAGATACGCACGTCGCCTGCACATGGTGTCGTTTGCCATCCGTTGCAGCCATTTCCCTAATGGGTGCCATTATGCACTCTGCATTTGAAATGCCAACAACAGACCCCTACCCATTTGCGTTCACCTCCTCTTGATGCACGATGCAGTAGATTTCCCAAGAGATAAAGCGAGTCTCACTGGCTCCGTTTAGGTTTCAGTGGAAGACAGCCCCTCATACGTTTCACTTAGAGAGATGCATGTAACAACCTGAGTCCTCCGTAGTCCCTGTCTCTCCTTCCCTGTACAGAACACCTTGACCTATTACTGATGCGCTACTCGCAGTCAAGTGCACGAGTAGTGATAGACCTTGTATTTGTTGAAGAGTAGACAGTACCCATTGGAGAAGATAGTGCTTGAAGTTATCATGACTCTTGGTATCTGTTCCAACACAACCATTTGTAGCAGCTTCCAATTGCTTGGCAGTAGTCAGGTCGATTTCCAGCTGCTTACGAACAGCAGCTGCATGGTGTCGCAGTAACTCTTTTCTAAAACTTATTTTAAAACGTGTTTCCACAAGAGTCATCATCCATTTGTGATTGTCACAGTCAAACACCTTCGAAAAGTCACAGCAGATAAGCTCCCAACAGAAAATGTTATTCACCCCTCCTCTTCAGAGCTCTGTAGATAGCGAATAACTGGTACCAGAAGGTCATGTAACCCACCAATACATGGAAGTTCAATGGCGTGTATGTGCCTGTCATTTCTGTGGAACCAGCGCAGTAAGATGGTTCGATGTGGGTGTGTGATGGATTGGCAGAAAGGGATTGGGTGGTATAGTCTGTAGATCACAGTGCCACACCAAAGTTGGCAACATATATCGATACCACGGACATTAGCGAGGTCTCGCTGCAATGTACAACGACATGTGGTAGGCGCTCAAGAAGTCCACGCCTCCCTCTCGTTATAGCAGCGCCCTCACTCTGACGTCAAGATAGTGCTGAACTTGCAAGAGCTCAGCCCAATTCATGACCTCAACTACAACAGTCCACATCAAAGTAGGACCAAATAGTTGTCTACATTTCTGATCAACTTGTACTTTAAAAATGTTGGACACCGTACCTCAAGATAACATTTTGTTAATTAGTGCATCAAATGGTGCTTTAATAGGCAATGACAGTTGTAAATTGTCAAGAAATCCTGTGGCACAGAACTGTGTCAAAGTTAAGTAAATCTCTTACTCAGTTATGTAATAAAGTGAACTAACATTTCATGTATTCAAGTTCGATGAGCCTTCTCTCAAAGCAATCAAAGAACCAACAGGTGTGGTTGGATGAAAGTCGTTTCGCCTAGTCACAACAGTTTGCCCATGACCATACCGTCAATGGAAATACCGATTTTGTTGACGTGTCGTTACACATCATACAACACGTCTGCAACGGATGGTGTACCACTTACAGCTGTGTAACATGGCATAAGAACAACGGCAGTAAAAATATCCTAACTGATTGGGTCTAGAGACAATTATTATTATTATTTATAGTATGGATACAATTCACAGCAATATTTACACGTTGAGGTACAAAGGGAATATGCAAGAGCTATTCGTCCCAGTTGACCTTACAGAGTGATCTCAAGGGAGTCTAACCACGCCAATGTTGTTGGAGAAGCATTGATGATATCTGTCAAGAGTCCACTGAAACATCTCTTGGGACATTCCTCTACAATGTGGCCAATGGTCTGCTCTGATGCTTCATAGTCACACAGTGGGGTGCCTGAGAGACCCCATTTGTACATGAGGGACTTCATTCTTCTGCATCCACATCGGAATCTGTTCAGTTGACACCAGGTTCTTCTAGACAGCTGAGTTCGTTGGGGCCATGAAGACGTATGCTGATGTTGTTTCTCGATGTCTCCTTCTGAATCTGAGGCAAGAGTCACGTCTTGCCAATAACTTCAAGCTTCAAATCCAACACGAACTGTTGTCTATAGAGGCAGATACATAACAACCAGTTTCTGAGCGGTTTCTGCTAAAGGAGCTGGATGCAGTGGACTTTTAGAGTCAGGTACATCACAAAAGAGTGTTTCTTGTAGGGGATGCACATTTTCATAGGGACAAACTACACAGAAGCTGGGCATTAACTGTCTGAAAGCGATTAGTGTGGCCCGATGAATCACGAGTTTGTCCCTTTCCAAATTACGCAAGATGTCTAGAGCACCAGCTGCCCAACAAGGCGTTTAACCCACAATTGGTAGAGGATGTACTTCGGGTCGTTACCTGATGTTTTAACAGTGTTGTTCTTTTCATGGGTTGGGCCCAGTCATTCAGGTTGCTGTGAACTGAGTTGCATGGAATCTTTTCCGTTTTCAAGCCGCGTCAATTCGAAAAAAAATACTCGAGCTTTCGATGTCTATCTCCGCCATCGTCGTCAGGAGTAAAAACACTGACTGCCGGAGCCAGTACCAATCAGAGAGCGACGAAACGACGCATGCGCGGAAGGCGAAATGGACAGCTCATAGCAGCTCCGGCCGGCCGCGGCGGGGCCGAGTGACGTCTTGTGGCGCGAGGGGCCGTCGCCACGTTTGAAACTGCCGCTCCCGCCTCCCTACAAGCGCTAAGCATCCGCCGTTGCTTCCTTTTGATATCTAGTGCTCGCTCCCACGCCGTACTAGGAGAGTACCATTGGTCCCTCTTAAAACTTTTCCTGTTTATTCTAATCTCAGCTGCCTCCTTTGTAAAGAAATCCCGGTAGTTGATGCATAGCCAAGACTCTTGTCTTGTAAAACTATATTTTGCGTCTGTTTTTCAGGCGATGCTCACTTATGGGCCACTTGTCAAACTCCCTTCATTTGACATGTCGTTTGTACTTGGCACAAGACTCTGCTGCGTATATCTCGTATCTTGGGGACGGACCAGGATACTGGTTTCAGTCTGTGTCTCTGCAGCAGACGTCCTAACCTGCTGCTCGTTGCCCCACAGTATGGCAGGAAATCCGCTGGTTTGGCCTCTTCTGCCTATTCACAAGGCGTCCTTATTCGGTGTCACCTGAAAGCGTTACTAATGTCTCCCTTGCCACAACCATTCTCTCTGTACACGTCTCTCAAATGTTTCAGTTCAGACTGTACATGAGCATCGTCAGAAATAACATTTGCTCTGTGTACTAGCGTATTCTGGACCCATTTCTTGTGTAGTGGGTGGTTAAAACTACCGGCTTTTTAGTTTCGATCAGTGCGCATTGGCTTTCTGCGCAACGAATGACCAAGCCGGCCTCCTGGCTTCCGCTGAACTAAAACATCCACGACGGTAGTTTGCCATCCTTCTCCGTCTCGATAGTAAATTTAGTGTTGGGATGGACACGGTTCATGTGATCGACGAATTGCTTCAGTGCATTTTCACTGTGAGCCCATATCAGGAAGATGTCGTCGACATATATTAGGAAGCAAGACGGACGCAACGCCGCCGAGTTCAGAACCGGCTCCTCAAACTGCTCACGAAGAAATTCGAGACTGCCAGAGACAGAGATGACCCCACAGTTGTGCTATCCGTCATTTCATAATATTCGTTGCAGTAGAAGACGTACGTTTTTGTTAGAACATGACGAAGCAACTTTATGATTCTAGATGGAAAATGTTCGGCCGAAAGGTCCAGCGTGTCTTATACTTGTACCTTTGTAAAAGGTGACACAAGGTCTAGACTAACCATTGCGCCATTTCGGCTTATTTTTATTTTCTTGGGTGTTTCAACTAATATCTATAACAATATGCTGTTCACAATGTCCCAGTTTTGATGCTAATAACCCTGCCAAATGTTTGTCCAGTCCATAGGTGGGCGAACTGATTGCATTAACAGTGGACCTAAGAGGGATACCTTCTCTATGTATCTATGACAATCCATAAAGGTAAAGTGCTCGGAGGTCTTACAGCACAAGGCATTAATTTCGTCGCCACTTCGTCTGGTTAATCAGAGTCTGTTAATAATTTCCCTATCTTTTTGTCTATGCCCTGTGTCGGATCGCCAATATGCAACCGTTACGCATCCTCAGTTTCGCAGTGCGAATTCACCGTTGTATTTCACTAATAATATCCCAAATTGGTAGACGTCACGGAACTAGAGAAAATTAAGGATTTTGTTCAGCGCTGCCTCAGATCCATCATCTGGTTCTTGGTTGGAGAGATTAACAACTGACTTATGGCCCTCGTTGTTATCCAAATCATCTCCTCCGTGAGTTAAGCGGTCAAACATCCTAGGTGAATAAGTGTTTGCCTTTCTACACTCTCACGCTGAGTAAGCTTTGCACACTTCCATCTCACAGGATGACAAGAGCCACGTTTCTGGTGTTACCAACACTCAAGGAACCTATCACACCTTGACTGAACCCATAAGTCACCCGATCTCAGTCTGATGGATAATGTCTGGAACTCTGCAATTTGGTAACTACAAGAGACCCAGTCACCAAAGAGTGTCTTCAGCTGGTCGTGACATACCTGGAAAAACTTGTGCACACTCTTCCTAGCAGAATTAACCCATTATGAATGTTACACGCGGTGTTGCAGTGTTTTGCAGTGAAGTCTACTTGAGGTGATTAATTTTTGTTCATTGTACTTACCACCAGGCGATATTTTATGGTTCTAAAAATTTATTACGTCGCTAGTGCATGTAGAAGTAGGTGTCTGAATAAAGCAGCTCTTTTGAAATCCAAAATCTGAAAAATTGGGGAAAATGATGAAAGGTAGTCGATAGTTACATTGATCAGCCAGAACTCTTGACCACCTACCTAGTAGCCGGTATGTCCACCTTTGGCATGGATAGCAGTGGCGATGCGTCGTGACATGGAAGCAATGAGGCCTTGGTAGATCGCAGGAGGGAGCTGGCACCCCATCTGCACGCACAAGTCACCTAATTCCCGTAAATTCATGGTAGGAGGACGATGAGCTCTGACGCTACGTTCAGATGCCAGATGTGTTCTACTGGATTCAGATCTGGCAAGTTGGAGGGCCAGTACATCAATTGGAACTCGCCACTGTGTTCCTCGAACAACTCCATTACACCCCTGGCCTTCTGACATTTCGCATTATCTTGCTGAAACTGCCATCGGAAAACATGATCGTCAGGAAGGGGTGTGCGTGGTCTGCAACCAGTGTGGGATACTCCTTGACCGTCATGGTGCCTTGCACAAGCTCCACTGGACCAAAGGCTGTCCATGTGAATGTTCCCCAGAGCATAACGGAGCCGCTGCCAGCTTGTCTGCGTCCCGCTGTACAGGTGTGAAGGAGCTGAAACCCTAAAGGACGGCGGATTCGCCCCCTCCCGTCAGCATGATGAAGAAGGTATCGGGATTCATCAGACTAGGCAACGTTCTGCCACTGCACCAACGTTCAGAAGCGATAGTCAAAGCCGGCCACTGTGGCCAAGCAGTTCTAGGCGCTTCAGTCTGGAACGCGCTGCTGCTACGGTCGCAGGTTGGAATCCTGCCTCGGGCATGGGTGTGTGTGTGATGTCCTTAAGTTAGTTAGGTTTAAGTAGTTCTAAGTCTAGGGGACTAAGACCTCAGATGTTAAGTCACATAGTGCTTAGAGCCATTTGAAACATTTGAACCAATGGTCAAGTGCCCATTTCAGTCGTAGCTGGCGACGTCGTGGTGTTAATATTGCCACATGAATGGCTCGTCGGCTGCGGAGGTCCATTGTTGGAATGTTCGGTGCACTGTGTGTTCAGAAACACTTGAACTCTGCCCAGCATTGAAGTCTGATGATAGTCCCTCCACAGTTCACCTCCTGTCCTGTTTTACCAGTCTGCCCAGCCTGCGACGTCTGACATCTGTAACGAGGGATGGCCGCCCAACCCCACGACGTCTGGACGTTGTTTCGCCTTGGTTTCGCCACATTTTGAAGACACTCACTCAACACTCCTTCTAACACCCCACAAGCCGTGCAGTTTTCGAAATGCTCGATCCAAGCCTTCAGGCCATCACAATCTGCCCTCGATCAGACTGAGATAGATCGCACACCTTCCTCATTCTACACACGGACAGCACTCTCACTGATGCTACGAGCACCTTGTGTGTGTTTGACTAGCAGTCATTTCTCGGCCAGGAGACGCTCCTGTCGCCTGGATGGGTTTGTATCGATAGTGGGTCGGTGGTCGTAATGTTCTGGCTGATCAGCGCATTGAGATCTGTGAAGCCAACAGTCTTACACAGTGGCCTAACAACAGTATATCTTAATCTCTCTGGGAATATACCCGAAATTTATTACGTGAGTAGGAAGTTTACATATTTGAGGCCCACAAATTTTGTCTCATTGCAAATATTATCAACATGATATCAACGAGTAATTACAGCAGCATTAGCAGTTGTGGTAGTACTAGTTGTAGTAACAATAATAATAGTAAACTATATACAGGGTGTTTCAAAAATGACCGGTATATTTGAAACGGCAATAAAAACTAAACGAGCAGCGATAGAAATACACCGTTTGTTGCAATATGCTTGGGACAACAGTACATTTTCACGCAGACAAACTTTCGAAATTACAGTAGTTACAATTTTCAACAACAGATGGCGCTGCGGTCTGGGAAACTCTGTAGTACGATATTTTCCACATATCCACCATGCGTAGCAATAATATGGCGTAGTCTCTGAATGAAATTACCCGAAACCTTTGACAACGTGTCTGGCGGAATGGCTTCACATGCAGATGAGATGTACTGTTTCAGCTGTTCAATTGTTTCTGGATTCTGGCGGTACACCTGGTCTTTCAAGTGTCCCCACAGAAAGAAGTCACAGGGTTTCATGTCTGGCGAATAGCGAGGCCAATCCACGCCGCCTCCTGTATGTTTCGGATAGCCCAAAGCAATCACACGATCATCGAAATATTTATTCAGGAAATTAAAGACGTCGGCCGTGCGATGTGGCCGGGCACCATCTTGCATAAACCACGAGGTGTTCGCAGTGTCGTCTAAGGCAGTTTGTACCGCCACAAATTCACGAAGAATGTCCAGATAGCGTGATGCAGTAATCGTTTCGGATCTGAAAAATGGGCCAATTATTCCTTTGGAAGAAATGGCGGCCCAGACCAGTACTTTTTGAGGATGCAGGGACGATGGGACTGCAACATGGGGCTTTTCGGTTCCCCATATGCGCCAGTTCTGTTTATTGACGAAGCCGTCCAGGTAAAAATAAGCTTCGTCAGTAAACCAAATGCTGCCCACATGCATATCGCTGTCATCAATCCTGTGCACTATATCGTTAGCGAATGTCACTCGTGCAGCAATGGTAGCGGCGCTGAGGGGTTGCCGCGTTTGAATTTTGTATGGATAGAAGTGTAAACTCTGGCGCATGAGACGATACGTGGACGTTGGCGTCATTCGGACCGCAGCTGAAACACGGCGAACGGAAACCCGAGGCCGCTGTTGGATCACCTGGTGCACTAGCTGCGCGTTGCCCTCTGTGGTTGCCGTACGCGGTCGCCCTACCTTTCCAGCACGTTCATCCGTCACGTTCCCAGTCCGTTGAAATTTTTCAAACAAATCCTTTATTGTATCGCTTGTCGGTCCTTTGGTTACATTAAACCTCCGTTGAAAACTTTGTCTTGTTGCAACAACACTGTGTTCTAGGCGGTGGAATCCCAACACCAGAAAAATCCTCTGTTCTAAGGAATAAACCATGTTGTCTACAGCACAGTTGCACGTTGTGAACAGCACACGCTTACAGCAGAAAGACGACGTACAGAATGGCGCACCCACAGACTGCGTTGTCTTCTATATCTTTCACATCACTTGCAGCGCCATCTGTTGTTGAAAATTGTAACTACTGTAATTTCGAAAGTTTGTCTGCCTGAAAATGTACTGTTGTCCCAAGCATATTGCAACAAACGGTGTATTTCTATCGCTGCTCGTTTAGTTTTTATTGCCGTTTCAAATATACCGGTCATTTTTGAAACACCCTGTATTTGTGTGTTTGTCAGCTTTAAATACTCGAAATCCGACAAAATGTTTCCATAAATATTTTGTCTTTCTTTATTTAGCGTATGTTATGTGATCTTCCTTTTCTAGAGAACACTGAAGAAAGAAAAACCAGCAGCTGATGAAGAACTGGGTTGTTAGCACGTACTGAAACTAGTAATTTGAAATATGAGTAGAGAAATCCCACTAAACTAAGTGGCTGCTAGTATTTTTAAGCACTGTTTTTCAAAAAATATTCGTTACTAGCAAACTGAAATAATTTCAATTTCTCAAAAAATCATAATGTGCTCGCGGCAAAAGCTCTTCAAAAAACCGCCCAAAGATATTAATGTGGATAGCGCAACATGTACATAGAAACAGAAATCAGATGTAAATTGAATGTGAAAATTTTCCTTTTTGCTGTTATACAGAAGTACAGAAATCATTATTACGCCTCTTCTTCTGGTTTGATTGTAATTGCCGTTCCTATTTTATGACACTTAAGTCTTATCCAAAATCTCTTATGAGACTGAAAAGTAGTTAAACGTCACTAGTTCCAGACATGAGACTCTTTACTAAATATAAAAATAAGTGATGTGTGATGACATGGAGACATTAGATATGGCTCAGATTTCGAAATTGTTTCACTACATGTGATCTTCTTTATTTTCTGAATGACAATAATCTGCTGCCCTGGTTGTTGTTCCTTAGATTAAAATATACTTGTATGTTTCATTGCCGCACAATTTCACTATTGAGGTACTATTAAGCATCTGAAACACATAATTGAGGTAAAGTCTTGTTATATATTAATAAAAGAATCATGTATTGTTTAGTCAACAGAATAAATATTAAAATTACATTAAAACTAAAAGAGAACTTACTGGGCATAGCCCGCAGAGAGGACGTACTTGAATTGCAGTTTCAACTTACATTGGTCAGACTTTCTTAAAATATATTGGGGTGGTGCAGCAAGCAATAAAATACAAGTCGAATTAAAAAAGTATTCATGATTTAATAGCAGATAAAATACTTCACTACATTACTGGACTTTCCAATAAATGAAATCACAATGTGTAACTTATGTTTACTTTCTGGCATAGATAAGAGTCACGTTAAGTTTTCTGGCCACTACGCAAACATTCCAGTCGTTGACTTATGCAACAATAATGCAAATACATTATTTATAATAAATAACATCGTTATGTACCTTTGATGACTGCACGACACAAAGCTTTACACCTAGCCTAGGCCCATCAACACCGACATTACACTATTGATGACTAGAAACATGTGGCCTGGTCGTTTCAAATTGTATCGAGCGGATGGACGTATACCGGTATGGAGACAACCTCATGAATCAATGGACCCTTCTTGTCAGCAGAGGACTATTGAAGATGGTGGAGGCTCTGTAATGGTGTGGGGCGTGCGCAGTTGGAGTGATATGGGACCCCTGATACGTCTAGATACGATTATGACAGCTGTCACGTATGTGAGCATCATATCTGATCAGCTGCATCCATTCATGTCCATTGTGCGTTCCGACGGACTTGGGCAATTACAGCAGACCAATGCGATACCACACACGTTCAGAATTGCTACAGAGGGGCTCCAGGAACACTCTTCTGAGTTTAAACACTTCCGTTGGCCACCAACATTGAGCGCATATCGGGGATGCCTTACAAAGTGCTGTTCAGAAGAGATCTCCACCACCTCGTACTCTTACCGATTTATGGACAGCCCCGCAGGATTCATGGTGTCAATTCCCACCAGCACTACTTCAGACATTAGTCGAGTCCATGCCACGACGTGTTGCGGCACTTCTGCGTGCTCGCCGAGAGCCCTACACGATATTAGGCAGGTATACCAATTCCTTTGGCTCTTTAGTGTATTATCAGCATCGAAGACAGAACTGAAATACAATGTTCGTGGGTGAAAGGCAACACAACTAAAGTACAAACAGCAAATGCCTATGCGAGATGCTGCCAGAGATTCGAAGCTCACAAGTCGTTGTAGGCGGAGGAGCAGGAGGAGCCGAGGAAAATCGACTTTAGGATCCAACTTGGTACTCGGATTATGTTTTTGAGACGACAGTACTTCCGGGCCGTCTGGCGTCGGCAGATATAGGTGTCGGTGCCTCGGACAATGACGTGGGATGACGAGAAGCGTGGCGTGGCACCTAGGAGCGGCAAGCGGAGGTACTGCGTGGCGTCAGCAACAGGTGCGCACAGCGAGAGCGGTGACTCGGCATGGTGATCTTCTGGTGCGGCCTGCTTGAAGCCCTGGGACGTGTCTGGCCTCCTATGGGCGGAGCGCAGGCCTACGTAGCCGCTAGCGGAAGGATACGGCACGGTACCGCGTGAACACGTCACTAAACAGTCGTAACGACACCCCCGGGATAACAAGGCCGTCCAGCAGTGTTAGTGACGTCACACTAAGCGGTCCATAGCCGACGCAGCAGTCCACGGACACCTCCGTACAGACGCGCCTCATGCTAACGATCTTCTGTCCGTCATACAGAAAGGAACCAACTATAATTCCAACCAAAGACCAAATTATACGTATTCTTGTAAACAGCATAAAGGTTCATAACGAAATACCGATTACATATACGGGCAGGAATAAGTTTAATCGATTGAGGAACTTTGCCACTATTTTATAATTGTCAGAACACTATTTAGCTTTAAAACTCGCATACAGGTGGTGACAAATGCGAACTGACAGCAGGACTTAACATTTTCAAGCTATTACACTGAAAGTAAATTATCTTAAACACTGTCATACATAGCAAAACCCTCACAACTTTCGTTTACAATAAGGTAACAAGAGTTCGCTTTATCTCATAAAACACATGACTATTGTGAATTTACTCATATGTTCATGGTGACAGCTCTTTTCATGAATTTTTACGAGTGTATCCTCAGTAATAAAGAATGGAAACAAAAGATAGATATCAAATATTCTCCTTTTAACATAGGCATCACTGAACACAAGATTCTGTCTTGCACTGTGATACTAAGAAAAGCCTGACAATTTGAAGTTCACTCTGCTATTGAAGATACACTTCTTGAAACAATATTAAAAATGTTATGAAAGGTAAGGAAATGAAAAACAACCAAGTGCATTACATGTAAGAATATGAGCAAAAGGCTGAGGCTCTCTTTACTTATCATTTTCAATCTCTCTACAGCTTTTCCACGTAGAAATCACCAACTGCAAGTCTCATTATTGCTGTCTGTTACTAGCACTTTTCTATTTAGAGAACCTGATAATTTGATGTTCATTCTGGTACTGAAGATAAACACTTTTCAGAGGAGTTCTAGAACCTACTCCTGCCCGTATATGTAATTTGGTCTTTGGTTCGAATTATAATTCGCTCCTTTCTGTATGACGGACAGAAGATCGTTAGCATCAGGCGCGTCTGTACGGAGGTGTCCGTGGACTGCTGCGTCGGCTATGGGCCGCTTAGTGTGACGTCACTAACGCTGCTGGACGGCCTTGTTATCCCGGGGGTGTCGGTCGTAAGGTAGTGCCCGCCCATCGAAGCGCTGCGTGCTGCGGCTCACACGCCACACAGGGGCAATGCTGGTGCCCCCGGACGCTGTGGCACCTGCTTGCGGCTCCACTGTACACAGTGCCTTGTCTCGTCTGTTTACAAACAACCGCGTGGATGAGGCAGCGACCGCATCTGGCACGCTAAACACAGGCGGAAGTGTGGTGGTCCAACTGTGCAGGGGACAGCCCTGCATACACACCAGCAATGAAGGGACGTTCAGATGAAATGAACAAAAGGACCAATAATAATGAAATGACACAATTTCAGATACTTTACTGGTCTCATAGAGATACGATTTTATCTATATACACTGAACTGTGGAGTGACAATTTGTATCAAGGCCAGGAATCGAATGCACGTCTCCGGCTTACTAGGCAGGTGTGTTAGCCACTAAGCCACTGTGGCACAGCGGTTCAGACAACTGCACGGATTACCCTGGCTCGCTTTCCTTCTCAATACAAATTCTGACTGCCGCCCCAGTGTACTCTAAATTCCCCCTTACACACAAATAGAATTTTGTTCGTGTGTAAGACGGCATTTAAATTAGACTGGGACGGTGGTCAGAATTTGTATCGACGAGAGAGGTGTGTCAGGGTAATCCGTGCACTTGTGTGAGGTTCTGTGCCACGGTAGCTTAGTGGCTAACACATCTGCCTAGTAAGCAGGGGACCAGCATTCGATCCCTGGCCTTAATACAAATTTTCACTCGACACTTCACTCTATACATATGATCAATATGATCAATATTAATTAAATGAACCATTTTTTCATATCTATAACACCCAAGCATAAAACTAACCAACCATGAAAACAATGTACCAATACAATTAATTAGAACTGTGTCATGAGCTCGGCCAGTTTACGTACAGACTGCACATACATTATACATTTATTTTCCAAGAACAGAACAACACCTTAATTTGTATTTTTCACACTCATCGTGCATTAAGCACTCTTTGATAAATCCAAAATTTAGCTTGGACATAATATCCATAAAAACACAATAAATTAAACTACTAAACTAAACTCCTCCTGAACAGGCCATGAAGGCTCAACGGTACCGACCGGCCGCACACAGGCGTCACTGGATGCGGATATGGAGGGGCATGTGGTCAGCACACCGCTCTCCCGGCCGTATGTCAGTTTACGAGACCGGAGCCGCTACTTCTCAATCAAAAAAACACAATAGTCTGACAAAATTACAAGAAAAGTAATTTTATTGAATATTATTATTTTTGTTCTTTTAAGAAAAATTCAAAAATTTTATTAGAAGGTAATTTTACCTTCTCCTAAACGGTGAAAAATCTTTTAGTACAAGGACGCATCTCAACATGGTTCTGCATCTCAAACGGTGGTTCAACATTAATCAATTAGAATAGATTCAAAACATTGCTTGGGGTGTGGTCCAGGTTGGTCCATCTCTTAATAAGGCAAGGCAGATGAACGTTACATGGAATCTGCAAAAGAATTCGTCTTACAAGGGGAGGCCGCCAATTGTGAAATTCAGATTCGATTCATATTGCGCATAATAAAAGCTCATGGCCAGAGGTGTAATGTGGCAAAGCACCAAGATGCACTTCTCAGCCGTTGTCGAGAAAATCGACAGTTAAAAGAAACCGTTGCGGTGAAATACCCTCTACGATTAATAATTTTCTACAGCGTCGTGGTGCAGCGGTAAGCGCTCGGGTTCGTAATCCGAAGCTCGCCGGATCGAATCTCGCGCCATGCAACGTTTTTTTTAGTATTTGTTTTTTGTAATTCAAATATATATATAGTTCCCGGCAATCAGTTGCAACAATTATGCATATAATAAGTTGTTGAAAGTCGTTTGTCGTGGAAAAACTGGCGACTTCGAACATCATTATGTTTTCCGAAAACAAAGTTGTATTTCACAAATGTTATTAATTGTCTTCATAATGTTAAACACGTATAGTTAACGGAAGACGTAGAAACGATATTCCGAAACGAATACGTATAGCGTAAGTCAAACGTTCGAATTAGAATAGAGACCCCACGAACACAAATTTGCTGTGGCAGGTATGAAATATAAACTACGTTACTCGCTCGTTACACTTGAAGGACAGATGTTGAATGGGCCGAAACGAGCCGCCGCATAACAGCGTAGTTGCCTGCTAACTTCGAAAGAAGGTAGATGCGGTCCCTAGCGCAACTTATAACATCGTCGAAAATCAGTGCGGACGGGAGAGCTTTCGTACACCCTGTTAAACACCTTCGGATTACTAACCCGAGATCTTACCGCTGCGCCATGACGCTGTAGAAAGCTGCTAATCGCAGAGAGTATTTCACCGCAACTGTTTCTTTTAACTGTCGATTTTCTCGGCAACGGGTGAGAAGTGCATCTTGGTGCTTTGCCACATTACACCTCTGGCCATGAGCTTTTATTATGCGCAGTATGAATCGAATCTGAATTTCACAATTGGCGGCCTCCCCTTGTTGGTATGACACAGTAATAGTATCAGGTCCTCACAGAAAGCAACGACTGACGCACGCTGCTGATGTGACCTACACATTAGCGACTTATCAAGTAAATCCCCTTAAGCTAATAATTCACGAAATCAGACATACAGTAGCTCTGCTAAAACTACCATGAGGGCTTTCCTTTGTTTGCCGTATAGCCCACTCACTCAAAGCCAATCAATAAGACGCAATAACTTGTTCATGTTACAATTCATTCAAGGCAGCATTAAGTACCTAAACTCAAATGACATACTAGCGGTTCAAAGTACAATACAGTATCGCGATGGTGCCTAAAATGCTCTTGGGCCGACTGTACACTGAGGTGGCAAAAGTCAAGGCAAATCTCCTAATACGGTGTCGGACCTGCTTTCGACCAGCGCAGCGCAGCAACTCCACGTGGCATGGACTCCACAAGTCGTTGGAAGTCCACTGCAGAAATACAGAGCCACGTCGCCTCCGTAGTCATCCAGAATTGCGAAAGCGTTGCCGGCGCAAGATTTTGCTGTGAACTGACCTCTCCATTATGCCCCATATCGGGCGATTTGTGAGACCAAATCATTCAGTCGAATTGCCAGAATGTTCTTCAAACCAATCACGAACAATTGTGGCCCAGTGATATGGCGCACTGACACAAAATAATTAATTAAATAATTAATTTTTTTTACAGTTACTACTTCATATCTAAGATTTCATCTATTGAGGAGAAGGAATTGTCATTAGAAATTCTTTCAATTTGCTTTTAAAATTTGGATGGCTATCTGTCAGACTTTTAATACTGTTTGGCAAATGACCAAAGGTTTTTGTGGCAGCATAATTCACCCCTTTCCGTGCCAAAGTGAGATTTAATTCAGAAGAGTGAATATCATTCTTCCTTCTAGTGTTATATCTATGCACTTCGCAGTTATTTTTGAATTGGGATGGGTTTTTAATAACAAATTTCATAAGTGAATATATATATTGCGAAGGTACTGTCAGTATCCTTAAATAAATGTCTGCAAGGTGATCTTGGGTGTGCAACAGTTATTATTCCGATTACACGCTTTTGTGCAATTAATACTTTCTCTCTTAAGGACGAATGGTCTCCAAGTAACCGAAAATAACTATTTCTTCTCAATTAGTGGTTTAATTGGACAAGAGGACCCAGTCCATTCCACGTACACACAGGCCACACCATTATGGAGCCACCACTAGCTTGACAACTTTGGTCCTTGGCTTTGTGGCTTCTGCGCCACACTCGAACCAACTGAAATCGGAACTCATCTGACGAGGCCACGGTTTTCCAGTGACGTGGGGTCCAACAGATGTGATCAAGACCCTAGAAGAGCAGCCGCAGGCGATGTCGTGCTGTTAGTAAAGGCACTTGCATCGGTCTTCTGCTGCCACAGCCCATTAACGCTGAATTTCTCCGCATTGTCCAAACAGACACATCCGTCGCGCGTCCCACGTTTGATTTCTGCTGTTATTTCAAGCAGTGTTGCTTGTCTGCTACCACTGACAGCTCTACGCAAATGCCGCTGCTCTTGATCATTAAGTGAAGGCCATTGGCCATCGCGTTCTCCGTGGTGAGAGGTAATGACTGATACGTGGTATTCTTGGAACAGTCTTGACACGGTGTATATAGGAATATTGAAATTCCTAACAATTTCCGACATGGAACGTCCCATCTGTGTAGCTCCGACAACAATTTCACTTTCAAAGTCTGTTAATTCTCCTCGTGCTACGTCAGACATCATTTCACATGAATCACCAGAGTAAAAATGACAGCTCTGCGAAAGTACTGCCCTTTTATGTCATGTGCATTCAATTCTACCGCCATCTGTATATGAGCATATCGCTATCCCATGACTTTTTGTCTCCTCGGTGTGTATTCCAGCTGGGTGATGAAGTGAACTGCTTATTACATCTTTCAGTACAGATCAATGCGATAATATACAGGGTCTCCATTGATCAAGTATCAAACGAAAAAAACTACAAAGAACAAAACTTGTCTAGCTTGAAGAGGGAAACCAGATGGCGCTATGGTTGGCCCGCTAGATGGCGCTGCCACAGCTCAAACGGATATCAACTGCGTTTTTTTAAATAGGAACCCCCATTTTTATTACATATTCGAGTAGTACGTAAACAAATATGAATGTTATAGTTGGACCACTTTTTTCGCTTTGTGATAGATGGCGCTGTAATAGTCACAAACATATGGTTCACAATTTTAGACGAACAGTTGGCAACAGGTAGGTTTTTTAAATTAAAATACAGAACTTAGGTACGTTTGAACATTTTATTTCGGTTGTTCCAATGTGATACATGTACCTTTGTGAACTTATCATTTCCGAGAACGAATGCTGTTACAGTGTGATTACCTGTAAATACCACATTAATGCAACAAATGCTCAAAATGATGTCCGTCGACCTCAATGCTTTTGGCAATACGTGTAACGACATTCCTCTCAACAGCGAGTAGTTCGCCTTCCGTGATGTTCGCACATGCATTGACAATGCGCCGACGCATGTCGTCAGGCGTTGTCGGTGGATCACGATGGCAAATATCCTTCAACTTTCCCCACAGAAAGAAATCCTGGGATGTCAGATCCGGTGAACGTGCGGGCCATGGTATGGTGCTTCGACGACCAATCCACCTGTCATGAAATATGCTATTCAATACCGCTTCAGCCGCACGCGAGCTATGTGCCGGACATCCATCATGTTGGAAGCACATCGTCATTCTGTCATGCTGTGAAACATCTTGTACTAACATCGGTAGTACATTACGTAGGAAATCATCTTACATTGCACCATTTAGATTGGCATCGATAAAATGGGGGCCAATTATCCTTCCTCCCATAATGCCGCACCATACATTAACCCGCCAAGGTCGCTGATGTTCCACTTGTCGCAGCCATCGTGGATTGTCCGTTGCCCAATAGTGCATATTATGCCGGTTTACGTTACCGCTGTTGCTGAATGACGCTTCGTCGCTAAATAGAACGCGTGCAAAAAATCTGTCATCGTCCCGTAAGTTCTCTTGTGCTCAGTGGCAGAACTGTACACGACGTTCAAAGTCATCGCCATGCAATTCCTGGTGCATAGAAATATGGTACGGGTGCAATCGATGTTGATATAGCATTCTCAACACCGACATTTTTGCGATTCCCGACTCTTGCGCAATACGCCCGTTGGGCATTTTGATCACAATAGCCATACATCATCAGGATATCGACCTTTTCCGCAATTGGTAAACGGTCCATTTTAACACGGGTAATCTATCACGAAGCAAATACTGCCCGCACTGGGGGAATGTTACGTGATACCACGTACTTATACGTTTGTGACTATTACAGCGCCATCTATCACAAAGCGAAAAAAGTGGTCCAACTAAAACATTCATATTTCTTTACGTACTACACGAATACGTAATCAAAAATGAGTGTTCCTATTTTTAAAAACGCAGTTGATATCCGTTCGACCTATGGCAGCGCCATCTAACGGACCAACCATAGTGCCATGTGGTTTCCCCCTTCAAGCTAGATGAGTTTCGTTCTTTGTAGTTTTTTCGTTTGATGCTTATTTCGTGAGATATTTGGCCCGGTCACTATCAATGGACCACCCTGTATAGATCTCTTCTTATAGCATGAATATAACACCAGTCAATATCCGTTATCCGAAATGCAATTCCATCGCAGTTCACGCCAACAGAAAAGAGAGTGCCGTCGCTGTACAGTACCTTGTAATTCACTGCTGCTGAACGTACAACGTTCCCACATTTCGTAACCAATCGCCACAATCCGTGCTGTCCACTCTTGTGTCACAGCTACAGAGAGTTTAAAGATAAATCGTCCTACAGATTCTGTTGGCGGATTCCAAAACAGCTGTCCGTTTTTCGCAAGCCACAAGTCATCTCTCCGTGCGTACCACTGCCGAGACTCACTATATTCACTCTGTCCTAGTCTGTACACGCTGCACCAATGTGTGGACTCTGCATACTGGAGATTCCCCGTAGGTGGTGCAGTTCAGCCTTCTTTCAGACTATCAGCCAAGCGGCCGATCCAAAATGTGTGAGCAACCGGTAGATACTCTTCTCCCACTCTAGTCTGTATAATTACATACTATATGCGAAGCCCCCAAAGGACGTACTCCCAAAATAACACATCATTAGCGTTAAAAGAGAAAATTTAAAAACTAAAACTGTATCTACACACACTCTCATCACTCTGGAATGAGATACACAACAAATTTCTGGATCAAGCAAAAGCAGAACAACAAAAATGATAGAGAGAAAACGATACATTACCCCATATTCCCAGGGACTGCTTATATTTTATCTCATTTGCTTGTGAACCAGCTTGATTTGAGAAAGGTGGATCTTCTTTTGCTGGCCCAAACCGGGTCGTGTACCAATAATGTGATTGGAGTTAAAAACTTCAAAATCTGTAGCTCCTCCATGAACCTAGACAGTAATTTACAGGTGATCTTATTGGCCACCTTGCTAATGACACTGAAATTCTTTATCAAGTCCATTTCACACACCTTATACTAAGTAGACACATCTTATACTGAATATACTAAATATCTTTTCTAGGGCTTCTATCGCCGACTGGGTGGTAGCCACCTTCGTAAAAAAAAAAAAAAAAAAAAAAAAA
This sequence comes from Schistocerca serialis cubense, assembly GCF_023864345.2. Taxonomy (NCBI): domain Eukaryota; kingdom Metazoa; phylum Arthropoda; class Insecta; order Orthoptera; family Acrididae; genus Schistocerca; species Schistocerca serialis. The sequence continues at coordinate 1,164,581,237 of NC_064638.1, read as the reverse complement.
AACACATAAACTGGGAAAGAGCATCCATATAAACTTGTACATACTTAAATGCTACCCTAGTTCATGGAAGGGGACCTGCAGAATCCACATATAACTTCTCAAACGGACTTTCAACCAGTTCGGATGCAAGAAAACCAATCTTAGTGATCAGAGGAATCTTACGTGCCGCATAAGTCTTACACAGCTGGAGTATCCCTAATGTCTGGATTTCATATGCTTCCAAATAAATTTAGCATGTATTTTCCCGTGAATCTTAAAAATTCCCAAATGCTTTGCACGCAGTGAGGTGTGAAAATCTTCAGGCCATCTGCCTAGCGGCAGATTCAAATTGTCCAACCAGCACAATGGTGTAATGCAGTAGGTACAAGACCAGTTTACAAGGTCTTCTAATTTCTTCATTAACAGCAGCCCGCAGAGAACTTAGCGATAAAAATGGAAGTATAAGAAGCTAGCTTTTGGGCCATTGACTTTCCCGGAATCAGATACCTTGTTATTTGTACGGAATAATGATTTTTAAATCACCATGTGACAATCTTATTGAAAAGCAGGCACTGACCAACAAATCATCATTATCATCTGTTATAATAAAATATGAACTTAATTCTAGGCTATCTCACCATATTTTAACAATGTGTGAGCTACATAAATTCTCACTGGTTTCCAAATACACTCTAAGACAAAAAAAAAAAAAAAAAAAAAAAAAAAAAGCGACGCATCTCGAAGGAATTATCCGAATGGGAAGGAAATCGGTAGATGCGATTACATATGCAAACGAATGATTACGATTTCAGGAAAACTGGATGATTTATTTAAGAGAAAGAGCTCCACAAATTGAGCAAGCCAATAACACGTTGCCCCAGCTCTGGTGCTTATGCAAGCAGTTATTCGGCTTGGCAGTGATTGATGGACTTGCTGGATACCCTTATTAGGGATATCGTATCAGATTCTGTCAAACTGGTATGTTGGATCGTCAACATCGCAAGCTGGTCGGAGGGACCTGCCCGTAATACTCCAAACGTTTTCAGTTCGGTAGAGATCTGGCAGGCTTTCTGAACAAGGCAGGTCTTGGGAAGCACGGAGACAAGCAGTCATCGGACACAGTTCGGGGTGGGACTCATCACTGAAGATTATTCTACTCCAGTCAATGAGATTCCAGGCCGAAGTCGTGTTTGGAGACTCCCTTGCAAGTGGTGGGAGAGCAACCTAACTGTCGCCCGCCATATGACACGACAGTCAGGAATTATGGTCTGGGGTGCTATTTGTTTTCATGGCAGGACCCTTTTGGGCACACTTGGCTCCCTTGGTCACCGTCGGCACTCTTATAGCACAGCGAAACGTCGACGATATTCTGCGCCCCGTTTTGTTGCCCTTCGTAGCAAGCCATCCTGGACTTACATTTCAGCAAGATAATACCTGCCCGCACATGGCGACAGTTTCTACTACTTGTCTTCGCCCATACCAAACCACACCTTGGCCAGAAAGGCCGTTGGATCCCTCCCCAACTGAGAACTTTTGCAGCATTATGGGCGGGGCACTTCAACCAGCTCGGGATTTAGACTATTTAACGCACCAATTGGGCAAAAGTCGGCTTGACATCCCTCAGGAGGACATCCAACAATTCCACCAATCGATGGGAAGCCAACTAACTACTTGTATAAGGGCCGGAGATGGACCAACGCGTTACTGATTTGCTCACTTTGTGAAGTTCTTTTTCGTGAATAAATCAGCCAATTATTCTGAAATCGTAATCATTTGTTTGTCTATATATGTTCATCAGATCTGCCGGTTTCCTTCCCAACTCAGATAAATCCTTCCTGGTGCGTCGCGTTGCTTTGTTTCAGAATGTATTTCGGAAGCAGTCTTTTTTTTATGGGCGTATGTCGGTTGACTGACGCTCTTTATTTAAATTTAATTTTTATTCTCTCAGCTAATTACATTTTTATTTTAGGCAGACATACTGTTCAGGAACAGTATACTGAGCAGTAGTGAAAAATCGAAAATAAAATGGTATTGTGATCCAACTAAGAACAGACAGTGTAGCGGCAAATCAGTCTCGTTCGTTTCGCAGCGGACACAGTTGTGACTAAAATACTGATATTGTTTAGTCTCCATAGTAAATAATTTATTGAGCACGTCTGATTTTCTTCCACAGGATGGTTTTGTTTTGGTTGGATCCGTGGCTGGCCAAAGGTACTGGTCGTCAATGCTCAATTTGGAATCCACTATCACGTGTGGTATATGGACTCCTGACGATCAGCAGGTAACTACTACCTCATTAAACAATATGATGATAATAGAGTAAGCATGCTATGTCCTCAAATACACATATCAAAAAAAGTTTTGCATCATCCCGGTTAACAGAACTCATGAAGATAGACGTTAACTGTGGATATTATATCACAGACACAGTCCCTTTCACTGTTCAGAGATGTCACTAAACCCGCCCAAAGATGTAAACTATCATGCATGAGCAGCGCCTAGTAGACGTAGGGGGTTCGACAGCCGATCAGTTCCAGTCATTCCACCACGAAGGAGGTACACGGCTCATATTCTCTGTAGTTCAATCTTGCCTAGATGATCAATACCGCGGTTCGATCACTTCCGCATTGTTACTTTGTGCCAGGAAGGGCTCTCATCAAGGGAAGTGTCCAGGGGTCTGCGTGTGAACCAAAGTAATGTTGTTCGGACATGGAGGAAATTCAGAGAGACAGGAACTGTCGATGGCATGCCTCGCTCAGGCTCCCCAAGGGCTACTACTGCAGTGGATGACCGCTACTTGCGGATTATGGTTCGGAGGAACCCTGACAGAAACGCCACCATGTTGAATAATGCTTTTCGTTCAGACTCAAACTGTGCGGAGTAGGCTGCATCATGCGCAACTTCACTCCCGACGTCCATGGTAAGGTCCATCTTTGCATCCACGAGACCATGCAGCGCGGAACAGATGGGCCCAAAAAAATGCCGAATAGGCCCTCTCAGTATTGTCATCATGTTCTGTTCACCGATGAGTGTCGCATATGCCTTCAACCAGACAATCGTCGGAGACGTGTTTGGAGGCAACCCGGTCAGGCTGAACGCCCTAAACACACTGTCCAGCAAGTGCAGAAAGGTGGAGGTTCCCTGCTGTTTTGGGGTGGCACTATTTGGAGCCGACGTACGCCGCTGGCGGTCATGGAAGGTGCCGTAACGGCTATACGACATAGGAATGCCGTCCTCCGTCCGACAATGCAACCATATCGGCAGCATATTGGCAAGGCATTCGTCTTCATGGACGACAATTCGCGCCCCCATCGTGCACATCTTGTGAATCACTTCCTTCAGGATAACGACATCTCTCGACTAGAGTGGCCAGCATGTTCTCCAGACATAAACCCTACCGAACATGCCTGGGCTGGATTGGAAAGGGCTACTTATGGACGACGTGACCAACCAACTACTCTGGGGGATCTGCGCCGAATCGCCGTTGAGGAGTGGGACAATCTGGACCAACAGTGCTTTGATGAACGACGAATACAGGCATGCATCACGCAAGAGGACGTGCTACTGGGTATTAGAGGTACCGGTGTGTGCAGCAGTCTGGACCACCACCTCTGAAGTTCTCGCTGTATGGTGGTACAACATGCAATGTGTGGTTTTCATGAGTAATAAAAAGGAGCGGAAATGAGGTGTATGTTGATTTCTATTCCAATTTTCTGTACTGTTTCCGGAACTCTCGGAACCGAGGTGAGGCAAATCTTTTTTGATGTATGTATAAGTACATTTATATGTAGTTTCGTCGTATCACTTAGTGCACACACGGTTCAGGAAGAGTACATTAATTAGACCCTCTGACAGATACTCTGCCATTTTTCCTACTTTTCATCCACGAATCTAAACACAACAACATGAATCATACGGTACAATGAAAGTTACACTTCATCACACACATCTTACCAAATTTCAGGAGCTAGGTGTAGATGAAACGTCTGTAGGTTTCCAGGTAACAGGAAGACTCTCGGCGGCAGTGAAACTGCAATTACACTTAACCCTTTCCTAGCCCATTGCTATTTTATTTTCGAGGAAATAGCTTTATGGAACAGTCTGGCTAAAAGAAGGGAAATTTTGGTATTTCAAATCCTGAGGCATCAATCAATAATTAACGTGCTAACAAAGGCAAGTGGAGGAGGGGTGAGAGTTTGAGAGGGAGACTGAGGCTTGAATACAGTCAGCACTTTGGAATGGAAGTGAGGCGGAGTAGTTATGCACTTTCGAAGAGAGTTGCATAAAGTAGACTAGCGTGTAGAGCTACACTAAATTAGTCTTCGGATCGACGACTGCAACAATAATGATTATTATTATTATTGATTCCATTGTTATTCATCTTCTAGGATTGGATATTTTATTATTCTTATCCTTACCTTTTAAAAGTTCTGCGTATGTAATGACATGTTACCACCTCCAGTGTCCCATTAAATAAAGACAAACAAATGTTTTTCATTCTACTAATAAAGTATTGTTGCAATTATTGCTGACTTTCTGCAAACATCGTTTCAACGCATTGCCCGCTTCATCATGATCACCTTTTTCTCTTCCAACTTCTGAAGAGCCATTAGATACAATCCTTAAGCCAAGTTTACGAGATGTGATACTTATAATTTTTCATAAGAGATGTGACGCATATATTTTTCATGTTCTTTGTACAGTTGTCGAATCCCTAGCCGCGAGATAGCCGTACTACAACAATCAGCGTCTCTAAGTTGAAGGTCATAACTCTTAACCTGATTTTAAACTTTTTCGCCCGACATTCTCATCAGCCTAAAGTTGTGTACAACCCGTTTTACTTAACTAAAAACTTGTGCTCATGCTCACGTACATGTGGCAAGCTTTAGAGTATGAAAGACAGAGTATGTTCCGAAACGAAAGCGAACGTAGTTTCCTACTCAGAAACTTTGGGAACTTACGCGATATTATGTTTCCTGTGACAGAGAATTTTTACATCCTGAATACGTTCCTTTAGGGAATTTAAATCCACGAATCGAGGCTTATCGGATTGTTAAGCCATGGACGACGCACCTCATAGCAGAATGTAATTTTTTTGTAATGTTCTGTGAGTCGGGGCATGGAATATCAAACGTCTGAATGTGTAGGGGAATTAGAAAATCTGAAAATGGAAATTCTAAGGCTCAATATAGATATAGTGGACATCAGTGAAGTGAAATGGAAAGAAAAGGATTTTTGGTCAGGTGAGCACAGGGTAATACCAACAGCAGCAGAAAATGGTATAATGTGAGTAGGATTCGTTATGAATAGGAAAGTAGGGCAGAGAGTGTGTTACTGTGAACAGTTTAGTGACAGGGTCGTTCTTATCAGAATCGACACCAAACCAACACCAACAACGACAGTACAGGTATACATGCCGACGTCGCAAGCTGAAGATGGAGAGATGGAGCAAGTATATCAGGATACTGATTCAGTACGTTGGCGAAAATACATGTTTAATTCCGGAGGTACGCATAAAACATCTTCCGAAATTGTGCTAAACGCATTTTCTGAAAATTATTTCGAGCAGTTAATTCATGAGCCCACGCGAATTGTAATCGGTTGTGAAAATACACCTGACCTCTTAGCAGGAAATAATCCTGAGTTAATAACGAACATTAAAACGGATACAGGGATTTGTGAACACAGGGTTGTCGTAGCGAGATTGAATATTGTGACCACCAAATCCTCCAAAAATAAAAGAAAAATATACCTATTCAAAAAAGCAGATACAAATTCAATTAACGCCTTCCTGAGAGACAATCTCCACTCCTTTCAAATTATTAATATAAGTGTAGACCAGATGTGGCTTGAATTAAAAGAAATAATATCGGCAGCAATTGAGAAATTTATACCAAATAAATTAGCAAACGACGGAGCTGATCCTCCTTGGTACACAAAACGGGTTAGAACACTGTTGCAGAAACAACGAAACAAACATGCCAAATTTAAACAAACGCAAAATCCCCAAGATTGGCGATCTTTTACAGAAGCTCGAAATTTAGCGCGGACTTCAATGCGAGATGCTTTAACAGTTTCCACAGAAAAACTTTATCGCGAAACCCGGCAGAAAATCCAAAGAGATTCTGGTCGTACGTGAATTATGTTAACGACAAGAAACAATCAATGCCTTCTCTGCGCGATAGCAATGGGGATACTATCGAAGACAGTGCTGCCAAAGCAGAGTTACTAAACACAGCCTTCCGAAATGCCTTCACAAAAGAAGACGAAGTAAATATTCCAGAATTCGAATCAAGGACAGTTGCCAACATGAGTAACGTAGAAGTAAACATCCTCGCAGTAGTGGAGCAATTTAAACACTTAATAAAAGCAAGCCTTCTGGTCCTGATTGTATACCAGTTACGCTCCTTTCCGAGTATGCTGATGCGTTAGCTCCATACGTAACAAACATATACAACCGTTCGCTCGACGAAAGATCCGTACACAAACGCTGGAAAGTTACACAGGTCGCACCAGTATTCAAGAAAGGTAGTAGGAGTAATCCACTTAATTACAGGCCCATATCATTAACGTCGATATGCAGCAGGATTTTGGAACATATATTGTTTCGAACATTATGAATTACCTCGAAGAAAACCGTCTATTGACACACAGTGAACATGGGTTTAGAAAACATCGTTCTTGTGAAACACTCTTTATTCGCATGAAGTGTTGAGTGCTATTGACAAGGGATTTCAAAGCGATTCCATATTTCTGGATTTCCGGAAGGCTTTTGACACTGTGCAACACAAGCTGCTTGTAGTGAAATTGCGTGCTTATGGAATATCGTCTCAGTTATGTGACTGGATTTGTGATTTCCTGTCAGAGAAAAGACCGTAAATCAACTAAAGACCGTAAATTCAACTAAATATCTAGGACATACAATTACGAACAACTTAGATTGGGAGGAACACATAGAAAATGTTGTGGGGAAGGCTAACAAAAGACTGCGTTTTATTGGCAGGACACTTACAAAATATAACAGATCTACTTAGGAGACTGCTTACACTACGCTTGTCCGTCTTGTATTAGAATACTGCTGCGCGTTGTGGGATCCTTATAAAAAGGACTAACAGAGTACATCGAAAAAGTTCAAAGAAGGGAAGCACGTTTTGTATTATCGCGAAATAGGGGAGAAGTGTCACTGAAATGATACATGATTTAGGCTGGACATCATTAAAGAAAGGCGTTTCTCGTTGCGACGGAACCTTCTCACGAAATTCCAATCATCAACTTTCTCCTCCGAATGCGAAAATATTTTGTTGACAACGACCTACATAGGGAGTAACGATCATGACGATGAAATAAGGAAAATCAGAGCTCGTACGGGAAGATATAGGTGTTCATTCTTTCCGCGCGCTATACGAGACTGGAATAATAGAGAATTGTGAAGGTGGTTCGATGCATCCTCTGCCAGGCACTTAAATGTGATTTGCAGAGTATCCACGTAGCAGCAGAAGTAGTATTAGTAGTAGTAGTACGTAAAGAGAGATGAACATCTAACACTCATGAGGAATTGGAATACAGTTGTAGGGGAAGGAGTAGAAAAAAGCGTTACGGGAGAATATGGGTTGGGTACTAGGAATGAGAGAGTAGAAAGACCAATTGAGTGCTGCAATAAATTTCATGTAGTAACAGTGAATACACTGTTCAAGAATCACAAGAGAAGGAGATATACTTGGAAAAAGCCTTGTAATGCAGGAAGATTTCAGTTAGATTACGCCATGGTCAGACAGAGATTCCGAAATCAGATAGTGTATTGTAAGGCGTACCCAGGAGTAAGTACTGACTCAGATCATAATGTAGTAGTGATGAAGAGTAGGCTGAAGTTTAAGAGATTAGTCAGGAAGAACCAATACGCAAAGAAGTGGGATACACAAGTACTAAGGAATAACCAGATATACTTGAAGTTCTCTAAGGCTATAAATACAGAAATAAGGAATTGCTTAGTAGGCAGTTCAGTTGAAGAGGAATGGTCATCTCTAAAATGGCAATCATGGAAGGAAAAACATAGGTACAAAGAAGGTAACTGTGAAGAAACCATGGGTAATAGAAGAAATACTTCAGTTGATCGAAGAGTGAAGAAAGTACAAAAATTTTCAGAGAAACTCAGAAATACAGAAATACAAGTCGCTGAGGAATGAAATAAACAGAAAGTGCAGGGAAGCTAAGACGAAACGGCTACATGAAAAATGTGAAGAAATAGAAAAAGAAATGACTGTCGGAAGGACTGACTCAGCATATAGGAAAGTCAAAACAACATTCGGTGAAATTAAAAGCAAGGGTGGTAACATTAAGAATGCAACTAGAATTCCACTGCTAAATGTAGAGGAGAGGGCGGATAGGTGGAAATAGTACATTGAAGGCGTCATTGAGGGGGAAGATTTGTCTGACGATAGAAGAAGAAGTAGGAGTCGATACAGAAGAGATAGGGAATTTAGTATTAGAATCGGAATTTAAAGAGCTTTAGAAGACTTACAATCGAGTAAAGCAGAAGGGATAGACAACATTCCATCAGATGTTCTAAAATCATTTGGGGAAGTGGCAACAAAATGACTATTCACGTTGGTGTGTAGAGTGTATTAGTCTGGCGATATGCCATATGAATTTTGGAAAAAATATCATCCACACAATTCCGTAGACTGCAAGAGCCGACAAGTGCGAAAATTATTGCACAATCGGCTTAACAGCTCACGCATCCAAGTTGCTGACCAGAGTAATGTACAGAAGAATGGAAATGGAAATTGAGGATGTGTTAGATTGACGATCAGTTTGACTCTAGGAAAGGTAAAGGCACCAAGAGGCAGCTCTGACGTTGCAGTTAATAATGGAAACAAAACTAAAGAAAAATCAAGACGCGTTAATAGGATTTGTCGACCTGGAAAAACCGTTCGACAATGTAAAATCGTGCCAGATGTTCGAAATTCTCAGAAAAATAGGAGTAAGCTATACGGAAAGACGGTTAATATACAATATGTAGAAGAACCAAGAGGGAATAATAAGAGTGGGAGACGAAGAACAAAGTGCTCGGCTTAAAAAGTGTGTAAGACTGGGATGTAGTCTTTCTCCCCTACTGTCCAGTCTACATATCGAAGAAGCAGTTACGGAAATAAAAGAAAGGCTCAAGAGTGGAATTAAAATTCAAGGTGAAAGAATATCACAGATAAGATTTGCTAATGACATTGTTGTCCTAAGTGAAAATGAAGAAGAATTGTAGGATCCCCTGACTGAAACGAACAGTCTAATGAGTACAGAATATGGACTGAGAGTAAATCGAAGAAAGACGAAAGTAATGAGAAGTAGCAGAAATGAGAACAGCGAGAAATTTAACATCATAATTGGTGATCACAAAGTGAATGAAGGAATTTTGCTACCTAGGCAGCAAAATAACCCGTGACGGAGAGAGCAAGGAGGACATCAAAAGCAGACTAGCACTGGTAAAAAGGGCATTCCTTTCCAAGAGAAGTATCAAAAATAGACCTTAATTTGAGGAATAAATTTCTGAAAATGTACATTTGGAGCACAGCACTATATGGACGTGAAACATGGACTGTGGAAAACCGGAACAGAAGAGAATCGAAGCGTTTGAGATGTGGTTTTACAGAAGAATATTGAAAATTAATTGGACTAATAAGGTAAGGAACGAGATGGTTCCGCGAGAAAGGAATATAAGGAAAACACTAACATTAAGGTGGGACAGGGTGGTAGGACATCTGTTAGGACAGCAGGAATTAACTTCCATGGTACTAGAGGGAACTGTAGAGGATAAAAACTGGAGAAGACAGAAACTGGAATACATCCTGCAGATAACTGAGGATGTAGGCTGTAATTGCTACTGAGAGATGAGGAAGTTGGTTGGGGAGAGAATTTCGTTGCGAGCTGCATCATATCGGTCAGAAGACTGATACTCAAAAAGAAAAAAACACAAAAAAACTCTTCTGATAGCAGTTGAGGTACACCTTTCTGTTACATAACAATTTGTGTTGCAGCATTCTGCTCAGCGCTACGGTTCACTCAGCGCTACGGTTCACAGACGTTACACGGCCTGTGTCTCTTATAGATACATCTTCTTACGACTGCCCAGTAGGGCGGCCGGGGTGGGAGGTTAGGTGTATGGGGATGGGGAATGGGGCGTAGGGAGCTGGGTCAAACATTTTAGGAATGCAGAATATCTAGACGTGAGTTAACAAAGCAGCGGTGCTATCTTCAAAAGTAACTTTCAGAATGCTATGAACTAAGTAAACGTGCTGTGCTACAGGGGGAAAGTAATGAATCCACAAAAAGTGTTGAAATTACACACCTCGAAAGAGTCACATAATATGTCTATTTCCGTCAACTTCCAAACGTGAAAGGTGACTTAAAACCAGATACATTTCGATGTATTAAATATGGTTGCCTAGCTTACGGAAGATATACTCTCTAGATTTAAAGTTAAAGGCGTCGGGAGTCCTGTAGAAAACAGTTCTAGACCAGCGCATATTACCAGTAATAACGTATATGTTAAAAAATGACGAAATTCCTCCAGCTGTATTAGGGTGTTGGTTTTATTGGCGACTAGTTTCGATGTTGTTACAACATCATCTTCAGTTACAACCTGCCTTCCGCATGGAACACGCCTGTCTCACCACTGACTACTAGTGTTAGACTCATACAGTTGCTGTCAACAAGTATGGGCCTGAAGATGATGATGTAACAACATCGAAACTAGTCGCCCATAAAACCAACATCTTAATACAGCTGGAGGAATTTCGTCATTTTTTAACATATATTATACTAGCTGACGTCCCAAATAGTCAATTTTAATTATGGATATACGAAGACTAATAACTTTTGTTTGTGAGATATAGACACTGACTGAGTTCACTGTTAGAAGACTCTTAGTAACCCATAGAGCAATTTAAAGATCAATGTTAGGCTACACAAAGAAAGACAGTAAATATCAGACATACAACAAAGGTCAGTGACCTAATGGAAAGAGTAATTACCTTGAATGACAATGAGCTGGTCGCGACGCTCGAAGAAAGGATGGCAAATGTTCGAAAGAAAAACCAGTCTGAAGCCCAATTTACCATAAAAGACCGAGAGGAAGACCGCTGGAAGTATTGGACAGTCTTAAGAAAGACAGTTGCAATAGGAAGCCAAGACTGGCAGAAATAGAAGAACCTGCTGGGATACTATGTTGCACGTCAACCCAAAGAGGCTAAAGTGATTGAATATATCCATATCTGCCTATATCTTCTTCTGTTATATGCAGGGTGCTTCAAAATTACACCGACAAACTTTGAGAGTATGTAGAAGATGTCTTGACGAACAAAGAGAGCACAGGTACCTGCGTTCAGAAACGTCATCCAACAATGCTTATGAGTTTCGAAATTACAGGCACACAACTTGCTGCCAGACTACACCTTCAGCAGAAAACGTGACTTTGTATGCTGATGGGCCCGCAGGCGTAACGTCTCGCAATGTCGTTTGTTATTCAGTGACCTCTGCTGATTGCCACAATCGCCAGTGGAGAAGATGGTGCTAGCTGCTGCGTAGACTGACATTGTCTCCCTTCAATGTGATGCTCTGTTTCTTTGGTGAATGATGGGTTTGGACACGGAAGTCCAGCAACAGTTTATTTTTCTCGTGGGACTCCCAGAATCTTCAGTGTTTTTCGGTATCCGAGAATGCAGGAGAAAAATTAACTACAGATGGAATCCCATGTCCAAACCATCATCCGGCAAGGCAACAGAGCATTACATTCGTAGGAGACAAGGCCTGTCTGTGCACCAACTAGCTCCATCTCCACTGGCGATTGTGCAGTCAGTCGTGTTCAACGAATAACAAACAACACTGAGAGAGGAGGAGCATGAGACCGAAAGGGAAAGATCTGTACAGAGATAGGAGAAAGAGAGAATTGACATAGAGATGTGTGAAGAGGAGAAGGGGGAAGGAGGTAATAGAGCAAGGAGTAGGAGGATATGTTCAGAGAGAGGGGTGGAGGAAATGGGCAATGAGAGGGAGGTGAAGGAAAGACATAGAGAATGAGAAGGAGGGTATGGACAGATGGAAGAGGAAAGATGAGGTGAACAAAGAGACAAGAAGGGAGGAAATGTGTACGTTGTATGTGTCATACCTATACCCAAGCAAATCAGTGGGAAGAACTTCACAAGTATTAGCACTGAAGGGTTTACAGCCTCCTAACTCCACTAGGAGCAGTGATAAAAAAAAATCTTTTAATCAGCCCTAGCCATGCAGGATGCCCTGCACAACAGGCATGTTGCATGCGAATGACATTGGCCTGCCTTACTGACTTGCGTTACAGGGCAGCCAACACATTAGGGGCAAGAAAGGGTTTTTACCCTTCAATGTTTAGGATTCCTTGCATGACAGGTATGTTGGAGTACTATTGGCATAGTTTATTGGCCGTCTTTATATGGCATCCTACATGTCAGGAGCAAATACGCTTTTAAGGCCCCTGAAAAGTATTTTGCCCTACACAATTGGCATTCTGTGGCAGTAGTATCAGGCTATTTCATCGACTTGTATATAACAAATCAGACTCTAAGTCTGTATGTCCAGGGCACCATCCCAAACCTCCAGGCCTATTTCGATGAAATTTTGTGCACAAGAAGCAAACTCTGCGAGTATCAGCACTATGGGGTTTATAACCACCTCACTCCACAAGGAGTGGATATATGAGCAAAAATGTTTTCTTTCACACTGTGCCACAGACGCCACCTTCTACAGCAGATGAGTCATCTGTAAATAGTATCATATTGCCTTATTGACCTGCTTTGCAGGGCAGCTTACATATCAGAGGCAAGAAATCTTCTTCTGGTCATTGACGATTAGGTGCGTTGTGTTTGAGTTGTATCAACTTACGTTATCATCCTACTTTGTAGGGCAACCTGCACACCAGGGGCAAATAACAGATCTGAAGTCCCTCACAAGTAGGCCGCCATGCATGACAGGTATATTGTGTGATTAGTATTGGCGTATTTTATCGACTTCCTTTTTAGGGGATAACATGCAGATGATCATGCCTTTGGAAAGCTGATAAGGATAAAAGTGGTGAAAGACAAAGAAATGGGGTAGTAGGGAGTGATTAGGGACAGAGGGTGTCAGGAGGGGTGGATAGAGAGAGGAGAAGCAGGCAGGGAAGGACTGAGTGAGAGCAGGAATTGATGAGCAGAAAGGGTGGCAGGAGGGAATTCGACAGAGAGAGGCAGCTGGAGATGGGACAGAGGGAGGGAGAGGAGAAGGTGGATGGGAAAATGGCGGTTGGGGACATCGACAGAGTGAGGGGACAGGAGGAGTGAGAGAAACACGGGGAGGAGAAGATGGATAGAGTAAGGGGGGAGAAGGATGTGTAGGGCAGGGGGGGGGGGGTAAAGAGACAGATAGAGAGAGGAGGAGGATGAGATTGACAGAGAGAAAGGTGGAGGAGGAGACAGAGAGAGAGAGATGGGAAGAAAGTATAGATGAAGGGGAGGTAAGAAAAAATGGACAAACAGAGAGGGAGACGAGGAGATGGACAGAGAGGGGGGGGGGGCAAGAGAGCAAGGGGAGAAAGATTAAGAGGAGGAGATGGGCAGAATGTATATGGGTCAAGATAGGCAGAGACAGGAGGCAGGAAGAACTGGACAGAGATAATGGGGAGGAGGAGAAGGGTAGAAAGGGGGCGAGAAAGAGTTGGGTAGGGAGCGGATCAGGAGATAGAGAGTGGGGCCAGGGCGAGAATGGTACAGATTAATTGAGGGAATTAGGAGATGGTCAGTGATATGATGAGGAGGAGATGGGCAGAGGGGGGAAGAGGAAATGGACCAAGAGGGGGGGAGGAAGAGATGTATGCAACATATGTGGTCGACACGTATTCAGGTGAAGCCGTGGGGTAAACACTATATACACTATGTAATCAAAAGTATCTGGGCACCCCCAAAAATACGTTTTTGATATTAGGTGCATTGTGCTGCCACCTACTGCCAGATACTCCATATCAGCGACCTCAGCAGTCATTAGACATCGTGAGAGAGCAGAATGGGGCGCTCCACGGAACTCATGGGCTTCGAACATGGACGGGTGATTGGGTGTCACTTGTATCAAATGTCTGTACGCAAGATTTCCACTCTCCTAAACATCCCTAGGTCCACTGTTTCCGATCTGATAGTGAAGTGAAAACGCAAAGGGACACATACAGCACAAAAGTGTACAGGCCGACAACGTCTGTTGACTGACAGAGACTGCCGACAGTTGAAGAGGCGTACTGTGTAATAAGCAGACATCTATCCACACCATCACACAGGAATTCCAGACTGCATCAGGATCCACTGCAAGTACTATGACAGTTAGGCGGGAGGTGAGAAAACTTGGATCTCATGGTCGAGCGGTTGATCATAAGCCACACATCACGCTGGTAAATGCCAAACGATGCCTATCTTGGTGTAAGGAGCGTACATATTGGACGATTGAACAGTGGAAAACCGTTGTGTGGAGTGAGAAATACGGTACACTATGTGGCGATCCGATGGCAGTGTGTGAGTATGGCGAATACCGGGTGAACGTCATCTGCCAGCGGGTGGAGCGTCAATAATTAAATTCGGAGGTAGTAGTGTCATGGTGTGGTCGTGTTTTCCATGGAGTGTGCTTGCACTCCTTGTTTTGCGTGGCACTATGACAGCACAGGCCTACAATGATGATTTAAGCACCTTCTTGTTTCCCACTGTTGAAGAACAATTCGGGGATGACGATCGCATCTTTCAACACGATCGAGTATCTGTTCAGAATGCACGGCCTGTGGCGGAGTGGTTACACGACAATTATACTCTGTAATCGACTGGCCTGCACAGAGTCCTGACCTGAATCCCATACAACACCTCTGGGACATTTTGGAACGCCGACTTCGTGCCAGGCCTCACCGACCAACATCGATACCTCTCCTCAGTGTTGCACTCCGTAAAGAATGGGCTGCCATTCCCCAAGAAATCTTCCAGCACCTGATTGAACGTATGCCTACGAGAGTGGAAGCTGTCATCAAGGCTAAGGGTAGGCCAACACCATATTGAGTTCCAGCATTACCGGTGGAGGGCGCCACGAACTTGTAAGTTATTTTCAACCAGGTGTCCGGATACTTTTGATCACATAGTGTACGTGTGTGTGTGTGTATGTGTGTGTGTGTGTGTGTGTGTGTGTGCGTGTATGTGTGTGTGTGTGTGTGTGTGTGTGTGTGAGAGAGAGAGAGAGACAGAGAGAGAGAGAGAGAGA
The DNA here is from genome assembly GCF_023864345.2 of Schistocerca serialis cubense. Classification (NCBI taxonomy): domain Eukaryota; kingdom Metazoa; phylum Arthropoda; class Insecta; order Orthoptera; family Acrididae; genus Schistocerca; species Schistocerca serialis. The sequence goes on along the minus strand of NC_064638.1, from coordinate 1,164,565,973 downwards.
TTTGGTTTGCTTGTGAGTTCTGTAGTACTTTTGTTTTCTAATTTCGGGGTAAAACTGAACGGTATCGGCAATCACAACAGCAGTTCTAAAAATTTCATTAATAAAACAATTGTTTCAGGTTTATTTTGGCACCACAGCTGGCCAGATCATTGTCATGGATGTCCACGGGGCAATGGTCTCCCAGGTGCAAATCGGTTCTGAGGTTGGCATCACAAGCATGGCGTGGTCCTGTGAAAAGTTCAAAATGGAAGAAGGCGACGATGCAGATCTTAACGGTACGCAGCCAGGTACGTCATTTCGACACCAATGGCAATAAAAAAAAGTCTTCCCTTCATGTCGACACATTATGAGTTGAGATTTAATTCCTTATCGGTGATCACGGCAGTCATTTTCTTCGCGTATTTTTATTATTTTTCTATTATGTACCTTTTATGTATGTCTGGCTATTTTCGTTCCACACCTTTACTCGTAGAACCTAATTTTGAAATAGTAATATTAAGCTAAAATTTTTGTGATAGGAAATAGAGTAAGGAATATGTTATTCGACTGTGTGTATTAGTTTTGAAGCACTGTAGAACCAAAATGCTAAGCCTTTGTAACTTTTTAATTTTTTTAATCTGACAGATGAAGGTTATTCATTACCTCTTTTTCGTGTGACGACGATTTTACAGATACTGAAAATGAAACAATCATGGTTGCAAAGTTATTTTTATTTCATATTGTATAGAAATAAAAATAACTTCGCAACTGTACTGTTTTCGGTATAACCATGAAAATCGGTTGCTGTATCAATCGGCCAACGATGAAATGGAGTGAATTTTACAAATATACAGATTTATACACCATAGTTACTTAAGAAATGGCAATCATTTTAATATAATAAATCGTAATAAAATGGTATAAATAGAATTAAATGTGATCTGAATATATATAAAGACAATGTGAGTAACAGCATTGACTAAGTAAGAGCTGATGCTGCTGTTAATAATAATGATAATAATAGTGATAGTAACAGATATTAAATGAATTTGTAGGTGAACAAAATGAATGTTTTCTAAGAAAGTGAGTTTCGAGAGAGAGAAATTTAGGTAGACTGCACCAGCTAATAGCTTTAGGAAATAAAGGATGACCTGGTTGTAAAGGTGGATATTTAGTTGTAGAGGAGTAACTGGTGCACACAAGAACAAGGGCAGTTGTTTAATTCAGTGACTGATTACCGAAAGGAACGTGAACTATCACTTCACTTATCATAAAGTATTTTTTCACTAGGCTCCTTTCGATGGGTCGCTAACCCTCTTAAAAGAGGGTCGTAGTTGCTGCAGTATCTTACTAGAGAGAGAAGGCACTAGTATTAATTATTTAGCAAGTCCTCGCCTCCTTGCCAACAATGAATTGTTTAAAGCCTTGTTTCGGTATGTTTCGCTTTGTATAACGCATCAGAGACAAAATGGGACATTCTGATATTTCTTGTATCATCTTCTGTGAAATGAATGATATTTATCATGCAATGTAGGCTTTCACGGCCGGTGTTGTCTTCAGCGATGCTACGGGTACTAATTCACCAGACGCGGCGAGAACTAGCGGCAACTAGCAGTAAGCTATTGTATCTCCATTTATACAGGGTTATTACAAATGATTGAAGCGATTTCACAGCTCTACAATAACTTTATTATTTGAGATATTTTCACAAAGCTTTGCACACACATACAAAATCTCAAAAAGTTTTTTTAGATATTCACAAATGTTCGATATGTGACCCTTCAGTGATTCGGCAGACATCAAGCCGATAATCAAGTTCCTCCCACACTCGGCGCAGCATGTCCCCATCAATGAGTTCGAAAGCATCGTTGATATGAGCTCGCAGTTCTGACATGTTTCTTGGTAGAGGAGGTTTAAACACTGAATCTTTCACATAACCTCACAGAAAGAAATCGCATGGGGTTAAGTCGGGAGAGCGTGGAGGCCATGACATGAATTGCTGATCATGATCTCCACCACGAACGATCCATCGGTTTTCCTATCTCCTGTTTTAAGAAATGCCGAACATCATGATGGAAGTGCGGTGGAGCACCATCCTGTTGAAAGATGAAGTCGGCGCTGTCGGTCTCCAGTAGTGGCATGAGCCAATTTTCCAGCATGTCCAGATACACGTGTCCTGTAACGTTTTTCTCGCAGAAGAAAAAGGGGCCATAAACTTTAGACCGTGAGATTGCACAAAATACGTTAACTTTTGGTGAATTGCGAATTTGCTGCACGAATGCGTGAGGATTCTCTACCGCCCAGATTCGCACATTGTGTCTGTTCACTTCACCATTAAGAAAAAATGTTGCTTCATCACTGAAAGCAAGTTTCGCACTGAACGCATCCTCTTCCATGAGCTGTTGCAAACGCGCCGAAAATTCAAAGCGTTTGACTTTGTCATCGGGTGTCAGGGCTTGTAGCAATTGTAAACGGTAAGGCTTCTGCTTTAGCCTTTTCCGTAAGATTTTCCAAACCGTCGGCTGTGGTACGTTTAGCTCCCTGCTTGCTTTATTCGTCGACTTCCGCGGGCAACGCGTGAAACTTGCCCGCACGCGTTCAACCGTTTCTTCGCTCACTGCAGGCCGACCCGTTGATTTCCCCTTACAGAGGCATCCAGAAGCTTTAAACTGCGCATACCATCGCCGAATGGAGTTAGCAGTTGGTGGATCTTTGTTGAACTTCGTCCTGAAGTGTCGTTGCACTGTTATGACTGACTGATGTGAGTGCATTTCAAGCACGACATACGCTTTCTCGGCTCCTGTCGCCATTTTGTCTCACAGCGCTCTCGAGCGCTCTGGCGGCAGAAACCTGAAGTGCGGCTTCAGCCGAACAAAACTTTATGAGTTTTTCTACGTATCTGTAGTGTGTCGTGATCATATGTCAATGAATGGAGCTACAGTGAATTTATGAAATCGCTTCAATCATTTGTAATAGCCCTGTATATCAGTAACATAATGCAGTGCTATGACTGGAATAAGGTGGACTGTCTCACGTTCAGGACCATGGAGCTCAGTGCAGAAATGGCAACTAACAGGCAGAAGAGGAGATTCGATGGCCTACAGAAGGTAGAAGTGAAACATCAGTCGCTGGCAACTCTCGAACTGTGATTAACATGTCTGGGAGAGAATTAACAAAAGAGGAACATTCAGTTCTATCGAAAGGAGGCAACTTTGCAGTTACGCCACTAAAGGTTCCTACAGAGGACATTATAGCGAATGTGGAGGCAGGAATCCGTTGTTATCATCGCATTCCGCGGATGAAATCAGGACTGAAACAGAATATTACGCCAAGCGAAACCACCTACCAGCAATTTGTCTCGAGTGGAAAGGAGGGCACTGAGGGAGATCAATGCGGAGAAGAGCATTATTGTACTTGCAGCTGATAAAGGAAATGCTACGGTTTTGCTGAACACCGAAGATTATCACAAGAAGATTAGTGACCTTTTGGATCCCACTACGTACAAAAAGCTTCAGAAGGATCCTAAAACCAAAATTTTGAGACATACCAATCTTCTCTTTCTTTGGATGATAAAAAACAACTCTGCAAAACGGAAGCTTATCCGCACAGACTATATGGACTCCCAAAGGTACATAAACCACAGGTCCCGTTGAGACCGATTGTGGGTGCTATAGGATCTCCAACACAGGAGGTGGCCAGATATCTCGCCTGCTTGCTGCAACCATACATTTGCAGAACGGACAGTTACATTAAAAACTCAGCGCATTTTAATGAAAATCTGAGGGAGATTAACGTCAGCCCAAGTGATATTCTAGTGAGCTTCGATGTAGTGTCATTGTTTACCATGGTGCCTGTAAACGAAGCTATTTCATATATAGCAGATATTTTTTCGACTGATGTAGTGGCTTTATTTAAACACTGCCTGACTTGGTGCAGGGAGTGGCAACTGACCCTTAACATAGACAAATGTAATGTATTGAGAATACATAGAAAGAAGGAGCCTTTATTGTATGATTATATGATAGCGGAACAAACACTGGTAGCAGTTACTTCTGTAAAATATCTGGGAGTATGCGTGCGGAACAATTTGAAGTGGAATAATCATATAAAATTAATTGTTGGTAAGGCGGGTACCAGGTCCGGAGTCCGTAGAAAATGTAGTCCATCAACAAAGGAGGTGGCTTACAAAACACTCGTTCGACCTATACTTGAGTATTGCTCATCAGTGTGGGATCCGCACCAGATCGGGTTGACGGAGGAGATAGAGAAGATCCAAAGAAGAGCGGCGCGTTTCGTCACAGGGTTATTTGGTAACCGTGATAGCGTTACGGAGATGTTTAACAAACTCAAGTGGCAGACTCTGCAAGAGAGGCGCTCTGCATCGCGGTGTAGCTTGCTCGCCAGGTTTCGAGAGAGTGCGTTTCTGGATGAGGTATCGAATATATTGCTTCCCCCTACTTATACCTCCCGAGGAGATCACGAATGTAAAATTAGAGAGATTAGAGCGCGCACGGAGGCTTTCAGACAGTCGTTCTTCCCGCGAACCATACGCGACTGGAACAGGAAAGGAAGGTAATGACAGTGGCACGTAAAGTGCCCTCCGCCACACACCGTTGGGTGGCTTGCGGAGTATAAATGTAGATGTAGATGTAGACAACTTATTTGCACTTCAACAACAAATTTTACGAACAGATTGACGGAGAGGCAATCGGAAGCCCTCTCAGCCCAGCGGTTGCCAATTTATTTATGGAGATCTTCGAACAGCGAGCACTGCAGACTGCCAGTAAAAAGCCAGCTAAATGGTACCGCTATGTTGATGACACATTTGTAGTGTGGACTCATGGTGAAGAAGAGTTGGATGTCTTCTTGGTGCACCTGAACAGCATTAGCCCGAAGATACAGTTTACAGAGCAACAGAGCAACGGTCAACTCAATTTCCTGGATGTGTCGGTAATTAAACGGGTGGATGGGACGCTGGGCCACAAAGTATATAGAAAGAACACTCACACGGATCGATACCTCCACAAGGAATCAAACCATTATGCTAGGCAAAAAGGAGGTGTCATGAAAACCTTAGTGGACAGAGCCAACAAAATCTGCGAGCCGGCTTACTTGCAAGATGAACTAAATCACTTACGGTCAGCCTTCATGAAAAACGGATATACCAGCAAGGAAATAGATCGAGCCCTTCATCAAAGAAGAAAAGAAGCCAGAAGTCCACAGCAACTAGTCCACAGCAACTACGGTCACCCACTGGAAAAGTTTTCCTACTGTTCATTAATAAAGTCACGGACCGTATCGGGAAAGTTCTGGCCAAGTATGGGATCGAAAAAATCTTCAGACCCACCGAAAAGATTAAGGAATATTTAAGAACTGCAAAAGACGCCCGACAACTCCTAGCAACACCTGACGTATACAAAATTCCATGCAGTTGTGGACAAGTATATATTCCAACAACGAAAAGAAATGTAAACATCCGCTTAGCCGAATATAAAAGAAACTGTCGCTTAGGACACATCGTAAAATCGGCCGCAGCTGAGCATGTTTTTCGAGATGGGAACCACGAAATTAAATTTAATGAGAAAAGCTTTCTAGCACGAACATCCCATTATCATGCGCACATGTATGGAGAAGCAATAGAGATTCACAAAAACCATAATAATTTTAATAGAAAAGAGGAAGTTTTAAAGTTGGACAAAATATAGATGTCGACGTAGCACCAGCAGAATGACAATCGATTACTCAGAATCGAGAATGATGACGCCTTCCAAAGATAGGCATACCGTCGGCATCACGTGACGAATGGTGGTGCCCTCTATGCGCTCTATAAATGCGAGAGTACCTGGAGCCTCAGTGGCAGTAGCCGGACGACCTCAGAAGAAGTCTCCCGCAGATGGAGACGAAACGCTACGGGGAAATTTTATACATCGACCACGGCCTCTCAGCCCGGAAGTTTTAACTGAAGAATGATATTTATGTAGAACCTCCAAGGTCAGTCTCACATATTCATCAAAATGTACAAACAAAAAGTCATTCATAATTGTTTCTAGATAAAAGAAGAAAAAAATTAAGTACAGAACACAGTCAGATATGAAACTCTAACTTTCAGGTACCAAATGTACACAAAGAGAGAAAGAATGAATTATCACAATGTTTTTTGACTCATAGAAGAATGGCAGCAAATTACTATAAAATCTTAACTGACAAACACGTGCATAATTCTGAACAAAAGTTGTTAGAGAACTAAAAAAACGAATCTACGAATATACTGCAGTAGCCTAAAAGTACTTCCATAGAATTTAGAAGTAAGAAAGCGCTTCGACTTATAGATTAGTAACCTTAAACTTTAAACTGGAAGTAGGCTCTACTCTCTGTTATTGAGGACGTATGTAGTTTTTGATTTATTTGGTTAATGCAGCCATCTATTAGTAGTTTATAATTTTTCTTGAATTTTTTTAATGTTAGCAGGTAAGTCTGTTAGATAAGACACAATTAATATTTGTAACTCTGTACTCTGATGTTTGCAGAAGAACGTACCTTCGTGCTAGCAGTGAGTCTGCAAAACGGATTTGTGTTCCTGATGAAGAGCTTCGATGATGTTTCGCCAGTTCAGGTGCACACCGGTCTCTCTGGACCGTTGTGCATTGAGTGGAGCAACTCCAGAGAGCTTCTTGCAGTGGCAGGCAGCTACCAGCAGCCTGGATCCGCTGACTACACCAACGTCCTCAGGTTCTATTCCGACGCTGGAGTCCTCATCTATTCGACATCCATACCCTACACTCAGGTCAGTGTATGTACTCAGTTTTCATACGAGTAAAAGCCTGCAGCATACTTGACGTGTTAGGTTCTATGGAGCGACACAAAAAAGGACAACAAAACTTCATCGAATGGTTCGGAATCATAAAGTGTATGGTGTGGTAGGAGTGTCAGATCGTCCCAATAACACTAACGAAAACTGTGGTATGCTTTGAATATGTTTCAGAAGTGTTTAATGTCTTTAGATCCCACAGATTATAAAACATACAGGTGAGCAACGGCACAGGGGAAATAATTTTCGCCATCTTGTTCAGTGCTGACAACACAAATACAGTTTTTACATCGTGACCATGATCTGCTGTTTTTGGTAGAAGTGGGGCACACACAAGTAATAAGGTTTCGTGGAATCACTTTTTTACAGCTGTTCATGATCACTTTCAGTATTTAATTTGTAGCAAATAATATGGAATTAAGTCGATTCTGATCCAAATATTCAATGAGCAAGGGCGGAATAACATTTTACTTCACAAATAATAAAAACCAGTTGTGCAAGACAGTAATAAACTTAACATGGAGTGTAGTAAATTGGATTCCAAAAAGCAAAAAAAAAAAAAAAAAAAAAAAAAAAAAATCAGAATCATATGAAGCTTTGGCGGTAAATGAGACTTCGAAACCAATAATTGATCAGTTTTCAAATCTAGATACTGTTGAAAGTACACCTGCAGGTTTCAGCTGAAAGCATGTCGCTGTTTATCTTTAATCAGAGTTTCAAAGTCTGCCTCGACTGAACTCAGCTTAACTCCCCAATCTTCTTCAGCACTAAGTCTGTTTCCATATTTATTTTTAATGTACAACAACTCAGAAATCCAGTTTGACACATGTAAGTAGTGACAAATAGCATCAAAACTCAGACTGCTTGTTTGGAAAAAAAGGGTATTGTTTTGTTCCTAACCGAAAAGTAAGCAGAGTTTTCTTTTTGAAAGACTTTTCTTTCGTTGAACTGCCGCTAGTATTGTCAATGAAAGTTTTTATTGTGATTACCTCTACCACTACCATTCTGGAAACTGATTTCTTATCCAGACATATTTTGTGTAATCCTTGGGAAAGTACTTTTCAAAAGCTCTTTTGAAGGACTTCTAAATGTGTAACAATGTCTCGTACTAAAACTTTCATGGGAGCTAGTTCATTGTCTTCCAAAAATGATGTAAGATTAGGAAATACGAGAAGGTTGTTGTTCGGTACTTGTGAACTAAAAGAGGCAATACTGTCTTGTGATCTACTAACAAGGGAACCTCCCCATCGCACCCCCCTCAGATTTAGTTATAAGTTGGCACAGTGGATAGGGCTTGAAAAACTGAACACAGATCAATCGAGAAAAAAGTAAGAAGTTGTGTGGAACTATGGAATAATAAGCAAAATATACAAACTGAGTAGTCCATCTGCAAGATAGGCAACATCAAGGACAATGTAAGTTGAGCAGTGCCGTGGTCCAGTGGTTAGCGAGAGCAGATGCAGAACAAGAGGTCCTTGGTTCAAGTCTTCCCTCCAGCGAAAAATTTTTTTTCTTTGTTTTCGCAAAGTTGTGGTCTGTCCTTTCGTTCACTGACGTCTCTGTTCACTGTAATAAGTTTAGTGCCTGTGTTTTGCGACCGCACCGCAAAACCGTGCGATTAGTAGACGAAAGGACGTGCCTCTCCAATGGGAACCGAAAACAGTTGATCGCAAGGCTATAGTCAACCGATTCCTCCAGAGGAAAACACGTCTGATATATTCTATACGACACTGGTGACGGCATATGCGTCACATGACAGGAAAATGTTGTCGACCCACCTAACTAGTACACTTGGCGAATGGGTAAAAATATTCTTCTACCTTGCCCTGGTTAGGTTTCCTTGTGGATGTGATGATCACTCCCAAAAAAGTGATGAAAACATAAGAGTTTGTGACATAAATTGAAAATAAAAAATTAAATTTTTTAATTGAGGGAAGGCTTGAACCAAGGACCTTTCGCTCTGCACTTGCTCACGCTAACCACGGGACCACGGCACTGCTAGTTACAAACTGTCCTTGATGTTGCCTATCTTCAACATGGACTAATCAGTTTGTATATTTTGCTTATTTTTTCATAGTTCCACACAACTTCTTCCTGTTTTCTCGATTGATCTGTGTTCAGTTTTTTAAGACCTATCCACTGTGCCAACTTATAACTAAATCTGAGGGGGGTGCGATGGGGAGGTTCCCTTGTAAGAAAGTTGTTGCGCCTTGTCCTTGGAGGCCCTGGGCCCTGTCAGCTAAATAGGCCAGTCTTGATAACCCCTGATCATCGACGAAGAAATTATTCATATCATTGTTTTTGTCACTGAGTAACATAAATATCTCTGACGCCAGTTCAAATACTGTATATTGTTTAAAAACTTGCCACAAAAGACCCATCTTACTTCAGTATGGAGGAGCTTCAATTCTGTCAGTACCTCGTCTCCTACCTTCCAAACTTCACAGAAGCTCTTCTGCGAACCTTGCAGAACTAGCATTCCTGGAAGAAAGGATATTGCGGAGACATGGCTTAGCCACAGCCTGGGGAATGTTGTCAGAATGAGATCTTCACTCTGCAGCGGAGTGTGTGCTGACATGGAACTTCCTGGCAGATTAAAACTGTGTGCCGGACCCAGACTCGAACTCGGAAGGTAGGAGACGAGGTACTGGCATAACTGAAGCTGTGAGGAGAGGTAGCTCAGTTGGTAGAGCACTTGCCCTCGAAAGCAAAGGTCACGAGTTCTAGTGTCGGTCCGGCAAACAGTTTGAATCTGCTGGGAAGTTTCATATCAGCGCACACTCTGCTGCAGAATGAAAATCTCAGTCTGGATATTTTAACCTCTGTTGCGAATCTGTTTGAGGACTCGTATTTTAATATGCACCTGAAGATGGGAGACATGTCCTGAAACTTAGTTGTGCATTCCTTTTCACATGTACAAATTCTAGCAACTGTATCGGATATTGTCACTGATGAGAGTAATTTTGAGCATTAGTTTGGCACCCTCAGTGCCAGTAGAGTAGCCGCTGAAGCTTGTGATGTCCGCAGTCGCCGGTGACGGCGCTGACGTGGGGCCACAACGACAAGCGGCTGTTCGTGGCGACGGGCTGCCAGGTGCACATCGCGTGGGTGTCGCGGCGCGTCGCGTCGCTGCAGCTGATGTGCCGGCTGCGCGTGCACGGCCAGCTGCGGGCCGAGCACCAGGTGGCGGCGCTGCCGCTGCCCGCGCGCATCAAGGCGCTCATCTCCAACCTCTTTGCTCAAACCATAAGAGTGAGTCGGCCACCAACACCACCACCACCACCATCATCATCACCACCATCATCATCACCACCATCATCATCACCACCATCATCATCATTGTCACCACCATCATCATTGTCACCACCATCATCATCATCATCACCACCATAATCATCATCATCACCACCATCATCATCATCACCATCATCATCATCATCATCACCACCATCACCACCACCATCATCACAACTCCACTATCACCATCATCATCACCACCATCATCACCACCATCATCACTACCACCATCATCATTACCATCATCATCACCACCATCATCATCATCACCACCATCATCATTGTCACCACCATCATCATCATCACCACAATCATCATCACCACCACAATCATCATCACCATCATCATCATCACCACCACCACCATCATCACCACCACCATCATCATCATCATCATCACCACCATCATCATCATCACTGCCACCACCATCACCACCACCATCATCATCACCACCATCATCATCACCACCACCTTAACCTGCCACATTACTAGCTTAGTGCCCACTACTTTACTTTACCATCATCATCACCACCATCATCATCATCACCACCATCATCATTGTCACCACCATCATCATCATCACCACAATCATCATCACCACCACAATCATCATCACCATCATCATCATCACCACCACCACCATCACCACCACCACCATCATCACCACCACCATCATCATCATCATCACCACCACCATCATCATCATCACCGCCACCACCATCACCACCACCATCATCACCACCACCATCATCACCACCACCATCATCACCACCACCACCTTAACCTGCCACGTTACTAGCTTAGTGCCCACTACTTTACTCATGTGGACTCTATGGACTGCACACATGGTTTTTGTTTTGTTTTTATTTCATCGAATTTTCATGTTGTCCACAAATTGCAACACCTTCTAAACTGTTCACGCTAATTAAGCCCATACAAACACGATCTTTTCCCAGTGTAGTTCTGACCAAAAATCGATTCTGGTAGCTGGAGTCCAAAGCTTTTGTTAATCATGCCTATTGCGTTCTTGTGTAAGACACACTACTGGCCATTAAATTGCTGCACCAAGAAGAAATACAGATGATAAACGGGCATTCATTGAACAAATATAATATACTAGAACTGACACGTGATTACATTTTCACGCACTTTGGGTGCATAAATCCTGAGAAATCAGTACCCCGAACAACCACTTCTGGCCGTAATAACGGCCTTGATACGCCTGGGTATTGAGTCAAACAGAGCGTGGATGGCGTGTACAGGTACAGCTGCCCATGCAGCTTCAATACGATACCACAGTTCATCAAGAGTAGTGGCTGGCGTATTGTGACGAGCCAGTTGCTCGGCTACCATTGACCAGACGTTTTCAATTGATGAGAGATCTGGAGAATGTGCTGGCCAGGGCAGCAGTCGAACATTTTCTGTAACCAGAAAGGCCCGTAAACGACCTGCAACATGGGGTCGTGCATTATCCTGCTGAAATGTACGGTTTCGCAGGGATCGAATGAAGGGTAGGGCCACGGGTCGTAACACATTTGAAATCTAACGTCCACCGTTCAAAGTGCAGTCAGTGCGAACAACAAGTGACCGAGACGTGTAACCAACGGCACCCCACACCATTACGCCGGGTCATACGCCAGTATGGCGATGACGAATACACGCTTCCAATGGGCGTTCACCGCGAAGTCGCCAAACACGGATGCGACCATCATGATGCTGTAAGCAGAACCTGGATTCATCCGAAAAAATGACATTTTGCCATTCGTGCAACCAGGTTCGTCGTTGAGTACACCACCGCAGGCGCTCCTGTCTGTTATGCAGCGTCAAGGGTAATCGCAGCCATGGTCTCCGAGCTGATAGTCCATGCTGCTGCAAACGTCGTCGAACTGTTCGTACAGATGGTTGTTGTCTTGCAAACGTCCCCATCTGTTGACTCAGGGATCGAGACGTGGTTGCACGATCCGTTACAGCCAAGCGGATAAGATGCCTGTCATCTCGACTGCTAGTGATACGAGGCCGTTGGGATCCAGCACGGCGTTCCGTATTACCCTCCTGAACCCACCGATTCCATATCCTGCTAACAGTCATTGGATCTCGACCAACGCGAGCAGCAATGTCGCGATACGATAAACCGTAACCGCGATAGGCTACAATCCGACCTTTATCAAAGTTGGAAACGTGATGGTACGCATTTCTCCTCCTTAAACGAGGCATCACAACGACGTTTCACCAGGCAACGCCGGTCAACTGCTGTTTGTGTATGAGAAATCGGTTACTTTCCTCATGTCAGCACGTTGTAGGTGTCGCCACCGATGCCAGCCTTGTATGAATGCTCTGAAAGGGTGACAGCGTCTTCTTCCTGTCGGTTAAATTTCGCGTCTGTAGCACGTCATCTTCGTGGTGTAACAATTTTAATGGCCAGTAGTGTATTTCCATAGCGACTTTCTTATCCACTAACAAACATTTCTTTATATCTAACCGCAAAGTGAAATACCAATTTTCTTAAATTTAGCTTTATAACAGTTAATACAGCGAAATGTTTCCCAAAAAGATCTGCATCCTCTATTACACTGCCTAACGGGGTGAAATTCCAGTAACACTAAAACACATATTTTTTTATTCATAACCGAGAAGTCAAATACCAATTGACATAGATGTGGCCTTAAAAATCCTTTAGTAGTTCTTTAGTAATTATTTATTTTCAAATAGACTTTCACGCACTATTTTATCCCCTTGGTGGTTGAATTTCCAAAAATGCTGAAACACGTATTTTTTATTTTCTGACCGAGAAACCAAATACCAGTTTTCGTAGTTCTAGCTTCAAAATTCCTTTAATAGCGACGTACTTTCAAAAAGTCTTTCGTCCTCTTCTTCACCCTCTTACGAGTGGAATTTCGGACAATCCCTCCTAAAACGATGCCTACAGTAAGATCTGCACCATCTCCAAACTTCAAGTTTCTATCCTTAGCTGTTTAGGCTGGTCGATAATGACCCCTTAGGAGTTGAAATTCGAAAACCAGTGATGTGCGTACGTTTTATTTCTAACAGAGAAGCTAAATACAAATTTTCGTAGATTTAGTTTCGAAAATGCTTGCACAATGAAATATTTCCATAAAAACTTTCGCCCCCCATTTCACGCCCATAGGTCTTCAATTTCCAAAAACCACTGAAACATGTATTTTTTATTTCTAACTACGAAGCCAAATTTAAATTTTCATAGATTTAGCTTTAAAAATGTTTTATAATAAAATATATTCATAAAAAAATCTCATCCCCTCTTTCACCCCCTTATGGGGTCCAATTTCCAAAAGCTCTGAAACATGTATTTTTTTACTTCTAACCGAGAAGTTAAATGCCAATGTTCATAGATGTAGCTTTACAAATACCTCAGTCGTTCCTTAATAATTATATATTTTCATAAAATGTTTCACCCACTATTTCATCTCTACAGGGTTAAATTTCCAAAAATGCTGAAACACGTATTTCTCTATTTCTGACCTAGAAACCAAATGCCAGTTTTCGTAGGTCTAGCTTCAAAATTGCTTTAATACCGACATCTTTTTTTTTTTTTTTTCAAAAGAAACGTTCACCCCTTATTTCATCTCCTTAGGGTTCGAATTTCGGAAAATGCCTTACAGTAGAACATCCATACCTTCTTCAGATTTCAAATTTCTATCCTTTGCGATATGGGTTACGCGATGATGAATCAGTCATTCAGGACATTGCCTTTTATTCATAAAGATGTCACCACTGTGAGGGGCCCTATACACGCGTCAATTTTTCGGGACCAATTTATAGAGCGTCCGATAAATTGGGCGTGCGTTGGCACTTCCCGATCAATTTTTCTTGTTGGGCAGTCGGTTGAGTCCGACAGCCGGCCACCCCCCCCCCCACTCCCCCACTCCACCCAAAAAATCAACAAATAGTGCCGTATGTAGCACTGACCGACCAGCTTCCCAACTGACCATTGTCTGCTGTCTGCGCGCGAAAATGTACGCTGTTAAAAATGGCTAATGCGGCAGATATTGAGGCAGCTATAGTGATGACAAGAGTCTCTAGAGAGATACACAGATTGTAAGTGCCCGTGGCACACTGCATGCGAAGCGTACACCAATAGAGAACCTAGAAATGAAGCACTCGCTTCCCTGTTAGATACATCATCTATTTTATTTCTTTTCCTTTACTCAGGCAACTATAAACCATTTTGCAGGTTTCGGGTACCATTTTCGGCTGTGATTGCAGAGATACAACAGCACTAAATTTGAGAACCTGCTAACGTTTCACAGTGGCTACAAACAGAGCATGTTGCAAGTTATACGTTTACATTTATTTTAGTGAAAGTGGATCTGTAATGCTGATTGCATTTTTAATGTTAAATTGTCTGTTAGATGCTAAACATCAGAACGATACGCATACGTTAAAGCTGATAGCTTGTGTCACTGTTGGTGACAAAATAACTGCGTGAATCCTAAGGAAATCATGCCTCCCACCTAGGCCGAAATGCATAACGACATTTAAACATCGACTTCTCCTGCATATCTATATTTAAAAATGTTAAGACTCAAGATTATTATGTAGAACATAGTGCACAATATTCTGTGCAGGTTTTGGTCTGATAATATTTATGGACATTCATTTTAAAAGGATTTGAATTTTTAATTAACGGTGTACACATAGGAGATTCAGGACGAATGTTACATAATTTGTGAGGTGATTCTACTTGTGAAAATAAACCGAAATAGTCCTATGAACATGTGTCCGATTTTCGATCATTACGGAACTGGAGCGGGTTGAAGACTACACACAACCATGAATGATTATGAAGACAAGTGTGGATATTACGTACAGAAATGCTGTGTAGGCGCTGTGATGGACAAAATAATGATGGGTCAGAGGACTTATCCACCCTACAAGAGGCGTTCAAAAAGTTCCACACTCATCTCCATGCAATCGTCAACACGTTGGACGGTATGTTGGGTTGCACATCGAACATAATCCCAGCGGGCCTTTATGTGGGCAACAGCGTCGTCGATGCGAGTTCTTCACCTGTATCCACCTTCGTAGCGTACATATTCCCCTTCAACCAGCCCCATAGATAGAAGTCTAATGGGGTTAGGTCGGGTGGTCTGGCAGGCCAGTTAATGGGTCCGCTATGGCCGATCCGCCATTGAGAAAATGTGTTGGTCAGATACTGTGATACTTGTCTGGTACAGTGTATCGGTGATTCATCATGTTGCACGTACAACCACATGATATTTGACAGCAGCTGGTAATTTATTGTCACAGATTCGTCAATCTGATACATGAATCTGTGACAACAAATTACCAGCTTCTTTAAAGTCAGTACCGCCATTAGACTGTTTTTTATTTGCAGTGTTACATTTACATGATCATGATTTCGGCTTTTAAAGTGCCATTATCAAGTGTTTTCTGAAAGCATATTAGACAATAACAGTGAAATACATAACAAGTGATATAACCATAAGAATCCATATTTATAATGCTTACTTACAATGTTATACAGTGCCTAAGATGGCATACTGTCGTATTTAAAATACACTATTAGACACATTGTCTAAGGGTCAACATTTCTGGTAAAAGCCTACTGTTTTGTTTTATCACTCAGTATACCATCTTGAGTGAATGGCAGTTAGCTAAGTGTCAAATTGTCTTGGTCAAAGAAATTCCTGTTACAAACGGTGACTTTTTCTTTTAGTCTTTGGACTCAGTGTCCGGTAGGATAGGAAAGGTTAGGAGCAATTTATTTTCTTTGGTAGTTGTTAAATCTATGCAGTAGCTGTTTATCTTAGTCTACAATAAAGTTACCTGCTCATAAACATAAACAGTAACAAACCTCTCGATTATATTCGCTACATCCGTAAATATAGCAGTCCAGCTACTCACTGACGTTGCTCAAAGTACATTTTAGTAGGTAAATATACAGCTTCATACGTGAGATTAACACATTGCCAACTCTAAGTTGTGTAATTTTGCCTGAATTCAGAATTAATATAATACAGTGCAATTCCTTAGTCTACTCACTCATTAATTAACCAGTGAGGTTTGAGGCGATATTTATGATGTACGTATCATCAGGCGTGTAAATCCTATTATATGTGGTAGAACATTACTTTGGAATAAGTGCAAATAACACAGGTATGTGAACCATGTCTTGCACATAAAAGCATTTAAGCAAAAAAAGAATCAAACGATTTCATGTTGAACAGCATATTTAAATATAACATAGTATAAAGAGTAGAGATATCCTAGTATTTGTTAATGGTTGATAAGATACAATTACAAATGTGAGTGCACCGTGGTGTTGATATATATGGCCGCAATCTTGGTGCTATAAATCTTATTTACATGTTATAGTAGTGGCATCTTTCTTATATGATTTAAAGATGACACAGTAATGTTAACATCTTCATCAGCTACCACATATGAAATCCCCAAGTGAGTTAACTCCTATTTCTTAACAACAAAGATAAATGTAACATTATTGATCATAGTTACTTGTTAGAGAGGTAATAAGCAATGACAAGTAGTCGAAATTAGCTAGTCAGTCAATTAAATAGAAATCACATTACAGCCTACTATGGACCATGTTTACGTTTATTAAAAATAATATTTAGCTGCATGAGCATACGAAGATCCTGTAGCAGCTAAAATTGATGTATGGGTCACAATGAATCATACATTTGCTGTACATTGCCCCTCAACATGCATACCGAAAGGTGAGATTTCTTTCTGCGGAATTTTGTAACTCAAAAACTTAAGATTCCTCCGCTTCCAGCGATGTTGCCAGAATGAAAAGACGCCTTACCGTAGCCATAGAGAAAAATACCCCAGAACTACTAGAGAGGGCTTGGCGAGAGTGAGATAGGACTTTCTCCATATCAGATAAAAGTCTTACAGAAACTCTAAGGCCAGTGTAGAGATATATACCGGATTTTTCAAAATGAACATCTACGTTTCAAGAATTTGTCACATTTCTCAAATTCAATTTACAACTATAAATAATGCATCACATGAGTTCAATAAGAGCACTGTGTTTCACGCAGCACATACCGATTCGATATGCGAGTTCTTCCCAAACCTTGATCAGTGTCTCTGGAGTAATCGTTGCAGCAACTGGTTCAATCCTGTTTGTTAAGTCATCAGCTGATAGTGGAAGAACATGCACATGATCCTTTACGAACCCCCAAAGATAAAATTCGCATGATGTCGGATCGGGTGAAAATGGAGGCCATGCGAAACTAGCTCTGTCACTGGGCCACCTGTAGCCAATCCAGTGGTCAGGTACAACATCATTTAACGAATCTCTTTCTGAGTTATGCCAGTGAGGCGGCGCACCCTCTTGCTGCCAAATAGAGTTCTGTGGTTCAGCCTCTTCCAACATCGGAAAGAGCCGTAGTTCTTGAACATCAGGATAAGAAACACCAGTTACAGTTGCTTCATCACAAAAGAAAGGTCCACAAACTTACCGCCAGGACATGGCACAAAAAATCATTCAATTGAGGGGATTCCGGTTGCAACTGTACCATTTCGTGTGGATTTGCTGACCCCCAGACGTGCACCTTGTGTGTGTGTTCACTTTTCCTCTGAAATGTCATTTGCTACGGTCGCAGGTTCGAATCCTGCCTCGGGCATGGATGTGTGTGATGTCCTTAGGTTAGTTAGGTTTAAGTAGTTCTAAGTTCTAGGGGACTGATGACCTCAGATGTTCAGTCCCATAGTGCTCAGAGCCATTTGAACTATTTTTGAAATGTCATTTCATCACTGAAGATGACACGATCCAGATAACCCTCATCCTCATGCAACAACATTTAGTTTCTAAAGTTGGCATGTAAAACGTAGTCTGCAGGCTTTAGAGCTTGTAGCAACTGCAACCTATACGGATGTAGATGTAAGAGACTTCTTAAAAGTCTCCACACTGACATCACTGGAATTGCTAATTCCCCACTAGCCCTCCAAAATTATTTCTTTGGGCTACACGTATAACACTCTCTCACTCATTCAACACGTTCTTCAGTCACTCTTTGTCATTTCATCATGTTTCCTTCTCAAAAAGAGCCGGTGTCTTCAGAATGATGAAACCATCTACAGATGTTATTGTCACTAGGAGGATTGCAACTTAACTTCATACAGAAAGCACGTTGCACTGGAGCAACAGATTTAGTCGGTGCAAACTGTAAAACTGAGGAAGCTTTCTTTTCCCTAGTCGCCATCTTTGCTGCTAGCGCTTTCTAGCGGAAGACGAAGGAAACAGTGCTTGTGCATGCACACAGTTATACAAACAAAACTATTTGAGTTGGTCCTTCATTTAATATATTACACGGTGATTTTTTCCACCATATACAAACTCTAGGGGCTGATCGATGATATGGAACAAAAATGTCTAATGAACTTATCTCCAGAAATGAATGGTTGCCATGCTAGAGACCATTTATTCAACTATACTTTGTTTCAGATACTGCAGTCCAATACGCGCTGTACTACGGAGCCATAGTTACAGGAGGCATTATTTTCTCCTACAGGGCGGGACTGTTCCTCATATGTCATGCCCTAGTGCCCTCTCCAGCCAGTGTTGTGTCTGATTCACTTCTCTTGCTAATACAGCGCTGTACACAATAGTTCTGTATTCGAATCGAGAGCTTGCCGATATCTTTCCTTACAGAAAGGCAAATGGCAATGGGCGGCAAGCAGCAAGGTCGTATCAGAAGGCCTATGCCCGCCGACAACAACCACAGCGTTCAATGTTTTCAGCAGTGTTTCGCCGCTTGTCTGGGAGCGAGTCGTTTCAGGAAGCAGGAAGTCATGGAGGACGTAACCAAAAAGTTTGGGCTCCAGACTTGGAGAAAAATGTGATTAACACTGTGGAAGAAGACCACCATGTCAGTATGAGGCAATTGCCCTGCTAGTACAGTGTAACCCAGACCACTGGGTGGAACATTCTCTGCGACAACTGTTACTACCCTTATCACTTACAGCGTGTGCAGGGCTTACTAGCGACAGAGTTTCCACATTGGGAGCAGTTGGGTCACTGGCTTCTTCACCAGGCAACCACTATTCCGGGGTCTGAGTCATTCATCCTACTTACAGATGAGGCCACCTTTATGCGGAGTGGTATCTTCAACTTTCATAACAGTCATCTGCTGTATAGCATACAGAACACCACGGTATGGTGACAGTGAATCACCAGCATCGCTGCAGCCAGAATGTGTGGGCCGGGATATTTGGCGGCCGTATTTGGGACAAGTCTTCCTTCCATGTCGCCCAACAGGCAGACACTATCGGCGTTTCTTGCAGGTGACTTTGTCTCTCCTGCTGGAAGAAGTGCCATTGATGACCCGAAGGGTTATGTGGCTGCTGCAGGATGGTGCTCCAGCCCACTTCGCCATTAACGTCCGGATTCATCTCAATCGGGTCTTCCCTAGTGGATGTATCGGACGAGGGAGTCCATTTCCATGGCCTGCTCGTTCATTGGATCGCAACCCGTGCGATTTCTGGTTGTGGGGCCATCCCAAAAGTATCGTGCATGCAGAGCCCATTCCAGATGTGGAGACGCTGGAACAGCGTATTCATGCTGCCTTTGACACTGTTCAGATGCAGCCTGGCCGATGTGACCGTGTGAGGCAGAACATGCTACGGCGTGTACACGCATGCGTTGGGGCTCAGGTTAAAATGGCTCTGAGCACTATGGGACTCAACATCTGAGGTCATCAGTCCCCTAGACTTAGAACTGCTTAAACCCAACTAACCTAAGGACATCACACACATCCATGCTCGAGGCAGGACTCGAACCTGCATCCGTAGCAGCAGCGCGGTTCCGGATTAAAGCGCCTAGAACCTCTCGGTCACAGCGGCCGGCTGAGGCACATGGAAACCATTTTTAACACATACTATAAGTGCAACTGCATGTTACAGCGCGTATTAGACCGTAGTCTCTGTAACAATGTATTACTGAAAGCATGGGCACCAAGCACTTCCGGACATAAGTTCATTCGACCTTTTTTGTTGTGAATTCTCTCATTGGTGAATCCCTAGGGTTTGTAAATGGTGGAAAAAATCACCCTGTATTTGTGTTGAATGTAATAAATGCTACAAAAACTTAAAACTCTGAAAATGGTTTTGAAACACCCCATACTTCTCTCTTAGAGATAGTGGTAAGATCGCGAAATTAATTTTATTTTTGGTGAACATGTAGTCACATGAAATCTTCCAAACGTTTCTAAAGGCGTTGTTTAGCTTTCTGCTCAGCACTCTCGCTATGGTTTGAAACGATGGTGACATTTGTTTTGTCGTGTTGGCAGTGCTGTGTTCCTGAGACGTCTGCCCTGAGGGAGTTCGTGTCGCGCCCGCCTGCAGGCAGCGTCAGGCTCCACTGCACCATGATCAGGCACGACGACGACTCCAACCTGAGCTCCGGCACGTGCTACACGCTGTACCTGGAGTACCTCGGGGGCCTCGTCCCGCTGCTCAAAGGGAAGCGGACCAGCAAGATCCGGCCGGAATTCGTCATTTTCGATCCTCAGGTCGACGGTCAGTCCCATTTAATGAACCAGTTTCCAAGCTACTTTTTTCTGTTATGTTACTTTTATTCCATTACTAGCTGTAAAAGACCCGCTTCGCACGGTTTTTAACTTCATTTGTTTTCTGCGAACATTCCTGATCACTCGAGAACATTCGAGGCCATGCTAAAAATGAACATTCAAAAAATCGGGAAAAAATTTGTATTCACGTTAAAAAGCTATTCTCGAATGTTCAAAAATACTCTCCAATACTCTTAAATCCATTGGAGTATTCAACAGTATTACAATTTAGAATAAAGCAGTCTGCCAATCATTTCTGTATAGAGCTCCAACAATATTCCAAAACATTCTAGAACGTTAAAAAATAATTCAAGAACTATCTAGACCAGGGGTCGCCAACAAAATTTTCTCGAGGACCCTCAAATCGAGCATGACTGGTACTTTGTCATATCACAGTATCAAGTACCTAAGAAAGCTAAATTAAGAGTGTTTTTATACGTTTTCAATTTTTGGTACTTAGAAAAAACATTGACATATTCATTATTGAAAAAGTATTGAATTTAAAACTTTTTCAATTTAGCCATCTTTGTTATTGTGAGGCGGCCAAAACAAAAAATCGGTTATCATACGAAATATATTTAACATATTTTTTATTCTAATAGCACCTTGTGGACCCCTGGGGGTCTGCGGACCACCTGTTAGGAACCACTGAACTAGACCATTCTAAAATCTAGACTATTCAAGAACATTTTAGAAGACTCATTAAAGCTCGACGACACAGATGACTATCGAATTCTCCCTGTACATCTTGTAACATAACAAGCGTGTAAATGAAAAAGAAATTATGAGAGGCAAAATGGAAATTAAAATGCAGTCGACTAAATGTGCGTGACATTTTCTCGTTTTCCGCTGCCATCAATGCATATAGCCAGCATAAATGCTCGATAAAATAGGTAAATCTCGAACTTTTCCCGTAAAATGTACATTGATGCAAAAGAGATTGAAGATGTGCTGGTGACCACAACAGTGTGACAGCGACAACTTCAAACACTTATATCTCTGCACACATCTCCAGAAACACAACTACCACACAACCATCATAATACATAACAGGGGAACCAAGGGTAACACCTAACACAAAAACTAATGATTGATGGTGGTTGGATGTAAAACATAAAGCTGTACAAAACCAGCATAATCTCAGTAGAGCTGTAATTAATGCAGTGAAAGAAAACTTTGCTTTGAGTATATTTCACACTTAATTAACTTATTCTATCGCAATAATTGCTTGTGAACTAAATTTGTCAGCTTGTTATTTGGTGAGTAGACACACAAATTCTCTGGATTTCCCATCCCTAGATGAAAAAAGCAGGATCCTTTCACATTTTAATGTTTGCTTTTGTGCCTTATTTATGGTGATATTAAACGCTAATGTTACTGGAAATTGCAGTCTTTTGAACTGAAACAGCAGTTTGGAAGACATGAGTGGGATTCTTGAAATAAATTATGTTTAGCCTTTATCTTTCACTGGTATTATGTTTGCTTCAGTTAACTTGTTTGATAACTGTTTGAGACAATTTCTTGTTTTGAATTTTTCAAATTAATATTGTCAAGTACTTCATTTCTTACTGCTGCAAAGGCTCTTTCAAATAAGCAACTTTTGAATGTTGTTTGGAAAAGACTTTATCTATTAATTCATTCAGGCTGTTGACCCCCATTACATAAATCATTTGCAAGTTCAATTTTGCCAGTTACACAAACAATCGGATGAATGCCTTCACTAATTTGTGAGAGATATTCCATAAATCATTTGTAAGTTCAATTTTGCCAGTTACACAATCACTGGATGAATGCCTTTACCAATTTATAAGAGATGTTTGATATAAAGTTTTGCTTCTTCATCACTGGGAAGCTGAACTCTCTTTCCTCACTCGAAGCCAAAGAAATGATTTCGTCAAACATGCATTTGTTTCATCTGCTGGTGTTGATTTTGGAATAACTTGAAGCGATTTTCGAAAAGTCCAGAATGTGCAAGTAAAGCAACCCCCCCTCCCCCAATTAATTCCAGTTTACCTCGAATATCCAGAACATTCTGGAATCTCCTGGAAGATTGTATGACATTATGGAATATTCTCGAACATTGTGGAACGGACATTCCGGCCACTCTCGGCCACTTCTGTATTCGATTGCAAGCATCTTCACTTTCTTCTCATAATACGTTCATTGGCATGGAGCTCTTTTTGACACTAATATCTTCCAACCCAACCTCTGCAGTTTGAAACCAAATCTCCTTCGTGGGTGGGGCATGGATGTCTACCGTACCATATGACCCTCTTGGGGCTGCAGGATTGTGTGGTTGAGTAATAGCAGCAAACACGGACAAACCACACTTTCATTTTTTATCACTTCGCGAACAAATGCCCTCTAAAGACACCCATGTCTTCATAACTAGCCGCTGCAGTTCGAAAACAAAACATTCTTCGTGGATGGTGGATAGAGGTTTACCACACCATATAACCCCCACAGAACTGCGAAATTCACTTGCGAAGAGTTGACAGCATGCACAACACATCACATTTATCTTTGTTATAAAACAATGGGAAGTCCAGATAATATCAACAATTATTATGAAGAGGATAGATTGCTACTCATCTTAAAGATGACAGGCTGAGTTGCGCACTAAGCATCTGGCCAAACCCTTCTTCACGAAAAGAGAAAGAAGAAGACTTTGGCTTAGTGTGTAACAGTCTTTAAGGTGTGCCTGTGTGCAACTCAGTGTGTCATCATTACAGTGAGTAGCAATCTGTCCTTTTCAAAACTGTTGTTACTTTTATCATGTGTACTTATTTCATCTGTTTCTATCCATTGCATCCTGGATACACAGGAAAGGGGAACATATTGCTTTATATGTGTTTCTAGCTACACTGCTGTCAACTAAAATTGCAGCACTACGAAGGCGCCGTGCAACTAACTTCAAATTAGCATGAAATATAGTATACGCTCAGATAAGGAAATTACCAACGTTTCAGCGCAACCACACGAATTAGGCTGCTGTGAAAGATTATACAGTGGATTTCTTATTCACAAGTCGCATTTAAATGTTGTTTGTTTGGGAAAGATCGTGTTGACGTCAAGTAAGAAGGGGATCAATTACCAGCGCATGTAGGAATTCGAGAGTGGTCAGATCGTGGCCTATGGGGACTGCTGTTTAATGGTCCACAGTACTGCTACTCGCGTTGATCGGGCTCCCTGGACATCGTGCTAGTATGGAATCAATTTGTTCAGGAGGTTCATACTCAGAGCCGTGAAGGATCTCAACAATCCCAAGCGACTAGCGCCCGAGAGGACATCGTTTATATGGCCTTGTATGTTTGTACAGACATGTCACGTCACTTGAATCAGGAAATGGGCTTGTTTCCAGCAACACAAGTATCCACATCTCATTGGGCCGGTCCATCTTCCTCCTCGACTTACCGGGGCAAATTACCTTCACTTTTTGCAAGAAACTCTACCCGGCCTGCTGGAAAATATTCCCCTGGACACACGGCTACGCATGTGGATGCAGCATGATGGGGCGGCCGCACATTGGTTCAAATGGTTCAAATGGCTCTGAGCACTATGCGAGTTAACTTGGCAATCCTATCCCGACACATCCATTGTGGTTTCATGATAAGACGTACCGGGAAAAACCCGTCAACAGCTGTTAGTTCGCGTACAGAAAGTCAGAGCCTTTTTTGTAGCTAGGACATTGTTTACTTACAGCAGGTGCTCGAACTGGCGACCCTCTGACGCGACACAAGCTTGGTAACGTCGAACGCTGTTTTGCCGAACTCTTTCAAAGATTCCTGGCATGGCCCTGATGCGATTGGCCACGTGTTGAATGCGAACCATTAATTTCTCTTCGTTTATAGGGGTTTGCGTCCAGGTGGGTGAACTAGAACCTTGAAGAATCCCCACAGGAAGAAGTCGGGTGGCGGGAGGTCCGGTTATCAAGGGGGCTATGTCCTAAGAGCACCTCTGCCAATTACCTGGCCATCGAAGACTTCATTTAAATATCCGAGCACAGCACGACTGCTATGTGCGGGCGGGCCGGCCGGAGTGGCCGTGCGGTTCTAGGCGCTGCAGTCTGGAACCGAGCGACCGCTACGGTCGCAGGTTCGAATCCTGCCTCGGGCATGGATGTGTGTGATGTCCTTAGGTTAGTTAGGTTTAATTAGTTCTAAGTTCTAGGCGACTGATGACCTCAGAAGTTAAGTCGCATAGTGCTGAGAGTCATTTGAACCATTTTTTATTCTATGCAGGAACAGATTTATTGACTATATGAACACAGCTTGCTTAAACTACAGAGTTATTCATTAATAAGTCTTTTTGATCCATTATGAATGTGGATTATTGCGATTGTGATAAATAAAGCTTCCTGGCAGATTAAAACTGTGTGCCAGACCGAGACTCGAACTCGAGACATTTGCCTTTCGCGGGCAAGTGCTCTACCAACTGAGCTACCCACGCACGACTCACGCCCTCTCCTCACAGCTGTACTTCCGCCAGTACCTCGTCTCCTACCTTCTAAACTTTACAGAAGCTCTCCTGCGAACCTTGCACAACTACCACTCCTGAAAGAAAAGATACTGCGGAGCCATGGCTTAGCCACAGCCTGGGGGATGTTTCCAGAATGAGATTTTCACTCTGCAGCGGAGTGTGCGCTGATATGAAACTTTCCTGGCAGATGAAAACTGTGTACCGGTCCGAGACTCGAGCTCGGGACCTTGGTCTTTCGTGGGCAAGTGCTCTACCATCTGAGCCACCCAAGCACGACTCACGCCCCGTCCTCACAGCTTTACTTTTGCCACTACCTCGTCTCCTATCTTGCAAACTTTACAGAAGCTCTCCTGTGAACCTTGCAGAACTACAACTCCTGAAAGAAAGGATATTACGGAGACATGCCATAGCCACAGCCAGGGGGATGTTTCCAGAATGAGATTTTCACTCTGCGGCGGAGTGTGCGCTGATATGAAGCTTTCCTGGCTGATGAAAACTGTGTACCGGACCGAGAGTCGAAATCGGGACCTTTGCCTTCTGCGGGCAAGTGCTCTACCATCTGAGCTACTCAAGGACGACTCACGCCCCGTCCTCACAGCTTTACTTTTGCCAGTATCTCGTCTCCTACATTCGAAACTTTGCAAAAGCTCTCCTGCGAACCTTGCAGAACTAGCACTCCTGAAAGAAAGTATATTGCGGAGACATGACATAGCCACAGCCTGGGGGATGTTTCCAGAATGAGTTTTCACTCTGCAGCGGAGTGTGCGCTGATATGAAAAATTACTGGCAGATTAAAACTGTGTACCGGACCGAGACTCGAGCTCGGGACCTTTGCCTTTCGTGGGCAAGTGCTCTGCCATCTGAGCTACCCTAGCACGACTCAAGCCTCATCATCACAGCTTTACTTCTGCCAGTACCTCGTCTCCTACCTTCCAAACTTTTACAGAAGCTCTCCCGCGAACCTTGCAGAACTAGCACTCCTGAAACAAAAGATATTGCGGAGACATGCCATAGCCACAGCCTGGGGTATGTTTCCAGAATGAGATTTTCACTCTGCAGCGGAGTGTGCGCTCATATGAAACTTCTTGGCAAATTAAAACTGTGTACCGGACCAAGGCTCGAAATCGGGACCTTTGCCTTTCGTGGGCAAGTGCTCTACCTCTGAGCTACCCAAGCACGACTCGCGCCCCGTCCTCACAGCTTTACTTCTGCCAGTATCTCGTCTCCTACCTTCCAAACTTTTGCAGAACTATCACTCCAGAAAGAAAGGATATCGCGGAGACATGCCATAGCCACAGCCTGGGGGATGTTTCCAGAATGATATTTTCACACTGCAGCGGGGTGTGTGCTGATATGAAACTATCCTGGCAGATTAAAACTGTGTACCGGACCGAGCCTCGAACTCGGGACCTTTGCCTTTCGCGGGCAAGTGCTCTACCATCTTTTTTTTTTTTTTTACACTCTGTTGCGCTGACCACTTTTTTTTTTTTAAGTCATGTATGAAAATAGTGACTCGTAGAATTAATGGAGGAAACTGAGCTTCCATCTCGACAAATCACTACAATTACAATTACCTAAACAACAGATCTCTGTCTGAATTTTTTTTTTTTTACTTAAATGTCATACATCTATACAAATACATAAATGAGATTTACATACAAGTTAAATGAAAGTGATAATAAAAAATAAAAATTCGTATTCCAAGCGGATTTTTTTATCTTTTTTTTTGGGAGCAGGAAGGCAGGGTAAACAAACAATCTTTATTCGTGCAATTGTACTATCTTAGGGATAAGAAAAGGATCGAGACAGCAAAAACAATTTGGAAACCAGAAAATCAACGTAAAGGCCGCCCTTTTTTTGTGTAACATGAATAAAGTAAATGACAATCCTAGTCACGGGCGGGAGTGAAAATGAAGTTATCACCTGCATCACAATCCCTGCAGCACGCGGTGTCGCATCATAAGTCTGGCAGACAGCCATATAATCTTGACCATTTCTGCCTTTGTGGGCGGCATATATTTATGTATTTCTCCTGCGTCGACCATGTAGGGGCCAGTTTTCTTCTCAGTGTGCTGTATGCCAATATAACTGAACCGCGCAGTATTGTCTCTAGTCGTTCTGCTGCAGGAGTCTTCTCAGTTCTGGGACACCCCAGCTGTCGGGCGGATTGTGAAAAACACTTCCTAAAAAATTGTAAAAGTAAGTCCTGTATTTCGTATGACTCCGTATGAGCTCGTGTTGTTCTTGTAAATACATCCAATAATCCATCACGGACTTAATATCGTACGAATACAAATATTTCGTCGCATGTCCAGCGATCCAATTGACCGCATACGTCTTTTGTTTGGGAAAAAAGGTCTTGTCCGGTAGAAAAAGTACATCCGATGTGATTTCTGTGTAGTTAGTGCGCCGAAGGAAGGCCAATATTCGACGCGTCAGCATCGAGACGTCCCTCGCTGCGCCACACACTAAACCATGTTCTTCCGTTGCTAACAGGCCACAGTTTGTGCAAAGAGGAGAATCGACCATATGAATTGTATGTAATCGACTCCTGGCCACAAGTTTACGGTTTATAAGAATGTACCACATCGATCTCGCTGCTGTTGACAGTAATGGAGTATGCACTGCACACCAAATGTGGTTCCACGTTCTCGACGGGTATTTGAATTCCACTACGTTGCGGGCATGGTGATCCATGAAGCACCTATAGATCTCCCGAGTCGTGGGTATTCTCGTCGAAGGTACTTTCAGACGAATATAACTGTAATCAACAAGAAATGAGGCAATGTGTGCAAGAGAAGGCGAAATATTGCCCACCGCAATAGGGGGTTCGTACGAAGGCGGAACAAGTACTTCTATCAGAGCTGACGTTATGGTGTGCTTTCGTTGTTGCCAATTTCGTATCATCGCTCGCATGTAAAGCGCCAGAGCTTTGTTTCGCACGTTTGTGAGGTTGAGGCCACCGTTCCGGAATTGTAGTGTTAACGTGTCATATGTGATCTTAAATAACAT
Organism: Schistocerca serialis cubense; assembly: GCF_023864345.2. Classification (NCBI taxonomy): domain Eukaryota; kingdom Metazoa; phylum Arthropoda; class Insecta; order Orthoptera; family Acrididae; genus Schistocerca; species Schistocerca serialis. The sequence goes on along the minus strand of NC_064638.1, from coordinate 1,164,537,803 downwards.
CCCAGTACTAACATAGTAACCAAAGGCAGCCATGAGGCGGTCTGCAATACCCTTCGGTATTGGTAGGATCTGCGCTAAATGGGGCAGTCGTGACGCTATGTGAACGTTAGTGTATGCCACACGCTGGATCATGTCAAAGACTCTCAGTGAGTCGTTCCGTATCGCCAGACGAACATTTTGCAGAAGCCGCCGAGAACTCGCCGCCGCTGACCGCCGTAGTGAACGGGTAAATGTGATCCCCAGACATCTCAGCGATTCCACCGTCTGAAACGGTCCCGGTATGTCTTCCAGACCCCGTCCAATGTGCATAATTTTGGATTTCGTCATGTTAATGACACTGCCTGCTGCCGTCCCGTAAGAGTCTAGATATTCAACAGCCTGATGCACTTCATGACCTGATCTGACAAGAAGGATCAGGTCGTCCGCATATGCGCGACAAACGAAAGAGTTCTCATTAAGCGCTATGCCAGTAAGTGAGCGCCTCATAACACACATCAGCGGCTCAAGCGCTATCGCAAACAGCATCATGGAGAGTGGGCACCCTTGTCGGACGGAACTGTTAATAGGAACCGAGCCCGCTTCCCGACCGTTTACAATCACCTTCGATGTAGCCCCTCGTATTAGCCTCTTAATGATGGAGATGAAAACAGGTGGAATCTCCATTCGGCTTATGACTGACGCCAAGAAGTCATGGTTTATCCTGTCGAACGCACCATCGAAGTCCACAGATATCATCGCTGCTCGCATTTTACAAGTTTCCGCAAGGGCGATAACGTCACGGTATTCTCTTAACGCCGAGGAGATGTTGCTTCGCACCCCTAGGCAAGCCTGATCAGGGGATATTGTCCTGGATATCGCCAGCTTGAGACGAGACGCTAGTAGCCGTGCAAAAATTTTATAATCGGTGTTTAGCATAGTGAGAGGCCGATATTGATTAACACTGCGACTCCCCGCCATCTTCGGGATGGGAAGAAGAAAGCCCGTCACAAAATCCGACGGTAGTCGCATGTTCGGACTCATCGCCGCATTGTACATCGACACCAACTGTGGCATCATCATGTCCACGAATTCTCGATAAAACTCTAGCGTAATCCCATCTGGCCCCGGTGATTTATGGGCCGCTCCTTTTGTGAGTGCCACCTTTATATCGTCTTCTGTGAGTGGCTCCATAAGCGCTGCCTTATCCGTCTCTGTCAGTGTCGTTTGCAGATGTTGCAGTATCTCTTCCCCTACCTGACGGTCCGTCGGTGTACCGGCATAGAGATGGCGGAAATGATCTAAAAATTCATTTGCAATGTCCTGTTGTGTTGTCAGTTGACGGCCATCTAAACGATGGAGCACTGTTACCAATGCCCGGCGGTAACGCTTATGTTCCCGCGACACATGGTGCATCGAGGTACGTTCCCCAGTGATGGTGTCAAGACATCTTGCCCGTATTGGGATGCCACCCAGTCGTCGTCGCGTGAGCGATAGGATTTGTGCCTTGACACGATGAACTTCCGCATGATGTTCTGCAGACGGCACCTGGAAGGACAGCTCACGAAGCATGGTGTAATAATAATCAAGAGTGTCTCTCTGCCATCTCGCCTTATCCCGACCATACTGTATTAGAGCTCTTCGTATTGCCGGCTTAGTGCACTCGAGCCACCATTGAAGCACGGAGGTATACGTTGGTAGACGGCGTTGACATGTGGCCCATACCTCCTCGACTCTCTGACGACATTCGGGGTCCGCCAAAAGGGACGAATTGAGCTTCCATGTCCCGCGGCTTCTCCACACACTTTGCCTAGGGATTGACATGGTACAAATGTAAGCCAGATGATCAATAAATGCCGCAGGCCATCGTTCCGCTTCGACCACCTTATCCTGTAGGCCTACCGAAACATATATTCGATCGAGTCTGCTCGCCGAGTGACTGGTAAAAAAAGTATATCCCTCACGGTTCCTATGAATCATGTCCCAGGTGTCGCTCAACTCCAGATCCCGGCATAGCACATGCAATTCACGACAGGTATTGTAATGTGGTGTCTGGTCTTTTTGGGCTAAAACACAGTTGAAGTCACCACCTATAATGAAATGATCGAATCTGCCGGTAAATAAGGGCAAAATCTCTTCCGAATAATATCTCGCACGCGCCCGTCTGTTGTCTGTGCCGGAAGGGGCATAAACATTGAGAATGCGAATTCCATTAACAGTTATCGCCAGTCCTCGTGCCGAAGGTAGATAAGCCAGGTCTCGGACCGGAATCCCGTCCCGGACCAATATCGCCGTGCCACTGTCGTTGTTCGAGTGCGGCGAGGTGTAGATGTCCCCATGTACTTCCTGGAACTCAGGAATGTAAATTTCCTGCACCATCAGTATACCCACATCCGACGCGTATATCATGTCCCTAAACAACTGCTGTTTCACGGGCGATCTAATGGTATTTACATTCACTGTCCCTATTCTGTATGCCTGGGGTCGAGTAGCTGTCATCTCCACATGATGTTAAAATGACAAAGTTTCACCGTGTCGATAGTCCCTTTGCACATCCGCCGAGGGTCGCCCGAGGAACGTGTCCCTGCGGCATTAGGTTGCTTGAGATGCGGACGGATGCAAGGCCCCACCAATAGAATGGTCCGCATCGATGATGTCGTCGTCTTGCTCATACCAGCTGATACTATTGGTGTGCTCCAAATTTTCCTGTGCGGCATTGATGTGTGACATCTGTTGTTCTTTCGCAGCTGTAGACTCCACCGCCGAAGGGGTAGCAGGCCCCTGAGCGGATGCGTCGTCTGAACGATATGACATCATTTCACTGTCCGAATTCATATGATCTGCGATATCCGAAGCTTGTGGTTCCATGTCAGACAGGTCCATAGTGTTAGACTCGTCTGGGCTCCCTAGAAGAGAAGGGAGCGTCTCCGCAGAGTTTAGTCGGCGCTTCTTGCGGCGCTTTGGCGAGCGTTGTTTGCGGGCCCTAACCTCGGCCTCTGGTGTTGGCGCATCTTGCATCTCCTGCGTTCCCGTCACCGCCACAATGCCCTGGGGCCGTTCCACTTCAGCTTACATGCCTATTGTGACGCTCTCATCCTCTTTCTGCGCCACCTGTAGTGTCTGAGATTGGAGGTTGGTCGGAGCCATTCCTTCTTCAGTGGCGTCCGAAGGCGCCTCAATCAACTGCGGCGTCGGTTCGATGGTGCGCTCCGACCTCGGCGTCACCTCCCCGCGAAGTGCCGTCACGTAAGTCATCGGCAGTGACGTTGGTGTAGTCGGATTCTGGAAGTCTCCGCTGGGGAGTTGCACGAGTCTCCTCTGCATACACGCTGATCGAAGATGTCCTTCACCACCACACCCGGAGCATGTCTGGGGCTGTCCATCATAGATGGCAATAGCTCTACAGCCGCCGATGTTCATGTACCATGGCACATGTTTCGTAAGGGCAATTCGCACCTGTCGGACACCATTGAGCACTGGATACGTGCTAAAACTTGCCCAGCGTTCGGCCGTATGACTAATAACTCTGCCATATGGCTGGAGTGATTCAGTGACCAATGATTCGGGTACCTCGAAAGGCAGCTCGAAGATTCGAATCGTACGCACGCCCAGGCCCGAATGAGCGACTAAAACTTCGCCAATATGACCATCGGAGTGTCGAAACTGGAATCCTCGTTTGGTGGCTTCAATGATCCTATCACATGCTGCGTCGTCAATCATCTTTACGTAAAGAGTGATGCTCACGATTGATAAATGAATTCCAATAATCTCCGTGTAATTAAGATGCACTTCGTCCCTCAAGAAACGTTCGATTTCGAAAGCCTTCGGTCTTGCATACTCGTTACAGAACGTGAAATGTATCCTGGTTTTTCGAAAATTGTGTGCCATTGCGTTCGATTCAAACAGTAACACACACGAGTGACGACGGTGTAAACGCCGCTTCTTCCGCGACCGTTCGCAGCCGAGACGTAAACAAGTCCGAGCTGCTCCGCGGCGAAAGGCGACCATCTGAGCTACCCAAGCACGACTCACGTCTCGTCCTCACAGCTTTACTTTTGCCAGTATCTCGTGTCCTACCTTCCTAACTTTACACAAGCTCTCCTGCGAACCTTGCAGAACTAGTACTCTAGAAAGAAAGGATTTGCGGAGACATGGCTTAGCCACAGCCTGGAAGGTAGGAGACGAGATACTGGTAGAAGTAAAGCTGTGATGCGGGTCGTGATTCGTGCTTGGGTAGCTCAGATGGTAGAGCACTTGCTCGCGAAAGGCAAAGCCGCGCGGGAGTAGCTGAGCGTTCTTGGGCGCTGCAGTCATGGACTGTGCGGCTGGTCCCGGCGGTGGTTCGAGTCCTCCCTCGGGCATGATGTGTGCGTTTGTCGTTAGGATAATTTAGGTTAAGTAGTGTGTAACGCGTGAGGCAATACTGACCCTACGACTTATCTTAGAAAATAGATTAAGGAAAGGCAAACCTACATTTCTAGCATTTGTAGACTTAGAGCAAGCTTTTGACAATGTTGACTGGAATACTCTCTTTCAAATTCTAAAGGTGGCAGGGGTAAAATACAGGGAGCGAAAGGCTATTTACAATTTGTACAGAAACCAGATGGCAGTTATAAGAGTCGAGGGGCATGAAAGGGAAGCAGCGGTTGGGAAGGGATTCAGACAGGGTTGTAGCCTGTCCCCGATGTTATTCAATCTGTATATTGAGCAAGCAGTAAAGGAAACAAAACAGAAATTCGGAGTAGGTATTAAAGTCCATGGAGAAGAAGTAAAAACGTTGAGGTTCGGCGATGACATTGTTATTCTGTCAGAGACAGCAAAGGACTTGGAAGAGCAGTTGAACGGAATGGACAGTGTCTTGAAAGGAGGATATAAGATGAACATCAACAAAAGCAAAACGAGGATAATGGAATGTAGTCAGTTGATGCTGAGGGAATTAGATTAGGAAATGAGACAATTAAAGTAGTAAAGGAGTTTTGCTATTTTGGGAGCAAAATAACTGATTATGGTCGAAGTGTAGAGGATATAAAATGTAGACTGGCAATGGCAAGGAAAGCGTTTCTGAAGAAGAGAAATTTGTTAACATCGAGTATAGATTTAAGTGACAGGAAGTCGTTTCTTAAAGTATTTGTATGGAATGTAGCCATGTATGGAGGTGAAACATGGACCATAAATAGTTTGGACAAGAAGAGAATAGAAGCTTTCGAAATGTGGTGCTGCAGGAGAATGCAGAAGATTAGATGGATAGATCACATAACTAATGAGGAGGTATTGAATAGAATTGGGGAGAAGAGGAGTTTGTGGCACAACGTGACAAGAAGAAAGGACCGGCTGGTAGGACATGTTCTCAGGCATCAAGGGATCACAAATTTAACAATGGAGGGCAGCGTGGAGGGTAAATATCGTAGAGGGAGACCAAGAGATGAATACACTAAGCAGATTCAGAAGGATGTAGGTTGCAGTAAGTACTGGGAGATGAAGAAGCTTGCACAGAAGAGTGTAGCATGGAGAGCTGCATCAAACCAGTCTCAGGACTGAAGTCAGCAACAACAACAACAGTGTGTAACCTTAGGGACTAATGACCTTAGCAGTTAAGTCTCATAAGATTTCACACACATTTGAACATTTGAACAAAGGCAATGGTCCCGAGTTCGAGTCTCGGTCCGGCACACAGTTTTCATCTGCCAGGAAGTTTCATATCAGGGCACACTCCGCTGCAGAGTGAAAATCTCATTCTGTGATGAATAAAGGTTTTCAGAGATGACTGCAAGTAGTGACCTTTTGATTAGAGTATAATTTTATTTTCTAATTAGGAGTTTCAAGTCGCCTCATGACTCATCGACGAGTGTCTCGTGTTCTCCTGTTCGCATGTAGAATCGAGCCTGGGAGGCGACTCGAACCACGACTCTGGCAAGAGCAGCGGCTCCTCCCAGAACGCGGCCAGCGACACTTCGGACACGGAGCGCGAGGAGGGCTGCGGCAGCCCGCGCGTCCAGAGGCGCAAGCGGCGCCGCAACAAGTCGCACGGCGGGGGCGGCGGCGGGGGCGGCGGAGGCGGCGGTGAGAAGGCCAGCAGCGCCGCTGCGGGGGCCGCCGCCGACGCCGAGCAGGAAGACCTCACCTACGTCGACACCCTGCCCGAGGTACGTCTGTTGCCCTCTGCTCGCGCTTGCTCGTTCGTGCAACTGCCTTGTAAACCAGCATGGGCTCCGGAAATGTCGATCATGTTAAGCACAACTTGTGGCTTTCGGGCATGTTTTGATTCAGTAGCATTTAGACACCTTCTAAGGGCGTGTTTCCCATCCTTGGTTAAACGATTGCCCCCCCCCCCCCCCACCTCCCGTTACCATCTGTTCCCCCCATTCCTCCACGCATTATCACCAACTTTAGCACCTAAGTTAACTGTAGAATGAAAGACTTCTCTTGAAACACTTTTATTTTTAAAATGGTGAAAGACGAATAATTTAGTTTGGGTGTATGTGTGCTTGAGTGTGTCAGTGTGCGTCTGTGTGTGTGTGTGTGTGTGTGTGTGTGTGTTTGTGTTTGTGTGTGTGTGTGTATGTGTGTGTGTGTGTGAGAGAGAGAGAGAGAGAGAGAGAGAGAGTTAGAACGAATAACGAAGGAATTCGTGATGCATTGCAGTGCTACCAACAATTTCTTCTCAGGAAAAAACCTAACTATCCACAGTGAGTGTTGATACTGGGTGATCAAAAAGTCAGTATAAATTTGAAAACTGAATAAATCACGGAATAATGTAGATAGAGAGGTACAAATTCACACATGCTTGGAATGACATGGGGTTTTATTAGAACCAAAAAAATACAAAAGTTCAAAAAATGTCCGACTGATGGCGCTTCATCTGATCAGAATAGCAATAATTAGCATAACAAAATAAGACACAGCAAAGATGATGTTCTTTAAGGGAAATGTTCAATATGTCCACCGTCATTCCTCAACAATAGCTGTAGTCGAGGAATAATGTTGAGAACAGCACTGTAAAGCATATCCGGAGTTATGGTGAGGCACTGGTGTCGGATGTCGTCTTTCAGCATCCCTAGAGTTGTCGGTCGATCACGATACACTTGCGACTTCAGGTAACCCCAAAGCCAATAATCGCACAGACTGAGGTCTGGGGACCTGGGAGGTCAAGCATGACGAAAGTGGCGGCTGAGCACACGATCATCATCAAACGATGCGCGCAAGAGATCTTTCACGCGTCTTGCCATATTGGGTGGAGTGCCATCCTGCATAAACATCGTACGTTCGAGCAGGTGTTTATCAGCCAGGCTGAGGATGATGCGATTCTGTAACATATCGGCGTACCTCTCACCCGTGACGGTAGCAGTTACAAAACCAGAATCACGCATTTCCTCGAAGAAAAAAGGCCCAATAACGGTAGATGTGGTAAATGAGCTTCGTCGCTCCACAACACGTTACTCAACTAATCGTCATCTTCCGCCATCTATTGAAACGCCTACATCGCAAATGCCCTCCGCTTCACTAAATCGCCAGGTAACAGTTCATGATGCCGATGGATTTTGTACAGATAGCATCGGAGGGTACGCCTAAGTGCCAACCAAACAGTAGTGCATGGAATGCGGGTGCAACGTGCGACTGCACGAGCGCTGACTTCCCCGTGCATAGACGAACCCGCTTCAGTCTCCATTTCTTCCTGAATTGTCTCAGCAGCATTACGCCTTGTGCTCGGTCGGCCACTACGGGGTCTATCGTCTAAACAACCCGTGGCTTCGAACTTCGAAATCATTCTCGCCACAGCTGCATTTGTCAACGGACCTTTACCCGATCGAATCCCCTTCCTATAGCGATAGGATCGTAACGCTGAACTAGCACATTCGCCATTCTGATAATACTTCACTAAAAGCGCCTTTTCAGGTAACGTCAACATGCTGCGACTGCTGGCGCATCTGATTCTCTCTCTCATTACAGCTCCTTTTAAACACGATTGTCATGCGCAGTCACTGGCATTTTGCTGTCCAGTGCCATCTGTCGGATATTTTGTGAATTTTTTTTTTTTTTGGTTCTACTAAAACCCCATGTCATTCCGAAATGTGTGTCAAATTTTACCTCTCTATCTAAATTATTCCGTGGTTTATTAAGTTTTCAAATTTATACTTACTTATTGATCACCCGGTACTTTTTACAAAACATAGTTCCCCTGCATTACTGCTCTCCATTACAGCACCTCCTTGGCCTGCACGCTGCAACCCCATTTAAAATCAAACAAATTCAAATGTGTACACTATACTTGCTGTTCGTAAATCACTTCATTGTGCACTCCTTACTTCTGAACTTGCAGAAATTGGACGACTTTAGGCTGTTAATGCTTTGGGTCTAACAACAAGAATATAGTAATAATAATAATAAAACTGTGTACAGCATTGTAGTAGCCCTTGTGTAAACTCCTGTGTCGTGCTGTCAATTGATTCATTTATAGTTTCGAAGCGAGTAATGAAGCAATTTCTGGACTACTGCAGGTACTATTTGCAACTTGGAGAAGACATTTTCTTGAGATTTTTAGCATTTGTTACCTATATATCTCAATTTTATCATCAATGGTGAACTCGACAAAGCACAACATATATGTGTGGTGGGTGGACTATATGAGGAGCCTGTAACCTCCGCCATATTACTGCAACTAATTGAGAAAAAGTAATTATTAATAACTTATATAATCAGTAATACAGTCTTGCAAAAGTGTGATAATAGTAGTGATGTTTTGAAAATGATTTAGTTTCGTGACAGGAACAGACTCGAATCGTTCAGTTTTTACCCCTCAGAAAAACATCTATTTGCACCTCAGGGGGTTATGATCCCCTGGTTGGGAGCCGGTGTTCTAAGGAAAATATTCTGCATACCATTAAACACGTTACCCCAGAAAGTATAAAAAAGCTGAATTTTAGCCAGTCTGCTTGTGTATAAAGTACAGTACTAAAATACAGGATAAAATCGAGTACATAGTTTTTGGCGGCTACATCCACACTAATGTTATAAATGGGAAAGTAACTCTGCTATGCCCTGGCGAGGAAACCGCTGAACCGATTTTGATGAAGTTTGGTAAGGAGATAGTTTCAACACTGAGGAAGAAAACAGGCTACTTCAAAAAATTGTATTTTTTGGTATTATTAACATTTTTAAATATGGTTTCCGTGCGTGAAATGGAGACTACATTTCCACTGATGTCAGCGTCTCTGAGTGTTTACAGATTATTCCGTGACAGTGAAAATTCATTGTTTACTCCTCCACACGGTTCCTGAAATTTTAAAAACCTGTCTACGTCATATGGATAGTCTTTACGGCAAAATATAGTGGAGGTACAATAATAATATCCGATAGTAAGCCAAAGAATCATATTTAAAACTTTCACATAGGGAAAGCCATAAGAATAGGCTTACCACGTTTTTTGTTTCCGACCAAGGACATGTTACGATACTGTTAGGGCCAACTGAGGACATATTTCTTGAATTACTTTTAACAGTTTACTCAAACATTAAACTTTGTTTTCTCATTGTATTTTTCACTATACATGACTTTTTCAGCAATAGTTCATTTGTTTTAATTACACTCATATCTGGCAGTGTTATAGGAAAATGTAATCTCTTCAGCAGCGCACACTAGGTAACTGTTATTCCTATCTTTGTCTTTAAAAATTCTCTTATGTTTCGTGAAGTAACAGCATTAACAGCACTCTTAAGTTTAGCTGTTTTCATGTGGTCGTTAATATTACCCTTTCCGTTTGTGCTACAGAAAATTCCCCAGTACACAGTGAGCAATAAACACATTCATTGTTACTGTCATTACACAATTTCAAAAATTTTTATTCTTGTAGCGAGTTAACATACACACAGTTCTTTTGGCCATTCCTAAACGATGAGACAAAAACCTAATACAGATAAGATAATCAACAAAATGAATAATAAATAAACATGATGCTGCATATATCGATCTTCTGGTGGGTAATGTGCAACAGCTGTTGCTATACCTTGTATGTAGTAAGAATAACACCACCAACTGTTGGGTTGGGTTGTTTGGGGGAAGAGACCAAACAGCGAGGTCATCGGTCTCATCGGATTAGGGAAGGATGGCGAAGGAAGTCGCCCGTGCCCTTTCAAAGGAACCATCCCGGCATTTGCCTGGAGACATTTAGGGAAATCACGAAAAACCTAAATCAGGATGGCTGGACGCAGGATTGAACCGTCGTCCATCAACTGTATTTAATGGCTGTATTCTGAACTGGTGTTGATACACTGCCACTGTAGACACCATAGGCTGTAACAAGCTTCACTTTAGCGGATGCCATGTTTTGGACCATCTACATCAGGGGTGGCCAAGAATGCAGATCGTGAGCCATGCCCTGGCTCGTGAGCTGTGTCCTGCCTCGCAAGATATGCCCTGGCTGGCGTCCCACATTGCTCTACCTGGCTGCACACTTCCCCCACTGCCACACCGCAGTTTCTGAGTGGAAGAACGGTGAAGGTGGGGGGAAGGGGGGAGGGGGACTGCAAATGCGCCATATGAAGATCGCAATCTAGTCGCACTGCATATGACGCGGTTTCGTATTTCTCAACAACACAGATCACAAACGAAATAAATTTTCAGTATTATTTAGTTATTTTTGGTGCACCGAATATAGAATATAATTTAGCTTCAATGGGCTCTACTGTATACTTTAATTCTGTTTCACCTGTTAGTAGGAGGACGATGTCGTCTGTAAACCTCAAACACTATATCCTTATTCCTCTAATTTTTACCCCCGTGACGTTTAGTAGGCAGTGGTCAATCACATTTCCTAAATATAGGCTGAAAATCATAGGAGCCAGACAGCATCCTTTTCTTACTCCTTTACCTAATTTTATCCAGTTGGAACTTCCTCCTCACAAATTCACTGACGCTTTTTGATTGAAGTATAATGAGTTTATAAGTTCCGCCGGTTTTCCAGTCCACTCTCCATTCCCTCATTATAATTGCAAGCTTATCCCGAGCCACATTGTCAAAGGACTTTTACACATCTACACTACTGGCCATTAAAATTGCTACACCAAGAAGAAATGCAGATAATAAACGGCTATTCATTGGACAAATATATTATACTAGAACTGACATGTGATTACATTTTCACGCAATTTGGGTGCATATATCCTGAGAAATCAGTAAACAGAACAACCACCTCTGGGCGTAATAACAGCCTTGATACGCCTGGGCATTGAGTCAAACAGAGCTTGGATGGCGGGTACAGGTGCAGCTGCCCATGCAGCCTCAACACGATACCACAGTTCATCAATAGTAGTGCCTGGCGTATAGTGACGAGCCAGTTGCTCGGCCACCATTGACCAGGCGTTTTCAATTGGTGCGAGATCTGGAGAATGTGCTGGACAGGGCAGCAGTCGAACATTTTCTGTATCCAGAAAGGCCCGTACAGGAACTGCAACATGCGGTCGTGCATAATCCTGCTGAAATGTACGGTTTCGCAGGGATCGAATGAAGGGTAGAGCCACGGGTCGTAACACATCTGAAATGTAACGTCCACTCTTCAAATTGCCGTCAATGCGAACAAGAGGTGACCGAGACGTCTAACCAATGGCACCCCATACCACCACGCCGGGTGATACGGCAGTATGGCGATGGCGAATACACGCGTCCAATGTGGGTTCACAGCGATGTCGCCAAACACGGATGTGACCATCATGATGCTGCAAACAAAACCTGGATTCATCCGAAAAAATGACGTTTTGCCATTCGTGCACCCAGGTTCGTCGTTAAGCACACCATCGCAGGTGCTCCTGTCTGTGATGCAGCGTCAAGGGTAACCGCAGCCGTGGTCTCCGAGCTGATAGTCCAATAAATCACACAAATCTAAAGGCTGTCAGTTCAACTACATGCCTAGGAATTACAACTAGGAATAACTAAAATTGGAAAGATCGCATTTATAACGTTGTGGGGAAGGCAAACCGAATACTACATTTCACTGGCAGAACGCTTAGAAGACGCAACAAGTCTACTGGAGAGACTGTCTAAACTGTGATTGTCCGTCCTCTGCTAAGAGTACCGCTGCGCGGTACGGGATCCTTACCAGATTTCGATTGACGCAGGACATCGAAAAAGTTCAAAGGAGGTCAGCTGGTTTATATTATTGTGAATCAGGGGAGCTAATGTCACTGATATGATAAGCGAGATGGGGTTGCAATCATTAAAACAAATGCGTTTTTTGTTGCGGCGAGATCTCTTCACGAAATTTCAATCACAAACTTTCTCTTCTGACTGCGGAAATATTGTATTGACGCCAACCTACACAGGGAAAAATGATCGTCGCAGTAAAATAAATCAGGTCTCGCACGGAAAGATTTAGATGTTTTTTTCTTACGTGCTGTTCGAGAATGGAACGGTAGAGTAATACGGGTAGTTTAACGGTGGTTCGATGAACCTCCTGCCGTGCACTTAAGTGCGAATTTAAGAGTGGTCGTGTAGACTTAGGCACAGACGACAGGACTTCCTCTATCCTTCCTCTCTGCCAGATCAGCTTGAGGTTCATAGTCTGATTTTCTGTCATGATATTCAGCTTTTGTCCCGAGTTTCTATCCCTTGTTTTCACCAACTACTTATTATAAACGCCCATTGTATGAAACATTAGCAAGACAAAATAGAATTTTTTAATGAATATATTCCATCGCAGATTTTCCTCACAATTAGCTTCTAATTAATTGCTTGCCTATGAAGTGTCGTCTCAGTTGTGCCACTGGTTTCGTGATTTCAGAGACGTGTCCATCATAATCTTTAACAGCCTGTGCCGTGGTACACTCTCGGATTTTACGGGGGTGCTAATTTCTTCAAGTACGATTGTCTTGTGATTTATTTGGCATGCCCCTTTCATTTACATCTACGCCTACATCGTTACTCAGTAGACCGCTTCGAAGCGCATGGCAGAGGGTACGTCCTATTGTACCAGTTACTAGGGCTTTTTCCCATTCCATTCACGTTTGGAGCGCACGAAGAATGACTATTTAAATGCCTTTGTGCGCTGTAAATAATCCAATCTTCCACTCACCATCCTTATGGAGAAATATATAAGAGTTTTTATATACACCTAGAGACATCATTGCAACCCGTTTCTTGAATCTTTGTCAGTAGACTTTCTCAAGATGGCTTCCGTCTGCCTTCAGGACTCTGCCAATTTAATTTCTTCAGCATCTCAGTAACACACTCCCAAGGGTCAAAAGGAACCTGTCACCATCCGTGCTACGATCAGTAGCCCCTGTTAGTCCTGTTTGGTGTTGGTCCCAAGCACTTGAGGAATATTCTAGCTTGGACCACAAGAGTGATTGGTAAGGAATCTCATTCGTAGACTAATTGCATTTCCGCAGTATTCTACCAATAAACCGAAGTCTGCTACATGCTTCACTCACGACTGAGGCTATATAATCGTCTCATTTCAAGTCCGTACAAAGTGTTACACCCAGATATTGCTAAGATTTTACAGATTCTAGATGTGAGTCACTGGTTCTATAGTCAGAGGACACTGCTTTTCTCGTTTTCTGAAGTGCAAAATTTTACAGTTCTGATCGTTTAAAGCAAGCTGCCTATCTTGGCACCACTTTGAAGTCTTATCAAGGTCTGATAAAATATCTGTGCAGCTTTGTTCAGACTGTACATCATTATGGATAACTTCACCATCTTCGAGAAGTCTGAGGTTACTATCAATATTGTCAGTAAGGTCAACATGAACAGCAATGGTCCAAACACGCTTCCTTGCGGCATACCCCAAGTTATCTATACATCTGCCGATGATTCACCATTCAAGATAACATGTTGTGTCCTCCTTACCAAGAAATCTTCAGTCCAGTCACAGCTTTCGCTTGATACCCCTTATGATCGTACTTTTGATAATAAGCATAGCTGTGGCGTTGAGTCAAGTGCTTTCCAGAAATCGAGAAATACTGCATCTACCTGCATTGATCCATGAGAAAAGTGCGAGCTGTATTTCACATGATTGGTGTTTTCTAAATCTTTGCTGGCTGGCATGGAGAATGTCATTCTGTTCGAGATACCTCTTTATGTTTGAACTCAGAATATGTTATAAGATTCTACAGCAAATGTATGCCGAGATATGGTGAATTACTTCCGCTATTCTTCTTGTGGACAGGTGTGACCTGCGCTCTCTTCTAACTACAGGGCACGATCTTTTGCTCAAGGGATTCACGATAGATTATAGTCAACAGGGTCGAAAACTGGGTATAAAATCTGATAGCCATTCCGTCGGGCACTGGAAATTTGTTCAGTTTTAACGATTTCAGCTGCCTCTCAACGCTTCTGACACTATCTATTTCACTCATCTTTTTAGTGATAGGAGAATTATATTGGGACAATACTTCAGGGTTTTCCTTTGTCAAGTAACGTTATGCGTTTGCTTTGCTATTCTCGGTTTCATTTTCTGTTTCGTCTGTGACTATCTTCACTAGCTTCAGATAGTAGACTATACACAAGGTCAGCTAAGTATACATAATTTGGACCTTTCCGTTAATTAGGAAGGATCTGTTAAGTTCTCTTCCCTACTGCCTAATTCCAGATTTGTTGCTGTTCTCTGGCGATAAGGCAAAACTGTCATCGACTCGAAGGTTGATTTTGGCACCACAGTGCATTCACTTTGCGTGATGCTACTGGACGAGCTAAGCTCTTATCTTTCTCCATCGCTTGAAACGATCCAACAGCTAGTTGTAGGGAGGTCAACAGTTTAACATGCACTTGTAACTTTAACAAATTATTGCCAGAAACGAAAGAAGCGATAAATGTCAAGAAAAACGGTTGGCTCAATTCAGGACTGAAGCTCTGAGCTTTGGGTGATACTTACCCAATTAGCTACCAACCAATGGATGATTCACTTCTTTATTTCCTTCTTACACATAGCTTTTTCGTCCAAACTCTTTTTGGTTTTTCTTTGTTTTTTTTCTGAACCGATATAGTTCATCTCTTCCATAGGGTCTAGGACGCATATGCCTGGCCCTGAGTAGTTAGCAGATAAACGTACAATAGTGGTGAGGACTGCATCGTTATATATATTTGTTGCACTGTGGGGTCCCTGAAAATTTCATCGATCAGTTGATTTCTGTTCACAAATGCATATTCACTTTGAACAGCATTTACTATGTTAGCATAAACTTCTAATTTGTTTCAGCACATCAAACTGGTGGAAGTGACATCAAACATCTGGGGCACGAAGTTTAAAATCCACGGCTTAGCTCCGTCAGTACCAGCAAACTTGGGCCAGGTCACTTACAAGACTTCGCTCCTCCACCTGCAGCCCCGCCAGATGACCCTGGTGATCACCGAACTCCGAGACGACTTCCCACCCGGCCCCGATCCCAACTTCAATCCGAACCTATTCTCCGAGGACGAAGAGGAGGCGTACTACCACGAGGAGAGCTCCAGAATGCCGGCCGGTTACCAGAGCGACATCGCTCCGCCCATTGCACCCATGACGCCGAGAAGCCATCACACGCCGTCCACCAGCGGTCGTTTCGTACAGAGTCGATCGAGGATGCACCAGGCACTGCACAGCTCGAAAGCTCACAGCCACCAGAATAGTATAACTATATCTAGCAACGCGACCGCCGCTCTAGCGAGAGCAGAGTCCTATGAGGACGAATTCTCGTACAGTGAAGCGGCGGAAGCCACGAGCTCTTGTGAAAGTCTCAAAAATAGTTCTGTTCCTGCTTCCGTTTCGTCTGCAGCGAAAAATTGTACAGACAGTTATCCGTGTCAGCAGATGATATCCGTGCCTAATGGGAATGGTTACAATGGAAATGGGTCTTACAATAACGGCTTAGGGTCGGGCAGTAGTAACGGCTATAGTAGTGGTGCTGTTGCACAGATAACGCGATCTAACATCGGAATGGCCTCCCAAGGTGGACAGTCCCGACACGTCATTTCGCCTCTAGTTTGTGAAGGAGCAGTTCCTGCTCTGCAGTCGCCTAAAAACACGGTAGCTCCGAGCGATGTTTTAATTGACCGGACGTCCTCGACACATACTATGGTAGCCTCCTCGCCGTCCGATTTTTCCGGTAACATACAAAGAGTGAAAACCACAATCGAGCATAACCAAAACAGGGGCAATGCGGTAACGAATCTCAGTTTAACGCCGGGAGGGGCAGAGCAAAGCTGCGTCGAAATGAAACCAGTTGTGGTGAAGAGACTGGATACTGAGGGGAGCGGTAAACCCCACCAGTCTAATAATGGCAGCTATAGCGAGACAGCGATCACATTAGAGGGAAGTTTCACTACGACAAGTGGCCCGTCCTACTGCACGTCACCACACAAAGGGACGAGTAGTAGCAGTGCAGGCAAGAGAAAGGAGAAGAGTGGCGCGACGAAATCGAGTCCTAGTGGGAACCAGATAGGTATTGCGGGCAACAAGTGGTGCGTTACGAAACCGGAAGAACTGCTCTTCATCGACGAAGACGGATCGGGCGAGCCGGTCGCTCCGGAAAGGGGAGTCAGACGTATCCCGACTTCGGTATCGATAGCTCCCTGCACAGCCGCTTGTGTAGCCGACTCCATGGTGCGCAGCTGCAGCGTCGGCTACCTCGACATGGTCGACGTCAACATAGTCCCATGCGACGTAGCCCTGTCCATGCTGAGGAAGGACACGCCGAAGCGCCTAGTCCTGGTGAACAGGAAGAAACAGCGGAAACACAAAAGCAAGCAGCACCAGAGTCGCGAGGGAGGTGACAAGGCGAAGGACAGTTGCGCGGGGCTGCCCAAGCTGAAGCACTGCGGCAAGAGCAAGAGCCTCGACTCTAGCGATCTGTTTCCGACCAGCGATACGTCCGAGAGCAGTTCCACTGCGGATCCTCCGTCCACGAAGAGATCGACCGACAGTGCCAGGAAGGAAACCGGCTCGGCGAGTGCGAGCGGCGAGGTGAGTCGCGAGTCTTCGTCGGCGTCGTCGCCGCCGCCGGCAGCCCAGCCGCCGCGAGAGTCTCCGCCAGTCGGCGAGCGCCGCGCTGAGGTCAGAGCCAGTGGCGCGCAGGCAGTGCTGGCGTCAGCTCCGCTGTCGCCAGCGGCGAGTCCGCCCAGCGCGCCACGGAGGCAGCAGCAGCACGCGCTGGCGGCGCTCGAGAGCCTGGCGTCGCGCATCCGCGAGCTGGACGAGACGCACTCGCTGCCGCCGCCGTCGCCCTGCGCCTCCCCGCGGCTGCCACGCAGCAGCCCCGCCAGCCCGGCGCCCAGCAAGAAGGCCGCCAAGCGCAACCAGTCCTCGTCTCCCATCAGGTAATGTGCGACTTCCACAGGGGTCTGTTCTGGTTCCTTTGCTTTTCCGGTTATACGGGATGGTTATAATTAAACTTTTGCTATTTTTGAGGGAGCGAAAGGCTATTTACAATTTGTACAGAAACCAGATGGCAGTTATAAGAGTTGAGGGGCATGAAAGGGAAGCAGCGGTTGGGAAGGGAGTGAGACAGGGTTGTATCCTCTCCCCGATGTTATTCAATCTGTATATTGAGCAAGCAGTAAAGGAAACAAAAGGAAAAATTCGGAGTAGGTATTAAAGTCCTTGGAGAAGTAATAAAAACGTTGAGGTTCGCCGATGACGTTGTAATTCTGTCAGAGACAGCAAAGGACTTGGAAGAGCAGTTGAATGGAATGGACAATGTCTTGAAAGGAGGATATAAGATGAACATCAACAAAAGCAAAACGAGGATAATGGAATGTAGTCGAATTAAGTCTGGTGATGCTGAGGGAATTAGGTTAGGAAATGAGACACTTAAAGTAGTAAAGGAGTTTTGCTATTTGGGGAGCAAAATAACTGATGATGGTTGAAGGAGAGGGGATATAAAACATAGACTGGCAATGGCAAGGAAAGCGTTTCTGAAGAAGAGAAGTTTGTTAACATCGAGTACAGATTTAAGTGTCAGGAAGTCGTTTCTGAAAGTATTTGTATGGAGTGTAGCCATGTATGGAAGTGAAATATGGACGATAAATAGTTTGGACAAGAAGAGAATAGAACCTTTCGAAATGTGGTGCTACAGAAGAATGCTGAAGATTAGATGGGTAGACCACATAACTAATGAGGAGGTATTGAATAGAATTGGGGAGGAGTTTGTGGCACCACTTGACAAGAAGAAGGGACCGGTTAGTAGGACATGTTCCGAGGCATCAAGGGATCACAAATTTAGCATTGGAGGGCAGTGTAGAGGGTAAAAACCGTAGAGGGAGACCAAGAGATGAATACACTAAGAAGATTCAGAAGGATGTAGGTTGCAGTAAGTACTGGGAGATGAAGAAGCTTGCACAGGATAGAGTAGCATGGAGAGCTGCATCAAACCAGTCTCAGGACTGAAGACAACAACAACAACAACTTTAGAGGGTCCCCACTACAAACGAGTGATTGTACAAGAATGACACTTTGTGAAAACATTTGCAAGGACATGCAGAAGATAAATAATGAGTAAACCATTGAAAGAAACACATTTTAAGCAGGGAAAAATGCTCCAATCGAAGCACAAAAAACGCAAATGCGTTTCTGTTTATTTAAAAGAATCTGACTGAAAAATGGGGTACCAGCTGCCTCGTTCTACCTTCCACAGCCCTTTAAAAATTTCCCAAAAATTTTGGCATGTGAACATATTTGTATTTTTTTAACGTGCAACTCAGAACAGTGTCCCACAAGCTCCCCTAACTGTAACTCACTCACACCCATTAGTCCGTTGTAAGTCGCTTATATCCATCCATGCCAGTTCCCCTTTCTCACACACTCAGTCAGCCCAACTCATTGTCTTTATCTCTTTGTGTATCTCTGTCACTGTCACCTGTATCACACCCACAGTCCGCTTTGTTCTGTCCTGCTACCACGGTCTTCCCTCTTGTTCTCTTATTATTATCCCATTCCTTCCTTTCTACTACTCCTGTCTCTTCTCGCTGTCACTATCTCGCTCTTCCTTATTGTCACTGCCATAAACTCCCTCTCTCTCTCATTATCACTGTCTGTCACTCATTTCCACTTTCTCCCTCTCTTTATTCCTCCACCACTAGTACTGTCTCCTCCACTCTGTTCCTAGCACTGTCTGACACTGTCAAAAAAGTTCCACTGCCCCTGTGTCCTCTTTCTCTCACACTGCCCATGTCTCCTTCACTCTTTCTATATCACAACCACTGTCTACTGTCTTCGAGTATTCATTACTTTTCCATCTCTTTGCCACCGCCACTCCCATCTTCTCTCCTACCATAAGAATGTGTACAGTATTGCTTGCCAAAATTTTCGGAAATATTTTTAAAGGTGCTGAGGAACGTAGAAAAAGACAGTTGGTACCATACTTTCCATTCAGTCTTTTAAATAAACAGGAACTTATTCACATTTTTTGAGCCCCGATAGAAGCATATTTCCACTGGCTCCCTGTTGTAACTCATATGAAAAGAAATAAAATTTAAATGATTTACTTATGTGAAACTGAAATAACACAAACGCAGTTTTACACCTGAGACCAGATTTTTATGTTCAAAAAATTTTGCCTATATACTATAACACAGGGTTCCCAGCGGATAACGGAGACACTTTACAGCACATTTCTCTGTGCTACGTCACTTCATACATTTTCACCTCACACCATATCTTATGTGCATGTTTTCCGTGTAAAAGCAAGGTAACTCTGAAAGTCTGTGCCTCGGAAATGGATGAAGATGCAAATAAAATTTTCAAGGTTGATCGAGTTCAGGATGTTAGGCATACATCGTAAAAATATAGTCATTTGCTGTCCACAGCTGTCGTGAAACTGCAGCTGGGTTTTGGTACCCAAAAAGCAAGTTTTTTTGGATGCTTCACGATAATGGATAAAGATTTCTGGAAATGCGGACATGGCTCTTTTAGATAAATGCCTATGAAATATACGGTTTAAATTTGTGCAATGGGCTGCAGTTATTTTTTCTTTAGATTTCGCTTATACCGGATTTTATATTTAAAAGTTGGGTAAATTTGAACCTCTGTGTCTTGGAAACAGATAAAGATATCAAGATTTTCGATATTAGCTCTTAGAGGTATACCGTAAAATTTCAGTCATTTGCTGTGCATAGCTATCTTGGAATCTTCAGCTGGGTTTTATTCCGCTAATGACGGTGAAAATATAGCGAAAAACCTTCTTTGTGGAGTTCTGGAAGGAGCCTCTCCACATTCCTTTAATGCATCAACACTTGCGAAGAGCAACAGCACTTTTGCCTTTGTTTTGATAAAACAGCCTTGCGAGTAAAGACCTGCTGTCCTTTTCAGACCCATATTGACTGTCTGCAACTGTAATGCCTGATGCATGTGTTTCAAACCTATGTCACCGTACCACTATTGGCTCCTAATGGCAAGTCATGACACTAACACTACTAACGCAAATCCTGCAGCGCATAGTCTGAATTTAAATATTTTCCCATCTACATTTAATCTTTTCGATAAGTGAAACTCTTTTTAATGTCCATCTTTCCCTTCTGCAGTTTTGGTACCAAACCAGCTCTGGCCTGTTACATCCCATGTCTTTTTTCAGTCTCCTGGGGCCCCTCTTCCATGTTGGTTTAAAGTTCTTCATCTGATATATAGTTCCTCTAGGTCTATTTTTGTAGACAGTCATTCAATTTCTTTTTGTTTTCACCTAGTTTTTCTTTCACGCTCCAAATTTTAACTCCTTGATTTGTTTCTGTGTTCCTTTTTTAAAGCAACAAAGGTGCATTATTTGCAACAATACAATAACTTATTAATAAAAGTACACACTTTTAAATGCTGATATAACATTTGCCGCCTCCGTAGCACAACAAACCATATTAAAAATGACATGTTTTGGAGAGATTTTACACAACTATAAATTTGTGAACTACCAAATACAGCTTGTTAGCTTTGCAACCACTGAAAACAACATGGCGGCTGCTAGGTTCGCTTCTGTTAGCCAGTCATAGCGCAGGAAATGTGATCGCAGTTGTAGTGCAGTTGGGACCTAATGCCACAGCCCAAAATAATTTAAAAACCTTAACTCTCACAAATATTTGACTGTTTCCCCTCAAAGCAATTTCAGCTGTTCTGTTAGGTCCCAACCTAACCATAACCTCAGTCACATGTCCAATGTTATGACTGGTTGACGAGATCGTGTGCTCTGCACTGTGATTGGCTGATCAAGGCAAACAGGGCAGCTGCCATGGTGTTTTCAGCTTTTCAAAGCTAACATTCCATATTTGGCGCTTTCGTACTGTCCATGTTATGGAAATATGCAGTTTCAGTGATACACCACATTAAAGATCTCTCCGAAACGCATCATTTTTAGTACAGTTTGTTGAGGCAAAATGCCAGGAAATACGCTACTTAGTTGTGAAAAATATGTGTTTCTGATTAATTCCACACAATTCGACCAATGCACAAAACGTAAAAGACATCTCGTGTATCTGCTATCTTCACTCCTGAACCACTTCTCAGAGCAACAGTCGCTCTCCCTCTCTCCAACTCCCTTCCCCACCCTTCTACCACCAATGATGTGTGACTGCTGATGATAACTAAAGTCAAACACGACATCAAACTTATTAAACTAGGGGAATATCCCCATGTGACTATGAGAAGAAATATTTTGGTCAGGTGTTAGGAATGGTGTAATAGAGACACGAGGTGCACACATGCCCACACCAGACAGTCCCTCCCCAAGAAATTAGCCATTGTTGAACACGTAGAGCCTTCTCGCACATAAACATACTATGCAGTGCAACAAACCAACATTTTGGCACAAGCTTCTTCCTATGTACTATCTGATCAAAAGATGTTCCGCATAGGCTGACCCCGTGTTCCTACGCCCTTTATTGGAAGATGTTCTTTAAACATCTGGTGCAAATGGCACATACACCTAAACCTACGTGACATAGAGCTACTACGTCATGAAGTTAAGGGAACTACAAATTTATGAACACCTAATTACAGATAGAGGCAATTTACTGAACGATCAACTGTATCTAAAACATAGGGTATACTTCCAAGGCTTCCAGCCTATATTAGGTTTACAATAATTCATAATGCATGTGACCATTACAGTTTCTGTAATAATAGAACCTTTCCCACAGATGTTCATACGAGATTTGTTGGTCAGTTTATAAGGCTCTGTAGACGTAGCCATGCTGGATACTGTAATTAACTTACAATAATAAAGTATACAATTATTTCATAGCAAAAATGTTATCTGACGCGTGCATAATAAGAGTTTGATTCTATACGTCTCGGGCATGCGCGCGGGCCCTCTGTGAGGCACACCGTGAAGCCCTTGCGGTCCGCAGTCTCTAGTCACATGACGAGGCCCATACAATGGGCTTAAAGTGAATTTGCTACAGCTTGTTTAATAGAAATGACAAAACCTTATGGTTATGCACCAGTTTTATAAAGTTGACTTAACACATGGCTTGTTTTAGGCAAACATTTAAATAATATTTTATGTAAGTAATACACGTTGCATCCTGTAGGATGACCATACCTAATATAATTTACTAGCACATTATAATATTAACTTTTTTGCAGGTTCTGAAGAAGACGTTATTACTAACGTTGAAACCTAGGTAAACGATAAAGTTAACCTGCAACTGTAGGCTGTATATTCTTATATAAACAATGTCAGTTGCTGTCCATGCATAAAAATGTTAAAAATTATGAAATATCTGGACACTCCAATGTAATGCAGAACTGACCACTAAATGTAACAGGAGATGGCATTCCCAGCATTAAATGAGATGGAGAGAATTTTATTGTCAGTAGAGAAACAGTAACATCAGAATGAGTCGATTAGAAGAGTTCAGTGACTTCGAATGTGGGCTGGCTACTGGATGTCACAAGAGTAACAAGTCCATCAGGGGCATTTCAACCTCTTTAAAGCTGGTGATGTGATTGTGGAGTGGAAACACCTAGGTGCAACCAGAGTGAAACCAAGATCAGTTGGATCTCACACAGTGATGGACAGTGACTGTCACCTGTTGTATAGGATGGCTGCAAGGATCCCATGAAATCAGCAAGAGGAATCCCTCATGAGTTTCAAAGTTCTGTAAGCAGTCCAGCTAGCATAAGGACTGTGAGAAGGATGGTGTGCAGTGATCGAGCACTCCTCGTATGCCACACATTTCTGCAGTCAACGCTAAGCGACACTCGATATGGTGTAAAAAGTCTTCACTGGCCAGTGGATGGCTGAGAACAAGTTGTTTGGAGTGATGACTTGCACTTTACTCTGTGGCAGGGTTTGGGTTTGGCAGAAGCCTGAGAACGCAATGTACCATTATGTGTAGTAGCAACATTGAACTACTGAGGCAGGAGTGTTATGGTTTAGAGTTGTTCTAAGTTGTTATGGTGTGGTCCCCATTTGCACTTAATACGATAACGGTGAAGAGTAAATAAACCCCATGTTAATGTTCACTAATAGGTGTCTGGATACTTTTTATCAGATAATGTAAGGACGGCTTCCTCAAGAAGCGACAGGCATGTCATCAGTAGAGCATGAACCATTTGTTGCGATTGTTAAGTATTTTGCACCAGCGAGCTTTCAGCAGCAGGCTGTGGAGACATGATGCAGCATTTATGGAATGGGAAAAAACCTACCTATGATGGTAGGTGACCGTCGCCCCAAAACACGGTCCAGGATTGGGGGCGACAGGTATACACGGAACGGACAGCTTCATAGAATCTCATTAGATCAGATCATTTGACTCAGATTGATACACCAGTCCAGATGATAACGAAAAAGTCTTTCCAACTCAGATTGATACACCAGTCCAGATGATAACGAAAAAGTCTTTCCAACTCATTCTTAAGGCCAGTTCTCAGTGCACCTCACAATTTAGCCAGGTGCAGTATACCCTACTTCCGCCATAGGTTCTGGTTCAAATGGCTCTGAGCACTGTGGGACTTAACTTCTGAGGTCATCAGTCCCTTAGAACATAGAACTACTTAAACCCAAGTAACCTAAGGACATCACACACATCCATGCCCGAGGCAGGATTCGAACCTGTGACCATAGCAATCGTGTGGTTCCAGACTGTAGCGCCTAGAACCGCTCGTCCACACCGGCCGGCGCCATAGGTTCTCTTTAAGGTGCAACACAGCTTTGTAATGTGTGACGGATAGGCATTGTTTAGTTAAATATCGATGTTTTTCGATGTAGAGTCTGTCGAACTTGGGGCTCTAGTCTTCTGGTCATGTTAAAGATAAAAGTCTAAAGTGAATGTAAAGCAGACAGTTAATAGGAGAGAGACTAAATAATATCGTCAGTGATTCACGCAGATTATATCTTACGTCATTATAAGTTATCATTGGTAATTGGATTACTTCTGTAAAGGGAGGAGAGTGATTTCAGCAGTCTGTGTGTTTGACAAATATTTGACAGTAAATACCGAAAATGTCATGAAATTTTTGGAGGATTGAGGAATGGTGAGAACTGAAGGCGGCTGGTTCCCAATTTTTCTATCAGATAAAGACGTACATATTCGTTTTTTTTATTTTTTTGTGCTCCGCCAGAAGCATTTTCCGCTGGTTTATATAAAACGAATTCTACAGGCCTGTAAAGTTTCCATAGTGTACTTTGACATACATCAACGACAAATAAACACCTATGCATAGTATAAGGTAAACGCAATGAAGTGACGGTTATACAGAGAGAGTAAGTCATAAAGTTTCGTTGGTGTAAAAATACTGGCTGAAAACAATGATCTCGGAGATCACTGGCTGAAAACATTGTTTAGTGATCCCAGAACCCCTGCGTCTGCCATGACCCTAGAATCCTTGCCATGTATTCACTACGTGAGTTAAAACTTCTTTTCCGCCTCAACCAGATTGTACGTGGATAAGCGCGATAACTTTGAACCTCCAGATTTCCGTAATAAATAACTATGTTGAAAAAAGTATCAAGGTTCCGCAAAAACACCATTTTAATAACATGTGGTAAAAATTTCGACAGTTTCTTATTGATTGAAATTACATAAGTGGCCATTCCACAATTGGTACTTTTGGCATTCGAAAAATCAGGGTTTTTCGGATGTATTTGATAACGGATTTTGATACTTGCAGTCCACAGTAGTATAAAAATGGCCAATAACCGGTTTTCGCTATTTTCTGCATGAATACGATAACTTTGAACCTCTTTACATCGGGAGTGGCGAATGATATTGAAAGAAGTTTTAAAGTTCACCGAGAATGTCATCGTGAGAACATATGGTAAAAATTTCGTAAATCTTCCGTCAATAGAAATTATAGGAGTGGCCATCTACACAGTTTGTACGTTTCGTATCCAAAAATCAATGTTTTTCACGGTTTTCTTAAGAACTGTCCATGGAAAAATGGTGCTTTTATAAGCTACCTACGGTCCACCCTAGGCCACACCTAATGCAAAGGAACCAATCGATTTGTTCAGTTTGCCTGAGCTGTAATGTTTAAACTTTGATCTTGTACTGTAGTAGAGCTACAGCATGCCTGCTCTTCGATAGGTATACAAATGGTAACTAGTGCAAGGGCTATCCGAAACACTTGAACCCTTCATGTCTGTGATCAATAGAGGTTGAGTTATGAGCCCCTGAACAAACGCATTTTCGCAGACAGCATTTTTGGAACATATTGGTACCGTGCACAGATGATAACCAACCCACCAATTTTCACTGGCAAATTGGCAGGTGTTCATTGACGAATCTTTTACCATCTCAGCCCAATTTCGTTTAATTTTTTTTTTTACCCCTAGGTGTTCTCTGTACATTCTCTCAGCTTTCTGTGCACTACAGTCTACTGCATTATGGATTAAATGCAGTCTGTAAATTCCTGTAACGATCAGCACTTCAACTTTGATAACCAGTCATGAAACGTAAACAATAGTGAAGTCCACCATGGACAGATAATATATATATTTTTTTCTTCTTGTAGATCGCATTACCACCATCTTCGATGTGGCAAGCAGTTGTTTTTTTTATGAAAAGTAACCAACTGACAAATATATTCATTCAGTTTCTCATCTCAGTTAATTCATCGTACACCAGCAAATTCATATCCAACCATTGGTTCTTTACCTCAAAATACTCAATGTATAGCCCCCTACCATCTCTACGATATTAGCCCTAAATGTTTTGGACACCTTGTGACATATGGTAACATCTAAGCGTGTTTAATGTTCTGTATTTACAGCAAGTACTGCGTATCATACGTAGAACAACAAATATATTGTGTCCTTGAAATTTGGGCTGTATCAGAATTATACAACCAATAATTGTCCAGTGTTCCTGACTTTCTTCAGTGGTTAGTAGCGATTAACCTGCAGTGTAAGGAAGGCTACAAATTCAACTACAGTTACTTTTTTTCACAATTATTTACTGTTGAAATGAATAGGAAATATATGGTAAGGGGGAGAAATGTAGCATTGTCTACATGTCATAGTATTTATCTGCTCCTCCACACCCTAATTTTGTTTTTGTGAACATGAATGTCTAATCACAATTGCTATCATAACCCTCTTTTCCTTTTCAGGAAGCATTTGCTCAATTCACCACTTTTGTCAAGGCGACAACGCAAGAACAAAAGTATAGAAAGTTCTGACGATGAAATTGTCCACTCAGGAGATGAAATATTTAATGGAAGAAATTATAGGGATCTAGAAAGTTTCCAAAAAGCACAGTTGCGACAAAAAGTGAGTAGTATAATATTTAAAAGTTTTATTAATAAAATGCCCGCATTTCTTTGTGCTCTAGAAGCCGTTTTCGTACAGTTAATCCTTGTAATACATCACTACATTTCAATAAGTAGGCCTGTAATCTAAACATTGGTTTTCCTATGTTTGTCTGCAATTGGAGCAATTAAGATAACTGAAAAACAAAGTATGACAAAACACTGATTGTGGTATGGAGGATTTAAATAGCCCCATTTACCAGTAGCACATTTGCATTACCCACACTTTAATTACTAAGAAATTATTAATGATTTTGATCTGCTCTATTTTGTCATATTCTTCATTCATTTAATTTACTTGGCCCCATTTCATTGCTATATGTGATGCTTACTGCTGTCAATTCAGCAGATGAAATAATTGCGACCTGTGAACAATAACTGACTATAAAAACCCGAACTCCAAAGAACAAAAGTTATGTTTTAGATCTAGTCCAGTACTGCATTTACATATGTCTGCCTGTGTCTATATATGTGCGGATGGATGTGTGTGTGTGTGTGTGTGTGTGTGTGTGTGTGTGTGTGTGTGTGTGTGTGTGTGATCGCGCGCGCGCCTGTGTGTGTATACCTGCCCTTTCTTCCCCCTAAGGTAAGTCTTTCCGCTCCCGGGATTGGAATGACTCCTTACCCTTTCCCATAAAACCCACATCCTTTCGTCTTTCCCTGTCCTTCCCTCTTTCCTGATGAAGCAACCATGGGTTGCGAAAGCTTGAATTTTGTGTGTGTGTTTGTGTTTGTTTGTGTCTCTATCAACATACCAACACTTTCGTTTGGTAAGTTACAGCATCTTTGTTTTTAGATATATTTTTCCCACGTGGAATGTTTCCCTCTATTATGTACTGGGTGATCAAAAAGTCAGTATAAATTTGAAAACTTAATAAACCACGGAATAATGTAGATAGAGAGGTAAAAATTGACACACATGCTTGGAGTGACATGGGGTTTTATTAGAACAAAAAAAAAAAAATAGTTCACAAAATGTCTGACAGATAGCGCTGGACAGCAAAACGTCAGTGACTGCTACCGTGACGGGTGAGAGGTACGCTGATATGTTACAGAATCACATCATCCCCAGCCTGGTTGATAAACACCTGCTGGAACGTATGATCTTTATGCAGGGTGGCGCTCCACCCTATATTGCTAGACGCATGAAAGATCTCTTGCACGCGTCGTTTGGTGATCGTGTGCTCAGTCGCCACTTTCATCATGCTTGGCCTCCGAGATCCCCAGACCTCAGTCCGTGCAATTATTGGCTTTGGGGTTACCTGAAGTCACAAGTGTATCGTGATCGACCGATATCTCTAGGGATTCTGAAAGACAACATCCGATGCAAATGTCTCACCATAACTCCGGACATGCTTTACAGTGCTGTTCACAACATTATTCCTCGACTACAGCTATTGTTGAGGAATGATGATGGACATATTGAGCATTTCCTGTAAAGAACATCATCTTTACTTTGTCTTACTTTGTTATGCTAGTTATTGCTATTCTGAACAGATGAAGTGCCATCTGTCGGACATTTTTTGAACCTTTGTATTTTTTTGGTTCTAATAAAACCCCATGTCATTCCAAGCATGTGTGTCAACTTGTACCTCTCTATCTCCATTATTCCGTGATTTATTCAGTTTTCAAATTTATACTGACTTTTTCATCACCCAGTATATATAGAGGGAAACATTCCACATGGGAAAAACATATCTAAAAACGAAGATGATGTAACTTACCAAACGAAAGCGTTGGTATGTTGATAGAGACACAAACACACACACAAAATTCAAGCTTTCGCAATCCACGGTTGCTTCACCAGGAAAGAGGGAAGGAGGGGGAAAGACGAAAGGATGTGGGTTTCAAGGGAAAGGGTAAGGAGTCATTCCAATCTCGGGAGCGGAAAGACTTACCTTAGGGGGAAAAAAGGACAGGTATACACTCGCACACACACACATATCCATGTGCACATATACGATGTCATTCATTGTCCCAGATAAAAATTAAAATTTAGTTAAGCATTTTGTGTATGTACATGTGATGGGGTGATGCTACTGTGGAGGTGGCACCCCTATATAGGCTATTGCCAATTGGGAACATTATATTTTAATCCAAGTCAGCACAGGGTTCTACAACCTGCTAAGATGAAAGCCCCTGTCCATGTCAATACTATAAGACAACCAAACTTCAGTGGATTCTTTCAGAACACAGTCTCAGTAACAAGAACTTGCAGCAGCCACCTATGTCATATTACGTTTCATTATATACCCTCTGCTAAGCAATGCCCCATCACTATGTATTTTTGTTGTTGGAAACTTGTGTGGCAGCGATGCTCCATGCACCTGTCCTCAACAATATGAGCAGTTTGATCAGTGCATGCTTTACCAAAGTAACATGAAATTTTATAAACAGCCGGCTTCCTTAGCCACAGGTCATATTTAACAGAACCCAAAAGAGCTTAACCTTGGCTACTCTATGAAACAGTATTTATGCTATAATTTCTAAAAATTGTCCTTATTTTACCTCGTATGCTTCCAGCACATGGTAGGAAGGCAACTGATGAAACCGTGTCTGGACATTCTAATTTAGGTTTTCCATGATTTTCCTAAATCACATAAGGCAAATGCTGGGATGTTCCTTTGAAAGGGCACAGCCACTTTTCTTCTCCATCCTTCCCTAATCCGAGTTTGTGCTCTGTCTTTAATGGACTCATTGTCGATGGGACGTTAAACACTAATCTCCTCCTCCTCCATCTTGTTGTACTTCCAGTTGTGATCTGGACTCTAAGACATGACAGATCAGCTTCTCTAAGAATCTGTTTTGTTTCAATAGTGACTTCAGATGCTTGATTCCATGCAGTAATCTTTCTGCATCAGATATGGTACACAGTCTTTAGACCAGCATCCTCAGGATCCCCGTGCATTGATACGGTGGACTGACAGCTAATTACGAGCAAATACTGGTCAATATGTTTAGGTGAACAGTAAATTCTATACCACAGAATACCATCATTCTGCCAGGCACACGATCATCTTAATAGGGACAGGGGCTATCCTCTAAGAAAGTCATGGAACTCAGTGCTGACCTGCATTAAAGCATGACATTCTCATTCAGGAAAAGACTTTAATGATTAATTATAGCAGCAGTACCTTGTTTTTATTTGCCTCTTTCACTGGCAGTGATTATAATATCCTTCGCAATGGGGGCAGCACTCGCTGCACTTAGCACATGTACTGAGACTCTCCATTGGCCTATACAGAGATGCCAGCTTCAGAACAACTAAATAACAGAATCATCACCTGAAGATCATGGCCAGGTAGACCCCCAAAATATTGTGTGAACTTGACTTGGAAAATACATCTGCAAACCCAAGAGAGAATCATAAATTATTCTGATGGGGAAACTTACAAAGTCAGTGGTACATAAATTACAAAGATGACTACACATTTGCAGACTGTGAATAGCATTCATAAAGTCATATAGAATCTAAAACAGTGCCAGTATTGAGAGCAATCATTCGTCATTCTGTAAAATTGTCAATTTCATTTCAGTTTCATCAGTTCTATCAATCATATCCATACAATATTTGTGAATGTGAATTGGACAACTTAACATATTTCAACGAGTTGGAATGAACATTGGTTATGCAGTCCACAAGTAACAGTTGCTTGCATCAATAGAGAAATAGCTCTATATTAAGGTCACATATGATGTATGCCAGCATGGAATGCTGAGTTCTTTGAAGACTGTGCTCAGTGTTGATAATATGCAAGGACAGAGTTGGTCATGACAACTGAAGCTCACAAGTTTTCTGAGCCCCCAAAAAGCATGAATGTTTCAAGCAATACAAAACTGATGATGAAATAAGGGCCAGAAAATTTATAATTCACGGACTCAATACATCATCTGTCATGGTTATGATGATGGTCACACAAGAGACTGGCGCTACATCGCTATTGCCCAATCTTGTTCAGGACGCCAGTCAAAACTTCCTAGAATGATCATGACATTCCAGTGGCCTAATAAATTCCATGTTATTTTAGAAAAAAAAATAGCAAGTTACTTCATTAATCAACAAAACTATTGTGTGATTTATGTAAAGGTATTGTTTGAATTCCCAAGGAGATACAAGGTGTAGATGTGTTTTGACATGATTGCTGCCATATACTTAAATGAAGTGAATGAGGGAATCTCATCCAGTAAGAGCACACGTTTATTTTTTTAAAAAAAATTCAGTCCTGAGAAGGACTGAGTTTAAGGAACTTCATATGGATTAATGTATAAATTAATATAAATATGTTTGTAGGAGCATTGCAGTCAGATACATTGTTGTACATGTTAAACGAGTCATTAATTTGTCATTGTCTCTCTCTCTCTCTCTCTCTCTCTCTCTCTCTCTCTCTCTCTCTCTCTCTCACACACACACACACACACACACACACACACACTTAGCAGCATTCTTCCATTTTTCAGAGTCTCCTTACTCTCGTGGAGACACTCCCCTCAATTTCAGGTTTCTCTTGACCATAAAGAGCACTGCATAATGACATACTTCCACAGACAATATGAGATGTTTAGAATTTAATGGCAAAGGTTTATAACAGCTCAGAAACTCAAAAGAGGTTCAGGCTGATTCCAGTGATGGAAAAACAGCTCAACTAGGAGCATGGATTAGTCCAGGACATGCAGAACCAATGTTTGTCAGAACGTGTGTCACTTTCTGTATGCCTGCCACAGTGGCCGAGCAGTTCTAGGTGCTTCAGTCTGGAACCGCATGACTGCTACGGTCACCGGTTCAAATCCTGCCTTGGGCATGGATGTCTGTGATGGCCTTATGTTAGTTAGGTTTAAGTCGTTCTAAGTTCTAGGGGACTGATGACCTCAGATGTTAAGTCCCATAGTGCTCAGAGCCATTTTTCACTTTCTGTTTGGACTTTCTAATTTATATAAGTTGTTCCTGTCATTCTTCTGTTTATAACTCTGAACTCACATTATCCTTATAAATTATCATTATTTCTTACTACTTTCACTGAATTGGACAAATGAAACTATAAAAATTGTCCTCCTTTAACCACCACTTTGCATGCAATTATCACCTTTAAAAATATTTTATTATGGACTTTACTATGCATGTTGATCCCACATAATATAAATAAATTTATATATGGAGTACTTTTGAAAAAATTCATCTCTACATTTTGCAGCATTGTGGGTATATGTTAAAAACTAATTAGAACAGATATTTTTTCGGATGACCAGCAGAGTTGACTATTCGCCTTTTATTCAAAAATTTTTGACAACCAAACCTCTTTCATTATGTGCTGTTCACTGGACTTGCCTGTCCTTGCAGCTCAGACTCAAACCAACAGTGTGTTATTATTGCTTTGATTATAGGCAGCGATAGTGTGTGTGACCTTCACTCTCAATGATTGGTGAGATTCATGCCACTGAAATATTGTGCATAAAATTTGAGTTATCAGTGTAGTAGAGATAAGCCACCTTTTAATCGTACTAAGAAAACACAGCAATTTAAATGTCGCTAAAGAATACATAAAAATTTTAGTATATTGTCCAAAAGAAATTGAAGGATAAATCTACTACTGTATCATGAAATTAAACTATCTATGCATTCCTCTATCATGTGTCATATCCAATGTGCATCTGTGAGTGGCATTCCTTAGTTATGGGCCTGTTTAGAAATAAATGTTTTCTGTTGATCACTGCCTCAGCATTATGGTTTGTTAAGTAAATCTTGGTATATGTTATAACTGGTTGTACATGCAGAGACTGAAGTGATATGATTACTTTATCTATTTATGTTTGTTGAATTTTGTATAGGTATAATTTTATAAAGACCAATTTGATTCCTCTGATATACTTTCTCTTATGTCAACAGTATTTGGTGCAGAAATGGTTATATTTATTTCAGTCTCAGTACAGCTGCACTACCTTTTCCTTGAATGTAGAATGAAACTGCTTTACTAGTCTTGTATTTAAACACACAATAAATTACTGTGGTCTTTTTTGCAAAAGAAATAAGAGATGATCAAAATTAATAGATACAAACATTTTATACATTCTAAGTGTTTTTACTTGTTATCAAGACGTCTTCTTCCCAAAAATTAATAGATACAAACATTTTATACATTCTAAGTGTTTTTACTTGTTATCAAGACATCTTCTTCCCAAAAATTTAAATGCCATTAATATTACTGAAATAGTGGAAACACATGTAAATTTTGCAGTTTTTTTAATCAAAATGTTGACATCAAGCATATATAGACATGTACAGATGTGCAAGTGAATATTTTACTTCTAAGTTTCTCGCTTGTTGCACAGCTAAAACGTGGAAAAGGTATCGATGGAAGTCCAACGCCTCAGAGTCCACGGCGCAGAGAGTTCGTGATGCACAACAAAGCTCCCATGTGGAATGAGAGCAGTCAGGTGTATCAGCTTGACTTTGGTGGGAGAGTGACACAGGAATCTGCTAAGAATTTCCAGATCGAATTCCGAGGCAAGCAGGTGAGCAGTAAATGAAATACTCTAACATTTGTGAAAACTGCTACATGAAGACTAATACAAGGCACTGAATTGAACTTTGTGGCCCAGATTAGAACTGCACATAATATCTGACTCTGGGAATTCACAATTGTGTGAAGCCATTACATGTTATGATGAGAGCCTTTAAATATTATGTAATGGAACCAAATAATGCTTGAATGCACTACCTGATCAAGAGTACCTGGACACTGTGGGAGGTGTGTCCACCTTTTACCTTTGCAGTGGCTTAAATTTTGCTGAGAACACATTCAGTGAGGTGTCCCAATGTCTGCACTCTCCTTTGTAGACTGAGTGCACTTCCCCAGTATAAACTGAAGTCTACCACCTGCTTTACCCAAAACTGAGCCTACAAGATCATTCCATTTCATATCCCTACAAAGTATTACACCCAGGTATTCGCACGAGTTGGCCAATTTCAAATGTGACTCATTGATATTATAGTCACAGGCTGCTACATTTTTACATTTCATGAAATGCACCATTTTACATTTCTGAACACTTAAAGCAAGTTGTTGATCCTTGCACCACTTTGAAATCTTATCAAGAACTGACTGAATATTTATGCAGCTTCTTTCAGACAGTACCTCATTATAGATAACTGCATCATCTGCAAAAAGTCTAAGGTTACTATTAATGTTGTCTGCAAGGTTATTCACATACAACATGAATAGCAGTGGTTCCAACACATTTCCCTGGGGCACACCTGAAGTTACTTCTACATCTGACAATGACTCCCAATCCATTATAACAAGCTGCATCCTCCCTACTAAAAAGTCCTCAGTCCAGTCACAAATTTTACTTGATATGCCATATGATCTTACTTTTGACAATAAGTGTAGGTCTGGTACTGAGTCAAATGCTTTTTTGAAAATCAAGAAATACTGCTTCTGCTTGGCCACCTTGATCCAAAACTTTCAGTATAAAGCTTTCATGCACAGAGTAATGTATACAAAAAGCTGAAACCAGAATAGGATAAAAAGTCATCTCATTTGCCAAATTAAGGAAATTTTCATGGAAAAATAAACTAAAGAATCTGTGTGTTAGGCAATAGTCATGGCTATGAAATTTCTGCAGTGTTGATGGGAACATGTAATTTCAAGGGATCTGGTTTTGTACAGCCATGGGCTTCACTGAGTGAAATAACAAACCTAACAAAATTAACTGACAGCTAGTTTGAATACAAACAATTTTGTTGTGTTAAAAGGTGGGTCAAACAACATCTATAGAAACCAGACATACAACGTTACTACAGAAATGAGGAAATGTTTAAATAATTTAGTTTGTGCAAATTTATTTGTCCTGACTATCCCACATCATCATGATTTACCACCCTGGTCATATATGGACCAGAAACTAGTGTTGCAAACAAGTGCATCACTGAAGTATTTACTCACACTAAGAACGTCACTGCTGTAGACATAAGCAGCTTGGGGCATTTGTTCTATGCAGTCTATGGATTTCATTTAAATGTATCAGGAAAAGAGTTACTTGCATTTCAAGGAAGAGTGATTATAAAAGGATAAGTGGCAAACAAATAGAGATTATGAAGTGCTTTAGACAAGCTGCAAACAACAGTCTCATGGGCCAAATGCAAATTACCAAGAGAACAGAGATAAATGAAGCAAAACTTGTACAAGCTCCAGAAGTTAACTCACCTACCAATTGTCACCAGAAAGCAGAAGCCACACACAAAAAAGACACTAAAACATTTTTAGAGTATATGCTACAGAAGAAATGCCTTTAGGTAAAGAACTAAAAACCACTTCAGCTAAAGTTTCTAAATGCCCAGATTCTGTTGTATTACACCATAATATTAAGTCATTCACAAATAAAATTACCACGTTGGAAGAATTACTCCAGTACAAACTAAATGTAGACATAATCTGCGTTGTTGAACATTGGCAATGAAATGATGAAGCAAGTTAACTTCAGTCTCAAGATATGCATTATTGTTGTTGTTGTTGTTGTGGTCTTCAGTCCTGAGACTGGTTTGATGCAGCTCTCCATGCTACTCTATCCTGTGCAAGCTTCTTCATCTCCCAGTACTTACTGCAACCTACATCCTTCTGAATCTGCTTAGTATATTCATCTCTTGGTCTCCCTCTACAGTTTTTACCCTCCACGCTGCCCTCAAATGCTAAATTTGTGATCCCTTGATGCCTCAGAACATGCCCTACCAACCGGTCCCTTCTTCTTGTCAAGTTGTGCCACAAACACCTCTTCTCCCCAATTCTATTCAATACCTCCTCATTAGTTATGTGATCTACCCATCTAATCTTCAGCATTCTTCTGTAGCACTACATTTCAAAAGCTTCTATCCTCTTCTTGTCCAAACTATCTATTGTCCATGTTTCACTTCCATACATGGCTACACTCCATACAAATACGTTCAGAAACGACTTCCTGACACTTAAAATCTATACTCAATGTTAACAAATTTCTCTTCTTCAGAAACGCTTTCCTTGCCATTGCCAGTCTATGTTTTATATCCCCTCTCCTTCGACCATCATCAGTTATTTTGCTCCCCAAATAGCAAAACTCCTTTACTACTTTAAGTGTCTCATTTCCTGATCTAATTCCCTCAGCATCGCCTGACTTAATTCGACTACATTCCATTATCCTCATTTTGCTTATGTTGATGTTCATCTTATATCCTCCTTTCAAGACACTGTCCATTCCGTTCAACTGCTCTTCAAAGTCGTTTGCTGTCTCTGACAGAATTACAATGTCATCAGCGAACCTCAAAGTTTTTGTTTCTTCTCCATGGATTTTAATACCTACTCCGAATTTTTCTTTTGTTTCCATTACTGCTTGGTCAATATACAGATTGAATAACATCGGGGAGAGACTACAACCTGTCTTACTCCCTTCCCAACCACTGCTTCCCTTTCATGTCCCTCGACTCTTATAACTGCCATCTGGTTTCTGTACAAATTGTAAATAGCCTTTCAATCCCTGCATTTTACCCCTGCCACCTTCAGAATTTGAAAGAGAGTATTCCAGTCAACATTGTCAAAAGCTTTATCTAAGTTTACAGATGCTAGAAACTTAGGTTTGCCTTTCCTTAACCTTTCTTCTAAGATAAGTTGTAAGGTCAGTATTGCCTCACATGTTCCAACCTTTCTACATAATCCAAACTGATCTTCCCCAAGGTCGGCTTCTACTAGTTTTCCATTCGTCTGTAAAGAATTCACGTTAGTATTTTGCAGGTGTGACTTATTAAACTGATAGTTCGGTAATTTTCACATCTGTCAACACCTGCTTTCTTTGGGATTGGAATTATTATATTCTTCTTGAAATCTGAGGGTATTTTGCCTGTCTCATACATCTTGCTCACCAGATGGTAGAGTTTTGTCATGACTAGCTCTCCCAAGGCTGTCTGTAGTTCTAATGGATTGTTGTCTACTCCTGGGGCCTTGTTTCGACTCAGGTCTTTCAGTGCTCTATCAAATTCTTCACGCAGTATCGTATCTCCCATTTCCTCTTCACCTACATCCTCTTCCATTTCCATAATATTGTCCTCAATTACAAGTCCCTTGTATAGACCCTGTATGTACTCCTTCCACCTTTCGGCTTTCCCTTCTTTGCTTAGAACTGGGTTTCCATCTGAGCTCTTGATATTCATACAAGTGGTTCTCTTTTCTCCAAAGGTTTCTTTAATTTTCCTGTAGGCAGTATCTATATTACCCCTAGTGAGATAAGCCTCTACGTCCTTACATTTGTCCTCTAGCCATCCCTGCTTAGCCATTTTGCACTTCCTGTCGATCTCATTTTTGAGATGTTTGTATTCCTTTTTGCCTGCTTCATTTACTGCATTTTTATATTTTCTCCTTTCATCAAATTCAATATTTCTTCTGTTACCCAAAAGTTTCTACTAGCCCTAGTCTTTTTACCTACTTGATCCTCTGCTGCCTTCACTACTTCATCCCTCAGAGCTACCCATTCTTCTTCTACTGTATTTCTTTCCCCCATTCCTGTCAATTGATCCCATATGCTCTCCTTGAAACTCTGTACAACTTCTAGTTTAGTCAGTTAATCCAGGTCCCATCTCCTTAAATTCCCACCTTTTTGCAGTTTCTTCAGTTTTAATCTACAGGTCATAACCAATAGATTGTGGTCAGAGTCCACATCTGCCCCTGGAAATGTCTTACAATTTAAAACCTGGTGCCTAAATCTCTGTGTTACCACTATATAATCTATCTGATACCTTCTAGTATCTCCAGGATTGCTCCATGTATACAACCTTCTTTCATGATTCTTGAACCAAATGTTAGCTATGATTAAGTTATGCTCTGTGTAAAATTCTACCAGGCGGCTTCCTCTTTCATTTCTTAGCCCCAATCCATATTCACGTACTATGATTCCTTCTCTCCCTTTTCCTACTCTCGAATTCCAGTCACCTATGACTATTAAATTTTCGTCTCCCTTCACTACCTGAATAATTTATTTTATCTCATCATACATTTCATCAATTTCTTCATCATCTGCAGAGCTAGTTGGCTTATAAACTTGTACTACTGTAGTAGGCATGGGCTTCGTGTCTATCTTGGCCACAATAATGCGTTCAATATGCTGTTTGTAGTAGCTTACCCCCACTCCTATTTTTTTATTCATTATTAAACCTACTCCTGCATTACCCCTATTTGATTTTGTATTTATAACCCTGTATTCACTTGACCAAAAGTCTTGTTCCTCTTGACACCGAACTTCACTAATTCCCACTATATCTAACTTTAACCTATCCATTTCCCTTTTTAAATTTTCTAACCTACCTGCCCGATTAAGGGATCTGACATTCCACGCTCTGATCCGTAGAACACCAGTTTTCTTTCTCCTCATAACGACGTCCTCTTGAGTAGTCCCCGCCCGGAGATCCGAATGGGGGACTATTTTACCTCCGGAATATTTTACCCAAGAGGACGCCATCATCATTTAACCACACAGTAAAGCTGCATGCCCTCAGGAAAAATTACGGCTATAGTTTCCCCTTGCTTTCAGCCGATCGCAGTACCAGCACAGCAAGGCCGTTTTGGTTAGTGTTACAAGGCCAGATCAGTCAATCATCCAGACTGTTGCCCCTGCAACTACTGAAAAGGCTCCTGTCCCTCTTCAGGAACCACACGTTTGTCTGGCCTGATGTTAATAAAAGTTATACTGAGCCAGTTGAAAAAAGACTTTAACCTATCCATTACTAAGCTACCAGACTTTAATTTCATAATTATTAACATGTATAGAGCATCAAGTCGAAATCGTCAAGTGGAAGTCATCATGAACAAACTAGAGATTCTGCTGAACAGGATCAGTGCATTAAATATGAAGATAGTGCTATGTGATGATTTCAATACTGATTTTTCAAAAGTATCAGTAATGCTTTGATAAATGTAACACTTTCAATTGGATTTGGATTGGATTGTTTGGGGGAAGAGACCAAACAGCGAGGTCATCGGTCTCATCGGATTAGGGAAGGAAGTCGGCCATGCCCTTTCAAAGGAACCATCCCGGCATTTGCCTGGAGCGATTTTAGGGAAATCACAGAAAGAATGCCACATTCAATTGATCCCCACAATACATTGCCCAAAAAGATTAACAGAACTTCATCATCGACCAAATATTCATCTCAGACACAAGTTACAAAAGACTACTGAGCATGGGTTATAGTGATCATGAGGTACAGCTGCTGTGTATAGAAATACCAACAGGTAGTAGCAGTTGTAAAAAAAAGCAGTTGGAAAAAGAACTTTTTCTGAAGACACTATTAAAATTTTTAATTTCTTACTGGTTGAGGAAAATTGGAAAAGCATCTGCATTCAGAATAAGGTTGATAGCACATACATGTGTTTTCAGAATATCTTTCTTTACTATTTTAATATAGCATTTCCAAATAAGCTAAAACTGTAAAACCTAACAATACTAAGCAATGGACAGCTAAAGGAATAAAAATATACAGTGAGACAAAAAGACTTCTGCAGTACTGTTCTAAGAAATATAGAGTCATCCAAGAATTTTCAGATTATTGTAAAGCCTACAAAAGAACCTATGGTAGAGTAGTGTGGGAGGCAAAAATTATGTGGAATGACAATTTGATAAGAAACTCATCCAAAAAATGAGATCTAGGTGGAGAGCTGTAAAGACACAAACTTTTAGCTGAGTACCAAAAAAAAGAGAATGTGTCATTCACACTAGAGGGCTCAAAATTCACAAACCCAACTTCAGTCATGACAAAATTCAATGAATACTTCACTTCTCTGGCTGGAGACTTCATTCAAATAAACTGTAAAGAACCAGTCCCAAGTCTCTCCAGCAAATTGGTGATCTTGATTGCTTCTTTGAATGTTTATGAAACAAATCCTGATGAGATAATAAGTAAGATTAAATCGTTAAGCAATAAAATGTCAAGTGGCCCTGATGGAATGCCTGAATTCATATTAAAAGAATGCACTCACCACGTAGCAAAACTGCTGGCAAAAATTTTCAACCTCTCTGCAGAAATTGATCTCTTTCAAGATACTCTCAAAACAGCAAAAAGTTTCACCACTGCTAAAAAAAAAAGGTTCTTCTTAAAAATTCTAAAAAACTCTTATGACAGGCTTTTAAGTTTCATAAAAAATAGCCTCCTCTTATGGCACAACACCATGATTGTAGAAAGTCTGAATCCACACAGACATTGTTTTTTGAGTACTTAGACTATGCTTTAAAATCCAATTATGAACATAAATTAGTTGCAGGTATTTTTCCAGACCTGTCAACACCCTTTGACATCCTGGATCATAACATTCTGCTCGATAAATTTTAAAGACAAGAAGTAAGAGGTGTAATAATAATAATAATAATAATAATAATAATAATAGCTTTATTCAACATTGAATGGTATACTGCACATGTACAAAGAAACAGTAATGATTAAAGTTATTTGTACAATACACAAGACACATTCTTCTGAATACGTCATTAATTTACAACAAAATTACAATAAGATGTTTACTGATTTCTATTCACATAATTTCACAAAGCATTTGTTGTTCTTCATGTAAGTATGGTGCTCTTCTAATGAGTAGAAAGGCTGTTTTACTAAAAATTTCTTAAGTTGATGTTTCAGTTTAATTGTAGGAAGAGCCATGACTGCACTGGGCAGTGCATTAGCTAATTTTATACCTGCATACTGAGGCCCCCTTTCGTAAAGTGCTGTTCTGTGGCTGCCAATATAAAATCTTTCTTTATTTCTAGTATTGTACTGGTGGAAATCTGAATAAGTGTTTGGGTGCAGTCTTTTCACAAGCAATATGGCTTTTAGAATGTATGTGTTTATAACAGTTAACACCTCTGTTTTTGGAAACAAGTTGCGACAAGAATCCCTATATTTTGCTCCACAGATTATTCTCACACTCCTTTTTTGAAGAATGAGTAGCTTATCTAGATTAGCTTTGGTTGTTGCCCCCCAAATTTCAATACCGTAGTTCAAGTGAGAGGAGAAAAGAGCATGGTATGCAGTCTTTAGGACTACGGTGTCTCTACAGAACTTGCTAATAGTACTGATTGCAAATACATTTTTTGACAACTTAGTTGCTAGGGAGTCGATATGTGTGTCCCATTTCAGGTTGCTTTGGATTGTTATGCCAAGGAATTTTACACTAGACTCTTTCTTTACCAATTCATTGCCCATGTATAATTTAATTTCATTATTCAAACTACTTTTGTTAAACTCCATCAAACATGTTTTACTGGTGCTTACATTTAAGTGGGTTTCATTAAAAAACTGAACAATTTCTTTTGTCACATTATTGCACTCTGCCTCTAGTTCATTACATGATTCCTTTTTACGTACAATGGACGTGTCATCGGCATACAGAACAATTTTGGAATTTATAGTACAGTATTTAATATCATTTACATAGATCAAGAACAGAAGGGGCCCAACACCGAGCCATGGGGCACACCATATTTTATGCACGTGATCTCTGATTTGTAGACACCACTTTCCGTTTTAAGTAGTACAAACTGTTTTCTATTGCTCATATAACACTTTATTACGTCATAAGCAGCGTCTCTAATGC
Source organism: Schistocerca serialis cubense (assembly GCF_023864345.2). Lineage (NCBI taxonomy): Eukaryota > Metazoa > Arthropoda > Insecta > Orthoptera > Acrididae > Schistocerca > Schistocerca serialis. The sequence goes on along the minus strand of NC_064638.1, from coordinate 1,164,496,535 downwards.
TTAATCCATAGCTGGTTGTATTTGCACATAAAAAACTGGAGGTAGAAGGTTTTCTGGGGACTCTCAACTCACGGCATAAAGGCTTTTTAGAATGCATAAAAGTGCTATGAATAATTTGTGGCCTTAAAAAGATGGAGTCTATAAATCTCATTTTTTCTGAGCTTGATGTTTTGAAGGTCCTAAGTTTATACATTTATGGAACTGTCTTGTTCTCTAGAGGCTGCCTCTTGAAAACAAGTAACTAACTACATAACAAAATATATATCACTGTTGTACCAGAGGAACATCAAATATACATAAAAAATGTCATAGAACAACAGCCTGTCAGAGGAGCATAATTAACTATGGAGTAATACTACATAATAATATACCAGAAGAAATAAAATTGCAACATATCCAATATTTAAAATTAAACAACAGGTATTTCTATTAAAGCAATATTTCTGTTCTGTAAAAGAATTTCTGAATATGTAACAAAGAAGTTGCTTAAAAATTAAATTGTAAGAATAGGTACCTAATTTTATAATTTGTTTACTATATGTTGATACTATGTATTATTGCAAGTTTTCTTTAACCTGCTCAGCATCAGTTGTACAATTTGTGCTGTATAGAACTGGACAAATAAAAAGATCAGAATCAAAGTCAAAATTTAATGTGATTTTTCTGTGTGTGTTTATGCCTGTATTTGCTATCAGATAAATAGATTTCGTAATACATGTTTGATTTGAGTCTTATTTTCAAGTTCTTCCTACACGAATAGGAAATTACTAAAAAATACCCCCTTTACACTGAACAAAATGAGGCAAACTCTTTTTCAGCATTTGCAATAACTCACTGTCATTTGACATGTTTCTTGACAGGCCGAATATGTAATACTGTCACCTCTATTCAGTAGTAGAGTTAGAGAAATGTCAGATTTAGAAGACATGAACAAGACTTTATCTCTTTTCCAGTTTTGATTATTTCTGTGAGAATATAAATGAAATAGAAAATTTGTGAATTGATAACTAATCATCTTTTTGTCTAGGTGATGCAATTTGGCCGCATTGATGGAAATGCTTACACTCTAGATTTCCAGCATCCTTTCTCAGCACTGCAGGCATTTGCTGTAGCACTTGCTAATGTTACACAGAGGCTTAAATGAATGAGGGATCATATCAACATAATTCATCAGTGGATTATTATATGCAGAGGTAACTATGTGCAAGATATTTTTCACCTATATGAGTGGTATATGTATTGAGTCTGCTCTGTCTCATTTGTTTTTTATGTTAAATTGTGTGTGTTTCATTACTTTGCTTGTAAAAGCTTGCAAGGCACCAGAGTTGCATACTGAAACGGTTGATTAGGTTTCACACAATTCTTATACTAGATTTTTTTTGTCTTCTGAGAATTGCTTTCTAAATTTTATAGTAATATTGTAGCTATCCCCTTACACATATTCTACCTTTGTTTAGTTTCAATTCATGTAAAATATTGATTGGTTATTTATGCTGTAGATACTATTTTAGCAAAATTGATGTTTTGATAACTTCATCCATTGTGCATTTCTGTATATTCATGAGCGAATTAAATTGGAGATACCTGCTTTGTTGGGAAAAGAGCACTCCTGACACAATGGGGAAAAGAACACCCAATACATCACCTTGTTTGGACCATGGTCAGATCTGGTGCTGGCCACTGGGATGACAGTCGAGCTCGGATGGGCACATTTAATTGTGGGCAGATCATCTGTAGCAGAAATGTGGAACACCCCATCTCCAGTGGCATGTATGCACTTGGCTCTCCATGTGCCACTTCCTCAAGGACATTAGTGAATACCTAAATTCAGAGAAAAGTGCTGCTGCATCCAGAGTCAACTGCTGTGGGCAATACCATCTTGCAGAAAGGGGACTCTTATCAAATATAATGGGATGTTGCAGCAGATAATGTAGTAAATAAATTTACAATTCGAAGCTGTAATATATCAACTGGTGAGCAGCACTACTGTTCAGAATCACCTCCTTGCTTTAGGATACAGTAGCCACCACAACACAACTGAATCTCTGTTGATGGCAACTCAGAGGAACAGGGACTATCTTAGGACAGTGACACAACCATTGAATGCTCAAAGTGTGAAAAAAAAGGTTCACTAAACTGATTATCTGCTGTAATTGACAATATGACTGGAATACATTCTTTAGAATTTGAAAGTAGCAGGGGAAAATGCAGGAAGTGAAAAGGCTATTTACAACTTATACAGAAACTAGACTGCATATATAAGAGTCAAAGAACATGAAAGAGAAGAAGTGGGTGAGAAGGAGTGAGCCAGGACGCAGTCTATCTCCAATATTATTCAGTCTGTACATTGAGTGAGCAGTAAAGGATACCAAGGAGACATTTGGGAAGGGAATTAAAGTACAGGGAGAAGCAGTAAGAAAGGTTGAGGCTGTCAGTGACTTTCTGATTGTGGCAGAGATGACAAGACTTTGAAGATCAGTTGAATGGAATTGATAGTGTTTTGAAAAGAGATTAAAAGATGAACATCAAAAAAAGTAAAACAACAGCAGTGGAATTTAGTTGAATTAATTCAGGTGCTATTGAGGGGATTAGGAAATGAGACATGAGATAAGTTTTGCTATTGGGGGCAGTGAAATTACTGATAATGGTCAAAGTAGAGAGGACATGAGATGCAGAGAGCCAGGAGCAACGAACGTGTTCCTGAAAAGATTTAAGTGGTGGGAAGTCTTTTCTGGAGATATTTGATGAAAGTGAAATATGGACAATAAAACAAGAAGAGAACAGAAGCTTTTGAAATGTGGAGTTACAGAAGAATGCTAGACTGCTGAAGATTAGATGGCAGACTGAATAACTAATGATGAGATACTGAACAGAATTGGAGAGAGCAAAACTTTGACACAATTTGATCAAAAGGAGGAGAAGGTTGATATGATGTGACATATCCTGAGGCATTATGGAATTGTCAATTTGAAAATTAAACAGTGGAAAGTCCAGATTAGAATATCAACTATATTATGTAAAGGACAGACAGCTTACTCACCATGAAGATGACACATTGAGTTGGAGACAGGCACAATGGCCAAAAACTCAGTATGTAGCAGTCTTTTTGTTTTGCCTGTCTACAACTCAGTGTATCATCTTTATGGTGAGTAGCAATGTATCCTTTTCATAATATTGTCAGTTTGGTAATGGAAGGAAGTGTATTGGGGGGGGGGGGGGGAGTCTAGATCAAAATACTTAAAGTAAGAGCAAATAGATGTAAATTGCAGTACTGCAGTATTTGTGAAGAAATGAAGTGACTTACACAAAGTAGGCAAGCATGGAGAGCTCCATCAAATATGTCTTCAGACTGAAGACCACAAAAACAATGTACTATTATGCTGGTGTAGATCACAGTTTAAGTTTGAATTGTTTATTCATCCATCTTTAAATATTTGTATGCAATTTGTGTCATTATGAGTTATGTATTTTGGCTGTCATGTTAGGAAACATAATTTACATACACTATGGTAACACACATAATAAGAGAATCTACATAATAAAATGACATAAAGATTTCTCCACGTGGTTAATAGTTAAATATGGAACTAAACATTGTTACGTTACTTACTAACTTACACATGACAAAGGAGTAGAGGTCATCCACAAAAAATTTCCCAGTGTTATTAATAGTAAAATATGAGCTGAAAGTTAATTACTTTCTTGCATATTCATTATGTACAAAAGACAAGAAATCAGAGGGGACAAAAAAGCATAGAAAGAAGGTACAAGCAGACAGTATTACAAGTTATTTAGTAAATTCAGGTCAACTTTTGAACAGTTTTCAATTTCTTAAAAGTGTAAAAATCTCTCTCATACAGTTATGTTTTGGGCCTTATTTATAAAGACATTAAGAGAGGTAGCATGTGGTTGCACAGGTAATGCATTGAAAATCTTTATTCCTACATATTCGTAACTGCCTGTTTCTGTAAGTCAAGTTGTAGGTATGTCTATCTTTAATGTTTGACTAGTATTATGATGATGAGTGAACTGCCAAAGGTTGTAACTGTTGAAGTTTTCCTTTATGTACATCTACATCTGTGTGATTACTGTGCTATTCACAAAAAATTGCCTGGCAGAGGGTTCAGTGAACCACCTTCAAGCTGTTTCTCTACCGTTCCATGCTCGAATGGTGTGTGGCAAAAACAAGCATTTAAATTTTTCTGTACAAGCCCTGATTTCTCTTCTTTTATTGCGATGATCATTTCTCCCTATGTAGGTGGGTGCCAACATAATGTTTTCACAATTCGAGGAGAAAACTGGTGATTGAAATTTCATGAGGAGATACCGTCGCAGTGAAAAATGCCTTTGTTTAAATGATTGCCACTTCAATTCACGTATCATGTCTGTGACACTATCTCTCCTATTTCAAGATAGAAGAAAATGAGCCACACTTCTTTGAACTTTTTCGATGTCATTTGTCAGTCTCAGCTGATGTGGTCCCACACAACACAGCAGTACTCTAGAATAGGATGGACAAGTGTGGTGTAAGCAGTCTCTTTAGTAGACCTGTTGCACCTTCTAAGTGTTCTGCCAATGAATCGCAGTCTTTAGTTTTCTCTACCCACAACATTATCTATTTGATTGTTCCAATTTAGGTTATTTGTAATGGAAATCCCTAAATATTTAGTTGAATTTACAGCCTTCAGATTTGTGTGTTTTACCGCATAATCGAAATTTAGCTGATTTCTTTTAGTACTCATGTGAATAACTTCACACTTTTCCTTATTAAGGGTCAATTGCCACTTTTTGTACCATACAGATATCTTATCTAAATCATTTTTCAAGTTGTTTTGATCATCCAATGACTTTACAAGACAGTAAATGACAGCATCATCTGCAAACAATCTAAGACGGCTACTCAGATTGTCTCCTATGTCGTTAATATAGATCAGAAACAATAGAGGGCCTATAACACTTCCTTGGGGAATGCCAGATATTACTTCTGTTTTACTTGATGGCTTTCCATCTGTTACTATGAACTGTGACCTTTCTGACAGGAAATCATGAATCCAGCTGCACAACTGAGCCGATACTCCGTAGGCACGCAGTTTGGTTAGAAGACGGTTGTGAGGAACGGTGTCGAGAGCCTTCTGGAAATCTAAAAATATGGAATCAATTTGACATCCCCTGTCGATAGCACGTATTACTTCATGAGTATAAAGAGCTAGTTGTGTTTCACAAGAAGGATATTTTCTGAAACCGTACTGACTATGTGTCAATAAATCGTTTTCTTTGAGGTACTTCATAATGTTCGAATACACTATATGTTCCTAAACCCTACTGCAAATCGACGTTAGTGATATAAGCCTGTAATTCAGCGGATTACTTTTACTTCCCTTTTTGGGTATTGGTGTGACTTGAGCAATATTCCAGTCTTTAGGTACGGAACTTTCTGTGAGCGAGCAGCTGTATATAATTGCTAAATATGGAACTATTGTATCAGCATACGCTGAAAAGAACCTGACTGGTATCCAGTCTTGTCCAGAGGCCTTGCCTTTATTAAGTGATTTAAGTTGCTTTACTACAACGAGGATATCTACCTCTATGTTTCTCATCTTGGCAGTTGTTCTTGATTGGAATTCAGGAATATTTACTTTGTCTCACTCCGCTTTAGTGGCACTGTCATCAGTGACCTCACCATTATTATCACGCAGTGAAAGTATTGATTGCATCATGCCATAGGTGTGCTCTATGTATGACCATAATCTCTTTGGGTCTTCTGCCAGATTCTGAGACAGTGTTGCATTGTGGAAATTATTAAAAGCAGCTCGCATTGAAGTATGCGCTATATTTTGAACTGCTGCAAAACTTTGCCAATCTTGGGGATTATGCATTATTTTAAGTTCAGCATGCTATTTTCGTTGCTTCTGCAACAGTGATCTGACCCGTTTTGTGTACCATGGGGGATTAGTACCATCACTTATTAATTTATGTGTCATATATCTCTCAATTGCCATGGACACTATCTCTTTGAAATTATTTCACATCTTTTCTACACTTACAGGATCAGATCGGAAGGTGTGGAGACTGTCTCTTAAAAAGGTGTGAAGAGCATTTTTATCAGATTTTTTTTAAATAGAAGTACTATGCGTTTCTTTTTGATGGTTGTAAGTGTTACGGTATTCAGCCTAGCAGCAACTATCTTGTGGTCGCTAATCCCTGTATTCATCATGATACTCCCTAAAGAGTCAAGTATGCTCTCGCAACCATTTACACTTCGAGTGGGCTCATGAACTAATTGTTCAAGAGGGTGGTTTGAAAAGTTCTGGGAATGGAATAGAAAAAAAGTACTTACATCACTGAAACCTTTTTTACTTTTCAATGTAGTCTCCTTGTAGATTAATGCACTTGGTCCAACAATTTTCCAGTGCCTTGATCCCATCTTGAAAATGAGTTTCCTCCAGGCCTGCAAAATAGTTGTCAACTCCGGGTATCAATTCTTTGTTTGAAGTGAATCTTCATTCACCAAAAAAAATTTTCAGTTTTGTGAAGAGATATAATTCTGTGACAGAGCCATGTCAGGTGAGTAAGGTGGGTGTGGCAACAGTTCATACCTTAGTTCATGTAATTTTGCCATGGCAACAGCACATGTGTGCGGGTGCACATGATGGAAAATCACTTTCTTCCTTCAGGCCTTTTTTCGTGTATCTGTTGCTGAAATTTGTCCAGGAGGTTATCATAGTATTTTCCAATAATTTTTTGCCCAGTGGGGAGATAATCTGCAAACAGAATCCCCTTCAGTCCCAGAATACTGGTGCCATGACCTTTCCTGCAGAAGGAATTGTCTTTGCTTTCTTTGTGGTGGAGAATCAGCATGTTTCCACTCCTTTGACTGTTGTTTTGTCTTTGGGGTAGTAGTGCACCCAAGTTTAATCTGTGGTCACAAAACGGCAAAAAAAATCTTGTTAGTTTCTCCTAAAACAGGCCAAACATTGTTCCTACACGTACAGTCGTGCTCAAAAGTATCCGAACGACCTGAACTGCATTTTGCCTGATTTGCAAGCAAACGGCATAACATAGCTGTCTAGCAGGTACTATAATCACTCCTTGGTAGAGTCGTTTGACTATTGAAAATGGTTCCAACAAGTCAACACTAGAAAACACTGCTCTGTATCGCAGTAACTCAAGATGTAAAGTAATACCACGATGCTACAAATATCAGGGAACACTTTATCACAGGTAAGACTATCCTTAAGGCTTGTAAGCTCACATTTATTACAATAAATGGCGTACCTCAAATGTTACCACTCTCATTATTACGTCAGATAGGTAATGCAAGTAGTAAGTTCATCGTATTCCTGATTTCCTCTTCAAAGTAACATACAGTACTTATTATTTAACACAAAATGACATTAAAAATTTAAGTTATCCATGAGCAGCTAGTTGAAAATATGTATGAACTTCAACTGTCACGACGAACTGTCTCGTTCTGCATGTGGATTAAAACCCAGGTCAGGCAGACTAAGCAAAGATTTCGTGACTGACGCAAACTAACAGTCATTCCTGGTTAGGCATACAGAGAGTGATATACCTCGATTTTAGACAGTATCAGTTAGCAAATATCAACTTTAAATTACATTACGCAAACATTTTTAAGGGACGTGAATTCCTACCCAGCATCTATTGTCCCTGTTAATGAACTACGAGAGATGTTAAATATTGCTTCTTCACAAGTAACTTACTTGAAGGGCTGTGAGGCAAAGCTTTGTGTTGGAGAGAGATTCGAACCCAGAACCTAATCGGATTGATATCGAAGCACAACCAACTTTGATATATCGGATTTTCTCGGCAGTAGCTAGATGTTTTAACTGAAATGACAAGACAAAACATTAATTTTTTCCTTCCAAGGAGTCCAACCCGGCACCTATCGCTGTTATATTCAAGAGAAAACGAATGTTAAATATGGGTTTGTTGCACCAGCAGCGACATGTGAGCATGTTTGAACTAGAAATAATATGACAGAGTTCAGTGCTCACTGGGAAAAGAGCCCCACACATATCGTTGTTGACTACACACTAAGCGACGTCAGCTACTGAATTTTTCTCTACCAGCAGCTTGAAATAACATCTTGAACTTACAGTGATCTCGCAAATAGTTCTGTGTCCCACTGGGAGTCAAAAATGTCAGATATCGATAGTTTGACAACGAATGAAAAAACATTAAAAATCAAAATTATTATCCACCAGCAAATAGGTGTTCTCATGCTAGAGCTTGATAATACATAATGAAATCTTTAATGCCGGGCCAGGATTCGAACCCATTCAGGCGTAATATATGGAGATGTTGAGAAATCTGCAATTTTGGACAAAAAAAAAAATTGTAGCCGAGCTGTATTGTCACGAAGGGATCAAATTCCGCATTAAGGGCGGTCTGAGTTGCATTCTCAGTTCAGAACCAATTTTATCGACATACAGAAGCTCAGATAATAGATGGAATAAGTGTCGTGTGACCCTACATTGCGTTTGTTTCATCACTAGAAAAAAATAACTAGTATAAGAAAGGTTACTGGTGATAGAGTTTCTACATGTCGCCACTCCAGACTTTATTGTGGTTCAACCTGATGTCTACTTGGCAGAGAAGGAATATCATCTTTAATGTGAATATTATATCTTCTTCACTTGGTGTAGCCAGAGGAGAATGGAATCTTTCTCTCCCTATCTAAAATTATTGACAGGAGTGGGAAACGAACACAGACCATAGGTATAAGAACCTACCATCAGTCCAAACAGACCACCAAATCCTATTTTCCGTGACTCATTTTTCTATCGTAACACCGTTGCGCCACACTGGATGAGAATTCTGACACAGAGGCTCCCTGTAGTAAATTGCAACATGTTCAGTAAATTCATTTACTTGGTTGACCGAATCACTATGAACTAGCTGCTTCGGCTACCCAGTGCATACATTCGACTCTATTTTGTAATCACCGAAATAAAATCACGTCACTGCCACATACACAGAACTGCCAACAGTGTAGGATGCAGAAATTTAAATATGAAGTGTTCCTTTCCACTTGAGCTATTCTATCTGTTTGTAAAAAATGTTGTGCAGCGCAAAAGAAAAGCTGTAACTGTTTCTCTCAGAAGTCTAGACCCGGTCATATGCATTATCTCGCAGCGCTGTGGTATGCAGAAGTTCTGGAGGACTTCTTGTTCAGCTCTGGAGCTATTGCAGCCATGTGTCAGCTAGTAGCGTAATGGCAAGTGTCGTGCACCATGGATGAGATGTCGCGAGTTCGAATACATTTAGTGCTAAATTTTTTTAAAACTCGATTCTGCTGTCTGCTGAAGTTACCAATCTAATGGAACTTCGAACATAATTCACTTCACTTCTCAACCCAAAATAGTCGCATGTGGAAAAAGGGCTAACTTATGTGACATTTTGTTCTATTCAGGTTCAATAAGACAGCTAGGCAGCAGATGCATCTCGAAGCTTTTGTGTGGGGAGAGCGCATCGTGCCCAAATACGTCAGAAAAGTATTTTCTACATTAGCTGTCGTGTGGTAGTGGCATTTTATTCTTCTTCAAACATTGTTTGACAGCTTTAACTCAGAACAAGTTTTCTACATGCATGTAATCAATAAACTGCATGTGCATCATCAGACTGTTAAACATAACATCAGTGGATTTTCTTGAACTAAGAAATTTGCTCAATTTGTGAAAATTCAAAATGGCTTTACTTCGAGCCTATGATGTCTAGAAGAGTCTTTACATCCTGCTGACATGAGAATAGCATGATCTCCACGTCAAGAGCTTGCTTCTACTTAACTATTTAATAGACTTGCATTTTTTCCACCATGACTGATTTTGTAAACTAAGCACATCATCCATTTCAGCACACTCTTGAGGCTGGGAAATGTGGCCACAATGGTCTGGTGGAACGAATTATCACAGGTGCACTGCGTGGGTTCAGGAATTTACTTTTAAGAGGCAGAAGCAGATTTATTTTACCTCTGGTAACCTCAAGAGAAAGACGTTATAATCCATAATCAGCATTAAATGTCACGTTCCTTCATTACCAACTGGGCAGAGCCGGTTTACGTTGGGAAATGACATAGCGGAAGTCATGGCAAACAGAAATACAGTCGCCAGTAAACTTACTTACATTAGAAAATTTTATTTTATTTGATGAACCGATAGCCATTTAAAGGAATAGGTCTCTTATTTTACTTGTACTTGATTGAACTAGAGACGTTGAAATATTTGGTGCTGGACTGTGATTCGAATTCGTATCTCCTCTTTCGAGGATCTGAATCTCTCAGAACAGTATAGTTCAATCATTTCGTTCCTTTTCCCAAGACTGCAATCTTCTCTAGGTCTCCTCCAAAGGATCCAGTACAAAAATATTCATAATTTCATTTCAAGCCCTATCAAGTGCACACCTACCTGCTAGTGAAAATTAATGTGCATTTTTAATGTCTGTTCATGTGTTGCCAACAATCGCAATAGGTGTCGTTATTTCTGGTCAAACATGCACACATCTTACTGTTGGTGAGTAAGCAACTGATACTTAAGCTATATTCGTGGATGCACGGTGGGTGTGCAGTTCGATTGTCGCTTAGGCACAAAAGTTTGTATCCTTATTTTAGATTCAAACACCTAGCAGCTCGTAAGAAAAACCGATACTAACATTTGATTTTTCTTAGTTAACAATCCGATTACGTGTTGGGTTCGTATCTCCGTCACAGAACTTCACATCATGCACTTCATCTTTAAATGCATGCACACTTTGTTACTTCAGAATGGAGGTATATCAGACGTCTTTCATGGTTAGCTAACAGGGACGAAAGGGGCTTGATAGGAGTCCTGGTTTATTACAAAAATTGTCGTCTTTTATTTTCAAGTTTAGATTTAGTTACTGGTATTGGCAAAAATTTCGGTAATTCATGACTCTTCATGGCTAGTCATCAATATGATGTTATTAGATTAGATTAGATTAATTCTTGTTCCGTAGATCATGAATACGACATTTCGAAATGATGTTGAACGTGTCATTTTAAATGAAAACTTTCTTTACATACCATGATTCAATTTCTTTGCAACAATGTTTTACACATTCTCTCTCTCTCATTCTTTTTTATTTCTCTCTCTCTCTCTCTGTCACCCACCCACCCACCCACACACACACACACACACACACACACACACACACACACACACACACACACACACACACACACACACACATTCTTTTTTTATTTTTATTTGTTTGTTGTGCTCGACTATCGGCGAGGCACGAAAACGCCTGTGAATGAGTTTCTTAGTTTTGAGTACATTTACGAAAGAAATATAAAAACAACTATGAGAGTTACATAGCAGCTGCGACTTGGAGACACCGGCTATGGTCACTTCCCAGCCCGCTGTAGGATCACATCGGTTCGTCTTCTTCCTGCTGATACTGTAACTGAGATTTGGCAACAAGGCAACGTACGTTTGGCAAGTTACTTCCTTGTGTGCACGGAATTAAGCCTCAAAGTTCACTTGATTTTACCTGTCATTTCCATTGAGTAATCTCAGTTATTATCGCTTGAGGTGTAACAAAAGATTGTAAACTTACGGCTTTCAGCCCTGGAAAGTTGTTGCAGGTGGAAATCGCAACTAATCTCGTCCTTTAAACAGCGGTTTATGAGTTCTAGCCACTATTGGCCTCGTAAGAGGAAGCTAAGACACATACCTCTTCGCCAGCTCTGTGGTAATGTGCTGACCTGTGAAAAAAGCGTCTGTTATGGTTCGCAGTTCCAGTCTCACTGACTTCAACGTTTCTACCCCTTCTGTGAAAGAGCTGCAAGCAGCCAGATCAAACATCAATAAGGAAATCGTAAGAAAATGCTTTTGGCTCACAGTGTAATGGTGAAAAACTTACAATGTTGCACAAGAGGTAACGCCTCTTTCCGCTGCTGCAAGCAAATTTTGGGTTTCTAGAAATACATAACTATATTTATGAAATGCCACATTTGCATACCTCTTGAGTATGACACAGCATACCAATTAAACACACACCCAATCAAAATCTAAGTGAGTAGTATTTTAGTATAATAGAAGGAAACATTCCACGTGGGAAAAATTATATATAAAAACAAAAATGAGGTGACTTACCGAACGAAAGCGCTGGCAGGTCGATAGACACACAAACAAACACAAACATACACACAAAATTCAAGCTTTCGCAACAAACTGTTGCCTCATCAGGAAAGAGGGAAGGGGAGGGGAAGACGAAAGGAAGTGGGTTTTAAGGGAGAGGGTAAGGAGTCATTCCAATCCCGGGAGCGGAAAGACTTACCTTAGGGGGAAAAAAGGACAGGTATACACTCGCACACACGCACATATCCATCCACACATACAGACACAAGCAGACATATTTAAAGACCACACATACAGACACAAGCAGACATATTTAAATATGTCTGCTTGTGTCTGTATGTGTGGATGGATATGTGCGTGTGTGCGAGTGTATACCTGTCCTTTTTTCCCCCTAAGGTAAGTCTTTCCGCTCCCGGGATTGGAATGACTCCTTACCCTCTCCCTTAAAACCCACTTCCTTTCGTCTTCCCCTCCCCTTCCCTCTTTCCTGATGAGGCAACAGTTTGTTGCGAAAGCTTGAATTTTGTGTGTATGTTTGTGTTTGTTTGTGTGTCTATCGACCTGCCAGCGCTTTCGTTCGGTAAGTCACCTCATCTTTGTTTTTATATATAATGAGTAGTTTTATTAAAACAGACTTTCGTTGTAAGGTTATCGTGGGTAGTTTTATTTCATTTCTTATAATACAGTGCACAATTTTCGTAAGGTTTCCTTTAGTGTTGTTGAAACAATAGTAAACATGAGAGCAAAATTAATCATCAACGATATATGCGAATTCTCTGATGTTATCTATAAAAGTCTGACGATGCACGTGCAGTTTATTGATTACATGCATGTAGAAAACTTGTTCTGAGTTAAAGCTGTCAAACAATGTTTGAAGAAGAATAAAATGCCACTACCACACGACAGCTAATGTAGAAAATACTTTTCTGACGTATTTGGGCACGATGCGCTCTCCCCACACAAAAGCTTCGAGATGCATCTGCTGCCTAGCTGTCTTATTGAACCTGAATAGAACAAAATGTCACATAAGTTAGCCCTTTTTCCACATGCGACTATTTTGGGTTGAGAAGTGAAGTGAATTATGTTCGAAGTTCCATTAGATTGGTAACTTCAGCAGACAGCAGAATTGAGTTTTAAAAAAATTTAGCAGTAAATGTATTCGAACTCGCGACATCTCATCCATGGTGCACGACACTTGCCATTATGCTACTAGCTGACACATGGCTGCAATAGGTCCAGAGCTGAACAAGAAGTCCTCCAGAACTTCTGTATACCACAGCGCTGCGAGATAATGCAAATGGCCGGGTATAGACTTCTGAGAGAAACAGTTACAGCTTTTCTTTTGCACTGCATGACGTTTTTTACAAACAGATAGAATAGCTCAAGTGGAAAGGAACACTACATATTTAAATTTCTGCATCCTACACTGTTGGCAGTTCTGTGTAGGTGGCAGTGACGTGTTTTTATTTCGGTGATTACAAAATAGAGTCGAATGTATGCACTGGGTAGCTGAAGCAGCTAGTTCATAGTGATTCGGTCAACCAAGTAAATGAATTTACTGAACATGTTGCAATTTACTACAGGGAGCCTGTGTGTCAGAATTTTCATCCAGTGTGGCGCAACGGTGTTACGATAGAAAAATGAGTCACGGAAAATAGGATTTGGTGGTCTGTTTGGACTGATGGTAGGTTCTTATACCTATGGTCTGTGTTCGTTTCCCACTCCTGTCAATAATTTTAGATAGGGAGAGAAAGATTCCATTATCCTCTGGCTACACCAAGTGAAGAAGATATAATATTCACATTAAAGATTCACATTAAAGATGATATTCCTTCTCTGCCAAGTAGACATCAGGTTGAACCACAATAAAGTCTGGAGTGGCGACATGTAGAAACTCTATCACCAGTAACCTTTCTTATGCTAGTTATTTTTTTCTAGTGATGAAACAAATGCTATGTAGGGTCACAGGACACTTATTCCATCTTTTATCTGAGCTTCTGTATGTCGATAAAATTGGTTCTGAACTGAGAATGCAACTCAGACCACCCTTAACGCGGAATTTGATCCCTTCGTGACAATACAGCTCGGCTACAATTTTTTTTTTTGGTCCAAAATTGCAGATTTCTCAACATCTCCATATATTACGCGTGAATGGTTTCGAATCCTGGCCCGGTACTAAAGATTTCATTATGTATTATCAAGCTCTAGCATGAGAACACCTATTTGCTGGTGGATAATAATTTTGATTTTTAATGTTTTTTCATTCGTTGTCAAACTAACGATATCTGACGTTTTTGACTCCCAGTGGGACACAGAACTATTTGCGAGATCACGGTAAGTTCAAGATGTTATTCCGAGCTGCTGGTAGAGAAAAATTCGGTAGCTGACATCTCTTAGTGTGTAGTCAACAACGATATGTGTGGGGCTCTATTCCCAGTGAGCACTGAACTCTGTCATATTATTTCTAGTTCAAACATGCTCACATGTCGCTGCTGGTGCAACAAACCCATATTTAACATTCGTTTTCTCTAGAATATAACAGCGATAGGTGCCGGGTTGGACTCCTCGGAAGGAAAAAATTAATGTTTCGTCTTGTCATTTCAGTTAAAACATCTAGCTACTGCCGAGAAAATCCGATATATCACAGTTGGTTGTGCTTCGATATCAATCCGATTAGGTTCTGGGTTCGAATCTCTCTCCAACACAAAGCTTTGCCTCACAGCCCTTCAAGTAAGTTACTTGTGAAGAAGCAATATTTAACATCTCTCGTAGTTCATTAACAGGGACAATAGATGCTGGGTAGGAATTCACGTCCCTTAAAAATGTTTGCGTAATGTAATTTAAAGTTGATATTTGCTAACTGATACTGTCTAAAATCGAGGTATATCACTCTCTGTATGCCTAACCAGGAATGACTGTTAGTTTGCGTCAGTCACGAAATCTTTGCTTAGTCTGCCTGACCTGGGTTTTAATCCATATGCAGAACGAGACAGTTCGTCGTGACAGTTGAAGTTCATACATATTTTCAACTAGCTGCTCATGGATAACTTAAATTTTTAATGACATTTTGTGTTAAATAATAAGTACTGTATGTTACTTTGAAGAGGAAATCAGGAATACGACGAACTTACTACTTGCATTACCTATCTGACGTAATAATGAGAGTGGTAACATTTGAGGTATGCCATTTATTGTAATAAATGTGAGCTTACAAGCCTTAAGGACAGTCTTATCTGTGATAAAGTGTTCCCTGATATTTGTAGCATCGTGGTATTACTTTACATCTTGAGTTACTGTGATACAGAGCAGTGTTTTCTAGTGTTGATTTGTTGGAACCATTTTCAATAGTCAAACGACTGTACCAAGGAGCGATTATAGTACCTGCTAGACAGCTATGTTATGCCGGTTGCATGCGAATCAGGTAAAATGCAATTCAGGTTGTTCGTATACTTTTGAGTATGACTGCACATACTCATGCATTTTTGATCCAGCATCAATAGTTGTGGCACCCATCTTGCAGATAATTTTTTCATTTCTAATTCTTCAGTTAAAATGTGATATACCCTTTCAGATGACATCTGGAAAGCAGGAGCAATTTCACGCACTTTCAATCGGCCATCCTCCATGACCATTTTGTGCACTTTTGCAATGATTTCTTGATAGTGGTACATCTTGGCCAACCACTATGCAGATCATCACTTAAGCCCTCCCAACCAAATTTAAATTCATTTGTCCACTTGGCAACAGTGTATTTCTGAAATTGGTATGAATGCCCTTTGTTTTCATACCTTTCTCTACGAAGTTCTTAATCACTGCTCGAATCTTGACTTTTTTCCATCTTCGCAAATCACTATGCGGGAACAACAACAACAGAGCCATGTCACTGCCACAGCTCTCTTCCAAGAGCACTGATGTGGCATGTGTTTACAGGCAACAGTCCAATGAATATCTCATGGTCAACTCATTGCGCTAGCACTGACTTCTCGTGGTGATTCTGAGAACTTTTCAGACCACCCTAGTACAAAAGGCAGTTGTTTACAAGAGATTGGACTGACATTTTTCTGTAATTCTGTGAAATAAGGCTTACATGCTATGTTACTTTTGGTATTCCAGAGATGCTCCTGATAGCTTTCTCATGACAAGTAAAAATTTTCTAGCCCCAGCAGAATTACCCTTGAGCAGACTGCCTCAATTTATATGGCAATGAAAGAAGGCATAATAGAAGTTAATCGGCAGTTTTTCAGAAACAATTGTGCATAATTTTACTCCACTATGTACACAGCTCGTGAAAGCTTTCAAGATGTGTAGTCTATGTGACCCTCCCAAGTTAATTTTGTGCCCAGATATATGCCAAGGAGTTTTGTAGAAGCTGACTCGACATGAACATTGGACAAGCGAAAAGAAATATTTCCAGTCTTTTCATGATTAATAACTAACTCATTGGTTTCAAGCCACGTATTGGGTAACTTGGGGTAATCTTTACTTTGATTTGTCAGTTTATTTATGTATGTTACAGACTTGATGAAGGTAGTATCATCTGCATAAAGCACAAATTTGCATGACATATTTCTGGACAGGTCATTTATAAATATTATAAACAATAGTCACTCAAGCACTGATCGTTGGGGAACACCTCCAGTAACATTCAGAAACTGTGATTTTTTATCATTGTAGCTTACAATTTGTTTCTTGTTATTGAGATAGGTTTTGATTTTCCAGATTAGTACCTTCAGCTTCTCTGTGAAGCTGTTCTTACTTTTATGTAGTACTGTTAAGAGGTCATGTGCATGTCATGCCTGAGTGTTGTTTAATTGATCAAGTCCGTTCAGTTGGTGAATACCAAGATGCCTCCTATGTACACCCATGCAGAATAAGCAGACATGTTTGTATACAGGTACTGTGACTGTCTACCATGGACAGTTCCCTGACAGATGAACTCCCTGTGCCAGGGTACTTCCCAGGATTTTTGAAACTTTACATGAATCTGGAATACTACCCAGTGTACAAGTAACATCAGAACATGAGTCTGCCCAGTCAGTTGAGGAAAGAGAAGACATTATTGCAATGCTACATGGAGTCCCATCACCAGTACATGGTGCGTTAGCAGTCAGCTTGGTATTCCACAAATGCGAGTGTGACACACATTACATTCTGAGGGCTTGTACCCATTCCATATGCAGCCCATGCAGCATCTGCATCCAGGTGACTCTGTAAGCAGACAACAATTTTTGAAGGTAGGAGACGATGGATTGGCAGAATTGAAGTGGTGAGCATGGGTTGTGAGTTGTGCTTGGGTAGCTCAGTCGGTAGAGCTCTTGTCCACGAATGGTAAAGGTCCCAAGTTTGAGTCTCAGTCCAGCACACAGTTTTAATCTGCCAGTGAGTTTCAACAATTTTGTGAATGGTTGGCTGCACACTGAGACATCATGCTTTATTTACAGATGAAGCTACATTTACATGCAGTGGTATCATGAACACCCACAATTCTTGTACATGGGCAATGGAGAATCCACATGACACTAGGGGAACAAGATTCCAGGTGAGGTTCTCACCAAATGTCTGCTGTGTTATGATTGATGACCTGGTGATAGGACCTGTGTTCCTACCAAATCATGACATCAGAGTAATGATGAAAAGGGTACCTGCAACATGATGTATCACCGATTCACTGTACTAGACAACTATCCCATTAGCTAAATAACATACTTCCTGAATTGTGGTTGGCTGTGGTGGACTCATTAACTGGTCTGCCATATCACTCGACCTAACCCCATTAGACATCTTTTTGTGGGGCTGGTTAAAGGAGGGTGTGCGCGCTAAAAAGTTGATTACCCTTCAAGAACTTGCTGTTCGCATCACTAATGCTGTTGCCCACATCAAAGCCTGTTAAGATGATGTTCGATGCGCAACACAACACACCCTCCAACACTTTGACAAGTGCATTAAGCTGTGTGGGGGATTTTTTGAACACCTCTTGTAGAATGGATCAGTCACCTGTCCCACCATTGTGCTGTGCATCACAGCATTTCAGTAAGTAATAATCACAGTTGTCTTCATAACCACTCATAGGCGTGTGTAGTCTTCAACTTACTCCAGTTCCTTAATGATCGAAAATTGGACACACATTCTTATGACTTTTTCAGTTTATTTTCACATGTAGAAGATCTCACAAATTACCAGTATGTAACATTCCTCCTGAATCACCCTGTATATAAGTTGAGGAACCCCCATAAAACTGACTGGGTCTGCAGTAACTTGTAATTTAATTAAAACGTGGTGGTAAATACAATTTTATCTCTTCCTCTCTTAACCAGTACTCATTAATACATAATATTATCCTTTTGTTCCCATTCAGTATAATTCCCAGCTCGTCAGCTTTGTATTTCAGAGATCTAATATTTATATGCTCAAATAAAATTGATTTTTTATTGCAAGAAGGAACATGGGTGCTGTCCTGGGGCAAACTGAAAGCACACACAGTGATTGCCTTGCACTGGTCATTATGTTTGTTGCAATGAAGGGGTTACATTTTGGTAGCGATTGGATTTTCTTGAGGCAGGCCATGAAAATCCGTCATTTCTCCATGGCATTTTTTCGGCCCTGTTTCAGACTTGGATGGGAGACTTTCTCATTTCATTCCCTGCATAATTTATCTGCTATAAGTGATTTAATACACTTGATAACACTTCACTATGGAAGGGAGAAGATGATTCAGTACTTACTGGTGTTGCTTTCTTCTTACCTGCTAATGGAAGTAACATTTTCCCTGCTTGTTTCTCATGGTTCTAGTTTATTCCATATGCTGTATGATTCATGTGGGCAGACTGACTGGAAGCACTTGACAACACTGTGGAATAGGATTGAGGTGATGATTCATTCTGCCAATGATGCTGATGTTTTTCACTATAGTGCTGATGCACTGATGTTTTTTCACCTATTGATATTCCTGTTGCTTCAGCTGCAGTTTGCCACTTTTACATCTGATGACATGGAGAGTGATATATTTTATGGTACTTGCGGTTACCAGTGAACTTCTGAGGATACTCAGTAGATTAACGTGTAGAGCTTACTTTTTCCTTTACGAGAGAAGGAAAGTTGCTACTCACCATATAGCGGAGATGCTGAGCTGTGATAGGCACAATAAAAAGATTCACACAATCATAGCTTTCGGCCATTAAGGCCTTTGTCAGCAGTAGACACACACACACACACACACACACACACACACACACACACACACACACACACACACGCACTCATGCAAGCACAACTTGCATACATATCTACAGTCTCAGAGAGCTGAAACTACACTGCGAGCAGCAGCACCAGTGCATGATGAGAGTGGCGACTGGGTGGGGTAAGGAGGAGTATGTATGTGTGTCTACTGCTGACAAAGGCCTTAATATCCGAAAGCTATGATTGTGTAAATCTTTTTATTGTGCCTATCGCGGCTCAGCATCTCCACTATATGGTGAGTAGCAACTTTCCTTCTCTCGTATTGTTACATTCCATCCTGGATTTTCCATGCTTGATTACTTTTTGCCTTTGTTTTACATGTAAAATCCACATCTAGTAAAATCATTCCATTCTGGAAAACTTTTTACATGGTGTACTCAAACATGATTACTGTAAGAGACCTCCTGCATCAAGTAGCTATTCATTTAGAATATTTTGTGATTTTCACTTGGGATGTCATACCTCTGTGGTCTTGTGGACAAAATTAATTTTGTGTCATCATTTTTGCTATGGTTTCATTTAGTGAACTCTTAAAGCTATTTTTTTTACCATTAATATCATTTGTTTTGGCTAAGATAACAACCTGATCATTTTTCCTCAGTTGCATGTTTTGCTTTGTGTGTTGTGTGTGACATATTTGAAAAAGACATTCAGCTTTATAAACAATGTACACTTATAGCTGAATGCTGAAATTTTGTTCAGTATTTTCACTCCGTTTCTGACACGATTGTCAGACAATAATACTACCTGCAATTTATTCGCAGGATTGTTTATATCGAATACTGATTCTCTATTTGTCTCTATCCTTTACCAGTTTGCACTGTCTATTACCACGTTCAGTAATTGCAGCATGGGAATGTTCTAAATTGTTAGTGTTACCCGAAGTTATTGGTAGTGCAAATTATTTTCTCCGATTCATTCTGTTCTAGATATAAATTTCTTTCATTGCACTACTGTCCATTTGCCATTTTCAGTGTC
Source organism: Schistocerca serialis cubense (assembly GCF_023864345.2). Taxonomy (NCBI): domain Eukaryota; kingdom Metazoa; phylum Arthropoda; class Insecta; order Orthoptera; family Acrididae; genus Schistocerca; species Schistocerca serialis. The sequence goes on along the minus strand of NC_064638.1, from coordinate 1,164,476,199 downwards.
CATCTCATGCTACTTGACAAAATTTTTAGATATATCATGTTCATATTTTCCTCTCTGGTGGAGAAACTTACCATATTTATTTTTTAAACCTAATATCTCATCAACTTACTCTGTCATAATTTTAGTCTTATTATCTGTGTTGTGAAATTTAATGTCTTAATCTTCATCTCCACACGTAGATCAGAGTCAGTTTTCTGTTTCAGATTTATATTTGCACTGTTGTAATGGCACACGGTCTTATGTTTTAAACACGTAAAACCTTTAACAGATCACCTCTTGCAATAGCGTTCATTTGAAATTTCCACTTTTTCCGTTATGCAAGAGTTTTTGTGAGACAATGTTGGTGCAGATGACGTTAATGCTCCAGATGGTATCTTATTGATGGGATCATAAATTTTTGTCTTACTCTTTTCACTTATTTTTGTGATAATATCACACAGGATGCATTTTCCTTGATTATAAATGTCCGATTTTGCAGATGATGTACAGTTTTTTTCTTTGTTACACATTATATTTGTGGAACACTGGACAACACAGCTAATATATGGCACCATCTGAAATGAGTCATTGTTGTCACAAGCAAAATTGCTTTTAATTTATGTACACTTAGAATGGTAAGCACCTATAATTTTGGAACAGATTACATGATTCTCTGGTTTTGACACCATAAATAATTCTGACAGCTTTTTCCTGCTTATCGATTATCTTGTAAAGGGTAAAACAATAGCTAGTGAATAAGCACTAACTTGAAAAATACATGACAAGATCTGGATGTTAGTGTAGCAGTGGTTTGAAACAATCACTGAGTACTGATATTGGCTTTCATTTTAAGGAAGATCTTGATGTGCAACCATTTTAAGTGTGTAACCTCTCCTTTGATTTAATACATTTTTAATTATTCCTCATCCTGGAAAGTTCTCATTTATGATGTGTGTGTGTGTGTGTGTGGGGGGGGGGGGGGGGGATGAATGACTAGAAACACATACAATAAATTTCGTACATTCAGTATCAACTGATATCACCATACTCGATATAATCCATAACATGATCTCAAATATTTAAGACAACTGTAACAACAGCAACATAATACCACTGTAATTTTGTTTCCAATTAAAAATAATCATAAAAGTAATGCAGTTATTTTGCTTGTTGCAGGCTGTATCAGCACAACGGTAGCAGTGTATGATGTGGGGCTGAATGTCCACCCAGTTTTTTAAGAAAAAAAACTGCCAGTGTTTGTTTTCAGATATTTAATCAGAGATAATATTTTAAATATGGTGCCAGCTTTTTATTCAGAAGACAGTAACTTTTAACTGCACTTATTTATTGATTATGCCTTAAAGGCATCTTATTCATTTCTGAAATGTCACATGAGAATCTGGGCCTATGTAATAAGTATAATTTGAAACTAAACACACTTGCTGTATCGTCCAAATAAATTCATACATGCTAGGGAAGCTAGAAAGGCCACTGCTATAATACCGGTGTGTTATCATTCAGAAACTAGTTGTAATTTAATGATGAAATTTTATATGGAAGTGCTACTAAACTTTTATTTTTTATTGGTTATACAAATTGTGCAATGGTATCAATTGTAAATGAGTGTCTTTGACTCCTAACGAATGTTATAGTGTTATCTAGTCAATTTTACATTGAAGCTGTTGGTCCATGAAACTATAACTGAATGTGTATCATTAAATATGTAGATCTGGTTCGTAGTGAGTGATATAATATTGTGTAAGAAAGAATTGCTTTATAGATATCACTGGTGTTACAGAATGATTATCTTTGTTATGTCTTATTATGATGTGCAGTAAATCTACTCTGAACGAAAAGTTTCATTTCCTCACCTTAGAAGTAAATATTTCTTTGTAAAAGTCCATCTAACATTTTCCCTATCGTATTATGTCACATAAGTAGTGTGGGTTTTATAAAAGGGTTCACATGCTACAAATGTATTTATCACAGGTCTCAATTGTTGTGTTAGGTTTGTATTGGATCTGGTTTTTCCACTATCTGCCTAGAATATATACTTATGACTCAGATCCAGTAAATAACTTTTTTTTAAAAAAAAGCTGTGGAGGAACTCAGAAAGTATTCTTTAAACATTGATAAACAAGAAGTTCTGTCCAGGCACCTACTTCAGTTCACTTTCTTGCACAGCGATAAAAAGTAAAACAATCCTGTAATTGTAATTTTATTATTTTTATAAATGAATGAGTTAAAAACACAATATGGATATACAACAATCACATACCACAACCTAAAATTTCTCTCTCCTTTACAAGTGTGTCAAATGGATGTTTACATAACTCATTCCACATGATATATCTGGAACTGATAAAGTTACAATGTCACCACTTTTCCTGTCTCCTTGTTCTTATCTTGTTGCTTAACATGGTTTAAACATTCCATCTGTAATGGTGGTGTATTCTCCTTCAGTAAAGCTTTGGATGGACTATCTGTTGAAAGTGTAAGATTTAGATATTACAGAAACACAAAGGAAATTATTAACAACTAATAGAAGAAAGAAAGATAATGCAATATCATCACAAGACCAAAGAATAAATGTAGCATAAGTATTGTTTTAGTAAAGCTTTTGATTGTTAAAAATTGACATCATATTTGTCTAAATAGTAAGGGTCATATTTTTACTAAATAGTAATGTCTAATGCTTTCAACCATTTTTATTCAGAAGAATATAGAAAACGAGAATGTAAGACTGGCTGGAAAAGGCTTGTAATAACTGTATATGTCAGGAAGAAATGTACAGTTGCCAGATACAAGTATCTGAAAATAGCTGTGAAAGGAAGGTTAAAATTTTAGCTTTGTGACGTACATAGGAAAGGATTAACAACAGAGAAGACTGCACATCTTCTAAACCATAGAATCAATATATGTGCAGCTTAAAAACTTAAATAATTTTATGTAAATAATAATGAATCATTACAAAATAAAAACAAAAGGTGTTACATATAATCATGGTGTAACTATATAAAAGGAGAAAATTATAAATGTTTAAGCCTGATGTGTATGCAAAAAAGAGCATATGGCAGTCTTGCACTTCTTGACCAAAAAATGAACATAAATTCTTTTTAGGTTATCAATCTCAGTCTAATTTTGAGTTGACTGCAAGGTTTTACAGCAGTTTTATAGAAAGCTGAAAACTATTTGTCGCTATGGAATATGTGTAGGTAGCTAAACTAGTTGATGCATGAGAATATTATTCTTCATAGTACTTCTTTTCACACCCTTAAAATTGATGACTTATGATTTATCATTCATCTTTGCCCTGACAAAAGTGGTTCGTCTGTTAGTTAAAGTTATGAAACTTGTATGTTCATTTAGACTCATTCTGTAACAACGAGAATCACATTGTCATTGTTTTGTGAACAGAAGCCTCTTAATGAACATATCTTCTGTCACAAGTGTTTGATTATCACTATAATTGACACTGTATCAAAATTTAAAAAAAAATCTTAAAATTTGTGCCAGCTAATAATTATTACCTTGACTGTATTTAATGTTGGTCTACACAGCAATAAAGTAAGCAAAGGGCAGTGAAACCTGATTGAAGGAAAGTATGAAAAGGGTTAGACACTAAATGTTATCAAAAACCAAATACACATTCTTGATGAAAAAGGAAGAAGCTTAAGAGGAACGAATGAATGAATGAGTTCTCAAAATTGCCACTTGTGATTAAGTGATGCATGAGTATAAGATCATGACAAGAAACAAAAATAAGGATACAGATACACATAACAGCTCAGAAAATTGTATGAACTTTTGAAATTTCATTCTTTTTCTAGTTTATGTACCTCTCTCTCTCTCTCTCTCTCTCTCTCTCTTTCTCTCTCTCTCTCTCTCTCTCTGTGTGTGTGTGTGTGTGTGTGTGTGTGTGTGTGTGTGTGTGTGTGTGTGTGTGTGTGTGTGTGTTTGGGGGGAGGAGGGGGAGGGAGGGAGAGAGAGAGAGAGAGAGAGAGAGAGAGAGAGAGAGAGAGAGAGAGAGAGAAGGGGGGGGGAGGGGTCTGAAGTGCAGTGAAACATAAAAATGCTAGTGCAGCCTTCCTCATTTTCATTTGTTGTTTCCATTGTGGAAGCTGTGATACACTACACTTTTGTGGAATGAAAATATTCCAGACCAGTAAAATTTTAATAGTTCACGTCAGCCTTATGCTGTCCACATACTGGCTCTTTCTTTAACTGCTTCATACAATTTAAGCTGCCCACTAGAATTTCTTTGCATTTATTTGTATTTGACTGTATCAATGCATTTGCCAGACATTGTTGAGCTCGTCTCCCAATAAACAAATAAATCATAACTTGTACTTTTATACCATCTTAAGTTACTTGTTGCAATGACAAAATACATTTAAACTATTCTTGTCAGGTAAAGAAAATAGTCTTGTGTACAGGAGAAATGTTAATAGGTGTGTATGATGCTGGCCAGAAATATATTTCAAAAAGGTGTTAACACACATGAAAAATCAATCTTTATCAAAGTTAAGAAAACTGTTTTCCACTTTATGTAACAATTTTGTTAATTATTATCTTTAATGATTTTATGAAACTTGTTGGACTGTTATAAGTTTTTACACTCAAGTGTCTTTAGCATTATAATTCTGGTGCTATGATTGTTTTCATTGTTGACGCACCTGAGTTTTTTTGTAATTTTCCTTGTTTAGACTGTTAACTAAAATGATGTTTGTTAATAAGAACTTTCTCCAAACCTCTCATGCTTCTCTTATCAGTTCATTGCAAAATGTTGATAAGTGTTTGCAGTGCAGTATGTCACAACTCATGCCAAGTTACATTTGGGTGAAATTTTGTCATAATCAGTCAGTTCTGCAACCAAATTACAACTACAAAAAAGAAATTTTCATTCAGGCTTCCGTTCATCATGAATCAAAACGTCCTCCCTGAAATATGCCCAAGTTACACAGTACCAACGTAGATAAATATAAAAATATTTCACAAATCTATCTTCCACTGTCCGCAGTTCGTGGTCTCGCAGTAGCGTTCTCGCTTCCTGAGTGTGAGGTCCGGGTTCGATTCCCTGTGGGGTCAGGGATTTGCACCTGCCCTGAGATGAGTGGGTGTTGTTGTGTCATGTTTGTCATCATCATTCATCCCCAACAGTCGGAGGAACACAACAGCAAACCACCTCCATTAGGACCTTGCCTAGTAAGGTGGTGCGGGTGTCCCGCATCGTTCCGCTACGCTCTGTCAAGAAGCATGGGACTTCATTTCCATTTCCATCTTCCACTCTTAGGACATACTAGTCTAATTTATGCATCATTAAGTCATGCCAGTTTTCTTAGCAACAAAGTATAACACAGGAAACAATAGAATGAATTGATGCAGTAATTCTCAGTAGTAGTTTCATTCCCAAACTCATTTCAGAATGTCTGTAGCCACATCTTGTGATTAAAGCTCTTTGATGCAAATTCCAACATTTCACTTTATACTTATTACCCATGTTGTTCAAATAATAAACACATGTAAATGAATCAACAAGTGATCAGTTAAGTAAAGTTAAGTGGCATCCAAATACAGACTGTCTGTAAAGTAACAAGAAAGTTTATTTACTATTTAACATATGTCATAACTCTTTTTTCTAAAAAAATAATAATTTTTATGAAACCCCAAGAATATTTAAATGTATCCCTGACATAAATCCATTAATTGTTGGATGTCATTAATATGTTTTGCCTGACACGTATACAGTACTGCCCATTTTCTTTGTAGATATTGTACACATAGCATCTACCATTCTTACAATACAATTCACTTTATCATTTTCTTCCTGCTGACATCACATTTCTTTTGCATAATTTCCACATAAATTGCCTAAATATGATCACACATGAAAACACACCCAGAAAGACATTTAGTACTCAGAACATTCTTTTGAACACTGAGTAAGAACAATCAGAAATGTCTGCAGAGATACATGACTGCCAGAATTTCTTCACAGTGGACACTTAGAATTGAAATATATCCTAATACAATTGGTGGAAAAGATACATAAACTTATCTCTTGAAGGTCAAGCTTGATAATTTAAAAAAAAAAATATATTGGATACAATGAGCCATTATCAGTCTTTCCCAAAACTGCATTGAAATCTGAAGATTATACTGACTACTGTATTATTTCTCTTGTTATGCTGAAAATGTTCTCAGATCTTCCACTGGCTGTTATTAATGCTTTCCAGTTAGAGACACAATGTTAATGACACCATCTTTGAACAACATGTACTTTAAATTCAGTTGTTGCAATGTTGTACAGATCTGCTACTAAGCTATTTGTGCTCTCTGTGATAGTGAGCCCACAACTTCTTCATTTGACTGACCATTACTTTGCAAGTGAAACATTATGAACCACCATAACAGTAATAACTGATTTTGTACATGTTATTGATAACTTAAGTATTTGGTGCTCATACATCTTTGTTGTGTTGATATTGTGCAAGTATGTTTTTGTTATATGGAGTGTTGAACATGTGTTTTTGTATATAGCAATAAAAGGTGACAGGTGTTTTTGTTGGTGTATAGAGTTACTGAATACCTTTTTATTACCGTTAACAATAGCTACATCACTTGCCAGTCATGACTGGGCAAATAGTGTAAATGTTTCAAAGTTAAGATTATACAAGTATTATAACAAATCATCATAAGTATGGTATAATACTGAATAACATGTGGAGAGAGAATTTTTATACAAAAATGCAGCCAAAAGGGAGGGGGGTAGGTTAATATTTTGTAACATCTGAGACATTGCCTATTTTGTAGAGGGGTTTTACAATAGCATACCTCAGCTTGTCAGGGAAGATACATTGTTTGAGAGAGGCATTGAGTATATGAGCTAGGACTTTACTGGACTGATTGTAGCCGGCTTGTAGTAGTTTGCTGGAAATATTGTCAACACCACTTGAATTTCTACTTTTTAAAGGAATTATGGTTCTTCTTACTTCCTGTACTGTTGTAGAAGCTAAACCTAAAGAATTTCAGAAACAATCTTTCAGTATTTTTATGTCCTTTTCTAACGAGCTGTTGTGTCCACTTTTATCAGCAACACTTAAAAAGTGCTCATTAAAATTTTTTGCCAAAATCTCTTGATTTAGTACTTGTCTGCCTTCATTTTGGAGAACAATGTTTTGTGTTCTAGTGGGGAAATTTCTGCCAGTCTCCCTCCTTATCACTTCCTATACAATTTTGATTTTGTTACTAGACTTATTAATTTTGGGCATAGATACAGACTTGAATAACTTTTCACAGTATTTTACAATATTTTTGTAGTATTTTAACTGGTGGGGTTCTCTGAATTTTTTTGAGTAATATATAGCTCTTATTTCCTTTTACATGAAATCTTAATGCCAGTGGTTATCTGGGGATTTTTTTATTTGGGTCTTAGATATCCTTTTTTGGGAAGGTGCTTTCAGATACCAGTGCCACTTCATTCCTCAAAATATTGTACTTGGAATTGGCATTATCTAAATCACACAAGGATCTCTGGTCTTGGAGATGTAATTTAACAGTCTGGCTACTTTCATCATTAATTTTCCTAGCTATTAGGTTGGTGCATAAGTATGTAGTGTTTTTCCATAAGTTTAATAAACACAACAGATACTCATAACAGAAACTGTAGTCATCAATAATATATTCAACTTCACTATTTACAATAGTCTACCAATTCTGGGGTAACTTTTTGATTCCACAACTGTAGAAATCACATGGTTTGAGACAAAGAACTCAATGAGCCAAGTTTGGAGTGCATTTTCATCCAAAAAGGCAGTAGCTTGTAGGTTGTTCAACAGAGTATGGTAAAGGTGAAAATCTGTGGGCTCAAGATCTGGTGAATAAGGTAGGTACAGAATGACTTCCCAACACAACTCCCCTATGGTGTTTTTTTTCTTCCCCAGTCTAGCAGCATGTGAGTAGGTATTATCGTGAAGGAGCATCCCTTCATGAAGTCTTTGTAGTCGTCATTCTTGGATTGCGACTGCAAGATGTCTCAATTGTTGACAGTAAATGTCAGCAGTGATGGTTACACCTTGGAGAAGCAATTCATAGCACACCACAATTAAAACTTAACTCATTAAATTAACTGAATACATCAAAAAAATTGTGTCTTTTTAACAGTTTCTCCTACTACTACAAGAGTCAGGACGAATTATTTGTTTAAATGAGGAAATTAACAGATGTCATTATGCAAACAATACTTTTGACAAAACTATTAATTACTTTGGAATTAATTAAGGGCTGGCTTTGCTAAAATGTTTTCAAATAGATCCTTTAAGAATACCATTGGTGGTTCTTCCACATGTTTATAACTATTACAGAATTTATATTTGTCTCTAAGTTGACAATAGAATTTAAGTTACAAAACAATTACTGATTTCACCCAATAACAAAAGATACTAACTAGGCATAACCAAAATAAATTAGAAAATCATTTACATACATAAAAATAAGCACAAAATTAGATCTGGTGTTATATTCTTTAAAACTGAGGGCCAGCCTTTCTCTCTTATGAAAATGTAGATTATACTCACATATCTTAATGGTAATTAGTTAAAAGTGAAAAATGAATTTTAAGGAGGCAGATGGCAAAACAAGAGGGAAAGTAAAAATATCCCAGCTTGCTTCGTCACAAGTAGGAGAAAAAAGAAAGATAAATAATTATAGCATTTATGCAGCTAATGCTGGAATCAGAGTACTAACTTTTGTCCTCATTTAGTTTCAGAATAATTAACATTGTTATCCAAAACATAGTTAGTGAAGTAGAGACCCATATTCTGGCAAACTAGATTCTGTAATTCAATGGTGATTATTGTTTTCCCTGAAAGTTCTCTGTCAGGCAGATCTCATTCCACTAATCAGTTATTCGGAAACAGAAATATTGAATCGTAACTTGTAGAAAGACAGTAGACAACATAACTGAAAGCAGTTGTAATGTTACAAAAGAGATGCTGGAAGCCAGTTTAGTCAGTCTGCTTGAGGTTAAGATATGAGCAAAATCTGTGCCCAAAATTACTACAGAATGTATGCAGATGAAGTAGCACAGATTACAGCTTATACAAAGTACTGCTGGAAAGAGCAAACTCTCGAGCTTTACACGGTTCCCACTATGTAGTAGCACTGGCATCTGGAAGTGTGAGAATTTTTAAATCAAAGGATTACTGGATCAGTCACAGTGGACCAAATAATTCACCTGGTTTCCAAGGTCACCGGACTCAACTGTGTCTGATTATGGATGTCAAATTAAACACATTTCAGCTGCCAATTTTCAACCTTATTTTATTAGACAGCCAGTTTTATCCAACTGTTGGCAGGTGATGTTTGAAGTGGTCACTGTAGCAAGTAGATATCTACTAATAACAGTATTGCTGGCCCCTGCTTCAATCACAAGTCAAGTAGATTATTCCTAGACTTCGGTCAGGGGCCAGAAGATGGCATAATAAAGTGCTGAAACTGGTTGCCTAATAAAATAAGGTTGAAAATTGATGGTTGAAAGGTGTTTAATTTGACATCCTCAATCGAACAACCAAATCCCATGACCATTGCTAATAAGACAAATGTACAGAGGTATGTGATTATTTCTTCTGGGGGTTTATAACAGACTCTGTTTATATGCCTCCATTACCAGCAACAATGAATGAACTGAGACATCACAAAACAGCAGCTGTGGAAGCTGTAACTCAAGACATGCTCGCTGCAGTATGGGAACAGTCTGAATACCGCACTGATCTATGCCGTGCATCTCAAGGGGGCATAATGAACACCTATGAAACGGTAAGAAAAAAAATTTTTGAGTTTCCCGTTAATCAAAAAACAAAATTTATTGTATATGTTTATTAGTTTCGGAAATATAGACACGCCAAATTGGATGATTCTTTTTTATACGTACTGTATAACATCCCCAGGAAACATCTAAGGCCTTTAAACAGAAAAGGAGAGGGCATTTTTACAATATCCATCACTTTTTCAGGAAGTGGTAAGATACCATGGAGTGATGTGGTGTAGCCAAGGAACTTCACATGTTCTTTTGCAGAAACATATTATATTTATTCTTATTAATCATAAAACCCCAGTACTCTAGTCTTTTGAACAAAGTATACAGTAGCTAAAAATATATGAATGACATTGAATCGTTAATTAATTCCTTGAATGTCGATTTTAATCCTTGTGTGAAAAATGTACTAAGTGAAACCTACAACACTCTCAAAGAAACCGTTAATGAAAATCAAAGTGCTCCAACTTCTGCTATAGTTACAAAAAACTCGTTTGCGCCCATTGCACAAGAGAAACACCGACAAATGAAATTATTGAGAGAAGACGAAACAAAACCAAAAGTTTGTATCTTTGCGGATAGCCATGGACGAGATTTAGCCACTATTCTTATGAATATGCAATCTAAATTTTCCGTTACTGCCACTGTAAAACCTGGGGGCCCTTTCCAGCAAATAATTAAAGATTTAAACCCTCAACGAAATGATGTTTGTGTAATTATTGCTGGAGCTAACGATGTTTATAAAAATGAGTCGAAAAATGCAATCATGGCATTGCGAAATGCACTGGAAAGAATCTCGCCAAGAAAAACAATCGTCGTTAGCATCCCACACAGACACGACCTAATAAACAGTTCATGTGTAAATAATGAAATCAAATTCACAAACAGAATGTTTCAAAAGGTATGCAAAGCATTCAAGGACGTGAAGTTTTTGGACAGTAATTCCGAAGAGAGAATCCATTTTACTCGACATGGAATGCACAGGAACCGCCTAGGAAAACATGCACTCGCTAAAACACTATTAGCAGAAACATTCAAACTATTTGAAAACACCACTCCTCCAATCATTCTAAAAGCACCTGTGCCCATTGAAACTGTACCATTGGAAGAAATACAGACAGTGTCGCCAAAATACTCCTTCAAACCTATTGGAACAGCTGAAGGGAAGACTTCATATGTAGGAGCACCTGTATGCGAATCAACACAAACAGGTCTTTTATACAAAAGCAAGACAGCACCAGCAGTTACAACTCAAGTGGGAAACATTAGTCCACTACCAACTGGTGAAGCTGCAGCAGCATTTAAGGAGGAAGAACAGTCATCAATAGCAGAAACAGCAACACCAAACCCCACAGGATCAAGTGTACAAGCGGATAGTGTAGAAACCTCACCAACAGGAGGTCCATCCTCTATGGCAATAAGGAGCACAGTAGTGACTGCAGCTGCTCCACATAGGATGTGCCTGAGATCAAGAAAGTCCTCAGCTGCAAATGGGGATTTTTTATGGTACTGGGTCAGAAGGGGGAAGATTCCAATCGGAATGTAAGTAATGAAGTTAATAACAACAAATGTGGGTGTTACCAGCACAACAGCTCGCCCTTCCCTGCAGAAAACTGTTCCTGTAATACTGGTAGTCCCAACAGTGGCAGCACCACAGCCAATCATGTAATTAAAAATAAGCTCAAAATTTTTCACCAAAATATTCAAAGCCTGCTCTGTAAGTTAGACCAATTTATTGTAAATATTGAACCAACAGGCAGAAATTGTGCTCATATTCTCTGTCTGATAGAACACTATGTCATTTTTGGCATCGAAATGCTCAATATTCCAAACTATGTTTTAGCTACCTCATTTCGTAGAAAGCATATGTGCAAAGGTGGGGCAGTTATTTATGTGAAAAACAACCTGTCCTTTAATACAATAGATGTAGAGAAACATTGTGTAGAGAAAGACTTTGAGGCATGTGTCACAGAAATAGTAGAAGCTTACAAGAAACTGGTAATCGTAGCAATATACAGGGCTCCATCTGGTAATTTTAAAGTATTCATGAAACAATTAGATTCTGTGCTATTGTATCTCACAAGAAAAAATAGGGACATTATAGTGACTGGAGATTTTAATATAGATTTCCTAGAAAGCTCATCTTCTAAGACAGAGTTCGCAAATTTAATGCATACCTACAACCTTGTCTCCACTGTCAGTTTTCCCCACAAGAACTACTGCCACTTCCAGCACTCTAATAGACAATATCTTTGTAGATATGAGTAAAACTCATCACATCAAAGTTGAAAAAGTCATAAATGGTCTCTCTGAACATGATGGGCAAATACCCACAATTGACAACTTTAATACAAATCAGAACAAAGCTAGTGCACAGTGGAAAACCATTAGAAACATGAATGAGGAAAATATCCAAAAATTCAAATTATGCATTCAGGAGATTGACTGGAGGTATGTTTATCTTGCAAATGATGTTAATACAAAATATAATTTATTGACTGATGAATTATCAGGTATATTTGAAAGTGTCTTTCCAAAAAAGGTCTGTAGACTACAGAACAGGCAATCAAGCAAAAAACCATGGGTCACCAACGGCATAAAAATATCATGCCAGAGAAAAATAGAACTATATATAACATCCAGACAATCCAATAATCCCCTCCAGATGAAATATTATAGGACATACTGCAAAATCTTAACTAAAGTCATTAAAAAATCTAAAAGTATGTGCATACAATCTGAAATTAATTGTTCAAATAATAAAATCATAACGATTTGGAATGTAATAAAGAGAGAAATAGGTACTGCACCATCTGACAATGAAAAAACTGCTGTCCTAGAAATTAACGATTTGGAAATAACTGATAGTAAACAGATAGCAGACACATTAAACAATCACTTTGTAAGTGTCACCTCTCAAATAGGTTGCAGTGGTGACCTAAGGGAAGCTGCAGATATTCTGAAACTTAACCTCTCACAATGTTTTAATGATATAAATGTAACACCCACAACTGTTAATGAAATAAAAAAAATAATTCACTCATTGAAAAGTAAAGGATCTTCAGGTATAGATAACATCTCTAGTAAACTGTTGAAAGCCTGCAGTAATGATGTAAGTGTAGTACTTGCTCACATTTGCAACACGTCTCTTTATGAGGGAGTTCCAGAGAGAATGAAATATGCCATTGTAAGACCTCTTTTCAAGTCTGGTGATGCTACAGATGTCAAAAATTATCGTTCTGTCTCTCTCTTAACAACATTTTCAAAGGTTCTTGAAAAGGCAGTGTATAACAGGATTGTGGCACATCTTGATAAACTTAATATTATTAACCACAGACAGTTTGGTTTTCAAAAAGGGGCTTCCACAGAGCGTGCCATATATTCACTCACAAACGATGTCTTGGAGTCTATTAATAGTAAGAAGTCACAAGTTGGTGTCTTCTGTGATATTTCCAAGGCCTTTGATTGTGTAAACCACAAGATACTCTTGGAGTAGGCCTATCATTACGTAATCAAAGGGCCTATAGGTAACTGGCTAAAATCATATCTTGAAGACAGGAAACAAAAGGTGGTTCTAAATGGCTCCAACAAAGGATCTTCTAATCTAGTGGATTCTGAATGGGGCAAAATTCAGCATGGAGTTCCCCAGGGATCTGTCCTTGGACCCTTACTGTTTTTAATATATGTTAATGATTTATCCCTGTCCATTAGTAAAAATTGTGAATTCACAATGTTTGCTGATGATACAAGCATTGTCGTAGATGGTAAGTCTACTGCTGATATGGAGACTGATGTTAATGATATATTCAGAGAAGTTACAGCTTGGTTTTCAATTAATTCTCTTTCAGTTAATATTAAAAAAACTAATTTTATACAATTCCATACAAAAAATAAAACTCTAGAAAATATAGTAATTGCTCATGACAACCAGGAACTAGAACAGGTGCAATCCACTAAATTCCTGGGGGTTCACATCAACAGTAGGCTCAACTGGGAACAGCTGTCCCCCTTACTCTAAAAAGGCTTTCATCAGCAACTTTTGTTCTAAGAATCATTACTCATTTTGGGGACATCAACATTTTAAAATCATCTTACTTTGGGTACTTTCACTCATTAATGAGTTATGGGATAATATTCTGGGGTAATTCACCAGCCTAAAAAAAAATCTTAACTGCTGAGAAGAGAGCAGTCAGAATCATGTGTAGGGTTCCTCCATGAACCTCATGTAGAAAACTTTTCACACAGTTAGGTATTCTGACTACAACATGTCAGTACATATACTCTCTGATGAATGTAGTTAATAAAGACTATGCTCAGTATGAAACAAATTGTTCATACCATAACTACAATACTAGAGGTAAAGATGATCTACATGTTGAACTAAAAAATTTATCACTTGTACAGAATTGAATAAAGTATGCTGCTATAAAGACTTTTAATGCATTACCTAATTATATAAAATGTACAAGTGAAAATGAAACGCTGTTCAAAGGTACGTTAAAAAAATACCTGCTTGACCGTCCACTGTACTCCTTAGATGAATTATTTTCCAGAAGTAATGCCATCCCTTAATAATAGATGTATTTAGTCTCTTAGTTATTAGATGGACGATACAATATTATGTTAATGTTATAGTTATAATGTTATATTGTGAATTGCTATACTAGTGAAATGACAGCTTGTAAATGAGAAAAATTGATACTTATTAATATCTATATCATTGTATTATATTACTATTCTGTAGCATTAATTGTATTTGTACAATTGTATTGACACGTTCCACATCCAGGCGAATCACTCACATGTACGAATCCATGGAATACGCATACCAAATAAATAAAATAAAAAAAGATGCCTAGTGTGCTCCTCTTTGTTTTTTGAGAATGCTAACACAGCGTACACATAGCAGAACGCAAATGGAAGGCGATGCAGGACCTCATGCAGAAAACACTGTCACGTTTGTGCAGCATTTTGCAGCCCAAAAGGCATAGCATGCACTCAAAAGGAGCAAAGGGTGTAGTCACAGCTGACTTTTTTTTTTTTTTTTTTAGAGCCATAGCACAGCCAACAATACTGAAATAGCAATCCCCTTCTAGTTTTCCATTAAAATCAGCTATGAGATGCACTGGGTATCAGTTAGAATAGTGTGGGTGTTTAATCCCCTGTAGTCTCTATGGATTCTCCATGATCTGCTTTTTTTCTTCTTCGTCATTTGCAGTAGGGCCATCTAGTAACTGAAGTATGACATATTCAGGGGATGGAGGCTGATCGGCCAAGGGCATCAAAACCCAGAGAAAGACAGCTAGGGACAACAACAGTAGCCACAAATGGATACAGCAGTTTACAAGTCCAATGAATACACAAAATTGTGAGCCTAGACATAGCTAAATCAGCAACCGACAATGATACATATGATGAACAATACAAGAGTGCAATCGATACGTGACTGACTTCTGAGCCCCTCTGCTGCTGGCTTTATAGGGGCCCCTGTGAATGCCAATAGAATGGCATGGCAGGCATGGCCCACACACAGCAATGTGGAGATGACAGCAGTGCTCATAGGTTATAGGGGCACCACCTAATGGCTGTCATCTACGACCATGTCTTGTGGCAGCTGTCCAGACTGTCAAACCAGGATATCAGATACCACCCAAGTACTATGTGATCTTGATGTGGCTCCATCAGTGATAATGTTATTGAATTCCTGTTTTAGTGAGGATAATTTATTGGGAGGCAAGTGGTGAGGTCTGAAAGATGCCAGCTACCCTGCCATTGTCCTAATAAAATGTTGAGTGGAATAATTTCTGTTGCTCCTGGCTAATACTGGATCCATCAGTGCTGCAAACTCAGGCAGCAGTTATTGGCTGAGGTCATTGCCTGACACACAGCTGGCCTTGGAGAAGGAAGAGGGTGAAGATGCTTGGCCATCATCTGCTGCTGTAGCAGCACAGCACAGGTGTCACGGTTGTTCAATTGTGTAGTACAAATTTTTCTGCGATACGGTACTTTTCCTTTGCAATTTAGTATTTTTGTCTTGTAATTCACGAATGGTTGACCTCTAAGCAGAACACAGTCCCTGTATCTTATACATTTCTGCTTCAGGTACCTTTCAGTTCACTCTTAACCCTGAATGCTTCATTTTTCATGTAAATAAGTGTCTGGTGTCTTCTTGTGTAATTGCAAATGTTGTGACGAAGCAAGCTAGGATCTATTTACTTCCTCTCTTGTTTTGCCTTCTGCCTCCTTAAATTCATTTTTTTCAATTTTGACTAATCACCATGAGTATAATCTGCATTTTCATAAAAGAGAAAAGTTGGCCTTACTCTTAAAAAATATAGTAACAGATCAAATTTTTTGCTTGGTTTTGTGTATGGCATCAATTTCCTAATTTATTTTGACTATTCCTAGTTAATATCTTTTGTTATATGGTGAAATCATGCTTGTTTTGTGACTTAGATTCTGATGTTGACTTATAAATAAATATAAATTCTATACTAATTATAAACATTTGTATGAACAACTACTAGGATTCCTAAAGTATTTATTTGACTCTATTCGAAAACATATTAGCAAAGTCAGCCCTTAATTAATCCCCAAATAATTACCAGGCTTATCAAAAGTACTGTTTGTATAACTATATCTGTTAATTTCATCATTTAAACAAATAATTTGGCCTAACCTTTGTGGTAGAAGTAACTGTTCAAAAGAAGGAATTTTTCTATATATTCAGTTAATTGGATGAGTTATGTTTTAATTTAATTTCTGTAACTTAAACATTGAACAATGTATAATTTCAATGGCTATTAGTGTGAGGATATATAAAGGACCAATTTTTGGTCACGAGATAGTCAATCTATGGCCAATTTTCAGACAAGAAACCTGTATTGGTTAGGTTAGCAACAATGCATCAACTTGACTGTGAAATAAGTGTCTGTTCAATAGTGTCACATATACTGTATTATTCTGCAAGAACTATGTGGTTAGGTTTTTACTGCTCATAGATGTTGAATGGTAAACTATTGTAGCAGTATGCTGACATTCGCCTGCAAACTATTAATGAGGCTTATTAAAAGTTAACCAATAGTGAACTGGCCATATTAACTGCATAATATTTGGGGGTTGGGAACAGTGGAATTAATGTCATTGAGTACAGGAGCAGCCAATCAGCACACAGGTGGATACAACCGACTGGGATAAACAACTCGCCTCACTGAGAGAATTACAACTTGCAGTGGCCGTCCAGACGATGAATCAAGATGACAACCGCACCAGCTGCAGAAGGAGACAAGTGAATAAAGTTAGGGTAATTCATAGCAAAAACCATTTTATATTAAGTGATACATAATGAGTGGCCTTTACAAACAAGGCAGTGTGATGAGGAAAAATGGAAAACAGGAGAGTGATGCGATTGACAACAAAGCTGTAGAGGTTAAGTTTTTAAATGAACAGAAAGACTTAATGGGGACTGGCTCTGTAGATGATAGTGGTTATATATCAGACATGATTGTAACTTTGAATGATGGGGATGAAAGTGCTATAGTAGATGAAATGATAAAAGCATCATCTACATTATGTGGTGATGGGAGCGAAATGGATGAAAACAGTACTGAAGTGGATGAAATCATTAAGGCTAAGGGGGAGCAATCTAGTAGCGAAAGTCAGCAAGGGCAGAAGTTTATGGCAGACAGAATATTGGAAGAAATGTTAAGGCAAATTATGAGTAGTATGGAATGAAAGAAGACATTAGTAAGGTGGAAAATAGTATGAAAGAAGACATTCATAGGGTGGAAAAGATAACTGATAGCATTAGAACTGACATGGTTAGCTTAAAGGATGAACTGAAGAAAGAAATTAAAAAGGAAATTAAGGTAGTCAGCTCTAATGTTTCAGAATGAAATAAAAAGGTTGAGGCAGTAGCTAAAGATTGTGATGAAAAGATAAAGAAATTAGCACATAACACTAATGAGAAATGAACATTAATGAGTAGTAAATGAGTAGAAGAGAGAAAGAAGCTTTGTGATGACTATAGTAGGAGGATGAAGGCTTCTGAAAAACAGTGTAAAGATGAAGTCAAAGCAGCCAGGAACTTTTTGCTGAAAACAGTGTTAAACTTGAGAACCAAATCAATAAGATTAAAAATGATTTAGAAACGGAGGTATAAACCAAGTGTGCAATAGTGGTAGAGGAAAAACTGGTAAAAGTAAATAAAAATGTAGTTTCAAAATGGACTGCAATGGAGAAAAGGATAAAAGAGGTATTTCATTCATACTACGCTTTCTTTCACTGCCATCTACAATACAGCATTCTTTTATGGGGTAACTCCCCAGGAGCCAAAAAAATTTTCACTTGGTAGAAAAAAGCAATTAGACATCTTTATGGAATCACTGACAACAAGACCTCATGTTGACCTTATTTTAAAGACTTAAAAATTCTCACAGTCCCATCTCTTTACATATATTGTTGCCTATTAAACATGAAACAAAACTTAAACCACTATACTATAAGGAAATCTGTTCAACAACACAATACTTGACAAACAAATATGATTGATATACCCACAACCAGGCTTAACAAAATCCAATACATAGGCATAAAGTTATTTGACACTTTACCCACACAGGCTCAGTTGGTTTCACTGGATATTTTCCAAACTAAAACCAAAGTGTGTGTGAGGGAAAATACTTTCTATAGTATAGAAGAATTTCAGAATTGTTGTAAAGATGACCTAATTTATTTGATAAATTAAGGCTTACTGTTATGTATAGATATGGGTGTAGAGGCAGCTATAAGTTAATAGGGTACAACACAGCTATATTTTTTACCATGTAATATTTTGTTATGTAAAACATAATGTACAAATAGCTGTAATTCGTCCGACGACATTGATTGCATGTTAATGCTGAAAGATAGATAAAATAAATAACTAAATAAAAGAGTACAAAATCTAAAGCATAGAGTATATAGTGTCCTAAACTATCCTTCATTTGTTAGTTGTAAGAAATTTAATAATTCTGAACCATTTGGGGAAGTGCATCCACTGAATTTCATTAGGGAATTTAATGATCTGCCTGAAACATGGAATTACAAAGAGAATAGGTCATTTGTGAGAGGTTTTTTGAAGGGGGATGCTTATGGATGGGTAGCTCAGGTAGCTGATGGTTGTACTTAATGGCATAGCTTTAAAAAAGCATTTTTAGATGAATATTGGTCCAAAGAGAAGCAGCGCAGAATTCTGAGTGAATTTTGGAGAGGAGAGAAATTTGACTCTAGGAAGGGTAGTGTGAAAGGTGTCTGTCAGCTTTGGATAAACAAACTGAAATATTTGGACAAAGAGCCAGGTAGTGAATCAATAACTATGGGCTTAGAAACTAAGTTGCCTCAGAAAGTTAGAGAATTGCTTGCACCTGCCCCTAGGGATAATATTAATGATTTCTTGAATTATGTTGATAAGTGGAGAGAGTGAAGACTGTAGGAGGAATTTTGATGACAATAATCAATCAGGGCGAGAGTTTCAGCTAAGCACGACGAACAGAATATAGTAGAAATTCAAGGAATAGTTGGGTGGAGGATAGCCAGAATAGGCACAGAAATGGTAGGAGAAATTCAAGTAACAGAGATGGAGAACCAATATGTAATGAAAATGGAAAATTACTAAGAGATTTTGCCACTTACAACAACCTAAAAATCACAAATTCACTTTTTAAGAAAAAGGATATACACAAGTATACTTGGGCCAGCAGAGGTCTTAGATCAATAATTGACTACATCTTGAGTAAATGATAAGCTAGTGGGCCAAGTAAGGGATACAAGAGTTTATAGATGACAAGATATAGGATCAGATCATTTCTTATTAATCTCCAGAATAGATATTTTTACAAAATGGAAGAAAATAACTAAACAAACAACAAACCAACAAGATCAAAGCATTTAAAAAGTTACTTGCTTGAAGAGGACAGTATCAGACACCTGTACCAAAGGAGATTAAATGAAGAACTAGCAACTTACAAACTAAAGACAATATAGAAGAAGAACAGCGAACTCTGAAGAATACTGTATGCAGAGTAGCAGGAGAAGCTCTCAGTAAAAAGAAAAGAATATAGAAAAGAAAAGGCCTAAAAATTTGGAATGAGGATATAATGAAAGCTGTGAAAGAAAAACAGGATGCATATATAAAATACTAAAGCAACCCCACTATTGAGCACAAACAATACTATAAGGAGAAAAGAAATAATGCTAAATGCATAGTAAGGAAAGCACATCAGGAACACTGGGACAGGTTTATCTCTAATATCGAACATGATATCCACGGAAGACAACAAATGGCATATAAGCTTTTAAAAACCTTAAACACAACAGAAAGAGAGAAAATACCAATAAATAGTATTGAAGAAGAACAGTGGATAAATCATTACAGCAAATTGTGGTATGATCATACACCACAAGAAACTGAAATTGAACAACTACATGAGAAAGGATTAGATGAAATACAGTCTGACGAATTAACAACTGCAATAACATCACTTAAGAACAGAAAAGCAACAGGAAAAGACGGCATTAATCCTGAATTATTAAAATGTGGAGGAATGATGGTACACTGACAACTGCTACATCTCTTCATCAAATGTTGGAAGAAGAAGAAGAGTATTCCCAAAGACTTGGAAACAGCTAGAGTTATATCAGTTTTTTAAAAAGGAGGTAAAAGTCTATGCAGTAATTACAGAGGAATAAGTTTACTAGACTCAGCATACAATGTGTATGCTAAGATTTTAAATACAAGACTTAAAAACATAGCTGAAGCAGTACTGTATGAGGAACAAATGGGTTTTAGGGAAGGACACTCCACAATAGATGCAGGTTTTATCCTACAGCAAATAATAGAAAAACAGAGAGAGCATAATAAAGAAACACACACTGCTTTTATTGAATTAAGAAAAGCTTTTGACAATGTCAATAGACAGAAACTTCAGGAAATAATGACAAATAGTGGATATCCAAAAAATCTAGTAAAAGCAATAAAAAGTTTATTTCAAGACACAAATATAACTCTAGATCTCAATGGTAAAACAACTAATGAGATACCAACTAACAAAGGGATATGACAAGGCTGCTGCATCTCTCCAACTTTGTTCAACATCTGCATTAATGAAATAATACATACATGGAAATCAGAATTTCAGAAAGGCATCTACCTAGATGGGAACATTCTTTAAAATAATTTACTATCCTAGCAGATAAGGAAGATGACCTTCAGAAAGGAATCTACTTGCTAAAACAAATAAGTGCAAAATTTAACATGGAAATTTCAAAAGAAAAAACTAAGACAATGGCCCTCATGGGGAAAGAACCAATCAGAAACAAAACAGTGATAGATCAGAAGATTTTAGAGGAAGTAAACCATTTCAGTTATCTCGGATGTGAAATGACATATGGCTACAGCAGAGATATTGAAATTAAGCTTAATAAATTCAGCTGGGTATGTGGAACAATTAACAGAATCCTAAAAAACAAAACCCGGAAAGACATTCAAATTAAATTTTACAAAACTGTTGCAGTTCTCATACTGCTCTATGGAATTGAGACAAGGGTGATTACCAAGAAGCAAGAAAGCCGGATTCAGGCACAAGAAATGAAATTCCTTAGAGGTGTTAAACGTCGCACAAGAGAAGACAGGCTGAGAAATCAATATATTAGAGAAGAACTGCAAATATTTAGCCTCAATGATAAAATTCGAGATTACAGAAGAAAATGGAATGAACATCTACAAAGAATGGAGAGTGAGAGACTTCCCTTAAAGGCAAGAAATTATAAGTGCCACGTGAGAAGAGACAGAGGAAGACCCTGACAGAGATGGGCACCATAACAGGCAATTCCTGCCTAATACCTGAAGAGAAGATGATGAAGAGATGGAGGAGAAGATGTTAACTCTGGATCAAACCATTTAAACTAGATAATGCTCCAGTTTTGGCTTGCACTAGAGCAGGTAGTGATGAAGAGTCATATGTATATAAATGTGATGCAATCACAGGAAAGAGTAATGTAAATGACAGTAAAGTAGAGTCTCGTATGACATGAAATATCCCGACTGCTGCTGGCTGCTACCGATCAAAACTGGGGAGTTCATACACTGCTGTAGTTTCCAGTACCTGTACTGTACAGTGTTGTGTGTCGTTTTGTTTGTTGATTGTGAGTTCTGTTGTCCACCTTACAAAGATGAGTGCTGTAACAAAAAAAGAGGAAATTTGTGCCTTCACATCTAAAATTAGAAGCACTAAGACGACTTGACAAAGGAGAAACAATAAAAAAACCTGCTACTGAATATGGTGTCGGTGAAGTTACTGTTGGTGACTGGCAAAGAAACCGACTTAAATTGGGACAGTTTTCTTCACAGAAATGCTCACACAAATCTCTCAGTCGAAGAAGTATAAAGAGGTCAGACTTCGAAAAAACATTGTTCATGTGGTTTACCCAACAGAGACAGAAGGGTGCTCCGATTTCTGGCCCAATCTTGCAAGAAAAAGCTTTGTTTTTCAGAAACCAGCTGCAGGAAGGAGATGACAATTTCGCCGCTAGTGTGGGCTGGCTCGACAAGTGGAAGAAGAGTTATGGAGTGCGTCAACTATACGTATGTGGAGAAAAACTCTCTGGTGACACTCAGGCCATTTCAAAATTTATTGTCGAGTTTAAAAAAATCGTAACTGACGAAAATTTGTCTAATGAACAAATATATAACTGTGGCGAAACTGGGCTAAATTTTAAAATGTTACCAGCGAGAACACTTGCTTCTTGTGAAGAAAAAGTGATCCTGGGCACAAAAAAAAAGCAAAGAGCGGCTCACAGTTATGGCAGCTTCAAATGCAACTGGAAACCACAAACTAAAACTAGTTGTGATTGGGAAGTGTGCCAAGCCAACAGCATTCAATAATGTATCCATCTCAGCTTTTCCAGTTGTCTATAAACATCAGAATAATGCCTGGATGAATCAGGAAATCTTCAAGAACTGTTTTTTTAACTCATTTGTACCTGACTGCAAGAATTTTTAAAAGAAAGGGGACTGCCATGCAAAGCAGTTTTGCTCATGGATAATGCGTCCTCACATCCAAGTGCAAGAGAACTGCAGTGTGACAGTATCTGCACCTTGTTTTTCCCAGCAAACATTACCTGTCTCATTCAGCCCATGGATCAGGGCGTTCTGGGATGTCTAAGAAAAAGTATCGACGGTGATTGCTACAATCAATCCTGCATTCCGAAGACAATGAAAGCATTGTAGGAGCTTTGAAGAAAGTGACTTTGAAGGATGTCGTGTACTGGATTAGCGAATCTTGGAGCGAAATAAAGTCAGACACAATTTCTAAATCATGGAGGAAAATTCTACAGGAAAGTATGCCAGACACAGAAACTGAAGATTTAGCAGATGAGGGGGCAACCATTGTGTAATTTAATCAGAAGATTGCAAGGGTGTGAAGAGGCAGAAGAGGTGGAAGTAGGCGAGTGGTTAAATTCAGATGAACAGTTGGAATTGACAGACTCTTCTATAATTGACATTGTTAACATTCCATCACAGTGTGAGAGTGACGAGGATGACAAGGCAGAGGCTGCACCGATAATGAGTCACACCAATGGCTACGCTGCTCTCGAGGCCGCCATATGCTATGTGGAACAACAGCCTGAGGTGACACCACCTGACCTACTGCTCCGGAGACGGTGGCGTGACATTGCCGCGAGGAAATGTTGCAGCTTCGCCAAACAAAAGACACTTCACTATTACTTGTCTAAATAAATAATTATTGTTATTCTGCCAATGCAAATGCATGTGTAAATACTTTTATTTTAATAAAGTTCATATTTTGACCTGTATTACTTACAATATCATAATATTTCTTTTTCCCATTTAAATTTAGATAGTCCAAGTTTTCGATAGTTCGAGGTGGTTCCGGTCCCATTCACCTTGAACTATTGAGACTCTACCGTAGTAAGACAAGTGTAAATTCTAATTCTAGTGAGATATTGAATGATGGTGCACATAGCAATGTTTATTCTATTAAAAGAGACAAGGAACTTACTACAATATAATTAAGTGTTGAAACAGTGTGTGTTGCTGCTGCTCAGGATGTCCAAAGTGGCAAAATGGGTGGTAAATTTTTAAGAGAACATAAGGAATTCAGATGTTTTGCTTTGTGGTCTAATACTGGAAACAGGGGTCAACTAATTAGCCAAGTATTTGAGGACAATGAAAGTGACAGTGGGTCTAATTCTGACAGTAGTTGTAATGATGATAGCAGTGACAAACCCAGTAGTGATGAGGATGAGGTATTTGAATTTATAATTGATAATGATGGCTATGAGTTAAGTAAAGAAGGAATAAAGGAGGCTAATATTAGGCCTAATGAAGAGTTAGAGTTTAAGAGTGGTAATGAGGAAGAGGACCATGCTATCTGTCATTTGATTGTGTCTGATAATTATTTTGGTAAGCAGGATGATAGTTGTCCCAGAGAAAGGATTAATGAGGATTTGTTGTATGAAGAAGATCACATGGTAAGTAAAAAGGAAGTGCGGCACCCTGTAATAACAGCAAGTGCACAAGGTGTAAATGTTAAGTGTTTACTGGACAGTGGTAGTGATTTGAATGGCATTTTACAGGCATTTTTTGGATCTATTAAGAACACAGAGGGTATAGTAGTGATGTATGTTTCCAGAATATAAATTATTGGTGCTACTGGTAAACTGTCAAAGAATGTGAAACAAGAGGTACTGTTAACTGTGGAATTGGCAGGACAGTTTTGGAGTGCAATTTCTTGGTGATTCAAAATCTCAGCATTGATGTAATATTTGAAATAAAATTTCTTGTGCAAATGGTGTGTAAATATTGATTTTGCTAGTGGTAAGTTTAGTTTTAAGTGCAATGGAAGTTAGGTACAAAGTATCATTTTTGGAAGGTATGGGCAATTGTATGTAAACTGAATTAGATTTTCCATCAACAGTTTTGACCACTGGGCAGGTTACTGAGGAAGACGAGGAGGAAAGAGTAAGGTTGGGAATAATAAAGAGAGTTGAGGATATTGAAGGTATTACAAATAATCAAAGGAAGGAATTAAAAGGTATCGTTCTGAGCAACTGTAAGGCATTTTCAGACAGTCCAGGTGAGATAAAAGATTTTGAATGCAAATTAAAGTTTAAGGATCATGAACCATTTTTCAAGAAGCCTTATATTTTTCCATTTTCAAAAAAGGAAGCTATGAGGAAAGAAATTCAAAAGATGGTCTCATGGGGGATAATTGAAAGGTCAACGGGCAGGTATAATAACTCACTTGTGGTTGTAAAGAAGAAGAATGGTGGTGTCAGGTTGGTTCTGGATGCCAGAAAGTTAAATGAAATTGTAGTAGGGGGGAGTGACAGACCAGCTAACATAGATGAAATTTTGCAAAAGTTCCATGGATGTAAATTCCTGACTTCTTTTGATGTGACTTGTGGCTATTGGAATATCAGTTTGGCCAAAGAATCTAGGGCAAGTACAGCATTTTTACATGAAGATAAGTGTCACCAATACTGTGTTGTGCCATTTGGTCTGAACTTGTCTTTGTGTGTGTTTATCAGAGCTATTGACAAGGTGCTAGGTGAGATATTAACCAATGAAATTATGGTCTACGTAGATGATACCCTAATAGTGAGTGCAGAATGGTTCAAGCACTGTAAGATTCTGAATTAATTACTGAGAGCTATGTATAGAGGAGGTATTAAACTAAAATTAAGTAAACCTGAATTTTTAAAGAAGGAAATTTCATTTTTGGGTCACAGGATTAACAAGGAAGGTATACAGCCTGATGCAGAAAAGCTTGTTGCTATTGCAGATTTGCCCCCCCCCCCCCCCCCCCCCCAAAAAAAAAAAGAAAAGAACAAGAAGGATCTTAAAGCTATGTTTGTCTTGTTTTGCTTCTACCAAAAGTTCATATCAGATCAGTCATTTAACCGTCCTCGCCTTGGTAATTTGTTTTAAAAGAATGTGGTGTGGAATTGGACAGAGGAGTGTGGAGAGGTATCTCAGAGTTTGAAAATAGAATTAGTAAATAGTAAGATGTTAGGACATCCAAACTTTTCAGTCCCTTTCTGTATGAGTACAGATGCAAGTTTTTGTGGTTTGAGGATAGAAAGTCTACAATTAGTATCTACTGAGATGGGGGTTGAACACAAAACTATTGCTTTTGCTAGTAGAACATTACAGCCACACGAAAAGAACTATTCCATTTCAGAATTAGAGGCTTTGGCAATTATTTTTTGGATTTAAAAAGTTTGAGTACTGTTTGCTTGGACATAAGACAATAGTATATAGGGATCATAAGCCTTTGAATTACCATCAAAAGTGCAGGCTGAAACACACCAGGTTAACTAGGTGGGCTTTGTATTTGCAATAATTTGATTTGAAGATTGTTGTTGTTGTTGTGGTCTTCAGTCCTGAGACTGGTTTGATGCAGCCCTCCATGCTACTCTATCCTGTGCAAGCTTCTTCATCTCCCAGTACCTACTGCAACCTACATCCTTCCGAATCTGCTTAGTGTATTCATCTCTTGGTCTCCCTCTACGATTTTTACCCTCCACGCTGCCCTCCAATACTAAATTGGTGATCCCTTGATGCCTCAGAACATGTCCTACCAACCGATCCCTTCTTCTGGTCAAGTTGTGCCACAAACTTCTCTTCTCCCCAATTCTATTCAATACTTTCTCATTAGTTATGTGATCTAACCATCTAATTTTCAGCATTCTTCTGTAGCACCACATTTCGAAAGCTTCTATTCTCTTCTTGTCCAAACTATTTATCGTCCATGTTTCACTTCCATACATGGCTACACTCCATACAAATACTTTCAGAAATGACTTCCTGACACTTAAATCTATACTCGATGTTAACAAATTTCTCTTCTTCAGAAACGTTTTCCTTGCCATTGCCAGTCTACATTTTATATCCTCTCTACTTCGACCATCATCAGTTATTTTGCTCCCCAAATAGCAAAACTCCTTTACTACTTTAAGCGTCTCATTTCCTAATCTAATTCCCTCAGCATCACCCGACTTAATTCGACTACATTCCATTATCCTCGTTTTGATTTTGCTGATGCTCATCTTATATCCTCCTTTCAAGACACTGTCCATTCCGATCAACTGCTCTTCCAAGTCCTTTGCTGTCTCTGACAGAATTACAATGTCATCGGCGAACCTCAAAGTTTTTATTTCTTCTCCATGGATTTTAATACCTACTCCGAATTTTTCTTTTGTTTCCTTTACTGCTTGCTCAATATACAGATTGAATAACATCGGGGAGAGGCTACAACCCTGTCTCACTCCCTTCCCAATCACTGCTTCCCTTTCATGTCCCTCGACTCTTATAACTGCCATCTGGTTTCTGTACAAATTGTAAATAGCCTTTCGCTCCCTGTATTTTACCCCTGCCACCTTTAGAATTTGAAAGAGAGTATTCCAGTCAACATTGTCAAAAGCTTTCTCTAAGTCTACAAATGCTAGAAACGTAGGTTTGCCTTTCCTTAATCTTTCTTCTAAGATAAGTCGTAAGGTCAGTATTGCCTCACGTGTTCCAGTGTTTCTACGGAATCCAAACTGATCTTCCCCGAGGTCGGCTTCTACTAGTTTTTCCATTCGTCTGTAAAGAATTCGTGTTAGTATTTTGCAGCTGTGGCTTATTAAACTGATTGTTCGGTAATTTTCACATCTGTCAACACCTGCTTTCTTTGGGATTGGAATTATTATATTCTTCTTGATTTCTGAGGGTATTTCGCCTGTTTCATACATCTTGCTCACCAGATGGTAGAGTTTTGACAGGACTGGCTCTCCCAAGGCCGTCAGTAGTTCCAATGGAATGTTGTCTACTCCGGGGGTCTTGTTCCGACTCAGGTCTTTCAGTGCTCTGTCAAACTCTTCACGCAGCATCATATCTCCCATTTCATCTTCAGCTACATCCTCTCCCATTTCCATAATATTGTCCTCAAGTACATCGCCCTTGTATAGACCCTCTATATACTCCTTCCACCTTTCGGCTTTCCCTTCTTTGCTTAGAACTGGGTTTCCATCTGAGCTCTTGATGTTCACACAAGTGGTTCTCCTATCTCCAAAGGTCTCTTTAATTTTTCTATAGGCAGTATCTATATTACCCCTAGTGATATAAGCCTCTACATCCTTACATTTGTCCTCTAGCCATCCCTGCTATGTCATTTTGCACTTCCTGTTGATCTCATTTTTGAGATGTTTGTATTCCTTTTTGCCTACTTCATTTACTGCATTTTTATATTTTCTCCTTTCATCAATTAAATTCAATATTTCTTCTGTTATCCAAGTTCCACTACTTCTACTAGTCCCTGTCTTTTTACTAGCCCTCGTCTTTTTACCTACTTGATCCTCTGCTGCCTTCACTACTTCATCCCTCAAAGCTACCCATTCTTCTTCTACTGTATTTCTTTCCCCCATTCCTGTCAATTGTTCCCTTATGCTATCCCTGAAACTCTGTACAACCTTTGGTTCTTTCAGTTTATCCAGGTCCCATCTCCTTAAATTCCCACCTTTTTGCAGTTTCTTCAGTTTCAATCTACAGGTCATAACCAATAGATTGTGGTCAGAGTCCACATCTGCCCCTGGAAATGTCTTACAATTTAAAACCTGGTTCCTAAATCTCTGTCTTACCATTATATAATCTATCTGATACCTTCTAGTATCTCCAGGGTTCTTCCATGTATACAACCTTCTTTCATGATTCTTAAACCAAGTGTTAGCTGTGATTATGTTGTGTTCTGTGCAAAATTCTACCAGGTGGCTTCCTCTTTCATTTCTTAGCCCCAATCCATATTCACCTACTACGTTTCCTTCTCTCCTTTTTCCTACACTCGAATTCCAGTCACCCATGACTATTAAATTTTCGTCTCCCTTCACTATCTGAATAATTTCTTTTATTTCATCATACATTTCTTCAATTTCTTCATCATCTGCAAAGCTAGTTGGCATATAAACTTGTACTACTGTAGTAGGTGTGGGCTTCGTATCTATCTTGGCCACAACAATGCATTCGCTGTGCTGTTTGTAGTAGCTTACCCGCATTCCTATTTTCCTATTCATTATTAAACCTACGCCTGCATTACCCCTATTTGATTTTGTGTTTATAACCCTGTAGTCACCTGACCAGAAGTCTTGTTCCTCCTGCCGCCGAACTTCACTAATTCCCACTATATCTAACTTTAACCTATCCATTTCCCTTTTTAAATTTTCTAACCTACCTGCCCAATTAAGGGATCTGACATTCCACACTCCGATCTGTAGAACGCCAGTTTTCTTTCTCCTGATAACGACATCCTCTTGAGTAGTCCCCACCCGGAGATCCGAATGGGGGACTATTTTACCTCCGGAATATTTTACCCAAGAGGACGCCATCATCATTGAATCATACAGTAAAGCTGCATGCCCTCGTGAAAAATTACGGCTGTAGTTTCCCCTTGCTTTCAGTAGTTCGCAGTACCAGCACAGCAAGGCCATTTTGGTTATTGTTACAAGGCCAGATCAGTCAATCATCCAGACTGTTGCCCCTGCAACTACTGAAAAGGCTGCTGCTCCTCTTTAGGAACCACATGTTTGTCTAGCCTCTCAACAGATACCCCTCCGTTGTGGTTGTACCTACGGTACGGCTATCTGTATCACTGAGGCACGCAAGCCTCCCCACCAATGGCAAGGTCCATGGTTCATGGAGGGGGGATTTGAAGGTAAGGTATGTAAAAGGAAAAGACAATATTGTGGCTGATGCATTATCTAGGATGCCAGCAGGGAAGAAGGATACTGATAGTAGTGAGAACTGTGAAGAACATGTAAGGTTGTTTTATTTGCAGCGAGTGAAGGATGAGAAGCTTATTAGGAAAATTTTCAAGCAAATGAGAAGGGAGCAGAATGAGGATCCAAATTTAAGGTTGGTTAAGCAGTACTGCAATTTAGACAACATGCCAAAGGTGAAATAGTACTATACTATACATAAAGGGTTGTTGTTTAGGGGGAAAAATTTGAATGCTCAGGACTGGAAGTTAT
The DNA here is from genome assembly GCF_023864345.2 of Schistocerca serialis cubense. Classification (NCBI taxonomy): domain Eukaryota; kingdom Metazoa; phylum Arthropoda; class Insecta; order Orthoptera; family Acrididae; genus Schistocerca; species Schistocerca serialis. Next base: position 1,164,446,342 of record NC_064638.1, on the reverse strand, counting down.
GCTTTCCTGACCAACATATTGAAAAATTTATTGACTACTTGCATGATAGTTACGGACGTTATGGGACCAGGAAAATAGTAGCTAAGATACAGGAGACAGTAATATTTAACAACTTGTGGAGAAGGGTTAAGCAGAGACTAGAAAGATGTGATAAATGTCAGAGAGTAAAGACAACTGGTGTGTCATCAAAAGTCTTAATGCATTGTGTTCTTCCTAGCAAACCTAAAGAGCTTATAGCAGTTGACTTCTAGGAGCATTGCCAGCATCTACAAGAGATTGTAAATATATTTTCATTGTTTTGAACACATTCTCAAAATATATAAAACTGTATACAATTAAGGAGGCAAATATTACTACTATAATTGAGAAGCTGACATCTGATTACCTTTGCAGTGTAGGGGTATCAAAATCACTTCTGTCTGACAATGGTCCGCAATTGGCTTCTGAGAGGTTTTGAACACTGTATGGCTATACACAAGATAAAACACATAATGATTTCTATGTATTTTCCACAAGGTAACATGAGTGAAAGGGTTATGGAGGAGCTTAATAGACTGTGCAGGACTTATTGTAGTAAGAAACACACTGCCTGGGTGGGTCATATTTGACATGTTGAAAATATTATCAGCAACTTGTGGAACGAATCAGTAGGATATGCCCCATGTGAGCTTATGTTCAACTAGAGACCAAACAACATCATCAGAGAAAAAGTGGATTTCCCTCATGTAAGCGAAGTAGTATGGTTAAATGATGATGGCGTCCTCTTGGGTAAAATATTCCGGAGGTAAAATAGTTCTCCATTCGGATCTCCGGGCGGGGGCTACTCGGGAGGATGTTATTATCAGGAGAAAGAAAACTGGCGTTCTACAGATCGGAGCGTGGAATGTCAGATCACTTAATCGAGCAGGTAGGTTAGAAAAATTAAAAAGGGAAATGGATAGGTTACAGTCAGATATAGCAAAAATTAGTGAAATTTGGTGGCAAGAGGAACAAGACTTTGGTCAGGCGAATACAGGGTTATAAATACAAAATCAAATAAGGGTAATGCAGGAGTCAGTTTAATAATGAATAAAAAAATAGGAGTGCCGGTAAGCTACTACAAACAGCATAGTGAACGCATTATTGTGGCCAAGATGGACACGAAGCCCATGCCTACTACAGTAGTACAAGTTTATATGCCAACTAGCTTTGCAGATGACGAAGAAACTGAAGAAATGTATGATGAAATAAAAGAAATTATTCAGATAGTGAAGAGAGACAAAATTTAATAGAAATGGGTGACAGGTATTCGGTAGTAGGAAAATGGAGAGAAGGAAACGTGGTAGGTGAATATGGATTGGGGCTAAGAAATGAAAGAGGAAGCCGCCTGGTAGAATTTTGCACAGAGCACAACTCAATCATAGCTAACACTTGGTTCAAGAATCATAAAAGAAGGTTGTATACATGGAAGAAGCCTGGAGATACTCACAGGTTTCAGATAGATTATATAATGGTAAGACAGAGATTTAGGAACCAGGTTTTAAATTGTAGGACATTTCCAGGGGCAGATGTGGACTCTGACCACAATTTATTGGTTATGAACTATAGATTAAAACTGAAGAAATTGCAGAAACTTCGGAATTTAAGGAGATGGGACCTGGATAAACTGACAGAACTAGAGATTGTAGAGAGTTTCAGGGAGAGCATTAAGGAACGATCGACATGAATGGGGGAAAGAAATACAGTAGAAGAAGAATGGGTACCTTCGAATAGATGAAATAGTGAAGGCAGCAGAGGATCAAGTAGGTAAAGAGACAAGGACTAGTAGAAGTAGTAGAACTTGGGTAAAAGAAGATGTAATGAATTTAATTGATGAAAGGAGAAAATATAAAAATGCAGTAAATGAAGCAGGCAAAAAGGAATACAAACGTCTTAAAAATGAGATCGACAGGAAGTGCAAAATGGTTAAGCAGGGATGGCTAGAGGACAAATGTAAGGACGTAGAGGCTTATCTCACTAGGGGTAATATAGATACTGCCTACAGGAAAATTAAAGAGACCTTTAGAGAAAAGAGAACCAATTGTATGAATATCAAGAGCTCAGATGGAAACCCAGTTCTAAGCAAAGAAGGCAAAGCCGAAAGGTGGAAGGAGTACATACAGGGTCTATACAAGGGCGATGTACTTGAGGACAATATTATGGAAATGGAAGAGGATGTAGATGAAGATGAAATGGGAGATACGATACTGCATGAAGAATTTGACAGAGCACTGAAAGACCCGAGTCGGAACAAGGCCCCAGGAGTAGACAACATTCCATTAGAACTACTGACAGCCTTGGGAGAGCTAGTCATGACAAAACTCTACCATCTGGTGAGCAAGATGTATGAGACAGGCGAAATACCCTCAGACTTCTAGTTGTTGTTGTTGTTGTTGTGGTCTTCAGTCCTGAGACTGGTTTGATGCAGCTCTCCATGCTAATCTATCCTGTGCAAGCTCCTTCATCTCTCAGTACCTACTGCAACCTACATCCTTCTGAATCTGTTTAGTGTATTCATCTCTTGGTCTCCCTCTATGATTTTTACCCTCCATGCTGAAGAATATAATAATTCCAATCCCAAAGAAAGCAGGTGTTGACAGATGTGAAAATTACCGAACTATCAGTTTAATAAGTCACAGCTGCAAAATACTAACTCGAATTCTTTACAGAAGAATGGAAAAACTGGTAGAAGCCGACCTTGGGGAAGATCAGTTTGGATTCCGTAGAAATGTTGGAACACGTGAGGCAATACTGACCCTACAACTCATCTTAGAAGCTAGATTAAGGAAGAGCAAACCTACGTTTCTAGCATTTGTAGACTTAGAGAAAGCTTTTGACAATGTTGACTGGAATACTCTCTTTCAAATTCTGAAGGTGGCAGGGGTAAAATACAGGGAGCGAAAGGCTATTTACACTTTGTACAGAAACCAGATGGCAGTTATAAGAGTCGAGGGACATGAAAGGGAAGCAGTGGTTGGGAAGGGAGTGAGACAGGGTTGTAGCTTATCCCTGATGTTATTCAATCTGTATACTGAGCAAGCAGTAAAGAAAACAAAAGAAAAATTTGGAGTAGGAATTAAACCCATGGAGAAGAAATAAAAACTTTGTGGTTCAAATGAATTTTATCCATAGTGGATGCTGTCAAACTCTGTGACTCTGTGACTGGTAGCAGATATTTTTCTACACCCTACTTTATGGTTCACTGATGACTTTGTAATTCTGTCAGAGGCAGCAAAGGACCTGGAAGAACAGCTGAACGAAATGGACAGTGCCTTGAAAGGAGGATATAAGATGAACATCAACAAAAGCAAAATGAGGATGATGGAATGTAGCCGAATTAAATCGGGTGATGCTGATGGAATTGTATTAGGACATGAGACACTTAAAGTACTAAAGAAGTTTTGCTATTTGGGGAGCAAAATAACTGATGATGGTCAAAGTAGAGAGGATATAAAATATAGACTGGCAATGGCAAGGAAAGTGTTTCTGAAGAAGAGAAATTTGTTAACATCGAGTATAGATTTAAGTGTCAGGAAGTCATTTCTGAAAGTATTTGTACGGAGTGTAGCCATGTATGAAAGTGAAACATGGACAATAAATAGTTTGGACAAGAAGAGAATAGAAGCTTTAGAAATGTGGTGCTACAGAAGAATGCTGAAGATTAGACATGTAGACCACATAATAATGAGGAGATATTGAATAGGATCGGGGAGAAGAGAAGTTTGTGGCACAACTTGACAAGAAGAAGGGACGGTTGGTAGGGCATGTTCTGAGGCACCAAGGGATCACAAATTTAGCTTTGGAGGGCAGCGTGGAGTGTAAAAATTGTAGAGGGAGACCAAGAGATGAATACACTAAGCAGATTCAGAAGGATGTAGGTTGCAGTAGTTACTGGGAGATGAAGAAGCTTGCACAGGATAGAGTAGCATGGAGAGCTGCATCAAACCAGTCTCTGGACTGAAGATCACAACAACAACAACAACAACAACAACAGGAATATTTTAGAAAAGGTTTCTCCAGTGAAACACAACTGTGCATCTGTCAGCTACATTATTTGCAGTAGTCAGTGTCAAAATTACAAATCCCATTTTTCAGCCAGTGTGGCAACGCAGTATGTAGACACTGAGTACAATCAATGAAGAAATAAAGCACGTGAACATCACATTTGGTGACCTTTGTGAGGAATATTGTATGTGTGCACATTAAACCAGGACTCACCAACTTTGATAGTGAACTTGAGTGGTTTACAGTACAGTTTTAAATGGAGGAGGTGCAACAGCCAATCAGCGCACGGCTTCCATGGCCACAGTATGACAGAAGCCAATCAGCAATCGGGTTCTATGGAAGGGGCCATTGAGTACAGGAGCAGCCAATCAGCATGCAGGTCGACATAGCTGACCAGAATAAACAAGATGCCTTGCCGAGAGACTTACAACTTGCAACAGCCGTGCAGATGACAAGTTGAGATGACGAAAGCAGCAACAGGAGACAAGTGATTAAAAATAAGGTAATTTCCCAGCAAAAAGCTGTTCTGTATTAAGTGATAAATAATGAGTGACCCTAACAAACAAGACAGTGTGATGCTAGAGCATGGGCCACAGGGAACTAGTTCTGTAGATGATAGTGATTATAAATCAAACATGAATGTAACTTTGAATGATGGAGATGAAAGTGTTATTGTAGATGGAATGATAAAAGGGTCATGTACATTGTATGGCGATGTGAGTGAAATGGACGAAAACAGTACGGAAGTGGATGAAATCATTTAGGTTAAGAGTGAGGAACCTAGTAGTGAAAGTCAGCTAAGGCAAAAGTTTATAGCAGACAGAAATTTGGAAGCAATGTTAAGGCAAATTATGAGTAGTTTGAGTTGTTTGAGTAATATGAGTACCAAAGAAGATATTATTAATAAGAAAAAATTGAAGATAGCATGAACAAGGACATCAGTAGTATGAAAGTAGGTATTAGTAGTATTAAAACTGACATGACTAGCCCTTCAGAATTAAATAAGAAGGTTGAGGCAGTAGGGAACCTTTCAGAATTAAATAGGAAGATTGAGGCAGTAGGGAAAGATTGTGATGAAAAGACAAAGAAAGCAGAGCAGAATACTAATAAGAAATTAACATAAATGAGCAGTAAATGTGTAGAAGAGAGAAAGAAGCTTTGTGATGACTATAGTAGGAAGGAGGGGGCTTCTGAAAAGCAGTGTGAAGATGAAGACAAAGAAGCCAGAAAAGTTTGTGCTGAAAATACGGTTAAACTTGAGAACCAAATCGATCAGATTAAAAATGATTTAGTAACAGAGGTAGAAACAAAGTGTGCAGTAATGGTAAAGGAAAAACTGGTAAAAGTAAATAAAAATGCAGATGCAAAATTCGCCAAAATAGAGAAAAAGATGGAAGAGGTATAAAATCAAAAGCATAGAGAAAGTGAAGTGGGTCTGATAATCATTTTGGTAAGCAGGATGATAGTTTTTCCAGGGAAAAGACCAATGAGGATTTGTTGTATGAACATGGTAAGTAAAAAGTAAGTATGGCACCCTATAATAACAGCAAGCGTACAAGGTAGACAAGTTAAGTATTTATTGGACAGCGGTAGTGATTTGAATGGTATTTCACAGGTATTTTTTCAATCTATTAAGAACACAGAGAATATAGCAGTGATGCATGTTTCCGGAATAAAAAGTGTTGGTGCTACTGGTAAGCTGTGTGAAACAAGAGGTACTATTAACTGTGGAATTGGCAGGACTGCTGTTGGAGTGCAATTTCTTGGTGATTCAAAATCTCAGCATTGACGTAATACATGTATGGAACTAATTTCTTGTGCAAATAGCAAGTAGGGGGTTCAACATTCTGTATTGAATTCATTATGTGGCATTAATGCTTACCCCAGGTGACTGTCTCATTTTTCATGATTTCTGAGGCAGTCAAACTCTTATATATGATGTTGTGTTACATGTTACTAATAAGTAATACGATCGTAAGAGGATGGAAGAAAGTAAATTGGTACAACGGTTAAAGAATTTCTGTCAAACAAGGAGGTAAGGTAAACAGAAAATGATGAAAAGTTTCAGCATATGTGGAGGATAATTAACATCTGAAGTAATCAGCCTATTGGTGCAGAGGCAATATACAGTAAAAATCATCTTCAGTACTAGATCTTAATATTAATTGTGGTATAATAGAAGTGTTTGTGTTCAGTGCAATCAGTATATGGAGATAACTATCTCCCTATAGAGGTGTGTCATGGTACAGCCTTTTCTAACATTAAGGAATTACAACTTTAAACGTAGTTGCCCGGAGTAATGTGTGGAAAGAATAAGCAAGATTTGTAGGTCTATCACCCTTCAGGCTAGAATATCAAGCAACTGGATGGAATATAGTGAAATATTTTTTTTCTAGGTGATAATTTTGTTTGATCAGTAATGAGAGTTAACTTTGCCTTAGCATAAGGATCTGTTACTGTGGAGGGTTTTATGTTGAATCAATTTTGCATTAGATGAGCAGAGCAGGTGTTTATTTATTCGATAATGAAACAATAATGAAATAATAAAACAAGGAATAATGTTAGGGTCTTAATAGTTAGGGAGCCTGTCTCTTCAGTAGGGATATTTTTTGAGAATTCACTCCTCTAGTTAACTAAGTGAGAAATTTAAGTAAAATAATGGAGCTGACAGACATGTTTGAGTAATGAAAAAGATAACTGTATACAAACAAATGTGGTGTAACTGTATTGATGATCTAATTGTGAACTAGGCAACACTGGGTACTGTGTATATTGTGCAATTCATGACACTGCAGCTGGGAATGAGAGCTTACCAGAAATAGCAATATTTTAGTGAGGTACAGATAATATAATGCTGCATCATTGGATCTATATGTTATCTAAAAACTTCAATTTGTGTTCTGAGGAATTATGAGCTTATGAATGCTGGAATGAAGAACAATAAGTTTACTGATTAACTGATAACTGTGGTGCTTAACTAATTTTCTGAGGATTTAATTTTCTGGTTGAATGAGGGTAGTACTCAGAGTTGAATGGAGAAGTAGGGCAATGATTTGGTACAACATCCATCCCTTAATTTTGATTCAAATAGTAATTAAGTAATGTGATGATGACTATTCTTTTTCATAAAGTAATGATTAGTAAATCTATACTACTGCACATCTTGAGTTTTTGCTGGAATGATGTGAATTTCAAACCAGGACTTGGCATTTTAGTGATTTTGAGAATGGGAAAGAAACCCAAATCTATCAAGTGTAACCAGTTTGAGACAGAGTTATGACCTAGAGTAATGTTGTGCAGTGTAATGTGCATTTGATTTTAAATTTTTTCTAGTCCCCACCTTATGTACTACAGTCAGTTTTAGTGCTAATTATTGTGATGTTTTGAGAATTGTGTAATGTACTTATATGAAGTAATGACTATAATCTGCCATTAGTGTGAAAAATTTTTACTTACATTTAGCTAGAAGTAAAAGTGAGCATACTAAAGTAGGGTATTTTGTCTAATTTTTCATGTGCTGTGGCAAGGGAACTGATAGCAGTGCATTTCCTTACTAACTGCCACTTGGACCTGTTGAAAGCATGGACAACTTGGTGAGAAAATGTGTAAAAGATCATTAAAAAAGTGAAAATGGTTGTGAAAAATACTGAACATTGAAAAAATGAAACTTCTGCCCGAAAATGAACTGCAAGGCACAGTGAAATTTAACTTTTTGTAAACCATGATGATATTTTTTTAAAGCAAGACAGGCCTTTTATAAAGTGATATGTACCTTAGAATGTAATCTTTATTTATCACTTACGATGAAGATGCTTATTTTGATAAAAAATATAACTTGTGGTTATTTTGTGCCATTGTACAATACACTAAAAATAAATATTTTGTTTGGGGATTTTCATAAGGTCAGTTCATGTAAGTAGAAATTTAAAAACATGTGTACTGTAGTTTTTCAGAAGGAGATTTATCATGTAATATTTTTGTGTGTGTAAATTTTTAACCCACTTTCTGGGGGTCACTTGTGATCATTGAATTTCCCAGTTAGCTATTTGCAAATATCTATGTGGTCAATCCAAAAAGGGGGTAATGTGATGAGGCAAGCTGGCATCTCTACTTCCACTCTTGTTTTGCCATCTGCCTCCTTAAACTCTTTTTTTTTTCAATTTTGACTAATTACTATAACCATACATGAAAATAATCTGCATTTTCATAAAAGAGAAAGGTTGCCCCTCATTTATACACTCTCACTGCCACTGCCATTTTTAATACACAGTGCCTACATTCTGAGGCACTTAAAGCCTAAATGACACTGTTCACAAGTTCTGCCATGTATCTCTCTCAAACACACACACACACACACACACACACACACACACACACTCTCTCTCTCTCTCTCTCTCTCTCTCTCTCTCTCTCTCTCTCTCCATTCCAATACTAAACTAGTGTAAACTAGTGATCCCTTGATATAACAAATTTCTCTTCTCCACAATTCTATTCAGTATCTCCTCCTCATTAGTTATGTGAGCTACCCATCTAATCTTCAGCATTCTTCTGTAGCACCACACTCCAAATACTTCTGTCTAAACTGTTCACCATCCATGTTTTACTTCCATACATGGCTACACCCCACACAAATTCTTTCAGAAACGACTTGAACAAATTTGTCTTCTTCAGAAAAGCATTTCTTGCCATTACCAGTCTACATTTTATATCCTCCCTACTTCGACCATCATCAGTTATTTCACTTCCCAAATAACAAAACTCATCTACTACTTTAAGTGTCACATTTCCTAACCTAATTCCCCAGAATCACCTGATTTAATTTGACTACATTTCATTTCCACATTTTGCTTTTGTTGATGTACATCTTATATCCTCCATTCAAGACACTGTCAATTCCGTTCAACTGCTCTTCCAAGTCCTTTGTTGTCTCTGACAGAGGTACGATGTCATTGGCAAACCTCAAGGTTTTTATTTAATCTCCATGGACTTTAATTCCTACTCCAAATTTTTCTTTTGTTTCCTTTACTGCTTGCTCAACATACAGGTTGAATAATATAGGGCATAGGTTACAACCCTGTCTCACTTCCTCCTCAACCACTTTTTCCCTTTCATGCCCATCGATTCTTATAACTGCCAACTGATTTTTGTACAAATTGTGAATAGCCTTTAGCTCCCTGCATTTTCCATCCACCACCTTTAGAATTTGAAAGAGAGTATTCCAGTCAACATTATCAAAAGCTTTCTCTAACTCTACAAATGCAGGTTTGCCTTTTCTGAATGCATTTTCAATGAGAATTACTATGGCTAATATTGCCTCGTGTGTTTCTAAATTTCTCTGGAATCCAAATTGATCTTCCCCAAGGTTGGCTTCTACCAGTTTTTTCATTCTCTCTCTCATCATCTTCATCTGTGTCCCCTTCCATTTCCATAATATTTCTCTCAAGTACATCTCCCTTGTGTAGACCCTCTACATACTCTTTCCACCTTTCTGCTTTCCCTTCTTTGCTTAGAACTAGGTTTCCATCTCAGCTCTTGATATTCATATAGCTGCTTCTCTTTTCTCCAAAGGTGTGTTTAATTTTCCTGTTGGTAGCATCTATCTTACCCCTAGTGATATATGCTTCTACATCCTCACATTTGTCCTCTAGCCATCCTTGCTTAGCCATTTTGCACTTCCTTTCGATCTCATTTTTTAGACGTTTGTATTTCCTTTCGCCTGCTTCATTTACTGCATTCTTATATTTCCTCCTTTCAGCATCTCCTGTGTTACCCAAGGATTCCTATGAGCCCTCATCTTTTTACCTTCTTGAACCTCTGCTGCCTTCACTATTTCAACTCTCAAAGCTACCCATTTTTAATCTACTGTATTCCTTTCCCCTGTTATTGTCAATTGTTCCTTAATACTCCCTACAAAACTCTCCACAACCTCTTGTTCTTTCAGCTTATCCATGTCCCATGTCCTTAAATACTGACCTTTCTGCAGTTTCTTCAGTTTTAATCTGCAGTTCATAACCGAAAAATTGTGGTCAGCGTCCACATCTGCCCCTGGAAATATCTTACAATTTAAAATCTGATTCTGAAATCTCTGTTTACGATTATATAATCAATCTAAATCCTGAAACTTCCAGGCAAACTAAAACTGTGTGCTGGACAGAGACTCGAACTCGGGACCCTTGCCTTTCGCAGGCAAGTGCTCTACCATCTTTGTTACCCAAGCACGACTCACGCCCAATACTCACAGCTTTATTTCTGCCAGTACCTCGTCTCCTACCTTCCAAACTTTAGAGAAGCTCTCCTGGGAACCATGCAGAACTAGCACTCCTGAAAGAAAGGATATAGCGGAGACATGGCTTAACCACAGCCTAGGGGATGTTTCCAGAATGAGATTTTCACTCTGTAGTGGAGTGTCACTGATGTGGGACTTCCTGGCAGATTAAAACTGTGTGCCGCACTGAGACTTGAACTCAGGACCTTTGCCTTTCATGGGCAAGTGCTCTACCATCAGATGGTAGAGCACTTTCCCGCGAATGGCAAAGGTCCCAAGTTCGAGTCTCGGTCTGGCACACAGTTTTAATCTGCCAGGAAGTTTCATATCAGCACACACTCCACTGCAGAGTGAAAATCTCATTCTGAAATCTGAAACCTTCCAGTGTCTCCAGGTATTTCCACATATACAACCTCCTTTCATGATTCTTAAACCAAGTGTCAGCAATGATTAAATTATGTTCTGTGCAAAATTCTACCAGACAACTTCCTCTTTCGTTCCTTTCCCGCAGTCTATATTCATCCACTACTTTTCCTTCTCCTCCTTTTCCTACTATTGAATTCTGGTACCCCATGACTATTAAATTTTCATCTCCCTTAACTATCTCAATAATTTCTTTTATCTCATCATACATTTCCTCAATCTCCTCCTCTTCTGTGGAGCTAGTTGACATATAAACTTGTACTACCATAGTGGGTGTGGGCTTTGTGTCTAGCTTGGCTACAATAAAGCGTTCACTATGCTGCTCATAATTGCTTATCTGCGTCCTGTTTTTTTAATCATTATTAAACATACTTCTGCATCACCCCTATTTGATTTTGTGCTTATAACCCCGTATTCACCTGACCAGAAGTCCTGTTCCTCCTGTCACTGAACATCACTAATTCCCACTAAATCTAATTTTATCCTATCCATTTTTCTTTTTAAATTTTCTAAACTATGTGCCTGATTAGGGGATCTGACATTCCACACTCCAGTCCATTGAAAACCAGTTTTGTTTCTCCTGCAATCTTTATCCAACCAGACAGCAATTTTTGAACTGTTGGACCACATACTGAAATCAATTGACCAACATAATATAGCTGCAGATATCTTCTTAGATCTCTCTAAAGCCTTAGACATACTAGATCATAAAATACTGCTTGCTAAATTGGAAAGAAGAGGAATAAGAGGTGTGGCTCACTACTGGCTATGCTCTTACCTACAAAACCACAGACAGAAGGTATCACTTCAATACGATATTAATGTACAGAATAAAATAAATAACACAGTTTTCCTCTCGGAGGAAAGAACAATAAGATATGGTTTTCCCCAGGGTTCTGTTCTAGGGCCATTACTTTTCCTCATTTACATAGATGATCTTGTTGAACGTATGAGCCCACAAAAAACTACCCTGTTTGCTGATGATACAAGCATAGTGTTGACTGGATTTAGCCCTGAATCCCTTCAGACAATATCTGATAACTCTATGAAAAAACTTTCTGAGTGGTTTAACAAAAATGGCCTAATTGTTAATAGTGGGAAAACTGTATGTATCAACTTCCATCTAATTCCCACATCCAATCAAAAAACTATCCAAGTAAAGTTAAATAATGATAAAATTGAAAATGTAAATGCAACAAAATTTTTGGGTCTATGGGTCCAACAAAATTTAAAATGGGACACACATATAAACAACTTATCAAAGAAACTCTCATCATTGTGCTATGGACTAAGAATACTAAAATCTACTGCAAGTAAATCCACACTAATGCAAGCATACCATGCGCAGTTCCATTCATTGCTCCGCTATGGAATCATCTTTTGGGGAAATTCAACTCACAGCACAAATATATTTAAACTACAAAAAAGAGCACTGAGGATAATATGTGGCCTCAAAAAGCTGGAATCCTGTAAATGTCAATTTATAAGACTTAATGTTCTAAGCATCCCATCCCTATTCATTCAAGAAACAATCCTATTCACCAGGGAATACCTCTCAAGAACAGGCAAATTAATCCAAAACAATGATATACACGCTCGTTATACCAGAGGGCAATCTAATATCCATCAAATTTTTTCAAGGACATCATCATACCAAAAATATATAACTCATCTGGGTGTCGTATTACACAATAAAATTCCAGAACAAATAAAAACTGCTCCAGATCCAATATTTAAAAATAAACTAAGGGCATTTCTGACAAAGCACTGTTTCTATTCAGTACAAGAATTCCTGGAAATGAAAAATTATAAAGTTCCTTTGTAAAATACTGTGATTAGAGTAAAACATTCTGTAGGTAAAATAATAACCTAATTTCTACTATACACAACTATGTTTCAGTTTCATTTCTCAAAATTTTTTAACTCACTTTTTGAATGTACAAGTACACATTCTATTAGTATTAAAACTTAATTGTCTGTGAAATCTCACTGTTAATTTCATGTTTAATGTAGTTTTTAAATGACATTGTCCTTCTGTTGTGTTTCCAGTTGACATTTTCACTATTCTGTAGTCTCAGTGATTATTTGTGTAAATTTAAAGTAGCACTACATTGCCTACATGTTTCTTAGTTCCCCATGTAAATTGTTTGTATTCTCTGTATGTGAAGTTACTATATTCATCAATGAACAATTTTGTGTACATTTTTTAAATGGCAGTCCATTGCCTTTTTTTTCTCCAAACTACATATTTGTTAAGAAAAATGACTTTTCCTATATCATGTGTACTTTGTACAATATGTGATCCACAGGATAAATAAATAAATACAAATACAAATAATAATGTCCTCCTGAGTAGTTCCCACCCTTAGATCCTAATGGGGGACTATTTTACCCAAGAGGATTCCATCATCATTTAACCATACAGTAGAGCTGCATGCCCTGTGGAGAAATTAAAGCTGTGGTTTCCCCTTGCTTTCAGCCATTTGCATTTCAGCCATTTTGGTTTATGTTACAAGTCCAGATCAGTCAATTATCCAGACTTTTGCCCCTGCAGCTACTGAAGAGGCTGCTGCCCCCTTCAGGAACCACGTGTCTTTCTGGCTTCTCAACAAGTATCCCCCCATTGTGGCTGCACCTATGATACGGCTATCTGTATCACTAAGGCACACAAGCTTCGCCACCAATGGCAAGATTCATGGTTCATGGGGGGAGCATATATACAACAAAACTATAGAGCATTCTCACTACTCAAATCTAACGTTATAATGTCACAACAATGGCTTTACTTTATGAAAAACAGTGCACACATTATAGCCCTTAATGCAACAATGAAAATAATAGATATTTGATGTGTAGGTACAGTAAATGTACAAACCAGTGGTAATTTACAAAGAGAATCAATGGAGAAGTTGTGATGAAGCAAGCTGAGATATTTTAACTTCACCTCTTGTTTTGCCATCTGCCTCCTTAAAATTCATTTTTTTCACTTTTAACTAATTACCATTACCATACTTGATTATTATCGGCATTTTCATAAGCTCTTAATTAATTCCAAAGTAATTACAGTTTTGTCAAAAGTATTGTTTGCATAACTATATTTGTTAATTTCATCATTTAAACAAATAATTCAGTCTAACTCTTGTAGTAGAAGAAAGTGTTAAAAAGATGGAATTTTTGGATGTAGTCAGTTAATTTAATGAGTTAAGTTTTAATTGTAATTTCTGTAAATTAAACATCAAACAACGTGTAGTTTCAGTGTCTGTTATTGTGATGACATATAAGGGCCTGATTTTTGGTTCTGAGACAGTCAGTCCACAGCTGAGTTTCAGACGAGGAACACGTATTCGTTAGAACAACAATGCATCCACTTAACTGTGAAATAAGTGTAACTCAATTAGATCATGTGTTAAAACAATGACAGTGTCTGTTCAATAAATACCATATTATGCAGCAAGAACGGTGTGGTTAGGTTTTTACTGCTTGTAGATATTCAATAGTAGACTATTGAAGTAGTATGTTGATGTTTGAGGCTTATCGAAAGTTAAACAATAGTGCACTGGCCATATAACTGCATATTATTGGGGTGTTGTGAACAGTGAAAGTAAAGAACTGTGAAATGCAAATGTTCACCTGTTGGCTACATCATTTAAAGTAGTCAGTGTTGAACTTCCATCCCCCATTTTGCAGCCAGTATAGTAACACAGTACATCTACATCGAGCACCATAAATGAAGAATAGAAGCAGGCGAATGTCACAAAGTGAGTGACGGATAAATCACTGTTGGAAGTTCAGGCATTAACTGAGTCATACAGATACTCTGAAAGTATGAATGATAGCAACAGTTTCTCTACATGGTATTATGCTTGTACTGATCGGGAGCAAACTTAGAACCAGTTTTCACATAATACAAAATAGTCATGGTCTCCTGACATTTAACACAGGAGTTTCTCATTTGCTAATCTGGCACTGACTTGCTAACGTGGCACTGACTTGCTAACTTGGCACTGACTCATATGGATATGTGGACATGGTGATTGCTAACCCAGACGTCAATACATTATGTTATGCAACTGCTTGCTGATCGTAGACTTTTTGCTAATGTAAGTGATGTGGAGATGTTAACATGTTAAGAATGGAATGTGGACTAAAGATTTTGGGGATGGGATTTGCTTTACAAAGACTATCATATGTACATTTTAGTATTTCAGAAACTACATAATGGTTTGAAAAACTGCTTCTCTGGCAAACTGTCTTAAATATTTATTGATCTCAGGTCGAAGCTAAGATAATTTTAAAAAGACTTATTTGTGAACTTTCTTTGAGAATATGAATAAATGAACTACCATATATGAGTTATTGCACTGTGCCAAGAAACTAATATACAGATCAATGATGACAATATTATAAAAATGATAGTTGCTACTCTCCTTATAGTGGAGATGCTGAGTAAAAGATGGGCACAACAAAAAGACTCACACTCATGAAAATGCGACACACACACATGACCACATTCTCTGGCTGCTGAGGCCAGACTGCGAGCAGCAATGCATAAAGGGAGAAGCAACCTGGTGGTGGTGGAATAGAGGAGGCTGGGGTGGGGAGGACTGGGGATAGTGGGGATAGCAGGGTAGGAGTGGGGGACGATAAAGTGCTGCTTTTGTGAGCATACAGGTATGAGGTGGAGAGAGGGTAGGCGCAGACAGATGGTTAGACAGAAGGCAGGGAGGGGCTTGCAGAAAATAGGAGAAGTAAAAAGACTGTGGATGTGTTGGTAGAATAGAGGGCTGCGTAGTGTCGGAATGGGGCAGGGAAGAAGCTACTGGCTAAGAACAATGGCTAATGAAGGTTGAGGCAGGAGGGTTACGGGGAATGTGTGATACATTGCAAGGAGAGTTCCCACCTGTGAAATTCAGAAAAGCTGGTTCTGGTGGTTAGGATCCAGACGGTACAGGCTGTGATGCAATCATTGAAATGAGGAATGTCATGTTGAGCAGCATGCCCAGCAACTGGGGTGGTCCAGCTGTTTCTTGGCCACAGTTTGTCAGTGGTAATTCATGCTGACAAACAGCACATGTAGAATGCAGCACTGGATGGGAGTAGGTGGTGGTGCAGGTGGGAGGATGTGTGGGGCAGGTCTTGCATCTAGGTCTATTACACAAATATTAGCCATGAGGCAAGGGGTTGGGAGCAGGGGTTGTAGAGGGATGGATGAGTATATTGTGTAGGTTTGGTGGCTGGCAGAATACCACAGTGAGAGGGGTGGGAAGGATAGTGGGTAGGATATTTCTCATTCCAGGGCATGAAAAGAGTTGGTAGAAACCCTTGGGGAGGATGTGATTCAGTTGCTCCTGTCCTGGGTGGTACTGAGTCACAAGGGGAATGTTCCTCTGTGGCCAGACAGTGGGACTTTGGGAGATAGTAGGTGACTGGAGAGATAAGGCACAGGAGATCTGTTTTTATACTAGGCTGGGAGGGTAATTATGGTCTGTGAAGGCCTAGTGAGACCATTGGTATATTTCGAGATGGACCACTTGTCACTATAGATTGAAGGCCATGGATTGCTATGCTGTGTGGAAGGAACATCTTGGTATGGAATGGGTTGCAGGTGTCGAAGTGGAGGTAGGTTGTTGTTGTTGTTGTTGTGGTCTTTAGTCCTAATACTGGTTTGATGCAGCTCTCCATGCTACTCTATCCTGTGTAAGCTTCTTCATCTCCCAGTACCTACTGCAGCCTACATCCTTCTCAATCTGCTTAGTGTATTCATCTCTTGGTCCCCCTCTATGATTTTTACCCTCCACGCTGCCCTCCAGTACTAAATTAGTGATCCCTTGATGCCTCAGAACATGTCCTACCAACCGATCCCTTCTTCTAGTCAAGTTGTGCCACAAACTCCTCTTCTCCCCAATTCTATTCAATACCTCCTTATTAGTTATGTGATCTACCCATCTAATCTTCAGCATTCTTCTGTAGCACCACATTTCGAAAGCTTCTATTCTCTTCTTGTCCAAACTATTTATCATCCATGTTTCACTTCCATACATGGCTACACTTCATACAAATACTTTCAGAAATGACTTCCTGACACTTAAACCAATACTTGATGTTAACAAATTTCTCTTCTTCAGAAATGCTTTCCTTGCCATTGCCAGTCTACATTTTAGGTAGGTTTGATATATATATGAAGGTACTGTAGCAGCCATCTTTAAGGTGGAGGTCAACACCTAGGAAGGTGGTTTGTTGGGTTAGGCAGGACCAGGTGAAGCAAATGGGGGTGAATCTGTTGAGGTTCTGGAGGGATGTGGTTAAGGTGCCCTCACCCTCAATCCAAATCGCAAAGATGTCATCAGTGAATCTGAACCAGGTGAGGAGTCTGGGATTTTGGGTGTTTAGGGAGGATTCCTCTAGATGGCCCATGAATAGGTTGGCATAGGATGGTGCCATGTGTGTGAGCATAGCCGTACCTCGGATTTGTTCATGCCTTCAAAAGAGAAGCAATTACAGTTGAGGTTATAGTTGGTCATGGATACTACGAAAGATGTTGTAGGTTTGGAATGTGTTGGGTGTTCAGAAAGGTAGTGTTCAAAAGTGGTAATGCCAGAGGCATTAGGGATAGTAGTGTAAAGGGAGGTGTGATCAACAATGATGAGCAGGACACCATGTGGTAAAGGAACTGGAACTGTGGAGAGTCAGTGGAGGAAATGGTTGGTATCTTTTATGTAGGAGGGTAGGTTGCGAGTAATAGACTGGAAGTGTTGGTCTACGAGAGCAGAGTTTCCCTCAGTGGGTGCACAGTAGCCGGCCACATTTGGGTGTCCTGGATGGTTGGGTTTATGCATTTTAAGAAGCTTGTAGAAGGCAGGAGTGTGTGGAGTGGTAGAGGTGAGGAGAGAGATGAACTTCTGGGAGAGGTTCTAGGATGGGCCTAAGGATTTGAGGAGAGACTGGAGATCCTGCTGGATTTCTTGAATGGGGTCTCTGTGGCAGGATTTGAATGTAGATGAATTTGACAGCTGGAGGAGTCCTTTTGCCAGATAATCATTGTGGTTCAAAACAACAGCAGTGGAGACTTTTTCAGCAGGTAGGATTAAGGCTGGCCTCAGCTGCCTGAGACTGGGGTCATGTGTGAGCAAGTTGCATTTGCATGAGTGTATTTACACTGCCTATTTCCAATGAAGGCCTTTTTGGTCAAAAGCTTACTTTCTGACAGTCTTTTTGCTGTGCCTATCTGTGACTCAGCAACTGCTTTATGGCACATAGCAACTATCCTTTTTGTAATACTGTCATTATTCCATTCTGAATATTCTATTGTTTAATGTACAGGTCACTGGGATACTACTAAATATGAGAGTAGAAACCACATTTTGTATGAAACGTGGGGCCCCTTAGGAACGTGGCTGCCAAGGAGGGGAAGGAAGCCAGTGTGCACTCCCTGTGCATACCAGGGGGAGTCATTCAAGATGTGGAAATGCTGCTTCTGGATGCCGTGAAGAGTGCATGGTGCAGCCAACTGCAGTTGGTGGCTCATATTGGTACCAGTGATGTGTGCCGCTTTGAATCAGAGGAGATTCTCTCTGGTTTTGGATGGCTAACGGAAATGGTAAAGACTGTCAGTCTTGCTTGTGAGATTAAGGCGGAGCACACCAACTGCAGCATCGTCGATAGAACCAACTGTGGTCCTTTGGTGCAGAGCCGAGTGGAGGGTCTGAGATGCTTTGATTTGTGCCATCAGGTGGTGGATTTCCAGGTTCCACTTAATAGGTCAGGAGTCCACTACACACAGGAAATGGCTACATGGGTAGGGAGAGCTATGTGGAAGGGACTGGGCGTTTTTTTTAGGTTAGAGGGTCTCAGGGAACCATAGAAAGGCCATCTGTCTAAAAGAGGACAGGTAAAACACAGTAAGTTAGTTGTAGAAATGATCGGTAAAGTAGTTGTAAATTGTCGTAGCTGTGTTGGGAAAGAACTCGAGCTCTGAGCCCTAATAGAAAGCACTAAAGCTCAATTAGTTATAGGTACAGAAAGCTGGCTAGAGCTGGAAACAAGTTCAGCTTAAATTTTTTCACATGATCTAACAGTGTTTAGAAAGGTTAGATTAAATACAGTTGGTGATGGAGTATTTCCTGCTGTCAGAAGTAGTTTACCTTGTAGTGAAATTGAAGTAGATAGTTTCTGCGAAATAGTATGGGTAGAGGTTATACTTTAAAATCGGACTACACAATTAATTGGATTGTTTTACCGACCCCCGACTCAGAAGATATAGTTACTGAACAGTTCAAAGAAAACTTGAATCTCATTTCAAATAGGGCCCCACTCATACAGTTATAGTCAGTGGTGACTTCAATCTACCCTCAATATGCTGGAAAAATTATACGTTTAAAGCAGGCGGCAGGCATAAGACGTCATCCGAAATCGTACTGAATGCTTTCTCAGAAAATTATTTTGATCAATTAGTTTATGAGACCACTCAAAGCGTAAATGGTTGCAATAGCACACTTGATCACTTAGCAACAAATAATTCTGAACAAATAGTGAGTATTGTGATGAATACAGGGATTAGCGACCACAAGGCAGTTGCTGCTAGGCTGAATGCCATAACACCTACAACCATCAAAAAGAAATACAAAGTAAGTCTATTTAAAAAAGCTGATAAAAATGCTCTTCACTTCTTTTTAAGAGACAGTCTCCATGCCTTCCAATCTGATCCTGTAAGTGTAGAAAAGGTGTGAAATAATTTCAGAGAGAGAGTGTCAATGGCAATTGAGAGATATATACCACATAAATTAATAAGTGATGGTACTGATCTCCCATGGTACACAAAATGGGTCAAATTGTTGTTGCAGAAGCAGCAAAAAAAGCATGCCAAATTTAAAAGAACACAAAATCCCAAATATTGGCAAAGTTTTACAGAAGTTCAAAATATAGTGCTTACTTCAATGCGAGATACTTTTAATAATTTCCATAACAAAACTCTGTTTCGAAATCTGGCAGAAAACCCTAAGAGATTCTGGTCATACATAAAGCACACCAGTGGCAAGATGCAATCAATACCTTCACTGTGCGATAACAATGGTGAAGCAAGTCACTGATGACAGTGCTACCAAAGCAGAGTTATTAAACAAGATTTTCTGAAACTCCTTCACCAAAGAAGATGAAGTAAATATTCCTGAATTCCAATCAAGAACAACTGTCAAGATAAGAAACACAGAAGTAGATATCCTCAGTGTTGCAAAGCAGCTTAAATCACTTAATAAAGGCAAGGCTTCTGGTGCAGACTGTATATCAGTCAGGTCCCTCTCAGAGTATGCTGATGCAATAGCTCCATATTTAGCAATTACATACAACTGCTCACTTGCAGAAAGACCCATAACTAAAGACTGGAAAATTGCTCAAGTCACACCACTACCCAAAAAGGGAAACAGGAGTAATCCACTGAATTTCAGGCCCATATCACTAACTTCAATTTGCAGTAGGGTTCTGGAACATATACTGTATTCAAACATTATGAAGTATGTCGAAGAAAACGATTTATTGACACATAGTCAGCATGGTTCGGAAGATATCGTTCTTGTGAAACACAACTAGCTCTTTATACTCATGAAGTAATGAGTGCTACTGACAGGGGATGTCAAATTGATTCCATATTTTTTGCTTTTCAGAAGGGATTCGAAACTGTTCCTCACAAGCATCTTCTAACCAAACTGCGTGCCTATGGAATATCACCTCAGTTGTGCAACTGGATTCGTGATTTCCTGTCAGAAAGGTCACAGTTCGCAGTAATAGGTGGAAAGTCATCAAGTAAAACATAAGTAATATCCGGCATTCCCCAAGGAAGTGTTATAGGCTCTCTATTGTTCCTGATCTATATTAACGATATAAGAGACAATCTGAGTAGCCATCTTAGATTGTTTGCAAATGATGCTGTCATTTACCATCTTGTAAAGTCATCAGATGACCAAAATGAATTACAAAATGATTTAGATAAGATATCTGTTGTTGTGGTCTTCAGGCAAGAGACTGGTTTGATGCAGCTCTCCATGCTATCTGTATGGTGCAAAAAGAGGCAATTGACCCTGAATAAAGAAAAGTGTGAAGTTATTCACATGAGTAGTAAAAGAAATCCAGTATATTTCGATTATGCGATAAGTCACACAAATCTGAAGGCTGTAAATTCAACTAAATACTTAGGGATTACAATTACATAGATAATGATGTGGGTAGAGCAAAACAAAGACTGCAATCCATTGTCAGAATACTTAGAAGGTGCAATAGATCTACTAAAGAGACTGCTTATACCATGCTTGTCCTCCCTATTCTGGTGTATTTCTGTGTGGTGTAGGATCCGCATCAGGTGGGACTGAGGGATGACACCGAAAAAGTATAAAGAAGGGCAGCTCGTTTTGTATTATCGCGAAATAGGGGAGGTAGTGCCACAGACATAATCTGTGAATTGGAGCGGCAATCATTAAAACAAAGGCGTTTTTCATTGCGGCGGGATCTTCTCATGACATTTCAATCACCAGTTTTCTCCTCTGATTGCAAAAACATTCTGTTGGCACCCACCTACATAGGGAGAAATGATCATCACGATAAAATAAGAGAAATCAGGGTTCGCGCAGAAAAATTTAAGTGCTTGTATTTCCCGTGTGCCATTAGAGAGTGGAATGGTAGAGAGACAGCGTGATGGTGGTTCATTGAACCCGCTGCCAGGCACTTTATTGGGAATAGCAGAGTAATCATGTAGATGTAAATGTAGAATACTTTATTTGCCAAATACTATCTAGGATGTATAGAAACTGAAGATGCTCAATGTACTACTGAAGCCAATCATGAGTGTATTCATATTCTGTGTTTATGCCTGAAGTAAAAAGAAGAGTATAATAAATGGATGTCAGATTTGCAGGCCACAGTACACATTATTATAGCCCAGTCATTTGAAAGAGAAATGATATATATTTTGTACATACATAGATCTCCCAATATGTAACATACCACACTCAGTAGTATTAATTAGCTGGTGGGTGGGCTGACTCCCACAGTTTCATTCACTGTTGTTTACATGTGTGTAGCAGGAGGAGGCATATTGCAGCTTCTTTTTGGAGGTAGTTGTCTAGTACTGCTAACGATACAGCAAGGGATTTCAACATTTATCAAGAACAATTGCCAATGCATAATACTAATGCAGGACAAGATATATTTAACTGCTTTTGAACTTTTGTAAAAATATAATCCATCTCTGTAGCTACAGATGGAGCTCCTTCTATTCCCTGAAAAAAGGGAAAAAACCTGTGGTTTTGTGGTGTCACTGCAAAAGATACAAAAAGTGAAATGTATGATGGAGCCAAGATTTGTCATACACATTGCATTATACATCTACATCCGCATTCTGCAAACCACTGTAATGTTCATGGGAGAGGGTACTTCCCATTGTAAGAAACATTACTGTTTCTTCCCATTACATTTGCATACGCAATGACAGAAGAATGATTGCTTAATTGCCTCTCTGTACACTGTAATTAGCCTAATATTGTATTTGTGGTTCTCATGGGAATAAGATGTATTGTATCAAGAAATACTATGAAAACTGTGTTAGCATTCAACAATACAATAATTAATTTCATTAATATTAAACAGGAGATACTTTCCTGCTGTCATTTTTTACTGTGAACTGACTTTCAGCTTCTTGAACCATTGCCAGGTGTAAAATGAATGTAATAGGTAAGGACAGTAGACTGCCATGATCAATATATCAGGGTTTTAAAGTCATGATGACATACCTACAAAATTTTTGTTTAGGCACAAAGGGAAAAGAAGTTTTGCAAACAATGGAAACACTCTCACTGTTACCAGCTAAGTTCAAATCGCTGATAATCAAGATACCTCATAATACTTAAGGGATGTGTACATTCATTAAACAATTTGTCAGATTTACATTAAGCAGCGGTGAAGCAGACATGTCAAAATGGCAAATTTTGCAGATAAATCATTATGACTCCAAAAATTACTTTTGATCCAGATCAACGCTTCCCCGTAACTTTCCACATGGGAGTTAAACTTTATAACACATTTCCTGAAAACATAAAAGTAAATACCAAGGTAACCTTTGGAAAATCTTTAAAGTCATATTTACAGACTCATTGATATTTCTACACTAAAAACATTTAAACTTATTAAGTGCGTTATATTAATGGCAATAATTTATAATTTAAATATGTATGCACAGAAATATAAGTTGTGTAATGTATTATCATATCACCTTTACTTGTATATATATATATATACTCTACGTATCCAAACTCTTATGCATAAGCTGCTTTTGTAGACAAGGTGGCCAACAAAAATACAATATGCAGACTTGAAGGCAGGAAAGGAAGAACCTTGCCGAGCAAGTGAACCTCTCCAGCAGCCATCTTAATTGTGATAGGTGCCTCTTGCTTATTTAGTCTTCGAAGCTAGCAGCAATCAACAAACCTGAGTACCAAAAGATTTATGGCCCAACAGAACACTGTTTGCAGTTTCTGGAAGCGATGTCAACATTACACTGGAATGCTTCTAAATACTACAGTTTTTGGCAAGTGTGTTTTCCTGTTTGAGAGAAGAGCGCATTGCTCGAGAACAAGAAAAGTTGCCAACAAATAATTCCTTTGGCAAGAAGAAAAAAATCTGAGCTGACCACTCAGATGTAAGTACACAACCAGAGAGAATTTTACAGAACACAAGAGGAGGGGAGAAACAGAGATACACTTCTACTGAGAGATACTTTGCTGTGAAAACACTTCAACATATTATGGAAGGCAGTACAACACTCCAGTCATAAGTGATAACAACCAGTCTCATTGCTGTTACAAACTGGTCCACTCCTAGCAACTCACAATCATGCATGTAACAGCTCCTGATTGCTGTCTCACAGCCACAGAATGAAAGGCATAAGTTATTTTATACCTTCAAACCCGCTCACATTGCCTGGTAATGAAGTATACAGACACACCTGAGTACGAGTGAAGAATGAATGCCAATAACAAGCTAAGTGTGCCAAAGCTTAAAAAAGTGAGATAGACTCAGAAAGAAACCTAAGTGCCAATTCCAAAACCCTAAAAATCAAGCTAAATGCTATGACCATTGTTAGTGGTGCATACACACTCAGCAGATGGCATGGAATATGTATTAGCCCACTGGTGAGGCTGAATCATATGAAGTGCCACCAAGCTATTATAGTTCTTTGTAAATCTTGTCTATTTTCTATGACAATGACACACTGTGAGTTCCAACCTCATTCTTTTTATTAAAATCTGTTAATTGTGCCTTCAGTTTTATTTACACACACACACACACACACACACATACACACACACAGAGAGAGAGAGAGAGAGAGAGAGAGAGAGAGAGAGTGTTCACAAGGTGAAGTCATGTGTTTTTCTGCCAACAACATGTTTTAAAAGTTGGTATTATACAGGTTTTTAACGATACCTGCAACTTACAAGCCACCATCCACCTTACAAAATATTAAAAATAGTTCACATCCCAAGTTTGCCCTACCCCCTCCATGTGAATCATAAAAATGTGCGGAAGGAGCCTAAAGAAGGTATTTGTTTCTAGCTTTCAGTGTTATTACGCAATATTTTACTATTTTATGGATTTTTTTTACAAAGGAATGGTTTACCAGTTTGTTTTCTATTCCATATGATGACCAAATCTACGTCCTCATTTATTTCAGTGAATCTGTAGGTGTAAGCTTTAGTGTGTCTGCATTCTGCTTAAACAAAGAAGAGTTTTTGTCAAGACTTCTATGCCCTCAAAGACGATATAAAGCAAAACTCATTTTTGAAGGCTCTTATTGCCATTATCCCTGTAAAAACAAACCATCATGGTTAGTATAATGGAATCAGTATAATGATACAAAGGGCAGCAAATGGAGAGCTGTGGTTTGTTATCGATACCAGGTGGGAGGGTGATGTTCTGCAAGTCTGAAGGAACCATTTATCCATGTTTTTGCAATAAGCAAATGCAGAATTGAAGTTCTCCATCAGTGAAAAGAAAGGTGACGTGTTCACAGAAAAGCGGGGTAACAAGAAGGAAATCAGTAAGTTCTGAATAGCAGATGTGTGCCTTGTTTTCGAGTATGTCAACTCTTTTCCAAGGGATGAGAGACATTATGGGTGAAGAAAAAGTGACAGAGTAATTGAGCCAAGATACCTTTACGAGCAAATACCCAGCCTCCAAATTTGTGTATGTTTCATGATCGAAACTTTTCCCGTAAATTTCATTCCATCATACATACACTGATAGTTGTCCAAAAGTGACTTATTATGGAAAGATGTTTGCAAAACCTGGTGTTATAAAAGCAAAAATTACTTTAGAGATGTACCACAGAAAAGCTGAGAAAGCAATGAAACAAGATGCTATATTATCTCATCTCCCTTTTGGTGAAAAATCTGTGTGTTCGATAGATCTTATTCAAGTTCTCTAACCCACAATGAAATGTTCTATTAACATTAGGTCTACTGCAACAATCTACATGGTTATACCGCAATTCACACTTAAGTGCCTGGCAGAGGATTCAGCGAACCATTTTCATACTACTTCTCTACCATTCCACTCTCGAATGGTGTGTGGGAAAAAGGAACACCTAAATCTTTCCGTTCGAGCTCTAATTTCTCTTATTTTATTATGATGATCATTTCTCCCTATGTAGGTGGGTGTCAACAAAATATCTATGCATTCGGGAAAGAAAGTTGGTGATTGAAATTTCATAAATAGATCTCGCCGCAAAGAAAACCACCTTTGTTTCAGTGACTGCCACCCCAACTTTCATATCATATCAGTGACACTCTCACCCCTATTGTGTGATAACACGAAGTTGATGAAAACAATAATGGGCTCATGCTTTTGTGGGACGAAGGTACTAGTGGCTGAGGTGGTAATGAAACTGCTTCATACCTCTTTAAAGCACTTAGCAGTCCACAATTTATGAGGTACCAAAACCTTGCCAATTGGTCTGAACACTAACTGCAATGAGAATAAAATGATGGTATTACTTTGGCAATTGCAGGGAAGTACGATGAGATAAACCTCATGTATCTGGTATCCAGCCTTTAATTTGTCATGCAATAGAAATATTGTTCTCAAGAAAAGTAAAAGGGTTGAAAAGTGCCTGCCTGATGACCATGTTAAACTTAGAGAATGCAACACACAACATTCTCTATGTGGTTACCACGCCTCAACCTGATGATTTACTTGATATCAGACAAGCAGGTGATAAATGCTCAATATGATAAACTAAATATTTCCAAATGCATTTGAATTACTAAGAAAAAAGCTATCTCTGGAGTCATAAAGACTAAAAACAGCATTTAATTAAACTTCCTGGCAGATTAAAACTGTGTGCCGGACCGAACTCGAACTCGGGACCTTTGCCTTTCGCGGGCAATTGCTCTACCAACTGAGCTACCCAAGCACTAATCACGCCCCGTCCTCACAGCTATACTTCTGCCAGTACCTCGTCCCTTACCTTCCAAACTTTACAGAAGCTCTCCTGCTCAGTTGGTAGAGCAATTGCCCGCGAAAGGCAAAGGTCCCGAGTTCGAGTCTTGGTCCAGCGCACAGTTTTAATCTGCCAGGAAGTTTCATATCAGCGCACACTCCGCTATAGAGTGAAAATTTCATTGTAACATTTAATTAGCTTGAAACATGGAGTAACTGCAAGGTTCTCAAAAAGGGGTTACCATTATTGGGACAAAAAAATTACACTGCCAATGTAAATCAAGTTGATTAGTCCTCTGCACAAATTATCGTTGTGTGACAACATAATGATAGACCAAGGATATTGCTTTGATGAAACATAACATTCTGTATGAAGGCTGTAGTAGCTTGCAAATTTATGCACTCTTACTGGTCTGCCAGCAATGAAACCATTAAGATGATTTATCTGTAATGGTGTGATTCAATGACATAAGTTGTTTAGGTGTGGATGTAATGTGCATTTGTTGGAGGGGGGGTGGGGGGGGGGGGAAGGAATATTCACAATGGTACAGAACACAGAGAGCAACAGTCAAGCAATTATGAAGTAGGAGAAAGAATATAAAATACAGTTAGGCTGTACCTAGTCCAAAAACAACAATGATCAATTTAAAATTGTGTTGGTCGGAGGACAAGAAACCAGAGGGAGTTTGCAGCAAGATATACAGTCGACACAGGTGACAACAGGATGAATGAAATTAAGTCTGCAACCTGTTGTCTCAATATTGGACATGAGGCTAACAAAATTAATGTAAATGATTATCACGATTGGAAAAGTCAGTGCCTCTGTCAGAGAGTATTTCTTCTTTTTTTGTATGTCAGTTGAAATCATCAAGAAATGAGAAAAATATCTGAGTAATTGTGCTAACATGTAATACTGGTGAAAATATTTGAAGCTGAGAGTGAGTTAGTTTCATGTTCCATGGATCATTTTGCACAATAAATCATAATGATGTGGAACACATCACTTTACATTCACAATGCAAATTAATTTGTACATACAGTTATATGTCGAACATTTTACTCATTATATCACAGAAATTCTTGTATGGAACAGAAGGAGTTGTTATGGAGAAACTTTGCTGTTAGTCAGACATTTTTTTTCACTAGGTAAGGGATCACAATTTTTTGTTCCATCATTGTGCATCCCTTTTTTGCTAAATACAACATTAATTTGGAGTAATTAATGTCATTTTTTCTTCTGGTATTGCAATTCCTTTTGAACCATAGGGATCATGTAAAACATACTGCATGAGGAAATAGATGCACAGTGAAGCAGCAGTCAGACTGCCCAAATCCTGAAACAGATGTATACAAGATGATCATGGGTGAGCACCACATATTATTATAACAGCATGTTTTTGAGCACCAAGGACTTTCTTTCTTAAAGATGAGTTACTGCAGAACATTATTCCATGTGACATTACTGAATGTAATATGTAAAATATGCCAATTTACTGATTTCTCTTTTCCCAAGACTTGCAATGATTCCAAGTGCAAATGTAGCTGGCCCAAGTTTTTTAGGAGTCACAAAATCGGCTTTGTACAATGTAAATTCTCACTGATGTGGACAGAGAATTCTTAAGTTTCCACTCTATTCACCACTTCATTATCATATGTTACACTTACCATTGGCGTCCTACCTCTAACTGTGCAGAATTGAATATGTTGTTTCTTTATAAAACCGAGAGCAAGACCATTTGCAGAAAACCAGTTAATGATACTTTTAAGAATGTTACCGTTTCTTCTGTTTCTGTATGTCACTGATCACAATACTAGTATCGTCTGCAGAAAAAACTAACCCTACTTGTTATATACAGGACGGGAGATTGTTCACATATATGAAGAACAGTAGTGGACCCCACACATGATTTCTCTCCGGTCAGAGGTATGTCCCCAGACTATATTGGTTGAATTACTAAGTACAACTTTCTGCATTCTTTTGGTTGGATATGGAATTATCCATTGGTTGGCTATGCCATCAATCCCATAAAACTTCCAATTTATCTACGAGAATATTGTGATTCATACAGTTAAATGCCTTTGAAGGGTCACAGAAAAGAAGAGTAGCAGAAGAATGGACAAGAACTGATTCGAATGGAGGTTGGTGACAGATGCATATAGATGTAGCTCTTTCTGTGGTACTTGGACTAAAATTGGGTGTTCTTGACAGTGATTATTGTAAGAGAAATGCATAGTGTGATAACTTAGAATGATAATTCCATCAACTGACCATTTCTGAAAGTGACAGAATGGAAAAGTGATATAGCAGGGGTGTACATCAAGAACATTAACGCGACTTATTGCAGTAGTTTCCCATCCAGACCACAAAATTGGTAATTTTTTATGACATTAGTTTTAGTTATGATGAAGCAATTAATTTAAGATGAATATACCTTCAAAAGATGGACAGTAACAGAGGCAGGAACGAGTTTCTGAAGCAAAGTTTCGCACGAGGATTAACAGATTACCGATAGCATTTACTGGGACTTGTGATTTGCAACTGCATATACACATTGAGGAATGTTAACAGGGGAGAATGCATGAGAGAAATCGAGCACTGAAATATGCACTGAATAAAAATTGACACAAAAATCACATGGATACATGTCATGGAAAAGGTCCACATCTGAAGCAGTATACCATTTCAGCAAAATACAAGAGACAAAATAATTATGAAAAATTAAAAATACTAGTTTCGTGCACTTCAGCAGATGTCAATACTATGATGATTATACCTAAGCAATACGATGCATACCTCACAGAGCGAACTGTGGAATCTCTACAGTAAATTCTTGAAAAAAAGCCAACAGAAGAATGCAAAGAACATTATACAAGCAGATGAAAACATCCAGAGTGTGATGCCATGCTTTCATGATAATAACAAACAATCCAAGTAGGAAGAAATGAAATTGAATGTCGTTCCATTGGTACCTGTGAAATAAGACACTTCAGTGTCTGTGGGAAGGTCATTCAAAATTGCCTATGAGCACGAGTGTGATAGTCAAATTCATTGTTATAAACAACCTAATCCAATCTGACTTGGGAGTAATGTTTATTAATACAAAAGTTGTAACAAAATAAAACAAACATCCAATGACAGGTTTATTTTGGTAAATGGAGGCAAGCTTGAAAAGAAATGGGGTTGATATTACTAATTTACAATCTTCATACATAATATCAATGAAAAACAACCATGGCACAAGCATCACAGAGAACTGCCACAAATTAGTTACTTCATCATATTCCATAGAGCCCATCAAGGAGAACAACTTCAGGTATGTGCAATAAGTCAAAACTGTGTGCAAAGTCAGTAAGCAATCTTACTTTATAAGATAATTATAGTATACATTTGAGGCGAGCTGCAACATGCAACAAATCAGATACAAAATATACCTCAAGAAAATGCGCAAAATTAAAATAAATCATTTCATTACATGCTCGTCTTCTGATTCAACGAATTCTGGCAATGGCTACTCACAAAAGAGCAAAACTACAGTATGTGGAACTAACAAACACCTGAATTACAGGCAAGGTCAATGTTCCTGGATCTTGAATTAGGATCAGTTTATGCAGCACTGATCTCAATGATGATACTATTTGCTGTTCCTCTTGTAACAACTTCCACTATTCATTGGATGTCAAGTTACTGCACAATCCAAATTCTGAAATAAATTAACATTAGGTTTTCCTGGTCAGTTTTCTTACTACTGTATCAAAACCATAAAACAGGAGAGAATTTTTCTTTCCTGACAGTTTTAATTTTAGCGTATCTCTCAGATATTCTTGGCCTATCAGGTTGTCAAAGGACTTCATAATAAAAGTTCCACATAACTTCCTGCGTATGAACATTATGCGGCATTGTAGTTGTGTCTTACAGTTTCATTTCTGTCTTTCGACAGCAAAGTACATGCACCAATGATTATTATTTTTTCTGTTTATGCGCACAAGGGTAGGGACAGCAGCACAGCACATTTTTATGCAGTATAGTAAACAGATACAGCTCTGACAAAATACGTTTGTTGACATTCAACTAAGACATAGGCCTGTCTGTGTCAAACGAAGAGTGAGAATTGGCAGATGAATATTTGTAGGTTGCATCTCAAAGATGTTCTGTTGGAATCCCACCTGAAATACTACCATGCACATAGACAACATTGAAAGCTTTAGGTCAATGTCACTTCTCACAGCTAACATGCTCCAAAATCTCTGGAGTTATGTGTAATATTTCATACTCCCTTTTGCACTCTTCCTCTCCCTCTCTCTTAGAAGTCAGTTGAACCTACTAATACCAGACATAGGCCTCAACCATTGACATGATGATGATGTTACATGTGACTCATATGTACACAAACACAAGGAGAACAAATTAAATGTTTTCCATCTACATGAATTTATGAAATAACATACTGGTATGTAATTTAGTGTACACCTCAGTTAGGCAGAAAGGTGACAAGTTTGGTTGCGAGTTGGTGAATCAGTGTCAAAGGCTTCATGCAACCCATTTTTGTAAATGCTTTGTCTTAATGATTTCTAGTACACTGTCACTACACTTATCTTTATTCAACTATTTTGCACTGTTGAAACCAACTTTTATTTCACCTTCCACGTGAAATATCTTTTTCATCACTGTTCACCTGTATTTTATCCTGTTTGTTGATGCTAGTCAGCTACTATCCGAAGAGATGCCTGTAAGATGAAAACTGACTAACTAAATAAATTAGTATGTAGGACATTCACAGTTTGTGTTTTCACTGATTACTATGCAAATATTCTTACGAGATGTAAAACAAGCCGTTAAAATACATCTTCTCATTATTTAAATTCTACTGTAATTTTGAAGGAAAAAAATTTCTACTTGCTCTAAACCATAAAACTTCTGAGATTTGGTTGGTACCATGCTAAAAAATAATATGAATTTAAACATTTTTTTTTTAATTTAAGTATATTTCCAAACCCTGTCTGCGTAGAAAGTTAGTAGATAAAGTAGTTAGTATCAAATAAGTAGGTAAAGGCAGAGTAGCAAATAACTTATCCTTCCCCAGTCAACAAGAATCAGTTATAATGTAACGAAAAAATTGCAATGAGTTGAAATCAATGAGTAATACAAATATTACCACATAATTGTGCAATTTTGA
The DNA here is from genome assembly GCF_023864345.2 of Schistocerca serialis cubense. Taxonomy (NCBI): domain Eukaryota; kingdom Metazoa; phylum Arthropoda; class Insecta; order Orthoptera; family Acrididae; genus Schistocerca; species Schistocerca serialis. Next base: position 1,164,414,980 of record NC_064638.1, on the reverse strand, counting down.
CAAAACATAAGAAATTCACATCAAATCAATTATAAAATGTATTTCGAAAACACTCCATACGTAACAGTATATGACAGATCAGATCTGACAAACTGTTCCACTGATCAACACATGCAAGACATTATTGTCATAAATGTGATCTTGTTAATGATGACATTCATATAAGTGCAAATTGTAAAACCAATACCACTCCAAATATCTTGATAAAAGGAAATGACCCCCTTCTCTCTACTAATGATTGTCTATGAACCACTACGATGGTTTTGATATGAAATGATAGATGGACACAGGAATACTGACATGCTTCTACTAAGAAAGTGGTCTTGAACAGCTGATATCATGTCCTCCACAATGTGTAGAGCAAAAATTTCAGTTATGCTAATAAAAGTTGAGACTAAAAGTGCAACAACAGCAAAACATATCACCTTCTTAAAACACAGACTGTAGAACAACGAAGTCAAGCCAATCAACATTATATAAATGAAGTTTAACCAATAAATATCACTGAAACTAAATTTTATTACAAATATCCACAGAAAATCCAAGAAATTGTTTCATACATATACGCTATGTAACAATGTTTGACACACATTTCATTCTTACAGGCAGGACAGAACACTTTTTTTATCATCACTGCCACAAATGTACTGGACAGTCCAATAGAAGTTAAATACAAACTGAAATTTATAGTCCACTACTATTTCTTCATTGGCGCACCCATAGGTCCTCCAATAAGTGGTGGTCCTCTCATAGGTCCCATTGGACCCATTGGTCCCATCGGCATCATGGGTCCCATCATCGGTGGTCGCATTCCCATCATAGGAGGCATAGGGCCATGAGGTCCCATCATCATCGGACCCATATGGCTTGGAGGCATTCCTGGCGGACCCATCATACCTGGTCCAGGCTGAGGTGGGCCATGTACTGGTCCAGGTGGTCGTGGCGGTCCTGGCATACCAGCCGGTGGCGGTAGAGCAGCTCCGGGTTTCGTAGCAGCGAACGGATTAGAAGCAATTTTGCCAGCTTTAAATGCAGCCGTTGTCGCATCAATGAGATGTTGTGCTTGCTCCTCCATCCACTTCTGATAGTAAAATTTTACATTGTCTTTATGCTTGCGCCCTTGACAATGTGTTTTTCTAACAGACGGTGAATCGTGTGTGAGATATGTATCACAGTAGTCGCAGTAATACTTCGGCATTTCGAAATAAATCCGTCACCTGCGTAACTCTTGCACTACTTGTAACTCAGCACTCACAATTACACACTACACCACCATCAACATAAACAACATCCAACGATGTTTCTCGAAGGGTGATTCAGTATCAAAGATCACTAACACAAAGACATGATAACATGGAGGTAAAAATAAGAGGAGTTGTCATGACGTCACAAACTTGAAGCCGACCCAAGAGAAGGTCCGCCATGTTAGCTACCCCAAAACATTCGCTTCTGGTGGTTTGATTCCGTGTAGTCGTGAAGTGTTTTGATAAAAAAAAAATGCCGGCTGCGTCGCTTACGGGTGTACTAATCGTTCTGATTGTAGTCTAAAGTTTAAACAAATCACATTTCATTCGTAAGTGGACTTATTTAAGCGCTATTTTCTTATATATACTTGAAATTCTGATGCACTGTAAAGTTTTACAGTATGGTTTCATTTCTGTGATTTAACTTTAGATTTCCTATCAATCCAAGGCGAAGAGCTGCCTGGAAGTGAGCATTACACTTGGTTTTCACTGTGTGGTTATTCTGAAGTAACTGAAAAGTCCTGGCAAGAAATATCCTGGAAATGGGGACTAATGTTTTAAAATGCAATAATTTAATATAAAACTAATGGAACTACATGTAGTTAATTAAATCTTGAGTAAAATGTGTGGAACACCTGTTACAGTGGTTAAATTATAAGTACTTAAATGGTTACATATTTGTTAAAGCAAAGTCCCCTATTGAAGTCCAGGCTTAGATCATTACATTAATCACTGTGTTGTTGTGTTACCCTGTAAATTTCTGTTCTTTGCCACGCTGAATGTCATTTGGTAGGTACAATTTAAAAAGAAAGCACATGTGGAAATTGCAATGGGCCTGACAATCTTAAATTCAGTTCTGTTCCTTCGTAATTTAACGTATTTTTCACTTTGTTGACATGACAGCTGGCTTGTTTATATCATCCCTGCATACATCTATGGGACACCAAAGGAAATAAGGTAAGTTTCTTGCAAACGTGAACATTTAAAATTTGCATTTGACTTGAAAATGCAACGAATACAAATCGGTGCCTCTAAACTATCAATCATTGTTTTTGGAGCTCTGGCTTTATCAATTATCGACACAAACACAATGAAAGTGAATAGAAATGGATTACAAAAGCACGCTTTTCATAGCACATACGTCTCTTCTCGGTTATTCTAAGTGTATAAACAAAAAGGAATTACAGTACTGAGGCAAGAAGCGTAATATTTTTACGTATTACTGTATCGAATACGCATTTAAGACCAGAAAAACGTTTGAAGTTGCGTTCCTTATGCTGTGTTGTTCACTAAAACCGAGTAACATTTACTATATAAAACAAATATCACGTGCACACGACATAAATAACGAACAAGAAGCAATTGTAAACACTCGTCTGCTGATGTTTTGGGGGAACCAAGATGGCGGCAGGCCCCGCCCACTGGCTTCAAAACAACGTGCAGCGCAAGTCTGTAGCGCCATCTCCCCTTATTCTACCTCCATGCATGATAATCGCTGGAGTGAGCATCTGTGCGGGTGACATAATCGACTAATCGATACGTGATATGTGCAGAGTATCCAGAGATCTCTGGAGATCACTGAGTGTATCTTTTATTTTCTCATGTACTGTGTTGCGTTTAGTTCTGTTTTGTTCACTAATCTACGCATTAGTCTTTTGTAACTATGCACAATAACGTGGAATTTTTACACAGTTACTCAGTTATGTAATTAGTATGTAGAAGGCAGTGTCCCTACAAATCCTTGCATTCAGTAATCTCAATCCACAGTCTGAATTAAACAGTAGGAACATCTATGGAGTGAGCATTCAAATGCCAAAAAATGGAATTCTTGTTGTCAATACTCATAGACATCTTAAAAAATCTCATTTGTGGACCTGAAAAGAACTTGGCTTAATTCTTTCAGCGGATGAATGCAAAGGCACTTCGCATACATGAGACAAATGTCGCAGCCCGCCTGTCGCTATTTCTTTTATTAAAAGGAAAGAAGATATAGGCACTGCTATTATTTAGGATTTTGACTGCACTTGTCTTATTACTGAGTCATTGGTCTAATAAATTATGCTATGGCGACATTACAAAATAGCTTGTGTTCGAAATTGAAACTATCCCTAAAAAAAAAACAGAATTGGTAGCACCGGCACGCAACAAATTAGTGATTAATGACTATGAAATCCTTCAGAGAACAAAATTCTTCCGTTTAGACTTTCAGGTGGCATAAAGTTAATCTTCGTTTACGCTTTGGGAAGCTGAAACATTAATTTGCACATAGGCTCATTTTCTGCGTTGTGTGTACCACAGCTGGAATTTCAAATTGCTATTAACTTACAATACTTGGGAGCTCTTTATAATCAGAAGTTGCTGATTTAGACAGTCATGTGTAAATCGTATCTGCAAGCCTCCCAAAATAATTCAGCGATACCCGTTCCTGCTGTAACGATTGTTATCAGAATTATAGAGATTTTGTTTCTTTTCAAGAATACACTCTATACCTTCAGATTCAGATACAGATGTCTAGTGCTACTCTCTTGTGAAATAGCGAAACGCAAATATCCTGAAAAAGGCCAAATAATCACACACATTTCACCTTAGGGGAGTCTAAACTATAGTCTAAGAATTTCAGAAATTGCGATTATTATTGTAACTTTAATCATTACAAACTCTTAATTTCTTTTTTCCTCTTTTCAATGAAATTCTCTCTTTCTGTCTCTACGAGTTCGATATAAATATCATCGAACTCCTTTGTGTGATAATTCGATTTGCTCACTGTACAGAAATGATCAATGCACATGATAAATTAATATCGAATTTGTAATGAATACGCGGTATACACTGCTCTGCAAAACCTAAGGACGAGATACATAAAGCTCAAACATAATGAGTTACCTAAACGCTTTTCTCACATGACATACTAAAAGCCTTGGATCTAGGCAGTCAGGTTGGTGCAGTATTTCTTGATTTCCAAAAAAGATTGTGATATTCCGGGCTGTGGCCGCCAGTTTTTTATCTTGCTAGAAGCCCATCTTGATGCAGCTTGATACACACGAAATAGCATATGGTACAAACGTGGAGTGAGGTACAAGCCGCAGATGGTACAGTATGTACCATTCCTGTGGAAGAGTCTGCCAATTGTACTGAACTTGCTTCTGATTGGTCGGCACATTCGGGAGTTAGGCACGGAAATGCCTAACTTCTCTTATTAATTATTTGTATACTTTTCATTGTATTTAACCAATTTTTCAGCATAACAATCTCTCATGGTTACCCTACGAGTCTACAGTTTTGTTTATTAAATTTCACTAGTTTTGAGAATCATAAGAGTAATGATATTACAGTGGAAGTGCTTTGGACACCTTCGGGTCGCTATGGTGCGCCGGGGAGATGAACTACTTCAGCTGCGCTAGTCACTCTCCTTCAGGTGTTCTTCAGAGCCGGACATGTATCTCTGTTTCGGACGCACATGTCATACTCTGTATTGGGAATTGTCAGAAAAGTTATCGTATTATTAAGAAAGCTATGTCGAGTGTTGTAGAAGACAGTGTAAAAAGTGATATTTTAAAATATAAACAAATAGGATATATTAATGAGAGGTGTCGCCTACCATTATTGTCAGTACGACAGATCTTGCCCTCTATAGATACAGAGACTAATCTGGGCAAGTAGCATCCCACAAAAAAATGCACAAACACAAGTTCAAGTTCTAAATGACAATGTAGCAGCCACCGCCGAGGAAGATCCTACGACCGACAAGCTGTCTTCTGTGCTGGGGACACAACTTCAGAACATTGGTGGAAAGAACGGTAGGGATTCTTATTCAGTCTCTACAGATTTCTCCAGCTTCCAGATCTGACTTCCAACACGACAATGTATAGCTTTATACATGGCATCCCTAGTGGGAACATGTACTTAAAGAAGTGGCTACTATCTGTTAACGAGAACTGTGAACTGGGTGAGATGTGAAAATTATAGTGAGAACAGTCAACTATGATGATTATCATAAAACGTCCGAATCAATAGTGTATGAACAGTGAAGAAGATAAAAGCAGCACTGTGTGAACTTTTGTGAGTTTCTCTGAATTGTGAGGTAACAAAATCTATAAATGCCGCTAATTAATCCGTGTCGCATAGTTGAAAGTGAAAACGTGAAAACGCAAATCGGAGTGTAAAGTTATGTGTGTGCGCGATCCAAACGGATTACGTTTTATTTCACTGCTATGACAAACAATGCTTCAGGGAGTAGTTAGCAGAGCAGCGTACAGCAGGCGAGGCGAATGACTTGGAAGCAACACTTGTTGCCCCCACCAGCTGCAGTCCAGCATCAGAGAGCGGCGAACGGCAGGGATAGGCGTCTGTGGTCGATTATGGCAACCAAAGACACCCAAAACGAAAAAGACAATGCGGCGAGCAGCAACATCATGCCGGAGAAGAAACTAGCGTGTACACTAATCACTTTAGAGCTAGTGAGAGCAAGCTAGTACTAACAACCTTAGGGATTTTTAAGAATATTGTTAATCCTTTTGTAATAATTTCCTTAATAACAAAAGGTCAGGGGAATGCAAAACACGGCACAATCTTAGAATTAGAGAGGCACTGGCCTCAGGATAATGAAATCTAAGAGGCAAGCCAATTATAGGGCATGCCAGATGAAATATAAGTAAAGAGGAAGGTGTACAGAATCAAATGGATGATAGCTAGTTACCAGAATCCTCTGATGTAGAAACTGAAGTTTCGCAAGAAAGGTGACTGGTGATGTCAGAGGCAATGACTCTGACACCATCATTGCTACTGAATCAATAAGTAGAACAAGTAGGTCAAGCCATGGAACAGCATCAGCTGATACATTGTCTACACAAGATAATAAGAAAAGTGTGATTGAAATGTTAACAGTAGTAGTATGTGGGCAAAAAGGAATAACAAAGATTTCAAATTAATTAAAGAAAGGGCAGAAATTACTTGCTGATAAAATTGAAGCAACAATCATGGAGATAGCAAAAATTAAGCGTAAGTGTAAACATTTAGAGACCAGGGTTGATTCTCACGAAACTAGAACAGGGGATTGTGAAAAAAACATTGAGCATAACAGTAAAGAATGAGGTCAAAAATTAGATCAGTATAAGCAAGACGTTAATCATAAGATTGATGATTAATTAGCAAAAATAAATGATCTCATACAAGCTAAAGATACTTTTGTATTGTCAGGTATGGATGAATTCATAAATTAAGTAATGATAGGTGTAAAATAAACAAAACTTGCAAAGATACCCATGAAAGGCAAAACAAACAGGTAGTAGACTTAAAGTACGAAAATGCAGTCCTTAGTTGTAAAGTATCACGAGTAGAACCTGTTTGTAATCGTAATACAAATACAATTCAGGGTCGATTGAGAGAAATAGAACACAAGGTAGAAAACATACTCAACTAAGTGAGATGAGTAAAAACATACCTGATGTGGAAGTTGTGTTAAAACAGAAACTCGAAACGTGGATTGAATGGGATAAACGTAAGGGTGTTGTCCATATTAACGAAGTAGTCAGTAATTCTAATGCTTAGAAATTTCATAACTTTTATAGCAAAAGTAGGCACCATACCTGACAAGTCCAAGATGGCCGCCGAGTAAGTGACGCCAGAAACCATTTCCGGAATTTAAGTGATTTAGACAGGAATATAATTTAGTTTAACGCCGACAACAAATTAAATACGTGCATTAGTGTATCGTTTAGTCTTGCCATTAAAGGTTTGACTTTTCTTTGCGTATTTTTTCAGAAAACACGAAAAGATCGTAACTTTGCGAAGTCGCGCTTAGGCTTAAATTTTGTAAACGCGTTTGTTTCTTGTTTCACGGTAATTGAACTAGTTTCTCGGTAACAAATAAGTAAACTAAGGTAAATAGAGTATAACTTCATTGTTTTAATACAGATTTCAGAAAAACAGCGTAACTTTATATCAGAAACTTGCCTATCTACATTTGTTTATAGGCCTAATTCTCGTAACGTTTTTGGAGAATCAAAGTTAAAGTATCTCGTCTAATTGTCCTTTTTTTCATTCCATCGAGTGAAATATATAATAAATAGCGTATACCTTCATTGTTTTAATACAGATCTCAGAAAAACAGTGAAATTTTAAATCAGAAACTTGCTTATATACATTTGTGAATAGGCTTAATTCTTGTAACGTCTTTTTTGATATTCGGTAATTTAATTGATTTATTCTAGCTAAAGTATTATTTTTGCCATGAGTGAGAAGTGCCTGACTTGCTGTAGAATTGTTAGTTCCGGGGTTTGGTGTGATGGATGTAGTAGTTTTTTTCACTGGGGGGACTGCAGTGGCGTGGGTGTTGGGAAAGTGGATCAGGCTCATCAGTGGTTATGTAGGATTTGCAGCAGAGATAGGAAGATAGTGGAACAGGAGGGGAAAATTGCTGCCCTTCAGGCCGAGCTAGATCAGGCTAGGGAAGATCTGGACAGGTTAAGGAGGGAGAAGGGCAAAGAGAGGTGGGAAGTGGCAACAGGTAGCAGAAGGAACAGGCCTAGAACTAAGTCTGACAGTTTTGTGGTGAATGTCAAAAATAAGTTTGACCTGTTGCTTCAGTTAGAAACTGATGAGCCTCAAGCAGAGGTAGGTGTAGACAGGACACAACAAACTTTCAATAGGAAATTGAAAAAGAATGTAGAAAAGTCATTGAAAAGGAAGAAAGTTTTGTTGTTAGGAAGTTCTCATACCAGAGGTGTAGGCCAACTTCTGCAGGAGGAATTAGGACCAGAATACCAGGTCACAAATTTTTTCAAACCAAGTGCTAGTCTGGATCAGGTGACAGAGGATTTAGGTTCACTCTGTAAAGCATTTACCAGGGAAGACACCGTGGTTATTGTGGGAGGGCCAGGGAACAGTATCGACAGAGATCCTGGGTACAGTATAGAGTGTGACCTGGTAAAGATTGCGTCGGCATCGAGACACACCAATGTTGAATTTGTATCTGTCCTGAGACGCCATGACCGGCCTCATTTGAACTCTTCTGTTGGGAGAGTTAATTTGGAGTTGGAACGGCTGCTTGGGTCGGGTGCGGGGGCTCATATTGGTGTGGCTCCTGTTGATTATCTCAGTAGGTGGGACTATACCAGGCACGGCCTACATCTCAACAGGAAAGGGAAGGGGAAACTGGCTGGGGTAATAGCAGGAAATTTAAGGGGGGGAGGCACCGCCATGAATGGTAAAATACCAGTGGTTACAGGTGTTGGAGCAGCACCTTTTTTAGGATAGGTAAGACAGAATGATGTCAAGTTCTATGAGAGGTCAGGATTGAAACAAATCTTCAGTTTAGGAAAGAAATTAAACAGCACAATTCTAGCACATTGGATCACCAATCACAGCTATAAATTATAAATTTTCACCAATCACCAGAAATTTTATCTCCACCAAGTTGTATCTCAGTCCTAGGTAATTGTATTGATGAATTAAAGTCACCTAACCCAGTTGACATAATCTGCCTCTCTGAACACCGTGTGACCACTGGTATAGGAACTAGGCCTAAGCACAATGAGAAACTCAGACAGGAGAGTACTGCAAATGTTAGAATAAGGAAAGGTTCTCATAAAAGTATAATTAAAAATAATGTAAGTATATTTCATCAAAATATTGGGAGTTTAAAGAATAAAGTAGATGAGCTTCTGGTTTGTTTAGAAGATTTAGAAGCTGAGAATGAAATAGATATACTATGCCTGTCTGAGCATCACATTGTTACTGATATGGATAAGGTAAATGTAAGTGGATATAAGCTCCCTGCACATGTAATGAGAGAAAATATGGAGAAAGGAGGAGTTGCCATATATGTCAAAAGTTATCATTGTGCAAAAAGTATAGAAACAAAAAAGTTTTGTGTAGAGAAACATATAGAAGCATGTGCCTGTGAGCTTAAATTAAATAAAGGCACATTTATAATTGTAACTGTATATAGGTCCCCATCAGGAAATTTTCATCTATTTCTGAAAAATTTGGACTCCTTGTTGTGCTATCTGTCAGACAGGGGGAAGCAAATTATTATTTGTGGGGACTTCAATGTAGATTCTCTGAAAGAGGGTAATAGGAAAAATGACCTTGAAGTATTACTCAATTCTTTCAATTTGACACCCGTTATTGATTTTCCTACTCGGGTGGTAAAGGATAGCAGCTCACTGATAGATAACTTCTTTATAGACCCAGATAAGTTTAACCAGATAAATGCTCAGCCTGTTGAGAATGGTCTTTCTGATCATGGTGCACAGCTGGTTACAATATATGACATAGCTCCATTCAGCAATACTAAACAGTCCTCCAAAGTAGTACGTTCAGTCAACGATTTAACAATTGCAAATTTCAGGGAAAGCCTACAGCAGACAGACTGGGATGAGGTGTACCGTGAACCTGATGCCAATTTAAAATATAATTTATTTCATGACATTTTTGTAAATGCATTTGAAAACTGCTTCCCCAAGAAAATAGTTAAATATACTCGTAAGAAACCTTGTAACAAACCATGGCTTACTAAGGGTATAAAAATATCTTGTAACCGGAAAAGGGAAATGTATCTGACAGCAAGAAAGAGTAGTGACCCAGAAACTATCAAAAATTATAAAAACTACTGTGTTATATCAAGAAAAGTTATTAAAAAATCCAGGAGTATGTGTATCATGTCTGAAATCAGCAATTCTGATAATAAAATTAAAACAATTTGGAATATTATTAAAAGAGAAACAGGTCAACCAAGAGCAGAGGAAGACAGTATTACCATCAAATTGAATGAAAACTTTACGAACAAAAAGTCAGAAGTTGAAAATATTTTTAATAATCATTTTCTAAATGTTGTGGATATAGCAGGATCCAGGTGTTCATTAGAAGATGCTAGGCTGTTAATGGAAGAGGCCATACCTATGCAATTTGATACAATTGAAATCTCACCCACTTCTCCCTCTGAAATTAGGAACATAATAAACTTGCTTAAAAGCAAAAACTCACATGGAATTGATGGCATTTCCAGCAAAATACTAAAAGCTTGTTCTCAACAGATAAGTAAGATTCTCAGCCACCTGTGTAATAGCTCTCTGGAACAGGGCATTTTCCCTGATAGACTGAAATATGCTATTGCTATACCTTTGCATAAAAAGGGGGATAGATCTGATGTCAACAATTACCATCCAATCTCCCTTCTAACAGCTTTATCCAAAATTTTTGAGAAAGTAGTGTATTCAAGAGTAGCTTCACATATCTGTAAAAATGAAGTACTAACAAAATGTCAGTTTGGTTTCCAGAAAGGTTTTTCAACAGAAAATGCCATATATGCTTTCACCAGTCAAGCTTTGAATGATCTGAATAACCGAACACCACCCATTGGGATTTTTTGTGATCTCTCAAAGGCTTTTGATTGTGTAAATCATGAAATTCTGCTAGACAAGCTCAAGTATTGTGGCATGAGTGGGACAGTGCACAAATGGTTTAATTCGTACCTAACTGGAAGAGTGCAGAAAGTTGAAATAAGTAGTTCTCGTAACATGCAAAGATCAGCACATTCCTCAAACTGGGGAACTATCAAGAATGGGGTTCCACAAGGGTCAGTCTTGGGTCCTTTGTTGTTCTTATTATATATTAATGACTTGCCATTCTATATTCATGAAGAGGCAAAGTTAGTTCTCTTTGCTGATGATACAAGTATAGTAATGACGCCTGACAAAAAAGAATTAACTGATGAAATTGTCAATACTGTCTTTCAGAAAATTACTAAGTGGTTCCTTGTAAACGGACTCTCACTGAATTTTGATACGACACAGTACGTACAGTTCCGTACAGTGAATGGTATGACGCCATTAATAAATATAGACCTTAATCAGAAGCATATAGCTAAGGTGGAATATTCCAAATTTTTAGGTGTGTCCATTGATGAGAGATTAAATTGGAAGAAACACATTGATGATCTGCTGAAACGTTTGAGTTCAGCTACTTATGCAATAAGGGTCATTGCAAATTTTGGTGATAAACATCTTAGTAAATTAGCTTACTACGCCTATTTTCACTCATTGCTTTCATATGGCATCATATTTTGGGGTAATTCATCACTGAGGAATAAAGTATTTATTGCACAAAAGCGTGTAATCGGAATAACAGCTGGAGTCCACCCAAGATCATCCTGCAGACATTTATTTAAGGATCTAGGGATATTCACAGTAGCTTCTCAGTATATATACTCTCTTATGAAATTTGTTACTAACAACCAAACCCAATTCAAAAGTAATAGCAGTGTGCATAACTACAATAGTAGGAGAAAGGATGATCATCACTATTCAAGATTAAATCTAACTTTGGCACAGAAAGGGGTGAATTATACTGGCACTAAAGTCTTTGGTCACTTACCAAATAGTATCAAAAGTCTGACAGATAACCAACAAGTATTTAAGAAGAAATTAAAAGAATTTCTGAATGACAACTCCTTCTACTCCATAGAGGAATTTTTAGATATAAATTAAGAAAAAAAAGAAAAAAATATTAAAAAAATAAAAATAAAAAATAAAGAAAAACAAAAAAAAAGTTGTTATATTAACTTAAGTATGTTGTTAAATTAACCTAATTATGTCATGTATTGGAAAATTCGACTCGTTCCACATCATTACGAAATATCGTATTCATGATCCATGGAACTAGTATTAATCTAATCTAATCTAATCTAACATGACAGAACAGCAGAAAATCAAATTTGCAGCCAGTCGTTTTGAATGGGACACAATAGCATGGAGAGCAGGAGCCAGTAACACATGTAAAATATACCAAGAATTTATTAGAGCACTCTTAAACCAATACTGGTCCACAAGTACACAAAACAGTATGAAAACAGAAATATTTGAAGCAAAGATCTTTGAAAACAGTGGCTGCAATAGTTTTAAGGAGTTCTTTCAGTACTACTGGGAAAAGAACCAGTATTTAACTGATCCTTTACGTGAATCTGACTTAGTAGAAATAACAGTTCTTAAGTTTCCAGTGACTGCACAGGAGAAACTAATACTTGTCAACAAGAGTGAAGTTAACGACCTCCTGCGTATATTAGAACAGCTGGACGCACTTTCAGGCAACAGACAAGTGCCGGAAGGCTGACATGAAAACAGCTGGTGTACATTCCGCTGCATCCACCGTGACGCATACAGGAATAGCATGTCAAGAAACCTCAGGGAGCAATAGCCTTCTTTGCATTGCTAGGTAGCTGACGCCTATCAGGTACCCGAGTTAACTAACAGTTTATTTCCTTTCTTTTCACGCTGTTAGTTCTTCCCTTTTGATCATTCTTGACTAAAATCTGTCGTATATCCTTCTTCTCTATTCAAGACAATAAAAGAAAAAGAGCCAAAAAGAGATCAATTGAAACAAAATAAATACTAATGGAATAGTTAAGCAACCAATCATAGACTATACTTATGTATCACAAAAGATAACATGCAGCATAAAGTTTGCAAAGCAAGTACAGAACCTAGGCTATAAGACTTAAAATCATCATCCATACATGCAGCAGAACACCCTATAAACTACATAAAAAGCTTTTTATACATGTAATGAAACACAAAGAAATAACATAAGCATATACACAGAGAAACAGTCTTCTTTATTTTGCTAGCTTACAGCTGATGCAGAGGAAGAGGACAGTGCTGAACCAAGCAAGTGGACACAATTAGAACAAAAAGTACGCAATGGTCCTGAGATGATTAGATTAAACTTTATTAGCAACAATTGGTAGATGGTCTGCAAGTGGTTAATTTCACTGCAATATTTAGGCTAGGATGAGTCCAGCCACTATTAAAATGATGACGAAAGAGTTTTGGATCGACCAGAGAAGTTGAAAACTCATATATGATGATAGCGAATAGGAAGGTAATAGGCAACATGAAAGTTGGCCACACATTTAGGGATTATTAGGCGAGGTATTTCCGCCGAAGCATTATTATTAATTGTATCACAATGCAGAAATGTTACCCACTCAGCTAATGACAACAGAATACGAATCTCACATACAACACAGACAATAATAAGTGCTGAGATACAAATGCATAAAGCACATGAGGAAGGTTTGGTATATTCATAGTGTTTACATGTTTGAGCAGCAAAGACCATAATAAGCTACAAGTAAATTAAAGCAACAGGATTTGTTTCGCTATTTTTCTCTGTTATCACGATCTAGGGTATCTTCAGTTCTCTCAAAAGACCTGTGAATCTTGTATGAATGCCTTGTTAAGTTATCGAATGACGTGAAAATATAACCTGAAGTATAAAATGAGAACTATTCTCATACCATTTCCATTTTCGATACTTAGATGTAAGATAGCGGTGCATGGATCACCATCATTAACTTGACTGAAAGTAAGCAGTACTGGGATGAGTCACGCCTGATGTGTAATGGCGAAACATTAACAGGTGGTGTAAGAGTGTACTGACTGATGAGTCAAGGTTAGGAACACTAGCCACGTGAGGAGACAATTCAAATGAAAGTCCTGTAGTCATCACAGCAGTAACAAAGACGTTGTAAATATTATTGTATTATGCTCTATGCAACATTTTGTATATTGTAAAACTATGTACCATCTCTGTATGAATTTTATATAAGGACTCCTAAATGCTGATACAATTCAGATTATTTATGAATTAAGTGACAGTAAACAATATATACAGGGTGTACATAAAGTCCGGAAACACTTTCAATTATTTATTGCACAAGAACTAAACATTGTGTACAATGTATGTAATAGATATTGCATTTCGAAGAGAAACTCTGAAAGTTTTTTTACAAACATTCGATATGCAAACCGTTAGTGGCCCAACAGACATCAATACGGTAATCGAATTCTTTCCATACCCATCCAAGCATGGCATCATCAACTGTGGCAGTCACTTCCCGTGTTCTCTCCTGGAGCTCTGCTACATCATATGATAGAGGCGACAAGATCTTTAATGTGTCCCAACAGAAAAACGCCACACGGAGGGAGATCTGGTGATCAGGTAGGCCATTTCATAAAACAGTTGTCCCCTTCTGTAGCACGGCCGATCCATCGATGCGGCAGCTCCATGTTCAGGTATCCATGTACTTTGTAATGAAAATGGGGTGGAGCCCCATCCTTCTGGAAGATGAACGGAGAGTCCGACTGCATTTGAGACATCAGCCATTACTGTAACATGTCCAAGTAGGAATATCTAGTGACAGTGCTATCAGCAAAGAACAGTTTTTTATGTGTCAAGGCATAAAAAACATTTACCTTTGCGTAATCACTCTCAAATTCAATGTATACATGTAGAAGCTTTGTACTCCAGATTCGAAAATTATGCCTGTTCACTTTCCCATTAGTGAAAGATGTGGATTCATCACTAAAAATTAAGTGATCAACAATGCCCTCTTCATCCTCATTCAACTGTTGTAACTGCGAAAAAATATCAAAATGCTTCTCTTTGGCATCGTCATTGAACTTCTGCACTAGCTCCAATTTGAATGGTTTAATAGATAGCTTCTGTTGCAGGATTTTCCACACTGTTATTGGAGCCATTTCGAGTTCACGGGATGCACAGCCCACCGATTTCTTTGGACTCGTTATGAATGTCTCTTGTACACACTCCACATTCTCTTCACTCACACTGGAACTTCCGCTTCTCCTTACCAGGAACAAGCAACCAGTCGTAACGAATTTGTTGTGCCAGTGGTAAATGACCTTTCTTGTTGGTGGCTTCTTACCGTACTTGGTTCTAAACATCTGTAGCACACTTGATTTTGTCGAACTCCAACTCGCAGAAAGCTCGCTCTGCACCTGAACTCGTCATGTTTGCGACTAGTGCTGATTACCGGCAAATTACTAAACTACACTGTGACAATTTACATAAATAAAAACTTTCAGGGTTTCTCTTCAAAATGAGGTATGTATGATATCTGTACAGTGTTTGGTTCTTGTGCAATAAATAATTCAAAGTGTTCCCGGACTTTGTGTACACCCTGCATATGGACGGCTTAGTGCTGGCATAACTAAAAAAATTGTGAGTGTTATTAGGTATAAGTGTACAGCACTATGCCGATGCTAGATGAAAAAAATTGAGTGTTATTAGGTAAAAGCGGACGGTACTGCAGTGATATTAGATGAAAAACGTGTTTTGTGTAAAGATGGATGGTATTGTGCTGACAACATATATTATTTAGTGCCTATCATATATAAACATCAATAAGTGTAATGAGTGTTTATGAGGAGACTCAGTGGCCCAGGTGCCAATTTTTACTGTCGATAAACAAGGCTACAGAAAATTTAAAGGACAGCTAAGTGCTGAAAATAATAAACGATATTTTGTAGTAAGAAGAAATTAATGATGTAATGTGTGCTCAGTTAAGGTTTTTTGATAGAATTAAGATGGGGAAGTATACGTTTAGCATTAGTCAGTCAATGGTTTATCAAATGGAAATGAAATTTATTTTCTTTGTTTTTGTGTCTTTATGACAGTACATGACAGAACAAAATTAGTTTTGTTTGCTATTATGTCCAGTACTGACAATAAAGCAATATGCAACATTTATTTTGACCATTGTACTACAACCTCTTACATATCAATCCCATAGGGATCGTGTGAACAAGATTAGATTAATTACAGCACACACAGCCATAGTTCTAACACTCCTCACGTGATTGGAGCAGGAAAAAGAAAGCCAAATAACTATTACAGTGGGGCATACCCTTTGCCATGCAATTCACAGTGGTTTTCAGATTGTAGATGTAGTTATAGCTTTTACCCTCCGTGGTTATTCCAGTTTCTCACAATGGGGCTGGGCTGGGAGGGGCTAAAAACCACTCTTCAACCAAAGGTTACATAAACTGTATTTAAAAGATGGTTAAAATTTGTAACAAAATGAGATTAATAGATGATTTAGTAAAGACACATAGGTGGACTATAATTAAGATTTTTACATAAAACAAATGACAATAAACAAGGTTTTTGTACAGCATGCATAGATGGAAAATATTGAGGGTTTTCAAAACTTGTTTGGTGCTTTTATATTATAGTTAAAATTCAATCATTGATGAATGTAAACATATCATGGTGTAATGGTGAAGGTAAGTGATACATAAAAATAATTGTCATGATGGGGATGTGATGATAAACACGATTGTGACATTTTGTAGGACTGTAGATAATGACTAGAAGTCAGCAAGATGGATGAAGGGGGAAGGAGAAAACGGATGAACAGTTTGACATGGAACATTGCAACTAGGGATGGAAAGAGAAGTATACCTCGGGACATATTCCATTGATGGGAAGAGAGAATTGGTTAAAATTATGGTGGGAGAGGAGGGATAAGGCATGAAGCCACATAGAAGGTTGAATATGGATGTAGAGGTCCAGCAGACTGCCTAGACTGGTTGTTAGTGGGTGGCAAATTGGTACTTGGGTGCTGGGACTGGGTTTAGCGTTTAATGTACCATATCTGAAGGTGCTCTAGAAAGAAAAGAAGGAAAAGGATGTGGATGAGTTGGTACAAGATGCACATTGGAGAAGGGAGGTGGATGTAGAAGGCAAGGCCGAGTGCATATTTTCCAGGATTTCAAGGGACATACAGGATTTAGGCTAAGCAGGGATCCAAGCAATGTTGGCGAAGGTTAGGATGGATCAGATGAGGGAGTTATAGGCAAGGATAATGGTAGAAGGACGTAGACCCCAGGTATGGCCTGTTAGTAGTTTTAATCGGTTCAGGCTATGTGTTGGTTGGCAAGAAGATGTGCCTTCCTTGTTAGTTTTTTGTCAAGAGTTTGTAACAAATAGTTGGTCCTAAATCCTTGAGTGTGTTAGTCAGGGAAATGGGATGGTTGTAGATGGAGAGATGGAAATCTGGATGGTGGAAGTGTCAAGTGGTGTGACAAATGATGGGCTTGGCTTTTATAAGGATTAACTTGATGTTTCCACAGCCGGCCGGTGTGGCCGATCGGTTCTAGGCGTGACCGCTACGGTTGCAGGTTCGAATCCTGCCTCGGGCATGGCTGTGTGTTATGTCCTTAGGTTAGTTAGGCTTAAGTAGTTCTAAGTTCTAGGGGACTGATGGCCTCATATGTTAAGTCCCATAGTGCTCAGAGCCATTTGAACCATCTTGAAGTTTCCACATATAACACCATTCAACCAACAGTTTCAGTTAGCGAGAGCCTTGAGGCTCACTTTTCCGTGGGGTGACAGATGCAGGAGCAGCTGTGGTTGATTGTGACATATGTAGGATGGTAGTGAAGGAAGGATGATATAATGCAGACATAGTTAACTTGGAGTGCATAGGTTTGTAGCTTGAAGATCAGTCCGAAATGACAAACCTGCTCGAAGGCTTTTTGGATATCAAGAGAGACAAATGAAGAAATATGGTGGACTTCCGTTTCTTCAACTGATAGAAGATTAGGTGGGTAAGGTAAAGAAGTTGGTCATCGATGGATAGTTGGGATGAAAGCCATATTTGCTATTGGGAATGGGTAGGTGGGTTTCAAGGTGCTGATGGATTCATTGGGTAAAAATAATTTCAAAGATTTTGCTGAAAACTGACGTGATGCTGATAGGTCGATATGATAAGGTCTGCAAGTGTGGTTAATCAGGTTTCAGTAAGAGGAGAATTTTGCACGTTTTCCACTGTTCTAAGTAATAACCTGTGTAAAGGACGATATTGTAAAGGATGGCAGTGGTTTTGTGATAGGATCTGGGACATTCCTTGAGGTGGCATCAGGTAATTCTATTGTGACCAGGTGCAATGTTTCACTTTTCAGCGAGTGTTTGTGTAATGTCATCAGCTATTACTGGCATGTTTAGTCCCTTTTGTAGAGTGCTGTGTAAGTACTGGCAGATTGGTGTGAGAGGTGCAGTAGTTGTGTTCATACATGCAGTGATCTATTAAGCAATCAAAGTTGGGATCATGTGGAAGGTGAATGTGTCTTCCAAATGGGACACAAAACAGTTGGCCTTGGTGAGATTGTCTGGAAGCGATCTGTTGTTGTGTAGGATGGGACAGGTGGGAGTGGGGCCTATGGAATACTTTCCAATACTTGGTAGGGTTTATAGGTTTTTCGCTTAGTTTTTTGCATGTCATGTGCCACTCCCAACGTTGATTGGCTTATCGGTAACTGCGAACTTGTCCCCGGAGTTTATTTATTTTATTTATTTATTGTTCCGTGAGACCACATTAAAGAGAAGTCTCCGTGGTCATGGAACGAGTCAATACATGAAATTATAACACGATTGTAGAAACAGGTGAAATGAAATATTAGAAACTTATTCAGGCATCAAGTCGTAAGTTTAAATAAATAAAATCAACAATGTAACACTGGAATTTGCTTAATTTTTTAGCTCTTCCAGGAGCTCCTCGACAGAATAGAAGGAGTGAGCCATGAGGAAACTTTTCAGTTTAGACCTAGAAGTGTTTGGGCAACTGCTAAGATTTTTGAGTTCTTGTGGTAGCTTATTGAAAATGGATGCAGCAGAATACTGCACTCCTTTCTGCACAAGAGTCAAGGAAGTGCATTCCACATGCAGATTTGATTTCTGCCTAGTATTAACTAAGTGAAAGCTGCTAACTCTTGGGAATAAGCTAATATTGCTAACAACAAACGACATTAAAGAAAATATATACTGCGAGGGCAATGTCAAAATTCCCAGACTGTTGAATAGGGGTCGACAAGAGGTTTTCGAACTTACACCACACATAGCTCGAACAGCCCGTTTTTGAGCCAAAAATACCCTTTTTGAATCAGAAGAATTACCCCAAAAAATAGTACCATATGACATAAGCGTATGAAAATATGCGAAGTAGACTACTTTTCGTGTTGAAATGTCACTTATTTCAGATACTGTTCTAATGGCAAATAAAGTAGCATTTAGTTTCTGAACAAGATCCTGAACATGGGCTTTTCACAACAGCTTACTATTTATCCGAACGCCTAGGAACTTGAACTGTTCTGTCTCGCTTATAATACGCCCATTCTGTCTGATCAAAATATCGGTTCTTGTTGCATTGTGAGTTAGAAACTGTAAAAACTGAGTCTTACTGTGGTTTAGCATCAAATTATTTTCCACAAGCCACAAACTTATTTCATGAACTACATTATTTGATAATGTTTCAATATTACACCCAAGATCCTTCACTACCAAGCTGGTGTCATCAGCAAACAGAAATATTTTTGAATCACGTGTAATACTAGAAGGCATATCATTTATATAAATAAGAAACAGCAGTGGCCCCAGCTCCGACCCTTGGGGAATGCCCCACTTAACAGTGCCCCATTGGGACTGAAACATCACTACCTGTCTCAATATTGCGGAGGATTACCTTCTGCTTTCTGTTCTTAAAGTAAGAGGCGAACCAATTGTAAGCTACTCCCCTTACTCCATAGTGGTCCAACTTCTGCAGTAATATTTTGTGGTCAACACAGTCAAAAGCCTTCGTTAAATCAAAGAAAACACCTAACGTTCGCAACCTCACAGAGAGAAGAGAATATAGCATTTTCAGTTGTTAAGCCATTTCTAAAACCAAACTCTACATTTGACAGCAAATTATGCGAATTTAAATGCTCCAGTAACCTTGTATATACAACCCTCTCGATAACTTTAGCAAACATCGTTGGCATAGAAATAGGTATACAATTGTCAACATTATCTCTGTCTCCCTTTTTATCAAGTGTCTTTACTACCGAGTACTTTAATCGGTCAGAAAACCGACCACTCCTAAAGGAAAAGTTACAGATATGGCTAAGTACTGGGCTAACATACATAGAACAATAGTTCAGTATTCTGCTAGATACCCCGTCATATCCATGAGAGTTCTTGGTCTATAGTGATTTAATTATTAACTCAATCTCCCTCTTGTCAGTATCATGGAGGAGCATTTCAGGTAACACTTTTTTCTACGAGCGCTATATGATTCCCTGTTGGGACTAGGTTTCTATTTAGTTCACCTGCTATATTCAGAAAGTGATTATTAAATACTGTACATTTATGCAACTTATCAGTAACACGGACATTCCCACTACGCACTGATTCTATATCCTCGACCTGTCTCTGCAGACCAGCCACTTCCTTTACGACTGACCATATAGTTTCAACTTTATCCTGAGACTTCGCTATTCTATCTGCATACCACATACTTTTTGACTTCCTAATAACTCCCTGATGTTATTCAATCTGTATATTGAGCATGCAGTGAAGGAAACAAAAGAAAAATTCGGAGTAGGTATTAAAATCCATAGAGAAGAAATAAAAACTTTGAGGTTCGCAGATGACATTGTAATTCTGCCAGAGACAGCAAAGGACTTGGAAGAGCAGTTGAACGGAATGGATAGTGTCTTGAAGGGAGGATATAAGATGAAAATATAAGATGAAAATCAACAAAAGCAAAACGAGGATAATGGAATGTAGTCGAATTAAGTCGGGTAATGCTGAGGGAATTAGATTAGGAAATGAGACACTTAAAGTAGTAAAGGAGTTTTGCTACCTGGGGAGCTAAATAACTGATGATGGTCGAAGTAGAGAGGATATAAAATGTAGATTGGCAATGGCAAGGAAAGCGTTTCTGAAGAAGAGAAATTTGTTAACATCGAGTATAGATTTAAATGTCAGGAAGTCGTTTCTGAAAGTATTTGTATGGAATGTAGCCATGTATGGAAGTGAAACATGGACGATAAATAGTTTAGATAAGAAGGGAATAGAAGCTTTCGAAATGTGGTGCTACAGAAGAATGCTTAAGATTAGATGGGTAGATCACATAACTAATGAGGAG
Source organism: Schistocerca serialis cubense (assembly GCF_023864345.2). Lineage (NCBI taxonomy): Eukaryota > Metazoa > Arthropoda > Insecta > Orthoptera > Acrididae > Schistocerca > Schistocerca serialis. Next base: position 1,164,393,971 of record NC_064638.1, on the reverse strand, counting down.
GTGTTGAATAGGATTGGGGAGAAGAGAAATTTGTGGCACAACTTGACTAGAAGAAGGGATCAGTTGGTAGGACATGTTCTGAGGCATCAAGGGATCACCAATTTAGTATTGGAGAGAAGCGTGGAGGGTAAAAATCGTAGAGGGAGACCAATAGATGAATACACCAAGCAGATTCAGATGGATGTAGGTTGCAGTAGGTACTGGGAGATGAAGAAGCTTGCACAGGATAGAGTAGCATGGAGAGCTGCATCAAACCAGTCTCAGGACTGAAGACCACAACAACAACAACAAACAATAACTTTTTTAAGCACCTTACAATACTGTTTGTAATGGGCTGCTGCATTTAGATTGTGACTGTTTCTAACGTTTTGATATAGTTGCCACTTTGTTCTACAAGATATTCTTATCCCTTTAGTCAGCCACCCAGGCTGCCTGTTTGTGCTAGTACCCCGTTTTGAACGTTCTAACGGAAAGCAGCTTTCAAAGAGCACGAGAAAAGTCTTGCGGAAAGCATTATATTTATCGTCTACTGTATCAGCACTATAAACATCTTGCCACTCTTGTTCCTTGATATGGTTTACAAAGGTCTCTACAGCAACTGGATCAGTTTTCCTAAAAAGTTGATAACTATATTTAACATATGTTGCAGCACAAAAATATTTTAGAGTTAAAATTTGTGCATCATGATCTGAAAGGCCATTCACCTTTTTGCTAAGAGAATGCCCTTCTAGTAATGAGGAATGAACTAAAATATTGTCTATGGTTGTTCTACTGTTCCCTTGCACTCTCGTTGGAAACAATACGGTTTGCATAAGATTATATGAATTAAGGAGGTCTACCAGCATCCTTTTCCTTGCACAATCACTTATACAATTAATATTGAAGTCACCACATATAACTAACTTTTTGTATTTCCTATAAAGTGAACCAAGAACCTCCTCTAGCTTTAGCAAAAATGTTGTGAAATCTGAGGCTGGGGATCTATAAATAACAACAGTAAGAAGTTTAGCTCCACTAAATTTAACCACACCTGCACAACATTCAAACACCTTTTCAGTGCAGTACTTTCAAACATCAATTGACTCAAATGGGATACCGTTTTTCACATACATGGCTACTCCCCCACACCGCAAAGAGCTCCTAGAAAAGCTGCCAGCCAACCTGTATCCTGGTAAAGGAAGCCTCTGAATTATCTCCTTAGTTAAGAAGTGTTCAGATATACCAATAATTTCAGATTCAACATCTATAAGCAGTTCACTAACTTTATCTCTAATACCTTGTATATTTTGATGAAATATACTAATTCCCTCATTAATCGGATACCTAAACTTTGTCGAAAGTGGTTTCTTTGTTAGAGAGACTTCCCTTAAGCAGGAATACCTATCAGCTGACTTCAATCTAAAAAAGGTACAGCTCTAACACCCACAACTACCGGAGTTTTCCCATGAGTGATCCCACCACCCCCACCTATGCTGTCACCTATAAGCTTTGCCAACCTCCCCTTTCCATACCTGTTGAGGTGCAGGCCATGTATAGTGAAACCCGTCCTGCTGATAGACTCCACCGACACCACTGAAATGTGACTCATGCCTTCTGTCATCAGCGCACCCCCAAGTCTCATGTTATTACGCCTGACGGCTGCATTAAGATGAGGCTGATCGTGGCGCTGAAACAGTTCCACGAAATGCACATTTGTGTTGCCAGTCTGAGTGGTTATCTTTTCCATTTCACCATCTATGTCATACTCCCCATCCCTGTCAATACTATTACCAGCTCCACCCACAATCACTACCTGATCATCTTTAGTAAAATCCCTACATAACCCCCCTATGTTAACAGTCACCTGAGCCAATCCTGCATTAGGCTTCACAATGCTGGTGACCTGGTACTCACTCCCCAACACTTCCTGCAACTGCTGGGCTACACCTCTACAATGAGAACTACCTAACAGCAGAACCTTCTTCTTTCTCTTAGAGTTTGCAACTGTCCTAGCCACCGTAACTGCTGGGGTCTGCTGCATACTTCCTACATCTACAGCTACTAGAGATTCCTTTCCACTAGACTCTGACAGTTGGTCATATCTATTACAAACACCAATAGTAAAACTATCTGAAAATCTCCTTCTCCTAGCAGATCTCTTGCCAACAGCCAGCTCCCATTCCCCAACCCCCTTCTCCCTCCTCATCCTATCTACCTCCTCCTGTGCATTTTTCAACTGCACCTGAAGGGCACAGATCTTACGCTCCTGCTCCTCTGTCAACTTACTCTTGCTACATAACCTGCAGTTCCATAAGAGGATCTCACCAGAATGCCCACTGGCTTCCCCACTGCATTCCCCCCAGTGAAAATACTTCGAACAAGTCTCACACCGCAATCCACTACTCACGAACCTATGGCAAAGCCCACATTTCTCACTCACGGTAAAATTTTACAGCTATTGAAACAAGAAAACAACTTTATCTAAGTTCCGCTACTACAATAAGAAGATGTTAAAAACTGACTACAATAATCACAAAATTGGTCTACAAGGGAAGTAACTACTATTATAGACAGTATTAATCAACAACAAATGAGAATATAACAAAATACTAACACAGAAAGAAAATCAAACGTCTAATGACACAGTAACAAAACTGAAAGCAATTCGCAAAAATTTCTTCTGAAATTATTTCACCAGAAAACACCAAGTACACCGGTTGAAGACTACTAAAGTTCCTAAATAAACTACTATACACAAACATTTAATTAGTACTTAGCTTTCGATGCGCCGCTACAGCTGCAACTGGTCAGCGCAGAATGTAAACACGGGTAAGAGGTTAAGTTGCTCGATACAAAATACTCCAAATATCAGGTCACAACACAAGAAAGGCAGAGGTGAATGAAGAGACCACTAATAAGTCACTTATATAGTAAATATTATCACAAAAACCGTTAAAATATATATCTGAAAACTAAAAATATATGAAAACTTAGAGAGTGATCTAACACGCAGTCACGCGCTTATCAACACATGAATTCAGTATTGTGTGAGCATGTCCCGGTCATGAGCATGATGGAATTCCCTGTATGCATTGCAGTCTGCATGATAACAATTCCAGCTATGTCAGGGTGGATAGTTAGGAGTGAGATGGGTTGGGTAGAAGGACAGGTAGGTGATCACTTCCACTCGGATCCAGGACTTCTACTGTGGTGTGTCTCAAGAGGTTAGGAGAGAGAATAATGGTACTGGGGTTGGTACCTGTGTCAGGATAGGTGTGTGCAGGGATGTGGATATTGTGACCATTGAGGATGTTGATAAACTGACACCATGTAGTTTTTTTGCAGATGTGCAGGAGTGGAGGTTAAGGGTGGCTGCCATTATGTATGTGGTAAAGGTTTGGTCTACATGGGTTAGGAATTCATAAGGAATAGGTTGGTTCAAATGGCTCTAAGCACTATGCGACTTAACTTCTAAGGTCATCAGTCGCCTAGAACTTAGAACTAATTAAACCTAACTAACCTAGGGACATCATACACATCCATGCCCGAGGCAGGATTCGAACCTGCGACCGTAGCGGTCGCCGGGTTCCAGACTGCAGCGCCTAGAACCGCACGGCCACTCTGGCTGGCAAGGAATAGGATGGTTAGGGCAGATGTAGGTAGTGGCAAGAGTTAATGATAGTTTTGGGTGCAAGATGGCGTGGACGAAGCGCTCAGTTGGATCATTAGGAGCGGTTGGGGAGAAGAAGGGATATTTTGGGGATGGGCGATGGCTACTCCGCCACAGGCGATAGGATTGGGATTATCAGTTCGATGTAGGATCTAAGGAGGCACACATATGGAATGGTGGGGTTGGAGAAAAGTTTCGTTGGGGGGGACAGCATGGATTCCATGTTGTTACAGATCATAGATAAGAAGATGTTTATTGGGGTGGAAGGAACGGATATTTTAGTATAGGATAGGAAGTTGTATGTCTTCTGCCCCATTTTCAGTAAAATGAGGAGCTGTTCCAGGAATAGGTTTAGAAAAGTGTCTTGAGATGGTCAAAAAATGAAATGGTCTTGATTTTGGGAATAAATGACATAAATATTGAGATAAAAGATGGTGAGAGTGACGATGGTTATTTGTTGTAGGATGTATGGTCTTTCAAAAGGATGTATATTTCGCAGGATTAAGTTTATGAAACGGATTGTATCTTTGATGGTAGATGGATGATGGATCGAGGTGCTTTGTTGAGTGGTGTGTGAACTTAGCATGTAGGAGAGTTCACGCTTTTGGTGAGAGGCTTTGGATTTACATTTGTGGGAGTAGGTGGAGTGAGGTTGGTCATAGGTGATGCAGGTAGGTGGAGAGTTTAGGTTTGGGCATTGTTTGTGGAGGTAGTTTTGCTTGCAGTGAGGACAGGTGTGTGACTTCATGCAATTTTCTGTCAGGTGGTCATTGTACTGGAAGCACCACTGATGTCTATGCTTATGCAGTTGATCGAGATGTTTCAACAGGATGGTTCCTGCAGTAAATCAAGGCCCCATGTTTATGAGTGTGTCAGTGCTGTCGGATAATTCTGAGAATACTCATACTAAGAAGCAAGATCCACTATCAAATTGAATAGAGAGTGCATTGTGGACACTGATTCCAATTTCCAAGCTGAGTTCACTCGACCGCTTTTTGTCTATGAACTCTAACTACGTTAACCTTTTTGATCGCTGTTGTGAATATTGGGGGTCAACATGGAGGCTCGGATTGTTTAGGTGGAGGGTTTTTAAGGGTCATAATGGTGGCATTTCTTGTGAAAGAGGGGCTAATTTGGAGGAGGGACGAATGGGAATGAGAATTGTTAGTTTTAATAGTGATGGAATCCCTCCTATGAATGAGTTGCTAGATTTGCATTGCTGGTATGTACCACTGAATGTAATTTAGGAGTGTCTTTGGATTTAGAAATTTGGGGTGACGTTTGCTGAGTAAGAAGGAAGAGGAATGTACTTGGTTTTGCTGTTCTGGAATGATTTAAATCTACATGTCGTCAGTAACTGGAAGAGTAAGCTCAGTCGTTTCAGGTTCACCCTGATGATCACTGGTACTCAGCCTTTTTGCTAGTTTTAGCGGTAGTTTTTGGTTAAGGGTGTATGGAAGATTGTGGGAACTGGGTGCAGGGAATGTTTACCTGTTGATATTGGTGTACACATCCTAGCTGGTGGTGTGGCTGGCAGTGTTGGGGCTGCTGTTGGTTATGGTGTGGCTGCTGCTGTTGCTGACAGCAAATGGCTGATGACGCTGCTGGCAATGAAGTGGCTGGTGCTGGCAGAGCTGGCGGTGATGGTGAAGTGCTGTGCCCTGGGCGGCCAGTGGCGTCGTTGGGAGTGCTGGAGTGTTGTTGAAACATCCTGTGGACGTTCGGCAGGCAATTGTTGCCCATGTTGTTGTCAAGGTAGCAGGCTGTGTTGCGTAGATTGCAGCTGTAGATATCGTGGCAGCAGTTCCAGGCAATGTCCTCATTGTTATGGCTTGGTCTTCATATGACAGATCGGAGATGAAGGTAGCGTTTGTCCATGGCAGGAGAAGTTGACCTTTCAGTGTCGCTTTTGTCAACAGTGCTGGCGATGGGTGTACCGGCGGCAACAATCCGATGCAATAACAGAGCGATTTTTAACTAACAGATTCCAAATCTGGAAGAATATCTTTTAGTGTGTCAGTCAGTGTGAGTAAAGGGTATCCCACCATTGCTACATAGTTTTAGTTACCACAACGTATTAAATATTCTGTGAAAATGAATGAAAGTGCGAGAGCATGTTCCCAGTTGGTCTCCCAGTGTAATATATACATTGCCAATATTGCTTGATTCGCGATGTTTCCTATCTCTGCCGGTGACCTTAAAATATTCCAAGGTGCTAGTAGGCACGCGATTATAAAATCGCTGCCGTCTTGTAGTTCTTCCACGTCTGGCGTCCGTCGGCCGTTGTAATTTAATATATTATTATTGTTATTATTATTTTTTGATTGTTGCCGACTTACGTGGTGGGCCTTAACAAAAATGATATTTCATTTTATTTTGATTTACGATTAAATGCTTTCCTGAAGTTCTCCTTTTTAACAATATTAATCTCAAATTATTTGTTACATTAATGAATGTTGGACTCGCTGAATCTTAAAACATGAGCATATAAGTTGAACAATGTAAAAAACTTTTCATAATAATTTCCTCGGCTAGTCAGTTCATTTTAAAGCAAGAAATCTTTAGTTATTAATTACAATTGCGGCCCACACACGCGCGGGAGTATTTTTCTTACCTCCGTTAACCATTGTATTGTAGTCGGAGTCCTGGCTCTGGCTGTCGGCTATGGTACTGAAAATTAGAATCTTAAAGCTACGTATTTCTGCAACTTCGTGCGGCAGTGGAGAAAAATTAATATTATGTTAACAGCGGGCGAGTATTTCGCTTCCGCTATTTTTTCATAAGTTAATATCGCCACGGAATGGCGTCGTTGGCTGCATCGGCCGATGCGATTGTTGAACTGTAAATTACTTGAATGCAGGTTAATTCAAGGAAGGTGGACATGAAATCGGGATCATCTCTTACAAATTAAAAGTGCACAATAATATTAAATGAATATCTTGTATGCTTAACTCATACAAATATGCTTACATTTGCCAGCACTCGCAAGATGTCCGTCTATACACAATCAAGACAAGAGAAGAAGTGAAGTCGACTAAAAAAATTAACAAAAGAGCGTATCTTGTCGTCTCTTTAGATCATTTTGTCATAAATTATTTCTTTGCAATCTAAACCTACACAGAAAAATTATTATTTTACGGCTACATGATAAAAATATATTATTCAATTTTGTAATGTCTCTTCTTTATAAATACTGTTTTTTAAGTCTTTTCGTAATATAGCACTGGGGACGCTATACACGTTCTAACATATACAGCACAGTCTAACTTAAGTCATCATACTCCGTCGCTCTTGTGCTACCCATTGCGACGGTAGCGCACCTAGCGGTCAGCAGGCGGCACTACCGAATATGATGTCGGATGAGTGCGATCACTACCGTTTATATTGATTTGTGATATAGTTTGTTTAATGGGGAGCTTGTTTAGTGTCATAAAAATGCAGTAACTAAAAAGTGACAACACATGTTTCATTCTTTAATTTCCTGAATACCCTAGGAGGTATGAAGCTGTACATTAGAGGACAATTTATTTACGATTCAATTGTAATGTGTAGATATTTACTGAGGAATGTCGTTTTTCCTTAATAACAAAAAAAACGGTAGTAAATATCAGAGGACCCGACATTTTGCAGAAAAACGTCATATGTCCACACAACAACGCGAAGATTTGTTCGCTACACTTTCAGCCAAATCAGTGAATTTAGAATGTGGAAAACATGTATGGAATGTAATATCTACATTATTTAGCATATAAAATAAGCTACAACAGCTGTAGCGGAGGGTAAACCACACAGACATCATGATAAAATTTAAAAAGCAATGAAACTATCACCCAACACAAAAGAAACACGTTCCACAATTGTTGCTGCATTTCAAACTCAAAAGGCAAGAATCTTCAACACCCTCGGTTTTTAAGCATAAGTAATTATATCTATAAAAATATTTGAGTGAATGGTAAGAACGGATGAATCATTAGACTCTAGAAAAATTTTTTCGTGTCATGGGATGTGCCCATAACAGTCACCCCATTTACATGGTGCTCCCAAAACTGGATTATGTAAACCGATTTCCCAATACTGGTTCTGGTTGGTCTACAAACACTTCAAAATCTGTTCCTGAAACCCTCTTCTGGCTGCCGGTTTTCCAATTTCGCAACCGATTTTCGCTTTAATGTAAATGCAGCCGGTTTTGAAATGTGCTTGGACTGTCGGGTTTCATCTTGTTATTAAAAATTTTCAGCTAATATGGCCGGAGTGGCTTTTTGTACAGTGAAGGATAACTAGCATTATGAGACAAAAGCTATTTACACCTCGTCTAATTGAAGAAAAATAGCGACTGTGCTGACTAAATTGTAAACTGTATCAGCTGTTTTCCAATCGTCATATTTAACTGGGCTAACAAATCCGATTCAGACCTTAACATGTAAACAAGACAGCGAAGAACGGTTTCCGAAATTCGGTTTTCGTCTTTCGGAAGGTGTGTCACATGGAAACGTAGTGAATAAGAACAGACAACAACTGAAATATCTGCTTCTTGCACATGGCATATGTGTTAATAATCTCTTGCTGTCAACAGCAAAAAAAATGGTTCAAATGGCTCTGAGCACTATGGGACTTAACTACGGTGGTCATCAGTCCCCTAGAACTTAGAACTACTTAAACCTAACTAACCTAAGGACATCACACACATCCATGCCCGAGGCAGGATTCGAACCTGCGACCGTAGCAGTCGCGCGGTCCCGGACTGCGCGCCTAGAACCGCTAGACCACCGCGGCCGGCGTCAACAGCATAATCTGCAATTATACATATATTCATAAGTATTTTTTCATGAGAAAGTTGTAACTTATGTTACTGAATCAGTGAGATTCGCCTATTTTTTATCTATTTCGCAGCCATTTATGATTTCTGATATGAAACAAACTCTTAGGGGCAAAAAAATTAAATACATATTTCTGTATGTAGTCGCGACTCTCACTGTTGTGAAAATTGTTGCCTTGTGACAGGTGGAATGACCCTAGTGATCCTACCGGCGACAAAGCCAACCATAAGATTAATATTTGTTTTAATCATTTTGTAATGAAGGAAATAGTTATTATTTTCTTGCATTCCAAACATTATTAAATTACCATGAGACAAGAATGATCTTGAAATAAGTGCAGAAAAAGCCGAATCTTACTGATTCAGTGACATTAGCTACAACTTATTCATGAAGAAATACTTCCGAATATGTGTACAATTGCTGCCTGCCCCACTGAAAGCAAGAGAATATAAACACATATTTGATGCATTTAAGCGTATATTTCAGTTGTTTTCTGTTCTTATTATGACAAGCACTTTCCTTGACATGTATAAATTTTGTATAGAGTCTAATGATTCACACATTCTTATACTTCACTCGTCTTTCTATTACATGAATATTATTGTAAATGCAATTACTTTTACAGTTGTGAAAGGAACCGTCTTAAGATGCGTACGAAGTTTTATTTATTCACTGAAGACCAGTTTTAGATGGTTAGTCCGTCATCAAATCAGCCCTGTACGTCAGTCTTGCGTTAGAGCCAGACGTGCATTACGGGTCACAAAATGTGTCAGCTCGGCACTATACGAGTACAATGTAGCGCCAGCACACGAACATCGCTGTATATCAGAAGGTAAACTTTTGATTGTAATTTCTGTTGCTTCAAACGCGAATAATGTGTTGAAGATTCTTGCCATTTGTGGCTCAGATGTGTCAACAAGTGCGGAATTGGTTTCCTCTATGTGCGAAAATATACAGATCAAAAAAAGTTTTGCATCAACTCAGATCCGAGAGTTCCGGAACCTGTACAGAAAATTGGAATAGAGATCAACATAAACATCATTTCCGCCCTTTTTGTTGCTCATGAAAACCAAACATTGCATGTTGTATCACCATCCAGCGAGACCTTCAGAATTGGTTGTCCAGATTGCTGTACACACCGGTACCTCTAACACCCAGCAGCACGTCCTCTTGCATTGAGGCATGCCTGTATTCGTCGTGGCATATTATCCACAACTTCATCAACACACTGTTGATCCAGATTGTCCCCTCTTATCAACGGAGATTCGGCGTAGATCCCTCAGAGTGGTTGGTGGGTCACGTCGTCCATAAACAATCCTTGTCAATGTATCCCGGGCGTGCGTGTTCGATACGGTTCATGTCTCGAGAACATGCTGGCCACTCTAGTCGAGCGATGTCGTTATCCTGAAGGAAGTCATTCACAAAATATGCAGGATGGGGGCGGGAATTGTCGTCAATGAAGACGAATGCCTCGCCAATACGCCGCCGATATAGTTGCACTATCGGTCGGGTATGGGATTCACGTATCGTAGAGCCGTTGCGACGCCTTCCATGACCACCAGCGGGTACGTCGGCCCCACATAATGTCACCTCAAAACTTCATGGAACCTTCACCTTGCTGCACTCGCTGGACAGTGTGTCTAAGGCCGACCAGGTTACCTCCAAACACGTCTCCAACGATTGTCTGGTTGAAGGCATATGCGACACTCATCGGTGAAGGGAACGTGATGCCAATCCTGAGCGGTCCATTCGGTATGTTGCTGGGCCCATCTGTACTGCGCTGCCTGGTGTCTTGGTTGCAAAGATGGACATTGCCATGGACGTCGGGAGTGAAGTTGCGCATCATGCAGCCTATTGCGCACAGTTTGAGTCGTAATACGACGTCCTGTGGCTTCACGAAAAGCATTATTCAACATGGTGGTGTTGATGTCAGGGTTCCACCGAGTCATAATCCTTAGGTAGCGGTCCTTGGGCGGCCTGAGTGAGGCATGTCATCGACAGTTCCTGTCTCTCTGTATCTCCTCCATGTCCGAACAACATCGCTTTGGTTCACTCCCAGACGCCTGTACACTTCCCTTGTTGAGAGCCCTTGCTGGCACTAAGTAACAATGCGGACGCGATAGACCCGCAGTATTGACCGTCTAGGCATGGCTGAACTACAGACAACACGAGCCGTGTACCTCCTTCATGGTGAAATGACGGGAAATGATCGGCTGTCGGACCCCCTCCGTCTAATAGGTGCTGCTCATGCATGATTGTGTACATCTTCGGCGGGTTTAGTGACATCTGTGAAGAGTCAAAGGGACTGTGTCTGTGATACAATATCCACAGTCAACGTCTATCTTCAGGAGCTCTGCGAACCGGGGTGATGGAAAACTTTTTATGATGTGTGTAGTTTTATTGCTTTATACGTTTTATTATGACTCCTGTGTAGATCATCCACCGGCTACATTCGTGGTGCCTTCTCTGGTACGTTAAATAATGTATGTATTGCATTCCATACAAGTTTCCTACGTTCCACATTCATTGGTTTGAATGCGAGTGTAGCGAACAAAACTTCACGATGTTCCGTAGATGTACGGCATAATTCTGCAAAAGATCACACCCTCTGCTGTTTACTAGCCATTTTTGTTCTCAAAAGGAAATGATGTTCTTTAGTAAACTTATATAAGTTACAAGAGAAACGTACATAAACTGTCCTGTAATGTACTGTTACATACCTACCTGGGTCCTTAGAAAACTGAAGAAAGAGAAAGATGGTGTCTTTTTTTATTATTGTCCCTGTTTATTGTTTTAAATATACGCTCTTTTGTAAAAATTACATTACACATCAATATAAACTATACTATTCATGCTTCTGTCGCCGTGCATAACAAAAATAAGGAATGTCGTGACCGTACATGTTAGACTAATGTTCTAGCCGCTGGATAATTTAAATAACAGAAGACTATGTTGACCATTTTTAATCTCCTTTCTGTTCTTGTCCTTGACCTGTGCGGTTCAAATTGAAGGTACGTGTGTTGTGTTGTGATAATAAATGTAACTTTCTGAGATCTTTGTATGCTACTTATGAAGATCATTTCACCGAACGAAATTGCTGTTAAGAACTTTAAATAATTTTTCTTTTAAAGGTCATCAATTATCAGTGCTAGGATTTGTAATGTGTAATGTAATCACGTTTTTATCTGGAAGAGTTATTAACAGAGACAGCTTCCGCTCACATTTATTTTGACAACTCGAGCCTTTAACTTCGTGAACTTTTCCCGAGAGTAAATTACGTAACAGATCCCAACAAAAATTATTTTGCTTCACGCCAAGCCACCAGGTAGGACAAGCAGATGTAACAGCGTTTATTCCTGGTTGTAAATACACAAGACAGTATACCAGTCATGTAGAAAAATCTGGGCAACACATGGCGTAGGTCAGCATGACTATAGCTCCAAATGGGATAGACGGGAAAAGACAGCTTGTGTCAACCATGGAGCAGCTACCGTAGACTGTGGTTGTGTTCATCATTACAACACTGCCCGGAGACAATATCTGGATGACTTCACACGGGGAAGCATCATCAAGAAACAGGAAGAAGGACATAGTGTGACGAGTATAATCCAGGAGTTTGGTATTGCTCACAGTATTGTTTCACACCTCTGGGGAGCGTTCCGAACCACACACACTGACGCCTGAAGAAGAGGAAATGGTCGACCAAGGGCTGCTACAGTAGCAGATGACGGCTACATTGTGCAACAGGCAGGGAGGGACCCATGCCGAACAGTGGGTTTGAATTACAACCAGATTTAGCAGTACTGCAAGGCATGGAGTCACATGCTCCACAGGTGACTGCATGTGCATGGGGGTCGTATCTTTGCATGACGAAGAGTACATTGTGTTCTATTGACACCCGCACTTTAGCGGCACGATCTGGATGGTGCCAAGGGCATAGGGACAGGATCAACGAGGAGTGGGGTGGCGTGCTCTTCTTGGATGAGACCAGAGTCAGTCTGAGTAATGATTCTGGACGTACCCTCGTACGGTGTGAGATAGGAACATTCAATACCTCCTGGACCGGTGTCGAACATGATAATTTTGATGGTTCAGGTACACTACTGGCCATTAAAATTGCTACACCAAGAAGAAATGCAGATGATAAACGGGTATTCATTGGACAAATATATTATACTAGAACTGACGTGTGATTACATTTTCACGCAATTTGGGTCCATAGATCCTGAGAAATCAGTACCCAGGACAACCACCTCTGGCCGTAATAACGGCCTTGATACGCCTGGGCATTGAGTCAAACAGAGCTTGGATGGCGTGTACAGGTACAGCTGCCCATGCAGCTTCAACACGATACGACAGATCATCAAGAGTAGTGACTGGCGCATTGTGACGTGCCAGTTGCTCGGCCACCATTGACTAGACGTTTTCAATTGGTGAGAGATCTGGAGAAAGTGCTGGCCAGGGCAGCAGTCGAACATTTTCTGTATCCAGAAAGGCCCATACAGGACCTGCAACATGCGGTCGTGCATTTTCCTGCTGAAATGTAGGGTTTCACAGGGATCGAATGAAGGGTAGAGCCACGGGTCGTAACACATCTGAAATGTAACGTCCACTGTTCAAAGTGCCGTCAATGCGAACAAGAGGTGACCGAGACGTGTAACCAATGGCACCCCGTACCATCACGCCGGGTGATACGGGTAACCGCAACCATGGCCTCCGAGCTGATAGTCCATGCTGCTGTTCGTGCAGATGGTTGTTGTCTTGCAAACGTCCCCATCTGTTGACTCAGGGATCGAGACGTGGCTGCACGATCCGTTACAGCCATGCGGATAAGATGCCTGTCATCTCGACTGCTAGTGATACGCGGCCGTTGGGATCCAGCACGGCGTTCCGTATTACCCTCCTGAACCCACCGATTCCATATTCTGCTAACAGTCATTGGATCTCGACCAACGCCAACAGCAATGTCGCGATACGATAAATCGCAATCGCCATAGGCTACAATCCGACCTTTATCAAAGTCGGAAACGTGATGGCACGCATTTCTCCTCCTTACACGAGGCATCACAACAACGTTACACCAGGCAACGCCGGTCAACTGCTGTTTGTGTATGAGAAATCGGTTGGAAACTTTCCTCATGTGAGCACGTTGTAGTTGTCGCCACCGGCGCCAACCTTGTGTGAATGCTCTGCGAAGCTAATCATTTGCATATCACAGCATCTTCGTCCTGTCGGTTAAATTTCGCGTATGTAGCACGTCATCTTCGTAGTGAAGCAATTGTAATGGCCAGTAGTGTATCTACATCTACATGGATACTCTGCAAATCACATTTAAGTGCCTCGCAGAGGGTTCATCTCTTTTAATTAACCAAGTCAACGGTGAGGCTGGTATTCACCTGTACTTAGAGCTACCTAATTAATGGCTGCGTGTCTCTGCCGGCCAGAAAAGTGGCGCAGCATTTGTAAACGGTTTTCAGCGACAAAAAGTCGCTGCCTGACACGTTTACTTGAGTCTTCGATAGCACTTAATAATGATGGAAGGTTGCTTCATGGAAGAATGATTGTTTTAAAAAATGTAATCCATCGATAAACCTTACAGTCCGACTGAAAATTATTCCATTGCCAAAGTCTGAGGCATCTCGTCTCATATTTTCTTCATATTATAATGCCCTTATAACTACAAATAATCATAACTCGTGAGATAGAGTGAATTAAAACAAGCAAGACGATGATGACTAGGATGTCTGTGGAAAAGAGGGACGAAGTGATACATAGCCGTAACAGCCAGAAGCTATAAGAAATTTCAGGAACATTACTGTTTCGCCGTTGACACCAAAGCTCTTTTTTTCTCTAAGTAATGGAGTGTTTTAATGAGTTTAATTACGCTTCTTGATGTGTTAGCGAACTCCTTGCAGTTAAAATTGTCAGTTATTACATACACAACTGTCCAGATTGGATTTAATTACTGTCGATCACGTTTTAATAAACAGAACAAGTTAAGTGCCGTTTTGAAGCGGAAATGGTATTTTTTTTAATTCTTGGTGCAAATACTCCAAAAGTTGTTTCATGTCAAAAGAAGTATCAAACTGCTTAAGTTACAAAATAAACACATTTAAAATATTTTGAGTTGCAGTAAATGCATATCATCAGAGATCAGAGTTACTACGTGAACCCATCTTCCAACCATGGAGGTAAGAATCATGGAGGTAAGAATACCTCCATGGTAAGATTAACCTCCATGCTTCTAACAGAGAAATCAGTACTGTCTTTGCATTTTAACAGGAAGATGGTGTGATAAAGTTTTCGTACGTGGCAGTTACGTTTTATCGTTCTGCCACATTGTCTGTTAATAAAGGGATTAAATTTTGAGTGTGCGTTGTATTTCTAAAGATATCCAGTGTGTTTGACTTTGTATCATGTCTATTTTTATATGGTAGTACAAGCTGAATCTGTGACTTAATATGTCAAGATCGTCTAGAAACATTAACAGGTACAGCATATAATTACGTTTTACAATGTGCTGTTTGAGATATGCGCATTACTAAACTTCCGTGTCGAAAAAACTAAACGTTTAAAATATGCAGTTCCAAAGAAGACGTGGCCTCCTGGATACCGTGTGAGAATTAGAAGTTGAGGACAGAATATGAAAGAAGATGTCGACATTGCTAGTAGCATTTTCTTTCACGATTTTGGCTGCTGTAGCATCGTATGAGAAAAGCTGTCCTGAGGCAGGTAAATTCATGTAACATAGGCACTTTCAGTTTGAATGAAACAACTTTTCGAATATAGCCTACCAATCACAGCTGACTGTTTAAAGTATACCTTTCACGATAGAGTTTTAATCACTTATGGTCAATTACTGAAACATATTTCCTTATTTATTGAACAGTTTCTTTTACTTCAGGCTGTCTCAGATGTTGTACTAAGCATAGTTCCTTGTACTAAGGCCGGTATTACACTATCAAATTTCTTTGTCAAAGATTTGATCAAATATTCGTCAAACATATTTGACAAAGAACTTTGATGTGGCGCTAAAAAGGGGTATTACATTGTCTTCATATTTTTCGTCAAAGTTCAAGATGACTGGCAACAACAACTTGTTACTAACCGCAGCAGTTGCATGTACCACAATTGCACTGTGTGCACATGTGGAAGAGGAGCGGGGGAAAAAAAGGAAACGTACCTGGGTGAAGCCGTGTGTTTTACAATGACACGATAAAAGCATTCAACAAAGCTTGTTACGTGAGCTTATAGTGGAGGAGTATACATTTCAATATGTGCTCAGTGAAGTGTATCCTCATATCACAAAGCACAGTACTCACTTAAGAACTGCTATATCTGCAGAAAACAGGCTCACTGTAACACTCCGACTCCTTGCTACAGGAGAGAGAGAGGTTAAGTCAGGTCAGGTCAGGTCTCCAGTCTTCTTAATCTATTTTTGTATTCAGGGTGCCTCACGTTGTAAAGCGCCTCATCAGCTTCATACATCTCTATTAATTTTGTAGTTGTCGGTACACACCAATTGTATTAACCGGCAATGTTTATAAAAACACTACAACTGACAGAACACTGCAACGATGCTAGCGCTCCTCGTGGTAAAATATCGCATTGCAGTGAACAGAAGACAAGCGGCTTCTTTGATCAAATCTACAGCGAGGCCCTAGATGTGATCAAATTTATTTGACGACAGACGAGATTGACAAAGTTCCCTATTACTCCATCAAATTTCTTTGACAAAGAAATTCGATAATGTAATACTGGCCTAAGTATAGTTGTTCATTGTGATCATTTTACTATCTAGACTATTCAGCTAATTGTTCAGTTAATTTTCGCGGAGGGTCCTAAAATTTTGTATCTACTGACACTGACATGAACTGAATGGCAACTCCCACACATTACCGTTCTGAAAGGGTCTGAATCGTATTTATTATCGAATGTGGACGAGTTTAGGACTGTTCTGTGACCTGGATGCGACAGATGTTCCAACGAACAAGGAGCGTTTACTTAGTGTCTGAGCAGTCTGTTTTCGAGATCACTGTAAAAGCTAATGTTAAATGTGATTGTGAGATATTTAGTGGATGGGTGAGCAGGATGGGAGGCAGACCACAAGCACATCCACAGCCCACATGAGAGAAAATGAAAAGCATCCTGTGTTAGATACTATTTGTACTTTCCTAGAATTTTTGTCACTTTTATGACATTTAGTTTTGATAATACAGGGTGTTTATAAGTTAGTTATATGAAAATAATCTTTAATTGTTAAAAGGATAACTAACTTACAGAAATGTTTGATACAGCACTGAATGCAGTATATCGTCAAGTTTTATCATCGCCTAATACTGTTAGTTCCCGATGTTCCCGCTAGATGGCATGCGCGAATTAGTTATGCCAGCAGTCGTCTTGGAGCCATATAATGGTGCAAAGCCTGCACGGTATTGTTTATGGTTTCATGAATCCAGTTTCGCTATTGCAATTCAGAGACAATTTAGGACGAAATGTCCTAAGGCACCACCTTAAAGTAAAACTGTTATTAACTGGTATGGTACAATCGTTTCACTGAAACTGGGTGTGCAAGCTGTAAGAAGATTGGTATTCCTTTCGCTTTTGCCGAGTCATCTATAGCTGGAATACAGTACTTGGACATGCTTGAACATTATCTACCGAGCGAGGTGGCGCAGAGGTTAGCACACTGGACTCGCATTCGGAAGGACGACGGTTCAATACCCGTCTCCAGTCATCCTGATTTAGGTTTTCCGTGACTTCCCTAAATCGTTTCAGGCTCCTTTGAAAGGGCACGGCCGATTTCCTTCCCCATCCTTCCCTAACCCGAGCTTGCGCTCCGTCTCTAATGACCTCGTTGTCGACGGGACGTTAAACACTAACCTCCTCCTCCTCCTCCTGAACATTATCTAAAGTGTCAGTACAACAGAATATGGGCACGGAATTTATTTTCCAGTAGATGGTGCACCACCACATTATCATTATGAAGTTGTTTCGTATCTCTGTAGGAATCTGCTGGCTTGTATTGGACGTGGTGAAACAATATACTGGCCACCACGATTACACAATTTAATCCCAATGGGCTTCTGTTTATGGGTCTGTATTAAAGACAGCCGGCCGAAGTGGCCGTGCGGTTAAAGGCGCTGCAGTCTGGAACCGCAAGACCGCTACGGTCGCAGGTTCGAATCCTGCCTCGAGCATGGATGTTTGTGATGTCCTTAGGTTAGTTAGGTTTAACTAGTTCTAAGTTCTAGGGGACTAATGACCTCAGCAGTTGAGTCCCATAGTGCTCAGAGCCATTTGAACCATTTTTTGTATTAAAGACAGGGTGTTCGTTCCTCCGCTTCTGGGAAATGACGATGAGCTGCAACAGTGGATAATACAAGCAGTTGCCACCATACATCAATACTTGCTTCATAGGATTTGGGAGGAAACTGTCCGCAGATGGGGCATTTGTCGTGTTACAAACGGTAGCCAAAGTGAACGTTTGTATACAGAGCTGAAGATATACTGCATTAAGCGTTGTATCATACATTTATGTAAGTTGTTTGCCTTTTTCACGATTAAGAAAAAAGGAAGGAAGAAAAATTGGGGTTTGACAGCCTGTAAATTCACAATTAAAGGTTACTTTTGTGTAACATCCTCTGTCATTTAGTTTCTGAATGTTATATGAGAAACTTAGAAATGGATGTACAGGGTGACAATTATTGAACTATGAGAAAAAGCGTAAATTAGTTACAAACTACGTCGTGTACACACTTTATTCAAGATGTGACTGTCACTACAGATATTCGGATTTAGGTTATGACATGTTCAATATGTCTGCCAACATTGGCGATGATGTGGCGTCCATGAATAGCGAAATTCGATGCTGTTGATGACCTGAATCGCTGTTTTCAGCTCAGCGGTGGTTTTGGGGTTATTGCTGTACACCATGTCTTTTATATAGCCCTACAAAAAGGAGTCGCAAGTGTTCATATTCGGAGAATATGGCTCCCAATCGAGGCCCATGCCAGTGTGTGGGTGCCACAGAGCCAGAATGCGGTCCCCAAAGTGCTCCTCCACATCACTCTCCTGCTCCATCTTGCATGAACCACATCTTGTCGAAATCAGGGTCACTTTCGATAATGGGGATGAAATCTTCCAAAACCTTCAGGTATCGTTCTACAGTCACCGTTTCATCAAGGAATATCGAACCGATTATTCCATGACTGGAGACTGCACACCACACAGTCACCTGTTGATGGTGAAGAGACTTCTCGATCGCAAAATGCGGTTTCTCAGTCCCTCAATTGCGCCAATTTTGCATATTGAGGAAATCATCCAAATGAAAGTGAGCTTTGTCACTAAACCAAACTGTGCATGTGCATACTAAATCCCATCATGCCCTGCGGCCAACAGTGCAATTTGAATGTCCTAACGTGAACTGTTTGTTTCATATAGTTCAATAATTGTCACCCTGTATGTAAACATATAAACATTTATGGTATTCTTTTTTTTTTTTTTTTGAGGGGTCAAGACTTCCGAGACAATTCCACCCTCTAGGATAGCACCTGTGCTGATGACCAAGAGAGCACACTAAATGGGCAGTATTTTTACTCGGCTATTGATCTATTGTGAGTATATTCGCATCCCCTGCTTGTCACACTCTCACGTATTTTGGTTGAGCAGCTCTGGAGAGGCGGCCAGTCACGTGGTTCGTGCCGTGCCTGAGTGCGGCACTGCTGCTGCTACTGGTGGCGATGTGTGTCACACGTCGCAGACAGCGCGCAGACAGCAAAGCCCCGCTGGGCACGGACCTGGTGGAGCGCGGCGTGCTGCACGGCGAGCAGCCGGCGGGTCTATGCGAGTGGCTCTCCCGCCGCTGGCGGTGGGCGCCGGCACCGCCGCGGAGCCCCCAGCTGGGCCGCATGAGGAAGGGGCTGGCGCGCTCCACGCAGCCGCTGCTGCGCTACCAGCTGCTCGAGAAGCGCCACGTGCATCTCGTGCGCGGCGCCCTCTGCGTTCTCAGGACGGACCTCAAGGTGCGGTGCTCAGTCTGAAAGCTGCTACTTGACTCTTTTGGAGGTGGGAACGAGAACGGCACTAGATGCTAGAATGCAATTTGATCAGCCAGAACACGATGACCACCTACCTAGTAGCCGCTACGTCCACCTTTGGTACGGGTAACACGTCATGGCACGGTAGCAGTGAGGCCTCGGCAGGTCGCTGTAGGGAGTTGGCACCACATCTGCACACACAAGTCACCTTATTCCTGTAAATTATGAGGAGGGGGTGATGAACTCTGACACCACATTCAACCACATCCCAAATGTGTTCGATCAGGTTCAGATCTGGTGAGTTGGGGGACCAGCTCATCAACTGGAACTCGCCAATGTCTTACTTGAACCACTCCGTCACACTCCTGTCCTTGTGACTTGGCGCATTTTCTTGTCGAAAAGTACCACTGCCCTAGGAAAACACGATTGTCATGAAGGGGTGAACGTGGTCTGCAACCAGTGCATGATACTCCTTGGCCCTCATGGTGCCTTACACTAGCTCCGCTGGACCCATGGATCCGCACGTGAATGTTCCCCAGAGTATAAGAGAGCTGATGCTAGCTTGTCTCCTCTCGCATTACAATTTCAACCACATCCCAAATGTGTTCGATCAGGTTCAGATCTGGTGAGTTGGGGGACCAGCACATCAACTGGAACACGCCAATGTCTTACTTGAGTCACTCCGTCAGACTCCTGTCCTTGTGACTTGGCGCATTTTCTTGTTGAAAAGTACCACTGCCCTAGGAAAACACGATTGTCATGAAGGGGTGAACGTGGTCTGCAACCAGTGCATGATACTCCTTGGCCCTCATAGTGCCTTGCACTAGCTCCGCTGGACCCATGGATCCGCACGTGAATGTTCCCCAGAGTATAAGAGAGCTGAAGCTAGCTTGTTTCCTCTCGCATTACAAGTGTCAAAGAGCTGTTCCTCTGGAAGACGACAGATTCGCGCCCTCCCATCGGCGTGATGAAGAAGGTACAGGGATTCGTCAGACCACGCAACATTTTTTTGTACCAACTTTGATCTTTTTTCAGCCAACACAAATGTGGAACGATCGTGCAATGCAGTGTAGTATGGTTAGTAATGGTTCTGCCTTTACTCAAGTAATCTATGAGGATTATTCCCTGGGAATCGCAAAAAACAGTGGCCGTCACCTTACCAGAACACAAAGTGGTCTTTGCCTTTTCCAGTGCAGTTTCACCAGCTTTTGTCCATTGTTTTGACTTCCTTTTTGACTTTGGTGTGTGAAGGTGCATCGAAGTTTCGTCAGAAGTCACAAATCGGTGCAAAAAGTCTTGCAGATTACGATTAAACATTGCCAGACATTGTGCTGAAATGTTGTGCCGGTAGTGGTTTTCGTCGATTCCGAGCAATTGCGGCACCCACCCCGCACAAAGCTTCTTTATAGTCAATTCCCTGTGCAGGATATTATGCACTCTCTCAGTTGAGACACCTATTTTCGCATCAGTCTCATGAATTTTTGCTTGGGGGTCTTGCATCACCATGTCACGGATTTTATCAGTGATTTCGTTTGTGGTGATCTCAACTGGACGGCCGGAGCGCGCTTCGTCTTGTGTACTTGTTTCACCACATTTAAGTTCATTAATTTAAAAGTAAATGGTTTTCAATGATGGTGCAGTGTCCGCGTGAACTGCATCCAGTTCTGTTTTGATTTGTGTGGCAGCACAATGCGGTTTTCTCCATTTTCAATCGCAGTCAGCGCAAAGACCAATTGAGACGGCTGTCAACGGTGAACTGTGTGCTGTACATTGTCGAAATTTTTTATACTATCCTTAGAACAATCAAGCTTATCGGCCATGAAGGTGCTACTATAATGTTCCATTCTTTCATAGAATTTTACCAGACTTACCAAACCACACACGTAGTATGGCGCCCAGCGAAAGGCTGTCAGTCATCTGGACGGCCTGAGAACGTCAATAAATCAGCTTCTACATCTACGTCTATACTCGGCAAACCACCATGAGGCAAATTGTACCAGTTACTAGGGTTTCTCCCTGTTTCATTCAGGTATGGAGCGTGGAGAGAATGCCTCTGTGAGTGCAGTAATTATTCTAATCTTATCCTCACGATCCCTTTGTGAGCGGTACGGAGGGGGTTGTAGTATATCCCTAGAGTAATCATTCAAAGACGGTTCTTGAAACTTTATTAATAGACTTACTCGAGATAATTTACATCTATCTTCAAGACTCTTCCATTTCAGTTCCTTCAGCATCTCTGTGACACTCTCCAACGGATTAAACAAACCTGTGACCATTCGTACTGTCCTTCTCTGTATACGTTCAATATTCCTGTTAGTTCTATCTGGTATGAGTCCCACACACTTGAGAAATATTCTAGAACTCGTTGCACGAGCGATTTTTAAGCAGTCTCCTTTATAGACTGGTTACACTTCCCCAGTGTTCTACCAGTAAAACGATTTCTACCACTTGCGTTACCCACGACTGAACCAGTGTGATCATTCCATTTCATATTCCTACAAAGACTTATACCTAGGTATTTATATGAGTTGGCCCATTTCAACAGCGGCTCATTGATACTATAGTCATAGATAATACGTTTTTTTCGTTTTTTGAAGGGCAAAATTTTACATTTCAGAACATTTAAAGTAAGTTGTCAATCTCTGCACTACTTCGAAATCTTATCAAGATCTGACAGAATATTTATGCAGCTTCTTTCTGATAGTACTTCATGATAACTGCATCATCTGCAAAAAGTCTGATTTTACTACTAATATTGTCTGTAAGGTCATAGACATACGACGTGAAAAGCAATGGTCCCAACACACTTCCCTAGGGCACAGCCGGGCGCGGTGGCCGAGCGGTTGTAGGCGCTTCAGTCCGGAACCGCGCGACTGCTACGGTCGCAGGTTCGAATCCTGCCTCGGGCATGGATGTGTTTGATGTCCTTAGGTTAGTTAGGTTTAAGTAGTTCTAAGTTCTAGGGGACTCATGACCTCAGATGTTAAGTCCCATAGTGCTCAGAGCCATTTGAACCTAGGGCACACCTGAAATTGCTTCTACATCTGACGACGACTCTCCATCCAAGATAACATGCCGTGGAAACCCTACCAAAAGTCCTCAATCTAGTCACAAACTTCACTTGATACGCCATATGATTGTAATTTTGAGAATAAGCGTAGGTCTGGTACTGACAAGGGAGCTTCCCAATTGCACACCCCTGGATTTAGTGATAAAATGCCCCAGTGGATAGCCCGTCAAAAACTAAACACAGATCAAGCATGAAAACAGGAAGATGGCGTACTGAACTATGAAAAAAAAAGCTGAATAGAAACAGTGAACGGTCGAAGCTCAACAAGTGCAGTATTGAGTAGAGTCTAACAGCCATGGCCTCGTGGTTTAGTGGTCATGGCAGTGGTCTATGAAGCGGGCAAGCTGGGATCTAAACCCGTCTCATGCCATTTTTTTTTTCAGAACTTTATGAACTCTCCGTCCGGTGATTGAAATGTTCGTTCTCTTTATGTAGTCTTGGCATTTGTCATAGTGTCATAGTATACAGTGGTTATAGAATAAAAGTCACATTGTAAGAATACATTACCGTTGCAAGTAAATGTGATGAATTGTGAGAGCAGGCGAGGTACCACATTGACATCTCAGAGAAATAACAACAACAAATAAACAGATGTGAACTATGTTACAACGAAGGAATTCAAGAATCAAAACGGAACTCAACTTCAACAACGTTAAAAACATATGTTTTGACAGAGCACAGTGAAACTGTGTGACTGCGAAATCGTTGCGTTCTTTTGTTGCAGCTTATGTGACAAACTGTTACGTTTTCATCATTTTCTTGAGGGTGATCACATTCACATTCATACGAACACCTAAATCGGCAAGGAGGCATATCTCACTCGTTCACCTGCCGTACATATCAGGTCGTATTATATCACGCATGTACTGTCGCTAATGCCGTGTATGACACTCCAGACGTGTTTCCCGGTGGAGGATCTGGTTGACTTGTCACCTTGTCATTAAGGGTTTGCGGTTCCCATTCGGAAGCCGCTCCCTTCCGGCTGCTAATAGGGTAGTTGTGCAGAATCGACTTTCCTTATAGGTCCCATCCTTACACCTCGCTGTTGCAAACGGACGTTACACCACGACAAAGACACAAATTTGAAAACATCGATCAGCGAAAAAAGATAAAATAAAGCTCTGAACACGGCTCACCCGCTTTGCAGTCTAACACCGTGACCACCTAACCAAGACGCCATCTCTTCTGTGCCCGCGCAGTTACAGGCACCGTGTCGCGAATCGCGCGGCCCCTCCCGCCGGAGGTTCGAGTCCCCCCTTCGGGTATGGGTGTATGTGTTGTCCTTAGCGTAAGTTAGTTTAAGTAGTGGTAAGTCTAGGAACCGATGACCTTAGCAGTTTGGTCCCTTAGGAATTCACACATATTTGAACACTTTTGTCTGTTGTCCTTGCTCAATGTTACACTTGTCGAAGTTTGGACTGTTTGTGACGTAACGCGCCCTTTCGCTCTTCGACGGCGTTTCTGCAACATAAATTGTCCACCTACCTCGATACTGCTGCAGATCTGCACACGTAACTCCTGACTGCAGCTACTTAGGATATCTCAGAAAAGCAGTGTCGAAGCAGCTGACATTTCATAATCACACGTCGGAGGCCGCTATAAGTACAAAAAGCTGAAAATAGTCTTGTGAACTCTGAAGAATAAATCGGAAATGTGTTGCTGTTTAAATTTCTAAGGTCAAAGGTCGTTTTAAACTTGCATTAAGATTTTTTAAAATTGCTATTAAGCAAGATCATCAGCCCACATGTGTTCAAATCATTAAAGTTCCTGTTCACAGTCCCCGTCACACTCAAACAGCCAGAACTTTTCCTATCCAATTCTGAAATCATTTACGAGAGTAACACAGTCAATAAACTGCTATTTACTTTTGCACTCGGCATTCGGTGGTTGACTTTAAATAAAGTTTGTGCTTGCCATAAATACACAGTAAAAAAAATTACTTAGTATCGCCACGCTTTTAGTTCAAAGTTTACACACGAGATTTTCTCCAGTACTATATCTCTCGACTCTTAAAATTTCACAAATAGTTAATGGTAAACACCAGCTACCTTTATCACTGTACCGAAACGCGGAAGTCAGAATATCACTTCATTTTACACATAATGCGTTCGGACACTTTCAGCATGACCGGCTCCTTCGAAAGCTAGTCCACCACCTTCTTCTTCTCTCTGCCTCTCCAAGCATCTCTATCTCATGCGTTAGGTGGCAAACCGTCTCACTTCTTATTGGCTGTACAGAATTACGGCCAATTTGAACTGACTGTCAGGGCGCGGTTTGCGCCAAAATCTAGCAAGAACCAACCACTGCTCTCAGCTCATTGGCGTCATTAAAATAATTAACTCTAAACTCTCTTGTTAAATAAAATGAAATAAACTTTAAGCTGTACTTTACGTCTGCAATTTAACTATATAGTCGCGAACGTTCTGGCTGTGTCTTACATATTCAAACATGCTTGGACATCCGTCATCCACTAGTAGGGGAACCACTGGTGGATTCGTTCCCACGATACAAAGCTGGAACACTTGCAAGTTCCTGTAGAGAATTACAAACTGAAACTAATATTGGCGAATGTCCCACATACACTCACGCAAGTATTTTCTTTCACACTCACTCTAACGCAAAACATAAATATCTACTTGGAATTCTTAAACTTATTACTACAACAAAATTACGAAAGGTTTTCTAAAATGAGAATTTTCCAAATTTGAATCTAAACACTGAAGGTGTTATATCTTTTCAAATAGCCACAGTTGGTGAACTATATATATATATATATATATATATATATATATATATATATATATATATATATATATATATATAAGTATCGGATAATTAGATTTTTTCCTGACTTTTTTTGTAACTTCCAAATTATGACAGTTATTGGTTCAAATGGCTCTGAGCACTATGGGACTCAAATACTGAGGTCATTAGTCCCCTAGAACTTAGAACTAGTTAAACCTAACTAACCTAAGGACATCACAAACATCCATGCCCGAGGCAGGATTCGAGCCTGCGACCGGAGCGGTCTTGCGGTTCCAGACTGCAGCGCCTTTAACCGCATGGCCACTTCGGCCGGCGACAGTTATTGATTTAGATTTTGACAGATTGTTCTTTTACACAACAGAAGGTTATGTACCTAATATGAAGTTCCTCAGGCTATTTCTAGTTATTAACTTTTATAGTTCCAGAGAATGTAACTACTCTGTAAGCACCTCTCCGCTACTTTCACACGTTGCAGTCACGCCATATGATCATGACGCACGAACTGCAGGACACAGCTCGCCAGTTGCAGATCGTATATGATTCTGACTGCTTACACTGGAGCCCACATACATTCATACAAGAAAGCTTTAATAGGCAAATTGGCGATCGCGCCCTAGCTGCGACGCCTCACGTTCACTTTCTATTAGCTTTTTTCACAGTTCAGTACACCTTCGTCCTGTTTTCGTGCTTGATATGTGTTCAGTTTTTGACAGGCTATCCACTGGGCCCTCATACCATTAAATCTGAGGGGGGTTCGATGGGGAGTGTCCCTCGTGAGAAATCAATAAATGTTTCACAAGATCGATGTTTTCGAAAGCCATGATCGTTGGCATTGAGGAGGTCCTTCTGTTCAAGATACCTCACTATATTTGAGCTCAGAATATGTTCTAAGATTCAACAATAAATCGATGTCAAGGATATTTGAGGGTAGTTTTGTGGATCACTTCTACTAGCCTTCTTATAGACGGGTCGGACCTGCGCATTTTCTCCGAGATCTGGACACGGATTTTTTGTTCGAGGGATCTACGATAGATTATAATTAGAAGAGAGGCTAACTCAACTGCAAATTCAGTATAGAATCTGACAGGGATTGCATTGGGCCCTGGACCTTGTCCAATTTTAACGATTTCAGCTATTTCTCAGCACCACTGGCACTAATATTTATTTCATTCATCTTTTCAGTGGTACGAGGACTAAATTGAGGCAATTCTCTGGTTTGCTTTGTAAAGGAACATTTGAAAACGGAGTTTAGCATTTCAGCTCTTGCTTTGCTACCCTCAATTTCAGTTCCTGTCTCATTCACTACGGACTGAACACTAACAATGGTGCCACCAACAACCTTTACATACGACCAGAATTTCTTTGGGTTCTGCGAAAGATCACTTGACAGTATTCTGCTACGGTAGTCATGGAAGACATCACGCATTACTCTCTTGACGGCCAAACACAGTTTCATTCAGCATCTCTCTTTCTATAGCCCTACGTTTGCCAAGTGTCGCACCATTTGGGCGACGCCACCCATCCGAATACTCGAGAACATTTCAAAATTTACTAGAATGTATACAAGTGTGGATTTTAGGCAGCTGCAGTCACTGACTGCACATGCGCGATAGTCTTTCAAAAAGTAACAGCAAATTTACATTAATATCAATGTTTGCACTCAGTCACTTCAAAATCACGACAGGGTAGTAACAAACGTTTATATAATCATTCATATCAACAGTTGACAGTGCTGGTGAGGACAGTTGCAACAAGATGTTGGTGCCTTTAGCTTCGTGGTCTGAGAGGAACAACAACCAGTTATAAGTTTTTGAAGAAGCACGTGGGAAATATACAGCAGCTTAAAAAAAATCAAATTTCCTAAGAATCAGTGTTGCATAGGGTGTTTCAGATTGAGTGTACGGGTTTTAAGGTTTTGCAGCATTTATTACATTCGTCTTACAATCATGAATACTACATCAGTTGAAAGGGCAAGTCTAACAGTTTTTCTTACAAGTGGTCAATGTAAGCACCATTCGTCACAGATCGTATAAAAATGCGAGTTCTTCTCAAACCACGATCAGCATTTTTGGAGCAATTGTTGCAACAGTGCTGTTTCTAAAGTCTGGTAGATCAGCTGGTAGCGGTGGCACACAAACGTGATCCTTTATGATCCCCCAAAAGTAAAAATCGGATGGTGTCAGACTGTGGTTGTGAACTTGGACGTCATCCGGCCCCTTGCGGCCAATCCAGCTGTCGGGTGGAATGCTGTTTGACCAACCGCGTACTGAGTTATGCTATAGTTGGAATCACGAACGACGGCGGTTGAGTTTAGGCTTGTTCTGCGCACCTACGTCACGCATTCTCCGACAGAGAATAAGGGCCCTGTAGTGTTTCTGAGCTCTCTACTGCAAATTCTGTAGGTAATGCGAGCATGTGATCACAACGGGTTATTTAGTGAATTTCTATTCCATTCGTTGGTAGTTGTCACCACTGACGGTGGTGGTAAGTGACAAATCCTGCGTAAGGAAGTGAGAGACATAATTTACTGGATATACGCTTTCTTCAGGCGCAAAGCAGCGCCTGTACGTACCGCAACTGTCACTTGGAATCTGCAACAATGCAGTCGCTCTCCGTGCCTCGACATGCGCGAACCGCCATCTTTCGTGGATCGGACTAAAGTGAGGTGGCTCTCCATTTTGCTGCCAAATTAACTTATGTGGTTCAGCTTCTTCCAATTGAGGAAAGAACTATAATTCTAGCGCACCAGGGCAAGAAACACCAGTTACAGTTCCTTCACTGAAAAAGAAAAACTTCTAAACTTTCTGTCAGGTTAAGACACAAAAAACATTCAATTTATGTGATTGTCGCTGCAATTCTACCACCTCGTGTAGATTTGGTTACATCCCAGATGCACACATTATGTGTGTTCACATTTCCAGTTAAAAATCTCGATTCTTCAGGGAACAGGGAAGTAACTACTTTTGTGTCATTTACGAGTTCCTAACCAGGAGAGAATTTTATGTATCATTTGTGTGCTTTAATAGTTTAGTTTCTTGAGTTTCTGCGTGTAAATTTAATATCTAATAGCCACAGTTGTCGCATTTTCATTTGCGTCGGAAAGTAAACCGATTTTGTGACATATTACAAGTTCATAATCAGTGGCAAATTATTTAGTTTCAAAAAAATGTTCAAATGTGTGTGAAATCTTATGGTACATAACTGCTAAGGTCATCAGTCCCTAAGCTTACACACTACTTAACCTAAACTATCCCAAAGACAAACACACACACACACACACACACGCCCGAGGGAGGACTCGAACCTCCGCCGGGACCAGCCGCACAGTCCTTGACTGCAGCGCTCTAGACCGCTCGGCTAATCCCGCGCGGCTATTTAGTTTCACCTGCGTGCTTCGGTAGTTAGGTTTTTGAATATTTGCGTATTACTAGATACATTTCGTGCGTTTTCGTCAGGGTCTACAGTAAAGTTGCGCAGCACTTACCGATAGTCCGCTTATCTGCATAGTTTAATTTTCCACTGTCTTTAATATGAACAGGGACTGAGATTGTTGTGTGCGGATGCGAGCCGAGTTGGTGACACTTCGCTCTGAGCTTCAGGCTGTGATGTCTCCGGTTACACAGCTTGAGGCTGCAGTGGGTGGGCACAACTGTTGCGTGCTGGCCGTGGGGACCCAACGGACGTCCAGCACGTCAGAGTCCTCCGATCGGTCCTCACCGGTGGTCAACCCGGTTACTGCTCGCACTGAGGCTGACCCCTCACCTGTGGTCGAGTGGGAGGTCGCCTCGGGGCGAAGAAGGCGGCGAAAGACTTCCCAGGCGGCCGCACGGAAGGCCTCCCCGGTTTTTCTGACAAACAGGTTCCAGGTGCTGTCTGTTGCTGACACTGTCGCTGAGCCAGATGCTGTCGCCTGTCCTGTTTCAGAGGAAACTACTCATACGATAATAGTTGGTTGGTGACTTTAATTTTCCCTCGATATGTTGGCGAAAATACATGTTTAACTCCAGAGGTACGGATAAAATATCATCCGAAATTGTGCTAAACGCATTCTCTGAAAATTATTTCGAGCAGTTAGTTCATGAGCCCACGCGAATACTGAACGGTTGTGAAAACATACTTGACCTTTTAGCAACAAATAATCCTGAGTTAATAACGAGCATCAAATCCGATTCAGGGATTAGTGAACACAGGGTTGTCGTAGCGAGACTGAATATTTTAATCCCCAAATCCTCGAAAAGTAAGCGAAAAATATGCCTATTCAAAAAACAAGATAAAAATTCACTTGAGACCTTCCGGAGAGACAGTCTCCACTCATTCCAAATTAATAATATAAGTGTGGACCAGATGAGGCTTTAATTCAAAGAAATAGTATCGGCAGCAATTGAGAGATTTGTATCAAATAAATTAACAAACGACGGAGCTGATCCTCCTTGGTACACAAAACGAGCTAGAAAACTGTTTCAGAAACAACGAAACAAACGTGTCAAATTTAAACAGACGCAAAAACCCCAAGATTGGCAATCTTTTACAGAAGCTCGAAATTTAGCGCGGACTTCAATGTGAGGTGCCTACAACTGTTTCCACAACGAAACTTTGACTCGAAACCTGACAGAAAATCCAAAGAGATTCTGGTCGTATGTGAAGTATATTAGCGGCAAGAAACAATCAATGCCTTCTCTGCGCGATAGCATTGGGGATACTATCGAAGACAGTGCTGCCAAGGCAGAGCTACTAAACACAGCCTTCCGAAATGCCTTCACAAAAGAAGACGAAGTAAATATTCCAGAATTCGAATCGAGAACAGCACCCAACATCATTAACGTAGAAGTAAATATCCTCAGAGTAGTGAAGCAGCTTAAATCACTTAATAAAAGCAGGTCTTCTGGTGCAGACTGTATACCAATTAGATTCCTTTCGGAGTGGAGAACTGTAGGGCCCCCCTAGACAGGTCAGGCGTGCACTACACACCGGAAGCAGCTACTAGGGTAGCAGAGTACGTGTGGCGTGCACACGGGGGTTTTTTAGGTTAGAGGGACCCCCCCTTGGGCGAAACGATAAAATACCTGACGGCTTACCAGAGAGGACATTATCATCGTTGATAAAGAACGTCCGTCCTCAGAGACCAAAAACAGGAAAAGTTAACGTAATATTGGTAAACTGCAGGAGTATCCAGGGCAAGGTTCCTGAATTAGTATCTCTTATTGAAGGAAATAGTGCGCATATAGTATTAGGAACGGAAAGTTGGTTAAAACCGGAAGTGAACAGTAACGAAATCCTAGACACAGAATGGAATATATACCGCAAGGATAGGATAAACGCCAATGGTGGAGGAGTATTTATAGCAGTAAAGAATTCAATAATATCCAGTGAAGTTATTAGCGAATGCGAATGTGAAATAATCTGGGTTAAGTTAAGTATGAAAGGTGGGTCAGATATGATAGTCGGATGCTTCTATAGACCACCTGCATCAGCAACCGTAGTAGTTGAGCGCCTCAGAGAGAACCTGCAGAACGTCGTGAAGAAGTTTCGTGATCATACTATTGTAATAGGGGGAGACTTCAATCTACCAGGTATAGAATGGGATAGTCACACAATCAGAACTGGAGCCAGGGACAGAGACTCTTGTGACATTATCCTGACTGCCTTGTCCGAGAATTACTTCGAGCAGATAGTTAGAGAACCAACTCGTGAAGCTAACGTTTTAGACCTCATAGCAACAAATAGACCGGAACTTTTCGACTCCGTGAATGTAGAAGAGGGTATCAGTGATCATAAGTCAGTGGTTGCATCAATGACTACAAGTGTAATAAGAAATGCCAAGAAAGGAAGGAAAATATATTTGCTTAACAAGAGTGATAGGGCACAAATCGCAGAATATCTGAGTGACCACCATCAAACGTTCATTTCTGAGGAAGAGGATGTGGAACAAAAAAGGAAAAAATTCAGAAACATCGTCCAGTACGCCTTAGATAAGTTCGTACCGACTAAGGTCCAAAGCGAGGGGAAAGATCCACCGTGGTATAACAATCATGTACGAAAGGTACTACGGAAACAAAGAAAGCTTCATCATAGGTTTAAGAGTAGTCGAATCAGAGCTGATAAGGAAAAGCTGAACGAAGCGAAAAAGAGCGTAAAGAGAGCAATGAGAGAAGCATTCAACGAATTCGAACATAAAACATTGGCAAACAATCTAAACAAGAACCCTAAAAAGTTTTGGTCATATGTAAAATCGGTAAGCGGATCTAAATCCCCCATTCAGTGACTCGTTGACCACGATGGCACCGAAACAGAGGACGACCGAAGAAAGGCAGAAATACTGAATTCAGTGTTCCGAAACTGTTTCACTGCGGAAAATCGTAACACGGTCCCTGACTTCAGCCGTCGCACGGACGCCAAAATGGAAAATATTGAAATAAACGATATCGGAATTGAAAAACAACTGCTATCACTTAGTAGCGGAAAAGCATCCGGACCAGACGAGATACCCTTAAGATTCTACAGTGATTATGCTAAAGAACTTGCCCCCTTTCTATCAGCAATTTATCGTAGATCGCTGGAAGAACGTAAAGTACCTAGCGGCTGGAAGAAAGCGCAGGTCGTTCCCATTTTCAAGAAGGGTCATAAATCAGATGCGAATAATTATAGGCCTATTTCGCTTACGTCAATCTGTTGTAGAATAATGGAACATGTTTTGTGTTCTCGTATTATGACGTTCTTAGATAATACAAATCTCCTTCATCATAACCAACATGGATTCCGCAAACAGAGATCATGTGAAACTCAGCTCGCCCTATTTGCCCAAGAAATTCACAGTGCCGTAGACGCTGGCGAGCAGATTGATGCCGTATTCCTGGACTTCAGGAAGGCATTTGATACGGTTCCGCACTTACGTTTAGTGAAAAAAATACGAGCTTACGGAATATCGGACCAGGTTTGTGATTGGATTCAGGATTTCCTAGAAGAAAGAACACAACATGTCATTCTTAACGGTTCAAAATCTGCAGATGTAGAGGTAATTTCGGGAGTACCGCAGGGAAGCGTGATAGGACCTTTATTGTTTACAATATACATAAATGACTTAGTTGACAACATCGGTAGCTCCGTGAGGCTATTTGCAGATGACACGGTTGTCTACAAGAAAGTAGCAACATCAGAAGACTCGTACGTACTCCAGGAGGACCTGCAGAGGATTAATGCATGGTGCGACAGCTGGCAGCTTTCCCTAAACGTAGATAAATGTAATATAATGCGCATACATAGGGGCAGAAATCCATTCCAGTACGATTATGCCATAGGTGGTAAATCATTGGAAGCGGTAACGACCGTAAAATACTTAGGAGTTACTATCCGGACCGATCTGAAGTGGAATGATCACATAAAACAAATAGTGGGAAAAGCAGGCGCCAGGTTGAGATTCATAGGAAGAATTCTAAGAAAATGTGACTCATCGACGAAAGAAGTAGCTTACAAAACGCTTGTTCGTCCGATTCTTGAGTATTGCTCATCAGTATGGGACCCTTACCAGGTTGGATTAATAGAAGAGATAGACATGATCCAGCGAAAAGCAGCGCGATTCGTCATGGGGACATTTAGTCAGCGCGAGAGCGTTACGGAGATGCTGAACAAGCTCCAGTGGCGGACACTTCAAGAAAGGCGTTACGCAATACGGAGAGGTTTATTATCGAAATTACGAGAGAGCACATTCCGGGAAGAGATGGGCGACATATTACTACCGCCCACATATATCTCGCGTAATGATCACAACGAAAAGATCCGAGAAATTAGAGCAAATACGGAGACTTACAAGCAGTCGTTCCTCCCACGCACAATTCGTGAATGGAACAGGGAAGGGGGGATCAGATAGTGGTACAATAAGTACCCTCCGCCACACACCGTAAGGTGGCTCGCGGAGTATAGATGTAGATGTAGATGTAGATGTATGCTGATGCATTAGCTCCATACTTAACAATCATATACAACCGTTCGCTCTACGAATGAACCGTACCCAAAGGCTGGAAAGTTCCAATATTCAAGCAAAGTAGTAGGAGTAATCCACTAAATTACAGGCCCATATCGTTAACGTCGGTATTCAGCAGGATTCTAGAACATATATTGTGTTCGAACATTATGAACGGTCTATTGACACACAGTCAACGTGGGTTTAGAAAACATCTTTCCTGTGAAACACAACATGCTCTTTTATTCACATGAAGTGTTGAGTGCTATTGACAAGGGATTTCACATCGATTCTGTAGTTCTAGATTTCCGGAAGGCTTTTGACACTGTACCACACAAGCAGCTTGTAGTGAAATTGCGTGTATATGCAATATCGTCTCAGTTATATGACTGGATTTGTGATTTCCTGTCATATAGGTCACAGTTCGTAGTAATTGACGGAAAGTCGTCGAGTAAAACAGAAATGATTTCTGGCGTTCCCCAAGGTAGTGTTATAGGCCCTTATCTATGTAAACGATTTGGGAGACAACCTGAGCAGCCGTCTTAGGTTGTTTGCAGATGACGCTGGCGTTTATCGACTAATAAAGGCATCAGAAGATCAAAACAAATTGCAAAACGATTTAGAAGAAATATCGGAATGGTGCGAAAAGTGGCAGTTGACCCTAAATAACGAAAACTGTGAGGTCATCCACATGAGTGCTAAAAGGAACTCGTTAAACTTCGGTTACACGATAAATCAGTCTAATCGAAAAGCCGCAAATTCAACTAAATACCTAGGTATTAAAATTACGAACATCTTAAACTGGAAGGAACACATAGAAAATGTTGTGGGGAAGGCTAACCAAAGACTGCGTTTTATTGGCAGGACACTTAGAAAGTGTAACAGACCTACTAAGGAATCTGCCTACACTATGCTTGTCCGTCCTCTTTTAGAATATTGCTGAGCGGTGTGGGATCCTTACCAGGTAGGACTGACGGAGTACATCGAAAAAGTTCGAAGAAAGGCAGCACGTTTTGTATTATAGCGAAATATGGGAGAGAGTGTCACAGAAATGATACAGGATTTGGGCTGAAAATCATTAAAAGAAAGGCGTTTTTCGTTGCGACGGAATCTTCTCACGAAATTCCAATCACCAACTTTCTCCTCCGAATGCGAAAATATTTTGTTGACACCGACCTATATAGGGAGGAACGATCACCACGATAAAATAAGGCAAATCTGAACTCGTGCGGAAAGATATAGATGTTCATTCTTTCCGCGAGCTATACGAGAATGGAATAATAGAGAATTGTGAAGGTGGTTCGATGAACCCTCTGCCACACACTTGAATGTGATTTGCAGAGTATCCATGTAGATGTAGATGTCAGTGATGACAAAATGATCCAGAAACTTTATCACGAAGCAGCAGCATTTTCTTTGAAAAAGTTGGCACGCGAACTGTAGGTTTTAGCGCTTGTAGCAACTGCAAACGGTAAAGGCGTAGTTGTAGGCGTCCCCCTAAAAGTCTGCTCAAAGACATCACTCGAATCGCTAATTCAGGATTAGCCTCTTGAAGTTATTTCTGGGGCTACGCGTCAAAGGTTCTCTCACTCGTTCAAGTTCTTGAGCCACGCTTGTACACGCGTGTACAGGAATACAAGCAAAACCGTCTGAGTCTCTCTTTCATTTAGTATGTTATTTATAATTGTAAGTTGAATGTAATAAATGCTACAAAACCATAAAACCCGCATATTCATTTTGAAACAACGTGTATGTT
This sequence comes from Schistocerca serialis cubense, assembly GCF_023864345.2. Lineage (NCBI taxonomy): Eukaryota > Metazoa > Arthropoda > Insecta > Orthoptera > Acrididae > Schistocerca > Schistocerca serialis. The sequence goes on along the minus strand of NC_064638.1, from coordinate 1,164,358,917 downwards.
AATGAAGGTAAAAACTTGGAGTGAACTTTAACTTATTCATAGAATCACGACGATTTACGTTTAAAAAAATTCGATTTTACAATGGTATGCCTTTTACATGTATGCACATACAGCCATAATGTCTTTTTTACCATTATATTTAGCAACAAAGTTCACTCGACGCACAACAAATATCCAGACGATAGTCAAACTTGTCCCATACTTTAGCGAGCATGTCTGGAGCTACTCTACTGCTTTCACTGCTGTTGCTTTGCTATGCAGTAGTTCATTAAACATTGTAGAAAGGGGAGACACATACACAGAAATATTCACAAATCCCCACAAAAACATCATATAGCATGGTATCAGTCAACCGTGGAGGCCAAAATTGCTGTGTGACATCCGTGTAGCCCTTACAGTAGAATCATTGTTGAAGTAGCCCATTGTTAGAAATGATCTGACACAAAGGTGCCTGAGAACTGGTATAGAATTTTGAGAACTGACGTAAATTTCTGTCTTTTTGGCAGAAAACTGAATGGAAGGGTCAGATCTGCTCATAGCATTTTTGTAGACATTCCCAAAGTACAGCAAATCGTGCGTGCCATAGTTGTCTTGGTAGCTCAGTGAAGAAAACGGCATTATATATGAGCAGTTAATCATAGCCTCTTACGGGGGGTGGTATAACAGTGCTAGAAATGGCATCACCACATGTACTGCCACAGGGCTTAAGACCTAGATGCATATTTGTGACTCAATAAATAAGTGATAATCATTTGTCCCTTTTCTTGTATATGAATGGACTAATTGACGAACTCTGCCAAGAGAGGGTTGAATAGTCAACAATGTATTGTAAAGCCTAATGTCTGAGAAAAAGCTAAAGCCAGCACTATAAATCAGTGACAGAGGATTTCTATTTACATGTGATCCCTTCCTTGTCCCTACACCTCCTCTATTGCTTGTCTTCTGATGAAGAACCTGAAATACCAGGTTTTATCTAAGTCAGTGATTAGACAAACGTATTGAAAAAAGTTGATTGTGTTAAGAAGTGACATAATTGTATTTAAGAAAAAGTCAATTTGCTGCTACTTTTTAAGAAAATGCTATTATTATGAAGTGATAGTACACATGCGATCTCAATTTTCGTATCAATTACTCAAACGTACATGTAAACTCTAATACATTTATACTTCATGTCTGTTCTAAAGAGAATTTCAAGCATATAAGGGAAAAATTACAAAAACATCAAAACTGAATTTCCCATAAACATTTCAAATCATTCTCAAACTTGTCCAGAGCCAGGTAAAGACAATATTTTTCACCTACTTGAATGCTGTCACTTGTGCTTTCATTGCTATCTCCAGAAAAGTTTACAAAAATATTGTCATGGATGAATATTCTTTGAGTGTAAATAAAAATCAATTGTCTGTGACGTAACTCAATGAAAATTAGTGTTTAAATGTACCTTAAGAAGCGGTCAGATATTTTTAATCATGCGAAGATATTTTAATTTCATCTTCAGCAACTTTTAGTTTGTGTTATACACAGTGCGTTTCACAGTTCATGTTACACGCTTCTAGAGATTGTAGAGAGGACTTAGTAGATCAAGTTTAACGCAGGAACCCATGTCCAGAAACGTCATCCAACGACGTTACAGAGCGTCAATGTTATAGGCGCCAGTGCATGTAAATTTATGTGTAGATGTGAACTCCTTTTCAACAGAGGAGATGTGTTTCGCAGTAGCGAAGCTGAACATGTGCCCATAGCTCTTAAGGTATACGTTTTAGAGTCAATACTTACTAGTCATTTTTTCTTGTTTTGGGCCATACTATCACCCCTGAAAGTTGCCTACCCTACAATCTTAATAAGAACAGTACCAGTTCATGTATTCCACTTTCAGAAGTATCAGAACCGTTTTCGCTTATGACTTTCGACTCGTTCGTTTCCGGTGCAGGGACCCTTACCTCAAATTGATACATTTATCCCTCTACATTATCCAAGAAAATTTATAACATCATTACCGAGTCATCCTGTACATACACACGTTTACAGAAGCCGGCGCCTATAACTTTGGCGTTCTGTAGTGTCGTCGGATGATGTTTCCGGACATAGGTTCCTACGTAAAACTTGATCTACTAGGTCCCCTCTACAATCTCTAGACGTGTTTAACATTCTTTGCGAAACACCCTGTATAAATAGTACTTATTAAAATAATAAAGACATATACTGATTGTGATAAAATAAAAGCCTTAGAAGATTAGTATTCTCGTGAAATTGGGGAAAAAGGTGTATGTAAACAATGTGTAGTGAAATAATTATTATTCTGACGAAAGCCGCAACTGAGAAACATGAGTAGTGGAACTATGAGAAAAACAATTAAAGGATTTCTGAAATTGCTTCAAAAGCCTTGTGAGGCATACTATGAGAAAAACAGAAAAAACTTCTTGAAAATGGCACTTTTTGAACAAGGCGAAGGTATATACAGAATGTGTGTACTTCATAAAAAACAAATAGAAGAAACAGTCAAATAAAGTGTTATGTACATTAGAAAATAATAACTCTGTTGTAATTATACAGGGCGAGTCATTAACTAACCTAGAATAACTCCGAACGTATGATAGTTGAAAAATTTGTGGGACATATGTTGCATGGGACAACGGGGGCCACAATATGACGTTGGTTCTTTGTTGCTGGATGGGGTCGCGTCAGAGATATGAAGGTCAACATTGGTTTTTTAAATGGAATGCTATAGTTTGGTACTTATTTTCTGATAGCAGCTATCGAGACGAATCCAATGATGTGTAACAGTAAGGTCCTTGAAGGCCTAGAAAGGTCTCAAAAGTGGCATGAATGTCCATTTACAGAAAGTGTTCGAAGTGATGACCATTGGTATCAATGCAGTTCTGCAATCTTCTTACCATGGATTGAGTGGTATTTCTTATCACATCGGCACTTATCGAAGCACATACTCTGACAATTCTCTCTCGTATATCATGCAAATAATAAATATTCGCCGAATAAGGCGTATCCATCTAACATGCCATTGACATGTAACCACCAGTCGACGGTTTCGCAATACAACACTGATAGGAACGGTAAGACTAGTATCGTCGAATCAAGCGCATGCGAATGATGTAGTCCTTCGAATAACAACTCGATATGCTTCTCATTTACGGAGAATTCCAAAGAAACCTACTTGAAATATCCCCCTAAGGCGATGACATCTTCCAACAGGATAAATGTACGTGCTGTAAGATCAGAATCGTGCTACAGGGGTTGAGGGGCATTGTAGTGAACTCACGTTGATGTCTTGGCCAGCAGATATGCCTGATCTGTACCTGCTGGAACACAAATTGGGCGTCAGCTGCATATCCGTAAACCACCATCCTTTAATTTGTGGGAATTGCTTGACCTGTGCCTCATCTACATCTACATCTACATCCATACTCTGCAAGCCACCTGACGGTGTGTGGCGGAGGGTACCTTGAGTACCTCTATCGGTTCTCCCTTCTATTGCAGTCTCGTATTGTTCGTGGAAAGAAGGATTGTCGGTATGCCTCTGTGTGGGCTCTAATCTCTCTGATTTTATCCTCAGGGTCTCTTCGCGAGATATACGTAGGAGGGAACAATATACTGTTTGACTCTTCGGGGAAGGTATGTTCTTGAACCTTCAACAAAAGCCCGTACCGAGCTACTGAGCGTCTCTCCTGCAGTCTTCCACTGGAGTTTATCATCTCCGTAACGCTTTCGCGATTACTAAATAAATCTCTTCTATCAACCCTATCTGGTGCGGATCCCACACTGCTGAGCAGTATTCAAGCAGCGGGCGAACAAGCTTACTGTAACCTACTTCCTTTGTTTTCGGATTGCATTTCCTTAGGATTCTTCCAATGAATCTCAGTCTGGCATCTGCTTTACCGACGATCAACTTTATATGATCATTCCATTTTAAATCACTCCAAATGCGTACTCCCAGATAATTTATGGCATTAACTGCTTCCAGTTGCTGACCTGCTATATTGTAGCTAAATGATAAGAGATCTTTCTTTCTATGTATTCGCAGCACTTTACACTTGTCTACATTGAGATTCAGTTGCCATTCCCTGCACCACGCGTCAATTCGCTGCAGATCCTCCTGCATTTCAGTACAATTTTCCATTGTTACAACCTCTCGATATACCACGGCATCATCCGCAAAAAGCCTCAGTGAACTTCCAATGTCATCCACAAGGTCATTTATGTATATTGTGAATAGCAACGGTCCTACGACACTCCCCTGCGGCACACCTGAAACCACTCTTACTTCGAAAGACTCCTCTCCATTGAGAATGGCATGCTGCGTTCTGTTATCTAGGAACTCTTCAATCCAATCACACAATTGGTCTGATAGTCCATATGCTCTTACTTTGTTCATTGAACGACTATGGGGAACTGTATCGAACGCCTTGCGGAAGTCAAGAAACACGGCATCTACCTGTGAACCCGTGTCTATGGCCCTCTGAGTCTCGTGGACGAATAGCGCGAGCTGGGTTTCACACGACCTTCTTTTTCGAAACCCATGCTGATTCCTACAGAGTAGATTTCTGGTCTCCAGAAAAGTCATTATACTCGAACATAATACGTGTTCCAAAATTCTACAACTGATCGACGTTAGAGATATAGGTCTATAGTTCTGCACATCTGTTCGACGTCCCTTCTTGAAAACGGGGATGACCTGTGCCCTTTTCCAATCCTTTGGAACGCTACGCTCTTCTAGAGACCTACGGTAGTCCGCTGCAAGAAGGGGGCCAAGTTCCTTCGCGTACTCTGTGTAAAATCGAACTAGTATCCCATCAGGTCCAGCGGCTTTCCTCTTTTGAGCGGTTTTAATTGTTTCTCTATCCCTATGTCGTCTATTTCGATATCTATCATTTTGTCATCTGTGCGACAATCTAGAGAAGGAACTACAGTGCAGTCTTCCTCTGTGAAACAGCTTTGGAAAAAGACATTTAGTATTTCGGCCTTTAGTCTGTCATCCTCTGTTTCAGTACCATTTTGGTCACAGAGTGTCTGGACATTTTGTTTTGACCCACCTACCGCTTTGACATAAGACCAAAATTTCTTAGGATTTCCTGCCAAGTCAGTATATAGAATTTTACTTTCGAATTCATTGAACGCCTCTCGCATAGCCCTCCTCACACTACATTTCGCTTCGCGTAATTTTTGTTTGTCTGGAAGGCTTTGGCTAAGTTTATGTTTGCTGTGAAGTTCCCTTTGCTTCCGCAGCAGTTTTCTAACTCTGTTGTTGTATCACGGTGGCTGTTTTCCATCTCTTACGATCTTGCTTGGAACATACTCATCTAACGCATATTGTACGATGGTTTTGAACTTTGTCCACTGATCCTCAACACTATCTGTACATGAGACAAAACTTTTGTGTTGAACCGTCAGGTACTCTGAAATCTGATTTTTGTCACATTTGCTAAATAGAAACATCTTCCTACCTTTTTTAATATTTCTATTTACGGCTGATATCATCGATGCAGTAACCGCTTTATGATCGCTGATTTCCTGTTCTGTGTTAACTGTTTCAAATAGTTCGAGTCTGTTTGTCACCAGAAGGTCTAATATATTATCGCCAAGAATCAATCCTCATACTTCTGGAATCCCGTCAAGGACTTGTAAAATCCATGCAAAGCAAAATCTCTCTTGTACCGTGTTAGAAAAGTGTAATAACACGGTAATAAACGGGTGGTCATAATGTTTTGGCTCACAGTGTATGACATGATCGGTGTCAGCTGTCGAAAGATCAATGTGAATGGCATGGAGATGTCACGTACTTACATCATCACCTGGAAGAGTTTGAAAAGGGCCTCATTGTGGGTTCCAACAGGCCAGCTGCTCGAATTGTGCGGTATCCAGATTTGTGGGGCATTGGTATGTGACAGTGGCCCCATGTTGGCAAGTATGAGAATGTGAGGGCAGGCATGCTCATCATTACGATTCTGGATAATTACGTCCCACCATCCAAATATAACGACTACATCATGAAAAGGATACATTGCTTCTCATCATATAGAGGGGACGCTGAGTCGCAGACAGGCACGTAGACAGACTGCTATACAAGGAGCTTTCGTCCAGAAGGCCTCCTCCTACCGTAGAAAAAAAAAGCACACATGTTCATGCAAGCACAACTCACACATACATGATCAATGTCTTTGACCACAGAGGCCAGACTATTGTTTGGCCTTATTATGCACCAAGTACATCATAAACCCTTCAAATGCGTGCTTGCTATCCGAGATCAAGTAAAGGAATCCCTGGAACATTCTGTCATTCCACACCATTGGGCAGAGACTGGCAGCATGCAGAGGTTGCCATTATCACCAGAACCATAATCACAAACGGTTCAATTATTCGGAGTGATACTATGAATGGGAAGCATCAACTGCTGATAAATAGCATCACATTGTGTTCAGTGATGAATTACAGTTCCGTTCTATCTTGGACGAACTTCGTCAGTGAGTTTGGCGGTGATCTGGGGAAACATCCCATTCTTCCAGTGCTTTGGACGGGCATAGCTGTGTTACTCTTGGTTTCATGGTGTGGAAAATTAATGGGTATGAATTTGAGAAATGGTTGGTGGTAACTGAAGCGATGTGTTTAGGGCACCATCCAGGACAGCATCCAAACTAGATGTGGCAGAGGTACGGTGATCTGGCTCCCATTATGTAGGATCAAGGTGTTAATCTTGCAGGTATGAGAGTGGGCGCCGAGTCCAGTCATAGTGGACTGTTTTGGAACATCGGCTGTCGAGGGTATTCCGACAGAGTCAGCTTATGAGGAGTTGTCCTCATGGTTCTCAGTTGCAGTGGTGGAGGGGTGTGTAGCTCTGGGGCCGGTGATTGTGAGGAAACCATCAAGTAACAGCCACAGTGTGGTGGCTGCCATGTACACTTCGATCGGCAGTTAGTAGGAATGTGTGAAATGCTGTTTGATGAAACCATTCCCTGCATCGCATTTGAGATGTTGCCCTTCGTCGACCAAGAACTTATCGAGCGGTATGACATCAATGTCGGCAGGTCGAACATCTTTGACGTCGAGCTGTACTACAAAATCGTAAATGGCCACAATGTGTCTGGTTGAGTCGCCACGTTGAATGGTGGAAGCTGATATGTTGTTGGTGGACATAGCGTCATGAAGCGTCCATGCTGATTTCAGACAGTTTACAGATACTGTGCTGGATCTTCACCACATTTTAGAACCTTGTGCGAACCTGTATAAGGAAGCTGTAAAACAGGCTGAATTATATCATCACGAAGGTTGTCACAGGTGCAGTCTGTGAGAAACTTATGGATGAAAAAATTAGGGACTTTATGAGGCTGTTGAGGTGGTATCTTAAGTTGTGCAATGTGTTCTTTTACCCTGGTGACGAGGGCTCGAAGTGTCTGCCGGCTGCACCTGTAGCACAAAGTCGGTGGAAATGACAAATGGCTCGTCATACAGAACTTCAGTAAGGAAGGGATGTAGATCGTTTTTGTGCGTAATGTGTGTGTCTAATAGGAGTACAGTGTACAGTGACTGTCGTGAGCCATCAAGGTGGCTTTTAGTGTGCGAAACCATCATTCCACAAGGCCGTTGCTCTGAGGACAATAAGCAGCAGTTCAACTACGATTAGTGTCACAGAGGTTACATAGTTCACTGAACAGATTCAAATTGTTGGCCATGGTCATTGGTTATGGATACTGGACACTCATACTGGAAATCCTAGTGTCAATGGAGTCTCTGTCTGTTTACTGATCTGCCTCGTTGTGCTCGGTATCAGACAAATGTTCAAGTTTAAGAATGTAGCTGTATCACTTGAGAGATCTTGAAGCAGTTTGCCTCACTGTTGAGCGTCTGCTGACTTTTCGTTGTCCATTTTTGCAGGTGTGACATTGATCCGCGAGACATAATTGGCGACAACATTGTATGCGAATTACAGGCGACGTATGACCTTTGTAAATTGTGTGATGTGATCTATGTGGTAGAGACGTCTGGGGCACAAATCTTTTGATGGGTTACAGTTTGATTCTCTAGAGGTTGGTTACCTGTGTAGATGATCAGTAGCCTGCCTTCCAAATCGTCATTGAACTGACGGATTGCCTCATAGGCTATGAGGAGCCTGCAGTCTTTGGAAGACTATTTGCTTTGAGAAGGAGTCAGTATTCACGAAAAAAATGCGAGTGGTTGCTGTATATCTGCCTCTTCTGCTCGAGAATCAATCGCAAAATCACTCATGTCTGACATTATGGTTAACTGTGCATGAGGAAGCTGGTGTCTCAAAGTCGTAGCCTGAGTGAGACACGCTTTGAGCTGGTTGAAGGCTTTCTGCATGTCAGTGGTCCACATCAGTTTCTTTTTACTACCAGTGTTTTTTCCATTGTTGGTCTGCGTGAGTGGGGTCTGAATAGTACCTGCCTGCAGGAGGTGGCAGCAGTAGAAGTTGATCACCCCTAGAAATCGACGTAATTGGTTGTATTCTTGTGGAGGCAGTACTTGGCGGATGAGTTCCATTAGTTGTGGTGTAGTGCAGGTGTTCATGGCATTGACAACATGACCAAGACAAGTAACCTCAAGTTGCCCTTTCGTCTTTGCAGTAAGTACACCGAAAACTTTATTGTTGTGAGAGTTGCGTGTGTCATTATCTGGGAAAAATAAGGATGTCATCGAGATAAGCATGTCAGAAGGGTAACTTAAATAGACACTGTCTAAAAACCGTTGCCATGTTCGGGATTCGTTTTTGAGACCATATGGCATGCAGAGGTACTCAAATAGTCCAAAATGTGTGATGTTTGCTGTCTTCAGCGCATTCCCTGTGTTCATCGGCATCTGGTGGTAGACTTGTTTGCAGTTCAGGGTGCTACTCGTGAAAGGTAGTGGCTAAAGTCGTGGATACTCAGTGTTGAGTAACTGCCAATTACGGTACGTGCATTAAGAGTTCTGCAGTCAACACATGAAGTGCTGTCTTACTTTAGCGCTATTTTAGTGGGTGAAGCCCTTAAACTGTCCAAAGCTCTGACTATTCTGACTTGGCCACGCAAAGTTCGTCTGGTGGGGGCCAGCGCGGCCTATGTCGAACCAGGGGGCCTAGCATTCTGTTTCTTATGGCGCACTGGGTAAATAACACTCGAGGAGTATACAGGGTGTGATTCAAAAGTTTCAAGACTTAACTCAGAACCAGAAATTTCTTAGACATTTAAGTACAGTGAACTAAAACTCTTCAAAATATGATCCTCCAGCATCAAAACAGCGCTGCCAGCGCGTCTTCCACTGTTTGTAACCATTCTGGAAGGCCTTGGGCGTCATGATGTCAAGGGCTCTCGTCGAAGCCTGCTGGATGGCGTCGATGGAGTCGAATCGCTTCCCTTTTAGGCCTGTCTTGATTCGGGGAAGAGGAAAAAGTCACTTGGAACCAAGTCGGGGCTGTAGGGTGGCTGCGGCAATGTTGTCACGTTGAACTAGACCAAAACCTCGGCGGCGGCGCGCGACGTGTGAGCGGGCGCGTTGTCGTGGTGGAGAATCCAATCGCCCTTGATCGCCAGGCGGATGCGGCGAACTCGATCCCTCAAACGACGGAGCACTCACTGTAAGACGACGGTTATTGTGTAAACGTCCTCGTACTCTCTCCACATTTTGAGCTGTTCGGCTTGAGCTGTTCTTCCTTAAAGGCCTCTTGAATCATACCGAGAGTCTCTGTGGCGGTTTTGTTCAGCTGCTTGCAAAACTTAACTGCATAACACTGCTCCAAGTGCTGCTCCATTTCCGCCTCTCCCACTTATCGACCGAGGTCAATGACACGCACCCACGCTACAAACGATGCGCACTCTCCAGGGTTCCGGAGACAACTGCCGCAGTGTCAGTTCATTCCCTGAGAACCCCCACTACATCCCCCACCTGGCAGAACTGGTCCGTGCGAGCTCCCCTACTCAGAAATGAATCAGTCTTGAAACTTCTGAATCACACCTTGTATATGGGCAGATGCCTCCACAGGGTAACTGTAGGGAACACTTATGGAGGTGGTGTATTACTAACATTATTGGCCCATGAGGGCTATGCAAACATAGGTGATTCCTCAGGGGTTGGGGTAGAGGCAACCAAAGTGAGTTGTGCTGGTATGATGTAACAGTCACTGACAGGTGAAATCGGTCGGGAGTTTTGCAGTGAGACGTATCTTGAATTGTCAGTCATATTGTTTCATTTGCCTTTTTCAGGTGCAGAGACTTGATGTGTGTTTCAAAGTAAAGAAACTGCTTTTGTTCAGTTTTAGTGAGTGAACTGATGCAGTCAAGTAGATGACGATGGTGGTTATTGGTTGGGGTGCACTGCTGTTTGTTGGTTTGAGAAGGTGTAATAAGGATGCGTTGTGTCTCTAGGAAGGTGTGGCCAATGATGCTGGTGACTTAACTACCTGCATCGGATTGAATCAGTGTGCTGTTAGACAAATCTAGTAGAAACCAAGAACGACAGAGGAAATCAGCAATGAGTATCAGTTCGCTGATGTCCTCGATTAGAAAGTTCCATGTGACCATCGTTCTGAACACCAGATCCATTGTGAGAGCTTTGGAACTGTAAACGATGGTTACTGAGTTGTTCGCTGCATGGAGCTACATAATGGTGTGTTGTGGTGGGGAAGATCAGAGGTGCTGCACTGATGTCAAAGTGGGAATCGACTATATAGTATTGCAGATCAAGATGGTCCAGTATATAGATCCCGCCGTTGTCCCGCATGATTGAAATTTGCGGCAGTCCTTCACTGTGTGAGATGAGGTGGTTTGAATGACAATTATGGTCTGGTGCGCCTGTCATGGGCCATGCAGCGTTTTAGGTAGTGCTAGGGTGAATGGCAGTTGCGCGTGGCATCGCCAAACTGTGCGTGGTACCTGTAGACATGGGGTGACTGTTTGTGGGATGCAGTTGCCCTTAGTTTGTTTTGTTGGCTCATCTGCACGAAGATCCTCGTCCCAGGTGGAGGTTGTGATGTCACAGTCGACAGCAGTTGGGTGTGGTTGGGCCAATTCGGTTGTTGCAGGAAACAGCACACGCTGAGTTTTCTGAAAACTGTCTTGAGCAGCTACCTCGGCTGTCCACACGTAATGGAAATATCTTAGATCTTGTAGCTACAAATAGGCCAGACCTTATCGACAGTGTCAGTATAGAAACGGGGATTACCGATCATGATGCCGCTAGAGAAACATGATGTCGTTATTGTTGTTGTTGTGGTCTTCAGTCCAGAGACTAGTTTGATGCAGCTCTCCATGCTACTCTATTCTGTGCAAGCTTCTTCATCTCTGAGTAACTACTGCATCCTACATCCTTCCGAATCTGCTTAGTGTATTCATCTCTTCGTCTACTACTTTTACCATCCACGATACCCTCCAATACTAAGCTGGCGATCCCTTGATGCCTCAAAATGTGTCCTACCAACCGGTTCCTTCTTTTAGTCATGTGTGCTACATTTTCCTCTTCTCCCCAATTCTATTCAGTACCTCGTCATTACTTAATTGGTCTACCCATCTAATCTTCAGCATTCTTCTGTAGCACTGCATTTCGAAAGCTTCTATTCTCTTCTTGTGTAAACTATTTATCGTCCATGTTTCACTTCCATACATGGCTGGACTCCATACAATTACTTTTTTTAGAAACATCTTCCTGACCTTTAAATCTATACTCGATGTTAACAAATTTCTCTTCTTCAGTCTACATTTCGTATCCGCTCCGCTTCGACCATCATCAGTTATTTTGCTCCCCAAATAGCAAAACTCATTTACTACTTTAAGTGTCTCATTTCCTAATCTAATCCCCTCAGCATTAACTGACTGCATTCGACTACATTCCATTATTCTACTTTTGCTTTTGTTGATGTTCATCTTATATCCTCCTTTCAAGACACTGTCCATTCCGTTCAACTGCTCTTCGAGGACCTTTGCTGTCTCTGACAGAATTACAGTCATTGGCGAACCACAAAGTAGGGTGTAGAAAATTATCCGCTACCAGTCACAGCATCCACTATGGATAAAATTCATTTGAACCACAAAGTTTTTATTTCTTCACCATGGATTGTAATTCCTGCTCCAAATTTATTTTATTTTATTTTATTATTATTTTTTACTGCTTTCTTAATATACAGATTTAATAACATTGGGGATATGCTACAACTCTGTCTCACGACCTTCTCACCACTGCTTCCCTTTCATGTTACTCTACTCTACTACAGTCTGCTTTCTGTATAAATTGTAAATAGCCTTTCGCTCCCTGTATTTTACCTCTACCACCTTCAGAATTTTAAAGAGAGTATTCCAGTCAACGTTGTGAAAAGATTTCTCCAAGTCTACAGATGGTAGAAACGTAGGTTTGCCTTTCCTTAATCTATCTTCTAAGATAAGTCGTAGGGTCAGTATTGCCTCACGTGTTCCAACATTTCTACAGAATCCAAATTGATCTTCCCCGAGGTCGGCTTCTATCAGTTTTTCCATTCGTCTGTAAAGAATTTGTGTTAGTATTTTGCAGCCATGACTTATTAAACTGATAATTCGCTAATTTTCACACCTGTTTCACCTGATTTCTTTGGGATTGGAATTATTATATTGTTCTTAAAGTCCGAGAATATTTCGCCTGTCTCACACATCTTGCTCACCAGATGGTATAGTTTTGTCATGGCTGGCTCTCTCAAGGACATCAGTAGCTATAATGGAATGTTGGCTACTCCCAGGGTCTTTCAGGGCTCTGTCAAATTCTTCACGCAGTGTGATATCTCCCATTTCATCTTCATCTACGTTCTGTTCCATTTCCGTAATATTGCCCTCAACTGCATCTCCCATATGTAGACCCTCTACATACTACCCCTACCTTTCTGCTTTTCCTTCTTTGCTTAAAACTGGGTTTCCATCTGAGCTCTTGATATTCATACAGGTGGTTTTCTTTTCTCCAAAGGTCTCTTTAATTTTTCTGTAGCAGTATCTATCTTACCTCTAGTATTATATGCCTCTACCTCCTTACATTTGTCCCTATGAATCACTGCTTAGCCATTTTGCACTTCCTGTTTATATCATTTTTAAGACGCTTGTATTTCTTTTCGCCTGCTTCATTTACTGCCTTTTTATATTTTCTCCTTTCATCTGTTAAATTTAATACCTCTTCTGTTACCCAAGGATTTCTTCTAGCCCTCGTCTTTTTACCTACTTGACCCTCTGCGGCCGTCACTATTTCATCTCTCAAAGCTACCCTTCTTCTTCTACTGTATTTATTTCCACTGTTCTTGTCAATTGGTCCCTAATGCTCTCCCTGAAACTCTCTACAACCTATGGATCTTTCAGTTTATCCAGGTCCCACTCCTCAAATTCCCACCTTTTTGCAGTTTCTTCAGTTTCAATTTACAGTACATAACCAATAGGTTGTGGTCAGAGTCCACATCTGCCCCTGGAAGTGTCTTACAATTAGAACCTGGTTTCTAAATTTCTGCCTTACCATTATGTAATCTAACTGAAATCTTCTAGTGTCTCCAGGCCTCTTCTATGTATACAACCTTCTTGCATGATTCTTAAGCCAAGTGTTGGCTATGATTAAGTTAAGCTCTGCGCAAAATTCTACCAGGCGGCTTCCTTTTTCATTCCTTATCCCAGTCCATATTCACCTAATACTTTTCCTTCTCTTCCGTTCCCTACTATCGAATTCCAGTCCCTCATCACAATTTACTTTTCATCTCCCTTAATTATCTGAAGTATGTCTTTAATCGCATCACACATTTCTTCAATCTCTTCGTCATCTGCGGAGCTAGCTGGCATATAAACCTGTACTACAGTGGTAGGCGTGGGCTTCGTGTCTATCTTGGCTACAATAATGCATACACTATGCTGTTTGTAGTAGCTTACTTCTGCTCCTATTTTGATTTCCTTATTAAGCCTACACCTGCATTACCCCTATTTGATTTGGTATTTATAACCCTGTATTCACCTGACCAGAAGCCTTGCTCCTCCTGCCACCGAACTTCACTAATTCCCACTATATCTAGCTTTAACCTCTCAATTTCCCTTTTTAAAACTTCTAACCTACCTGCCCAATTAAAGGATCTGACATTCCACGCTTTGATCCATAGAACGCCAGTTTTCTCTCTCCTGATAATGATCTCCTCCTGAGTAGTCCCCGCCCCGAGATCCAAATGGGGGACTGTTTTACCTCCGGAATATTTCACCCAAGAGGACGCCATCATCATTTAACCATACAGTAAAGCTGCATGCCTTTGGAAAAAAATTACGGCTGTAGTTTCCCCTTGCTGGTTTTCAGCCGTTCACAGTACCAGTGCTGCAAGGCTGTTTTGGTTAATGTTACAAGGCCAGATCAGTCAATCATCCAGACTGTTTGTTGCCCCTGCAACTACTGAAAAGGCTGCTGCCCCTCTTCAGGATCCACATGTTTGTCTGGCCTCTCCATAAATACCGCTCCATTGTGGCTGCACCTATGGTACGGCCATCTGTATCGCTGAGGCACGCAAGCCTTCCCACCAAGGGCAAGGTCCATGGTTCGTGGGGGGGATAATAGGGGAACATAGTCCTATTCGTTAGATCATCCTGAGACTTCACAATGTTATTTTAATTTTTAATTTTATTCTTTGATTATGGCGAAATACTTTATATACTATGCACAGGCGCGTTGTGATGACTTGGCCATAGTAGTAGTGAACTGGGTTAAGTACCGGCACACTCGCTCGCCTCTGTATCTCTCACAATGATACGGCGCTAGTTTCTCCAAAAACCGAAACACAGTCAATAATAAAGTACACCATCGTGATCACTTAACAAGAGACGAATCTCCATTCTGTGATGACTTTGAAATTAAGCAATATGTCTGTGCCATGTAGGACATATAATGTAAACTCTGTGTGAAATATCTTCTACAAGATTGAGAATTTAGGCTTCCTAACACGAAAATAAATCATACTGCTTTAGGTCAGGAGACAGCGAATATTTTAGTTAGGGTCGCTGGTACATTCATCGTTATAAAAATAATCGGCAAGTTTAAATGACAGTCAATTGAAGCGTATAAAAAAGGGTTTCTGGAAGCTAAAATAGATTGAATGACAAGGAATAAATTATGTAGATGATGACTAAAAAACTCAACTACTGATATGCTGCTGATATAATCATTTCTACGACAAAGTCCTCGTGTTTGCTAACGTAAACAAACATCTTACGATCATACTGACAAGGCAGAACTCATTGACTCAGGCGCTACAATTAGGCCTTTGACATGTGGAAGCTGTTTAGCCCCTAAATTGATGCATTATTATTGGCATCGTGGATAGTTCTGAGGACGGATTGTTTGGAAATCCAAAACTAGTCATATGCAAAAAAAAGACTCATAATCCATAGTGCTAAGAAACATTGTTAGCATAAAGTTTTAACATGATAAAACAGTAATAATTATATTTAGCTGATAAGTCTTTCATTTTCCCCGAGAAACTTAACTTCGGAAAAAGCTTGTCATTATTGAAAATGACTAGGCCAACAACGATGTATAAGACTGAAACAAACTCTTAGTGTTTCGGATTAGGTATATTACAACACACAGACCAAATGACGAATAGCTGCAGACTGCCGCAAACATTACTTTTTTATTCATTATATAATCATTTCGTTGTATTTACTCCCTGTTTACCACTGTGTCTCTCCAACGTGTTGTGTGTTGGTCAGATGTGTTGCATACAGCACTCTTGAGATCGCCACAGGCACAAAACTACATTTGAGTTAGTATACCGAGTCTCATAGGATAATATGTCAAATGTAGCATTTTGCGTTTGGCGGTCTGAACAATGTTTTTGATGTGTTTCACCTTACTGGTTCTGTTGTTGATGTAAAACACGCAACCCGAACTCGTAGTGGTCTTTCAGAAACAAACATCGCGATGGTTCGGGAGATTGTGGCCAAGAACCCAGAGACATTGTTTCGTCATTGTGCACAAGAAATGGACATTGCAGGAGCCACTCTTCACTACAGTCTCAGTGAAAATTTTATCTGCAACCACATCTTCAAATAACATTATGCGGTAAAGCACGGAATCTTTTTTTCCCAACATTCGTTGTCCATCAATACAAAAAAAAAACCCTAAAAGACTGTATGTCATGGATTAAAAACTGCCAGATGCCGCTATATTGGAATTTGGGAGTTTTTAATCCATGACATACCGTCTTTTAGTGTGATTTCGTATTGACGGGTAACGAATGTTGGGAAAAAAGATTTCGAGCTTTTCCGCTCTAATGTTTTAATCATATGTCACCTGAAGATGTGGCTTTAACGCCACGAAAACGGTAGAGGTACAGCAATAAAGGACCAAAATACAGCTGGAGCCGTTATCAATACCCAAGTAGAATTTTCAGAAGTTTCGTACCAGGCATAGCAATAAACCTTTTCACAGACAGAGTCTTTCGAAACCCCTATTTCCCACTGGCCTTCTGCAGAAATGCGTCATAAGCATGTGTTTCGCTTTCATTCGCCTGCTTGTATTGTATAAGTCCCACACATTGAATTTCTCTTCAGTAACTTCCACTTCACACAGTATAACATATTTTTATATACAGGTGTTAAATTATTAAAACATAAAAATGAGTGAGAAATACGGTAGTCCACATTAGATGTTTTTACTGAAGTCAGAGACTAACACAACCGGTTTGGCAACTTTTAAGTTGCATCTTCTGATGGATAGAATACTATGTCATATGGCGTAGGGAGCCATTCCAGAATGCCACAGAGTAACAGTAGGCTTGCTTAGGTAAAGTCCTCAGCCTTTTTCAGTTGTAAAAACCTCATCAATGATGAATGTCCGGTCTGTCTTAAAGTCACCAACTATCACCACTTTAAAAATTAAAATATGTTCCTGTGGGCCTACGTAAAGCAAAGGATACTTATAAGGGCGTTCAACGCCTATTGTCATTCATTGCTTTCGCATGGCGTCATATTTTGGGGTAATTAATCATTAAGGAGAAGAGTATTCATTTTCCAAAAACTCGTAGGCAGAATAATAGCTGGAGCCCAGGCAAGATCATCTAGCAGACATTTATTTAAGGAACTAGGGATATTCACAGTAGCTTTGCTATATATATATATATATTCTCTCTGAAATTTCTTGTTAATAACCCACCCCAATTCAAAAACAACAGCAATGTGCATAGCTATAACACTAGAGAAAAGGCTCATTTTCACTACTTTGGGTTAAATCTAACTTTGGTACAGGAAAAGGTGTATTATGCTGCCACTAAAATCTTTGGTCACTCACCAAATAGCATCAAAAGTCTGACAGATAGCCAACCAACATTCAAAAACAAATTAGAAGAATTTCTGAGTGACAACTCCTTCTACTCAGCAGACGGATGTTTAGATATGAATGGATAACCCTACAACTAAGAAAAGAATACTTGAATTACGGCACGTAAAGAAAACGTTTCGTTAAACTGACTCATTCCCCATCATTATTCATGATCTATGAAATAAGTATTAATTTAACCTAATCTAATACTGTGTGAATTGGTCGATCAATTATGTATCATTAGTTTAGCTGTGCTGCCATAGTTTTAAAATTTAAGAATGTTCCATTTCTCTTGTGTAATGCTCTGTTTAATCATAACGATAACACATAGTAACCGAAGTTCATTCTGGAAGGATTCAGATTTAATAGTTAGTTTGATATCATCTCTTCGAAAATCTTCACACTTGGTGGTTCATCGAGTTGCTACGTTTGTGGCCTTTATGAGGGATCTGGCATGGACACTATGCACTGTAAAAACCCTGCAGATCAGCAACAAGCGCAATAGGCTATATGCATTATTTTTCAGTTTTTCGAACTTCCTTGCACACTGAGGTCTACTTATTGTTTATTTTAAATGGCATTAACTCGAGCTCCCACTAATAATGTAGACTCCCAAAGTCATAACTTCTGTGGATGTATTTCGCTTGTACATTCAGTCGCAGCTAAATTTTGTGACAAGCAAATATTACCGTTACTGTTGCTTGTTTTACTCTCAACGATTTAAGCTCTTAGGGTCCGCTAATCATACCCTCGGAAATCGTGACATCTTCGGAAAAAACCGGCTAAATATTTATGAAAAAATTAATATAAATTCTATTGTTGGTTGTTTCACGCGTAGCAATTTCATCTTTCGGTTTTTAAACAGACTGAAACCACAAAATCGAAGAAACTCAGCAGGCTCTTATGTGTAAATAACATAGAATTGCGGAACATACTCCTATTAAATGAATAAGAAAGTCCCAGAACGTTTTACCAATGTGAAGATGAAAAAATATTAGCATGTACCTGGACGAAATGCTACTTCCATCAACTCCATAAGCGTTTGTCTCCACCCAAATGAGCATGCCTATTGCAGACAACATGGAGCATTGTTATTTTCCATGTTCTGATCTCGTAAGGACTTTCACCGCCAATGTGTAACTAACTAATATTTAATTATAACAAATCGTACCATGAGCGACGTGTTCGTGGCAAGTCTTTGATGCGTTGCTGCTTTGAAGAAGCATACTGTAATAACACGCAAATTATAATGCGGGAACAACGAAGCTGGATGAATACATTACGACGCCTTAAAAGTAGTGAGTAAGGGACGTCACGAGACCAATTTGCGACTTAAGCCAAACGCCAGTTGCACGCCGTTGTACGTCCTGAATTTACGTCATTTTGCCACCTTGCCCACAGGCAAATGTAGGTATTTTATACATTCCGGAAATACCTTGAGAACGCAGTAGCAGTTATATTGGACAGTCAGTGCGAACGAATTCAGGACGCTGCACGAAGCACTGATGCCACATAAAATATCACAATTTCGACAGATCTGCTGTTGCTGAAGACAGCCTCACTAGCAAACGTTTGCTTATATTTGATGAAATCTAAATATTATCCTGTGCGTCTACCTACTTTAATTCTGTAATCAAAGAAGCAGTTGAGATCAGAATGTGTAACAGCATCTATAACCAGGACAACAGCTACACCCCTAGTGCTGCATGGAAATGGGTACTTGATGCTGAAAGGCAACAGGGACATCAGCTGACTCTTGCACCATCGAACAATATCAGTGTCGCTATAGTCCACGCAAAATGCAGTGGCCAGTAAATGTGCAGATGACAGGACACTCGTGGGGAGAATGGTAGTGTGGGGTTTATTGGGGAGGCATTGTAGGGGAAATGCTGAGCGCTGGAGGGGAAGTGCCATTCTAAACGTAAGCCTTTGCTCACATTTTCTGTAAATATTAAGTGGGGCTCCACCATGCCCACATTTGCATGGTGACCATTCAAAAAGATTTACTGTTGCCTCTGCTTTGGTTAGGATCTAAAAAGAATTCCGCCCCAAATGTAGCGATTTATTTTCGCCTGGCTTGTAAACCATTTATAACTTTCAGAGAAGTGTCATGAGTGGCGAATTTGGAGTAAAACCTACATATTTCCCTGGTTCCCACACGGTTGATAATTAGGATTTACATAATAACGATATGGAAAAATACTCTCGTCTTTGTGTGCTAAAATTTGCCAAAATCTCATTTCTATATCTGAAACCGTTTATGAAGTGTGAGGAATATTAGTGGAAATTTCACTCTGGCTCTATCGCTGGCGCGGCACGATCGCAAATGAGTGTGCTATACCAGATCAATTTTCTCGAGACTGGTGACAGGTAGATGCCTCTACCCAAGTCTAAAGAAAAATTCATTATACTAGCTAAATTTCACACACAACAACATATTATGTAATATGCACCAAACGCAAATCATAGTGACCACTATTTTTCAATGCAAACTTTTCCGAATTTCGTGCAGTGTCTTACTTCGACGTACGTATCACAATAACTATGACAATTAACTAAATAATGGTTACGTTATCATGAATCTGCCGTATAAAGCTATAAGTAGAGCAAAATGATATATTTTTACCGAATAGTTTCTGTAAAATCGTTTGAGAAAGGTTTCAGGGCGTGCGACTCAATTCTGTCATCGCTGACCGGCTGAAAAGTGGAACACATTTGTCGGCCTCCGCTTCTGAACAAATGAATGAACTCGCCCAGCGCTTTGGACGAAAACTGGTCACTGCGCATCGGCCACAGCATCATGCGCTGATTCTACCAATGTTCTTCAGTGATTGACATTGACATTATCTCACTCCATGACTTTGTGATGTCTCTGAGACACAATTCGGCCAACTAAACAAAGTACCAAACGCTTTACTGAAATTTTCTGACGACTAAATATTACACTACTGGCCATTAAAATAGCTACACCAAGAAGAAATGCAGATGATAAACGGGTATTCATTGGACAAATATATTATACTAGATATTATACTAGAACTGACATGTGATTACATTTTCACACAATTTGAGTGCATAGATCCTGAGAAATCAGTACCCAGAACAACCACTGCTGGCCGTAATAACGGCCTTGATACGCCTGGGCACTGAGTCAAACAGAGCTTGGATGGCGTGTACAGGTACAGCTGCCCATGCAGCTTCAACACGATACCACAGTTCATCAAGAGTAGTGACTGGCGTATTGTGACAAGCCAGGTGCTCGGTCACCATTGACCAGACGTTTTCAATTGGTGAGAGATCTGGAGAATGTGCTGGCCAGGGCAGCAGTCTAACATTTTCTGTATCCAGAAAGGCCAGTAAGGGCCTGCAACATGCGGTCGTGCATTATCCTACTGAAATGTAGGGTTTCGCAGGGATCGAATGAAGGGTAGAGAAACGGGTCATAACACATCTGAAATGTAACGTCCACTGTTCAAAGTGCCGCCAATGCGAACAAGAGGTGACCGAGACGTGTAACCAATGGCACCCCATACCATCAAGCCGGGTGATACGCCAGTACGGCGATGACGAATACACGCGTCCAATGTGCGTTCACCGCGATGTCGCCAAACACGGATGCGACCATCATGATGCTGTAAACAGAACCTGGATTCATCCGAAAAAATGACGTTTTGCCATTCGTGCACCCAGGTTCGTCGTTGAGTACACCAGCGCATGCGCTCCTGTCTGTGATGCAGTGTCAAGGGTAACCGCAACCATGGTCTCCGAGCTGATAGTCCATGCTGCTGCAAACGTCGTCGAACTGTTGGTGCAGATGGTTGTTGTCTTGCAAACGTCCCCATCTGTTGACTCAGGGATCGAGACGTGGCTGCACGATCCGTTACAGCCATGCGGATAAGATGGCCGTCATCGCGACTGCTAGTGATACGAGGCCGTTGGGATCCAGCACGGCGTTCCGTATTACCCTCCTGAACCCACCGATTCCATATTCTGCTAACAGTCATTGTATCTCGACCAACTCGAGCAGCAATGTCACGATACGATAAACCGCAATCGCGATAGGCTACAATCCGACCTTTATCAAAACCGGAAACGTAATGGTACGCATTTCTCCTCCTTACTCGAGGCATCACAACAACGTTTCACCAGGCAACACCGGTCAACTGCTGTTTGTGTATGATAAATCGGCTGGAAACTTTCCTCATGTCAGCACGCTGTAGGTGTCGCCACCGGCCAACCTTGTGTGAATGCTCTGAAAAGCTAATGATTTGCATATCACAGCATCTTCTTCCTGTCGGTTAAATTTCGCGTATGTAGCACGTCATCTTCGTGGTGTAGCAATTGTAATGGCCAGTAGTGTAAATACAAATCTAATGTAGCAAGAACACCGTGAAGCATTTATTTAACAACGTAATCGCTGAAAACTACATTGTCAAAAGATCTAAATAGTTCAAATCTACTTTTGCTGCGCAACATAAAGCTTAGTGATCAACGGAAGGAAGAAAACTGGTTGGTCATGGCAGATGGGTCACTTGTACGGTTTTGCAAATCGGGTGAAGATGTCCAGACTATTTAACATGGCAGTGCAGCCACTAGCACCAGTTATCATCTCGACAACAGACAGCATCTCAGCATGTCGCCAGCTCCAGCAAATGGTTGAAACATCACGTGTTTTGTGTTTGCGCGTTGTACATTTTGTACAAGAGTGACTCCCCTAATCACCATGCACTTTTATAATCTTTACTGTGCTGTCGACCTGAAGATTGCCTACCGTATGTGCCGAAACCGTTCATTTTAAGTAAACGATATTTTGCGATCTTTGTGAAGTGGATCATGACTGCCCCTTCATACGTAATTTCTAGGTAGGGACGACGCAGCATGTTATTTGGGCGGGAAGTCATCGACAGATGTAAAAGTGACTTCAGGTGTACTCCAGGGATGTGTGTTGTAAGCCTTGCTGTTCGTGTTGTGCAGGGTGTTTCAAAGAAAATATACGTATTTCGAAAGTATGTATTCATTAAACTTTAAGACACACGAATATGAAACTTTACACATATTTACGAACCTCTCAAGTTGAGATTACAGATGTTCAATTTGTGCACCATCAGCGACACGAACAATATCACATTGATACTCAGATTCCTCCCATACTCGGGCAAGCGTGTCCTTCGTCACTGATGTTACAACAGTTTGGATCCGGTTCTTAAAATCTTCCATGTTCTCTGGGAGTGGTGGTACATGAACGTTGTCTTTAACGAAACCTCACAGGAAGAAGTCAGAGGGTGTCAAATCCGGTGACCGTGGAGCCCAGCTGAGGCGTGCTAAGTCGCCGGCTCCTTGACGACCAATCCATTGGTTCGGTAGAGTTAATTCAGATATTCATGCACTTCGTGAATCCAGTGAGGGATGCCCCATCATGTTGAAAAATGAAGTTGTCTTCGTGCAGCCTCGGAAACAATGAATTTTGTAACATAGCGAGATACTGCTGACTGTTAACCGTGTTTCCATCAAAGAAGAATGGGCCGTAAACAGATGATCACGATATCGCACAAAACACATTCACTTTGGGCAAATCTCGTACATGTTCAACGACTGCATGTGGGTTCTGTAGGCCCCAAATTCGAACATTGTGTTTCTGTACCTGAGCACTAAAATGGAAAGTCGCTTCACCACCGAACACGATGCGTTGTGCGAAAGTGTAACCATTGTCAGTAGCATCATGAATCTCGTTACAAAATGCCAAACGTTTGGGTTTGTCGTCAGAATGCAGAGCTTGTAACAGCTGTAACTTGTACGGCTTCATAACCAAACGACGTCTCAAAACACGTCAAATTATTATTGTAGGCAGTTGTATCTCCCGACTGGCACGATGAGTTGATCTGGAAGGACTACGTTGGAAATCAGTTTAAATTCGCGCAACATTTCCTTCAGGAACACGAGGGCGGACAGGACACTTTCCTTTACATACACATCCTATATCTAGAAACTGTCGATACCATCTGCGAATGTTCTATCCATTCGGAAGATCAATCTGGTACCTCAACCTGAAACGTCTTTGCCCTGTAGTCACGGAATTGCACTTCGAAAACTCAGAACACAAAGTCATTTCTGCTGCAGAGTTGCCATTTAAAACAAATGACGGTTAATAAACAAAACAGAAGACAACTGACATCTAGCGGCTATTAATATAAACTAGATTATGTATTCGTTTCTCCAATAGCCGAGACGAGGTGCAGCGATCGATAGTTTGGATAAAATAATACTTTCTAATCCGTATATTCTTTTTGAAACACCCTGTATAATAACGACCTTGCAGACAGTATTAATAGTAACCTCAGATTTTTTTAGATGATGCATTCACATACAGTGAAGTACTGTCTAATAAAAGCTGCACAGATATTCATTTGGATCTTGATACGATTACAAAGTGCTGCAGAGATTTGCAACGTGCTTTAAATGTCAAGAAATAAAAGTTTCTGCACGTAAGAAAACGAAAAAACGTAGTATCTTATGACTATGACATCAGAGGTTCACAACTGGAATCAGTCAACTTATACAAATAATTGGGTGAACAATTTGTAGAGATATGAGAGCAATTAAACAGAGAACCGACTCGTGGAGATAACATCTTGGACCTACTGATAACAAACAGACCCGAACTTTTCGACTCTGTATGTACAGAACAGGGAATCAGTGATCATAAGGCCGTTGCAGCATCCCTGAATATGGAAGTTAATAGGAATATAAAAAAAGGGAGGAAGGTTTATCTGTTTAGCAAGAGTAATAGAAGGCAGATTTCAGACTACCTAACAGATCAAAACGAAAATTTCTCTTCCGACACTGACAATGTTGAGTGTTTATGGAAAAAGTTCAAGGCAATCGTAAAATGCGTTTTAGACAGGTACGTGCCGAGTAAAACTGTGAGGGACGGGAAAAACCCACCGTGGTACAACAACAAAGTTAGGAAACTACTGCGAAAGCAAAGAGAGCTCCACTCCAAGTTTAAACGCAGCCAAAACCTCTCAGACAAACAGAAGCTAGACGATGTCAAAGTTAGCGTAAGGAGGGCTATGCGTGAAGCGTTCAGTGAATTCGAAAGTAAAATTCTGTGTACCGACTTGACAGAAAATCCTAGGAAGTTCTGGTCTTACGTTAAATCAGTAAGTGGCTCGAAACAGCATATCCAGACACTACGGGATGATGATGGCATTGAAACAGAGGATGACACGCGTAAAGCTGAAATACTAAACACCTTTTTCCAAAGCTGTTTCACAGAGGAAGACCGCACTGCAGTTCCTTCTCTAAATCCTCGCACAAACGAAAAAATGGCTGACATCGAAATAAGTGTCCAAGGAATAGAAAAGCAACTGGAATCACTCAATAGAGGAAAGTCCACTGGGCCTGACGGGATACCAATTCGATTCTACACAGAGTACGCGAAAGAACTTGCCCCCCTTCTAACAGCCGTGTACCGCAAGTCTCTAGAGGAACGGAGGGTTCCAAATGATTGGAAAAGAGCACAGATAGTCCCAGTCTTCAAGAAGGGTCGTCGAGCAGATGCGCAAAACTATAGACCTATATCTGTGACGTCGATCTGTTGTAGAATTTTAGAACATGTTTTTTGCTCGAGTATCATGTCGTTTTTGGAAACCCAGAATTTGCTCTGTAGGAATCAACATGGATTCCGGAAACAGCGATCGTGTGAGACCCAACTCGCTTTATTTGTTCATGAGACCCAGAAAATATTAGATACAGGCTCCCAGGTAGATGCTATTTTTCTTGACTTCCGGAAGGCGTTCGATACAGTTCCGCACTGTCGCCTGATAAACAAAGTAAGAGCCTACGGAATATCAGATCAGCTGTGTGGCTGGATTGAACAGTTTTTGGCAAACGGAACACAGCATGTTGTTATCAATGGAGAGACGTCTACAGACGTTAAAGTGACCTCTGGCGTGCCACAGGGGAGTGTTATGGGACCATTGTTTTTCACAATATATATAAATGACCTAGTAGATAGTGTCAGAAGTTCCATGCGGCTTTTCGCGGATGATGCTGTAGTATACAGAGAAGTTGCAGCATTAGAAAATTGTAGCGAAATGCAGGAAGATCTGCAGCGGGTAGGCACTTGGTGCAGGGAGTGGCAACTGACCCTCAACATAGACAAATGTAATGTATTGCGAATACATAGAAAGAAGGATCCTTTATTGTATGATTATATGATAGCGGAACAAACACTGGTAGCAGTTACTTCTGTAAAATATCTGGGAGTATGCGTGCGGAACGATTTGAAGTGGAATGATCATATAAAATTAATTGTTGGTAAGGCGGGTACCAGGTTGAGATTCATTGGGAGAGTGCTTAGAAAATGTAGTCCATCAACAAAGGAGGTGGCTTACAAAACACTCGTTCGACCTATACTTGAGTATTGCTCATCAGTGTGGGATCCGTACCAGATCGGTCTGACGGAGGAGATAGAGATGATCCAAAGAAGAGCGGCGCGTTTCGTCACAGGGTTATTTGGTAACCGTGATAGCGTTACGGAGATGTTTAATAAACTCAAGTGGCAGACTCTGCAAGAGAGGCGCTTTGCATCGTGGTGTAGCTTGCTCGCCAGGTTTCGAGAGGGTGCGTTTCTGGATGTGGTATCGAATATATTGCTTCCCCCTACTTATACCTCCCGAGGAGATCACGAATGTAAAATTAGAGAGATTAGAGCGCGCACGGAGGCTTTCAGACAGTCGTTCTTCCCGCGAACCATACGCGACTGGAACAGGAAAGGGAGGTAATGACAGTGGCACGTAAAGTGCCCTCCGCCACACACCGTTGGGTGGCTTGCGGAGTATAAATGTAGATGTAGATGTAGAACATTTGCGTAGGACCAGTCATAGGTAAAGCAGGGGACAGTCTTTGTTCATTCGTAGAATACTAAGGAAATGCAATCTTTCTACAAAAAAGATTGTTTACAAAGAAATAGTGCGACCCCGCCTAGATATTGTTGAAGTTTGTGAGACCTGTACCAGACAGACAAGGGATATTGAATGTATACAGAGAAGAGCTGTGAAAATGATCACAGGCTTGTTTGTCCCATTAGAGAGTATCACGAAAGTGCTACAGAAATTGAACTAGCATGTGCCTGAAGATAAACGCAAACTATCCATAGAAAGTTTACTTACAAAGTTTCAGGCATAAGCTTCAAATGTCGGATCTAGGAATGTACTACAACCTCTTATGTACTGCTGACACAGGGATTGCAGTGACATGATGAGACTAATTACAGCATGTACAGAAACATTTAAAGAATCATTATTCCTGCGCTCCATAGCAGAATGGGTAGAAACTGTGACTGCTACAACAAAACATACCTTCTGCTATTCACTTCGCAGTGGTTTCAGAGTGTGAATGTGGATGTGGATGTATATATTAGATTGTACATATCTCAACGTTAATATAGGACCCATTATCAAAGTTTCTGTAGTTCAGTATGTTTATTATTTGTCTTCTAAGGGATAGTTTATGTTCTTCATCAAGAATAATACTAAGGAAATATATAGTTAAAAATGTCATAAATCTATTGTGTCTGCATTGTTTGTTCTTTGAATAGAGCAATAAATCAAACTGAAACAATGTTTCACGATTTACAGATAAAGCTATTAAAGGAGTATACACGAGTACCTTTAAAATTGTTACACAATTTCTAATGAAATTTGGAGATTTTGTTGAAACAAACAGTTAAATTAAAATACATACCACTTTTACATAATACCAACAATGGTGTCTGATTTTATTTGTACATCTACATCGAAATCTATATCTACATGGATACTCTGCAAATCACATTTAAGAGCCTGGCATAGGGTCCACATTTCTATATTATTCCAATCTCGTATAGCGAGTGGAAACCACAAACACGTATAGCTTTCTGTGTGAGCTATCATTTTCCTTATTTTATCATGGTAATAGTTTCTCCCTATGTAGCTCAGCATCAAAAAATTATTTTTGCATTCGGAGGAGAAAGTTGGTGATTGGAATTTCGTGAGAAGATCCCTCTGCAACCAAAAACGCCTTTGCTTTAACGATGTCCATCGTGATAATACAAAACGTGCTGCTCTTCTTTGAACTTTTTCGAAGTACTTCGTCAATCCTATCTGGTAAGGATCCCCACTGTGCAGCAGAGGACGAACAAGCATGGTGTAGGCGGTCGCCTTAGTAGATCTATTACATTTCCTAAGTGTCCTGCCAGTAAAACACAGTCTTTGGTTAGCTTTCCCCACAACATTTTGTATGTGTTCCTTCCAATTTAGGTTGTTCGTAATTGTATTTAACTTGTTGTTAGCTTAGGAACTTTATGAAAGTTGTGTAATTGAGTATGATTACAACTTACTGTTCCCTCCTGTGTCGCTTTATATATAAATGAATAACATTTCCAGACACAGTTTTCCATTCTCAATTTGTTTCTTAGGACACTTTCTATGACCTGTCAAAGTTTAATGCGTATCTGGCAAAACTGTTGTATAAACTGTTGTATAAAATGTTATTCTTGAATTATTAAAAACCTGAACGAAAATGGAAATTCCATAAAATACCTTGAGTAACGAATATTGTGTAATAATGTGGCTTCAGAGCTTTCAATTTAGCTGATTTAATGATTAAATACTTTTTCTAACATTATAAAACATTATCAAATTTCACTTGTAGTTTTCACTATAACTCTCATTATAAGATCATGGGAATAAAATATAGAAATAAAATTCAAGTTTCCTGTATTGGACAATATTGTATTAATGACTTTATTTACTTTCAGACATTATCAACTGGGAGTGTGAGGACTATCATGTCTTATTTCTATGTAATTTTTTCTACCTCTTTTTACAATGTTTACAATGACAGATTAAATATAATTCCATTTTTTTCAAATTCCATGCTGCACAACTTGAAATACCATAACTATTTAGTATTGAAAGATGTTTGTAGGCAGCATATTCATTTTTTTCAGGAAAAGGTGTTACTTTTCCTCTTTGCAATGAAGTTTAATGCTCATAAAAAAGTTATAGGAGTCAAAGCAAGTAATAGATATGATGCAGCAAAGGTCACAACAGATAACGTGATAATGGACATTTGGATGAAGCAACATTATATTAAAGTGTGTTAAAATGGAGAAGTTGGTTTTTCCTAGCATGAATTTAACCTGAAGCTTGCTGGATAAACAACAAAGAAAATCTGGATAAAATGATAAAAAAGACGTGAAACCTTGAAAATCATGTTGCAACTTTTTGTCACATGTTTTAATATGATCTGATTATTGTAAGGCAGTAAGTAAGTGGAAGGTAGTTAAATTAATGACAAAACATTTCAGCCTGTGTTTTCAACTGGATAATACAGTCTGATAATTTTAGAACAAATGAGACATATATTCAAAGTAATTACGCTCATAATCAATATTTTTATCAAAGACAATTGGTGGGAATGAAAATTTATTAAATCTTGCACTTAATCTTACATATACTAATGTAGAAACTCATACTGACAAGATGAGTGACAGTATTTTGCTGTTGATACGAAGATTCCAGAAGAACAGACAAACATTTAAGCAATCTTTATTCATGAGATTGGGCATACTTTAGGAACTTCTAAGTTGTCGATAGTAGATTTAATAACTTTCCCAGTCACAACACTTTGAGTATTGATTTACAATATAGGAGTTTTATGGTTAAGTGACAATCTCAGCATTATTAGAAGAATGCATTCAGAGATTTCCAATGAATCACCATAATAATGGTAATGATGGTGACACTGAACTTGTGATCTCTAAGACAAATGATGAGTTGTGGAGCTTTTTCCAATAATTAATAAAGTATTTCGCATTTAGTATCTCAAATAGGTTCTGATTATGCCTCTAGTAAATTGAAGAGAATAGTCAGGTCACTAATTAAGGAATAAGAACTACAGTTACTTACTAACACCATACTAAATGAGTTAACACAAAGATGTTGTGAGATATTGTATTAGTCATCACTGTACATCATGGAAATTACTAGTTTCCAAATTAATATCGGATTGTCTAAAGTCTGTACAAGTTTTGGAATAAAAGAAATGCTCTTTATGAAGTAATATGTACTTCTAACCTTAAAGTAAAATATAACTCTTTTTAGTTCAGTAATGTACTGTATAATATGAAGCATTTTGAAAAATAACTACAGTATTGACAGCTTTGTCTTTGAGTGCTGCATCAACTCTGAAATCCATTAATGATTTGTTCTTGATAGCAGTTAAGATTTTACAAATTGAGTTGCACAAGTGGGCAGGTATGATCTTTCGCCTCTCTCCCTCTCTTCTCTCTGTCTCTCTCATTATATAGCTTATACTAATCAAAATAAGCTAAAATATTTTATTCACTTTGCACTGCTATTCTTTGACGCATATGGTCTATTCAGTTGAATTACTAAAAAAGAGCTCCTTTTTCCCATGTATTTACAGTAACAGAATGTCATAACTAAAATATATAATACAAATATAAAAGTTATTGAGAGAATGTAAAACTATTTTATTGCTTTGAAAATATTTACTAAGTTAATAGAAATAGTTGTTTACATTAAGTAGATGATAACTTTAATTACAGTACCATTATATAAAGAAATTTATTAAGCCAGACGTAAATGTTAAAATTATGCAGTATATTTCAAATTTCCTGGGGGCAGGAAGGCCATCCTTGGTGTATCATCATACACACTTGTTAAAGTATTGCTTATTTACTGTCATTTCCTGGTGGCACACCTCTCCTCCAGCTTTATAGTGACTATTGTGTAGGACTGAATACAGCATATGAGATTTCAGGTATATATATGTTATTGATTGTCTCTGATGTTTTAGTGGTTTAAATATTTTTTCAGATATGATTATTTTAAAAAAATGGAGTCCCTACTCCTACAACTCAGTCAAAAGTGTACAACACTCATTTAGATTTAGTTGTAATTGATATTAGAATATTTTTCCATAGTTTTTCATTTGATAATTCCAAGGATAACATGTTTGTGTCATGGGATGGTATGTGGATTAATGGAAGTAAAGGATAGGTGAGGTATATTGATACTGGCATGGGTAGGTCTGTTACTGAGAATTTTGGAGCACAAAAGTTGTTTAAAATATACATTTTTTAAAAATAATGTGGTAAATGTTTCAGGAGTTTTTCACTGTAGTCAGATGTGATTTGTATTTTTAATACACATAGTACTGGATAATATCATCTTTCTTTCCGCCAGATGGGTTACATATCCTTTAAATTTTATGTAAAATATGAAACTATTAACATATTGAAATTCAAAATAACTGGAATATGATCAATATTTATAGGATTTCCTTAAAACAAAGGTAATTACCAAGTAAATACTGTTGCAGTTTCATTGATTATGAAGTGGGACAATTGATGCACATTGGTATGACTAGCTCCCAATAAGGGTGGGATGGAAGACGTAAGGACCACCGACATCGTATAAAAGAACCACCACGTCTGGAAGTATTTTTTCTCAAACAGAGGAAAGTGTATGAGAGGAAAGCATGATCTAAGTGTGGATTAAGGATTAATCTACAGAAATGGGTGTTGGAGTGATATATTGGAGTCTAGATCTATGGAATACATATTTTAAGAAGGATTCTAGCTGGCAGGATGGGTGACTGTCAGCATAGAGTTTTGAATCAGGAAGGAGGTGTATGTTAATGCTGTTCGGATCACATATGAATTTATAATAGCAAAGGGAAGGTGGATATGTTGATATTGGCATGGGTAGGGGAGAACTGAGAAGACATTGAGTCTTTTATCTTTACACTGAAAGCGAACAGATGATTTGTGAAGTGTGACTGGCACTAGAGTGCAATGTCATAAGCATCAAAGGAATCATTGAATATGCACTCAAAGACCGTCACATTAAATTACTGATGTTGTTTCTGGTCAGAGCTGAACTAACTAAGGCACACTGCTGATTGAAGTGAACAAGGAAGACATTTGTTGACAATGCTACAGGAAGCTGTATGTTACAGTTCTGAGAATTCATTTTTGTTATTCATATTCCATTTTGTTGTTTTATTCAGAGTTCTTGTTTTATGATTGGTCTTCATTTGAGTCTCTAGTTTCCTTTTACATTCCTCAACACCAGTGTGAAGTACACATGAAAGCTTTGAGAATATACGAGAACAACAAATTTTAATAGATACACTTTCTGAATATAGTGCTCCACAGCTCTTACATATTCAGAAAAAACATACAAAAAATTTTTCCAAAATACACTTGTTTTTTTAACACTGAAATAGATGTTGCAACTCAGTTAATTTGGACAGCAGAGACTTCATGAATTGCAATGAATGAACGATAGAAAAGCTGTGAATGTTTCGCCATTGTAACCCCAGTATAAACCTATTTGTCATACAACAAAATATTTCTAAACTCGTACTCATTTTTTAAACTGATTCAAATAGATGGAGCACCTCAGCTAACTTGGAAACCACGAAGGATAGAGAATGTGTGAATGTTTTGACATTCTAACTCCAATATAAACGGTTTATTCGACATGTGTGATGACCTACGTACTACTACATACTAGTAAAGGCTATTTATAGCATATTACATGATGAGAACTTAACCCAAGAGAAAGATAAAAGTAAGGAAACGAATGTCTTCATGAATAACAGGCAATACATAAGTACTTCATTGAAAGAAGTTAAGAAGCTTGATAGAAAAGCCATATGACTACGATTAACATTTCTACAGACATTATTTTATTTTATAATGTTAAGAAAGTCATTTTACTTAGAATATTTAACATTATCATAAGTCTTCAAAGCGACAACAGGATTACAGGTTAGAGAGATCGTTAATACTTTCATTGTGCTATAAGACACATTAGAGAAAATATTTGTTGCAAATGAGAAGAGAGGTAAATGTCCTATAATGTATACTGAACTTATTACACAACAAGAAGAAAATACTTGCATTAATAATATAATGATGCCTATATCCGATCATCATCATTTTTTAAAGATTTATGAAATTTACATGATGTTAATTCGAATTAGAAACAATACAACAAGTCGTACTTATACAAATACATAAACTTTTCAAGCAAATTGTATTTCAGTGTTATTGGTGCAAATGCTCTCTGCTTAGAGAGAGTCTCAGAATTTATTGCAATAAAACTATAGTGGGGTAGAAAAAACATTGCAATTATTAGTGCCTACAGGCTACCTGTGGAATACCTTTATCAAAAATCTGTTTCACTTGCTGACATGCATAGGCAGTGTATTTTCTGGGTTAAATGATATTGTAAAAATTATTGTAAAATGGGATATAAATAAACTAGTCATCACCATGCTGTACAGCTCAAATTGAAGACCTATGAGACTCCCTTTGTCATGAAAAAGAAACAATATACAAGCAAAAAAATATGTATAATGATAACATCAACAGACTAAACTGCATCTTGGCACCTGCATCAAGATTCAAGAATGATAGCTTTTCCTATGATAGCTTTGTTGCTGATGTCTATTACTGGTTTCACTCACATGCACAGTTCCCAGGCGTATTAAAACTTTCCAGGTAACAACGATCTGCAAAAAAGGTGACAAGTGCAAACCTGAAAACTAAAGTTCAGTGTCGATATTCAGTGTCCTTTCTACAATAGTTGAAAAATTCATATGTAATAGAACTATAAAATTTCTCAGCGTTAGTAATCTAATGTTCGAAAATCAAAATGGATTTCCAAAGTGTAAATCAACTATCATATCAATTGCTCAGTTAACTGATGAGGTATTAGGTTACATTGGGAACAAAGAACGTGTTCCAGGTACATACCTAGACCTTGAGAAAGATTTTGACTGTTACTGTGCTTTTAGATAGGTTATGGAATGTTGGCATAAGGGGCGCTGATTATGACCTAATAAATGCCTACATGAGTGACCAAAAACAATTCATACAACTACACAAATCTTAAAATAGTAATTTAAAATATGAAGTGCCATAGGGCTCAGTACTGGGCCCTCTCTTGTTTTTGATTTAAGTGAAGAACATTAAATATTGCTCTCTTAAGTTCTAAGTTCTGTATGGAGATGAGATGTCCATTGTGTATAAAAAGAAGTGAAGTGGAGAAATATTGCCTTAATGTGAGAAATGAAATTCTTTAGTACTTTAATGAAAGCCACTTAATTGTAATCACCAGTAACACCTGTCTTGTGGAATTCAACAACAGTAGATTTAAGGCTGAAATTCAACTATATTTAACCAATGAAATGGTAAAAAAAGTTCAGTGCAAAATTCCTTGTTTTAACCATTGAGAGAAATCTGAATTGGCACATGCACATTGACTCTGTTACAAGTAAGTAATCTAAGATTTTTCTGTAGTCAGTATGATTAGCAAGTTTTCCAAAGAGTCTGTTGTCATAAAGACTGCACACCCTGATTTACTTTCATCACTCACTAACTACAGAATAGAAATTGGGGAGCAATAACCAAAGAAAATCTAAACAAGCCACTGCTTCTTCATAAAAGGACTATAAGAATCATCTGTGGAGCCAAATATAAGGAATCATAACAGGGTTTGTTTCCAAAAACTGGTGTGCTGACCATGGAACACATGCACATTCTAAAAGCCATATTGTTTGTTAAGAGATTGTACCCCAATATATTTTCTGATCTGCATCAGTGCAATAACAGAAATACAGAAACATTTTAATCAGCAGCCACAGAGTGGCACCCTATGAAAAGGCTCCACATTATAAGTTTAAAATTATTCAATGCACTGCCCTGTATAGTCAAGCCTCTTCCTATAGTGAAGCATAAGTTTCAGTTTAAGAAATTTCTTTTACAAAACCCTTTGTGACCATTATAAGAATATCACACTTGAATGCAGAATAAGAAGAGCTTTGAAAATATATGTAAATAGTATTTAGGAAGCCATTTATTTGTAATCTTATCACATATTAGTTAATGACATATTCAGAAGAATGTATTATTGTGGTGTGTATCACGAATTGTAACCTTTACTGTTTTTGTACATATGCAGTGAATCATTCAATCTTGAATAAAGTATTATTATTATTATTATTGCCTCATTTAATTTCACTGAAAGTAAAGCATATGAAATTATTGATTTTCAGAGTGTTAATATCAAATTTAGAAAGAAAATTAAATCTATTTTACATTTAAGTAAAAAATAAATTTCCTAGACCGGTATTGAAATTAAGAACTGTGTTTGCTGAACAAAAAACTAATTAGTATTATACATAAAGGAATGCTGAAGGTGAAGAATATTAAAGCAAAGAATTACAAAGAAACCTTAGGCTTTATAGTTAATTTTTCTGTTTTGCATGCCACTATGGTCATGTGTGTTCAAGACAATGCATATGAACTTTTACTTGTACACAAGAAATTTACTTTTCCTGTTAGTAGGGATATGTCATTGCCTCCATTTTACAGAAACACACTGGAAAATATACTAATCACAATTTATAGCACTAAAGTGGTTGTGATTATTACACTCATTGCTACTGAATTTTTCAATGTATTATGAATGAAACATGCTAAATAAGTTACAGTGTTTGTAAAACCTGGCAGTTTATCGATTTTGAGAAACATATGACAATCGTTGAGAACAGTTTATATATTTTATTTATGTTTTGTTAAATGCTTGAAATTCTTTTTGGAATAGATATAAAGCAAAAGCATAATTTAAATTGTATATGAATGAATGTGGAAATCAGGACTGCACTGGTGTTCAATTTTTATACCTACAAAGGTTAAAGATATTTCTCATCTAATGTAGATGTGATTAATCTAAGGTAATATGCAAAGGGACTGATAATTTGTGTCTCCAACACGATAAAGGAATCATCAGAAATGTTCACACCCATCAGCTTTTCAGAAAAATGTAGAGTGCAACAATAAAATAAATGTAATGTAGAAGGTAAATGGCAGACAGATTCATTTGGAGAACACTAGGAAAGTTTAACTTTAATAAGGTGGTAGCTCACAAAACGCTTTTATCACAAGTTCTCGATTATTACTCATCTGCAAGGGGTCTTTATGATGTTGGATTAATAAAGGAGAAATGATTAAAAAAAGAGCTACATGATCCATCATGATGTTTAGCCAGAGTCAAGATCTCTTAGAAATTCTTCACAAACTGCACTGGGAAAAGTTATAGGAAATGTGTTTTGCATGAAGAGAGGCTGAAATTGAAATTTCGAGAATATGCCTTCCAAGATGGACCATGAAATATATCATTCCTTTCCACATTCATCTCAAGTAATAGTTTTGGTGATAAAATTAGAGAAATATCGTCTTATGATGTGCTATGGATGTTTGGTTACGACAATGCATTTAAGGATGTGGACTTTAAGGTTACCAAAAAGATGTGCACAATGGATGACATTGTCCAGTAGATAGGGGACATACTCCTCTTTTTGTGATAAGAATAGAAAGAATCACTGTACAAGGGCTGCATAGACTTCTAGGACAATGTGGAAGACGGCACATTGACATTTGACATATGTATGTGGTACATTATGGCAAACTGCCCCTTACTCATAATTCAACTATCACACTGCTGAGTGGACAAGTAAAGTAGTGGTAAAGCTATCATCAATCTGAAGTTTGGTTTAAACATCACAGTCTTTTACTAATTGAATTGGAAACTGAGTGGCTGAATAAAAGAGATAGCAAGCTGTGACATAAACCAGCTGTCTGGCCTGTGAAATCATGTCAGTCATTCAAGTAGTAAAAAGTTAACACAGTTGACAGCTGGAAAGTTCTCTATGTGAGATAATTATCTCTCCTGAAAAAAGGGCTTGAACATTGGCAGACTTGTGGTGTGTCAGGCTTAACATGACACTTTTAATTTGAAGTTCATAAGAAGACAACAGGACACCCCAGCACTGTGATAAACCAAAATGATCATCACAGCTGAAATTAGACGACTGCTTTCATTTCGTCCCTCTATGTTCTGTTATAGCGAAAGGATTGCAATCTAACAATACACATGACTTAGCCCAAACCCAATATTTTGCACACACCATGCTTATTATAACTATATGTTTCGTCAATATCTTCCTCATACAACCTCCGTCTTTAAGAAGATGATGTCCATAATTTAGTTACTAATCAAATGTGAGTGCATCTGTATGCAGTCCCCGTGGAAACAGAAGCATCATTAACATTCCACTGTCTTCACCTCCCTCTCAGCTTTCAGCTTTGGAATTGGGTTTGGCAGCAAAGATTTCGAATCAGACGAATTCCCTCATCGACTGGGTAAGGGGAAAAGTACACCAGCAAAAGTAATGACTATAAATGTCTCAAAGTCGAAGCTGGGAGAGATGTGCCTTTACAAGGTTTTGGGGGGAATTTGTGCCACAGCTGATCGGTCCTGAAAAAAGTCACTACTCGCTACACAGAGTGTTGATAAAAATTTAAAAATTATAAAACAAGAAACAGAAAATTTCCCCTAGTATATGCATGTGGATAACACATTATACAGAAATTCTCTGCACTACTGTGAAGAACTACTGACCAAACAGACAAGAGGAGTGCCACAAGGAAACATTTCAACAGAGATCTGAAAATCTGAGGTCTGTCGCTCGAATTTTTCAGTCCTGCAGGATGTCTATTGAACATTGAACATGCACCTCTCCATACGATAGTTGAGAAATTGTCGCTGCGCAGATAATTTTTCTGTCCTCTGCCCACTTGTACAGCTGATTTTAAATTAGTTTATTTTGGTACCTACTAATCTCATGAGGGAAGAGTACTTATTGGCACAATAGAATTCCGAGAGATTTGAACAATTATTTGCACGAAGTTCGTAAACTCACATCGCAGCTCGTTCACACGGCTCTTTCTCAGCACTGTCAATGCGAATGTACATGTTTGCCCCAAAATTGTAAACAACACGAGATAACGCAACGGAAGTAAGAGAAGCAAACTTGCTTTGGTATTTCAATTTCAGTCACGGAGAAAATTTTTCGTTGGATGGTGATATGAGCATTCAATTTCTGAACAAAATTCTATGTGTAACAATCCATGAAAACTTTTCAGTCTTTATTCAAACGAATTTCAAACATGGTACTTAGTTGTTGCCACTATGCTAATCACCACTTCAGGTTTCGTAGAGTTGTGGGTCAGAAATTGTATGCTCTGTGCTGTATTTTGGTACAGCTAAGTTTCAATCTTTCACAGGTAATAATAGCTGTAGGAGACCCAAAGGAACTGGTGAAAGGAAAGATCCTTCCAGAGATGAGACTACTGAAATCAAATAGATCAACTGCCGAAGTATTTGCAAAAAGGCATAAAATTCTGAACCCGAAATTGACAGGAGTGATATTTTTGTTATACAGTATATATTAAAGTATATCTATATCGGAAGGTAGGCTAATGGGAAGTGGGGGTAGTGTATCCATCGCAGTATGCAAGAAATTCAAATTCATTGAGACAGAAGTGGAAGCAGCTTGCGAGAATGTTCGGCAAATGCAACCGAAAACCTTAGAGAAAACCTCAGCTCCTTAGAACGTATATTTCCCAATTATACTTTGAGAAGACTTTAATAAGCCAACAATCGGTTGGAACGGGATTGTTCTGTAAGTGGGGGCGCATGACAAAACATACTGTGAAACAATACTAGTACTAAATGTTTTCTCCAAGAATTACCTAGAACATATTGTTCAGAAGCTTGCACTAGGAGGAAAGATAGCAAATCTGATAGAAACAAGTGCCTCTGAACTCTTTGTGGATGTATAAATTTGAAACTGGTATCAGGATCCTTTACGTAATTGTAGCAGCAAAGATAACACAGATCTGCAAAAAAATGTTTTTTGAAAGTTGTTTGAAATTTGATAACTGACTTTTATGTACTTTTCAGCGCTGATTTCAAAAATGCAATCCATTTTTTTCTATCACGTCAGGTTTTCTCATAAAATGTAGTATTTTTATCTATAATAACAAAACATAAGCAATTTATCACATTTTTTCCAACGTTATAAATTTTTTTAAATTTATAAATCATGTTTTAAACTACATTTCCAGTGCACTTCCATTTCTCTTTAAGCTCGTAAGTCCTTATAGTAATACTTTCGCTTTCTGTCGAAGCTTCTTTTGTAGCTTTTCCGGCTGTGGTCTCGTTCAGGATCATCTCTTTTTATCATACATCAGTATTCCCCTATCATATTGACATTCCATCTTCCTTGATATCTTCTTTCCATTTCTTTGATCTGTTGATAGAATCTTTCGTCCTGTTCTTCACTTACATCACCAAGGTTTGCAGGGAAGTAGTCAAGATGTGAGTGGAGAAACTCTACTTAAATGCTCACGTTACAGCTCAGCTTCTTAAAGTTGTCGAGCATGTCTGGGGCGATTGTCTTGTAGTTTGGATCTCTTTTGTTTCCTAGGAAACCGGTAACAACTAATTTTAGAAGATGTCCATGTTGCCTTTTCTTTTGTTTCCATTTGTCCACAAAGTTGGGATCTGTCTAATGTCTGGTCTAGCAAAGATTCCTTCCTTTAGCTTTGCCTCGGATAAACCAAGAAACTGTCCACAAAGATATCTGAAACACTCCCATTCTTTTGGCAATGCCTTAACTAATTGTTTCATCTGCCCCGACTTAATGTGAAGTGGTGTAAGTAACAACTTTTTGGGATCCACAAGGCTTTTCCTCTCAACATTTTTTACCCCTACCTGTAAGGTTTTTCTCAAGAGCCAAACATTTTTTATGTAGTGTTTCTTTGTGTCTCTACTGTCCCATTCACGAGGAAGCAAGGGAACTTTGTATAGCCACTTTGTTGACCAAGCAGCATTGAAATCACTTTTAAATCACCACACAGTGTCCATTTGTGATCTGAATAGCGGAGTTTGCTTAAAACCAGTTCAAGGTTTTCGTAACATTCTTTTAAGTGAACCGAGTGTCCAACAGGTATAGAACCATACTTATTGCCATTGTGTAGAAGTACTACTTTAAAGCTTCTGAAGAATCGATAAAAAGTCTCCACTCATCAGGAGCATATTCTATTTTGAAACGTGCCATAAGTCCAGGAACATCACTGCAAAACATCAGGTCACCTTCTTGAGAGAAGAAAGATACAAACTCTTTTTCCCTCAATCGATACCAAGAAAAGGATGTAGCCAGAGCCAACATATGTTTATCTTTCAATCTATATCCTAAAACCTCAGCTGATTCTTTAGAAAGGCTAAATCATTCAGTTCAGATTGTGAGAATGGAACAGGATTGGTTGTGTCAGGATCATAGCAATCTCTGTCTTCTTCACTATCACCTTGCTGAGCCAATGGCTTTGATCATCTATATCATCCAAAGAATCTGGAGGAGAGGGTATTACAGATCCATGAGGAACAGGGTGAATGGCTGATTGAAAGTTAAGGTAAGAAATATCCTTTTTGTTTTTCAAATTCAAACCTTGTACGTTGCAAGAACAAAAATAACAGCCATCACTATGATTTTTGGTCTCCCTCGAAACCATTGGTATTCCAAAGCGTAAGGACTGCTTTTTATGTTGAAACCATTGTCTCAGTTCTTCAACACACACTGAACAAACTTTGTGTGGGGCCTAAGGCTTATCTTCATCGCCTAACTTTATACCAAAATAGGCGAAATATACTGTTTCAACAAAATCAGAAATGTTTCTTTGTTGCTTTTTAACGGTATAGTTACCACAGATGTTGCAGAAGCAATCTGGCGAGTTTATACATCCTCTGGTAGCCACTGTCGATTGTCCATAAAACAACTTCACAACACAGTCATTACTCTAAAGCACTAGTAACAACACCATGTGAACAGCACAGAGTGAAGAGGTACTGTGAAATGAAGGACAATAGCAGAAGTTCACTGCTTGGTTATGGGAGGGGAAGGGGCAGGCACTGACATGAAAATACTGCTGGTTTTTCCTAATTACTCT
The DNA here is from genome assembly GCF_023864345.2 of Schistocerca serialis cubense. Taxonomy (NCBI): domain Eukaryota; kingdom Metazoa; phylum Arthropoda; class Insecta; order Orthoptera; family Acrididae; genus Schistocerca; species Schistocerca serialis. Next base: position 1,164,318,689 of record NC_064638.1, on the reverse strand, counting down.
TTATTTTACGAATATCTACTATAAAAACAGCTAAATAACGGTTTGTGGAGATCTTAAACACCAAAATTCAATCTCACTAGAGTGTTCAAACATCGAAAAAAGCTAAAACTAGACAAGCAGTTTGGGAAATAACTGTACATAATGGAATTTTTTCACTATTTTACCCGGAATCAGCGTTGAAAACTTTATAAACATCATCTAATAAATTTGAAACAATTTTTGTGTCGCAGACATGTGTTATCTAAGTACAAAGTGCAACTGTAACAAGTTCAAGATACCTATGTTAAGTAAACTGGATAAAGAGGCTCCAGCGTCAAATCTCATGGAAGGATTCAAAACATTAAGCTTTGGGTAGGAGCATGTAGAGTAACTATGGCTCTAATTTAAAAGAATAATTGGCCAAGGACTGGGTATACCCAGTAAAACAATTTGTTATGAGATGGAACTTCTATGGTATGAAGTCCATGTAAAGAAAGTTCTAAAGAAGCAGCCACCACTGCACAGTAGGTGAACGAAAAACCTTGGAGCTATAGACAGAGAGGTACTGAATTAAATGCTTTGCAGTGCCAAAAGAACAACAGTTGAAGCCTTCAACGGCAGTTTTAGCAGGGAAACAGTTTGGGAGGGAGGGGCATATGACATACGTGGTGACCTGCACAAGATAGCTTCCCTCACTCATGAAACCAACGTACACTTTGTTGAGCTGTTCAGCGTCATGGTAGACCACACCCTGATGGAGGTGTGAGGTGAATCAGTGTGGGGTTAGGGATGGTTCTGAGGACAGCCAACTTTGCTCATGTTTCTCTGGCGCCTGCCAGAACTATCAACAGATGGGTTTCACTAGGCATGGCTTACACCTAAACAGGACTGGGAAGGTAAGATTGGAACAGCTGATTCGTGAAAGTATAGGGCCTGGATCTCGGGCCACACATTGTCAAACACCTGTCGTCATAGGTAGGAAAAGTAGGTCTTTTTTAAAATAAATCCAGACAGCAGGTTCCCTTGCCTAAATAGTATCCCCAGCAGTTTAAAAAATACTGAAACAATCACTCACAAGACAGATTTTAACACTTCAAATATCACACATACCAGATGTTACAAAGAAAAATAAACCATTGGAAAGAGTAACATGGGGCATTTCACAGACTTAACAACCCTTCATCAAAAAATGCAATCAATAAAAAATAAAATACAACTATTAGAAGTTGAGCTCCAATCTTTGAACTGCACAGTAGTTTGTATCACTGAGCACTGGTGTAGAGACACAGAAATACAACATGTAGTATTATCATTGTATGAAAGGACAAACTCTTGCTGCAGAACTACTTCAGGGGGTGGATGATCATGCCTTTAGACATGATCTAAGTACAGTAAGTGAAGAGAAACACTTTGAAATATCAGCTATTGACTTAACAGGGCCTGATATCACCAAGAAATTTATGATTTTGTGTGTGTGTAGATCACCCAGTGGTAGCGTGGACACTTTTTTCAATAAATTAACAGAAGTTCTAGATAAAGTCTCAAGTACAAAGGTCAACATAATTCTTTGTGGAGACATTAACATCAACACTAATATCATAAATGAATCCAGCAGCATCCTCATAACTACCCTTCAAAGTTTTCATGTCCCTATTGGTCAATAGTGCAAGAAGGGTTACTACGATGACTGCATCAGTAATTGACCATGTGGCCACAAATATGGACAGGGAAAAATGTGATGCATCTATAAAAGATCTCAGACTATCAGACCATCTCTGTCAAATAACAGTAAAATCAGGCATTGAATCATTCCCAAACTACAATCCAAGAAACGACATCTATCAGAAAATAAAATAAAAGGTTTTTCAAAAGGACTAGAAAAACAAAGCTGGGATGAAGTGTATAAGGATACCAATGCAAATATGAAATTCTCTAAATTCTCCACATTGTTGAAATTGAACTTCGAAAAGGCATTTCCAAAAGTATGTATGTCTGCATCAACATCTCACAAAAACAGATGGATAACAGCAGATGTTAAGAAGTCCTCCCAAACACTTAAACACCTCAGTTCCATGAAAAAGATTCACAATGATCCAGAATTCTTAAATTTCTATCATACATACAAAAAGTCCTATGGGAAGGTGCTGATTGCTGCAATAAGTCATTTAATGACAAAATAATACATAATGAAGAGCATAAAAGCAAAGCAATCTGGGATGTTATAACAAAGGAAGCAGGGAGAGGCAAACAAACACAGAACAACACACTGCTAAGGGAGGGAGATAAGGTAATAAATGATCCACAACACTTAGCAAACTATGTAAACGAGCATTTTTCAAGCATTACAGAGAAGTTACAGCAGAAATTCCCTGAAACAAATATAACACCTGTAAATAATTTTGCACTAAATACAATGTTACTTCCAACTACAGAGAATGAATTCAATAAAACTGTTCAAAAACTAAAAAATAAAAAGTCAGTAGGCTTAGATGAAGTACCAGTGTGTGTACTGAAACAATGCATAGGGATTATACAAGGCCCCCTAACAAATATAATAAATGAATCTTTCACATCAGCGACATTGCAAGAGCAGATAAAATAGGCAAGAGTTGTACCTTTTCCCATTTCCCTGCTGTCAGCATTCTCAAAGATAATAGAAGCAATTATGAAAGACAGATTACTGAATTACATGAATAAATACAATCTTTTAAGTAAATCACAGTTTGGGTTCTGAAGTGGCAAAAATATGGAGTCAGCCATATTAGAATGCACAAAAGTTCTACTTGATGCTCTTGATAAAGATCAGTGTGTCACAGGCTTTTTTTTCTTTCTAAGGGATGTGATACAGTCGACCACAAGATTCTATTAAATAAATTAGAAGCATTAGGAATAAGAGGGGTAATTAATGACTGTTTTAGATCATACCTAGCAGATAGGATACAAAGAGTAGAGATAACACATACTTCAAATAGATCTAAAAATTTAGTAAAACACTTAACAGAACCAAAGTACATTAATATAGGGGCTCTGCAAGGTAGCATATTAGGACCAATACTGTTCCTGATATACGTGAATGACTTTCCCAGTAGTGTTACTCATGGTGAAAAACTTTCTTCGCTAATGACAACAATATTATAGTCATTGAGAAAACAAGAGAACTCCTTGCTGAGAGTTTTTTCTCACCACCCTGATGAAGTATTGTGAAGCACAAGTAACTATACCACTTATCTTCAGAATTCACCAGGTAAAAGACAACACAAACAGCTAAGAGGCGTTCGGAACACACACACACACACACACACACATAAAAGATAAAATGTAAACAAAATTCATATTTGGCGCCAAACTCACTGGTGAACAAATAAACATTGATTGGGCTGGGACACACAACAACCACTATTACAGTGTGTTTTGGTGAAGCGCAAAGTGCTGTTACGACCATATTTCTGAAGATAAGTGTTATCGTTACGTGTGCTTCCCAACATCTCATCAGGATGGTGGGAAAAAAGGGAGCCCCACACAAAAACGTAAGTAAAAACGAATATAGACGCGAAATATCGCGACAAACAAAATTACGTTTAAAGCCTAGGTTAACTCCCAAGAAAATTTCTCATCAACACCGTTTGGTTGCAAATGACAAGCTGTCTGTAATAAATAATATACACGTGATCGAGAAAAACCAAGCAAACCGAGGTGAAAGGTGTTAACTAAAAGGAACAAATTGTTGTTAGAACTAAATATTCCCATAAGTTTGTAATCATTTAGTTAAAGAAAGTTCACAGTACAGATTAAATAAAAGAGAAACCCACTGATGATGGCACAGATGTGCTGAAGCATGTTTGGGAACTTGCAAAAAATTGTGTTTTGCATAAATGACGGACCTTACGTCCAACAATTTTACTGCAAACACGAAAATCACAAGGAACTGCAAATCCAAATGATGGATACTAGTTGTCCTTTATTTGTCAAGTAGCCTTGCAAGTGTATCTTACACAAGAGAATAAAATTTATTTTCTGTTGATGCATTCTTCCTAAATACAAACTGCGAGTTTGATAACAAGTAAGGTACAGTCAAATGAAAACGAGACAGTTGGGATAAAAGTAAGTTAATTGTTTATTATTTCAAAAGTAGTCTCCATAACCTTTTATGCATTTGTCCAACTGCGAAACAGGATTCAATACGTTCATCGAAAATTGTTTGTAGTTGCCTAGGATATCTTCATTGTACCCAGGTCTCAAACTTTTCGTCCAAAGCAGATCAATGGCCAAGAATACCTTTTTTCAGGGCTCCAAAGATATGGAAATCGTATGGAGAGGGATCGGAATTTAATGGAGAATATGTAAGGGCTTCCCAGCGAAAGTTGTGCAGCGTATTCAACATAACATTGGCAACATGTGGGCCGGCTCTGGGGTAGATTATAGTTAACATAGGGGCTGCGTCAGCCACAAATTGGGTATATAATCTGATAGAGATTATTTTGGACCCTGGGGCTGTGTCCAGTTTTAATAATTTCAAATGTTTGTCAACATGACTAAACTAATATCTATTTCTTTTATCTTCTCAGTGGTATAGGGATTAAATCTGGGCAGTACTCCTGGGTTTCCCTTTATTTCAACTTTCTCGATGAGCAGCTGTTGCCCTTCCTTCGGTATCCTCATGGTAAGCATCCTGCAGACACTCCTATCTTCCAAGACGTCAAGCACTCTGTTGGCAGGGATGCACACAGCAGTGCTACCTGGCGTAGACAAAGGCTCCTGTAACAGCAAACATCATTTCATCCCCTTTATGAACATGATCGTTTTCATTTGGCATGCTGGTACCAAAGTAATGTCATAGCAGCATCAGCAGAATCATTTGTAGTATAAACTGTCATGCAATAATGCCTGCCAGTTTTACAGATTTCTCAAATCGCCACCTTTGTACAGTTACAAAGTCACAATTATCACCTAATTTTTATGCAGCATTTCTGAGACCGATTTCAACCAAATTTGGAACACATACTGATTTCTGTATTACAATAAGCTCTGTGGGAGTTAAAACCTCCTAGTTCCAATAATACTGGAGATATAGGTAAAATTTGGTTTTTTCTACCTCCTGACATGTAGGCTGCCCTGCATGACAGGTTTGATGTGAAGGTAGCATCAGCATGTCTTGCAGGGACTATACATGTGAATGGGTATGGCTAAGCAGAGTGATATGGAGAGAAGAGGGATAGTGAATAGGAAGCGAAGATGGGGAAAGAGATATAGACAGACAGAAAGGGGGGAGGAGGTAATACACAGAGAGAGAGGGAAGAGGGGATGGGCAGAGGGGAGAGGGATGAAATGGGCAGAGAGGAGGAGACAAAAAGAGAGAGAGGGGAGGAGGTGTGTTCTATAGCTAGTACCAGCATTTCCTGCAGGGGCTACCATGTGTGAACAGGCATGGCTGAGCAGTGGAGAGAGGGAGAAGACAGAGAGTGAAGGAGGAAGATGAGGTAGTCAGACAGATGGCAGAGGAAGAAGTGGCCGCACAGAAGGAGGTGGAGGAAATACTGCAATACACTGTGCACAAAACACATAATACTTATTCTCTGTAAAGAAGAACTATGGGCATTAAAACCACCTAGCTCCCATTGTGGTGGGGATGAAATGGGATGTTGACAGAGAGGGGAAGGAGGAGATACATAGAAATAGCGGGGAGAAGAATATGAAAACAGAATGGAAAGGGAGGAGATGGACAGAGAGGGCAAGGACGAAATGGACAGACAGTGGGAGAAGACAGAGAGAAGGGTGAGGAGATGGACGGACAGAGGGGTAGGAGGAGATAGACAGAGAGAGGGGGGAGGGGATCAACAGAGGGAGGGGAACGAAGCGATAGAGAGGTGGGAGAGGACAAGACACACAATGAGGTGGAAGGAGGCAGTGGACATAGGGAGTAGTGGGGAAAATATCGACAGAGAAAGGGTGAGGCAAAGATGGATACAGAGAGGGGGTAGGAGAAGATGAATAGAGAGAGGGTTGGGAGGTGATGGACAGGAAAGGCGGAAGAGGAGATGGACAGGGGGAGGGAGGAGAAAATGGTCAGAGAGAAGGTGTCGAGAGAGTGGCTAGAGAGAGGAGGGAGAAGAAATGGACAAAGGGAGGGATGGAGGTGATTGACCGAATAGAGGGAAGGAAGAGATAGATGGAGGAGGGAAGAAATGGACAGATAGAGGGAGAGGAGAAGCTGGACAGAGAGGGGGGGACGACAAGATGGACATAGAGACAGGGAGGAGGAGATGTGAGAGTCAGATATGTAAAGAGAGAGAGGGGTGGAGATGACAAGCAGAGCTAGGGGGAAAGGAGGTGACAGAGTTTGGGAGGAGGAGGAGGAGACGGATAAAGAGAAGGGGCAGGAACAGGTGGACAGAGAAAGGAGCGAGAAGCAGATGAATTTTTTTTTACAAGAGGTGGAGCCCCTCCACGCCCACACCAGCACGATGGCCAACTCAAAAGGTCTACTGCCATCTCTGCATAAGGGTTAGTATTCACTAAAGTGAGGTGTCGCAGGATGTGGGTACTGCGATGTTTGCGTACGTGTGGTTAAGGTTAACCATTAATACGCGCTCATCTGGAGATAGTTTGGATCGAAAGTCAAACGAAGTGTAGCGGTTTGAAGGGCAGAGGAAAAGGGGTGCAAGTCAAGAGCAAAGGGGAAAAAATCTTTGCGATAGTTAGGTCGGGTAGTAAGAGCAGTAGTGGATGTCTTGCTGCCTACGACAGGTCATGCAAAGGTAGTCTTTGTTAGTAATGGGCATCATGCATGTCAATACCTTTGACGTTGTGTGGTGCTGTTACTCGGTGGCTGCCTCTGGGTGCCAGTGTTGATCTCTCGGTCAGCGTCAACATACCTGTAACAGGTTCATCATTGTTTTGTGTCCGATAGGTTATATATCAGATGCACAGTATAGGGTGATGTTGGCGATTTGTTTGTGCGTCAGTGGGAGAGCTCGTCGGTTTCCCTGCTGTAGCCTGTTGGTGGGCTCTAATAGCAGCTGGTATATCCAGTCAACGTTGCTGATATGCAGGGGCTTGCCGACGTTTGCCGCTTGTTGATGTATTTTAGCTTGCCATAGGTGGTTATGCCCTAGTTAATAGTGTCCTTGGCCGCTTATGCTTCCACCTATGGTTGTGAACATAGTTTCCCAGAGTAAGGATGAAAGGATCGTTCGAGTGTCTCGAGTTCCTGTATAGTCGTGTGGCGTGTTTCATGAATGCTTCCCTGAGGGTTTAAGGGCGGTATTCATTGTGAAGATCCACGGTGCGTGTGTAGCTAACGATTTGTAGCACTTTGTTCTGTATGATCTGCAGGCGGCGCACGATTCTAGGAGCTGCATATCCCCAGACGGGAGCTGTGTACGTCATTAGAGGTCTAATCAGTGTCATGTCAGAGAGAGGGGAGAAGGAGATGGACAAAGAGGGGAAGGAGGAGGAGAGGATAGAGAGACGGGGGAGAAGAAGACGGACAATGAGACGTGGGAGGAGGAGAACTGTGCAATAAAAATGGCGGAAAAAAAGCGCCACACCAGGAAGGAGCTGTGTGACACAAATGACAGTTGGTGGGCATGTTTCTATATCTAAAAGATGATGTCTGTTCAAATTTCGCTCCAGTCGCATAAGAGTGGCACTAGTAGCGCCACCTCGAGAATGCACATCAGGTTAGCCTGAAGTACACGCTGTAGTGGTCACTTTTGAGACTGGACGTTGTGAGTCGATGCTAGTCAAGAATGCCTTTAAGGCAACAAAGACACAATTACTAACACACCAGTGAGTTTGAACGAGGTCGTGAAATGGGGCTACCAGAAGCTGGATGTTCCTTTTGTGATACTGCAGAAAGACTTGGCAGGAATGTAGCCACTGAACATGATTGCTGGCAGCGGTGGCTACGAGAATGTACAGTCGCAAGAGTACCACGCTCCAGACGGTCAAATGACAGTATCGAGAGGGAAGACAATTGTGTTCAATGTGTGGCTCTGGCGCATCGCATTTCATCTGAATCAGCAGTATGGGCAGCAGTTGGTAGCACAGTGACATAACGAAGTGTTACAAACCAGCTACTTGAAGGAGAGCTGCGAGCCAGACGTCCTTCAGCGTGCATTCCACTGACCCCAAACCACAGCATTTGCGATGACAGTGGCGTCAAGCGAGCGCTCGTTGGAGGGCATGGTGGAGGTCGGTTGTGTTTTCTGATGGAAGCTGGTTCTGCCTCGGTGCCAGCGAAGGCCGTGTGTTGGTTAGAAGGATACTACTTGAAGGCCTGCAACCAAAGTGTCTGCCTGTTAGACACCTGGCTGTGATGCAATTTCGTATGACAGCAGCACTCTCGTGGTTATCCCATGCGCCGTGACTACAGATTTGTTCGTCAGTCTGGTGATTTGACCTGTTGTGTTGCCATTCATGAACAGATTCCACAGGGTGTTTTCTAGCATGTTAACGGTCGCCCACATACCGCTGTTGTAACCCAGAATGCTGTGCAGAGTGTCGGCATTTTGCCTTAGCGTGCCCCATCACCTGATCCGTCTCCCGGCGAGCACATATGGGACATCATCGGACTACAAATGCAGCGTCATGCACAAACAACATTAACCGTACATGTATTGGCCGACCAACAGGCATGGAACTCCATCCGACAAGCTGACATTCGGCACATGTAGAACACAACGCACGCACTTTTTCATGCTTGCGTGCAACATTTTGGTGGTTACACCGGTAATGTACCAGCATTTCTCATCTACAGTGACATATCTCGCTCTTACATTAACCTAAGTCGTGTGATGTTAATCACTTAAATGTACACTGCTGGTCACCGTAAATGCAACACCAAGAAAGACAAGAGGTAGCACAACAAAATTTATTTTGTAGATAACATGTTGACCAAGTATCAAATGATTACGTTTACAGACGTCTGTGACATGTGGTTCCTGCCAAAATCAGTAGCCAGAGTAGCCGCCATTGTTGGAGATCACCGCTGCCACACGTCTCGGCATTGAGTCAAAGAGACGTTGGATGTGTTCCTGGGGTACAGCAGCCCAAGCAGCTTCCACACGTTGCCAAAGATCATCTGGTATGGCAGCTGGGGATGTAATCTGGGTCACTCGTTGAGCAACCATGGACCACATGTTTTCTATCGGCGAAAGATCCGGAGAGTGAGCCGGCCAGGGAAGCACTTTAATCTGGTTATTGACGAAGAACCTTTGGACAATGCGTGCCACGTGTAGTCGCGCATTATCCTGTTGAAATATGGCTGTGGCCGGGCCCTGAAGGTAAGGAAGGACAACTGGCTCCAGCACCTCGGATATGTAGCGCCGGCTATTTAAAGTACCGGCAATGCGTACTAGAGGCGTGCGAGAGTAATATCCAGTACCGCTCCATACCATAATAGCCGGTGCAAGACCAGTGTGGCGGTGCATAATGCAGCTGTCCAGCATCCTCTCTCCACCGTGTCTCCACACTCGAATCCGACCATCGTGGTGCTGCAGACAGAAGCGTGCCTCGTCAGTAAAGACAAAGTCATTCCATTCTGCCGTACACATCCGTCTGTCATCACACCATTGGCGACGGAGACGTCTGTGGTTCTGCGTCAATGGTAGACGAAGCAATGGACGTCTTGCGGACAGACCACTCTGCTGTAAACGGCGTCGAATGGTACGCGCAGACACTGAATGATGCGTTACAGACGCAATGTGCTGTGCTATGGTTCGGGATGTCACTGAGCGATCCGTCACTGTCATGCGCACAATTTGCCTATCAGCACGTGCAGTGGTGCACCGAGGTGAATGCGATCGACCACGTCGGTCCGTCGTACCCTCCTGCATCCAACGGTCACATATCCGCATTACAGTTGTTTGGTTTCGTCCAACACGACTAGCGATTTCTCTGTATGATAATCCACAATCTCGGTAAGCCACTATCCTTCCTCTGTCGAACTCGGATACTTAATCAAACGATGTTCGCTGTTGTCTACGATGCATAACTGATCGTCTTGTGAAACAACCACAAGGTAAACACACGTGCCGATCGTACACTCGTCGAAATCGCCATGCCTTAAATGGCGCTATGAGGTGGCGCCACAGGCGCGCGTGATGTGCGTCTGCGCTGAAATTCTAATCAGTTGCGTATCTCATCGCTGCAAACCCATGGTGTAAATTTCACTTGATTCGGATGCTTCCTTCAGGGTGTTGCATTTACGGTGGCCAGCAGTGTATTACCTAGACAAGTACATCCCCGAAATTTTTTCCGTCATTGTATGTGACGCAACATGCGTGGCCGAAGTCGCAAGTAAATCTCTTAATTTCGTGAAGTGAATTACGTACACAACGGTATCAACCTCACTTAATCAAATGGATTAGTATTAATATATGCTGCAAACGTCTTAGTTCTACAGGAGAAGAATTCAAAGGCGTTTTTGTTTTTCAAAATCCTGTAAGTAATGTCAGAAAAATTACAACTTTCAGAATTTACAATTTACCGGTTTTGAAGAGGGAATCTATTGTTGTCCATTATGATTATCGATATTGTTAACTGAATTGTTACATCAGACCGATAGGGCACTCCAGCTCGACTCTGCTAAGAGAGTCTCCATACAAAAGTGGAATACAGGAGAAAAGTTTAATTTATGAATGAAACTGGTCACACTTGGTTACATTCGATTAGACTGAGACACAAACCCCAAGTCAAAGGACTTAACATCGAAGGATGATTCATCAGTTAACTATGGTAACGATTCTGCTCCTCTCCGCCTGAGCGTTGAAAGAGAGGAGCACGTCAAAATTTCGATTTGTAAAGCAAAGAACTGAGGTAAACGATTGTTATATTTTGCGTCATGCACTGTCAAAATGCACACTTTCATTGCAAAATCACATCAGCGACAGCGAAAAAATGTAAATCACATAATAATGCAGTCATAAACACTTGACTAAAATTCCATTTACGTCATCAAGAGTCATCAATAGCCACCGTCTACTATAACATAGGTTTGCGGTCGCTGGTGCAATGAGTTTTGGATAGCACATTCTGTATCGGTTGAAACTGTACATAGACTTGTGCAACTTTGAGTTTACGTTGCCCTAGAGAAGAACGCCCTAAATTGCAGGCCAGTTGAAAAGGCCTTCACATCCTACTCAGTGACAGAGGAAGAGCTGGGTGAGCACTTTCCTAGCCACAAGCGAGTAGTGAGCCAGGTGTCCATCGTGCCGGTACCACATCTATGTCTACGCATTTCGAGTGGTAGTTTCTCCACGAGAGCCGCTATCAGCTCACTAAGAAACTGTCCATACCTATTACTCCTTACGGTTTCTTCAAACAGGTAAAGACCAGCCATCGAGTCTCCAATAATCCGACACCAAACGTTCACACTTCCTTGCCTCTGTCGTTCAGCTGGCTTCAGCCATTGAGGATTCTCAGTGGCCCAGTAATGCTTGTTCCTTACATTCAAATTTTCATGATTTGTAAAGACAGCTTCATTGGCAAAGAGAATTCTCTGAATAAAAGACAAGTTGCCTTGATGTCACATCGGTGCTGATCGAGAGGATGCGGTAAGTCTTTTGCAGTTCCACTGGTTAATATGATGGTGAAGTGATACCTGACACAGGTGGACGCTGTCTGCGTACAAAATACGAACAATCCTGCGCTGACTTATTCTGGAAGCACTCGCCTATGCTCTGGAGCTAACACGTTAACCGTGCGCAATAGCTGCCAGAATATATATTTCGTTCGCTTCGCTTATTGCAGGTATACTCCTTAAACTCTGTATATTATTTCAATGCCCTTCCAATAACAATTTTTTTCCGCACCGACTGAATTGTCATTCTTTTTGATATCTGTGAGGATACCTTTGTTGTCCAGATCAATTGTTGTAGTTGTGTTCCTTCTGCATTCTCCATAAAGAAGTAACCTATATCTGAAAGACATTTATTTTTTCAAACTAACCAGCACTCGACATGTGAGCAACACATACAGAGTGAAGGTACATTTGCACTCGAAATGATAACCCCGCGTGAACTCGATTGGGTACAGGCCAGCCAATCTAGCGCGGTTCCTGCAAATTTTGCGCCAGACAGTAGTAATTTGTTTGTCATTTGCCATATGGATTGCGCAAATCATTTCTTCTTCATCTGACGACGTGAGAGTCTTTTACGCTTACAGCATGTCTGGCTGTGGTCAGCTGGAGATGCACCTGCTGTCCCAGATGCCGGATGAGCAGTTTTGGCGACTGCTATTATTTCTAATAAGGCCCCATACATAGGCGAACCAGTCCGCTGAGCAGTCGCCGAGTGGGTCACCTGCGTGTGGGCATTGGGCTTGTGGTTGGGTCTGTGGTCTGGGTGCATCAGTTCCACCAGTGAGCCGCTGCCTGCTTACTCAGATCGCTATCTGCCAGCCAACACTCCATCACTACAATCTCTGATTCTGTGTTGTTCGCTGGGAGAATGGCAGGTAGAGTCCACCAGGTGGTCGCCAGTCACCACACACAACCGAACAGCTGTTGAGAGAGTGGACAGTCGAAAGGGTCACAGCTGTTGATGAAGTAGTTGGTGCGCATAGTTCACCCGACCAGTTGAGCTGTAAATGGATACCAATAGAAAAGGCACACTGGCACAAGAGGTCCTTTGTGGTAGCTTCGTTGGGTATCATGGAAAGTGCAAGGCGAGCTTCAGGGCTCGAGGTACGTCACCTGTGATGCGTGTATCAAATGGTTCAAATGGCTCTGAGCACTATGGGACTTAACATCTGAGGTCATCAGTCCCCTAGAACTTAGAACTACTTAAACCTAACTAACCTAAGGACATCACACACATCCATGCCTGAGCCAGGATTAGAACCTGCTACCGAAGCGGTGGTGCGGTTCCAGACTGAAGCGCCTAGAACCATTCGGCCATACCGGGCAGCTGCACGTATCAGCCCTGTTGACTTCCTGTCGTCATAATGGACATGGAATGTTTCTCCTGAGTGATAGAAGGGAAACAGGTGACCGTTTGGCATTGGTAACCTGCGCTCAAAAATTTGTACATGAGTCTGATGTGCCACATGGAATCAGAGACCTGGAAACGACTTCTCGATGCATACTCCACCAGCATACTATGATGTGATGTGAACCTGTGCTCAAAAATTTGTACGTGAGTCTGTTGTGCCACATGGAATCAAATGCCCCGAAAACGACCTCTCAGAGTGCCTAATCCACCTGCCATACTATGACTTGATATGGGAATGCCCGCTCTGAAAGCTAAACTCTTCGCCCTGTGTGAGACCTTCTGCAGCAAAGTCTTCATGAAGACCCCTGCCATACAGTCTCTCGAAAACTTTCGAGAGAGAGAAGGATGCAGTCTAAGTGGCTGGTAATTCTGCACGAACCGAGGTTTCTTGCCACTCTTCAGGATGGCTACCACTTCTGCGTGTTTCCTCATGGGAGGGAAATTGCAGGGATGCAAGTCACTGTTAAAAATGGCTACCAGTATTAGGTGAACTTCAGGAGGGAGTTTCTTCAGTAGCACGCTGTCGACCTCTTTACAGCCTTCTGCATTTTTCGGGTTGAGGCACTGAAGCCGCTTCCTCTATGATTGGCTGGATCACGTTGTCCTCACCCCTTGCTATAGGTAACCTCTATGCTCCTTTTTATACCGGTATCACGGCAGTGGAAAATACATTGTTTCCACCTTACCCGACAAGATGTACTATGTGAGCCGGGTATGAAATCACGAACTTGCGCATAAGACAGCAATCGGTTTTATATTCAAAACGGATAAACCCTAAGTCCTAAATATTGTAATTTTTCCGATACTAAGAATCGGATTTTTGAAACTGGATTGCCGTCGAATTCGTATCTAGAAATTCTAAAGGTGGCGAGGGTAAAATACAGGGAGCGAAAGGCTATTTACAATTTGCACAGAAACCAGATGGCAGTTATAAGACCCCGGGGACAGGAAAGGGAAGCAGTGGTTGGGAAGGGAGAGAGAAGGGTTGTAGCCTCTCCCTGACGTTATTCAATCTGTATATTGAGCAAGCAGAAAAGGAAACAAAAGAAAAATTCGGAGTAGGTATTAAAATCCATGGAGAAGAAATAAAAACTTTGAGGTTCGCCGATGACATTGAAATTCTGTCAGAGACAGCAAAGGACTTGGAAGAGCAGTTGAACGGAATGGACAGTGTCTTGAAAGGAGGATATAAGATGGACATCAACAAAAGCAATACAAGGATAATGGAATGTAGTCGAATTAAGTTGGGTGATGTTGAGGAAATTAGATTAGGAAATGAGACACTTAAAGTAGTAAATGAGTTTTGCTATTTGGGGAGCAAAAAACTGATGATGGTCGAAGTAGAGAGGATATAAAATGTAGACTGGGAATGGCAAGGAAAGCGTTTCTGAGGAAGAGAAATTTGTTAACATCGAGTATAGATTTAAGTGTCAGGAAGTCGTTTCTGAAAGTATTTGTATGGAGCGTAGCCACGTATGGAAGTGAAACATGGACGATAAATAGTCTGGACAAGAAGAGAATAGAAGCTTTCGGAATGTGGTGCTACAGAAGAATGCTGAAGATTAGATGGGTAGATCACATAACTAATAAGGAAGTACTGAATAGAACTGGGGAGAAGAGAAGTTTGTGGCACAACTTGACAAGAAGAAGGGACCGGTTGGTAGGACATGTTCTGAGGCATAAAGGGATCACAAATTTAGCATTGGAGGGCAGCGTGGAGGGTAAAAATCGTAGAGGAAGGCCAAGAGATGAATACACTAAGCAGATTCAGAAGAATGTAGGTTGCAGTAAGTACTGGGAGATGAAGAAGCTTGCACAGGATAGAGTAGCATGGAGAGCTGTATCAAACCAGTCTCGGGACTGAAGACCACAGCAACAACAACAGAATTATGATACTAACAGCAGAAATAACTGTAGTTTCATTTGAAAAAGTGAAGTTGATAGCAGTATCTCTGTAATTACTTTAGCTCTGAAAATAGATTATACGTGTTTTAGTGAGGATTTCCTCGCAATTCATCTGGGGGAAAACATAATTACGCTATCTTAAGCGGTTCCAGGAATGTATACTGCCTGACAAAGTGAGTCACTTGGAAGACATGGTTGGATGCCGATGTAACTTTGTACATGTGCACATCATTGGTGGGTATGTACATTAGAGTTGCAGTTCTCCTTGACATGTAGTAAACTCCATCTGAACAGGCCTTGTAAAGCCCAACAGTACTGACGACCCCGACTGGCCGCCACGTCAACCTCATGGAATAAGCACCACTGGATGTGGATATGTAGGGGCATGTGGTCAGCACACTGCTCTCCCAACAATTGTCAGTTTGCGTGACTGGAGCCGCTAATTCTCAGTCAAGAAGCTCCTCAGTTAGCCTCAGAAGGGGTGAGTGCAGCCCAGTTTCTAACAGCACTCGACAGGCTCGGACAGTCACCCATTGGAGTACCAGCCAAGGCTGAAAACACTTAAATTTGGTGATCTGATGGGAATTGGTGTTAGTACTGCAGCACGGCCGTTGGCTGACATGCAGCACGACCTCTAGAATGCACTAGTGTTGTTCTTCTTTAACATTGTTACTAAGTGTGTTAGGACGTATAATGGGCCTGAAGAGAGTCAGATGTCAAGGAATCACTGTGAAGGATATGGCGATACTACATACTCAGGAGAGACAGTGTTATCACCATCTGACAGAGTTTGAAAGGGGCTTCACTGTGTGTCACCATTTGGCTGGCTGGTCAAGTTGTGTAACATCCAGATTTTTGGAGCATTCGGATGTTACAGTGGCTCAGCTAGGGGCTGCATCGTAACCTGAGGTCAGGCATACTCGATATCAAGGTTTTGTCTGACCACCTAAACGGAGGATCGCCATATTATGTGCCTAGCACACTGTAACCTTTTCAAATCTCCACTTACAATCCGAGAGCAACTAATGGACTCCCGCAACATTCTGTGGCACCCTGCACCACTCATCAGAGACTACCAGTGGCCAGACTGCCCCATACGTAGGCTGCTGTTAAAACCACATTTGTATTCGGATTGGTGTTGTGACCAGAAACGTGGACTGCTGATGAATGGCGTCACATTGTGAACCGCTCTCCCACCCTACCGTCGATGACCATCTTCAGTGAGTATGGCGGCGACATGGGAAGAAGCCCGATTCTTCCAATGTTTTGGTGAGTCCCAGTGGTATAACTACCGGCGTCATGGTGCAGGGAGCCACCAGGTATGACTTTATGACACGGTTAGTTGTGACTGACGGAACTCTGGTGACACAATAGTATGTCACAGACATCCTGCGCTCTCTCAAGCGACAGTGCCATGGTGCCAGTTTTCAACAGAAAACACTCCTCTGACTAGCAATATCCCCATGTCTGTCACCTACAGAACATATGTGGAACCAGCTGATATGTCAATTCTATCTCAGTGCCACTATCCAGGAATTCAGTTGTAGGCCTACTTGTCGCAGGAGAGCATACAATAGCATTATGACACCCTGCCCAATTGAATCAGAGCATGAATTCTGGCCAGAGGGAGGTACAACTTCATATGGACAAGCACGCTCATACCGCCAATTTCTTTGTAAATTTGACACTATTTTGTAATCACTGAAATAACATCACCCCTCAAACCGTGAAGTTTCATTTCGTTTACTCCTTCTCTTCTGGTTTTGTAGCAGACAATGTATATAAAATATCAAACATGTCAGTAACATCATTTTTGCCAGTCACCGCGTAGCATCTAAGGGTGGTATGATTATCATTATTGGGGAAGTACAGGGGATAGGCAAAAAAGTGTGAACACCTGTACTTACTTGGGAATGGTTTATTAAGAAGGGGTTGTACCCCCATTTGTTGGTAATACAGCTGCGATTCTTCTTGGAATACTGGCATATAATAATTGCATAGTCTCCAAGTGGAATGTTATGTCACTCTTCGATCAGAACCTCTTCTAACTCCTTTAGTGACAACGGAGGCTCAAATCTGCTTCTGAGTCTGCGCTCCAATACCGCCCACAAGGGTTCGATAATGTTCAAGTTCGGGAACTGTGCTGGCCAGGGAAGACGCTGCAGTTCAGTTGCATGCGCCTCATACCACGACTGTACTGTCCTGGCTATTTGAATGGGTGCATTATCATCCTGAAATATGGCATCATTGTTGGAGAACAACATTTGAATCATGGGGTGCACCTGATCACCTAAAATGTTCACATAATCGTTTGCTGCAACACGGCCTTTGAGAGTAATGATGGGACCAGCAGAATACCATGATATGGCTGTCCACACCATCACACTTCCAAAAAAATGGTTCAAATGGCTCCGAGCACTATGGGACTTAACATCTGAGGTCATCAGTCCCCTAGAACTTAGAGCTACTTAAACCTAACTAACCTAAGGACATCACACACATCCATGCCCGAGGCAGGATTCGAACCTGCGACCATAGGAGCAGCGCGGTTCCGGACTGAAGCGCCTAGAACCGATCGTTCGCAACGGCCGGCTCATCACACTTCCACCTCCACGCTTAGCTGTTGGAATAAAGCGATCAGGATAGTAGATATAAATCCGGCCCGATGTTGGAAATAACGAAAACGTGGACTCGTCGGACCTTATGACATGTTTCCACTGATCAGCCATCTAGGATTTATGCTCCTGACACCGTGTTTTACGCTTCTTTGCGGCGGTTGTCGTTACTAATGGTTTCGGTATAGCAGCTCGTCCATGAATATTTGCTTTATGGAATTCTCGGCGGACAGTGTCGTTAGATACGGGGTCTCGAAGATAGCTATTGAGCTCTGCAGTCACCTTAGCCGCCGTAGTATTGTGTTGTTTTGTCACAGCTCGTGTTAGAGTACGACGATCTCTGTCATTTAGTTTTGATTTGCACCCACTGTTACGTTTACACGATGGCGTGTTTCCACGTTTTGGGTAGGCTATCATGATTGTTGAGACAGTTGCTTGTAACGGAACTGAAATGATGGTGGGCTGACAGTAATTTGGAACCCGCGCGTCGGAAACGGGCGCGCTGGTGTGAGACTGCCAGGGAGTGCACCCTGATGCCATCTATTGGCGAAACTGGGAATTAGCGCTGCTTCTCAGACAATGCACTAAGCTCTCGGAGTCAAATGTATCCTTTTTCTTGGTAATTATAAGCTATTACTGTATGATTTAATGTTATAAAGCGCTAGTAGTAAATTATTGTGACTGGTATGAACTCCAGGGTAATAAATATAAATATTCTTAAATACTAAATGATTTCGGTGAAAAGGTGGTAGGGGAACGCCCCCACTCTTGGTGATACGAGCGTAGCTAGAGGTAGCTGGAGACACAGGGACTGAACAATGGAATGGCCTGGGGAGTGTTGACGTGACCGGACGTGCATAACTGTGCTCACGCAAAAGTGATTGTGCAACAGCGAAAAGGAGAATATCGTCGCCGTTTGTGGAGTGGAACGCGACGAATGGTTGTCGAAGCCGTCTCTATGCCACTGGGGCTGATTGTAAGAGTTCCTGCGCCCAGATTTTATGGCGGACGCGCAGTAGCTTATATGAGTGCTACAGCTCGTAGTTCCAGCCGCCATTAAGGGCACGAGGCGTGAAGAGGAAGAGCTGCGTTAGCCACATGCATCTCACCACCAGCACCGACACGTCTACCCAAGGCAAGACTGCTTGCAATTGTTAAGTCGAACTTTGTATACATGTAAAAGGAGAATACCAGACAGAATATAGTAATGAGTAAAATTACGACGCATGTTGTTCATTGTAAAGTGTAGTAACCTGAAACATAGTGTAGTGAAATCAGACTGAGGCTACCATCGCCTCTTTCATTTACAATTCTTTTGGGTATAGAATACTTTAGCGTATAAGAATGTTGAAAAGAGCAATGGTCACACCAGAATGAGTCGCCTATTTATAGTTACTTAAATTTTTCTGAGTAACCTTTCAAGTATAGTCACTTAACTAATTCTATATCAATTGTCCAGAGAGTAATATCCAAAATCATTAAATAAGTTGAAGGATAGAATTTTGTTAACCTAAGTTGCATAAGTTGTCTTGGTGGTAATTACGAAGCCAACTCACAGAAATTGAGAGAGTATTTGCTTTGTAGAATCACCTACAATGATCAGAAATAGTAATATTCAGAATTGAGTTTAAATTCAACTCAAGCCGTTTCACTTTGAAACGAGCCAAAAAATTGATTTATTCTTTTGCTCCTTCAGAGCTGGCGACCGTAGTTATAAGTATTTTCAGGAGGATTCGACGGTAAGTCTGCTGCTCTCGTCATGCTGATAGGATTATCCACTGCTGCTAGCAGTGGTGATTGGATACATAAGCTCACTACCAAGTTAAGTGGGTCAGGTAGGCAGTGTTACTGTGTGAACTGTAGGGCACTGTAGGCCGTGGATCGAACCCGTTCAATCATCACAGCTCTTTGAGAAATAGTCCGGTTAGGAGTGTACTAATCCAATAGGTAAATACTGGCGAGTAACGGTCAAAAATGTATACGCAAGTGAATTTAGCAAGGTCCATGTAGCACCTAGTTAATGTGGTGCAATGGCGAGGGTAGGAGTGGAGTAAAAGTGAGCTGAGCTTGTGGCAGCTGTGCTGTCTTCAAAGATTAATAACGTGAATTCACTACTAACTCTTACCATTAGGGCTGAGCTATTTATGGTTAAAATACGTAGCAGTAAGCGCAAAGGCGTGACAGCTACAAGTCCGTATTGGCTTTATACATACGGAAATAGGAAGCGGGTCATTCCGTCAGTGGAGGGGTTAAAACAACCGAGTCAGTTGAGAACATACCCCATTTACTGATGGAAAGATTCGGCGGTTCGGTCGCATGCTCTTGAGACAGTCAATAAGTTGCCTGTCTTGGTTATTGATGCTCCAGCTAATCGGGCCCCCACAATCTACCCTCTTTGGAACCCTGTTACATCTTTCATTACACGTCGACCTCGCCGTCTGAATGCAAATACGAAGTGTGCGCTACCTGTAAACAACCTGTACTGATGCTTAGCCCGTACTGAACATGCACAGTCCAGCGTGCCTTACCTGCGTTGTTGACCGTCAAGCACAACCATCTTATTACTACCACTGTTCACATTATTTTGCCTATCCCCTGTAGGTTACTGGAAGGTTTGTACACGTAGGATGCTGACTGACTTAGAAAACAGAGAGAAGAAAAGAAGATACCATGTTACCACCAGTGGCGAATGAGGTGTGAAAACCAACTAACACTGCCCATCTGGTTTATGGAGCACCTGTACCAAAAGAAGAATTTCCAACGACGTGTGACTTTCTGTTTTTGTACACACGGGTTGTTATGAGGGCTTATTACCCTCATGAAATAGGCTCCGTCAGCGAAGAGCTGCTGTTTCATTTGATAATCGGTACGTGCATGACAGTGCGTGGTACAAGTATATTCCAAAAAGCCGCGGGCGAAAATGCAGTTTGTCAGGTGGTCATATCTCGGATTCTACTGACCGCAGATATAAGGGGCCAACTATTTTGCATAGCCCTTGGCCATTTGTATAAGTATGGGAAGACTGTGCACAATGTAGCAATCCTACAGTAAAAGGTCAAAATTTAAACCTTACACACTTCCTTCAGTCCAGGCAAATTGAGCGAATCGGTTGGTTCTTTTGCATTGGGTGTGGCGTAGGGTGGACCATAGGCGGCTTATGAAAGCACCACTTGTTCATGGACGAGTCATGACAAAAACCCGAAAAACGAATGAAGCAGTTTTGGGGGGTGACCACTTCTATAATTTCTACTAAAGTCAGATCGTCGAAATTTTTACCATATGTCCTTAAGATGATGTTCTCGGGGAACTTCGAAACTTTTTCCGTGTCACTACCCGTCACCGAGCTGTGGTGGTTCAAAGTTACCATTCTTATGCCGATAACTGCCAAAACCGGTTTTTTGCCGGTTTTGCACCATGGGCCACAGTTATCTAAATAACCGAACATAGCAAATGGCTCAAAATTTAACTGTACGTTCTTTTCATCTAGAAATACCATTTTCCCGTTTTCAAAAATCTGTATCCGTAAACCACGAACTTTGGGCACCAAAAGGACAAAATGTGGGGATAGTGTGAAGATACCCACCTGCTATAATCATTATTCATGGCAAATCGTCGAAATTTGTTCCATGTGTTCTTAAGATGAAGTTATCTGGGACCCTTGAAACTTTTTTGTTATATCCAGTCTGAGGTGTAAATGAAGTTTTAACTGAACACATTGCAAGGCTTCTACGGCCATCGCACGGGTTCTGAGGACACAAAACTATGTCTTTATTCAGCATTTTTCACCAATAAATTTTTATGACGTGCTGTCTCTGCATAATGCGTACTTCATGCCTATACAAATATGCCTAAAGTGGTACCGCAGTGGCAAAAAATGGCCTAAAAAGTGTGTTAACAAGCATGAAAAGAACTTAAAATAAGACCCAAAAATTATGTAAAAATGAAAAGACTGCAAATTCAGTAAAAAATTTCTAATACCATTAATACTCTCTTAAGATACAAATCATAAGCCTAGCATTCTCGATTAACTGCGATCAATGAGGTCAGTACAGGCCAAAAGTATCTAAAAAGCTCCAACAAACAGCGTCCCCAAATCAACCGTTGTCGAGGTATCGCATTAATTCGAGTTGGGACCAACTGTAAACGCACCTGGATGCCGCGGTGTTTACGTTGGCATCTCAAGGCTTGGTATCGACTCTCTGTTTCTTTACGCATGCGCAACTACTTCCCTTCCCCTCCGTGCAAAGTACCCTACCGGTCTCACAGCTACGAACGTGAAGGCACCATGGACATAGGTTACGCCAGTGAAGAGTAGCTTGACATGCACTTTATGTATGGTAAAGCTTTGCAAATCAATTAGTTCGAAATGTAAATCTGAAGGCGCACTTTCAATATCCATCGAAAAAGGTTTCACAAAAACATTGGCTGCAGGTAGGTAATTTCCCGAAACAAAAACAAAACCAATGTTAATAAATGAAAGTAATGTAAGCCGTTGTTTCTAAGTACTAAAATGCGATAGATTTTAATAAATATGTAATGTGTACTATTGGTTTTAATGTAATGTTACACTTGCATATGTAACGCAATCTCCTTTATTTAGCTGTATGTCATATACCGGCACATTACCTGGAATCGGTTGTTAAACGCATTTTCTAGGGATTGTAGCACCTCGACGTATTTTTCAAAGCGCGCTCCTTCCTGCACAGATGCTGTCAAACAAAACATAGTACCGTTTTGATTAGAGCGGTTATAAAAATCAGGCTGTTTTAATAAAGGTACAATTTATATCTTGCTTAAGTAGTTCAGGAAAGTGTCGTGTATTTTTCTCTGAAATGTTGTTTTCAGGAGCTTCAGTTTATACTGGAAAGCGTTTATTTTGCTGATCATATCGTTGATGAGATTGTTTTCTTTTTGGAGTTTCAGACTTACATCATTTAGAAGAGCCATAATGTCTGCTAAAAATCCTACATCAGCTACCCATTCAGGGTCATGAAAAAGTGGCTCCGGACATCCTTTGCTCTCCAAAAACTGAGCCACAGTGTGATGTAGTCGAAAAATTCAGTAAATCACTTTCCCTTTGCTCAGCCAGCGCACCTCAGCGTGGTAGGGAATATCTGGATACTCCTCTTCAAAGGAAATCAAAAATTCTTTGAATTGACGATGAGTGAGTCCATGAGAACGAATGTAGTTCACGATACGCACCACTACCTTCATCACATCTTGAAGACCGATAACTTTCGTACAAAGAGCCTCTTGGTGCGCAAAACAATGAACGGAAGGTAAATTCGGCATGTTAAGTTTTTTCCGCAGTAGGCCAATAAACCCTTTTGCTTTACCGCACAATGCTGTGGTTACGGAAAACAGCTTTTCCTATTCCTTCAGCTGCCATTTCAACAGCTGCTAAAATATCCGCCCCTGTAACAGTGTCCCTCAACGAAATCATATCCAGGAGCTCTTCCGTTAAATGTAGGTCGTCGTCCACGCCAAGCACAAATATTGCTAACTGAGCCGTTTCGATAATATCCGTGGACTCATCAAGTGCGATGGAGTACGCTAGGAAGTTTTCAATTTTGGCTGCCAGTTGTTCATGCAAATTCTCAGCAATGTCGTTGATTCTCCGATGTATTGTCATTCTGGAAAGTGGTATTCTGCTGTACGTGGGAGCTAATGTGGGATTTATTGTCTCTACTACGTCCAACATAATGTTTTTTATTAATAGCCCGTCCATAAATGGCCTCCCAGCTCTTGCTAAACGTAGAGCAACTTTGTAACTAGCTCTGAGAGTCCTTTCGCAACACCCCTCATCTTCTTTACCCTAAAGTAGAGAAAAAAACGACATGTTAGAAATAATTTATGCGAAAACGAAAACTAAGGAATCTAAACAAATGTTATTTCGTTTCGCATATGCATGCATGCTAAAGTACTCGCAACAAACCTCGTTTGTAGATACAGAATTCTCTTCTGCAAGAGTTTGCAACAACTTCCGTAATTCTTCCTCTCTGGCATCCCCTGTTATATCACTATACTTTTCTGATCGCAATTTGCTGTAATGCCTTTCAATAGACGGTTTTCTGACACACGTAATTACTGTACCGCAGATTAGACATTTGGCTTTATCGTCATAACGCACAAAAAAGTAGGAGAGTTCCCATTCCTGTCCGCAGCTCGTGGTCGTGCGGTGGCGTTCTCGCTTCCCGCTCTCGGGTTCCCGGGTTCGATTCCCGGCGGGGTCAGGGATTTTCTCTGCCTCGTGATGACTGAGTGTTGTGTGATGTCCTTAGGTTAGTTAGGTTTAAGTAGTTCTAAGTTCTAGGGGACTGATGACCACAGATGTTAAGTCCCATAGTGCTCAGAGACATTTGAACCGTTTTTTTCGAGTTCCCATTCCGGTTTAAACTGACTTTCGGCAATTTTCCCTTTTTTTGGAGCAGATGGTTCCATGATTCCAGTAATTATCTTGCGCTGACGTATTCCATTGTTGACTAAGCCGTCTGGCAGCGCATTCGGCAGCGCACAGCGTCGGCCTCACCTAGCAAGCCGAGTTGAGGCGAAGTATGCCGAGTTGAACCGGTGCACTGTGCAGGCGCTCGCTGCACCTCGCTTTGCACGCGTGCGGTTTTCCGTGTTTGTGCGGCCCTGATTTAGCCGGTTACATCAGCGCCTTAGGGAAACAGGGAGTTCCTCACACCATGTACGAGGAGGTCGACCCATATCCATAACACCCAATGTTGAGGAAAGGGTGTTGTGCATTGTACACGAACAACCGAGTACTTTAATAAGAAGGATTGCTAACCAACAGCGTGTCCTGCTGTGTGTGACGATTTCATATTAAAAAAAAAATGGCTCTGAGCACTATGGGACTTAACAGCTATGGTCATCAGTCCCCTAGAACTTAGAACTACTTAAACCTATCTAACCTAAGGACATCACACAACACCCAGTCATCACGATTTCATATCGGCCAGTATTCAATCCATATCATCTGCAGCAAGTGCAAGCACTCAACAAGTGCAGACGTCCCTCCTAGAGAGAATTTCTGCCGATGGGTGCAACAACAGTGTACTCTGAATCCCCTGTTCACGGATGAGGCTGGATTTACCCATGACGGTATTTTCAACGGCCATAACTGTCACATTTGGATCGATGTCAATCGTAATACAACACGCGTATCACGACATCAGCAGCGTTATTTGTTGAACGTCTGGGCAGGACTACTTCGGACACCGCATAACTGGACCACACTTCCTACCACAGAGACTAAGCGGAGAGCAGTAAATGCGCTTTCTGCGGACTGTACTTCCAGATGTACATGATGATGTCCCACTACACCAACGCCTGAACATGTGGTTCATGCATGACGGTGCTCCAGCAAATTTAATTTACGAATGCGGTGGCTTCTAACTCAGACGTACGGTAAAAAACTGATAGGCAGAGGATGGCCTGTGCCATGGCCTCTGAGGTCTCCAGGTTTAAATCCCATGGATCTATGTGTGTGGGGCTATGTCAAAAGCCTGGTCTACGCTTCCGAGGTCAACTATCTTGAGGAATTACGCTTAGGGATTGAAGCAGCCTTCCAGCATTTACAAAATTCTTCAGTACTCCCTGAGATGGTTCGCAACTTATTTCAGAGACGAGTTCAGTGCTGCATTCAGACGCATGAACAACATTAGGAACACCTTTTTTAACGTTTAGAGATGCCATGTGTTCCTAGACACTGAAGAACTGCTACAGAAAATGTATTGTATCTCGACAACGGTTGATTTGTGGGCCCATGTTTAGTGGAGCTTTTTAGCTACTGCTACTATCTCCTCTCTTACTTCCACTGTCTCCCTTTGTCTTTCATTCTCACTGCCGCTGTCTCCACCACACCTCGACAGCTCAAAAATTCTGGGGAGTCCAACTTGCTTATTCTCCTACAGCCATTTTTGTTGCGGTGTTTAGTCTGAATACACGTTCGATGCAGCTCTCCGTGCTACTCTACCCTGTACAAGCCTCTTCATCTCCGAATAACTACTGCAACCTACTTCTTTCTCAATCTGCTTACTGTATTCATCTTTCGCTCACTCTCTACGTTTTATACCCCCCACACTTCCCTCCAATGTCTCAGAATGTGTCCAGTCAACCGAATGTGTCCTCTTCTTGTGGTCAGCTTGTGCCACAAATTTCTTTTCTCATCAGTTCTATTCAGTGATTCCTCATTACTTATGTGATCTACCCATATAATCTTCAGAATTCTTCTGTAGCACTACATTTCACGAACTACTATTCTGTTCTTCTCTAAACGGTTTATCGTCCATGTTTCACTTCCATATATGGCTACACTCCAGACAAATACCTTCAGAAACGACTTCCTAATACTTAAATCTACACTCGATGTTAACAATCTCTTTTCTTCAGAATGAGACAGGGTTGAAGCCCATCCCCAATGTTATTCTTCGTTGATCCATTATGGATCGTGGGATGACGGCTGGCATGAACTTCTTGATGCAATAATTTACCAACAGCCGTAAGTATTGTAGAAATTTATTTTATTTTATGAACTTCTATGTGCTACCAGCTACGCCATTACATTGATGCCATCTTCAGGCCCCACTCGTCATAGTCGTAAAATCGCTATACACGGAAGGATCCATATAACTGAATCCGTGAATCAAATCGTCCTGCAACAGCTCTTGGTCTTCTCTCTGAACTTTAATTTCTACCACAAATATTTCTTGTGCTTCCTTTACTGCTTGCTCAATGTACAGACTCAATAATATCTGGGATGGGCTACAACCCTGTCTCATTCCCTTCTCAACCACTGCTTACCTTTCATGATCCTCGACACTTATAACTACTATCTGATCTCTGTACAAGTTGTAGATAGACTTTCCTCCCTGTATTTTACTCCTACTATCTTCAGAATTTCAAAGAGAGTATTTCAGTCAACACTATCAAAACCTTTCTCCAAGTCTATAAATGCTATAAACTTAAGTTTGCCTTTCTTTAACATATCCTCTAAAATAAGTCGTGGGTAAGTATCGCTTCGAGTGCCCCTACATTTCTCCGAAATCGAAACTGATCTTCCATGAGGTCGGCCTCTGCCAGTTCTTCCATTCTTCTGCAAAGAATTCTTATTTTGCGACCATAACTTATTAAACTGGTAGTTCGGTAATAGTTACACCTGTCAGCACCCGTTTTCTTTGGAACTGTACTTATTACATTCTTCTTGAAGTCTGAGGGTATTTGTCTTGTCTCATACGCCTTGCTCATCAGATGGAGTAATTTTTTAATGGATGGTTCTCCGAAGGCTGTCAGTAGTTCTGACGGAATGTTGTCCCACCCATTCGTTCAAAAATGTTCAAATGTGTGTGAAATCTTATGGGACTTAACTGCTAAGGTCATCAGTCCCTGAGCTTACACCTAAATTATCCTAAGGACAAACACACACACCCATTCCCGAAGGAGGACTCGAACCTCCGCCGGGACCAGCCGCACAGTCCATGACTGCAGCGCCTGAGACCGCTCGGCTAATCCCGCGCGGCCACCCATTCGTCTTTTGCTGTAATCCTTTCCCGTGGTCTAGTCATCCGTTGCCTAATGCTCCCTCCGAAATTTTCAACAACCTCTAGTGCTTTCAACTTATCCAGGTCGCATTTCTCTATTTTCCTACAGTTTCTTCCGCTTTAATCTACAGTTCATAACCATTAGATTGTGCTCGGAGTCTACATCTGGCCCTGGAAATGACTTACAATTAAAACATCGTTCCAAAGTCTCTGTCATATTATTCTACATCTACATCTACATTTATACTCCGCAAGCCACCCAACGGTGTGTGGAGGAGGGCACATTACGTGCCACTGTCATTACCTCCCTTTTCTGTTCCAATCGCGTATGGTTCGTGGGAAGAACGACTGCCGGAAAGCCTCCGTGTGCACTCGAATCTCTCTAATTTTACATTCGTGATCTCCTCGGGAGGTATAAGTAGGGGGAAGCAATATATTCGATACCTCATCCAGAAACGCACCCTCTCGAAACCTGGACAGCAAGCTACACCGCGATGCAAAGCGCCTCTCTTGCAGAGTCTGTCACTTGAGTTTTCTAAACATCTCCGTAACGCTATCACGGTTACCAAATAACCCTGTGACGAAACGCGCCGCTCTTATTTGGATCTTCTCTATCTCCTCCGTCAACCCGATCTGGTACGGATCCCACACTGATGACCAATACTCAAGTATAGGTCGAACGAGTGTTTTGTAAGCCACCTCCTTTGTTGATGGACTGCATTTTCTAACGACTCTCCCAATGAACCTCAACCTGGCACCCGCCTTACCAAAAATTAATTTTATATGATCATTCCACTTCAAATCGTTCCGCACGCATGCTCCCAGATATTTTACAGAAGTAACTGCTACCAGTGTTTGTTCCGCTATCATATAATCATACAATAAAGGCTCCTTCTTTCTATGTATTCTCAATACATTACATTTGTCTATGTTAAGGGTCAGTTGCCACTCCCTGCACCAAGTGCCTATCCGCTGCAGATCTTCCTGCATTTCGCTACAATTTTCTAATGCTGCAACTTCTCTGTATACTACAGCATCATCAGCGAAAAGCCACATGGAACTTCCGGCACTATCTACTAGGTCATTCACATATATTGTGAAAAGCAATGGTCCCATAACACTCCCCTGTGGCACGCCAGAGGTTACTTTAACGTCTGTAGACGTCTCTCCATTGATAACAACATGCTGTGTTCTGTTTGCTAAGAACTCTTCAATCCAGCCACGCAGCTGGTCTGATATTCCGTAGGCTCTTACTTTGTTTATCAGGCGACAGTGCGGAACTGTATCGAACGCCTTCCGGAAGTCAAGGAAAATAGCATCTACCTGGGAGCCTGTATCTAATATTTTCTGGGTCTCATGAATAAATAAAGCGAGTTGGGTCTCACACGATCGCTGTTTCCGGAATCCATATTGATTCCTACAGAGTAGATTCTGGGTTTCCAAAAACGACATGATACTCGAGCAAAAAACATGTTCTAAAATTCTACAACAGATCGACGTCAGAGATATAGGTCAATAGTTTTGCGCGTCTGCTCGACGACCCTTTTTGAAGACTGGGACTACCTGTGCTCTTTTCCAACCATTTGGAACCTTCCGTTCCTCTAGAGACCTGCGGTACACGGCTGTTAGAAGGGGGGCAAGTTCTTTCGCGTACTCTGTGTAGAATCGAATTGGTATCCCGCCAGGACCAGTGGACTTTCCTCCAGTCCATGTTCACCTACAATTTTTCCTTCTCTTTCTTTTCTTACTAACGAATTCCAGTCCCCATTACATTAAACTTCCGTCTTATGTAACTATCAGACTAATTTCTTTTACCTCCTCATACATTTCTTCAATCTGTTCATCATCTGCGGAGTTAGTTGGCATATAAACTTGTACTACTGTGGTGGGTGTGCGCTTTGTGTCTGTCTTGGCTACAATAACGCGGTCACTAAGATGTTCATAGTAGCTTACTCGCATTGCTATTTTCTTTTTGATTATTATACCTACTCCTGCATCACCCTATTTGTTTTTTTATTTATAAACCCGTGTTCATCGGACCAGAAATCCTCTTCCTCCTGCCACCGAAGTACATAGCCATGTATTTAACATTTCAGTCCAATATGCCCCTCTCCTATCTCACGTGTTTAATTCGCTGATTGGGAGGGTACAGAACCCCAAAGCCTACGTATGGCCTTCACTCATCTGTAGTTTTGTTTTTTCATTTCCACTGCCTTCTCTCTCTTTTGCTTCCTCTGTTACTATCTCCATCCATCACTCTTTCTTTTTTGCTGTCACTGTCTCTCACTAACCACCAGTACCTCGTCTCCCTTTAGTTCCCACTGCTATTGTCTTCATACACCTCTCTTTCTGTTTTACAGCCAGTTTCTCTCTCCCAACATTACTGTCTCCTCTTGCTTTCTCTCTCACCGGCACCGTCACTGTCTCTCGGCTATTGTCTTTCAGCACAAAAAATTGCGGATATCTTTACACGCCAAAACTTTTGGTGAGAAAGGCGAAATGAGGTTTGAGGCAACTGGTTCCTCACATTTCTTCCAGAGTCTTTTAAGATGAGCGCATTCGTCTTTTTTGCTCTCCGACAGGAGCATTTTTCCGCTGGTTTGTAATGGATGGCGGTTTCCCAACAGCAATGCCAACACCTTCTGGGTGTAAAAGGCATAGAAATGCTTTTCCTCAATAGTGCTTTGTGCCATTCCTGATGCAGCGCTATTAGAGTGCTTACTCTTCGATTTTCTACAACAGTTTGCAACAAATTCCGCTCGTCATCCGCACTGCAGGTCGATAACTACCTCCGACTACTAAATCACAGAGGTGACACAAATGCACTATGCTCCCTCGGGTATCCGTTCAAAGACTGAAATATTGCTTCTGATGGTAGGCTCCTATTGGTAAATTTTGTTTGACACACTTGTATTTGCAATTTGTACTCTTCCATCTGCAAGCCCATACATGAGATGCAAGTTAGTGTGTTACTTGTTTGCGAAATTCTATCATTATCATCACCAGCATCACTTATTTTTTACTTTTATTTACACGTCAAGTTCCGTAGGACCAAATTGAGGAGCAAATCTTCAAGGTCATGGAACGTGTCAGTACATGGAATTACAACATAGAAGTAATAACAGATAAAAATAAATGTTCATGAACATGAAAAAAGTCAGTCCGTAAGTTTAAGTAAACGCTATCAGCAATACAATAAGAATCAGCTTAATTTATCAAGGAACTCCTCGACAGAATAGAAATAGTGCCCATGAGGAACCTCTTCAGTTTCGATTTGAAAGCGCGTGGATTACTGCTAGGATTTTTGAATTCGAGTGGCAGCTTATTGAAAATGGATGCAGCAGTATACTGCGCACCTTTTTGCACAAGAGTTAAGGAAGTCCGATCCAAATGCAGGTTTGATTTCTGCCGAGTATTAACCGAGTGAAAGCTGCTTATTCTTGGGAATAAACTAATATTGGTAACAAGAAACGACAATAAGGAATTTACGTATTGAGAGGCCAATGTCAAAATACCCAGACTCGTGAACAGAGGTCGACAAGAGGTTCGTGAGCTTACACCACTTATTGCCCGAACAGCCTGTTTCTGAGCCAAAAATATCCTTTTAAAATGGAAAGAGTTACCCCAAAATATAATACCATACGACATAAGCGAATGAAAATAAACAAAGTAGACTAATTTTCGTGTCAAACGATCACTCACTTCTGATACCGTTCGAATAGTAAAAATGGCAGTATTAAGTCTTAGAACAAGATGCTGGACGTGGGCTTTCCACGACAGATTACTATCTATCTGAGCACCTAGAAATTTCAACTGTTCAGTTTCACTAACCGTATGCCCATTCTGTGAAATTGAAACGTCAGGTTTTGTTGAATCGTGTGTTAGGAACTGTAAAAACCGAGTCTTACTGTAATTTAGCGTTAGTTTACTTTCTACAAGCCATGAACTTAGGTCATGTACTGCACTATTTGAAACCCAATCAATGTTGCACACACTATCCTTTACTTCCAAGCTAGTGTCAACAGCAAACAGAAATATTTTAGAGTTACCTGTAATACTAGAGGGCATATCATTTATATAAATAAGGAACAGGAGTGGCCCCAACACTGATCCCTGGGGCATCCCCCACTTGACAGTACCCTACTCAGACCCCACATCACAGCCATTATCAACACTGTGAATAATGACCTTTTGCTGCCTGTTGCTTAAGTAAGAGGTGAACCAATTGTGAGATACTCCCCGTATTCTGTAATTGTCCAACTTCTGGAGCAATATTTTGTGATCAACATAATCAAATGCCTCAGTCAAATCAAAAAATATGCCAAGCGTTCGAAACCTTTTGTTTAGCCCATCCAGTACCTGACAGAGAAAAGAGAATATAGCATTTTCAGTTGATAAACGACTTCTAAAGCCGAACTGAACATTTGATATCAAATCGTGTGATATAAAATGATCAATTATCCTTACATACACAGCCTTTTCAATAACTTTTGCAAACACTGATGGCATAGAAATAGGTCTAAAATTATCTGCATTATCCCTTTCTCCCTTTTTATAAAGCGGCTTTACTACTGAGTACTTTAATCGCTCTGAAAACTGACCATTCCTAAAGGAAAAATTACAAACATGGCTAAATACAGGGCTAACATGTGCAGCACAGTAGTTTAATATTCTGCTAGACACTCCATCATAACCATGAGAATCCTAAGTCTTCAGTGATTTAATTATTGACTCAATCTCCTCCCTGTCTGTATCACAGAGGAGTATTTCAGACAACAGTCTCGGAGAGGCATTTGCCAACAGAGTTATATGATTTCCTGTAGAAACTAAATTTTTATTTTATTCACCAGTAATGATCAGAAAACGATTCTTGAATACTGTACATATATCTGGTTTATCAGTAGCAAAATTTTTTTCACTGCGAACTGTCTTTATATCGTCGACCTTGTGCTGCTGACCAGACACTTCCTTCAAAACTGACCATATGGTTTTAATTTTATCCTGTGAATTAGCTATTCTATTTGCATACCACATACTCTTTGCCTTCCTAATAACATTTTTAAGCACCTTACAATACTGTTTGTAATGGGCTACTGTAGCTTGATTGTTCTGTTCAATATCACTTTCTTTCTGTTTGCACAGGAACTACAGGAACAGGCAGAGGAGGAGGACATGCGTGAGAAGAGAAGCCGTGGTGACACGGCTCGAAGGTCGAGTTATGGCTTTCAACGTGCATCATTGAGTGGTAGCCCCATAAGACAGTTTGGCTCGGTGAGCAGTAGCCCCATAGTTCAACTTGGCATAGTGGGGGCTGTAGAGTTCACTGGCCAATCTCAGGCTGGCACAGTAAAGCCTGCAGAGCCCAGCGAGCAGCGTGTCAGCTGGAGCAACTCGACAGAAGACGTAACATGTAGCGCAGAGTTTCTTGGAGAAGGTGCGGTCAACGAACCATCCCCTGGGGACCTACCTACGGATCCTGTCGTCATCACAGGAGATGGTACACAGAACCATGATCAAATTAGCAACACTAACTTTGAACCTGATGTAAAAAACTTGGTCAAACAGAGCATAGTGGACGAAACAACCAGCCCCAGTGAAACAACTGATACTGGAGGAAGGGATGACAACCAGTCACCTATCACCGTCACAGAAGAAATCATTCAAAGCAGTGATCATGTCACGCCTTTTAAGAGCATTGACAAAACAAAAAGCTATGTTGATATACACAGAGAACTGGGCAAAAACGCGGAGCCTACTATTTGCCTTGAAGGCGCACAAGCCAAAAGTGATTCATCACCACTGTGCAAAGTGCGAAGTGCAACGGATCTAGAGCAAACCAGTGATTCAGATGTGCTGCTTGAGATATCTGGTTCCAACGAGGATTTCCATACCTACCTGCCATCGCATAAACAGTCTCAGGAATCTGACACCACGCTCATCGATAACTCAGCGTTCGACAGAGAGTTTAAAACTTTTAGTTACGTCTCTACTTCAACTGACGATCCAGAATCTTCGCCACCACAGAAAGAGGTACGTCCTTCGATTGTCAACACAATAACACAATCTCCCAGAGTCTACATTTCTGTCCTTGATAAAGATGCACCAAAACTCCCTAGACAAACATTGCATAAGAAAAGAACAGAGGACACTGATAACACCAGCGCACGCAGCTCAACGTGTTTCTTGCATAGCATTGCGCCAGTTTCACAGCAAGACTGTTTGCAATTCAACAAACATAACAATTCCAAGAGTGAAAGGTATATTTCTTTACAACCTGAGAAAGAGAGTTCTGTACATCAGCTTCAGCACTGGCAACAAGCTGAATATAAAGTAGCGCCAGCTTCAGTAATAACTGGTAACAATACGTTCTTCAGTTCCAGTGGGATAGCTACAGAGGGGCAGAATGTTGAAAGTGCCGGGAAGAACGTAGCTGCTGGAGAAAAATCAGAACTTCACACTTCGTGGGACCTTCTCCACAGCTTCCCATTCCATACCGACACTGTTCAGATGCTGAGAGAGGGCACCAGGTCTAAACGGACCACCGTTTCAAAACCTCACAATGGGCTCAAACAACACGATGAGCATTCCGTTTCCTTAAGTTACAGAGGATGTGATGCACTAGCATCCAAGCAACAGGCAAGTTGCAACACGGAAGGCATAATACCTGACCGTAGACAAAAGTGCACAAGGGC
Source organism: Schistocerca serialis cubense (assembly GCF_023864345.2). Taxonomy (NCBI): domain Eukaryota; kingdom Metazoa; phylum Arthropoda; class Insecta; order Orthoptera; family Acrididae; genus Schistocerca; species Schistocerca serialis. Next base: position 1,164,284,961 of record NC_064638.1, on the reverse strand, counting down.
AGATCATCACGTAAGCACAGTAGTGGAAGACCCATCGTTATCTAAACATGAATGCTTACAAGCCTCAGACTTTGAAACCACATCACAACAGAAGCAGCATCCTCACGCAACCACGGCTAACACTGGTGAATATCGCAAAGTCTTGCAGTGGAGAATCACTATCAATCCACACCCAGTCAGTGGCAGCAATGGGCACACCAAAGACTAGCAGCTAAATCAACTCCCACAATTTGCTTACTTGTAACTCCATACAGACAGTACAACAGAAGACAATAAATACCTTCTAACGTGAAGACTATCATCTTACATTAAGATGTCAATAACAATAAAAAACTGTCTTTTTAATTATGTTTCTTTCTTCTCATTTATCTTTTATGCAATATACAAAAGTGTCTTGTAAGAAATTTAGCTTTACATCAGGCTCTGAGGTTTGACGTCTCCAAAACCAGTATGCTGATTCCCACTTGAAAAAGGCACTAATACGAAAACACAGAAAATTAGGTGATTTGCTTACTAATCAACATCCAGTAAGTATGAAAGCAAGTTATATAAATCTATGATGTTAATGTTTATCTATTGCTCTGCTGTTGCCTGCAAGGGTGGTGAGATGTTGAGGGACCTTTGAGTGTAATGAACAACTTTCTACAGGTTGATACGGAAATGTGAAAAGATTTCTATTGCCGTGTACCAAAATCCCCACCCTGCTACGCTGATCCTTTATAGAAGGTGTTTATAATTGAAATACAGTTACCGACAGAGGTCTAGTATGGGCGGTAATTATTGCATGTCAGTGAAACTCGGTAGGCTATTTAATGCATTAATGCGGAACCAATTTATGCTGGAAAAAAAGTGGTTCAATTTTGCCCGCCTGGCGCAAATCTGGCGCTGTGAATGCGAGAAGGACGTATAAAAACGGAACAGGGTATGGGCAGAAAAGGCCAAGCAAGTGAGAAAGGTATAATGTTGGTTTTATAATGAACCACCGCTTACACGTTTGTTCAATTTCAGAACCAGGGACGTAGATGAGTTTTTCACCTGGTGACGGAAACTGGAACTAATTTTTTCCGCATAAATAGGTTCTGCATCAACGTATTAACATATCTACCAAGTTTCGCTCCATACAGTAATTACAGTTTACAATGGACCTCTACGAGTAGCTGCTCTTTAAATATATCCACCTGGTACGAGATAGATAGATAGATAGATAGAGTCTGTTCAAAACCTTTCTTAGAGAGAACAAAAAATTGTCAGTAGTTCACTAGTTTATTTTTAAAATCGTTAGTTGTATTCAGCTCTAATATAATGAGAGGTTGGAACATTCAAGCTTATAGTAATGATGTAAACTGGTCAAAAGCTGAAGTCCAAAAATTGTAATCGGTTCATTGTTTTACGGATATTCCTCAACAAAATTAAAAATTTTTGAGGCGTGAAACAATTCGTTAACATTGATGTTTGGGAATTTGTGGTAAGGTCTTAGGGACCAATCTACTGAGGTCATCGGTTCCTACTTAACATTCAAACTTATAGTAATGATGTAAACTGGTCAAAAGCTGAAGTCCAAAAATTGTAATCGGTTCATTGTTTTACGGATATTCCTCAACAAAATTAAAAATTTTTGAGGCGTGAAACAATTCGTTAATATTGATGTTTGGGAATTTGTGGTAAGGTCTTAGGGACCAATCTACTGAGGTCATCGGTTCCTACTTAACACTACTTAATCTAACTTAAACTAACTTATGCTAAGGACGGCACACACACCCATGCCCGAGGGAGGACTCGAATCTCCGACGGGGGGATCCGCACGGACCGTGACAAAACGCCCCAGACCACGCGGCTAAACCGCACGGCAACATTGAAATAGTTAACCTGATGAAAATGAGGTGATGATTATTGGTCAAATTAGAACACCCTTTTCAGTAACTGGAGAAAGTATTTGGGTGATTGTTTTGCAATATGCTGCATTCTTATGTAATTTGAAATAATTTTCTCACGACCAACATTTTTCGAAATCTGCCTAATTTATTTATAATTTCTTTAATTTTCGCTTCTCAATTGCAAAACCTTTCATTAACAATTAGAATGAACATACATTGAGCGAAGACTGCACGAAGACTGAGGCGTAACTGTTCCTGAACCAAGAACTGAGCCTGCAGTCACTTCCATTACTTGATGGAGAAATACATACATGGTTTAGAGGCAGATGACCATTCAAATTTGGCACAACTTTGAACTAGAGGAAGGCCTTGATTGCAAAGTTCCTCATTAACCATTTGCTTTTAAAAATTTCATCATCAGACTGAAACTGTGGAATAAAGCGTACATGAAAATTACGATAACAAATATTTTCGTAATAACATAAGTATGCATCTTAGTATTCCATATACAGAAATTTCAATTAATATCGTAATTACGTTAAAATCGAACTTAAGGAGAAGGGTCACGAAAGCGAGCACATAGACTGGATACAATACATATCTCATATCATGTAGGCATGTTTGACAGTGACGTTGTCTATTCATACAGAACCAGTGCCAGACTGAGTGTGGCGATTAAGCTATCAAAGGAGTAGGTGGCGCCAGCATAGAAAGTAAGTCAAAGAGTAACTATAACAACTTGACAAAGCTACATCTATTCTATTTTTATAGGGGGAAACTCATATACTGACACCATGAAATGTGTGTCCTTAAGTAGCATCGTGAACAACGTTATAAAGATAGTCGTTAGTCAATAATCAGAACAGAAGACATATTTGCAACCAATAACTGGTGTGGTACAATATAAACATAAAAACAACAAAGATAAGAAATAAATTATAAGTTGTGAAGGAATAAGTTTACAACCATCATTAAATAAAACGTTATGTAAGTATCGCCAAAGGCAGTCATATTACAATAGAGGAACATATAATAAATGACACATTACAGAATCATTCAGGTCAGCCCAGATTAGTTCCAACAACTGGAAATAAAAAAGAACTGTCATGCAATAAAAGCGTTTTTATACTTGTTTAATTGAATGGTATTAGATCGTATAACTGTCCAGCAGTTATCAGTTTACAACCATCACAAAACGAAGTACGAAATGTTTCATGAGTATGACCAACTGCAATCATTACAATAGCCAAAAAAATAATGGATGACATACAACATAAACATTTAGTTAAGACTAGATGACTGGCAACAATCTGAAATAAAACAGAAGCTAATATAACAATTTTTCTTTATTTTACTCTAAAAAACGTAAAGGTATAACATCAGAAATGTACAACAGCCTAGGTTGAAGTAGATGCTTGAGCACAACCAAAAACATCTTAACATATTGTGGCTCATGTAAAGCTAGGATCATTAGTTGACAAAAACTGATGCATAGGCAGTCCTAATGCTGAAATAGTGGTCATACTGTTTCGGAATTAATGGATTCCGTTTGGGCATATAGTTATAAGGAATGCAATGTGAACGTGTATACCAGTGTGGAAATGTAGAACTATATATAACAACATAAGCTCTTTGAATTCGTAGCGAAACCCAAATGTTCACCTTTCATAAGGTTAACCACAATGAACTGTGCATGTAATGTAATTATATTCGATGTGAGAAGTTAAATTTACTGTACCCATAACGTGGATGCATGGCGAGGAAGCATGCGTGTGTTGCGATAAAACTGCAAAGTGAGTCAAATGAATAGCACGAAGTACTAATGTTGGCGAAATGCAAAGTACCGATGCACTATGCGTTGTCTGTATTGAAAGGAGCTACACAGCGAGGCAGGAACATTGTGGTGATGGCCTGCGAGAGCACTGGCTCCATCTCTTGGCATGGAGTGAATCTATAGAGGAAGCCTGGCATGATAGCTACGTAAGGTCGGTCCATGAAAATGGCGGAACCAGCTGACAGGCCAGAAGATACTAACGTACAGTCAGCTGTAATGGTTCCAACGTATATAGCTCTTGAATTCTAGATAATTACGGCTAATCTAAGCAACCTTAGATTAGTTGAGTCAAATCCAATATACATTTCATATAGTGGCTTCAGATAACTCTAAGAACCAGTTCTTACTGTAAAACTCCTGCTCATTAAGCAACTGATGCAATGGAAAGATTCCATGCATATATATTTCAAACTCTTCCAAAACATCTCACAGACGACTATGAGGGGCGATGTGCAAAACCTCAAGTCCTTCGGCTATTGGCAGCAAGCAATGCTTCTTCGTTTTCAGATGCTGTCCCAGAGCACTGGCGTTGCTGGGGTATGAGTGCTCTGCGTTTCTAGTACTGAAATCTATCCCTGTCTTACCAATATAGAAATTATCACAATCTCCACATTGTATCTCATATAGAACTGGTTTACTAAAAATACTTCTTGGTTTCTGCCCTACATCATGCCTTAACTGTATATGTAAATTGCCTCTTCTTTTGAAAGAAACATTGATATTAGCCTGTTTCAAAACTTTAGCAGTTTTATCACAGTGGGGGCCATTGTAGCTTAGACTAACAAAACGATTTTTGTCCTCTTTTTTGACTACCTACATTTCATTTTTTGGTGATTGTTAACTGATAACAGGATAGTTATATGATCTAATACCATTCTAATATGTTTAAAAAATTTCAAAAATTCCTTTTTTGTATAATAGATCTTTTCTTTCAAGTTGTTGCCACTAGTCTGGGCTGACATAAGTGATAATGCTATATGTCATTTATTATATGTTTGTCTGTTGTAATGCTTGATGATGCTTATCAAACATTTTCTTTAGGATGGTTGTAAACTTATTCTTTCACATATTATAGTTTATTTCTAATGTATACCTGTTTCATTTCTTTATTGACCTCGCCAGTTATTGGTTCCAAATATGCCTTATTTTCTGATTATAGAGTAACGACTACCTCTATAATATTGTTCATGATGCTATCCAATGAGGCACTTTTCATTCAAATACTTCAAATGGCTCTGAGCACTATGGGACTTAACATCTGTGGTCATCAGTCTCTTAGAACTTAGAACTACTTAAACCTAACTAACCTACGGACATCACACACATCCATGCCCGAGGCAGGATTCGAACCTGCAACTGTAGCAGTCGCGCGGTTCCGGACTGAGCGCCTAGAACTGCTAGACCACCGCGGCCGGCACTTTTCATTCTGTCAGTATATGAGTTTATCCTACATAAAAGTAGCATAAATGCCTCTTTGTCAATTTGTTCGTGAGGTTGCGATATGTACTTAACTGCAGCGCACAGTTGTTTGTATAGTTACGCTTTGTCTTACTTTCTATGGTTAATGTGGGCGCCACCTACTAGCCTTCATTTACTTTTTCGATAGCTTAATCGCCACACTCAGTCTGGCACTGGTTCTATTTGAATAGACAAAGGTTCTGTCAAATATGCCCACATGACATGAGATCTGTATTGTATTCAGTCTATGTCCTCACTTCTGTGAGCTTTGTAATAAAGTCTGATTTTAATGTATGATACTAATTGAAATTTCTGTTCATTGAATACTAAAGTCCATACTTATGTTATTAAGTATATATTTGCTATTGTTAATTTTCATGTATACTTTTTTTCCACCACATCAGTCTGCTAATGAAATTTTTAAATGCATAATGCTTAATAAAGAACTGTGCGATCAAGACTTTTCTATACAATGATTTATAAGTATATCACCTTTTAACAACAAGAGTAGTATTTACTTCTTTGTTAAAACTGATGACATAACTGCAGTTTTGTAACGCAAATGATTTGTCTATAAGATGCATGTTATTATTTTTCTTGTCAATTTAGACTAACACAATTACAACAATTATCGGTATTTTCCTTTCTTGATAGAGTTACCATACTTCCCACATTTGTTTCATTTTAACATTGTTTCTTATTTATTCTTGACTTCAACATTTGTCCACATGAATGAAAGAATTTCAATAAGTGATAATAATTTTTCCTGTAAATACACCTCTTGAAAATTTTATGTCTTTGTATAGAAATTGCAGGAATAATGTGACATTAACAATACAGTGTTTTAAGCACTCCCATTATTATTTTGACTTACATGAATATTTAATTTATGGAAGTTTGAGTATAATCAAAAGAAAATTCACTGATAAATGATCGCAATTGATAGTACTAATGCAGTGCTATAAGAAATACAAAAACTGAAGGACTGAATACATAAAATGAAATACAAATGTGTATCATGTTCGATACGAGTCACGTGTATCGTATTGCACAATATGTGAATGTTGATCTGTTACTTTTCTCACCTCTCAGAATGTCATGCAAAAGAATTATAGACGGGTTTCTGGCAGTACATGTATAAGAAAAGAGAAAACTTTTTAAGTGTCGGAATTGTGTCGATACTGGCTGAACTTTATTTTGTTAAAGCCTCCCCTTGAAAGAGTGCCTGTTTGTGATGTTTTTTTTAAAAAAAAGACCTAATTCTGTAACTGTAAACTTTATTTGTGCTTTTCAGTGGAATTCGCCCAAGGCATCCATGTTCACAATCGATCGTTCCCTATTTTCGTTATACATATACATGAAAAATGTATAGTATTAAGAACTTCCGGAAGTTTACAATCGTATGCCGCTCCGTCCGAACAGGCCTTGAAGGCCCAAAGGTACCAACAGACCGCCGTGTCATCCTGAGTCCGTAGGCGTCACTGGATGCAGATATGTAGGGTCATGCGGCAAGCACGCCGCTGTCCCAGTCAGCTGTTGCGACATGTGTCGCTATTTCTCAATCAAGTAGCTCCCCAAGGGGGTTCACAAGGGCTGAGTGCACCCCACTTGCCAGCAGTGCCAGAAGACTTGCCCGGTCAGCCGTCCAAGTGCTAGCCGAGCCCGACAGCGCTTAACTTCAGTGGTGTGGCAGGGATCGATGTGACCACTGAGGCAAGGCTGTTGGCTTGCAAACGTACTTTCGAGAATTTTCGTACGTGCGAGTGTCGTGGACAAACTGTTTCGTAATAAACTGGTGATTGCAATTCACACTAAGGTGACAAAAATCGTAGGGTAGCGATACGCACATATACAAATGCCTGTAGTATCGCGTACACAAGGTATAAAAGGGCAGTTCGTTGGCGGAGCTGTCATTTGTACTTAGTTGATTCATATGAAAGAGTTTCAGACCTGATTATGGCTGCACGAAGGGAATTGAGAGACTTTGAATGCGAAATGGTAGTTAGAGCTAGACATACGAGACATGTCATTTGTACTCAGTTGACTCATGTGAACTGGTTTCTGACGTGATTGTGGCTGCACGAAGGGAACTGACAAGGGTAGTTAGAGCTGGACACATGGGGCATTCCATTTCGGAAATCATTGGAGAAATTTGTATACCGATATCCACAGTGTGAAATACGTGCCGAGAATAACAGATTTCAAGCATTACCTCTCGCCACTGACAACGCAGTGGATGTCAGCCGATACTTAAACGATCGAGAGCAGCGACATTTGCGTAGAGTTGTCAGTGCTAACAGACAAGTAATACTGCGTGAAATTTTCGCAGAAATCAGTGTGAGACGTACGACGAACGTGTCTGTTAGGACATTTGACGTTAATTGGCTCTGGCAGCAGACGACTGATGCGAGTGCCATTGCTAACAGTGCGACACCGCCTTCAGTGCCTGTCCTGGGCTCGCGACCATACCGGTTGGACCCCAGACGACTGGAAAACCGTGGCCTGCTTAAATGGGGCCCGATTTCGGTCGGTAAGAGCTGACAGTAGGGTTCGAGTGTGGCGCAGTTCCCATGAAGGCCTGGATCCAAGATGTCAACAAGGCACTGTGCAAGCTGATGGTGGCTCCATAATGGTGTGGGCTGTGTTTACTTGGAACGAATGTGTCCTCTGGTGGAACTGAACGGGTCGTTGACTGGAAATGGTTACATTCGGCTACTTTGAGACCATTTGCAACCATTCATGGACTTCACGTTTCCAGAGAACGACAGACTTTTTATGGATGACAATGCGCCATGTTACTGGGCCACAGATGTTCGCAGGTTTGAAGAATACTCTGGACAGTTAGAGCGAATGATTTGGTTACCGAGATTATCTGAGATGAATCCCGTAGAACATTTATGCGATATTATCGAGAGAAAACTTCGTGCACAAAATCGTACACTGGCAACACGCTCGCAGTTATGGACGGCTATAGAGGCAGCGTGGCTCAATATTTCTGCAGGGGACTTAACAGCGACTTGTTCGAGTCCATGCCAAGTCGGGTTGCTGCACCACGCCGGGAATAAGGACGTACGATACGATATTAGGAGGTGACCCATAATTTTTGTCACCTCAGTGTATACCTACCGCAGGTAACGAACGTATCATCTCACATTAGTTTTCTCTCGTAACAAGAGTGTATTTGACAAACTGCCTATTGGCTTCTGTCTCGGGTTCTTCGGCCGACGTTCATCCAATGATTTTACTGACGTTTCGTCATCTCGAGTGGCTGGCATTGTCAAAGCTTCACACTCCATTGCCGGTGGTGAACTGGAGCTGAGCTCGCGGCTGCAGACTATATGTACCTGGCGTGCCAACGTCCGAGGGCTTCTCCGCGGTAATTTCCGGTGCTGTTCTCCTCTTGCTACCTGCGAAAGTCGTTCACTGCAGTACGGGAAGCCAGGATCCGCTTACCTTGAGGCTTTCCTCTTTCTTGTTGAAACTGTTCGCGTGTTTTTATATTTCTACAGCTTCTCTGAACAAGCGCGTGTGGTAGTGCTTCTCTACAGCCAGAACTTCCGTGTCGGCGAATTTTATTACGTGGTCGGTCTCACTCAGTGCGTGCTCTGCCACGGCCGTATTCTCCACCTGCCCCAGCCTGCAATGTCGCTTATGGTAAATTGAACAGCGTCCATACAAACATAAAATTTACCATGGAAGTAGAAAAGGACAAAAAACTGCCATTTCTAGGTGTGCTGGTCACAAGGAACGGCGAAGATCTGGGACACAGCGTGTATCGAAAACCGACACACACAGACCGATACCTGCACAAACTACCAAACCACCACCCGAGCCAGAAAAGAGGCATGATTAATACGCTCGTAACGCGAGCACGACGAATATGTGAGCCGCAACACCTCAGACGCGAAATGCAACACCTGGAAAATGTTCTGAGGAGCAATGGGTACTCCACAAATTATACGGAAGTGTAACAGAGCCAAACACTCAGCGAAGTGAGGAATCAGAAAAATAAATGTCGGGTACGGCCTTTCTGCCATACATTCCCAGAGTGACGGACAGAATCGCCCGTATATTGCGCAAACATGGCGTAAAGACTATTTTCAAACCGACAAAGAAGATCAAAGAGTGTATTAGATCGGCAAAGGAGAAAAGGGACCCACCTGCAACGTCGGGAATATACCGTATACCATGCGCATGCGGAAAAGTTTATGTCGGAATGACTGGAAGATAAATCAACACCAGGATCAAAGAACATAAGCGACATTGCAGGCTGGGGCAGGTGGAGAATACGGCCGTGGCAGAGCACGCACTGAGTGAGACCGACCACGTAATAAAATTCGCCGACACGGAAGTTCTGGCTGTAGAGAAGCACTACCACACGCGCTTGTTCAGAGAAGCTGTAGAAATACAAAAACACGCGAACAGTTTCAACAAGAAAGAGGAAAGCCTCAAGGTAAGCGGATCCTGGCTTCCCGTACTGCAGTGAACGACTTTCGCAGGTAGCAAGAGGAGAACAGCACCGGAAATGACCGCGGAGAAGCCCTCGGACGTTGGCGCGCCAGGTACATATAGTCTGCGGCCGCGAGCTCGGCTCCAGTTCACCACCGGGAATGGAGGGTGAAGCTTTGACAATGCCAGCCACTTGTGCTGGCGAAACGTCAGTAAAATCATTAGATGAACGTCGGTCGAAGAACCCAAGACAGAATCCAATAGGCAGTTTGTCAACAAATGGCCACGAAAGCCTTAACAATTTTGTAAGAGTGTATTTGTCTGTATCCATCGTAAATCAACGCTACCGTCAAACTGTGTTGTGCGTAACCTATTTCGCAGTAAATGCGCTTTTGTGAATTACGGTTGCCATACGTATCCAATACATAGTGTCAAATTAGTTTCCTCCTGTAATATAAGTGTATATTGTCTGCAGTTATCGTTAATTAACGCCATTGTCGAATTTGTTAGTGAACGTAACCTGAAAAACGTTTCAAAGAAGATGTAAATTTTGTATCAATTTTTTCTGTCCTCATAGATATCCCGTTTTGGCTCTCTTCTGTTCTAGAAGATTAGTGGTAATACTTGTAGCATATCAGACCCATAACTTAAAATAGAGTCAGCAAGCTTAGTTTAAATCAGTTTGTTTACGGTTCTGTAAAACATTGCACTGGGCACAATGCAGACTTCCGCGTATGCTGTTCCAGTAACGGGATGAGTTAGTTGCTGGAGATCGCCCCAGCTACTGTCAGTCAATTGGAAGCTGCTGTGAATTGGTATATTGAGGGGGGGGGGGGGGGGCTACTGAGACTCATGTACCAAAAATACCAAAGGTATCGCACGTTACTTGAAGTACTTGAGTCAAGTACTATCCTTTTCTGTAGATACTGTCTCTTACGTGGGAAATTCAGAATCTACCAGAGAATTCGTCCAGTTGTCTGTGTGTGGTGTGTCAGTGGTATCTCTGGCTCTTCCTGTACAAGGGAGACAGTTTCAAATGGCTCTGAGCACTATGGGACTTAACTTCTGAGGTCACCAGTCCCCTAAAACTTAGAACTACCGGGTGATCTAAAAGTCAGTATAAATTTGAAAACTGAATAAATCACGGAATAACGTAGATAGGGAGGTACAAATTGACACATTTGCTTGGAATGACATGGGGTTTTATTAGAACCAAAAAAATACAAACGTTCAAAAAATGTCCGACAGATGGCGCTTCATCTGATCGGAATGGCAATAATTAGCATAACAACGTAAGACAAAGCAAAGATGATGTTATTTACAGGAAATGCTCAATATGTCCACTATCATTCCTCAACAATAGCTGTAGTCGAGGAATAATGTTGTGAACAGCACTGTAAAGCATGTCCGGAGTTATGGTGCGGCATTGGCGTCGGATGTTGTCTTTCAGCATCCCTAGAGATGTCGGTCGATCACGATACACTTGCGACTTCAGGTAACCCCAAAGCCAATAATCGCACGGACTGGGGACCTGGGAGGCCAAGCATGACGAAAGTGGCGGCTTAGCACACGATCATCACCATACGACGCGCGCAAGAGATCTTTCACGCGTCTAGCAATATGGGGTGGAGCGCCATCCTGCATAAACATCGTACTTTCCAGCAGGTGTTTATCACCCAGGCTGGGGATGATGCGATTCTGTAACATATCGCCGTACCTCTCGCCCGCCACGGTAGCAGTTTTGCTGTCCAGCGCCATCTGTCGGACATTTTGTGAACTTAGTTTTTTTTTGTTCTAATAAAACCCCATGTCATTCCAAGCATGTGTGTCAATTTTTACTTCTCTATCTACATTATTACGTGGTTTATTAAGTTTTCAAATTTATACTGACTTTTTGATCACCGTGTACTTAAACCTAACTAACCCAAGGACATCACACACATCCATGCCCGAGGCAGGATTCGAACCTGCAACCGTAGCAGTCACGCGGTTCCAGACTGAAGCGGCTAGAACTGCTCGGCCACTGCGGCCAGCGGGGAGACAGGAACGAGGGAGAGCCTCAGATGTTACAGCCATCTGCCTGACCAACAAGTTCAAGTTGCTGTCTTCTACTGAACCTGAAACTGAACCATTGAGATTCACTTCACTTGTTGGGAAAAGTGATGAGTCCCATGTAAAGGGCACTCAGTGTGTGAGCCTGGGGATCTCATTCAGCATATTGAGCAGGCTGTTCTGAAAGCCATTGAGGAACAGGGTGTAAAATACCGCAGATTGTGGCAGACACTAAACCAACGATGCCTGTCACCAGGCTCTGAGGTCGTACTTGGACCGCTGCAGTGACTTGAAGAGAAGATTGAGAGTACCAACCTTTCTCATAGAATTTCAGAGGAGCTCACAATCAGCAGCATTGTCTCCAGCATAGATTACCGCCCCGCTGGTTCTCAGTCGAGTGGAAGACTATGGAGTTTCCGTGAAAAGGTAGATCGTGATTTCCTAGACTTGTGCCATGGGGTTGAGAGCACTCAGGTCCCACTAAAAGGGTCAAGTGTGCACTGCACATCTGAGGCTGTTGCCCAGGTAGCTGAGTGTGTAGGATGCACACAAGGCTTTTTTTAGATTGGACAACTTTCCATCCAGTTCAGACAATAACAGCTGTAGGAGTTCCAGAAGTATCAGTGTAAGATCCAAACTAATGCCACATATAGGCGAGAATGATAATATATCAGTTGTTAACTGTCGAAGCACTCACAACGAAGTGCCAGAGTTTGAAGTGCTCCTAAAAAGCAATGAAGCTCACGCAGTACTACGCACAGAAAATTGGTTAAAACCTGAAGCAAACATAGGCGAGATCTGTTGGTAAAAGTAAAATGTATTTTGAACTGATAGGCTAATGGGAAGAAAGGATGGCGTATTTGTCACAGTAGACAAGAAACTCAAACCCATCGAGATAGTAACTGAACCAGCATGTGTGATTGTTTGGACGAGACTCACTATCAGAGATAGGCATACCAACAATCAACTGGGGTAATACAGTATTTTTAGTGCTGGGTGTAACAAGACAACTCGTGAAACATTGCTAAATAACTTCTCTGAAAACTGCATAGAGCAGATAATTTAGGACCTAACTCACGATACAAATAAATTTGATTTAATGGCAACAAATAGACGCGACCTCTTTGACAGTCTCCATATCGAAAATGGTATCTCTGACTCAGTTGTAGCAAAAATGATTTCGAACGTACAAAGGACAACTAAAACAAGTAGAAAGATTAAAATTGTTCAATAAACTAGATAAAAATGCAGTAGTGCTATCGAGGAAGCTGAAACTTTTATCTCAGGACAGGAGCATCTGGGGGCAACTATGGCGCAAGTTAAAAAGAATAGTTGACCATGCACTACACATATGTAGCCAGTACAAGAGTTTGTGAAGGGAGGAACCATCCACAGTATACAGACACTGTAAAAACACTTCTAAGGAAACAGAGACCACTACATTACAGATCTAAAACAATGTATAGGGCTATAGATAGAGAGGTGCCCAATGAAACACATTTGGCTGTCAAGAGAGGAAATGCGTGAAGCCTAAAATGACTATTGTAACAGAATATTGGTTGGCTGGTTGATTTTGGGGGAGGGGACCAAACAGCGAGATTATCGGTACCAGCGGGTTAGCGAAGGATGAGGAGGCAGCTGGCCGTGCCCTTTCAAAGGAACCATGCCGGCATTTGCCTGAAGCGATTAGAGGATATCACGGGAAACCTAAATCAGGATGCCTGGACGCGGGTTTAAACCGTCGTCCTCCCCAATGCGAGTCCAGTGTACTAACCACTGCGCCACCTCGCTCGGTACAGAACCTTGTCGAAAGGTCTTTTACAAAACTGAAAGACATTCATGTTGTATGTTAAGATCGCAAGTGGCACGAAAGTTAGTGCGACGTGGCGCTAAGATAGCGTCCACCTCCAATCTACCCCATTCATCAATTTACTGAATAATTGCTTTCATGAGCGAATGTAAACTCGATTTAATCAGGTTAAAATAGAGAATGTGGTAGGTACTTACACGTAATTAATTTCCTGAGATAATATACTGAGTTACTTATGCATAAAAAAGTAGGAGCGAAAGCACTGGGCGCCAACATGGTCAATTTTAGGACAAGTTTCTCGCCGGAAAGGGTTACTTGGCTTTCGGATGCGGTGGCGTAGGAATACGACCGTCAGTTCCGAAAGTTGCGACATAGAATACCTGTGAAGACATCCCTGCCTGCAGGAATGAAACTGACCGTTTTCCAGCCGAGAGAAGACACAAACTAGTGCGAAGCTTTCTTAGACCTCACAAGTGCTCTTCTTTGGGTCGGATGGCTAAAACAGAGATAAGTTGCAGGAATTAACATTATGCATCGCCATAGGTTCTGACAGAAATATATCTCGTAGAAATAATAGTTTCTCATCATTGAACCGAGGTTATAAGAAAATGTGAATTCTGGGTTTTGGGGAGAAGGCGTTGGACCGAGCACTGGACGGAAGCCTGTATGAGTGTTCGACGAAAGCTACCATATTGTTGAAAGTACACTGACAGAAAAAATTCGCAAGACCAAAAAGGAGTTGTGCGAAATAAATGAAAGTTGGCAGGCGTGTTCCTACACCTGAAAGATGATGTCTGCTCCAATTTCGGGCCAGTCGCATAAGAGTGGGGCTGGTAGGGCCACTATGAGGACGTAAATCAGATTTGCTATGAATGCACGCTGTAACAGTCGTGAGCACTAGCTTTCTTTAAGACTGGACGTTGTGAGGGACGGGAAAAACCCACCGTGGTTCAACAACAAAGTTAGGAAACTACTGCGAAAGCGAAGAGAACTCCACTCCAAGTGTAAACGCAGCCAAAACCTCTCAGACAAACAGAAGCTAAACGATGTCAAAGTTAGCGTAAGGAGGGCTATGCGTGAAGCGTTCAGTGAATTCGAAAGTAAAATTCTATGTACTGACTTGACAGAAAATCCTAGGAAGTTCTGGTCTTACGTTAAATCAGTAAGTGGCTCGAAACAGCATATCCAGACTCTCTGGGATGATGATGGCACTGAAACAGAGGATGACACGCAGAAATCTGAAATACTAAACACCTTTTTCCAAAGCTGTTTCGCAGAGGAAGACCGCACTGCAGTTCCTTCTCTAAATCCTCGCACAAACGAAAAAATGGCTGACATCGAAATAAGTGTCCAAGGAATAGAAAAGCAACTGAAATCACTCAACAGAGGAAAGTCCACTGGACCTGACGGGATACCAATTCGATTCTACACAGAATTCGCGAAAGAACTTGCCTCCCTTCTAACAGCCGTGTACCGCAAGTCTCCAGAGGAACGGAAGGTTCCAAATGATTGGAAAAGGGCACAGGTAGTCCCAGTCTTCAAGAAGGGTCGTCGAGCAGATGCGCAAAACTATAGACCTATATCTCTGACATCGATCTGTTGTAGAATTTTAGAACATGTTTTTTGCTCGCGTGTCACGTCATTTCTGGAAACCCAGAATCTACTCTGTAGGAATCAACATGGATTCCGGAAACAGCGATCGTGTGAGAACCAACTCACTTTATTTGTTCATGAGACCCAGAAAATATTAGATACAGGCTCCCAGGTAGATGCCATTTTCCTTGACTTCCGGAAGGCGTTCGATACAGTTCCGCACTGTCGCCTGATAAACAAAGTAAGAGCCTACGGAATATCAGACCAGCTGTGTGGCTGGATTGAAGAGTTTTCAGCAAACAGAAAACAGCGTGTTGTTCTCAATGGAGAGACGTCTACACGCGTTAGAGTAACCTCTGACGTGCCACAGGGGAGTGTTATGGGACCATTGCTTTTCACAATATATATAAATGACCTAGTAGATAGTGTCGGAAGTTCCATGCAGCTTTTCGCGGATGATGCTGTAGTATACAGAGAAGTTGCAGCATTAGAAAATTGCAGCGAAATGCAGGAAGATCTGCAGCGGATAGGCACTTGGTGCAGGGAGTGGCAACTGACTCTTAACATAGACAAATGTAATATACTGCGAATACATAGAAAGAAGGATCCTTTATTGTATGATTATATGATAGCGGAACAAACACTGGTAGCTGTTACTTCTGATATCTGGGAGTATGCGTGCGGAACGATTTGAAGTGGAATGATCATATAAAATTAATTGCTGGTAAGGCGGGTGCCAGTTTGAGATTCATTGGGAGAGTCCTTAGAAAATGTAGTCCATCAACAAAGGAGGTGGCTTACAGAACACTCGTTCGACCTATAATTGAGTATTGCTCATCAGTGTGGGATCCATACCAGATCGGGTTGACAGAGGAGATAGAGAAGATCCAAAGAAGAGCGGCGCGTTTCGTCACAGGGTTATTTGGTAAGCGTGATAGCGTTACGGAGATGTTTAGCAAACTCAAGTGGCAGACTCTGCAAGAGAGGCGCTCTGCATCGCGGTGTAGCCTGCTGTCCAGGTTTCGAGAGGGTGCGTTTCTGGATGAGGTATCGAATATATTGCTTCCCCCTACTTATAGCTCCTGAGGAGATCACGAGTGTAAAATTAGAGAGATTCGAGCGCGTACCGAGACTTTCCGGCAGTCGTTCTTCCCGCGAACCATACGCGACTGGAACAAGAAAGGGAGGTAATGACACTGGCACGTAAAGTGCCCTCCTCCACACACCGTTGGGTGGCTTGCGGAGTATAAATGTAGATGTAGATGTGTAGATGTGCGCTGATGTTAGCCAAGGATACCTTGAAGGCGACAAAGAAGCCTTTAGCAACAATTCAGTAAGTTTGAACTAAATCGTGTAATAGACTACGAGGAGATGGATGTTCCTTCTCCGATAGCGCAGAAACACTTGGCAGGAACGTAGCCACTGTACATGACTGATTGCAGCGGTGGTCACGGACAGGTACGGTAACGAGAAGACCGGGCTCCGGACGGCCACGCGCCACTACCGAGAAAGATCATTGCGTTCGGCGTATGATTCTGGCGCATCGTACTGCATCTGCAGCAGCAGTGCGAGCAGCAATTGGTAACAAAGTGACACAACGAACTGTTACGCATCGGTTATTTCAGCTCCGAGCCAGATGCCCTTTAGCGTGCATTAAAGTGACCCCGGAACCATCGCCATTTGCAACTACAGTGGTGTCGAGCGAGAGCTCATTTAAGAGCAGGGTCTGTTGTGTTTTTTTTTATGAAAGCCGGTTTTGCCTCGGTGCCAGTGATGGCTGTGTGTTGGTTAGGAGGAGGCCAGATGAGGGCCTTTAGCCAACCTATCTGTGTCTTAGACACACTGGAACCACACCTCAAGTAATTGTCTGGGTTGCGATTTCGTATGACAGCATGAGCACTCTCGTGGCTATCCCACGCACCCTGACTACAAATCTGTAGGTCGGTCTGGTGACTCGACCTGCTGTGCTGCCATTCATGGACAGCAATCCATGACGTCTTTTCCAACAAGATAACGCTCGCCCATGTACCGCCGTTGTAACGCAACATGCTCTACAGACTGCCGACACATTGTCTTGGCCTCATCTACACTATGTGATCAAAAGAATCCGGACACTTACAAGTTCGTGACCCCCCCACCCCCCTCCCATTGGTAATATACTTCCAATCAAGTGTTGGAAGGTTTCTTGGGGAATGGCAGCCCATGTTTCACAGAATGCTGCACTCAGGAGAGGTATCGATGTCGTCGGTCGGTGAGGCCTGGCACGAAATTCGAGTTCCAAAACATCCCAAAGGTGTTCTATAGGATTGAGGTCAGGGCTCTGGGCAGGCCAGTCTATTACAGGGATGTTATTGTCGTGTGACCACTCTGCTCGATCGCGTTGAAAGATGCAATCGCCATCCTCGAATTGCTCTTCAACAGTGGGAAGCAATAAGGTGCTTAAAACATCAATGTAGGCCGGTGCTCTGATAGTGCCAAGCAAAACAACAATCGGTGCAAGCCCTCTCCATGAAAAACACGACCACACCATAACACCAACGCTTCCGAATTTTGCTGTTGGCACAACACACGCTGGCAGATGACGTTAACCGGGCATTCGTCACATCCACACCCTGCACTCGGATCGACACATTGTGTACCGTGATCGTCACTCCACACAACGTTTTTCCACTGTTCAATCGTCCAATTTTCACGCTTCTTACACCAAGCGAGGTGTCGTTAGGCATTTACCGGCGTGATTTGTGGCTTATGAGCAGCTATTCGCCACGAAATCTAAGTTTTCTCGCCTCCCGCCTGTCATAGAACTTGCAGTGGATCCTGAAGCAATTTGGAATTCATGTGTGATGGTCTGGATATATGTCTGCCTATTACACTTTACGACCCTTTTCGACTATCGGCGGTCACTATCTGTCAACAGACGAGGTCGGCCTGTACGCTTTTGTGCTGTGCGTGTCCCTTCAAGTATCCACTTCACTATTACTTCGGAAACAGTGGAGCCAGGGATGTTTAGGAGTGTGGAAATCTCGCCTACAGACGCATGACACAAGCGACACCTAGTCACCCGACCATGTTCGTAGTTCGTGAGTTCTGCGGAGTACCTCATTCTGCTCTCTCACAATGTCTAATGATTACTGAGGTCGCTGATATGGAGTACCTGGCAGTAGGCGGCAGCACAAAGCAGCTAATATGAAAAACGTTTGTTTTTCGGGATGTCCGGATGCTTTTGATCACATAGTGCATCACCAAGATCTGTCTCCAATCGAGCACATGTGGAATATCATTGGGCGACAACCCCTGCACTTACATTTCTGCAGCAGTATCACGATGACAACGACGAGGATCGTCACAGGCGACGAGATGTGGATTTCTCACACTTCTTGTCTTCACAGTAGATCTCCAGTCAAGACGAAATTCAAACAGACTGTGTCGATGCAGGAAGTGATGTGGATGTGTTCTGGGACGGGAAGAGCATTCTGCTCATTGACTTTCTGCCCAGAGGTGAAACAGTGTATGCTGACCGTTACTGCGAAAAAATGCGGAAACTGCGACGTGTCATTCAGAACGAGAGGGGTGGAATGCTTACAACAGGTGTTGTGCTGCTCCGTGACAATGCTCGTCCGGACACGGTTCGGTGCACAGCAACCGTTTTGCAGAAATTCAACCGTGCGCTGCTCGATCATCCAGTACAGAGTCCTGGCCTTGCTCCCAGCTATTTCCATCTTCTCGTGCATCTCAAGAAATTCCTGTCCTGTGTGCCAGCGTTTTGACAACGACCCTCACACGCTGGTCCTATTCACAGGCGGCAGACGTCTACCACACAGGTGTAGAAACGTTGATCCCGTGATATAAGTGTGTCAATTCTTTTGGTGACTGTCGAAAAATAACTGACCATTGCTGTACCTGTAACCAATAAAGGTTTTCATGTGACTATGTTGTCTTTGTTTTAAAAAATACGGAACTTTACTTTCTGGAAGGGCCATATATACAATATGATCAAAAGTATGCGGACATCCCCAAAAACATTGTTTTTTTTTCATATTAGCTGCAATGTGCTGCCGCCTACTGCCAGGTACTCCATATCAGCGACCTCAGTAGTCATTAGACATTGTGAGAGAGCAGAATGAGGTACTCTGCAGAACTTACGGACTTCGAACGTTGTCAGGTGATCGGGTGTCACTTGTGTTATATGTCTGTACGCAAGATTTCCATACTCCTAAACATCCCTAGCTCCACCGTTTCCGAAGTAATAGTGAAGTGGAAACTTGAAGGGACATGTACAGCACAAAAGCGTACAGGCCGACCTCGTCTGTTGACTGATAGTGACCGCCGATAGTTGAAAAGGGTCGTAACGTGTAATGGGCAGACATATATCCAGTCAATCACACCCGAATTCCAAATTGCTTCAGGATCATCTGTGAGTACTATGACAGGCGGGAGGCGAGAAAATTTGGATTTCGTGCTGAGCAGTTGCTCATAAGCCACACATCACGCCGGTAAATGCCAAACGACGCCTCGCTCGGTGTAAGGAGGGTAAACTTTGGACGACTGAACAGTTGAGTGACGAATCACGATAAATAATGTGGCGATCCGATGGCAGGGTGTGGGTATGGCGAATGCCCGGTGAACGTCATCTGCCAGCGTGTGTACTGCCAATATTAAAATTCGGAAGCGGTGGTGTTATGGTGTGGTCGTGTTTTTCATGGAGGGGGTTTCACCGCTTGTTGTTTTGCATGGCATTGTCACAGCACAGGCCTATATTGATGTTTTAAGCACCTTATTGCTTCCCACTGATGAAGAGCGATTCGGGGATGGCGATTGCATCTTTCAACACGATCGAGCACCTGCTCATAATGCACAGCCTGTGGCGGAAAGGCTTACACAACAATAACATCTCTGTAATGGACTGGCCTGCACAGAGTCTTGACGTGAATCCTTTAGAACACCTTTGGGATGTTTTGGAACTCCAGTTTCGTGCCAGGCCTCACCGATCGACATAGATACCTCTTCTGAGTGCAGCACTCCGTGAAGAATGGGCTTCCATCGCCCAAGAAACATTTCAGCACCTGATTGAACGTTTGGCTGCGTGAGTGAAAGCTGTCATCAAGGCTAAGGGTGGGCCAATACCATACTGAATTCCAGCATTATCGATGGAGGGCGCCACGAACTTTTAAGTCATATTCAGCCAGGTGTCCAGATACTTTTGATCACATAATGTACTTACGGTTCCAGGGATCCATTAAAAACAGTGGCATGTTTAGTGAGCGAAAGCTGGCCGTGCGCGTCCACAATGCCGACTTTCGCTGTTCTTTGAGAGTAGCCGCTCGTAAAGAAACTGCAGCACGGTTGCTGCTTTGTTTCAACTGCTGGCGAGGCGACGGCTATGATGGTACCATCGCCGTCGCCGATAGTGTCGCGTGCTTTGACCAGCAGAAGCTTGCAATCTTTCTTTGCGACCATCCATGCCTTTCAAGTGTAGGTAAACGCCAATTAGACGTTTTGGGTCACATGTTATAAGTGGTGTTTTAACAATTAGTGGCATCTCGTTGAGCCAGATATGACATAACGCTGAGTCAGTCATCTAAAACTCGTCAAGAATATCGTGTAAGTGCTGCCAGTCGTCGGACGATGCTGTATCAAGAATTTGTTCACTGGTCAATTCTTGTTGAGGGCCTCAATTCTGTGACCTGTACACCCTTTTTAATATGGTGTTTTTTAGAATGTGGTACTTGTTTTGTATTAGTATGTTTATACTAATGTCCAACACTAAAACAATATTTTTAAAAAGAGTAAACCGCCATTTGACTGTGTACTATTATACATTGAAACTGGTATAGACATGCGTATTCGAATACAGAGATACGTAAACAGGCAGAATACGGCGCTGCGGTCGGCGACGCCTATATAAGACAACAAGAGTCTGGCGCAGGCAGTTGTTAGATCGGTCACTATTGCTACAATGGCAGGTTATCGAGATTTAAGTGAGTGTGAAAGTGGTGTTATAGTCGGCGCACAAGCGATGGGACACATCTCCGAGTTCGCGATGAAGTGGGGATTTTTCCCGTGCGACCATTTCACGAATGAACCGTGAATATCTGGAATCCGGTAAAACATCAAATCTCCGACTTCGCTGCGGCCGGCAAGAGATCCTGCTACAACGGGACTAACAACGGCTGAAAAGAACCGTTCAAAGTGCCAGAAGTGCAACCCTTCCGCAAATTGCTGTAGATTTCACTGATGGCCCACCAAGTGTCAGTGTGCGAACCATTCAACGAAACATCATCGATATGGGCTTTCGGAGCCGAAGGCTCATTCGTGTACCCTTGATGACTACACGACGCAAAGCTTTACGCCTTGCTTGGGCCTGTCAACACCGACATTGGACTGTTGATGACTGCAAACATGTTGCCTGGTCGGATGAGGTTCGTTTCGAATTGTGTCGAGCAGATGGACGTGTACGGGTATGGACAGCCCAGTGAATACATGGACCCTGCATGTCAGCATGGGGCTATTCACGCTGGTGGAGGCTCTGTAATGGTGTGGGGCGTGTGCAGTTGGAGTGATATGGGACCCTTGATACAAGGCTAGATACAACTCTGGTGGGTGACGCATACGTAAGCATCCCATCTGATCACCTGCATCCATTCACGTCCATTGTGCATTCCAACGGTCTTGGGCTATTCCAGCCGGACAATGCGCCACCCTACACGTCAAGAGCTGCTACAGAGTGGCTCCAGGACACACTGTTCTGAGTCCGGCTCTGTAATGGTGTGGGGCGTGTGCAGCTGGAGTGATATGTGACCCCTGATACAAGGCTAGATACAACTCTGGTGGGTGACGCATACGTAAGCATCCCATCTGATCACCTGCATCCATTCACGTCCATTGTGCATTCCAACGGACTTGGGCTATTCCAGCCGGACAATGCGCCACCCTACACGTCAAGAGCTGCTACAGAGTGGCTCCAGGACACACTGTTCTGAGTTCAAACACTTCCGCTGGCCACCAGACTCCACAGACATGAACATTATTGAGCATATCTGGGATGCCTTGCAACGTGGTGTTCAGAAGAGACCTGCACCCCCCTCCCCCCCCCCTGTACTCTTCTTAACGATTTATGGATGACCCTGCAAGATTCATGGTGTCAGCTCCCTGCAGCACTACTTCAGACATTAGTCGAGTCCATGCCACGTCGCGTCGCGGTACTTCCGCGTGTTCGTTGGGGCCCTACACAATATTAGGCAGGTGTACCAGTTTCTTTGGTTGTTCAGTGTATTTATCTTTTGTATTCCAACGTTAACTGACAAGACTTAATAATGTTTCTTATTCCAGTCTCTGATCACAATACCAATTCTTGAATTGATATTGTGATCAGAGACTGGAATTAAAAACATTTGATATTATTGGATCACTGTTTTATACACGCGACTCTGTCGCAGTCGGTGAAGACTTAATAATGGTCTAACAACTTTTAGCATTGTACTTGATAATGCCATAAAAGCCGAAATCTGGATAGTACATAAGATAAATATAATAATACACAGCCAAATTAGGGTGTATTCTTTTAAAAAGTATTGGATGACTGTGGCTCAAGGCCATAAAATTTTTTTTGCTAAAACCAATGGATGAGGGACCAAAGCATTAGTTATCAGTATAAACTGCATTTCATCAATTAAAATACCATGTGCAGCAAAGGTAATTTCCAACACACAAAATTATAATGCTGGTTGCTGTGGTAAATATGACGGGATTTCCATGTCGCTTCATGGCTACATGCGATGTTTGGAATGTTTGTCATTGGTCTGGAAAATATCGAACATTGCGGAAATATTTGTCCTTTACTTTCTGAAGTTGCTTGGGAGATGAAGCCCCTATCTGCACAGTGTTTGGGTGCATGGTAATCTCTGAACCACTGAATCGGCGTAATGCTGTCTGTCGTTGTAGGTATTATTGAGCCACTTTGAATTTTTTTGTTTTAGTGTCCAGTTTTCTTTTCAGGGTCGCCAGTTTATGTGGTTCATCAGCCACAATGAGAACCACATTTATTTACAGTCTGGTAAATACACACACAACACTTGGCTCACTGTACAAGAAGTGTATGTGACTAGTACCAGAGAGAGAGAGACTGGCTTAGCTGCTTGGCGCAAACAAAGATACAGGGTGTCATCCAAAGAGTCTCGTACCACGGAAAAGATGAGTCAAATAGATAATAGAGTCAGTTTGGCTGACAAACAGCTGAAATCATAAAACTGAACAATGTTTCAAGGCCCGATGGGATCCCTATCAGATTCTATACTGAATTTGCAGGTGAGTTAGCTACTCTTCCAACTATAATCTATCTTACATCCCTCGAACAGCAAACCACGCCCAGTAGTTGGAAGAAAGGAAAGGCCGTACCTGTCTACAAGAAGAGTAGCAGAAGCGATACACAAAACTACCTACCCTTGACGATTTGCTGTAAAATGTTAAAATACCTTCTCAGCTCAAACGAAACGATCTCCTCCATGCCAACCAGCTCGGATTACGGAAACATAGATCATGTGAAACCCAACTCACATTTTTCTCACATAACATACTGAAAATTTTGTATCAAGGCAGTCAGATAGATGCAATATTTCTTGATTTCTGAAAAGCCTTTGGCTCAGCACCACATATATGCTTATTATCAAAAGTATGATCTTATGGGGTGTGAGATGAAATATGTGACTGCATCGAGGATTTCTTGATAGCAGCACGCAGTATGTTATATTGGATGGAGAGTCATCGACAGGTGTACAAGTAACTCCGAATGTACTCAATGGAAACGCGATGTGTCCCCAGCTATTCATGTCTCGCAGACAATCTTTGTAATATGGCGGCAGGTGGAGAGAATTTCGCAGAGGCTAGCGAAACAGTGAAAACTGTAAAAAGGGCGAGAAAATAGTTAAGAAAGGCGTATTGTGCACAATATGCAACAATACATAGAAGTTAAGTTGTGGTATTGATTCACGAAGTATAACAGCTTCACAACGAGTAACTGGGAGTGTAAACAGCAAAACAAATAGCGAAAACTGCGAACACTGAAACTTGTGATTTTAAATTTGAGCTACCTTCTTTAGCTCAATACGTAGTCAGTGAAACTGGAAGTCACACGAGAGAAGTAAGTTCGCTACAGACCATACTAGACGACGTGGAACAGTCAAGTATCGACGAATTGATCGTTACCGATAACTCAAAAGTGAGACCAAAACATTTTACTAAACAACCAGGAACACAAAGTAAATTAGAACAATGCAAACAAAAATCTGTTGCAAGTGCACTCACACAACAAACAAGTGAATATTGCAATTCAAACACCAAAACAGCGACAAATAGCGCGGAAGAAAGTGAACATTGAATCCAGATATGAAAACAGCAACTAATAGTGCGGGAGTAAACAATCACAATTACCAGTGCAATGTGTCCATCATTCTCGGCGAATTCCTTGGGAATAAGCCTTATGAATCAACTGACCTCTCAAAAGAAAATTGGCAAGAGGTAAGCAACATGAAAACGCGAAGACTTGCCAGAACGTCTCAACAAATAATAATAACAAAGGAAGAATAAGTCTTATATGTACTAGTAAAAAACTGGACACGTTTTGAGGAGAGAAGAAGGCAAGGTTCCATTTGAGCGGAGTAAAAATGGTACAACAGCCGAAAATGCAACTGAATTTTTAAGACCACAAGAACTTTTTAGTTGAGAAACGAAGCACGAAGGGATTTAACTGCAGTTTTAAACTAGGTGTTGACTATGAACTAAAGGATAAATTAATGGAGCCCTCTGCGTGACCTGATTTCGTCATCCATTTAGGAGACGGCAGCACTAAGTGGAAAACACTCAAGTACTCGATGAGTAGCTGTGGGTTATATGTGGCTTGCCATGAGCCAACAAGTGGAGCGGCTTGCCTTGACACTGTCGTCGCCAACCTAAAAACCGGTGACTACAAAATATGTGTGGTGGATCCACTGATAGTAGATCATAACGCATTGCTTCTCCACCTAAATAGTCAAAGAAATAGTATGTGGTATTATGACTGTACTTCAGTAAAAGGAATTAACGGAGGAAGGAATAAACATCTTCAAAAATATGCTTGCCAGAACGGACTGGCAGTCTGAAGTAGATATTGTTGGAAAAATTAAAATCTTATGGCATAAAGGGTGTCGTTTTTGAGACACTGTAGTCTTACCTAAGAGATAAGAGACGGAGTGTTTGTGTCGAGGGAGCGATGATCTCGTGAAAGGGTACATGAACACAGTTACTGGAGGGCTCCATACTTGGTCCTCTGCTCTTTTTAATATTTGTCACTGAGTTAAGTTGTGATAGTGTAAGGTGTCAGGCAAATCCAACACCTTCCATGTAAACGCTGACATAATAGCAAATCCGGCAGTATGTCACATAGCTCCGAGTGAATCCTGACATTAAATTAACCAAAGTAATACGATCAACGAGTGAGCAAATGGAATACCACAGACTAACACAAGAACGCCTAAATGCATGTCATACCTTCCCACCGTGAAACAGACGCAGTTCCGAGGGGAGAAACGAGAACAGAAGCCGAGAGCAGAGTCGTGTAAGCTAGAAGGCCCTACAATAATGGACACCCACATTGCCCGCCGACCGCCAAGACCACCCCCAGCCCATGTTAAAAGATAGAGTCCTCCAGAAGAACAGTATAGATCTTACGATAACACTAAAAGGGGCACACCAGCTGCAAGTTTTAGCGTGTGACTATACGCGTCTCTGGTACGTTGCAAACATTAAAAACATTGCCCCACCACGAAAAGTATAACGTTTCTCATTGGATAGACAGAATTTTTGTAGGCGGAGCTTAAGGTTAACACTGAGGCCCTGATTGGTCAGTTGAAAACACAGCCAGATACCTTTTTCTTAAACCAACTTCGGTAAATGGTAGGAAAGAGAAGTTACAGAGGGTTGCTTCCGAGACGGTGAGGTGTGTGGAGCTGCGCCGCCCGCCGCCCCCTGACGGTGACTAACCACCGACAAGGTAATGAACGCACGTGATGCCGCACAAGAGCGCATAAGGCTTCACTCAGAACTGCAGAAGTCTCATCTGTTACATCCCCTTTTTGCGTAATACTAGTGTCGATCATCAATTAAAGCTCATGGTATTCACATTTGCTACTAGAAGTTTAAATCTGAAACGCGATGATTTTTCTGTTATATAATTATTGAGAAGCCACATCAGCCACTGTAATTTACAAGTTAAATATCTAATTAAAGATAATTGAGGGTCACTGTAGACCATTTTGATAGTTTTCTCTTTTATGAAACTTAATTTAAACCTAGATTATAGATGTGATACGGCATAGGTCATCCTTCGATCCATTATAGAACTTGGAAACCCATCCAGGGAATATTCGTTCACATTTTTGTTGAACGCAGTTGGCTTTTATCATCCTGTATTAAAACATTTCCTTTTATCAATAGTGCAATTTATAAACAATGTTTTGTGAGTAGAATAAAAATTCCAATGGTAAATTAAACTGCTTTTTCGACGTTATTTTACCAGCTAACTAAAAATAGGAAAGCCTTGAACTCCTTCCACTAAATTTAGTTAGTATTAAGATTCTTTTACAGGGAGTGCAGTGGAGCTGACGCTGAAATCATTAAGTATTTGATTATATCATCGCTAGTCTCACTGAACTCTTCTGAACTCTACATGTCATGTGTGATCTGGCGTCTCCTTACCAGCAACAGGTCCTAGGTTCAAACTAGTCAATTCCCTAAAAAACACGCTCAGAGCGTCGTTGCGCGAAAGTGGTAGGGAGACACGACTTAGAACAAACAGACACAACGCAGAATGTTAGAATAGTCATACAATGTGCTTTCCAGATGACACAACCTTAATGAATAATGATAGAAATTCAACTGAGGCACTAAAGGATATTGTAATTTAGTTTGAAGTAGTCAGAAAGTGAAACTTCACAGATTGAAACTGTGTGCCAGACCCAGGCTCGAACTCGGGACCTTTGCCTTTCACGGGCGATTGCTCTACCAACTGGGCTACCCCAGCACTTTCGCAGGAAAACTTCTGTGAAGTTTGGAAGGTAGGAGACAAGGTACTGGTGGAAGTGAAGCTGCGAGAACAGGTCTTGAAACGTGCTTGGATAGCGCAGTTTGGTGGAGCATTTGTCTGCAGAAGGCAAAGGTGCCAAGTTCGAGGCTCAGTCCGGCAAACAGTTTATCTGCCAAGAAGTTTCATATCAGCGCACACTCTGCTGCAGAGTAAAAATTTCAAACTAACCAAAAAGTTGTGCAAAGCAAGCAAAACGAAATTAAATTACGACAAAGGCCAGAAAATATTATGTGGCCTGGTGCCTGTGAACCCATAGCAAATGTTGAAAGTGTCAAACTCCTGGGAATCACATTTGACAATAAGCTGAGGTGGACCAAACACACTGCACATATGTGTTCTAAGCTCTCAATAGTAATTTATCTCCTCAGATAGCTCAAATGTGTGATAACAGATCTATATTTAATCACAACATATTATGCACTGCTCCACAGCCACGTAACATATGGACTGCCGCTGTGGGCAAAGTCTACTGAAAGTAAAACCATATTGCTTCTACAAATAGAGGTTGTAAGAATAATGTCTTGCAGCAAGAAATTTGACCACTGTAGACCCATTTTCAAGCAATTGTAAACAATGACAATATTTAGCAAGTATATTTTCAACTTTCTTGTCTACACGAAGGAAAGAACAGCATCCTTCTGTAAAAGACAGGAGATCCACAACTGCAACACACGAAATAAGGCCGACATTCCAAGCTGCCACCTAACTAAGACACTGGACAGCTTTCCCACAGCAATCCTGACGATATTCAACCACCTACCACCGGATGTTCAAACATTGCCACCGAGGATATTCATACTAGAGTCGCGCGTGAGCTCAAGCAACAGCCACCATATTCTGTAAATGAATTTTTCTCTACAAGCGGAACTGTTGACTGTTCAACATAATTCCACCACACGTGAAGCCACAGACTGGAAATATTTAAGAGCTATAAAGTGTTGTTCACAACGACTATTTATAAAATTAGTGTTGTGTAATGCTTCTTGTCTGTTATCGTAGTTTTAGTAATGGTTTTAGTAGATAATCACTAAGATGTGACGCAATCTGACCAGTCATGGTCGGTGAAAGATGTTTACTCAGTAATAATAACCTCAGACTTTTCATTGGTGATATAGTTATGTACAGTGAAATACAGTCCGGTCGAAGCTGTACAAATATTCACTGAGACCATCATAAGATTTCAGAGTGGTGCAAATACTGGCAATTTGCTTTAAATGTTCAAAAATGGAAAACTGTGCACTTCACAAAACGAAAACAAAACATAGTATCCTTTGAATATAATACCAGTGAGTCACAGTTGAAATCTGTAAACTCATACAAATACTTGGGTGTAACACTTAGTAGTGACTGGAACTGGAATGATCACATAGGCTGCTCGTGAGTGAAGAAAGTGATAGACTTATTGGCAGAATTCGAGGGAAATGCAATCAGTCTACAAAGGAGATTGCTCACAAATCACTCGTGTAACTCATCCTAGAATACGAAGTGCTACCAAAACATCCGAAATTCGTTTTACCGGTCAAACCAGTGGCAGTACCACATTCCGCGGCTAGATGTCTAGGAGTACACGTCTTAGCTACTGCATCACAAAGTTGTGTCATCTTTGGCGCACGCAGTTGTGAGTTGTAGTGGTGCATGTCAGGACGTGTTTCAGTGCTTCTGCGAATTGGGAAATGGATAACGTGAATGACCAACAGATTTGCATCAAATTCTGTTTGAAGCTGAAAAAAACTGCAGCTGAAACCCACCGTATGCTGACAGAGGCATTTGATGAGAGTGCACTGCGTCAAGGAAGAACATTTAAGTGGTGCAAGCGCTTCAGGAAAGGCCCAGAATCTGTGGCATACGACAAACATTCTGGTCGACCGTCAACATATAAAGCACCAGAAATGATCATGCTATTCATGAAGACTGACGATGACGTTTGTTTTGTGGCGCGCTCAAATGCGCGGTTATCAGCGCCCGTACAAATTCCCAACCTTTGCTCAGTCCAGTCTCGCCACTTTCATAAATGTTGATGAAATAATGAGGACAACACAAACACCTAGTCATCTCGAGGCAGGTGAAAATCCCTGACCCCGCCGGGAATCGAACCCAGGACACATGAAGACTGAAGGTAGACACTTCACAATGTTTGTAACAAACTTGGGCTGCCGTACAGCACATGTCAACGAATTCTAGACACTGAGATGAACATGAGACAAATTGCAGCTGCGTTTGTCCCTCATCTTCTCAGCATCGACCAACAAAACCTCAGGATTCAGACATGCTCTGGACTGCAACAAAGAGTTCAAGATGTCCAAATTCTTATCCAGAGTCATCACATGTGATGAAACTTGGGTCTAGGGTTATGACACTGAAACCAAGTACCAGTCAGCGCAACAGAACACGCCATCTTTTCCAATGCCGCAAAGAGCTCGACGAGTTCGCAGCAACATGAATTTAATGCTGATGAGTTTTTCAACATTCAGGGACAAATGTATTAAGGTTTGTTCCACCTGGTTACATTGTCAATAGGCATTTTTACTGTGTGGTTTTGAGATGGAGTAAGAGAAATTATCAGAACAAACGGTCAAAGTTCTGGAAAAAGAAAGACTGTTGGTTCTCCATAACAATGCAGCCCTTCACACCTCGCTTGTTGTGAACGAATTCCTGGTCAATAACAATGTGGTAACGCTCCCTCACCCTCCCTACTCGCCAGACCTAGCGCCGAGCGACTTCTACCTGTTCCCAAAGATGGAAATCGCGTTGAAATGGCGACGTTTTGGTTCGATTAAAGACATCCAAGTGGAATCGCAACGGGTCCCGAACACCATTCAGCCTGCGGACTTCCAGGATCGCTTCCAAAAACCGGAACAACACTAGAATCACTGAATACGTGCCTGAGGGTGACTACTTTGAAGTTTATGGAGAACGTTAGGACGTAAGTATGGAGTTTTCTGAATTTTGCAATGTAATTCTCGGATATTTTGGGTAGTATTTTGCATTACTCAAGGATGTTCATCTCATAGGAAATAGAGCTAGCAGGGGATATTGAACATACGCAAAGAAGGGCAGCACGAATGGTGACAGGTTTGTTTGACTCACAGGAGTGTGTCACTGAGGTGTTGAAACAAGTGAACTAGGAGACTCATGAAGATAGATGGAAACTATCCAAGAAAATCTATTAACAAAGTTTCAAGAACTGCTTTTAAATAATAACTCTAACAATATCCGCTCCCATAGGGATCACGAGGGTAAGATTAAATGAATTATGGCACACAAAGAGAGATTTAAATAATCATGTTTCCCACGTTCCATGCATGAATGGAACGGGAAAAGCCATAATAACTGGTACAGTGGGACACATTCTCTGCCATACACTTCACAGTGGTTCGCAGAGTATAGACGTAGATGTAGCAGTAGAAATTAAATAAACAGTTGCAGAATCATTACATCCTCTGAACATGGCGAAAAATAATGTTGCGGTTAGATTAGATTTATATTAGATTCCATACTTTTTCCATAGATCATGAATACGACATTTCGTAATTATGTGGAACATGTCAGTTTAACAGCAGGTGTCTTTGTATGCCATAATTCAAGTTTTTTCTTGTAAAATTACTAATTCATATCTAAAAATAAATCAACTGAGTAGAAGAAGTTGTCATTCAGAAATTCTTTTAATTTGTTTTTACATGTTGGTCGGCTCTCTGTCAGACTTTTGATGCTATTTGGTGAGAGATCAAAGACTTTTTTGGCAACATAATTCACCTCTTTCTGTGCCAAAGTTAGGTTTAACCGAAAGTAGTGAAGATCGCCTTTTTCCTAGTGTTGTAGCTATGCACAGTGCTCTCGCTTTTGAATTGGGATGGGTTATTAATAACAAATATCATAAATGAACATATACTGGGTTGTCCATTGATAGTGACCAGGCCAAATGTCTCACGAAATAAGCATCAAACGAAAAAACCCCCAAGAACGAAACTCGTCTAGCTTGAAGGGGGAACCAGATGGCGCTATGGTTGGCCCGCTAGATGGCACTGCCATAGGTCAAACGGATATCAACTGCGTTTTTTAAAATAGGAACCCCCATTTTATTACATATTCGTGTAGTATGTAAAGAAATATGAATGTTTTAGTTGGACCACTTTTTTCACTTTGTGACAGATGGCGCTGTAATAGTCACAAACGTGTAAGTACGTAGTATCACGTAACATTCCGCCAGTGCGGACGGTATTTGCTTCGTGATACATCACCCGAGTTAAAATGGACCGTTTACCAATTGCGGAAAAGGTCGATATCGTGTTGATGTATGGCTATTGTGATCAAAATGTCCAATGGGCGTGTGCTATGTATGCTGCTCGGTATCCTGGACAACATCCAAGTGCCCGGACCGTTCGCCGGATAGTTACGTTATTGAAGGAAACAGGAAGTGTTCAGCCACATGTGAAACGTCAATCACGACCTGCAACAAATGATGATGCCCAAGTAAGTGTTTTAGTTGCTGTCGTGGCTAATCCGCACATCAGTAGCAGACAAATTGCGTGAGAATCGGGAATCTCAAAAACGTCGGTGTTGAAAATGCTACATCAACATCGATTGCACTCGTACCATATTTCTATGCACCAAGAATTGCATGGCGACGACTTTGAACGTCGTGTACAGTTCTGCCAGTGGGCACAAGAGAAATTACGGGACGATGACAGATTTTTTGCACGCGTTCTATTTACCGACGAAGCGTCATTCACTAACAGCGGTAACGTACACCGGCATAATATGCACTATTGGGCAACGGAAAATTCACGATGGTTGCGACAAGTGGAACATCAGCAACCTTGGCGGGTTAATGCATGGTGCGGCATTATGGGAGGAAGGATAATTGGCCCCCATTTTATCGATGGCAATCTAAATGGTGCAATGTATGCTGATTTCCTACGTAATGTTCTACCGATGTTACTACAAGATGTTTCACTGCATGACAGAATGGCGATGTACTTCCAACATGATGGATGTCCGGCACATAGCCCCCGTGCAGTTGAAACGATATTGAATAGCATATTTCATGACAGTTGGATTGGTCGTCGAAGCACCATACTGCCATGGCCCGCACGTTCACCGGATCTGACGTCTCCGGGTTTCTTTCTGTGGGGAAAGTTGGAGGATATATGCTATCGTGATCCACCGACAACGCCTGTCAACGTGCGTCAGCGCATTGTCAGCGCATGTGCGAACATTACGGAAGGCGAACTACTCGCTGTTGAGAGGAATGTCGTTATACGTATTGCCAAATGCATTGAGGTTGAAGTTGACGGACATCATTTTGAGCATTTATTGCATTAACGTGATATTTACAGGTAATCACGCTGTAACGGCATGCGTTCTCAGAAATGATAAGTTCACAAAGGTGCATGAATCACATTGGAACAACCGAAATAAAATGTTCAAACGTACCTACGTTCTGTGTTTTAACTTAAAAAACCTACCTGTTATCAACTGTTTGTGAGCCATATGTTTGTGACTATTACAGCGCCATCTATCACAAAGTGAAAAAAGTGGCCAAACTAAAACATTAATATTTCTTTACGCACTACACGAATATGTAATAAAAAAATGGGGGTTCCTACTTAAAAAACCGCAGTTGATATCCGTTTGACCTACGGCAGCGCCATCTAGCGGGCCAACCATTGCGCCATCTGGTTTCCCCCTTCAAGCTAGACAAGTTTCGTTCTTCGTAGTTTTTTCGTTTGACGCTTATTTCGTGAGATATTTGGCCTGGTCACGATCAATGGACCACCCTGTATATTGTGAAGCTACTATGAATTTCCCTAGTCTCTTAAATAAATGTCTGCAAGATGATTTTGGCTGGGCTGCAGCTTTTATTCTGATTGCAGGCGTTGGGGCAATGAATGCTTTTTATGATGAATTACCTCAAAATATAATACCATACGAAAGCAGTGAATGAAAATAGGCATATTACGCTAATTTACTTACATATTCATCGCCACAATTTATGATAATGCAAATAGCATAAGTAGATGAAATGAAATGTTTGAGCAGTGAGTTTCTTCAACTCAATCTCTCATCAGTGCACACCCCAAATTCTATATTTTTTAATGTTATTGTGCCATTTACTGTGCAGAACTGTATCTACTCTGTTTTATCAAAATTTAATGGGAGTTCATTTGCAGAAAATGACTTAATAATTTTCTGAAAGACATAATTTACAATTTCCTCAGCTAATGGACATGATCACTATGCTCATATCATCAGCAAAAAGAATAGCTTTGCATCTTCGTTAATACAGAGTGGCAAGCCATTAATATAGATTAAGAACAATAAGAGATACAAGATTGAACCTTTTAGAACCTCATTGTTGATACCTCCCCAGTTTGAGGAATCTGCTGAACTTTGCACATTACATGAACTGTTTTCTTCAACCTTCAGTACTCTTCCAGTTAAATATGAATTAAACCATTTGTGCTCTCTCTCACTCACTCCACAACACTTAAGCTTATCTAGATGAATTCCATGATTTACACAATTAAAAGCTTCTGAGAGAGCACATAAAATCCCAGTTGGTGACATTTGGCTATTCAGAACATTTAATATTTGATCAGTGGAAGCACATACAGCACGTTCTGTTGAAAAGCGTTTCTGAAATCCAAATTACCATTTTGTTTGAACTTTAGTTTTACAGATATGTGAAGCTACTCTTGAATACATTGCTTTTCCAAGAATTTTGGAAAAAACTATCAGAAGTGAGATTGGGTGGTAGTTATGGGCGACAGACCTATCTCCCTTTTTGTGCAATGGTTTAACAATAGCATATTTAAATCTATCAGGAAAATGACCTGTTTCAGTGAGTTATTACTTATGTGGATGAGAATCCTACTTACCTGTTGGGAACAAGCTTTTAGTAATTGCATAGGTACATTTCTACTTAAGTAATGGTGGCAGTCACTATCAGTTTAGTTGAGGTTAAATTGTGTGTATACTGTTAAAATGTGCACTTGAGAAAAGTTTTGTTTCGATTTCATGTGTGAAATGAAGACTGCACAGAGTTTTGTTATATTGCAGTGCTAATAACATTAATAAACCGAAGAACATCTGGAAATACTCATCAGGTTAATAATCTACACAAAACAGTCATGACACAACTGCTTCAAACCCCAAAGACAAGTATTTATATAAATTTCATTTTATTCTATACTACAATGTTATTATCTCTCATTGGAATACTGTACCAATAAAATCACGATCTTAACATTTTCAAATTTCAGAAACTGTGTATGATTATTTGTACTTATAATTGGGTGGGAACGTTAGACTAGTCATATGACCAAGCTAGCACCCATTAAAGCCCCAGACTATGGTTCATCTTGCCAGGTATGTAACTAAATTTGTTGTTGGACAGAGGATTTATTAGTAGGGAGGAGACAGCATATTATTTTGGATGAACAGTCATCGACAGAAGTAGAGGTAACTTCAGGTATGCCACAGGAAAGTGTATTGCGAAGATTTACTGAAATGGAGAAATGTTCGAGATTTTTGCCAATTATATGAGACTTGAATACAAATTCCAGGAGACAGTAAACAAGAATGAAGACACAATTAATAATATCGCAAACAATATTTCTAAATATCATTCATTTTTCATATATACTATTTTGACAGTTATAATAAGGTTTTGATAACAACACAGACATAAACTATTAGAGAGGCATTTATAACAGATACAGGCCCATACTGATTCAGTACAGCAAGGATCTACATTAACTTTCACGATCACATTTTTCTTGCTTTTCGTTTAGACATTTGCTGTTACATTTCAATGCTGATAGAATATGAATAAATTTTATGCATCAAGTCCTTGAAGTGCATGCAGTGTCAGATTTTTTTTATGTCTCTATCGATCAAGCAGATTAGTGAACAGGCTGATACATCTCCATATCTTGTACCTATAACTTGTTATTTAGGAGTTTGACACTAACTTACGATTTTGTTTAAAGAATTAACATTTGTGATTAATAATTTGAGTATTTTGTTGGCCTTGACTTACCATGTCAGTTCATGCATAACTTTAGATTGATAATAACAATATAAAAGTGATTGGTACTTCAATGTTTTTCTTCAAGTGAAGATATTTTTTATCATATAAAAACATGTTAATCAAAATAAAACAAAGCTGGCATTATTGTATATGGCAGCTTATTGTTATGTACATAAAGATAGATAACAAACAATAACCTTTGAACTAATGCTGATGTATTTATCTGTGGGCAACAATAGTGCCTCCAGCGCTAACGACGTAAGTATGTGGCAGGAGCTGAGCATGCTGAAAGTGCTAACGTCGTATATATACATTTCGAGGCCATTTTAGTAAACACGCGCTGTAAAACACATTGTATATGTGGACAACTGACACACAAGTCCAGCTCTTTTCCACTACTTGCATGAAAAAAGAACGTATGCCATAGGTAGAATTCGCATCTACAGGAAAAGTACGCCAAAACTTGAAGGCAAACTGCACAGAGGTAAGATGGAATTTAGGTCAACAGACATTACAGTGGCTTTTAAGTGGCGTGACAAGAGTGGTGAATGGGTGTTGACGACATGCCTTACAGCTGCAATTAAATCAGCTATAAAAGTGGTCCATCAAACTAATGTTGCTACCAGAAAACAGGATGACAGCGGTCTTTGGGCCCAGTGGACAAACACGACATGCTAAATAGCTTAACAAAATGCGAAAAGTGTCATCCAGGTGGGTGCCACGAATGCTGACGGACGACCACATGGCTGCCCGTGTGGCATGTTGCCAAGCAATGTTGACGCGCAACGACAGCATGAATGGGACTTTCTTATCGTCGGTTGTGACAATGGATGAAATGTGGATGCCATTTTTCAATCCAGAATCAAAGCGCCAGTCAGCTCAATGGAAGCACACAGATTCACCGCCACCAAAAAAATTTCAGGTAACCGCCAGTGCTGAAAAAATGATGGTGTCCATGTTCTGGGACAGCGAGGGCGTAATCCTTACCCATTGCGTTCCAAAGGGCACTACGGTAACAGGTGCATCATACGAAAATGTTTTGGAGAACAAATTCCTTCCTGCACTGCAACAAAAACGTCCGGGAAGGGCTGTGCGTGTGCTGTTTCACCAAGACAACGCACCCGCACATCGAGCTAACGTTACGCAACAGTTTCTTCGTGATAACAACTTTGAAGTGATTCCTCATGCTCCCTACTCACCTGACCTGGCTCCTAGTGACTTTTGGCCTTTTCCAACAATGAAAGACACTCTCCGTGGCCACACATTCACCAGCCGTGCTGCTATTGCCTCAGCGATTTTCCAGTGGTCAAAACAGACTCCTAAAGAAGCCTTCGCCGCTGCCATGAAATCATGGCGTCAGCGTTGTGAAAAATGTGTACGTCTTCAGGGCGATTACGTCGAGAAGTAACGCCAGTTTCATCGATTTCGGGTGAGTAGTTAATTAGAAAAAAAAATCGGAGGCCTTAGAACTTGAATGCACCTCGTATAAGGAGGTGCATCATATGCAGTAAGAACAAAAGAAAAAAATACTAAAGGACTCCCATTACAACTGTAAATAACGTATGTGGGACTGTGTATTGTGACTTGTTTCGAAACATATCAAAGAAAAAATTGTGATATTTGCTTCTTTGTAATATTATCTAGTTTTAGGAAGTTCAACAATAAGGAACAAGCAAAATACAATTTATTTTAAGAACTTACAGGTGAGAATAAATACAAAAGATCCTTCGATTATGACTCCACCACGGCAGGCGTTGCCATGTGGAATGTCCCAACTGCACACAGATGTTCGGATAGTTACGGCGCTCTCGGCAGTGAAAGTGTTAGGAGAAATGAGAAAGAGGAATGCTAAAATATGTGAAAATAGAACAAGGGAGGATTTGTACAAAAGAAACTAAAAAGTTACACGAGACGACATACTATGCAAAATTTTCACATATTATTATTTGCTGAACAGTTGTTTATGTATAATAAGCTTAACTGTAAACTAGAAAACCAACAAAGAATTTTGTGAAACGTGTGCTAAAAGATTATAAACATGATGGCAAACTACAAAAATATGTCTCAGTCTCAGTTCAGCATTAGTTCATCAATCGTCAGTAAATGTCAGTCGGTCGTATCAGTAGTAAACTATATCATGCCTACATTTCTGGCTCAGTACAGTTTATTTACTGTTTGACTATTTTTTGTAGTAAAGACAAAGACAGCAAAGAGACATAAATGTTTTTATTTGCGTTCAAATCCCACGACTGGACGTCATCGCTTAGACGAGGTAAGTACGCTACAATAGTTTTCATTACAATGTGGTAGACTGCAAATATTTAGTAATGCACTATAACAGTGTGTAGATCTGCTGAAGTTTGGACCCCTGCTGTTCATGATGT
Source organism: Schistocerca serialis cubense (assembly GCF_023864345.2). Lineage (NCBI taxonomy): Eukaryota > Metazoa > Arthropoda > Insecta > Orthoptera > Acrididae > Schistocerca > Schistocerca serialis. The sequence goes on along the minus strand of NC_064638.1, from coordinate 1,164,247,360 downwards.
ACATTAGTGGCGTGCATGACAATAGTAATCTCAGACATTTTGCAGGTGATGTAGTTATCCATGATGAGGTATTACCTGAAAATAATCTGTGGAAATATAGGCAGATCTCGATAAAATTTCAAAAGGTAGCAGAGACTGAAAACTTGCTTTAAACGTACAGAAATGTAAAAAGGTCCATTCACAAAAATAGTACACACATCAAAAAAAGTTTTGCATCACATCGGTTCCGAGAGTTCCGAAACCTGTACAGAAAATTGGAATAGAGATAAACATAAACACCATTACTGCCCTTTTTATTGCTCATGAAAACCACACATTGCATGTTGTACCACCATACAGCGAGACCTTCAGAGGTGGTGGTCCAGATTGCTGCACACACCGATACCTATAACACCCAGTAGCACGTCCTCTCGCATTGATGCATGCCTGTATTCGTCGTGGCATACTATCCACAACTTCATCAAGGCACTGTTGCCCCAGATTGTTCCACTCCTCAACTGCGATTCGGCGTAGGTCCCTCAGAGTGGTTGGTGGGTCTTGTCGTCCATAAACAGTCCTTTTCAATTTTTCCGGGCATGTTTGATAGGGTTCATGTCTGGAGAACATGCTGGCCACTCTAGTCGAGCGATGTCGTTATCCTGAAGGATGCCATTCACAATATGTGCACGATGGGGAGCGCGAATTGTCGTCAATGAAGACGAATGCCTCGCCTACATGCCGCCGATATGGTTGCACTATCAGTCGGAGGATGGCATTCAGGTATCGTATAGCCGTTACGGCGCCTTCCATGACCACCAGCGGCGTACGTCGCCTCACATAATACCACGCCAAAACAGCATGGAACCTCCACCTTGTTGCACTCGCTGGACAGTGTGTTTAAGGCTTTCAGCGTGACCGAGTTGCCTTCAAACACGTCTCCGACGATTGTCTGGTTGAAAGCATATGCGACACTCATCAGTGAAGAGAATGTGATGCCAGTCCTGAGTGGTCCATTTGGCTTGTTGATGGGCCCATCTGTACTGTGCTGCATGGTATTGTGCTTGCAAAGATGGACCTCGCCATGGACATCGGGAGTGAAGTTGCGCTGCATGGAGCATATTGCACACAGTTTGAGTCGTAACACGACGTCCTGTGGCTGCACGAAAAGCATTATTCAACATGGTGGCGTTGCTGTCAGGGTTCCTCCGAGTCATAATCCGTAGGTAGCGGTCATGCACTGCAGTAGTAGCCCTAGGCTGGCTTGTGCGAGGCATGTCATCGACAGTTCCTATCTCTCTGTATCTCCTCCATGTCCAAACAACATCGCTTAGGTTCAATCTGACTGGACACTTCCCTTGTTGAGAGCCCTTCCTGGCACAAAGTAACAATGCGGACGCGATCGAACCGCGGTGTTGACCGTCTAGGCATGGTTGAACTACAGACAACACGAGCCGTGTACCTCCTTCCTGGTGAAATGACTGGAACTGATCGGCTGTCGGACCCCCTCCATCTGATAGGCGCTGCTCATGCATGATTATTTACATCTTTGAGCGGGTTTAGTGACATATCTGAACAGTCAAAGGGACTACTGTGCCTGTGATACAATATCCACAGTCAACGTCTATCTTTAGGAGTTCTGAACCAGGGTGATGTAAAACTTTTTTTGGTGTGTGTGTAGTATCCTATGAATACATCATCAGTGACTCACAGGTGGAATCAGTCAACTCAACCCCCCCCCCCCCAGAAAAAAAGACCTGGCTGTGACAAACTGCAGGGATGTGAAATGGAATGATCAGTCTAAGTGGCAGGGCACAGACTTCAGATAATTGGTGGGACGCTGGGAAAATTCAGTCAGTCGACAAACCACACTTCCTGTATACCACTGGAAGGTACATTTCTATCGTAGAATCTTTCTCGAGAGTGCGGTACCTATATCAAACAGGACTTTGAGGAGATATTGAATGTAACACAACATATATGGTTTTCTCTGCCAATTGCGGATGACAAAAAATTGTAATTTGTTGAGGGGGCATCGTGGAATATTCCCGTTTCAGTCCCTATAGTTTCGTGAAATGCCAAGAGGTGGTGGGCTATACGTCTGTAATGGAGGTGTGTTCAAAACAGAAGTTGTCCCCGAGTTTCTTTTGGCGGTAAACCATGCACTGCAGATTTTTATAAGCGCTTGGAAAATTTCTACAGAGACCTGGCAGTGTACAAAAGCACGATGAGTCGTTGGTTAAAGCGTATCTCATCACCACAACAAGATTACACTAACCTGTCCGATTTCTCCCGTACCAGCCAGCCGCACACAGCTGTGACTCCTGCAAGCCTCAGACACCTGAGAGCAGCTCGCAAAACTTCATTGGACCATTCTCCCTCATCCACCATACATCTACGAACTTCCACCTGTTTGCCCCAAAGAAAGATGCATTGCGTGGGAAGCAGTAGATGATAGGGAGTTTATTAATGCAGCAAGAGGTTGACTGTGACATCGACCCATAGAGTGGTACCATGTGGACACACAGGCCCTCCCAGTAAGATAGTGTAAGGTCACTGCATTGAATGGAAATTATGTTGAAAAATAGGTTTTTAGCCAAAAAATGGGGAATAATACGATGTGGTCATCTACAAATAAGAACAGCTTCCAAATAAGCTATGCATCCCCATTCACGTTACTGAATGAGGTTTTATATTCTGTTGTAAAAACCTGGAACACAGTATTAGCAGACATCACACAGCAAGTTGAAAATCCCCAGTTGTTCGAAAAACGAAGTAAAACAGTACCTCATCACCCACTCCTACAATTTAACAGAATAGTTGGATTTAGCAATGCAAATTGAACAGTTTCACATAACTCTGACATTTATGACAACACATGTTGATGCTGTGTATATAAAGTCAGCTGACAGCAGTTGAGCAGTGTAGGAGGAGGAGCAGTGGCATTTAGTATACTCTATAGAACTAGCCCGTAGTTAATAAACGATCTGATTCATTCCACGTGAATGAGGATCTCCTTTATGACAGCATTATGGCACATGTATGAATGAAATGTATTCAGTTTATGGGAATTCCAACTAGAAATGCTTGCAGGAAGAATCAGGATGTCAGTAAATGCAATAAACACACACTTTGTTACTAAACACAGACATACAAAGAAACACGTGCATATGATACAATTGTTCAAAATGAACTGAATGGGTCGAAGTATTCTCCCTGCGGAAGACAAAACTCGCTACCAAAAGTCTTGCTTTTTACCATTTCAGATCATCGATTGTGAGGTCCCCCAAGAGTTTTTGTGATATTTGATGGAATAGTGTTGTATGTGAGATTTTATTTCTGTCTTTCAGCATTGCATATGAATGGTTTTTCTTTGGTGCTTGCCGAGGTGACCATAATTTCTTTGGACAAAAGTGGGATTTCACAACTTTTCTTGTCCAAAAAGGGGGACATTCTCATTAAATGCCACTTTTAATTCCAACATTTCCTCTTCCTCTGGAAATGTAGCCTTTACTGATCTATTACAATTACAGAAAAGTGGGTGATTTATTCACGAGAAAGAGCTTCAAAAATTGAGCAAGTCAGCAACATGATGGTCCACCAATGGCTCTTATGCAACAGTTATTTGGCTTGGCTTTAATGGACAGAGTTGTAGGATGCCCTGAGGGATATTGCACCAAATTCTGTCCATCTGGTGAGGTAGATGGTCAAAATCGCGAGGTGTTGGGAGGACCTGTTCATAATGCTCCAAACGTTCTAAATTGGGGAGAGGTGCAGCGACCTGGCTGGCCAAGGTACTGTTTGGCAAGCCCAAATATAAGCAATAGGAACTCTCGCAGTGTGTGAGTGGGCATTATCCTGTTGAACTGTATGGCCATGACGGCTTGCCATGAAAAGCAACAAAACTAGCGTAGAATATCATCAATGTATCGCTGTCCAGTAAGAGTGCTGCAGATGACAACAAAAGGGGTCCTGCTATGAAAAGAAATGGCACCCTAGCCCATCATTCCTGGCTGTGAGGCCGTATGGTGGGCGACAGTCAGGTTGGTATCCCACTGTTTTCTGGGGCATCTCCAGATGAATCTTCAGCTGCAGATTTCATTGACTGGAGTAGAATTATCTTCAGTGACGAGTTCCACTTTAAACTAAGCTCCGATGACCAGTGAAAACGAGTTTTGAGATATCCCTGATAGCAGTGCCATACCAAAAAATTGTTGCCCATCATGCGGTCCAATATCCAGGAATGATGGTCTGAAGCACCATTTCTTTTCATGGCAGGGTCCCTTTGGTTGTCATCCACAGTACCATTACAGAACAGCGGTATGTTGACAATATTCTACTCCCCATTTGTTATCCTTCATGACAAGCTATCCTGTCCTTACATTTCAGCAAAATAATGCCCTTCCACACATGGCGAGACTTTCTACTGTTTGTCTTCTTGCTCGCCAGACTCTTACTTTGGCCAGCAAGGTCACTGGATCTCTCCCCAACTGAGAACGTTTGGAGCATTGTGGGAAGAGCCTTGCAATCATCTCAAGATTTTGACAATGTAACATGCCAATTTGACAGAATTTGGCATGATATTCTCAAAATGCTATCCAAAAACTCTGTCAGTCAATGCCAAGCCAAATAACAGCAGGCTGCGTAAGGGCCAGAGGTGGACCAATGCAGTACTGACATTCTCAGTTTGTGAAGCTCTTTCTCTTTTTCTGATATTGTGACCACATTTTGTCTGTATATGTACAACAGATCTACCAATATCCATTCCATTCAGATAACACTTTCGTGGTAGCAGTAGTAGTGTGGTGGTGGTGGTGGTGGTGGTAGTAGTAGTAGTAGTAGTAGTAACTTTATTCATCCATAGATCTCTTTTTGTAAGGATATAGGAAATGTCAAAGTACTTACAAATTTAGAACAATTTACAATAAGCTAATTCGTATATACATATATTTACAGATTTCTAGTTAGAGACAATGATTCGATTTACTCCTAGTATACAATACGTTTCTTACAAATAACTTATTAAATAATATAATTCCACACCGTTCACTCGTATCTCACTATCAGTCACTCCACATGCACTACAAACATTGTTTCGTAACACTTCACTCATTACACACACACACACACACACACACACACACACACACACACACACACACACACACACTTTATATGTAATCTTTTTGCCTTACATTGTACTAAGAAATGTAACATTCATTGTACAGAATGTGGAAAGACATACAGTAATGATCACGACAGAAAAAGTTTTGAATGATCACAAGGAGTTTGTGTTCTTGTGGAGTCCATACTGCAATTATATTTCTTTGGAGATGAAATTTCATTCAACTTATGTGTGCCCAATAGCTGTGAATAGAAATCGATACTATTTACTGAAGTTCAAACAGTTCAGTAAAATACATAAAACACTCCTCACTATAAACCTATTCTTCTCATCCACCTACTGCGATGATAGTAAGCTGAAAACTTTTTTAACATTTGCATTGTGAACAGGGAGTGAAAAGAAATAATGTGCTATGTTAACCGATTCTCTTAGCTGTTCATTACATTTGCAAGAGCTGAAAAACCTAGTGTGTTCACTGTCTGTTTCCTCTTGTTTTACAAATGACGCACTATTCTATCAAATAAGACGGTATCTATTACTGGAATACCCTTTTCGTTTAATGACATTGAAATATTTTCAACTGCTGATCATTCTGGGTTTCTGTGACCAGCGTCCAAGAAAATATAGAAAACCAATACTCCACGTAACCAAAAGGATAAGTAGTCTACTGAGCCATCATAAAATACTGATACACGAAATTGATGCTGACACCAATGTCAAACAAAAGCAAAGAAAAACGAGCATTCAATGATTATAGCACTTAGTCTACTTACATATTAGGGGTACCAACTAGAACTGTTGATATTTCTAAAAATATTGGGAATCCATACATTAATATTTAAAAACGTATCATTATCGACCCTCGATATATCGAAAAAAGTATAGATATATCAAAGAAAAGAACATCGACCTAATGGCCTATTAAAGTATCGGCTGTATATTGAAATATACTGTCGGTTTTAGATCTGTATATTTAAGCATTGATTTGTTATTAAATAATTTGTACATCAAGAAGCTAGCTAGCTACCTGTTTTTCTTCTTTAACAAAAGAACTGAAAGAAGAACGATGCAAGTTCAGGCTTGGCGATAATCACTTTGCTAACAAATGTAACTGCATGTAGATGGCACAATAAAAGGGATCCGATGGGTTCATCTTTCGGTTTCGTCACATATCGGATTTGTCTGGAACACTTCATGCCGGCTTCCCTCTTTTTCCGTTCCTGTAAAAGCCAGCGGCATAGCAGTTTCAGTGTGAAATTAAACGTTGCAGTATCTGTTGGTAGCGCCGAGCGCCCATTACGTCAGCACACCCCTTACACGTCTCTGCCCGTCGCAAAAACCAATCTTATGATTTAGATTACGGTAATCTTTTTCAGCAACAGTTTTTGAGGAACGTTGATGTGAAGAAATAGCACGCTAGTTGCGTCAAAAATTGTTTTTATTTTTTAACGCAACTGGTGTGCTATTTCTCCACATCAGAAATCTTGTTATTTCATTCACCCCCTCCCCCAGTGGAACCGGACTTCTCCTTCGTGCCATCTACACTTGCTTTATGAAGTCAAAGAGAAAGAGCGGACATGATAGGAGCTCAAAAATTAGTAAGACTCCCTCACACAGTGGAAGTAAAATTATGTTCTACTACAATCTCATATATTTAACGAAAATTGTGAAAAAATTATAATACAAAATAAAAATACCGGCACTCGATACAGCCACTTTGATATATCGGGTAAAGAAATATCGCCTTTATATATATCAATGTTTTTTGGAAAAAATATTTGTATCTCAGTATACCGATATTTCATCAACAGCCCAAATACCAACATAAGGAATATCAGTTTCGATTATGAGTTTATAAAACTGACAGAGAATATCTTAACCAGTTTAGAAATGCTTCAAAACAATCCTTTGACAAATTGCTAGTTTTTTAGAAAATCAGGACAAATTTTTGATGCTCAAAAATGAGACAAACCCCTTAATCAGATAGTATAGTCATCATGTATATGCAAGCACTCGAAGTGTGAAATGATGCCAAAAAGAACAAGATTTTTCCGCTGAAACATTTAGAAGCATACAATATCTGTTATCGAGTACTAATAGTTTCCCTACAGTAGTGCAGTTTACATAAAATCATACAAGGTTTGCCTCAGTTTCATAGAAATAAAATAATATGTTGTTCAAAGGAACACTATTGCACATATGGTATCTGTTTTTCTTATAATGTGTGGGCTACTGGAGTGTCTGAATTGAGTACATGCATTTGCCTTCATCCAAGAAAATGGATGCCATCTTTTTTTGGCTGACTTCAGGGTGTGGAAGTTCTTTGGCCACGGGGACCTGCTGTGGCACCATTCTTTTTATTGTTCCTTGGTTTCTGGGTTCTAAATGTGAAGCCAAATTTCATCCTCAGTCTCTAACCTCGCCAAAAATGTCTTGATAGCTTCAAAATGGTACAAAATGACTCCCGACATGTCAACACTTTCCTTACACTGATCACAGTTTGGTGAAAACTTGCACTTGTCCAGGATTGAGGTGATAGTGAAACCAACAGGCTCCTGGGAGGTGTCCTTACACTGATCACAGTTCTAATATTTTGCCGCCCTTTTTGCTGAAAACTTGCACTTGTCCAGGATTGAGGTGATAGTGAAACCAACAGGCTCCTGGGAGGTGTCCAGTACACATTATCGAAAATGCGTTGGTATGCGAAGTGTGTGCTAAAACATATTTCCAGATCTGAACCCTATTTATACACCAGCATCTGTCGGATATTTGTTAGTCCCAAAGAATTAGCTGATGGACAGCATCAGATGTTGTAGGGTCTATTGCAGTGTCAGGGCGACCACTGAGGGGGGTGGGGGGGGGGGGCCTTGTCTTCATCAGTGGAATGGCCCATCTTGAAACAAGACTTCAAAGTAGCAAGCACTCTCGTCTCTCAGTGTTTGTGACACCTCAGTGTGAATGTCCTTTGTGAGCTTTCCCTGGAGAAACAAAAGTATCATGATACTCCACTGATGAGAAACTTGCGTGTGACTCTGCCATCTCAGTTATCACCTGCAACAGAAAATACTATACAAATACTGAACTGCTGGTAGTTACACAGTTACATATTAAGATTTCAAACTTTCAATTAAGTCTCCCCTTTTTTTAAATTTCAACTATAAGGCATAAAAGCTACGTACTTTTCAGCAACCTCTCGTAAGAACTTCTTAAATAACTTGAATTCATCATGAGCTTATAATCTTATTCTATGTGAATGACATTGGATTTTTTTTCGTGTGGTCAAGTGTCACATATTTGTTGAAAAGATGAAAAACCTGTGGTTTCTTAAGTTCAGTTGCGTTATTTACAGAGTTTATCTTTTGTTCTAAATGTGCAGCATATCAGGATTTACTTACATTGCTGAGGAGGGAGCCCTTCAAAGCATTCTTTGATTGTTGTTATGAAACTGACTAGTCTACTCATAAAGCAGCTTCCTCATTAATCACATTGTCCGACCCTGGTAGCTGAGTGGTCAGCGCGACGTAATGTCATACCCAACGGCCCGGGTTCGATTCCCGGCTGGGTCGGAGATTTTCTCTGCTCGGGGACTGGGTGTTGTGTTGTCCTTCTCATCATCATTTAATCCCCATCGACACGCAAGATGCCGAAGTGGCGTCAAATCGGAAAACTCTGCACCAGGCGGACAGCCTACCCGACGGGAGGCCCTAGCTACACGGCATTAATCACATTAATATGCCTCGGTTTTGGTACAGATGACAGGACTTTTTAAAACTGCGAATAATTTTCTAGTGCATGTTGTCATTATTAAACCTCACAGTACTAAGGGGGTATACTTTATACAGACTGATTCAAAAAGAATACCACAACTTTAGGAATTTAAAACTCTGCAACGACAAAAGGCAGAGCTAAGCACTATCTGTCGGCGAATTAAGGGAGCTATAAAGTTTCATTTAGTTGTACATTTGTTCGCTTGAGGCGCTGTTGACTAGGCGTCAGCGTCAGTTGATGCTAAGATGGCGACCGCTCAACAGAAAGCTTTTTGTGTTATTGAGTACGGCAGAAGTGAATCGACGACAGTTGTTCAGCGTGCATTTCGAACGAAGTATGGTGTTAAACCTCCTGATAGGTGGTGTATTAAACGTTGGTATAAACAGTTTACAGAGAATGGGTGTTTGTGCAAAAGGAAAAGTTCTGGACGGCAGAGAACGAGTGATGAAAATGTAGCACGCATCCAGCCAAGCATTTGTTCGCAGTCCAGGAAAATCGACTCGCAGAGCTAGCAGAGAGCTGCAAATTCCACAATCAACTGTATGGAGAGTCCTACGAAAAAGGTTAGTTATGAAACCTTATCGTCTGAAATTGGTTCAAGCACTGTCTGCAGCTGATAAGATTAAAAAAATCGATTTCTGTGATCTTACCCCCTGCGATTTTTTCTTATGGGGGTATGTTAAGGATATGGTGTTTCGGCCACCTCTCCCAGCCACCATTGATGATTTGAAACGAGAAATAACAGCAGCCATTCAAATTGTTACGCCTGATATGCTACAGAGAGTGTGGAACGAGTTGGAGTATCGGGTTGATATTGCTCGTGTGTCTGGAGGGGGCCATATTGAACATCTCTGAACTTGTTTTTGAGTGAAAAAAAAACCTTTTTAAATACTCTTTGTAATGATGTATAACAGAAGGTTATATTATGTTTCTTTCATTAAATACACATTTTTAAAGTTGTGGTATTCTTTTTGAATCACCCTGTATTTTAAAATTTTGAGAAAAAATTTATTAACTTAATCAGTTCTCTTACCAGATTCTGTAAATGTTTTATATTTTTCAGTAGAACATAACCCAAAAATTTAGGTCTTAGTAGTAGATGTCCCCAATGTCTGTCAAATTCAAGATTTTCAGGTTCAGGACCTTGCTCACACATTAGTATCCAAAAGTATGTTGTGTGTAAAGGGTAACAACAATTAACGAAATCTGCGTTTTAACATTATTTTTGTGATGGTCATAAAGTTCTCCCAATGAGATAGTACTCATTATTGAAAATGCACTGGTATGCGAAGTGTGTGCTACAGCATATTTTCAGGATTGTACCCTATTTATACACCAGCAACTTTTTAAAAAAGTATGTTGTTAATATCAGTTACCACCAATTAATGAATTTGGATTTTTAAAAACTTTTCTTAGGGTTGGCATAAAGCACTGATTGTGTAGAGGAAGGTGTTGAAATTGAGTGACTGTAGGAGGATACGAGAGGACTTAGACAAAATTTCTAGTTGGTTTGGTGACTGACAGCTAACAATAAATGCAGAAAAATGTTAGTTAATGTGGGTGAGTATAAAAAACAAACCCATAATGTTCAGAGACAGCATTATTAGTGCTTTGCTTAATCACAGTCGCATCATTTAAATATCTGAGCATAACACTGGACACTGATATACAATGGAACAAGCATGTAAGGATTGTGGCAGAGGAGTCAAATGGTTGACAATAGCTTATTGGGAAATTTTACGAAAATGTAGTTCATCTGTAAAAGAGACTGCATATAGGACACTACTGTGACCCATTCTTGAATACTGCACCTGGTCAATAAAAGAAGACACTGAAGTAATTCAGAGGCAGGTTGCTACATTTGTTAGTGGTATGTTTGAACAATATGCAAGTGTTACAGAGATGCTTTAGGAACGTCTGGTGGGAAGGCAACATTATTTTTGAGAAACTCTATTGAGAAAATTTAGAGAACTGGTATTTGAAGGTGACTGCAGAACAATTCTGTTGCCTTCAACATACAATGCACTTAACGACCATGAGTATGAGATACGAGAAATTAGGGCTCATACTAAGGCATATAGACAATCAGTTGTTTTTCCCTGATTGTACTTGCGAGAGGAACAGAAGAGGAAATGACTAGTAGTATGCGGTAGTCTGCAACACGCACTGTAGACGGCACTCTCCACAAGCACCATATGGTGGCGTTCAGAGTATGTAATTATGTGTAGGTTAACAAACACAAATGTTATTTAATAAAAATTTTATCTAACAATGGAAACTCCAGGTTGGAACGACAACAATATAAAGGAAAGATATATTGCTACTCACTGTAAAGATGAAATGCCGAGTTGCAGAAAGGCACAACGAAAGATAGTTACACATTAGCTTTTGGCCAAAGCCTTCTTCAGAAAGGGAAAAACACACATTCATTCACACAAGCAAGCACTTCTCACATACACATGACAGCCATCTCCGGCAGGTCAAATTTGAACCCAACTGTTGCATAGAACAGAAGCAGCAATCTGGAAGAGGCGGGGTGGGGGGGGGGGGGGGTATAGTAAGGTATTGGTAGGGGGGAGAGAAGAGCGCTGTCTGGCTTAGAATGCGGACAGGCACAGCATTGGGAGATTGTGGGACAGAGTGATGGGGCAGGGAGATGGAGAAGTGGAGGGGGCGCAAAAAAGTGTGAAGTGGGGAAGGGAAAGACAGGTGGACGGATTTGCAGAGGGAGGCACAAGAAGGGGGTGAGGGGACAAGAACAGGGAAGAGTTGATAGGTCAGAAGGAGCGGAAACTGTCGAGTGGAGGGTGTGAAAACATTAGGTTACCATAGGTTGAGATGAGATATTTTGGGAGCGAAGAATGTGTTGCAAGGATAGCTCCCATCCGCACAGTTTAGAAAAACTGGTGGCAGGCAGGATGATCCAGATGCCCCAGATAATGAAGCAGCCATTGAAATCAAGTATGTTATATTCAGCTGTATGTTGTGCCACAGGGTGGTGTACTTTGCTGTTGGCAGTGGCCATCCATCCTGGTTGACAGCTGTTAGTCGTACCAATATAAAAAGCTATGCAATGATAGAGCAAAGTTGGGATATGATATGGGTTCTTTCACAGGTGGTCAGTTGGCAGTCCAATCCCCGCATGCTTCCACTGTGCATGACAGTTGCATTTTGGTCGGAGTTGCTGGAGATGGTGGTTTAACTTGTGATCCTCGATCTAACTGATCCCCCTTCTCCCTCTCTTCCCTTATCCCAACACATGCATACTCCCATACCACATGTGTTCCTTTTCTCCCACGTGACTGTAGGTTTTTAATGTATTGGTATACATCAATACATTATTTTTAAATAGTTTCACGCGTTTTGCATATTTTTACATATTTGTGCATATTTTTACATATCTTTGCATGTTTTACGAGTTTGAGTGCCTTTTCTGTTATCTAACTTCCCTTCCAATCGTGTGACACCTTGATTTGCCTATTTATTCATCATTCCCGTTTCCCCTACATCATCCCTGCCACAATGGACCCTTGTTCCATCTTCCTGTACCAGTTCAGAAAAGTACCCATTTCCCAGGCTAAAACCCAGGCCCATATCCTGTTTCTTAAATGCTGCCTAAACCATGGAATCCCCCTACACAACGGCCTAACCATAAAAATTTGTTTCTTTGGACCCCACCCTTCTTTCACAACGATCTCCACCTTTTCGGACTCAGCCAGTCCCTGGACCTCACAAATGTGGTACTGCAAAAACACATCTCCATGGCACAGGCATCCCAGAATCACCTCTGCTCCCTCCCAAAGATACTGTTACTGTACAGTCTCTGCTAGATACATCACATCTCTCAAATTTCATCCCTTGTTCTCTATCACCTGGAGGTGCATTCGAGACACCACTTCCACAAGTTATCCAACCTGCTGATATCCTACTGCCACCTAGGGGCGCCACATTCAAAACCCTATACTACCCACAGTGTTCCTCGTTTTCAACCCCTCATTGCACCCAGATCCTGCCTAGCTGACCTTTTCAGCTTGCCACATCCCCCAAAACTCCCTACCATCTCTCCACGAAATCCATAGCAAAAACATTCCCTTAACACTGTTATTAACGTTTCTATAAAAACCCTCAGATCTACAGTAGTTTCAGTTCTATCCAAAGGCCTCACCTTTATCCCTACATCCAAATTTAACCAAGTTGGACTTGTCAATGATCTTCTCTCCTCCTCCCAATCACCGCAGTGGAAACATTTCTTTGCCACCAATCCCTCCAACTTAAATCCAACATTGAACCCTGACTCTTCCAGATCGTACTACCATCCAACAGTGATCCTCTCCTCCCCCCTCCCATATAAAAACTCCATGTTCACCTTCCAGAAATTCCTTACTTCCAAGCTGGCCTAACCATCTTTCCCCACCTCCCTTACTCAGAACACCAACATTTCAGCAGAGGAAAAGTCAGCATACACAACCTCAAAACAAATCCTGACCCAAAAATCCTACTTACAGACAAGGATTCCACCACTGTTGTTATGAATCACGCCGACTGCCTGGCGGAAGGACTCTGCCAGTTGCATGACCCCTCAACCTATAAACTTTTCTAGAGGGATCCAATACTTAAGTCCAATACAACCTCCAATTCCTGCTTAAGGTCTTACGCCCTTCCCAGAACCTCTCCTCTGAACTCATTTCCCCCCTTAACCTCTATGACACCCCACACATCCACTACCTACATGCTCACCAAATTCCACAAACCAACAACCCTGCATGCCCCAACTGTGGATGGTTATTGTGTCCCCCCATTGAAAGAATTTCAGCTATCGTTGACCAACACCTCCAATCAGTTGCTTGTAATATCGCCTCCCACGTCAATGACATGAAGCATTTCCTTCACAGACTATGCACCATCCCCACCCCTTTACCTCCTGGATACCTACTGTGACGTCCCCTCTCCGCCGCGTGCTGTCGACGCCGTGGAGCTGTTACTGCTACAGCTCAGTCGGTGGAGTCGAGACGCGATGATGGATGTCTCCGTCAGTTAACGAGAGAGATCTGAAAAAGCTCTTCATAAATCGTTCCTCGCGTAATGATTAAAGTTTGATTGCGAGTCCGCACAGTTTCCTTATTAATGCGAACTCTCATTGTCTCTTATGGTTTGAAGTTGAATTATTATTTGCCCAGTTAACACTTTAGTGCAGTAATTGATGAATCTTCTCTCATGTGCATCGTCCACATCACCAAAAGCGAGGAAAAAGTTCAATTGCAGATAGTATTGGTCGTTGTTTGTTCGTTGCTAAGTAAAATTGTTAACTCTATATGACTTGAGATCCACATATACTCTCTAACAATGTCTTAATTATCTTGCGTCGTAATATTATGCATATACAAACCTTCCTTGTCACAACTAACAGACCATGAATTTACTTCACTATTCATTAACTTTTGATGTGCACTTGCTAAATATTCATAGAATGATGGAGGTGACACGTTGAATTTCCACTTTTGTTGAACAATTTTATTGTTCCTTTTCGTTAAATACTTTATAAACATTACTCCACACGCACACGCGGTTAATTAGCACTGACAGTTCTGTTAGTTTCAAGTATCGTGACAATTACGACAGCTTTAACCCTCGGCGTAATTGCATCTTCTTCATGTATTCGTGTCAATGTCTCCTACTCGAGACTAAACGTGTATTAAAGTCTTTTTCAACTTTGTCCATTCCTTTCTATAAGTTCACTTACATAAATGTTGAGTCCAGTCTTGCCTATTTCCGTTAATAAAGTCCAACAACTCGGTATACACAGTTAGCATACTACCTCGGTTCAAGTCTCTAGTCTGAATATCAGTTCACAAAATCCGTATGTCTCTGTCACGCAACAACGACTCTTGAAAGTAAAACAATCTCATCGCGCTCTGTTCACTCAACTATGGCAAGAGCTGCTCTCGTATGCTTGATAGCACGATAGCTAGCAAGCGACTTTTTCCGTGAATGAGTATTGTAGACGCATTGCATTTCTTCGTTGCGTTTACAACTCTTCAAGATAAAGGTTATCTCTGACCGACATTTCTTTGGACTTAACTTTCATGGTATTAATTTGCAATTATTACTTAGATGTTTGGCAAATAACTTAAGATGACGTTTCTTTCTTCTTCCTTTCTACCAAAACACACTCTGTAATGCTTAATGTTGGTGTTTATCAAGACATTCTGGTGTTATATCATCGGCAAAGTAGTTGTATCTATCAGGATAACTTTTCCCTACTTTACATCATGATGGTCTTTCCTAATTGGGTTTTGGGGCTCATTAGGGTGTTGCACTACTCATCATTGTTGATGCCACTTCCCTATACATCAACATCCTTCACACCCATGGTCTTTCCACTATTGTGAAGACTCAAAACCCACTGCCTCACCCTTCTTAATGATATACTAACTGTATCGTTACTTCTCATTTGAAGGGAAGATATACACACAAATGTGTATCACAACCATTTGGACCTGCATGACACCCTAGTATACCAATGCATTTATGGGCCATCTACAGCAGATCTTCCCAGCCTCCCAAAAAAGCCAGGCTCGGTTCATTGATGGTATCTTCCCACACACTACAAATCCTCCCACAACACCCAAGAATTAGCCACAAATAAGAGCCCTCTTTGTCACCCAGTACCATCCCAGACACGAAGAACTAAACCACATTCTTTATCAGGGCTTACAGGAAGAACTAAACCACATTCTTCATCAGGGCTTTAAATACCTATCATCATATCCTGAATTGAGACACATCCTATCCAAGATCCTTTCCACCCATTCCCTATGTTGTCACTCCCAATTCCAGTTCCTTGCCACAGGAATAATATTGCTGTGGAAGACACACGTGCAAGACCTGCCCAATCTACAACCCCCTCTCCCCCCACTTTCAATTCCAGTCCTGTCACAGGCTTATCCTATCCCATCAGAGACCAGACCACCTGTGAAAAGAGCCATGTCATATACCAGCTTTGCTGCCTAGCTTTTTATATTCGTATGACTACCAGCTCTCCACTAGGATGAAAGGCAACTTCCACACGGAGACCAACGGCAATGTAGATCACCCCATGGCACAATATGCAGCTGAATGTAACATGCTTAATTTCAATCCTCTCGTCCACCAGCAGTTTCTTTGACATGTGTGGATTGGAATTATCCTTACAACACATCCTCCAGTCCATCCTGGACTCAAACTATGGTAACCTAATTCACCACACCCTCCACCCAACAGTTTCCACCCCTTCTGTCCCCTCATCCTCTCTGTGTGCCACCCTCTGCTAAAGCATCCACCAGCCTTTCCCCCTCCCCACTTCTTGCTTTTTCGCTCCTCCCCTGACTTTCCCACAGCCTTCCAAAACTGTACCTGCTTTTAGTCCTCCTTACATATTCCACTAGAGACCGCTCTTCTCTCCCCTCTGCCCATACCTTGCTATACGAGGTAGTCCCTGTAAGTACCCGGACTTATTGAGAGACGACAATCATCGCTGGAAAATATCTCTGGATTAGAAAGTATACGATCTATGAAACATAGGTTTCAAGTTCGAAGGTGCCACATTGTGAGTGAACTTTGAAAATGGAGAAAATTGGTCATCATTATGTGATACAATATTTTTTTTTTGAAAGGCGTCAGCGTAACCAATATTAAAGCTGAACTAGATTTTACTTTAGGAAAGTGCTCCTTCGTTGAGAACAGTAAAATAATGGATAGCTGAGTTTAAATGAGGCCGTACGAGCTGCCAAGACCAGCATCGCAGTGGTTGACCAAATGAGGTGACGACTCCAGAAATGGAGAAGAAAATCTACAAAATGGTACACGATGTGATCGCCTGAACGTGCGCGAGCTAGCAGACATAGTAGGCATTTAAAAAGTGTGGTACTTTGCATATTATTTGAAAATTTGGACATGAGACTACTGTGGCTAAGATTTGTGCCACATTTGTTCACACACTAGCAAAAACAGTGTCGTGAAGATGTTCCAATTGAGTGTTTAGCGAAGCTTCGCAGCAACAAAGCTGATTTTTGCTCCATTCCATAGCCGTGGATGAAACATAGGTCCACCAGTTCCCTCCCGAGACTTAAGAACAATCAAAACAATTGACACAAATTGGAAAACCGACTCCCAAGAAGGTGAAGACCGTTTCATCTGCAGGCAAGGTCAGGGCGTCGGATTTTTGGGATCGCGTGGGATAATTTTCATTGAATACCTTGAAAAAGGTATTAGGCAAACTTATTGCAGCGTTTGGGCAAAGAAATCAAGCAAAAACGGCCACATTTGGCCAAGAAGAAAGTGTTGTTTCTTTAGGACAATGCATCATCTCATAAGTCCGTTATCGCAATGGCCAAAATTAATGAATTAAAGTTTGAATTGCTACCTCATGCAACCTATTCGCCAGATTTAGCCCTCTCGGATTATTTTCTGTTCCCAAACTTGAAAAAAATAACTCGGTGGTCAAAGACTTTCAACAAACGAAGACGTGATGTCGGCAGTTCATGGCTATTTGGAAGAGTTAAGTTTTCATCATAAAAAAGGTAGCGAACTTTTTGATCATCGCTGGGGAAAGTGTATAGAGCTGAAAGGAGATGATGTTGAAAAAAAATCGTTTACCAAAATTTTTGTGTTTTCTTTGTTGGGTCGGGTACTTACGAGACAATCCTCGTACCTTCTCCATGCCTGCCCCTTCCATATTGCTGCTTCTGTTCTACATAACTCGTGGATTCCTGTCTCAGATGCCAGAGTTGGCGGTCATGTGTGTGTGAGATGTTCTTGCTTCGTGTGTGTGTTTGTGTTTTCTGAAATAAGCTTTGGCTGAAAGCTATTGTGTATCTTTGTTGTGCGTGCCTGCATCTCAGTGAGTCATCTTTACAGAGTAGCAGTCTGTCTTCCTTATATTGTTACAAATTTAATCTCAATTTTTAAACACAAAGAACCTATTGTTAGACTTGATTACCGGTTGTATGAAACTGAAATCTGATCGAATGTGGGACCCTTATTTTTAAATGAAACAATTATGGGCATCAGTAATATTGCTCAGTCTCTAGACAAAGTATTTTATATTCCATTTGATGAGCTGCATTTTTTAACCAAATTTTAATTTATTTTGAATAACGTCACTTCCATGTGATCAGTAAATGAATTTTGATAGTTAAAATTCCTATTTGTTAATAAATATGGAATTTAAATAAAGTAAAAAACAAGTGGCGAGTTTCAATCCAGTGACTGAATGTGAGACTTTTACACTACACAGGGTAGTAGGAGTAATCCATCGAACTACAGAACTATATCATTGACGTCGGTTTGCAGTAGGGTTTTGGAGCATATACTGTATTCAAACATTATGAATCACCTCGAAGGGAATGATCTATTGATACGTAATCAGCATGGTTTCAGAAAACAACGTTCTTGTGCAACGCAGCTGGCTCTTTATTCGCAAGAAGTAATGGCCGCTATCGACAGGGGATCTCATGATTCCGTATTTCTAGATTTCCGGAAAGATTGTGACACTGTTCCTCACAAGCGACTTCTAATCAAGCAGCGGGCCTATGGGGTATCGTCTCAGTTGTGCGACTGGATTCGTGATTTCCTGTCAGGAAGGTCGCAGTTCGTAGTAATAGACGGTAAATCATCGCGTAAAACTGAAGTGATATCAGGTGTTCCCCAGGGAAGTGTCCTGGGACCTCTGCTGTTCCTGATCTATATAAATGACCTGGGTGACAATCTGAGCAGTTCCCTTAGGTTGTTCGCATATGATGCTGTAATTTACCGTCTAGTAAGGTCATCCGAAGACCAGTATCAGTTGCAAAGCGATTTAGAAAAGATTGCTGTATGGTGTGGCACGTGGCAGTTGACGCTAAATAACGAAAAGTGTGAGGTGATCCACATGAGTTCTAAAAGAAATCCGTTGGAATTAGATTACTCCATAAATAGTACAATTCTCAAGGCTGTCAATTCAACTAAGTACCTGGGTGTTAAAATTACGAACAACTTCAGTTGGAAAGACCACATAGATAATATCGTGGGGAAGGCGAGCCAAAGGTTGCGTTTCATTGGCAGCACACTTAGAAGATGCAACAAGTCCACTAAAGAGACAGCTTGCACTACACTCGTTCGTCCTCTGTTAGAATATTGCTGCGCGGTGTGGGATCCTTACCAGGTGGGATTGACGGATGACATCGAAAGGGTGCAAAAAAGGACGGCTCGTTCTGTATTATCACGTAATAGGGGAGAGAGTGTGGCAGATATGATACGCGAGTTGGGATGGAAGTCATTAAAGCAAAGACGTTTTTCGTCGCGGCGAGATCTATTTACGAAATTTCGGTCATCAACTTTCTCTTCCGAATGCGAAAATATTTTGTTGAGCCCAACCTACATAGGTAGGAATGATCATCAAAATAAAATAAGAGAAATCAGAGCTCGAACAAAAAGGTTTAGGTGTTCGTTTTTCCCGCGCTGTTCGGGAGTGGAATGGTAGAGAGATAGTATGATTGTGGTTCGATGAACCCTCTGCCAAGCACTTAAATGTGAATTGCTGAGTTATCATGTAGATACATTCAAGCTAACAACTATTATATTTGAAAGGGGCTCAAGTTACTGGACGTGTATGTTTGGCAAAGTGAAAATTTCTAATATATTTTAGCAATGTAAGTAATCATTGAAAGTTGGAAACTGATGTCTTTTTTTTTTTTTTTTAAAAAAAACCGACATGTAAGGATAGTGAAATCGTGCACTCTTTTATTCAAGTTACTATTATGTTTCTAGAATGAAATTTTCACTCTACAGCAGAGTGTGCGCTGATATGAAACTTCCTGGCAGATTAAACCTGTGTGCCGGACCGAGACTCAAACTTGGAACCTTTGCCTTTCGCGGGCAAGTGCTCTACCATCTGAGCTACCCAAGCATGACTCACGCCCCATCCTTACAGCTTTACTTCTGCCAGTACCTCGTCCCCTACCTTCCAAACTTTACAGAAGCTCTCCTGCGAACCTTGCAGATCCGCAAAAGGCAAAGGTCCCAAGTTCGAGTATCTGTCAGCCACACAGTTTTAATCTGCCAGTAAGTTTCATACTGTTATGTTGATTGCACACAATATAACAGTTCTACATCCCACAATAGTAATGAAAAGTGCTAAAACAATTAGTGTCTGACAGTCCATTCACTCTTCCTCCTCACCATTGTTCTTTCCAGGCCACTTCAAAATTTCTTCATAAAAAGGTTTGTGTTCATCCAGCAAACATTGTTGGAGTTTTATCAGGTCTTTGATTATATTATATTTAATTGGAACTTTTCCTGATGTGTAAGTTCATTTTCCTGGGCAGTCAATGGATCATGTTGGAGGCCCAGACAAAACCAGTGACTAATATCCTCCGATAGTGTAGAAGCTGTAATACAAACCTTTCTTGTATTAAAAACAGTATGTATGAAAGTGCTGACAATACCACCTGCCCTTTCCATCCAATACTTTATTTCTTCAGCAGTTCTGGCCTGGCTGTTATGACTTAGAAGCCTAGTATTTCAGCAGCAACAGCTTAAGGAATTTAAGTGGATTCGAATTTATATCCCCTCATTGGAAATTCCCAGAATTGGTTAAGTAAAGCAGGAATCCGCTGAGAGTGCGATCCCTAATCTGAGCTAAGCAGTTGTTTGATAACAGATGATGTTCGGTGTACTCTGGTTGTGCAATGCATGTTTAACTGTATGGATAATAAAGCAAACAATGTAAAACAGTAAAAACAATTGTAGTGTATGGTCTTTTGTGATCACTACTAATTATACTACCCAGGTGTGCAAGTACGAAGTTTGAAATAATATACAGCATCGTCAATACAGCTATAATTTCAGAAGGGCACAAGTTGCAACTGATGCCTCTTGACTTTTAAAAAGGGCTCTAGTCACTGATTGTAGCCCCTATAAAAATAACATTTTTTCAGATGCTATAAAATGTACTCTGACAGACTGACACCGCTTTAACTTAAATTCGTGCAATTATAAATGTAGTATCCAAACCAATAAACTCAAAATGCTTTATATGTAACAGCACTCGCGAATCTTTTAACTGCCAAAGCCGAGTTTTCTGAGAACTGTATCGTACTGCTCTAACAAGCCACTGATCTGCCATTAAGGTTCAAATACTGTAAATATAAAACAAACCTGAGAAGGCCTGCTGGTAACATCCCCTTGGTAGTTTAGGATAATTAATGCCCTCTTTCTTTCATTGTTTAATTAGCTTTAGCTTTTAGTGTATCTTTTAAAATTTTCTGCCTCTGCTCTGACAAACAGCATGTTCATGCGTTGTATGCAAGGGTGTAGCTGTGAGCTTTGATTTTATCTATGAGGGATACAAAGTTGTGAGTGTTAAACTCAACCTGTACCCTAACACAAAAACCACTAGAATTATTGTGTTTCAAAGGAGAAAGCCCTGTAAGATTTTTGTAGAGTAGTTCTTATGATGAAGTCTTACTCCATGAAACCTCAATTCTTGTGCTTTTGCATTATGAAAGGTCATTGTGTCTAAATTTCCACTCTGTATAGCAATTTGTTTTATGGTAACATTAGTCAAGCCTGTTGTCAGCAACCTACCGCAATTCCTGAATGCTGAACTTGTTATTAAATAAGAAGTAGCAATGTGAACCAAGTTTCCACGTTTTGTTTCATAGATATTTAATTGTAGCTGGGCTGGCCTTTTACAGTATTAATGAAATTGTGTATCTGTTGATAAGCTGTTGTTGTGACACATTACTACAGAGAAGCGACATGTATCCATATCTTTCTGTAAGGTGGTGGGACAATAAAACTAAAGAACCAGAGGTTGCAGAGTTTCAGAGGGAGCATTAGGGAATGATTGACAATACCAGGGATGAAACACAGTAGAAGAATAGGTAGCTTTGAGAGATGAAATAGCGAGGGCAGCACAGATCAAGTAGGTAAGAAGATGAGGACTAGTAAGAACCCTTGGGTAGCCTGAGAGATATTGAATTTAATTAATGAAAGGAGAAAAGATAAAAATCAGTAAATGAAGCACGAAAAAGGGAATACAAAGGTCTAAAAAATGAGATAGATAGGAACAGCAAAATGGCTAGAGGAAAGCATAAAAATAGATGCCGCCTACAGGAAAGGTAGAGATCTTTGGAAACAAGAGAACCACCTGTACGAATATCAAGAGCTGAGATGGAAAACTGCCCTAAGCAAAGAAGGGGCAGAAAGAAGGGAAAGCAGAAAGGTAGGGGTAGTATGTAGAGGGTTTACATATGGGAGATGCAGTTGAGGGCAATATTATGGAAATGGAAAGAACATAGATGAACATAAGATGGGAGGTATGATACTGCGTGAAGTGTTTGACAGAGCACTTAAAGACCTAAGTCAAACTAAAGTCCCAGGAGTAGACAACATACTGTCAGAACTACTAATTGCCTTGGGAGAGCCAGCAATGACAAAACTCATTTTGTTTGGTGAGCAAGATTTATGAGACAGGTGAAATACCCTCACACTTCAAGAACAATATAATAAAAAGCATGAGCTGACATGTGTAAAATACTGACTTATCAGTTTAATAAGTCATGGTTGCAAAATACTGACACAAATTCTTTACAGAAGAAGAATAATAATAATAAGAAGAAGAATGGAAAAACTGGTAGAAGCCAACCTTCGGGAAGATCAGTTTAGATTCCGGAGAAATGTAGGAACATGGGATGCAGTATTGAACCTAAGACCTCTCATAGAAGGTGGGTTAAGGAAAGTCACCACTACATTTATAGCATTTGTGGACTTAGATAAAGCTTTCGACAATGTCAACTGGAATACTCTCTTCCAAGTTCTGCAGGTGGCAGCGGTAAAATACAGGAAGCAAAAGGCTATTTACAGTTTGTACAAAAACCAGATCATAACTATAAAAGTTTATGGGCATGAATTGGAAGCAGTGGTTGAGAAGGGAGTGAGATAGGGCTGTACCCTGTCCCCAATGTTATTCAATCTATATATTGGGGAAGCAGTAAAGAAAAATTTGGAGTAGGAATTAAAGTCCAGGGAGAAAAAATAAAAACTTTGACGTTTGCTGATTACATCGTAATTCTGTCAGAGACAGCAAAGTACTTGGAAGAGCATTTGAACAAAATGAATAGTGTCTTGAATTGAGGATATAAGATGAGCATCAACAAAAGCAAAACTACAGTAAATGAATAGTGTCTTGAATTGAGGATATAAGATGAGCATCAACAAAAGCAAAACTACAGTAATGCACTGTAGATGTATTAAATCAGGTGATGCTGAGGGAATTAACATGGGAAACACAATACTTCAGTAATAGATGAGTTTTGCTGTTTAAGCAGCAAAATAACTGATGATGGTTGAAGTTGAATCGTATATGGAAGTGAAACATGGACAATAAACTGTTTAGTCAAGGAGAGAATAAAAGCTTTTGAAATGTGGTGCTACAGAATGATGATTAATTGGGTAGGTAATAAAGAGGTATGGCACAGTACTGGGGAGAAAAGAAATTTGTGGCACAACCTGACCAGAAGAAGGGATTGGTTGGTTGGACACATTTTGAGACATCACAGGATCACCTATATGGTGCTGGAGGGAAGAGTGGGGGGGGGGAATCATAGAGGGAAACCAGTAGACGGACACAATAAGTAGATTCAGAAGGATGTAGGTTGCGGTAGTTACTATGAGACGAAGAGGTTTTCATGGGATAGAGTAGCATGGAGAGCTGCATCAAACCCATCATTGGACTGAAGACAACAGCACTAAACTGCAGTCCTTATAGCCCAGATCAGTTCTCAAACCTTTTTCCATGCCAGTTCCTTATTGGTGAACCACTCACAACACTCCCACAGCCTTTCTTACAGAGCCATCGTCAAGGTTGTCGAGACTCCAGCTCGTCCAGCAGTATGTGTGGAAGCAGTGATTAAAGTAATATCTAACACAGTT
Organism: Schistocerca serialis cubense; assembly: GCF_023864345.2. NCBI lineage: Eukaryota > Metazoa > Arthropoda > Insecta > Orthoptera > Acrididae > Schistocerca > Schistocerca serialis. The sequence continues at coordinate 1,164,223,539 of NC_064638.1, read as the reverse complement.
GTAGGAGAGAACCAAACAGTCATCAACAAAAGACCGTCTACAGCCAAGTACAGTGGTTCTCCTGAAGGAAGACAACATGCTATCCTTCGGCTGACAGTCTGGGATCACTGTTTGCACACACTCTGTTACTGATCATTCTGTGCAAGTTGTTTCAGTGCATGCAACAATGGAAACCTATAAAAAATCACTATCGAATACTGTTTTGTTCAACAGAAAATAATTTCATTTCCTCGTTTGTTCGACCTAACTTGTGCTGCTTGTGATTATTTGTGTTCGTGTTAATTTATATAAATTAAGTGTGTGGAATATTCCATACTGGTGCAAGGTGCTGGCAGGGATTAGGAGCAGCTGAACACTGTCGCTGTGGGTAAGAAATTTCACTACCTAGCACCCAACAAAAAAGTACGGCCAGACCAGGCCACAGCGAACTGAGACAGGCTGTGAAAGACACTGCTCCAACACAACTGTAACTTTAACACAATGGTGTGTTAAATAGACAGTCCACTTTTATCACCTGCCTTTCCTTAGCAAAAAGTGCATGCACTGTTTTAGCTGTGAAAAGAGCCAGGTAGTGCAGGATTACTGCTTATTTCGTGGCTACCTGCACATGCAGTTTAGAACTTCTAAGAGGTTCTCCCGCTCACCATATATGTCTTAAATTTACGACACACACATATTGTTAGAGTTACAGCTTGTTAACAAGTGAAGGAAGAGCATACCACAGAACTGCTGAAGCACCTTAACAAATCTCTATTTTTAGTCCAAATGCTGTCAGACATTTGATATTAAAAACTAAAAAGGCTAGCATACTCTACTTACTTTTCTTCCACACAGTCATACTGGATTATTTTCCACGCTAAACTTTTCTGGTCCAAAAACATGTCATACGAATTATTTGTGGTGTGGACTCTAGAACATCCTGCAGAGACGTTTCAGGATCTACTGCTTCCCAGTACATCTATCTATCTCTTAAAGAAATTTTTCATTAAAATATATATCTTTTTCAAACCAACCACTCAGCAGAATCAATTCTAGAAATAAGAATAATCTTCACAAAAATTAGAGTTACTTACTTTGGTTCAGAAATCTGTCCCATTATTCAGGAACATACATTTTCAGTAACTTATAGCAATTATAAAAAGTTCAACCACTAATGAACTTCAGTTTAAGAAAAGCTTAAGGGACTTACTGGTGGCCAGCTCCTCCTACTTGATAAATTTCTAAGTAGAACCAACTGATTTGCATATTTTACCAATAATATGAAATAATTCAAGTATTTGTTCAACCAAACTTCTGTACAAATTCAATGCAGCAATGTGACCATTTTGCTATAAAACGATTTTTCTATTTGATTATGCATGACTACAAATTATAATATGCACCCTAGTGTATCAAATGTTTACATGCCTTGTGACAAGTTATTTATAACCTTTTACATGAAAACATGTTTAAGATTTTTTTTTACTTATTTCACACCCTTGAGGACCTTTTCACTTGGGATATGAGAGGGGTACATTAGCATATTGGTTTTCCCTTGTAAATATTTAATGTGTATTTTTTATTCTGACATGTTCTTCATCCTGGAGCATTTCCTCACTGGAGCGAAAAGTGTGTAATCTAGTCCAGCTTCCATGGAAGGTGAAAACAGTAACAAATACTCAAAGCATGGGCAGTGTTTTCATCCAACTTCTAAATCATTTTTATTTTCAGTCACAAATATTTCTTGCAGTTAATTCAAAGCATTGAATATTGACATGTGATTACCATGTACAATATTATGACATCTATATTCTGCCCTGGACCACGACTTTATGCTCAAAACAAATACAAGCAATTACACACCTATATTTAGTAGAATCTTAAATGTCCCTAATATCCATCATTATGATTTTTTTTGTAGGCCCATATATTAAAACACTTGTTTCTGTGTTGGAAAATTTTATTTCATTATTTACTACTTTGTCAGGTCTAATTCAGGTAACAAGTTGCTCATTGCAATACATATATTTGAAAGGAACAGACAAAATACAAGGGCAATGAAAATACTACAGTAAATACAATAGACTACTAGCAGATGGGAAAAAATGACATATTTAACATAAGAAATGAAAGTATGCATGCTCAAATTAAGTATAATTATCAAACAAAAGAAATATTGTAATGAAATGAAAATATTAATTGACAAAACATTTACAATAATTAAATAAAATTTGAAGTGTGTGTTTACTTTGATCAGTAATTAAATATTCAAAATAAGTTATGTAAGACAGTACAACTTAATAATAGATTTTAAACTGAATCATCATCATCATCATCATCATCATCATCATCATAGAAAGATTATAATAGCAGAAAATAGGTTATCAATAAATGTATTCACATTTCCTAATTTGCATAAAGCTAATAAATTTACAAATTAATGAACTACAACTACATGATAACTTCATGGAAATGTCATACTATAAATTCAAAAATACATAGAACTTTGCAACAATATGCTTACATTACATGAGCTGTTGCTCCAACACTTTATCCATGACCTATTTTTTTATGGATAATTGTCTTATGTTTCAGAAACTATCATCCATTTACAAATACAAATTTTCCACATTTCAACTTTTTTTTCTGAGTGTAAGCTGTAACGTATTAATGCTTAATGCTACAACAGAGGAGGAAGGGGTACAAAAAAAAGAAGAAAACATTTTGTGGACACCCAAGAGGTTTTTCATTATTCATGTATGTTATTCTGACTTATTTGTAATTTCTAATCTTTTATTCAAAGAAATTCTTTGAATTATAAAGCTGAACACACTGCCCTTGTTGCTTTTGACATTTGTGACAATTTTAAAAGAAATATGACAGAAAATTTACATAAATAAAATGTGTTTTTCCTGAACACAGAATATATGAGTAAATTTGTTGGCATACTTAAATAATACATACAAATATACACTGAACATGACCATATAAATTATTATCCTAAATGAGTACCTGAAAATGTAGGGGAGTGGGAGAGAGGCAGGAGGCCGTGGGAGGGGAAAGGAGGTGGTGGAGGAACAAGTTCATTTCACTTCTCACACTATGTTGCCATTCAAGGTAGTTCTCTTCTTTGCTTGCCAACTAAATGTCTTATCTACACTCGAAGTGACCACGTATATTTGTATAAGAGCAACACAGTTTATCACGTGTAGAGTATAAGCAAGGCTGAACAAAACTTGCACCATTCTCCACTGGACACATTCCAGCTCGCACCCCATGCCAACACCACTTCCTTACAACATATCCATCCTCCCCTGTGATATGATCTGGAACAAGGGCTGTTCACTGAGAAAGTAGCTTCTGTTTGCTGCTAAGAGATGATCTTCAAATGCTCAAGCGGAAATGGTGAACGTTTCTTCCTTCACGAGCTGCAAACCCACATCTCTGTGCTATGTTAGGTGCATATGAGCAATTGAGTTCTGTGATGACTTGTTCACGGACAGTAGGAAATAAAGGCCACGTAAATGTACATTGGTTATGACACATGATATGACACCACCACTTAGCACTACATGAAACAGGGTGTATAAGGAGTCCATGTACACACACTCAATTCACTGGACACAGTGGTGGGGCTATCTGGTTGTCTTCTTGTTTCAGTCCATTCATCATCAGAGGTGTACATCTACTGGTGTCTGGTCAGTATCTTCGGCTCTGATGAGTGCAGCATTTAGAGCTGTGATACACAAGCTGGGAGCTACCCAGTCTGCCACTTTTGTCACATTTGGCTGATATCGTTCACTAGAAACCAGAAGCTGTGGTTACTTTCTACCAGTAGGAGATATGGGTCCTTCTGCAAACTGGTCATATGAAGCATCTTAACAATAATAGAAACAAGGGATTCATCCATCCCCAGCACTGCTGTACTCTCTTCCTCAAAGTGACTGTTTCTTGTCACAACTCTGGCTTCAGCAGCAGTAGCTCCTGTGATCATTCCTCTATAACAACAGTCCACATCTCTTACTCGTGTCCCTCACTCACTGAAATTCTTGACCTAGGCTGTTTCTGATGATGATGTATGAGAGGGACAGATTTACTCTCTGCGTGGTCACACACTAACAATGACATCTCTACACGCCTTATCTTGACTGTGGGGCAGGCAGGTAGGCAGGCAGCCAGGTGGCCACTGTTCATGTTTACTGGTGTGTTCCAAATGATGGGTGATGGCCAGGAGATATATTGTTCACTTGTCTGTACCTTCCACCAACCCCAATTGATGGGAAGGCTATCTTTGGATAAAATGCGAGAGGAATGGAGGAGAGAAAGTAACCTGCAACAAAACCACTGCACAAGAATATAAATAATATAAACTGGCTGTGTTGTTTATACATCAGAAAGAGACCTTTAGTACATTAAGTGCAATTAATGGGAACCAGTGCACAGCACAGTAAGTGAGAAGGACAATCACCTGGCACCACGGTGCATACAAAGCTCTGACCTATAGGCCTGTCTCTCTTCACTGTCAGCTGTAGGTGCCATCATATTTTAATAAAAATGGCTCAGGTCATCACATCAATCTTCCAGCCTTTGGTGCCAATGCTCAACATTCCATCACCACCTGAGCTGCTCTCACAATGCAAACCAGTCAGACAATGGTGAACAAAACATGACAAAACCAAATATTTAAAAATTGAATCCATTGTTGTTACGGTATTGAAATTTATAACAGACGATATCCTGACAGAAAATGGAAAACTTTTCTGTGTGTACATATTAAAACGTTCATTGCTTAACATACTGGCAAAACTGGAATTTTGGCTTGGTGAAGCACAGTGTGCGCTGCTTACATCAAGTGTTCAGTTGGAGATGTTACATCACTGATCTAAGCACGACCTGTTGGTACATGCAAAATGCATGTACTACCTTTCGATAGTAAATATTTTCTCTGAGAAAGATCAAATGCACTGAATAATACAACACTAAACGCTTTAGCATAAACTCACTTAATTCCAAAAACTTTGTGACACATTTTGCTTTTACATCACACAACATCAATGATATTGAATGAAACACACTATTTAAATCTATTAACAGATGTTACAGATAAATAAATTATTTACTTACAAAAATCCAAGTACAATGTTCTGAGACTCAAATCGTGAGTGGCCTGCACAGTTTAAGCGAAATGGTGAACTACCAGATACTCAGAAGAATGAATACATCGTTCTATTTAGCATCTCTTCTACACACTATTTGAACAAAAAACTTCATTCATTTGCAGCCACTATGCCATACATAAGTCTGAGGAATCAACAATATACAAGAGAGGTATAGTGCATCAAACTGTGGTGAAATGTTAGTCCAATCCAATTTATTTCTTGCCAAGCAATAACGAAATACCACAGAAAACAAGTACCACATACAGTACAGATCTGTCACTGCCAAACTGCATAGCAGTTTAACCCTCCTAGTACCACGGGTGTCCATATGAGCCCATGAGCACACTGATATGTTTCCCCCGAGTCAATTGTATCCAATGATGTTTTGTTCATTCGTATATTTACAAAACATTATGTTAGTTCATTACAATACTGTCAACATATCCTATTTAAATTACTTGTGGCCTATGTGTTACTTGTGGTACTCAGTGAGAAGAGAAACATCCTGGTAGTAGGAGAGTTAAGATGGAAGTGCACACAATTCCTCAAACAAAGCTCTCAGTAAGAAACTGTATAGTTTGGAGTTGAGTCAGATAAGATGAAAGTTCCTAATGACAATTATTCTCTGAAATAATACATAAGTAACCATATTCAATGTTTTCTTTTTAAGACCTTCGCACTAACCATACCAATAATAATAATAATAATAATAATAATAATAATAATAATAATAACAACAACAACAATCATAATAATAACCATAATCTAGTATTGGTAATGGGAATAAGGCAGTTTAGAGAAAGAATAACATGGAAGTACGAAATAATATTGGAGAAAAATAAGATCACAACAGAAAAAGAACTTGGAACATCATTTTGCTCATGAATGTCTACAGAAAAAAGAAAAATAAATCATGTTAAGAAGATGTAAACAGATTTATAAAATTTCTCATCCTTTAGAACCTGTGATACTTGCATCCTATAGTTTTATGCTTAGTTTCTGATCTGCATTAACACATTTTGAAGTTATACAATAGGTTAACTGGCAGAAATGACACCACTCATCAACCAAGCATATCTTTCTCACATGTGCCCTACCTATGCACAATCTGTGTATGTCTATGACTGCACACTGATTGAAATCAACGATGATCATAGGCTGCAGTTTAAACTATTAAATAAGAAATACAACTTGCTTAAATTTATCACTTATGCCATCACATATACATATCTATGATGGAAAAGCCTGTTTGTTGATCAGTAAGGTACTTTAACAGGTGTTTAAAAATTTGCGTGAATAGTTAAACTTTGTAAAGCAAACAACACAACTGCTTTTATATCTTACATGTTTACTGTAATTATACTGCAATATTTAGTGGCAATGAGAACAAGAAATTAACATTTCGATAATTAAAAAAGTACACTGTGAGAGTATGTAGTATGTCTACATTGCAAATAGGAGAAATAAGCCAGTTTGTAATAACCAAGTATGAACAGAAAAAATTAATACGGTAAGTGCTACGCATCATCACAGATTTTAATCTACAGGTACTATTATGTAAAAGAATCACAAAAAACCTTGACACATCCAGCATTTAATGCTATAGTTGGAACAAAAATTTACAATGATGTGAAAAGGGTAAATAATACAAGGATTTTTTTTCTGGTTCATGCACAAAGTCATCGATTACACATTTATGGCAGCCTGAGAAATATTATTAAGGAATAATTTTATTATTGCTCGTACATTTAAAAACTGTTAAACTATTCAAAAATAAATAAATTTTGGGTTAACAAAGTACACAGAATCTTACTGATCTTTCACAATTAAAACACTAGATTCGCCATTTATCTATAGAGGTTTCTGTTATGGAAGAAACTTAATTTTTATTACTCTTAGGTGGAAGTAACATGAGCTATGTAACCTCCTTCACACACAACATGTTTTCAAGCTATTTATAACAATGAACTTCAACTGAGTGATTCATCACTGACACAATGCAACACAATAGCATTATGAACATGGCCAGAGCTGAAATGTTGAGTGTAATGGTACATTTGGACACGTTGTATACAATCTACACATACTCCACTATTCAAGTTGTTATGCTGTGTTTAATGCACTGATGCTTTACTTTTCTACGTTCAAATCTGGTTACTGATACAACTTCATTCAGTGTTGGTTAATTTGCAAGGTATATATGCCACTCCAGCACCAAATGGGAGATATTACTGTGGGATCCCTTGACTCAGGAACACCACCTTCTGGCCTAGATGACTGCAACCACTTGTGCAAAGAACTGTGCTCCTCTGTTCTCATCCCTAACAACTGTCCATACATTGCCTGTCTAGTTTTGGGGGTTGTACTCTATGAATACTATCAGAAGCCCATAAGAAATATTCTTTCACACATACCTCACATTGAATCTCAAGGCTACTCTAGTTCATATATGCAAGTTGTGTGTCAACCATTATTTTCAGTTAAACTAGGCTCAAATTAATAGGCATTTGAACACAGTAGTATAAATATACACAAAAGAGTTGCCTGTCACACCAGAATTAAACAACTGCTTGCCTTCTTACTTAAAATATATATATTGAAATTCAATATTTTATTTAAAGTGAAAAGTCTGTTTTTGTTCATTCACTACTTTGAATACTCTGTAGGATCAAATTACATCTAATGTCATTAACCTGTACTATTACAAAGCTCTTACAATGAAAGATTCTTTGTGTGAGTTGCTTTCACCACTGCCTAGTATCGGTTCTAATGATTATATTTAACCAAAGGAAACCCAGAACTTTCATTTATTCTTGCGATCATTTTACCACTGACTATTACAACAATTTGAGTGTAGAGTGGGCTTTGTCTACAGGCTCGCTTGCACCACTGCATGCCATAAGAAGTACCAACTTGACAAAACCCACAGAAAATCAAATCATGTTTCCTGTGTATGAGGAACATGAGGCAAGTAGTAAGTTAGAAACTCTGCAGTGCAGAAGCAGCAACACAAAAAAACTAGCTTTTACACTGCTTGAAACAATTTTGTACACTTATCAAAGCTAACAATGTGAGGGGCAAAATTTCTAAATGTGTGGGCTCCTGCGCACTTTGTGCAACACCACACCCCAGTACACACACTTTTTAAGACATAAGAGCACCATACCTGAACAATGGATGTGGCCAACGATGAGACATGCCACAATGCAGCCGGTTGTACACATACCACAAACTTATGGAAGCTGTCGTTTTGCTAGGATTGCTCCTCCCCGTGTTTAATAAAAAGTGGGAGACTAGAAACTGATGCTCCTCATAATGTTGTTGTTATTCTATCTTGGACTTTCCACTGTTTAATTTCATCTCTTACACTACAGTAGCCACGTGTGTGTACCTTATTTTATGACTGTTATATTCATAATGAAGTCTCTGAATTCATGTGGTCTCAAGTTATAATTCATATAATTAATACAGACAATTATTACTCTCTTTTAAATGTATTTCCATTATGTGCTCTTTAAGATTTTGGCACTTTGCTGTATTAGATCTGACCACTGATATATAAGTTCGGTATGTTCTTGGTAACAATTCTGAAGAGAGTAATTGTCCCAACACTCCTGGAAAGTTGCTGCAAATATGTTGGAAAATAAGTTTACTCATTTTGAGCTATAGGGTGCAATCTGTAGTGATAACTTAAAAGAGGAAGAATTTCATACCCAAGATTGCTGTAAGAACTTTATTGTAGATAACCAGTTTTGGTAAAACTACAATAAAGTTTTTTTGCAGAAATCTCAGTTAAGAAGTTGTTGTTCTAAATAATCACAACAAATTGCCTCTTCGAGCTCAAGATGAGTAAACTTATGAATATTGTGCCACACTGGGCACAAAGTAATGCACACAGCCTACTCGCATTACAAGAGAAGATCGCAAGAATCTGCACCAAGATACTGCTCAAGAAGTGTAAGGTGTATTGTCTTTTGGTTGCTCTATAGGTTTACGGTGAATTATTTGTATAAAGGTTTGTAGTACTCCTTGTAATTTTATTGCAGAGCTGAAGAAAACAATGTTTTACAGAAACCGGTTATCTACAATAGTTTTTTTATAGCTATCTTGGCTAAGTAGATCATCTCTAAGTAATGCTAGAAAATGTCTAATAGTTCTGTGATACAAAGCTAATGAGTATTGGCTGTTTCTAATTATGTGTTTCAAATTATGCTTATGCATACTTCATGCACTGAATACAGACCTCACTGAGAGAGTAGTTTAGGAAAACATTACATAGATAACCAAGAGAGGCCAAGCTGCAGTGGGTAAAAAAAAAAATAAAAAAATAAAAAATAAAAATAAAAATAAAAAATAAAAAAAAATAAAAAATAAAAAAAAATAATAATTTGGAACCACTAAGAAATCATGGCCCTTGCGAAACTTATTACAAGAGAGAGAAATGGTGATAACCACTGTGGTTGTGTAACCTTGTTAAGAGAAGGAACTGAATGAAGAGCCATTTTCATCAACATAACTTATTGCATCACCTGCAGAAAATCAAGCACTGCCACCAGTGCAAGCAGGCAGCCCCAGCACCACCTCCGAACTGGGAGGGGGTGTGAAGAGGAAACAACCTGCAGAACCTGCACCTGCTGCATTAATGAAGGACATTGTGACCACATACCAAAGACAACCACGTAGACAGTTTTTTGGCATGCATAAAAGTTTGTCACCAATGTGACAATTAAAGCAAAAGACAGAATTTATAAGTCTTGTCCCTACAACTAGAACAAGTACTAGAATAGACTGAAAATGCAATGTAAAGTAACTGTTCTATAAATGAATTTAAAGAAATGAAATAAAATATTGCTTGTCGTCGTCAGTCTAGAGACTGGTTTGATGCAGCTCTCCATGCTACTCTATCCTGTGCAAGCTTACTATATATTTCACTGATAACATTGGAAAAACAATCACAAGAAATGAATTTTATCTTTGTTCATTGCAAACAAGAGCTGCACTTTGTTTAATATGTACTTCCAGATAAGATCATTGTTTTAAATAAATTTTCCATATAGAAACAAGCCTGAATTGCACATACATACATACATACTTACTAGGTTGGCAACAAAAATCACAGTTGGTTTTTAGCCTTGTTGATCAGCCTCCTCCATCTTCATTGGTCACTGTATCCTCCTTCAGCTAGTCCATCATATTCGTAACCTCTCTGATCCTGTCAATCCATCTCATCCAAGGTCTTACCCTTGGTTTTCTGCCTCTGATGTCTTCTTCCCCATAGCACTTCAGTCTCCTTTGTCTCAATCACAGCCACAATGTCCAGCAATTTGTACAGCTCCTGCAATTCACAGTTTCTTTTTTCTCCAGCTGTCTCCATCCTACACTGGTCGAAAAATCTGTCTCACTGCAGCATTTTCAAATGTCATGAGATTTTAAGCTTCCTGGCAGATTAAAACTGTGTGCCTGATCGAGACAAACTCAGGACCTTTGCCTTTCGCAGGGAAGTGCTCTACAATCTGAGAGCACTTGCCCGCAAAAGGCAAGGGTCCTGAGAACGATTCTCGGTCTGGCACACAGTTTTAATCTGCCAGGAAGTTTCACATCAGTTCACACACTGCTGCAGAATGAAAATTTCATTCTGTCAGGAGTTTTACTTCCATCTTTTGCATCAAAGTCTAGGTCTCTGATCCGCTTGCAATATGTTGAATTAATGACCTATAGATCCTAATCTTGATGGAAGCTGGGTCTTCAGCAGCTTTCTGAGTAAAAACTTTGATCTGTTCCCTGCTTATTTTCTGGTCTTTCACATTCCTTTTATTGAGTACCACCCCAAGATATTGGGACTCTTGTTTACCCTTTACCATCCACATCTGAGGGCCTGTCATTGCTCTCTCTTCTCATTACAAGGTATTTGGTCTTATCCATATTCATCTTCAAGCCTTCTCCATTTACTCTTCCATTAACACCCTTAGCATCTGAACAAAATCTTGTTCAGCCTGTGCTATTAAAACTACATGATCCACATAGGTCCGGATGTTCATCCTTCTATCCAAATATATTCCTGTCTCCAAGCTTGTTACCCTTCTCAGTGCACTTTCTAGAACCAGATTAAATAGAAGGGGGCAGTGGCAGTCTCCCTGTCACACTCTAGTCCTCACCTTGAACTTCTTAGATCTTTCCACTCACTTTCACCACGTGTTATCTCTTAAATACATGCTTGTGTTAGTTTAGTCAGTTTTCTGGGAACCTGTGCTCTTTCCAGTTATTGCTACATCACTTGCCTGTCACACTCCCATACCCTTTTTGGAAGGCCACAAAAAAGACAGTGAACACCTCTGAACTTCCTGGCTCTTTGTAGTACCTGTCTTACTGTACATAGTTGGACGATTGTTTCTCCTCTTTGATACCTCCTTGATGTATGGTATTGTCACGAATAGTAGAAGATAGAATTAAAATCATGTAGGCTGTAGGCTGGAAAAATATTGCTACAGATCAAGTGAGGTGGACGTGACCAGACTATCTCATGTGTAATGTGTACTCGACTAACAAGAGCGGAGTATGCAGTATCACGAGGCTCAAGCACAGTTAGTGGCAACCCTTGGACACAGCAAACAATGGAGAATGGCTAGTTCATCACGTAGGCATCACATGCTGCCGCGTGACTAGCCTACTCAGGGCTCAAAGTTCGGGGGTGCTAGAACCTTCTAGAACAAGTGGTGCCGGGTGCACTACCCCCTATAAAAGCGGATAGCCACTAGATCGAAGGAGAGTGATGGAGTGAGGTACTTAGGATGCCGGTCCATGTTAGTCTGCATCGGGATGCTGCAAGAGTTGCAGGAGAGTATTGAGCACAGCAACAAGTAGGGACTTAGGCTGAATCGACACAGCTGACACTTAGTCTGGTGCACTCGCCTCTGCTGTGTTAGGACTTAGGTTTGGGAAGTTAGGGATGGCAACTGCATAGCCAGATAGACAATCATTGGAGACTGTATATAGAATCTTATTTAAATCAAAAGTGCCAGGGGTACTTCCAGTATAATCGTTCTATGCATCGAGTGTTCATACATGAAAGCTTCCCTAAGATCCTATCCGAGTTCCATACTCTAGCTCACCTTGCAGCCTTCCCTACAACGGAGCAGTGAGGAGTTGGCGGCCCACACCACCGAGACCTCATGCCAAGTAAGTTCTCTGACGCGCACCGACGCAGTCCTTCCACTCCCTCTCAGGACACGTCAATGGGACATGACAGTATTAGCTGTATCAGGAACAACATACTCAGGATCTTACAGGCTGTGCATAGTAAGATAATTCCTCTATAGTTGCTGCATCTCACTGGGTCTCCTTCCTTAAATATTGGGCAGATGACACGATTGCTTCCATTCTGCCAGGATCCTCTATCTCCTCTAAAATAGATTACATAGTACATTCTCTCCTGCGGGATCTCTCTTCCCTCTTTCGGCATCTCTGCACGTATGCTCTCTATCCCCGTTGTGTTTAGTCTCTTCAGCATTTTTATGATTTCTCCAACCTCTTCCATGCTCGGCAGTTAATTCTCTGATGCTGGTATTGTCACTGACTTCCCTGTGCAATTCTTCTTCTTCTTCTTATGCTGTTATTGCAACACTGTTGTCAGTATTGTCTACGTTCAGGAGATCCTTTTCTGCCAGTGTTATCTTGCTGTTTATACAAACCCTGTTTTGGAGGAGATACATCTGAAGTTAAGTTGCAGAATTATACTACATCACTGCAGTGATTCTGTCCTCCATAGACAGGGAGGATGTCTCTCTGTGTGACACCTTCAACACACTACATGTGTGCCCATTTGGGATCTGTTGCCCCAAAGCACACTGGCATGGGGATGCACCTGATTATTGGAAGAGCCTCTTGTTTGGCACTGTATTGGGAGAGTTACACGTGCCGAGGATTCAGGTAGACAACATGCAAAAAAACAGTACATTCCCTAGTCCACTCACATTCTTGCGACGGTGAACAGATTATACTGTGTAACTCACGTGATCAAATCCCTGGCTCAGCAAGCCTTGGCCACCACCACTTCTGAACCATCTAGAGCCATTCCCCATGCTGCCTTGAACACTCACTCACCAGAAGCAACATCAACCAAGGTACATCAACGGGACTGTAATCCTGACATTGACGAAGACATATCAGACCCAGGAACAGAGAAAGGGGGATGAGTGGGAGAAGCAGCAAATCATCTTTCCATTCTGGCTCACGGCAATCCTGCTGGCAGCCTTATCCATAGACAGCTTCCTATGCATAGTGATAATGAAGTACCAAGCCATAACCAACCATGATGACAGAGTAAATATCTCTCTCTCCCCCCCCCCCCCCCCCCAAAACTCTGAGGTCTTGGACACCATTTCAACACACCGCACAACAGGCCTGTTCCTTCGGATAACGCAACTCATTCATGGATAAACAACCTTGAACAAACTGGATAAACGTCTATAAAACGAAATGGGAGTGCAAAAACGGTTCGAACCCCTCAAAACATCACTGCTGTTCAACAGGCAATCCTCAGAAGTCCATGCCAGTCTGCCAAACAACATGCTCTATGTCTTGGAATAAGTAACACTTCGGTGAGAAGGATTCTTCGTCAAGATTTACATTTTCACCCATACAAAATACAGATTGCACAATCTCTCAAAACAAGTTACTATCAGAGTCGATTACAATTTTGTGAGGAAATGGCCAGGAGACTTGTAGAAAATGACAACCAAGTAAACCACTTGTGGGTGAGCAATCAGGCGCATTTCCACCTCTCTGGTTTTGTTAATAAATAAAACTTCAGATACTGGTCAGAGGACAACCCTGGCACACTTCACTTCATGAAACGCCTCTTCATGCTCAAAAAGTGACGGTTTGGTGCGCAATGTTGGCAAGAGGAATCATGGGCCCATTTTCAGAAATTTCTTACGTCAGAACTCGCCCGATTTCCAGTGAATCAACACACAATGTTCCAACAATCCACACTGCAAGAGTTGCCATGAATGCTGTGAATGCTTCGTTTCCAGGAGGCATCATTTCCTGAAACGGGGATATCCCTCGGCCCCCTTGCTCTCCAGATTTGACAACCTGCGACTTTTTTCTATGGGGTTACTACCCACGCAGAGAACTATCCCTGCTCTAAAACAACGAATTCGGGACAAAATTGAAGGAATACCAGTCAATATGTTGCAAAATGTCATGGGAAACTTCCATGCCTGGCTGCAGACGTGCATAGTGGCTTCCAAGATGGCTGCCAATTAAGTGACGCCAGAAACTATTTCCAGAAAGTTAAGTGATTTAGACAGGAATATAATTTAGTTTAACACCAACTACAAATTAAATATGTGCATTAGTGTATCGTTTAGTCTTGCCGTTAAAGGTTTCACTTTTCTTTGCATATTTTTCTCAGAAAACACGAAAAGATCGTATCTTCGCGAAGTCGCGTTTAGGCTTAAATTTTAAAAACGTGTTTGTTTCTTGTTTCTCGGTAACAAATAAGTAAACTACCGTAAATAGCGTATAACTTCATTGTTTTAATACAGATTTCAGAAAAACAGTGTAACCTTATATCAGAAACTTGCTTATATACATTTGTTTATAGGCATAATTCACGTAACGTTTTTGGAGAATCAAACTTAAAGTATCTCTTTTAATTGTCCTTTTTTTCATTCCAGCGAGTGAAATATATAATAAAATGCGTATACCCGCATTGTTTTAATACAGATCTCAGAAAAATAGCGGAATTTTAAATCAGGAACTTGCTTATATACACTCCTGGAAATGGAAAAAAGAACACATTGACACCGGTGTGTCAGACCCACCATACTTGCTCCGGACACGGCGAGAGGGCTGTACAAGCAATGATCACACGCACGGCACAGCGGACACACCAGGAACCGCGGTGTTGGCCGTCGAATGGCGCTAGCTGCGCAGCATTTGTGCACCGCCACCGTCAGTGTCAGTGTCAGCCAGTTTGCCGTGGCATACGGAGCTCCATCGCAGTCTTTAACACTGGTAGCATGCCGCGACAGCATGGACGTGAACCGTATGTGCAGTTGATGGACTTTGAGCGAGGGCGTATAGTGGGCATGCGGGAGGCCGGGTGGACGTACTGCCGAATTGCTCAACACGTGGGGCGTGAGGTCTCCACAGTACATCGATGTTGTCGCCAGTGGTCGGTGGAAGGTGCACGTGCCCGTCGACCAGGGACCGGACCGCAGCGACGCACGGATGCACGCCAAGACCGTAGGAGCCAAGAAGTGCCGTAGGGGACCGCACCGCCACTTCCCAGCAAATTAGGGACACTGTTGCTCCTGGGGTATCGGCGAGGACCATTCGCAACCATCTCCATGAAGCTGGGCTACGGTCCCGCACACCGTTAGGCTGTCTTCCGCTCACGCCCCAACATCGTGGAGCCCGCCTCCAGTGGTGTCGCGACAGGCGTGAATGGAGGGACGAATGGAGACGTGTCGTCTTCAGCGATGAGAGTCGCTTCTGCCTTGGTGCCAATGATGGTCGTATGCGTGTTTGGCGCCGTGCAGGTGAGCGCCACAATCAGGACTGCATACGACCGAGGCACACAGGGCCAACACCCGGCATCATGGTGTGGGGAGCGATTTCCTACACTGGCCGTACACCACTGGTGATCGTCGAGGGGACACTGAATAGTGCACGGTACATCCAAACCGTCATCGAACCCATCGTTCTACCATTCCTAGACCGGCAAGGGAACTTGCTGTTCCAACAGGACAATGCACGTCCGCATGTATCCCGTGCCACCCAACGTGCTCTAGAAGGTGTAAGTCAACTACCCTGGCCAGCAAGATCTCCGGATCTGTCCCCCATTGAGCATGTTTGGGACTGGATGAAGCGTCGTCTCACGCGGTCTGCACGTCCAGCACGAACGCTGGTCCAACTGAGGCGCCAGGTGGAAATGGCATGGCAAGCCGTACCACAGGACTACATCCAGCATCTCTACGATCGTCTCCATGGGAGAATAGCAGCCTGCATTGCTGCGAAAGGTGGATATACACTGTACTAGTGCCGACATTGTGCATGCTCTGTTGCCTGTGTCTATGTGCCTGTGGTTCTGTCAGTGTGATCATGTGATGTATCTGACCCCAGGAATGTGTCAATAAAGTTTCCCCTTCCTGGGACAATGAATTCACGGTGTTCTTATTTCAATTTCCAGGAGTGTACATTTGTGAATAGGCTTAATTCTTGTAACGTCTTTTTTTATTTTCGGTAATTTAATTGATTTATTCTAGCTAAAGTATTATTTTTGCCATGAGTGAGAAGTGCCTGACTTGCCGTAGAATTGTTAGTTCCGGGGTTTGGTGTGATGGATGCAGTAGTTGTTTTCATTGGGGGGACTGCAGTGGCGTGGGTGTCGGGAAAGTGGATCAGGCTCATCAGTGGTTATGTAGGATTTGCAGCAGAGATAGGAAAATAGTGGAACAGGAGGTGAAAATTGATGCCCTTCAGGCTGAGCTAGATCAGGCTAGGGAAGATCTGGACAGGTTAAGGAGGGAGAAGGGCAAAGAGGTGGGAAGTGGCAACAGGTAACAGAAGGAACAGGCCTAGAACTAAGTCTGACAGTTTTGTGGTGAATGTCAAAAATAGGTTTGACCTGTTGCTTCAGTTAGAAACTGATGAGCCTCAAAGGTAGGTGTAGACAGGACACAACAAACTTTCAATAGGAAATTGAAAAAATGTAGGAAAGTCATTGAAAAAGGAAGAAAGTTTTGTTGTTAGGCAGTTCTCATGCCAGAGGTGTAGGCCAACTTCTGCAGGAGGAATTAGGACCAGAATACCAGATCACAAATTTTTTCAAACCAAGTGCTAGTCTGGATCAGGTGACAGAGGATTTAGGTTCACTCTGTAAAGGATTTACCAGGGTAGACACCGTGGTTATTGTGGGAGGGCCAGGGAACAGTATCGACAGAGATCCTGGGTACAGTATAGAGTGTGACCTGGTAAAGATTGCGTCGGCATCGAGACATACCAATGTTGAATTTGTATCTGTCCTGAGACGCCATGACCGGCCTCATTTGAACTCTTCTGTTGGGAAAGTTAATTTGGAGTTGGAACAGCTGCTTGGGTCAGGTGCGGGGGCTCATATTGGTGTGGTTCCTGTTGATTCTCTCAGTAGGTGGGACTATACCAGGCACGGCCTACATCTCAAAAGGAAAGGGAAGGGTAAACTGGCTGGGGTAATAGCAGGAAATTTAAGGGGGGAGGCACTGCCATGAATGGTAAAATACCAGTGGTTACAGGTGTTGGAGCAGCACCTTTTTTAGGATAGGTAAGACAGAAAGATGTCAAGTTCCGCGAGAGGTCAGGATTGAAACAAATCTTCAGTTTAGGAAAGAAATTAAACAGCACAATTCTAGCACATTGGATCACCAATCACAGCTGTCAATTATAAATTTTCACTAATCACCATAAAATTTATCTCCACCAAGTTGTATCTCAGTCCTAGGTAATTGCATTGATGAATTAAAGTCACCCAACCCAGTTGACAATCTACCTCTCTGAACACCATATGACCACTCGTATAGGAACTAGGCCTAAGCACAATGAGAAAGACAGGAGAGTACTGCAAATGTTAGCATAAGGAAAGGTTCTCATAAAAGTATAATTAAAAATAATTTAAGTATATTTCATCAAAATATTGGGAGTTTAAAGAATAAAATAGATGAGCTTCTGGTTTGTTTAGAAGACTTAGAAGCTGAGGATGAAATAGATATACTATGGCTGTCTGAGCATCACATTGTTACTGATACGGATAAGGTAAATGTAAGTGGATATAAGCTCTCTGCACATGTAATTACAGAAAATATGGAGAAAGGAGGAGTTGCCATATATGTCAAAAGTTATCATTGCGCAAAAAGTATAGAAACAAAAAAGTTTTGTGTAGAGAAACATATAGAAGCATCCAGAATGAGATTTTCACTCTGCAGCGGAGTGTGCGGTGATATGATACTTCCTGGCAGATTAAAACTGTGTGCCCGACCGAGACTCGAGCTCGGGACCTTTGCCTTTCGCGGGCAAGTGCTCTACCATCTGAGCTATCGAAGCACGACTCACGCCCGGTACTCACAGCTTTACTTCTGCCAGTATCTCTTCTCCTACCTTCCAAACTTTAAAGAAGCTCTCCTGCGAACCTTCGCAGGAGAGCTTCTGTAAAGTTTGGAAGGTAGGAGAAGAGATACTGGTAGAATTAAGCTGTGAGTAACGGGTGTGAGTCGTGGTTCAGTAGCTCAGATGGTACAGCACTTGCCCGCGAAAGGAAAAGGTCTCAAGTTCGAGTCTCGGACGGGCAAACAGTTTTAATCTGCCAGGAAGTTTCATATAGAAGCATGTGCCTGTGAGCTTAAATTAAATAAAGGCACATTTATAATTTTAACTGTATGTATGTGTTGACCTACAACAGGTTTTACTTTGTCCTACATTGACTCACTCCACAGTATTCTACCAGAGACAGCTGTCGTCGTATAATCTCACGATTCATGACATTGGTACTGGAAACATCACTGTAAATTTGTGGGATGAATCCACCGCAATGAGAGGTTCAGCCGAAATAGTTTCCTGTCTGCTTAAATTTGTGACGCAAAATTATGATACGCCTCAAGAAGGTATGGAATGAAAACTGATTGATTGGTCTGACCGCTGTGTCGGGCGGAACAAAAACTGGAGAGTTTTAGCGCTTTATTTCTATCTAATCAGCTGCAAGTACTTTACAGAAATGCATCAGAAGTTTTTATGTTCGGGCCACAGTTTCCTACTTGCGACAGGGATTTTGCAGTCATCGAGAAAAGAAAAAGTGTCAAAAGTTATGGTTCCTTCAGAATGGAAGCACGTCATTGCTGAGGACTTTGTCGATCCTTCAAAACTGACCATTCACGAGATGATGGAAGACTTCAAGGACATAGGACCATCGAGTTGCTTTTGAAGAAGCCGCCTGCTTTGAAAATTACTTATGTACTTTGGATGAAGCTGTGTAGTGACAATCCTCGAGGTTTAAACGTGCGCCTTACCCACAATGTGCTTCGTCCATGGGAAAGACACTGTATTGTAAAGCATGGTTGTGAATATCAAGTAAAAAATTGTCCATTGCCTTCTGAATTCTGGTTGCTCTATAATGGGACACAAAGTTCACAAAGAGAAGAAAAGGGATCTATTGGACATGACGAGATATATGGAACCAAAATACAGGCAGTTTTATGAAAATCTTCAGTGTGACAACTGACTATAATGTACTAGATTTGAGCCTAAACTTGATAAACTAATGTTGTAATTTTTTTTTAAGATCAAGCAATTCAGTTTACAATAAATATTATTACTATCTCGTTTTAAATCTCTTACTATTTTTGGATTCTAGACACCTTATAATTACAGCAGAGCACTGGCTGATCTGGAGTAACGCTGTATATCCATTGCCATACAGCGTTATTCCATTTTAAAACTTACTGATTTTCGAAAAATCTGCTTAGCTAAATTTTAAAAACCAGAAATGAGTATTTTCCACAGTCTGTATGCACAAACAATACATATCTGCTATTACATTATTATATCGTATTAATTCTCTGGAACTACAAGTTTATGTCAATTTCCCAACAACTGCGAAATGTGCCATACAGCATTATTCGTGCACATGCTTCAAATATCTATAATAATTCCGTATGAAAGTGTGTATAAAATTCATCAATTTTCCTTTTATATTTTTTCCAAAAAAGGAAAATTTGTAATTACATTCTCGAAAAAAAAATCAATTGTTAATAAGTAAAGATGTAGAAGTTCAATAAACATTAAAATGTATGTACATATGTTCATAACATTTCTTAATAACTGTACCAAATTTAGATTGATTACACTAGGCAACAATGAAAATATTTTGGGCTTAAAAATAGTAAATTTACATGTATTTCCATCTGCTGAATTCAAAAATCACCATAAAAATGACAGATTAGCTCTTGTTTGGAGGATAAAGTTACATTTCATTTCTTAGAGTGAAGATTTTAAGTTTGTTTTTTTTTTTTCTTTTTTCTGGAGTTGGCACTCCTGTCAAATAACAAAATACAAATGCTCTTCAGCTGTTTGTAAGTCAAAACATAGATACTGTTGCTTTGACTGTAAACTACATGTAGTTTCTACTCAAATTAATGCAAAATTTCTGGTTCACAAGTGCTTTTTTAGTGTAAAATTTGAAAAAAATGCCACGAAAATGCGTAAATATGCTGAATAACTTTTATTATATTTGTGGTGAAATAACATTTTCCTCACAGAAATGCAATCTGACGCCTCTTGTAAAGACTGCCTATCAGTATTATTTCGGTATGAAAGTCGGGGACCAGGATAAGTCTTGGGCTCCACATATATGTTGCAAAACGTTCAGTTACACTGCGAGAATGGCTGAAAAAGAAGAAACGATCTATGGCTTTCGCTGTGCCAATGATTTGGCGGGAGCCTACAAACCATACTGATGACTGCTATTTCTGCCTGACTCCACCTATAAAGGCAGGATTGTCTATGAAGCATAGAAGAACAGTTCAGTTCAGTATCCGAATCTTCCATCTGCTATTCGACCCATTCCACATTTGAGTAGTTTACCAGTTCCTGCTCCACCCAAAAATTGTGTGTTTGAAGTAGAAAATGAAGACAGTGTGGAACAAGAAGAACCAAACAAGCCTGATTTTGAGGGAAAAGATGATAAACCGCACAGACTGAGTCAAGCGGTATTGAGTGATCTCATTAGAGATCTTGGCCTGTCAACGGAGAATGCAGACATTCTTGGGTCTCTACTACAGCAATGGAATCTTCTCTAAAGTGATGTGAGAATCTCACAGTACAGAAAACGTCACAAGGAGCTGCTTCCTTTTTTTGAGAAGAAAAATAATCTTGTTGTTTGCTGCGACATTAATGGCTTGATGAAATCTTTGAATTTGAACCAGGATCCAACTGAATGGAGGCTATTCATAGACTCCTCCAATTTAGTTTGAAAGCTGTGTTACTTCACAATGGGAACCTTCTTTCATCTATTCCTGTTGGTCATGCTGTTCACATGAAGGAGACATATGCAAATATGACAGCTCTCTTGGACTCAAATATCATGAACACAGATGGAAAATCTGTGGTGATCCAAAAGTCATTGCCATACTCTTAGGCATGTAACTGGGTTACGCAAAGTGCTGCTTCTTATGTATGTGGGACAGTAGAGATAGGAAATTGCAATAAATTAAAGAAGACTGGCCCGCAAGTAATCTTCACCCTAGCAAGAAAAATGCCGTTGCCAAGCCTCTTGTGGACCCAAAAGACGTTCTTTTTCCACCCCTTGCATATCAAGCTGGGTTTTGTAAGGGATGCTAGTATCCAATGCCCGGGTCGATAGAAGACACGAGTCGATCGTTGAGCGCTGCAGTAGGCAGAGAGACGGCAGAGAGACGAGCGTCGAGTGCGGAGTAGTACTAGAGAGTGTCGAGTGAGAAGTGGTACTGGAAAGATGGGCAAGAATGGAGGTCGAGTAAATTCACCGAAGTGTGACAGGAGCGCGTCCCCCTAATCGTCGTGGGGTGGACCCTAATCGATACCGATTCGCGAGTGATACGACACCAAAAGTGACAAGTGCCAAATTTCGTGTATTGCGTCAACCGCGTCAGCCAGCAACAAACATGGATTGCAGTGAGGATTGTTGTGGATGTTAACCATCATCATTGCGCATGACGAAATACCTAAAATCAGTAACCAGTAAGAGATATAACCGTAATTAGATGTGTAAGGCAAAGGTAAACTGCCTCAGAATTTGTGTGTTAGTAGAAAATATACAGTTTGTACATCGCAACCTTTGTGGTCCTTAATAATAGACAAACTTTTAATCATTCCACTATTCAGTCTCAGAACAGCTGCACTCTGTTGAAATACCCCCGAAACCACAGCAGGAAAACCGATAGCCTTCATCCATTAAGCACACAGTCATATAAACATAATAATTAACTGTTTGGTGGCTTCAATAAATTACACAAAATCCAGTAAAGGAATTAAACGGGAGTGTTTCAGTTTGATGAAAAACTTTGTCAAAGCTATGAACCGAGAAGGACGGGCCTTTAAGTGCATAAGAGAGAAATTTTCGAAATTAAGTTATGCAAAAGTTAAGGAAGGCAGTTTTGTCGGACCACAAATATGAGAACTTTTAAGGATCCTGCATTTGAACAGTTTTGGAGGGGAAAGAAAAGGAAGCCTGGGAAGCTTTCAAGGGTGATGTTCATGGATTTTTAGGCAACAAAAGATATGACAACTACAATCATTTGGTGACAGTGCTCCTGCAAAAATACTGTACCCTTGGATGCAACATGTCCCTTAAGATCCATTTTCTCCGCTCCCACCAACACTTTTTCCCTCCTAACTGTGGAGAATCCATTAATATGTAATACTTCCACCTTGTATCACAGAAACTAGCGCTAATAAAAAAAAAAATTGTCATATTTGTTTTTCTCAACCCAAAATTAGTAGGAATTGCCTCATGAAGTGCTAGAAACATTAAAAATTATTTTTTTTGTTGCCCAGTGTTATCTCAAATAATTATATTTTTATAAAATGCTTTTCAAAGTACTGTAGTTTTGTGTACGTCCCGCCTTAAAGAATTAGTTACTTATTTGAATCTTCCCGTTCCACTGGCTAATCCTGTACATTCTAGGCAGAGTCGTCTTGAGTTCTTTGAAGTGCTTTTCGCAGCTTTGTCTTGGTGCTAGACATAATATACATCTGCTTTCTTCTGCCACTTTAAGATGGTACTTGAACCCACTGAGTTACCCCAAAATAGCACTCCATTCTGCAACTGTGAATGAAAGAAAGCAAAATATGCAGAAATTAATAAATGGTTACTAATAATGTGTCTTCTTGTGTGGTAGGAAGAGTGTCTAGAAAGTTTGCCACACAGATAATTTGTATGCTTATCCCATGCGAGTTTTTGATGTAAATGGAATTCCAGTAATTTAACACATTTTGTGTCTTGTTTAAATGTCTTTAGATGAAGTAAACTACTTCAGTTTTTGTTTTATTTATAGATAAATGATTGGCCCTGGACCAGTCTCTGCTCATTTTAGTTACAACTTTGTTATATTCTGAGACAGTAAAACAAAATCTGCAAGGTATAAAGACGAACTGTTTAACAACAGGTTGTTGGACATCAGCTTGCAATGAAAGTTATATGGTTGTGACTGGACACTTCATAACTGAACACTTCCAATTACAGTCAGTACTGCTGAACTGCAGTCATTTCAGTGGTGCCCATAGAAGCCCAAATTTGCCCACAGCTTTGGTTAAAATTACAGATTATATTTAGTCTTGGTGGCACAATTTTAATGCTGGTCACAGAGAATGCACCAAATATGAAAAATGCAGTTTCCACTATTCTAAAGTGGGAACGTTTTGGTTATTATGCCCACACACTTAATTTAGTTGTGCAAGATACATTGAAAACGTTCAGGAAGTCGACAAGAAAGTGAAGAAACTTTTTTTTTTTTGTTTTTGTTTTTTAAGAAGCAGCAGCTGCTGCAGCAGCAGCACAACGGAGCGGCTCTTAACATGCCGACAGAACAGAGGCACAGTAAACATTAAGAAATTGATACAGGACTTGCTCACAAGATGGAATTCTACCCTGTTTATGTTGGAACATATTGTTGAATTACCAGAGGTAGTAAAAATTACAGTTGTCCTTTGTAACAGGCCAACAGAAAGTCCATCACTGTTAAAAGATGTGGGAAATCTGCTCTGAACTAATTTTGAAACCGTACAAGCAGGTCTCAAGGCAGCTCAGTGCAGAGAACTACCCAACTGGCAGCTTGATAAGTTAATAATTTACTTTATTTGGCTCACGTAAGTTCAGTGTCATTTTATTGTTTACTTTTATTATGTGTTGTGTAGTTTTCAGTATATCTGTCTCAATTTTCTGGTTATAGTTCTGACATGGCCTTCAGGAGGTGTGTGATGAAATTGCAAAAATGTTACATGAAGTTTCGATGAAAGCTGTTGATGCATTGAAAGAGGGACTTACTAACCTGTTTCAGAATCTTGAGCAGAACAAATCCATTGCCCTTGCTACTCTGCTGGATCAACGATTCAAATTGCTGGCATTTCAGAACCAGACAGCAGCAGACAACACAAAGAAACAGTTAATATTGTTGCCCCGAAACCTGAAAAATGTAGGCCAAAAGGTATTCAGCCTTCACAACAACCTGTTGAGCCAAATAATTTGGCAACTGAGTCTTCTCTGTGTGGGGCATATTTGATGAGTTGGTGGAATACACACAGCCACAGGGGACAGTACAGTCATACTATTCTGGAGGTCCAAAGACATGTTGACAGCCCAGTCATCAGTAGAAATGATCTCCTGGCATGGTGGAGACAAAATCAATTCATTTACCCAACTATTGCAAAAGTAGTGCAAGAGAGATTCAATGTTGTTACAAGTTCTGTGCCTTGTCATAGGGTGTTCTCTAAAAGTGGACATTTAGTAAACGACAGAAGAACCCGTGCAAGCCATCAAATACACAAAAACTAATATTTTTGAATGCCAATGGTACTTGTGATTAGACATTGTTGCTGGCAAGTTACACACGACAACACAGTACATTCTTAAACTGCTCATAATCAGAATAGGTGTTTATGAACAAGAATAATTTTCATCTTAAATAAGTTTCTTACGTGCATATATGGTTTTGCAGGAAATAGTGGACACTTGTGAAATTTGATTACATGGAGGTATCTAAGCACTAAGAACTATCCCAGCCCTTAAAGAACGAATTCAGGACGAAATTGAAGGAATACCAGTCAATATGCTGCGAAATGTCATGGGAAACTTCCAGTCCCGGCTGCAGAAATGCAGAGATTCCAATGGATAGCATTTGACAGGTGTTTTATTCAAAAAATAATTTTTTCACTTATTATACAGTAAATGGCTACCTTTATACTTTATATTTATAACCATTAAATGAAAAAAATAAATTTTCTTAAAGCATTAGTTACTTATTTAAATCTTCCCATTTCACTGGCTAATCCTGTACAGGGCTATTACAAATGATTGAAGCGATTTTATAAATTCACTGTAGCTTGATTCATTGACATATGGTCACGACAAACTACAGATACGTAGAAAAACTCAAAGTTTTGTTCGGCTGAAGCCGCACTTCAGGTTTCTGCCGCCTGAGCGCTCGAGAGCGCAGTGAGACAAAATGGCGACAGGAGCCGAGAAAGCGTATGCCGTGCTTGAAATGCACACACATCAGTCATAACAGTGCAACGACACTTCAGGACGAAGTTCAACAAAGATCCACCAACTGCTAACTCCATTTGGCGATGGTATGCGCAGTTTAAAGCTTCTGGATGCCTCTGTAAAGGGAAATCAACGGGTCGGCCTGCAGTGAGCGAAGAAATGGTTGAACGCGTGCGGTAGCCCGCGGAAGTCGACGAATAAAGCAAGCAGCGAGCTAAACGTACCACAGCCAACGGTTTGGAAAATCTTACGGAAAAGGCTAAAGCAGAAGCCTTACCATTTACAATTGCTACAAGCCCTGACACCCGATGACAAAGTCAAATGCTTTGAATTTTCGGCGCGGTTGCAACAACTCATGGAAGGGGATACGTTCAGTGCGAAAATTGTTTTCAGTGATGAAGCAACATTTTTTCTTAATGGTGAAGTGAACAGACACAATGTGCGAATCTGGGCGGTAGAGAATCCTCACGCATTCGTGCAGCAAATTCGCAATTCACCAAAGGTTAACGTGTTTGGTGCAATCTCACGGTTTAAAGTTTACAGCCCCTTTTTCTTCTGCGAAAAAAAGGTTATAGGACACGTGTATCTGGACAGGCTGGAAAATTGGCTCATGCCACAACTGGGGACCGACAGCGCCGACTTCATCTTTCAACAGGATGGTGCTCCACCGCACTTCCATAATGATGTTCGGCATTTCTTAAACAGGAGATGGGAAAACCGATGGATCGGTCGTGGTGGAGATCATGATCAGCAATTCATGTCATGGCCTCCACGCTCTCCCGACTTAACCCCTTGCGATTTCTTTCTGTGGGGTTATGTGAAAGATTCAGTGTTTAAACCTCCTCTACCAAGAAACGTGCCAGAACTGCGAGCTCGCATCAACGATGCTTTCGAAATCATTGATGGGGACATGCTGTGCCGAGTGTGGGAGGAACTTCATTATCGGCTTGATGTCTGCCGAATCACTAAAGGGGCACATATCGAACATTTGTGAATGCCTAAAAAAACTTTTTGAGTTTTTGTTTGTGTGTGCAAAGCATTGTGAAAATATCTCAAATATTAAAGTTATTGTAGAGCTGTGAAATCGCTTCAATCATTTGAAATAACCCTGTACATCATTAAGTATGAGGTTGAGCGAGAATTATGCCCTACGTAAAATTAATCAGAACAAAAATTCCAAAGAGAAAGGTCTTATGCGTAACTCTTCGGTGTCCAAAAAAATTCTGAAATAATGTAACTTGGCTGCACTGGAAGAATGTGAAAGTCCCTCGGCAGCTGCCCGGGTCAGCTCATGCCGAGCGCTCATTCACAACAAGTGGCAGCAGGTAGTGGCGCAGCATTTGCGACACACCCTGTGCCAGTCCCTCAGCATCCCGGATTTCTCCGGTTTGGGAAGTGGGCTACACCAAAGGGCTATGTGGGGTTTCCTGAATCTACGAAAATCGTGCCCAATACCTGCTCCCTTTGTGTCGGGCTTAACCACGCCCGGGCCATCCTAATCATCCTAAACTACCTGCTCCTCGGACAGAACAGCAACATTCTTGTTCACCTGACAAAACAGATGTGGAGATAAAGGAAAGACTACATAATTGCTGAGAAAGAGTTCGCGAAGAGAAGACAGTGCCTGAAGCCCAAATTTTTAAGCAGGAATTTCAAGATCTGAAAGATAAAGGATTAGAATCTGTGGCATATATTCCAAATTATGACAGCTCCAGGACTCAATTGTGTAAGGCGAGAAGAGGAGCTATTGGGACAACCCAGAACCCTGGCTCTAGTTCGGAAATTCACTTGAGCGACAACGTTTTGAAATTAACAGGTCATAGATTTTTGAATATTGATGATGGCTCTGTTCCAGGCAAGAGACTTCTAGTATTTGCTTGTGAAGCAGCAGAGAAAGTCCTTCGTGACAATTGAACTGTGCTTATGGATGGGACATTTGACAGCTGTTCGAAACAGTAAAAGCAATTGTACACAATCCATGTCGACATCGGAAGTACAGAGGAGGCAACTAAATCATTTCCTGTTTTATTTGCTTTTCTGCCAGACAAAAGTCAAAATTCATATGAAAGACTTTTCTGGATTGAAATCGAAGATGGCTGGGTCATCACCAAAAACTGCAGTGCTAGATTTTGAAATGGCTACAATTGAAACAATGAATTCAGTGTTCCCAGAAACAACTTTCCAGTTGTAATTTTCACTTTAACCAGTGTCTGTGGAAGAAGATATAGGAACTGGGATTAACGGAAGACTACAGGGATAGGGAGGAAGTCCGATTGTTTTGTCGCATGTGTGCTGCAGTGGCACATCTTCCACTTAACACTGTCAATGAAGCGTGGATTTTAATAATGAAACAAATGCCCAGTGGACAGAAGATCACAGCATTTTCTGCCTATATGGTTGATCAGTGGATGGAAAATCCTAATATACCTATTGAAATGTGGAATGTTTTTAACAAACGACACAGAACGGAGAATGCTGTTGAAGGTTGGCATAGAAAACTGAACTCCTCAATAAATCAGAAACATCCAAATATGTACTTTCAGATTCAAACGCTGAAGGAGGAGGAAGTGAATGCTATTTTTGAAATTAAAAAAGGTTCCACTGGCCTACCTCTTCAAAAAAAATAGAGAAAAGGTACATAGATCTTGACAAAAGATTAAAAGACATTACGAAAACATACGAAGAATCTTGAGATTTAAAAACTTGTTTAAAATCTATAGCCTTTTTACAAAAAATTGAATAAGAAACTACGATCGATAAGAAAAAAGGTTATCAATTTGCTACTGCAATGTTTAACAACAGCAAAAACAAAAAATAAATAAAATGAAAAAACATTTAAACATGCCTATGTACTACGTGCATAGCCAGTCCATTTCAGTCAAAAAGTTCACGGTTACGAATATTTATTTGTAGTTGGAAACACGAGCGTCACCACAGAGGGTGTCAAGATATTCGAAAAGTTGGATGATAAAAAATTTACCGCCATGTTCTGTGTGAAAAATTCTGAGATTTGCTGTGGGCCTTAAAAATATTGTTGTTTCAAAACGGTATGTGTAAATACAGCACACAGTTTACCAGCATCAATAATTTAAGTTAACTTCCTGATTCTGGAGTTTCGTCATATATGTCATATGAAACTAATTATTTGTATTTGGTGGATCTCATTCACGAAAGTACACTTTTAACAGTATTTCTAAAGTTCTTATACAAAATCTGCTATTTATTGAATTTTTGACTCAACAAACCTGAAATTTTACTTGTTAAATTTCTTACATAACATGGTCACTCGTCCTGTTAAGCTTCCAGGATTTTTGGTGAGGAAGGGGGAATTAGGACTCAGACAGCTGGTTCCCCACTTTTCAGTCAGTCTTTTAAACACGATCATATTTGCCTTTATTGTGGTCCAACAGGAGCATTTTTCAGCTCATTATTATGTCGTTCATTTTGTAAAGATGAAATTCTAACTACATGAACTTTGGTGGAGTCATCTCGAAACGGTGCTGTATGTACCGTTCCATGATTAAATACGATGTTTTGCAATCGTACCTTCAGGAAAAGGACAGCATCACTGATAGATATTCACGGGTGCGGCCACTTGCCATTTCTCTCTCTCTCTCTCTCTCTCTCTCTCTCTCTCTCTCTCTCTCTCTCTCTCTCTCTCTCAACGTGGCCCACAAAACTCCCATGACACAGGATGGAACATTGATTTATTATGTTGTAAAATATTTATTTAATGTTAATATGTTCACGCACGTGAAATATCCTTTACAACCTATTCCCATCTTTCCTGAAGCGATGTCAGCCATTAGTTTAGAAGTAGAAAACTCTTGGTAGACTGTAGTAGTGCTGACTATTTCCTTAAGCTGAAGTGGCAGAACCACAGGCAAAACTTTGTCAAAGAGAATGTGAGGACTTAGGGTTTAGTTGGGAGAGGTTGGTTAGGCTACCCCCTCCACCGAACACGAGAGGGTCTCAGGAGCTCCACCATGGTAAGTGGCTGTTCTTCGGAGAAAGGGCAAGCGAGTGGATGTGCCTTCAGCATGTCCGTCTCGATTGGTAATGGAAAAAGGTATTGGAATAATAGATATTTGTGACTAACCCACTCTTTTTCAGCTCAGTGTTGAATAGGGAAACCAATGATGCCGCTCATCGTTATTTTGATTATTTTCTGTTGTATGATTTTTGTGTATTGAGATTGATATATGTATGTCTTTGCGTTCACGCCACTTGGTAGGAAATCTTAGGCTTGAATAGTGAAATTGTCCATCTATACAATAGAGTTAGGTAACAAACTGTGTGACTTTCAATTTATTTGTGTGTGTGTGTTAGGAATTTTGGAAGGGTTTATTGATTTTTAATGTGTGTTTTCTGTGTATTACAAATAGGGGCCACTTGCTCCATGTGTGACGAACTAGTAACAAGGCAGCTACGCTCGCCTATAGAGAAACACTAGTAGAAGCAATAGATTATTTAAATAAACTGCTACCGCCTCACAGTAGAGGCATTTACACAGTTTCAACCGTTTGATTAAAATCTTGTAAGCATGTGGAAAGCCACTTTGAACCCATGTGGTCATAGCCACCAAGTGCACAAGCAGTATCCTTTGATATTGGTTAAATTCTAGCTGAAGATGCTATACGGTACACAATAGGAGTATAGAAGAAAGCTTTATCGTCTAATGCCAAGCCGACCTCTGTCCTCATCCCATTGCATGCTAGTATTGAATATGTGCACTAGGTGCAAGTTTGAGCTCTTGTCTATCGTGTCTTGTGTGTTTTAGTATTAAAGCAGCGGGAACATTACTAGTGGCAAAAAAGTAAGTTGTGCATTATTACTAACCAGGGTGTAAATACTGTTAGACACTGCCATAATTGCCGGCAGTCTCGTCGGTTCCTACTGGCCGTGGGCCAACATGTTTAATATCTACACCCATAAAGGGCTGTAATACAGATGGAGGCGGTTTCTGAGAACCTAGGACAGAAAAGCAGTGTAAACTAATTGCAAAATTCTTCCTTATCGTTAAAGAAAGTAAAATATCCCTAAACATACTTATAACTAAGAATAGATAATTTCCCCACAAACATAACTTTTAATGAAGGCAACTTCTGCCATAATATACCCCCAGCGAGAGTCCCTTTTCAATCTATATTAAGCAATCTGCTTGCTTGTGGAAAGTCGCTTAGTGATCAGAGGGGTAAAAATGTATCGGGAATCAAATCAGCAGTGCAGAAATAAGTTTGATAATTGATCACATAAATTTGTATCCCCAAAAAATTACTCACTATGGCACAAGAGAACAGCATTATTTAAATAGCCAACTTAATGTCAAAATCATGCATGAGCAGTTCAGATTAAGACATCCCAAGCAAGTAATATTAAGTACGAATTTTATTAAAAAATATTCAAAGAATGTTTTTCACTTACATTTGGTCGACCACAAGTTGACATGTGGTACTTGTGAAGCGCTTCAAAATAAATTATGAAACAAAACTCTGAATGAAAAGGCTAAGAGGGTTGCCGCTGCAGAAATGATGGTTCATAAATGCAGAGCTGCAAAGTTTTCTGCTCATATTCGTGAAGTACAAGTATTTTGTCAAAAAAACGAGGATGTTGCAGGTATTGCCATAGATTTTATGCAAAATCTGTCCCTCCCTACCATTCTAGTTCAGGAAGTTATCTACCTTCGGCAACTCAACGTTAATGCATTCAATACTGACAACCTGAAGACAGTATATGCAACATTCTACATTTATCACGAAGGTGTAGCAAAGAAGGGTCCCGATGAAGTCTGCACATTTCTGCTGGATTACATACGAAACGAGTTGCCACCAAACATAAAATACCTGCATATATTTTCAGATGGCTGCCCAGGGCAGAATAATAATAATAATAGTATGTTCAGGTTCCTCATGGAAGTTGCAGCATCTCAGCGTGTACTCAGAATTTATCGTTATTTCCCGGTCAGAGGCCATTCATTCTTACCCTTTGACAGAGACTTTGCAGTGATTAAGACAAAAATTCGAGCTGTCGATAGGATTTATAGCATCATGCACTTTGTAGAACTTATTGTTGCTACAAGTACCTTTAACAAATACCGGGTTGAAGTTGTTTCCAACAGAGTTTGTACTGGCTTTCACGCAATTGTGGCCTAAATTTTACAAACGCAATGCCTTGTCGTTGGAAACAATGAACAGCAAAGTGCTCACAAGGAATGAGAAACAATCCTTCACCGTTTCTGAATTCATGGAATTTGAATATAACAGTGACTGTAGTGGGAACGTCATTGCAAAACCATACAATGGAAGCCTGGTGACTCATTTTTCGTTTACTTCTTGATTTAAAAAACAACATTAACTCTACCGGACGGCTGCAGCATACGAAAAATGTGTACGACTAAAATAGCTGACCTCAAGAAATTGGAGCCGTATATCCCTGAAGAGAACCTATTCTTTTACAGAGCTCTCTACAACTGGCCTTCAGTACACAGCAAAGGGCCTGACAGTGAATAATAGACATGAGTAAAAGCAATATTTCACTAAGCTTGCTAGTTATCTGATCTGTTATGTACACATAAAATAAGAATTTTGGTAATGAGAAATAATATAGCTGACCAGAAACTGTTATGTAGCGTAATAGCAATTTTTGTATTGAACATAACATGGGTGTAAACTAGATCGTGTCCATGGAAGAAGACCATGCGTGCACCAGACTTATCTTCTCTAGAGGATCTTCTGGCCTTGTGCACATGGAAGCCAGCCTGTCAGATAGTGGCTCCTGCAGGAGCTGAATGACAAGAAATATCGGACCTAGCCTCCGAATTTTCCAACTAAATATTGAAGGACTAAGCAGATAAAAATGCGAAACTCTGTCTCGAATTCTCCGTGAGAGGAACATTGATATTGCTATACAAGAGACTCATGTAACTAGTGCAGCCGATCTTAAGGCAAGAGGCAGAATACCAGGATATGAGATACTAGGTGCGACATACTATCAGTCACATAGCTGTGCTACTTATATCCGCAGCAACATAGAAAATGTCCAAGAATTGCACTCTGGCATTGGCAGTGGAATCCACACTGTCACTGGAAGTGGAAATAGTTTCAATAAATAATTTTTACAAACCTCCACTCGTCCAGTGGCCTCCAGAGGTACTACCCCCACTCCCCCATCCGGCTCTGTACTTGGGAGATTTCAATAGTCACCATACAATGTGGAAATACATCAGTGACCAGAATGGAGTTGCACTCACAGACTGGATGGAAGAAAACAGTTTAAGTCTCGTATTCAATTCAAAGATAAGGGAACTTTCAGATCAGCAGCATGGGTTAGAGACTCAAATTCAGATCTATGTTTCTCCACCCAGAATCACAGTGGCCAACCAATTAGCATATCCAGAACGATCCTACCAGATTTCCCACGCAGTCAACATCGTCCAGTCATATATGAAATAGGCATACAAATCCCGGTGATCCGATCCATACCAAGACCTAGATGGAATTTCCAAAAGGCAAACTGGGAACTGTTCTCCCAAGAACTTGACAAGGTCGTAAGATGGATCACAGCAACACCTAAAAATTACAACAGATTGGTAGATGTAGTGATTGCAACAGCAAAAAAGTGTGTCCCACGTAGGTACCGCAAGGAATACATTCCGGGCTGGAACAAAGCTCGTGAGAACCTTTTCGAAACATATGTAAAACATGGTGATACAGACGTAGCCGATGAACGGCTACAGACACTGGATGAGGCTCCAAGAAATGGATGGATTAAGAAGACTGTTGAAATGGATTTTAAGAAGTCAAGCAGAAAAGCTTGGAGCTTATTAAAGAAGCTGGGGGGAAGTAAACCACCAATCAAAGTAGCTCTTACAGTGCTACCAGATCAGATAGCAAGTCGAATTTTATCACTATCTAGAGCACCACGAGACAAACACCACACACAAAAGGCAAGAAGGGAATACAGAAACATATAGTGAACAACACCTCACCTCAAGAAACTGAGTACTCTCGGAGCTTCACAATTGGTTTCAGCAAATCATCGTTTTCGAATTATATGTATACTGAAATAGATTGTTTTATCTGGCCAATTCTACCTTCCACAAATGCTATATTACACATTAAACATTTACAGTTATCATGACAGCGTTGTTTTATATATCACAGTGGTTATTTATATATGTAATTTGAAAACAGGTCACTTTACATTTTGTTCTTTATGTCGAAATGACTGCATTTGAAACAGCAAAAAATAATATTAATACACCTGTCTGCAGATCAAGTAGAAAATTTATTGTTACTGTAATTCTCATGCTGCCAAATGTAATAAAATAATGTACTATTTTACCTATACAGCTCTAAATATATATAAAAAACTTTATAATTAAATTAGCAATAACAGATTTATACATATATATATTAAAAAAAAAATTCTATCTCTCTACACTAGTGTAAAAGACATTACAGTTTTGTAAAAGAATATATGATTCTCTCCAAACATGGGAAAGACATTACAGTTTTGTAAAAGAATATATGATTCTCTCCAAACATGGGACATCATCGTCAAAAGTTACGATATATCGTAGCATCTGTGACACCCATATGTTTGTAAGCTCTTTGTATGTACCAAAACATGTGGTGCGTGGTTGGAATGAACTCAGTGACAAATTTAAAGTGTACAGTGAGAACTATTACGTGTGCAACAACGAGGATGCAGTGGGAATGCATTTACATCGATTGGATGAACGTTATAGAAACAATCACTCGAAACCGACGTTTCACGACAATTAATCTGTAAAAACACACCAAATGTAGAAAGAAAGCGTGTAAACCGTCTGATGATGAATCGCAACGATTCGAAACCGGTAACGGTTTCCTTTGAATAAAGGAACTCAAAGTAAATTTGTGGCTGGTTGCTGTCCTAACACGATCAACAGTTATTTAGTTATTCACATTGGACAATTAGGACTGGTGTTTATCTTTAATGCTCTCCGAGTGGTTCTGATAGGTAGCAATGAGATATAGTAATATTTCACATTGCATCATAACCGGCACCTTACCCGTTTTAATATCACTGAGAGCAGCTTCTAGTGTATTTTGAATGTGCCAAAAGCATTTAACATTGTTCTTATGTGAGAAACACAATATAAATGTGAAATGAATACTGAAACTAATCTAAAGAAATCGAGCACATGGACAGGATGTACCAGTAAACTTAATTATAAAATCATTACAGCAAATTGAATAGAACATATAAATAAAGCACATTAATTGACTCTCCGATATATGTTCGCACTAAAATTCAGCACTAGTTGATTTGTTATAAACACATTTAGAAATGTAATTTTATCCATTGTTTTTCAGTGTTTGGACGAGAATCTTTGGCATGTTTACGTTCAGCTACTACAATGTGTGAAAAAGTGTGTGTATATATCCCAGTATGTACTGCAAAATTAAAGATATGTATTGTGTATACGAACTGCACAACAGAAGCAGACATCATACAATGTTGAACTGTAAGTCAGTTTCATATTATTAACACTTAAACTTATATCTATAATATACCATGTTGTAACACAAAAATGTAATATCAACAGGCAAACAACTAAAAAACCTGATGTAAATCACTAAAATGCACCTGAAGATGAGCCTCCAGGGCTCGAAATGCATAGTGCAGTAAATAAACGCAACTTGTGACTGAAGGCGGTTTTTTGTTCATTTTAGAAATGTAATTGTTACCTGTAACATAATTGGTCAGAAATAGTTATATTAACTCATAACTAAGTTGAAAATAGGTTCACCTTGTTCAGCACTGAGATTATAAATTTTTAGCAATGTGTATCTCATATTCCGTTTAACTTCTAATTGTGATTTTACATAAAACTGTAATTTTTATTGTGTGTAACTGTTAACAAAAGTATAAATAGAGGTCACACAGGCGCCTTTTGGGGCACTAGTTTTTTGGCTATGGTTGCGATCACATGTATTGTAGGGTCACTCATTTGTTGACTTCTGTGGCATGAACTCTGTCGTTTGATGTCAACTTTTTTTGTACATGTGATGTAACCGGTACAGTTCACCAGGGTCCTGGAAATATATTGGTATTAAAACTACACTGTGCTTTGGAATTTATTTGGGAGTCTTCCGCAATCCTTTTCATAGGCTGCACAGTGACGAGACAAGAATCCAGGAATTTTACAAACCCCCAAGAACTAAATAACTCAATGGTGGTACAATAGACATGTAAACAGCAGCGCATCGACTGCGCATTTCACTCAAAACATTTGCAACGCAGAGGTGGATCAGCTGGACTGTGGAATCGGCAACAACGCGGTAGTGGAAAATAAACATCACAATGTGGTGGTTTGAGCTGGAATCGCCTGAAACTGCAACTGACGCTGGCGGCAACCATCTCAAATGCACCCTGAATTCCTGACTCGATGTGGGTAGGAAACGAAGAAATGGCTGACCAAGTTTTACTCATGCATACTAACATCGGGCTGCCTGCCAAAAGCTTTTAAAATTACTAAAATAATTGTTGTGCTGAAACCAAACAAACCATCAGATAAAGCCGAAAGTTACCGCCCTCTCACTCTTCTCAGCTGCTGCAACAAACTTCTGGAAGGGCTACTCCTCAACAGGCTGGGTCCACGAATCCTAGAAGTCATCCTGCCAGAGCAGGCAGGTTTCAGACCCAGTAGGAGCTGCACAGACCAGGTTCTAAGTCTAACAACATATATAGAAGCAGGTTTTCAAAAACAAAAAGACTGTGGTAGCTTTCATAGACCTAACAGCTGCCTATGGCACAGTATGGAAGGAAGGACTTCTACACAAACTGATAAAAGTAATCCCCTGCCATATGACACAGACTTAACAACATGCTTTCGGATAGATACTTCCAGGAGATACAGGATAATGACATAAGCAAACAGAAGAAACTGAACAATGGAATGCCTCAAGGATCAGTTTTAGCACCAATGCTCTTTAATCTTTACATCTCTGACCTGCCTGAAATCATCTCAAGGAAGTTCAGGTATGCTCATGATATGGCCTTAGCTATCCAAAGCAAGCAGTTTGAAGACACTGAAAACATCCTCACAACTGACCTAAACAAAATGCGCGAGTATTTCACCTAATGGAGGCTAATACCAAATCCCACCAAGGCTGAAGTCAACTGTTTTCATTCGAACAACAGAATGGCGGGATATGAGCTGAAGGTTCATATGAATAACAGTCAACTGCTATATCACCTACATCCAAAGTACCTGAGGGTCACTCTAGATAGGACATTATCCTTCAAAAGACACCTGGAAAATGTATCCAATATAATAAGCTCACTGAACAGCCTCATTCGGAGAATCTGCAGCACTAACTGGGGAGCAGCAGCAGACACACTACGAACCTCTGCACTCGCCTTAGTGTACTCTGCACCCGAGTACTGTGCACCAGCGTGGTTAATCAGCAAGCATGTAAACACGGTGGACACCCAGCTGAACGGTGCTAGGAGAACCATAACTGGATGCATAAAGACTACCTCACTATATTGGCTTCCAACACTTAGTCATATAGCTCCACCCTCCCTGCGAAGACAGGAAGCTCTGATGAAGGAATAGACAAAATAATGAATAACCCCATATTTCCTATCCAAGAAGATGTCCTAACTTTGGAAAGAATACGACTCCACTCCAGAAACCCCCTTTAAGACTGGCACAGTAACTGCCAGTTGCCAACTTCAGCATGGATACTAAATGGCACGAGAGCTGGAGTGATAGTGCCTCCCCTGACAACCATGAACTTATCTGTCCATCAGAGAAACCTAAGGAATCATACCCAGTGACTGGAAACATTGATCCATCCTCTCCATAAAAAAGGGGATAAAACAAGACAAAACTACAGGGGTATGTCTTGTTACCAATAAGAT
Organism: Schistocerca serialis cubense; assembly: GCF_023864345.2. Classification (NCBI taxonomy): domain Eukaryota; kingdom Metazoa; phylum Arthropoda; class Insecta; order Orthoptera; family Acrididae; genus Schistocerca; species Schistocerca serialis. The sequence continues at coordinate 1,164,186,210 of NC_064638.1, read as the reverse complement.
ACAAAATTCTGTCTAAAGCACTTTTAAATACGAATAGAGGAACACGCAGGATCTACTACAGTAGATTATCACGCAGGATTTAGGGAAGGGAGATCATGTGCCGAACATATTCTTAAATTAAAAACAGTTTTGAGGGTGAGAGCTACTGAAAATAAAAACACAGTAGTTACTTTCGTAGACTTCAAGAAGGCCTACGACTCAACACTATTCCAGATACTTTAAGAATCAGGGGTAGATGAAAACACCAGAAGACTTTTTGAACAAACGCTCAAATATACAACATCAAGGATTTCTGAACCATTCAAAATCAAAATAGGAGTTCGAGAAGGAGATGGACTGTCCCCAATTCTCTTGAACTTGGTTTTAGATAAAATAGTAAAAACACGGGAAAACACATTAAAAAGCAGAGGCACAAAGGGTATAAGCATGGGCCAAGGAAAGGAAAAATCTGAAATGGAATGTTTAGCCTTTGTGGATGATACGGCATTGATAATTGAAAACCGAACAGACGCAACAGTCATGCGTGATCTGTTACATGAGACTGCTGAAAAGACTGAGCTAAAGATATCCTATGAAAAATCTGAGTATATAGAACACAAACATAATACAGAAAAGTTTATGAAAACAAAATATGGAAAAATTAAAAAGAGTTGATAAATTCACATACCTTGGGAAGTGGATCCAAGTCAATGGACTGGTTAACACAAGGAAATAAAGTTAGAATTTGCATATAAATTAACACCAAACTACTACAATAAGAAATCAATATCCACACAAGCAAAGATTAGATATTATAATTCAGTTATTAGGACACAAGCAACATATGAGGAGGTGAGAAGCCAAGGGGTATAAGTGACATTTTCTGAAAAAATGAGTTAAGTGCACAAATGGATTCCTAATATATGTAAAATTATGGTGGCCAAGAGGTACAATTGTATCTCTGTCTGGCGTTGCAATGTCTTTTTTTAGGCGTTAAAATTCATTGCTTTCAATTATAATGCTGTCGGCGAATGAAAGGAAGAGTGAAATAGTTAATACTATTTGTTACTATTTCTGAAGTGGATTGTATTCTCTGTTTGCTTTTTGAAGCTATTAATCCAGACTGTTCACTTGCCAGTTGTTATTGGTAACTTGGTAATGTCGGCTACTTCAGATTATAGACTTACGGGGATCAAATAAAACATGAAAGATAGGGTATTGGTAGGGTAAAAATGAGATAAGCAGAATTGGCTAAAAATAACCATAATTAGAGTAAATTATGGAAGGAAGTAAGGTGGAGGTACAGCCAACTTGTTTACCTGATCAGAAATCCTCCTTTAAAAATATTGCTGTGGACCCCAGTAATTTAAATGGTGTGATAGTAAGCAGGAGATTTAGTAACTGTATGAAACAGCACGCGCAAATCGTCATATAAAACAGCGGTATACCATATTTTGATAGCTATTTTCATTTACCAGTACTGGAAAATTATCATTTAATACATGTTTCTGTACAAATTTGGTTTTTATGTTGTTTCTTGTTAGTAACATAGACTTAATGATCCTTTAAAAGAAAGCTTTTTTCGTAGGCCACTTTTTCCTTATGTTTCACATATATGTGAAAATGTATATGTGTAAAAAGTTTCAGAATCAGCTAAAACTTATTAAAATTGTATACTGGGATTATAAAACACATTTGTATGCTAAACTGTGAGCTGTTTTTTCCATTGTTTGGAAAGGTGGAGGAAAAGTGGAGTAAACAGAAGGCAATCATATCTTGAGCAGCTGACTGCTTCCTAAGTTCAGTTTCATCACAAATAGTGTTTGCTTTTTTAAAAGCAATTAGTAACTAGTTTGTTTACTCGCTGTATTTCAATTTGGAAATCAGACTATCAGTAGTGTTGAATGCCTAGAAATTACATTAGACTGCAACCTTAAAGAGAAAAAGAGGGTATGCTTTGGTAGTTCAAAATTAACACCAGGTGTAAATAAAAGCTGTTACTCAACTGTAATTTAAACATACCATTGGAATCTCAGAGTAATGCTAAAAAGTTCTGAAAACACAAAGAACTGTTCTCAGTAAAGATGTGTATACTTGCTTGGCTACATGGGCCATCCCATAACTTCATTCAAGGTAAAACAGATTGTTGCTGAGTTTGTTCAGCTCAGTACTACAGAAAGCATATTTACCAGTGAAAAGCAGTTTTGCCAGTGAGGACTGGTTTTCAAATTTTACCAAACACCCAGCTCTAATCACCCAGAAACTTTAAAAATTTTAAATAATCTGTAGGAGCACACCAACATGCCCATTTGTCTTTCCCTTAAAACATTTCCCTTAAGATTTGGAATTGGAACTATCAGACTGAAGTGTCTAAACAAATTTGTTAAGGCCAAAACTTGGTTTAAATACTGTATGTAACATTAATGGACATAGTTAATATTTCCTCTGTATAAAAATCTACCCCTTTCCTCAAAATTTATATTACATTTATTTGTTTTACGTAGAAATGTCTAACAGACCATTATATGAATTCTTTTTATGTTGCCTCATCCTTTTATTGTCCTATCACTTGTGTAAGTACTTTCTTCAATTTAGTCAATAGGTCTTGTTTTATGCCCCCAAGTATTTTTTCTTTTTTCAGTGAAATGTTTGTGTAAATATGAAACATTTTTAACCATATTCTGACAAGTACAAAAGCTTTTCACCCAAAATTTCGAAAGTTTAAATATTGTTTTGTTTTTACCCCTCCCTACCCAAGGTAAAATGTGTACTTATTGATAGTAATTATGAATTGTGGTGTGGTCTACATACCTGCTGCACTTCTTATATCAAATGCATATTACTGTAGGGAGGTAAACTCTTAAATAATTTAAATGAAGAAAAGTAAAGAAGTGATAGTAATACATGTTGTTCTCTCTTAACAGGAAATTCTCCTGCAGTGGAAAACGTGTGTTGGAGCTGCACAGAAATGACTGTAATGTGCAAGAAATTAAATCTTTAAACATCCTTGTTGATGTTTAAACAAGGGAGGAGTTTGGTCAGTGGTTGGCACAGTTTGAAAACGTAACAGAAACAAGTTATACAATAAGGTGCACTGAACCTGCATCAGGAAAGTATGTTGTTTTCAAACAAAGGCTGGTCTGTCACCACAATACACGCAATGTAAAAGTTCATGGTTCAGTGCAAAGGGCAACAAAAACCACTAACTGTCCATCAAAAATGACAGTGACATGATAGATACAGAGGTAAATCTGTAGAGAAAGCAATGCTCTATAAGGAAATGCCGTGTTTAGGTTAATTTGGTGTTGGGTCGTAACCACAGTGTTGAGAATGCTGCTGCTTTAAGATTTAGGCAACCATTGAGTGATGTCAAAGAAAAATTAATCGCCCTGTTTGGAAGAGGTCATTCACCAGCCACTGCTCGTGTCAATAAAGATTGAAATTCAGCTGAATTGTTCAGATTACCCTTTAGTCCTTGCAGACAGAAGCAAGTGTCCTGATTACAACTTTTGTCACTATTTGTTCAATAAAGTTTGTAAGAAAAAGTATGGGCCAACAGACTTCAACGAAGAAGGAAAGCAGCTGTTGCAACAGAAGTTAGGAATACAACAGCAAAGTTGGAGCTGTGTGTGCCAAGTTGATTCTGAAAGATCATGATTATATAGCATGGTACACTTACAAATTTGTAGCCTGATGAAAACTTTATGCATATACATTTAGCTACTGTTAATATTTGTGGAACTGTTTTTCAGCATTTGCTCACCACTGATGCAAAAAGTCCATACTCGTGTAAAAGCTGCTTCCAAACTTGTATTTATGGATTACACTGGTTCTTTGGATCATGATAGCAGCAGAGAGTTCGTTTTACTTACTCACAGTGAATGTGGAGGTTTACCACTAGGAGTTCTGATTATGTCTTCAGAAAGCTGCAGAGTTATAGAAATGGGACTAGAGTTGCTGAAAGAGAGAGTGGGGGAAAATATTTTTGGGGGAAACCATCAATGGCCCGAAGTGTGTTTCTGCCTGGCGACAGCCCGTCAGAACAAAATGCAATTAGAAGGTGCTTCCCAAACACAAAACCTTTGTTGTGTATATTTCATGTCCTGCAGGCAGTGTGGCGCTGGCTTCTCAATGCAAGAAGAGTGCGAGTTCTTCCAGGATTTTGAAAAAATAATGTTTGCACCAACAAAAAATGAAGCAATGGTAAACTTTAATGTAACAAGAGCGAACATCAGTGAAAACCATCAAAATTTATTGAAATACTTGGAAGGGTATTGGGATAGGAGAGAACTGTGGACGCTTTCACATCGGTGAGGTATGCTTATAGAAGAGCACAACAAATAATATGAGTGAGGCCTTCATGAGAATTTTAAAGGACAGGATTTTTGAGAGGGTGCGTGCCTTCAATGTGGTTCCGATGGTGGACTTTCTCACAAAAGGTGAATTTGTATTATCAGAGGAGACTTATTGATGCTGCTAATGGAGCAAGTCCTAAGTCTTTCTGCGGGCCTATAAAGGCTCCTTCACAGGAGATTCTAGCAAAAATCAGGCACGTCAATGAGGATGCTCTGCTCGTTCCCAGTGAAGAAAGGGAGAATCATTATTACATTGTAAATATGGCTGTTCTTGTTTGCACTTGTTGCCGAGGTAATACAGGGAAGATCTGCAAACATATAGACTGGGGCAGAACTGTTTTACCGTCAAGAAACTAAAGGGAGGTGACGGATAGTGACAGTATACTTTTTTTTTTTTTTTGTGGTTTTCGGGCGCACAACTTCAGTGGTCATTAGCGCCCTGACTACTCTAAGAATGCACCGCGAGGCACAAGTTGACAACAACAACTAAAAGGGAAAGCACAATAAAAGACAGACTGACAGGCATAGGACTAAAAAACATCATCAAATGTCCTTAGCGAGGTTTGTCAAATTGATAAAACAAAGAACACGAGCAGCTGCTCGTGGGTCATCCGCTAAAATGGCATCTAAAGTATTAGGCAGGTTAAGATCGAGGCGCAGTGTGTTAAGATCTGGACAGGACATTAAAATGTGTCTAACCGTCAGCAAGTGCCCACATGGGCAGAACGGCGCCGGCGCAGCCGTCAGCAGATGGCGATGGCTGAACCGGCAGTGTCCAATTCGTAACCTTGCTAAAACGACCTCCTCCCGCCGAGAAGGGCGTGAGGAGGACGTCCAAGCCACGGGAAGAGGTTTTAAGGCCCGAAGCTTGTTGTCGGTAAGTGCAGCCCAATCGGCATGCCACAGCGACAACGCGCCGACAAATGACCCTGCTAAAATCGGACGAAGGGACACAACAAGAAGCTGTCCGAGGCTGGAGGACCGCAGCCTTGGCCACGGCATCTGCAGCTTCGTTCCCAGAGATACCGACATGGCCAGGAACCCACATAAAGCTAACCGGCGTACCGACGTCCACCAGCTGCTGAAGAGAGCGTTGGATCCGGTGTACGAAAGGGTGAACCGGGTACGGATCACTGAGGCTCTGGATGGCGCTCAGGGAATCTGAGCAGATGACATAAGCAGAATGTCGGTGGCGGCAGGTGTAAAGAACAGCCTGGTAGAGGGCAAAGAGATCAGCTGTGAAGACCGAACAATGGCCATGGAGCCGGTATTGGAAACTTTGTGCCCCAACAATAAAGGAACACCCGACCCCGTCATTGGTCTTAGAGCCATCTGTATAAATTAAAGTCATGTCGATGAACTTCGAACGAAGTTCCAAAAAACGGGAGTGGTAGACCGAACCGGGGGTGACCTCTTTTGGGAGCGAGCTGAGGTCGAGGTGAACGCGGACCTGAGCCTGGAGCCAAGGTGGCGTGCGGCTCTCGCCCACTCGAAAGGTTGCAGGGAGTGAAAAATGAAGGTGTTGAAGGAGGCGACGAAAGCGAACTCCAGGGGGTAGCAAGGCAGAGACATACAACCCGTATTGAAGGTCAAGAGAGTCGTCAAAAAAGGAACGATAAGACGGATGGTCGGGCATTGACAGTAGCCGACAGGCATACCGACAAAGCAGTATATCGCGCCGGTAGGTGAGTGGCAATTCGCCAGCGTCAGCATGAAGACTCTCTACGGGACTGGTATAAAATGCTCCAATCGCAAGTCGTAAACCCCGATGTTGTATGGAGTTGAGGCGGCGTAAGATGGATGGCCGTGCAGAGGAGTATACGAAGCTCCCATAATCCAGCTTGGAGCGGACGATCGACCGATATAGACGAAGTAGGACGGTTCGATCCGCTCCCCACGACATACCACTGAGAACACGGAGGACATTTAAAGAACGGGTACAACGGGCGGCCAAATATGACACATGTGGAGACCAGCTAAGTTTCCTGTCAAAGGTAAGGCCTAAAAATTTGATTGTCTCCACGATTGGGAGAGCAACGGGACCGAGTCGTAAGGACGGTGGGAGAAACTCTTTGTAGCGCCAGAAGTTAATACAGACCGTCTTCTCGGCAGAAAAACGGAAGCCATTGGCGACACTCCAGGAGTAAAGACGGTCAAGAGAACGCTGAAGACAGCGCTCCAGGACACGTGTACACTGCGCGCTGCAGTAGACGGTAAAATCGTCCACGAAAAGGGAGCCTGATACATCAGCTGGGAGGCAATCCATTATTGGATTGATCGCGATGGCGAAGAGAGCGACGCTCAAAACTGAGCCCTGTGGCACCCCATTCTCCTGGCGAAAGGTGTCGGACAGGACAGATCCCACACGTACCCGAAACTGTCGATCCAGTAAAAAGGAACGAATAAAAAGAGGGAGGCGACCGCGAAGGCCCCATGTATGCATGGTGCGGAGAATGCCCGCCCTCCAACAGGTGTCATAAGCCTTCTCCAAATCAAAGAACACAGCCGCGGTCGGGCGCTTCCGCAAGAAGTTATTCATAATGAAGGTCGACAAGGTAACCAGATGGTCAACAGCAGAGCGGCGCCTACGAAATCCACATTGTACATTGGTAAGTAGGCGTCGAGACTCGAGCAGCCAAACCAATCGAGAGTTAACCATTCGCTCCATCACTTTACAGACACAGCTGGTAAGCGAGATAGGTCGATAACTGGAAGGCAAGTGCTTGTCCTTCCCCGGCTTAGGAATCGGGACAACGATAGACTCGCGCCAGCATGCGGGAACATGTCCCTCAATCCAGATGCGATTGTATGTACGAAGAAGAAAACCTTTACCCACAGGAGAAAGGTTCTTCAGCATCTGAATATGAATAGAATCAGGCCCTGGAGCGGAGGACCGTGATCGGCCAAGTGCGGTTTCGAGTTCCCGCATGGTGAATGGGGCATTATAACTTTCACAATTCGAGGAGCGGAAGTCAGGTGGCCTAGCCTCCTCTGCCTGTTTGCGGGGGAGGAAGGCAGGGTGGTAATGAGCGGAGCTCGAAACCTCGGCGAAAAAGCGGCCGAAGGCATTGGAGGCAGCCTCAGGGGCCACAAGGACTTCATTCGCGACCTTCAAGCCAGAAACTGGGGAGTGGACCTTAGTGCCAGATAGCCGGCGCAGGCTACCCCAGACAACAGAAGAAGGAGTAAAACTGTTGAAGGTGCTTGTGAAAGCAGCCCAGCTGGCTTTCTTGCTTTCTTTAATAATACGACGACACTGAGCACGTAATCGTTTATAATTAACACAATTCGCCACTGTAGGGTGGCGTTTAAAGGTGCGTAAAGCACGTCGACGAGCACGTAAAGCGTCTCTACATGCTGCGGTCCACCAGGGGACCGGTACGCGACGTGGAGAAGAAGTAGAGTGAGGGATGGAATATTCAGCAGCAGCGAGAATGACTTCCGTGAGGTGTGCGACCTGACGATCGCAGCTTGTGAAGGTTTGATCCTGAAAGGTCGCCCTGGAAGAGAAGAGCCCCCAGTCTGCCTTGGAGGTGGCCCAACTAGAGGAGCACGGAGAGGGAGTACGCTGCAGGAGATGGATAACACACGGGAAGTGGTCGCTCGAATATGTATCAGCAAGTGCATACCACTCAAACCGGCGTGCAAGTTGGGGAGTACATATAGAGAGGTCTAAATGGGAATAGGTGTGAGATGTGTCCGAAAGAAAAGTAGGGGCGCCAGTATTGAGGCAGACAAGATTGAGCTGGGTGAAAAGGTCTGCTAACAAGGAGCCCCTCGGGCAGGATGCTGGAGAGCCCCAAAGGGGATGGTGGGCATTGAAGTCTCCAGTTAACAAAAATGGTGCAGGTAGCTGAGCAATAAGTTGCGTCATGTCTGCCCTGGTAACGGCAGATGACGATGGAGCGTAAACGGTACAAAAGGAAAACGTAAAAGTGGGGAGAGTAATGCGGATGGCAACTGCCTGCAGGCCGGTGTGCAACGTGATGGGATCGTAGTAAATATCATCCCGGACCAGCAACATAACCCCTCCATGAGCTGGGATACCTACCACAGGGGGTAGGTCAAAACGCACAGAGGTGTAGTGTGCCAAGGCAATTTGATCGCATGGGCGTAGCTTCGTTTCCTGGAGGGCTACGACGAGCGGACGATGCAAGCGGAGCAGCAACTTCAAGTCCTCTCGGTTGGAGCGAATGCTGCGAATATTCCAGTGAATAAGTGCCATCGTAAGAAAAGGAAGATGATAGAAGTGGTCACCTCGAAGGCCGCTTAGGGCCTGGCTTCAAGCGAGCACTGCCGCCGCTATCAGGAGGCGGACAGTCATCGTCCATGGGGTCTATAGGGTCATCGGCCATCTCGGGAGGATGGCCGGGAGGGGGAGCTTCCTCCGCCGGTGAACGGCCAGGTGTTCGGCTACCAGCGGTGCGGCCAGGCGAAACGGATGACGGCCTGGGGCGGCAACCGCTGGGTGGCGCAGGAGAAGAAAGGCGCCGCGGCGGAGAAGGAGAACTGTGCTTCCTATGCGCCTTTTTAGAAGGACGTTTGGTGGAAGTACCGGTCGAAGGCTGGGAGGTCGAGGGACGGAGGAAGTCTGCACGGGATGGTTCCTTCTTGAAGGCCCGTGCATCTGACTTCGGGGTCTTCGACTTAGCAGAAACTGAGGAAGTGGCTGGTGTCTGGGGGGTGACGGGAGGAAGAGGAGACGTCGACCGCGCGATCTTAGCACTGGCCGAACGGACGACCGTGGTGCTGAAGGTCAGATCGCATGTCTGGGTTGCTACCTCCCGGGTAGTCCGAGGAGAGGCGAGGACAGTGCTGTATTTCCCCGCTGGGAGCAGCGTGGGCTTCCTACTAGCCAATAGCTTGCGAGCAGCCGAGGTGGACACTTTCTCTTTGACTCGAATTTCCTGGATACAGCGTTCTTCCTTATAGACAGGACAGTCGCGGGAGGATGCGGCATGGTCACCCTGACAGTTCACACAACGAGGAGACGGAGGTGGACAGTCACCCTCATGGGCATCCCTGCCACAAGTGACACATTTAGCCGCATTGGAGCAAGACTGTCGAGTGTGATTGAAACGCTGACACTGGTAGCAGCGCGTAGGTGTCGGGACATAGGGGCGAACAGAAATAACCTCGTAGCCCGCCTTGATGCGCGATGGCAGCTTAACACTATCGAAGGTCAAGAAAAGTGTCCGGGTCGGTACAAGGTCATTGTTGACCTTTTTCATGACCCGATGGACAGCCGTCACACCCTGCTCAGCGAGGAAAGATTGAAGCTCCTCGTCAGTCAATCCGTCGAGGGAGCTACTATAGACTACACCACGAGACGAATTCAAAGTGCGGTGGGCCTCCACCCGGACAGGGAACGTGTACAAGAGTGTGGCCCGAAGCAGTTTTTGCGCCTGAAAGGCACTCTCAGTTTCTAGTAATAAGGTACCGTTACGCAACCTGGTACAAGATTTGACAGATCCGGCTATGGCATCTACGCCCTTCTGAATGACGAAAGGGTTGACAGAGGAAAAATCCTTTCCGTCCTCAGATCGAGAAACTACGAGGAACTGTGGGGCAGGCGGTAGTACTTTTGTCACTGTTGGCTGGTCACGTTTCCGTTTTTGGGTCGAAGTCGAAAGCGATGGAGTAGAATCCATTGCGGAGGAATCCCCCACGATTGCCAGCGTCTCCGATGGCGCGCTCCTTCCTTGTGGGGACCCTCTCAGAGGGCACTCCCGCCTTAGGTGAATGTTTACACCTCAGGTCACACCTCCCGAGAAACAGACGGAGGGACCAATCGGCATGGTCAGAAGGTATCAGCTCAGGCAATCACCCCTCCCCGGGCCTGGCCTTTACCAGGGGGTACGCGCGTGCCTTACATGTCTACCCAGGGCGGGGACTTACGCGTTACCCCGTCACCGGCTACGCGTGCGAACGCGTGGGTCGGCCTTCAGACACGCACAGGGAGGAAGGAAGAAGAGGAAAAAGAAGAGAGAGAGGGAGAAAGAGGACAGACTGTCTCAAACGCCGAGGCGGAGACCAGAGAAGGCAAGGAGAAGAAGGCAATGAGAAGGCAAGGAGAAGAAGGCAATGAGAAGGCAAGGAGAAGAAGGCAATGAGAAGGAAAGGAGAAAAAGGCAATGAGAAGGCAAGGAGAAGTCAAGGGAAAGAGTAAGGAAGACAGTGAAGTGGAGAAGAGCAAGGAAAGGAACCAACAAAAGGAAGGAAGAAATGAGAAGTGAAAAACCAAAGAGACCACGATTATAGGTCGTGAAACCGTCCGTCTCCGGACGCAGGCGCTAACTACCCCCGTGAGGGGGATGGACTCCTTTTAGTCGCCTCTTACGACAGGCAGGAATACCTCGGACCTATTCTAATCCCCGGACCCGCAGGGGGTGTGACAGTATACGTAGACTATTATTTTATTGCTACAAATGAGGAGCCTCCTGAAGGGTGGCTAGAGCCTCTGTATTGCTCTCAGAATGCAGTGGCTTCAAATTCTTCGGAACATCTGGAGCAAATCGATACAGGACTGCTCTCTGAAAGCCAAGAAGAGATGCCAGAGACACTTCACATGGAGACATTTCCAGACAAAAGAAATAATGATTTAATAGACGAGATAAAAGCTTGTCTCATAGATTTTTCAAATAAATCCCCCGAGGAAATGAGGAAAGGCCTTGAAGTCATGTGTGAAAGATTGAGGAAGCTTAAAACGCTATCTGCACGTGCATCTTATTTGGCAAATTTTGGTCAAGATAAGTAATTCAATATTGTATGAATTCTCATTTTTGTTACAGAAAAATCTAGAAAAAATCGTAACTATATTCCCATTCAGCCCACTGCAATAAGCAGAAGAAAAAACAAGTTGGCAAGTCGCAGATGTCTTCCAGGGGGAACACAAAGACCACACTCAAAGCAAAGCAAGGAATTTGTAAAGACAGTAGAAATTTCTGAAATGGTAAGTATTACATTTCTAAACGCAAGTATGGCATTTTGAAATTTATCTAGCAACTTTCTTTTCCCCAAAGGGCATATTAAGGAATAAAGTAATTATTATTTAACATTAAGTTTGAGGGAGCACTTCTAGCACTGCTGGACATACAGTGCTATTGGCTAACTTGCATAAATTTAATACTGTGTGCTAATGGTGGTGTAAAGACCGAAACAATACACAAAAGAAATAAGAAATTGCAACTGAAAACTGCCTCCAGACTGACCCCACATCCAGTATTGACAAAGGCTATGGCATGCAAGTTTCTGACACCATTTTTAAAATAATTCTTATTTTATCTGAAGGCAGCTCTGTTAGTATAATTAAGCAGCTCTGTTAGTATAATTAAAGAAAAAGGAAATACTTAATTATGATTTGATGTGACTGTCAAACAGAATAATTTGTAGACATAGCTATTGAAAAAACTGAAGTCACTCAACACCTTGAACTTGGCGTGGATAATAATTCCATTACACAGAAGGCCAACTGAACGATACACTGCAAATCAGTCAAAGTGTTTACACACACACACACACACACACACACACACACACACACACACACACACACACACACACACAAGTGTGTACAGGATATTCACTTCGGTGCAAGCAACATTGCATATTTCCATTGGCTTAAGACTTTCTCATGCAAATATGAATGTTCACACACAGTTCACAACACGTCTTGTTCCAAAGCAGTGTCATTAGTACATTATGGAATAACTGCTGATGGGTAAAAGTGCTCATATCTTGTGTTAACAAAACTTCCTGATGGGCAGTTGCCACAAGTTCTCCATTGGCTTAAAATCTCAGTCCTGACTATATATATAGGCAGAGAAACTACATCTGGTATTGATTATCACCCATATTAATGTATTCACGTTCAGACTGTTTGCTAATCTAGTTTAGATGTTAGGTTATTAACATCATGGCATTTAATTTCTTTGGCCCAGTATGCCTTGCATGTACAGTAAATTTCTCATTACACGACATCTAAATTTTAACATTTAACTAGGCCTATATTTTTATTATTAGTTATCTAAAGTGTTTCTGAAAGGTGTGGCATACAAATATTATGACTAAGTAGCTAATTACACTATAAAGATGTAAATACATACAAATGTGGAGCCACTTACTTGGAACTTATTATTAACTGCTAAACATTAGTGCAGTGTTCTTTTATGGCAAAGACTGGTTTTAGCGCATGTGTAAAACTTTTCTCCCAAGTGTTATAATGAACATTTTTAATCAGTACAAAACAACAAAATTCATACCAGAAAAATTGAATATTTTGATATAGAAATGGATAAAAAAAGCCATGTTACATAAACATTTTCCCCCAACATTAACCGAATAAACCGAATATTGGAGCAACAAACTCAGTAATCCATAATTTAGAAATAAAGGTTTTCAGTAATGTTAATGTAGATTTTAATTTCTTTTCAGGCTACCTTTCCATCACCAGCTACACAATCATCCCAGTCAGCTTCGAACTTTTGAAGGTGCACGACTGTTTACTGCAGCGTAGTGTGTAGTATTTTCTTTAACTGGGATCCAACCTAATGAAAATATAAAGGGGGATGATTGTAGCAATTAAGTTTTTTCTTAAAGCTCACGCCTAGCCTCATTACTGAAATATATAATTTTTTTTCCTTGTAGCTCACGCCTAACCCGATTTTTGAAATAAGTTTTTTCTTAAAGCTCAGACCAAACTTCCTATTGAAATATAGAAGATTTTCTTTAAATTGGGATAACCCAACAATGTGGATACTTATTGCGTATTTTGCACAAGTTTCTGGGAAATGTGAACTACATTTTATATTCTGCAATATGACTTCTTTTGATTTACATCTGTTCCTTCAGGTTACATGTGGCTTATTTAATTTGTCATATTATATCTGCTTTTGTAGTTGTGTCAGCTGATAATGAAAAATGTTTTTCTGAATGTTAATATACATTGGCAATAATAAACTTTAATGCTGACAGGAACGAACTGTTATTATCTTATTAATTGGCATTAAAACTTCATTTTAGAAGATTAAGTGAAGATATTTTGCAATGTTAATATAAGCATCACATTTAAATAGGAATCATGAACATATTGCCCCCATTTACACCAAGGCTGGCGTAACGGAATTGCTTATTATGATAGCATCCTCTGACATGTAGAGTCTAAACAAAAATTTTCCATCTCAAATTAACTAAAAAGGAAGTAAATAATATTTTGCTGGGAGAACACACCTTCAGGCAACCATCCTAAACAAAGAAAAATGCATTAATGTCGTAAAAAACTTAATTTTTTGACGAAAGTAAATTTAAGAAAACTTTGACCATATTTCATCCCGTGTGGGGTTGCTAGTCCCCCATCGGGCGCCTCCCTGGGTGGCGGATTGGGGAATGCTCTCCAGATATGGGGGGGGGGGGTACCGGGGAAATAAAATACCCGGGGTGGACCAAAACTAGCACGGGTAGGGAAGACTCGTTAAGCCATGGTGAAGGCAAATCCCTAGGGGTAGAGTACCCCAAAATCAAGACTCCTGGTCCTCCAGGTTGGTGGTTGTGCAGAGGGCTACCAACCCACTCATGTAAAACAATGGCCGGTCAGGACACTCAAGGTATGCCTCGGAAACAGGACAGAATTTACTGGAACAGAAATTGGCAAAGTTACAAGGATTTCTCTTTTGGCTCGTGGAATGTCAGAAGTCTATACCACCCAGGAAGCGCACAAATACTAATAAACGAACTAGGAAAATACAAGGTACAACTGGTAGCGCTCCAAGAAATAAGATGGCAGGGAATGGGATCAATGAAAATAGGAGACGGGACAATAATGTATGGAGACTGCGGTCAGCGCCATGAATTTGGAACGGGCTTTTGCATTCATAAAACAGCAATTGACACAATAAAGGAATTCAAATCAATTAATAACCGAATATCACGTATTACAGTTCAGGCTCAGTGGTTTGATATTACATTTATAAATGTTCATGTACCCACAGAAGATAAGGAAGATGACGTGAAAGACGAATTTTATAGTCAACTGGAACAGACATATAATTCAATAAGTAGACATAACGTAACAATAGTGTTAGGAGACTTTAATGCCAAAGTAGGAAAAGAAGAAATCTACAAACCAACCATTGGGAATTACAGCTTACATGATGAAAGTTCAGAGAATGGTGTGCGACTCAAACTTTGCAATGGCAAATGGTCTCACATTAAGCAGCACAAAATTCCAACACAAACGCATTCATTTAGGGACATGGATATCACCAGATGGAAAAGTAGTGAACCAGATTGACCATGTCGCCATCCAAAGACAATTTCAAAACGGTATTAAAGATGTTAGAACTTTTAGGGGAGCAGATTGTGAGACAGATCATATGTTAATCATAGCTCAAATGAAAATAAAGCTAAAAAAGAAACAAAGTACAAATAGGGTTGAAATTAAAAGGTACGATGTAGAAAATCTGGCAGAAGAAAAAATAAAAGAAAACTTTAGGAAAGAAATGGAAATTAACCTATCGGAATCTAGACTGACACATAGTGACCAGCAAGACGTGGAAAGTAGATGGAGACACCTCAGAAACAGTATTCAAGATGTAGCTTCCAAAACTATAGGTAAAAGAAAACGAACTAACAAAATCTGGTTTAATATAAAGTGCCAAGAAAGAGTACTGGATAGGCAAAATGCGAGGAAGGCATAGTTACAAGACATGGACAATATTACACTAAAGGAGAGATACTATAAAATCCGCAAGGAAACACAACGAACTCTAAGACAAGAGAAGAGAAAACACTACAACAACATGGTAAGAGAAGCGGAGGATGATTTCAAGCATCACAGAGCAAGGCAGATGTACCAGAATATAAAAAAGTCCTTGGGAAAATTCACTAAAAGGGAACAGTTTATAAAGCACCATAATGGGAAAATACTTACAAACAAGAATGACATACAAGAAACATGGAAGACATTCTTTACACAGCTGCTCAACTGCAATGATCCACAATATTACTTTACATTTGAAGAACCAGATACAGTTGATATACAAGTCACCACACCATCAGTAAATGAAATAAGACAAACAATAAAGAAATTAAAGAACAACAAGGCCTGTGGGGAAGACCAGGTATATGCTGAGCTTTTAAAAAATGGAGGACCACAATTGGAAATAGAACTACATTCCTTAATTGAAACAATTTGGGAGACAGAAAACATACCGGCCGATTGGAAAACTGCAATTATATGCCCCATCTTTAAGAAGAATGATCCCCTTGTCTGTGATAACTACAGAGGAATTGCCCTACTCGATGTCACGTATAAAATTTTGTCGATGTGTATACTACACAGACTGATTCCCATAACCGAAGAACTGATTGGGGACTACCAATGTGGTTTCCGCACTAACAGATCCACTTTGGATCACTTATTCACATTAAGACAAATAAATGAGAAGGCATGGGAATTTAATGTAGATATCCATATTCTATTTATAGACTTCAAGAAGGCCTATGATAGCATACACCGACAGACACTCTTAAACACCATGAAAGAATTTGAAATACCATTAAAATTAATCAAATTAGTTAAAATGTGTTTGGAAGAAACCATATGCAAAGTTAAGACACCTGCAGGAGAGACTGAAAATTTTAAGGTGTACACTGGACTGAGACAAGGGGATGCCATTTCACCTATCCTATTTAATATTATCTTAGAGAAGATTGATAGAGAATTCACCAAAACTAATCCACAAGGGATCCAACTGCAGGGACAGAGCATTACTAGACTTACTTATGCAGATGATGTAGCCTTAATAAGCACTTCAAAAGCTGAATTAATCAGGATGATGCAAAATTATTACAAAATAGCTGAGAAAGCTGGACTTCATGTGAATGAAGAAAAGACAGAATATCTAGTCATAAGTAAAAAACTCCAAAAGAATACACCACTGACCGTAAATGGTCTCACTTTCAAGGCAGTTGACCATTTCAAGTACTTAGGGAGTCTTTTTAGCAGAGACAATAGAGCAGAAATAGAAATAGACGCCCGTCTAGCAGCAGCTAATAGAACTTTTTACAGCTGTATCAAAATTTTAAGGATGAGATCACTTAGTACTGAATTCAAAATCCGTTTTTATCAGTCAACTATTGTACCAGTAGCATTATATGGATGTGAAGCTATTACATTCAGGAAAAAAGATGAAGAAAAACTGTTGATATTTGAAAGAAAAATACTAAGAAAAATATTTGGACCAATCTTCGATGAAAATGTCATGGAGTGGAGGATAAGGAAAAATGAAGAACTACGGGAGCTGTACAAACATAGTACCATTGTGGAAATGTTAAAGAAGAGAAGACTGAACTGGGCTGGTCATGTAGCAAGGATGCCGAAGAACAGACTACCCAAAATAGCATCCACTAAGAAATTAGAAGGAAAGAGAAGAAGAGGAAGACCTCGAATTAGGTGGATGGAGAATATCCGGGAAGATGCAACTAGGATGGGCATCAACTCTGATTGGACAACAATTTCCCTGGATAGAAATAATTGGAAGAGGCTCGTAGAGCAGGTGTATGGTCGATAAGGCCTTAGCCACGTGTAACGTAAGTAAAGTTGACCATATTTCATAAATGTCTGACAATAGAATGCCGTTCTTATAGTAGATCCAGAGGTCTTAGTTTTCTCATAATAAACCTGCTCATAACGCCGTGCCATAACGACGTGTCACACCACAACACCCTTACGTTGCGAGTCAAGGCGCACAGGTGGAATCTGACGCTTCCATTGACCTCTAGTTTCTTACAGTTTTCGATTTTCCGTAATTAGGCTGACATTCCTGATTATGGCACATGTTACATAGTACTGATGAATATTATGTGGTTGTCCACAGGTATTTCAAATACTCATTTACAGTGTAGTGAATGTTAGTTAATAAATTTGTTGTATATCTTTGACCAAATGTGTGGGAATCATTTACACCAATAATGTTCAGTGGCATCCTTTGCACTCTTATAGACTCGAAACTAGTAATCTATGTGTAATTTAAAAAATAAACACGTTCCATTAAATGAATATCTCTCTGCGGATACATAAATTTTAAAAATTAATAAAAATACCGCAATAATTTAATTTTATGCGTTAGAAATGGCTTGTGAAAGCCAGCGACTGTGGAAACAATAGGTTTGTTTATAAATAACTGCTACCAAACGATTTTTACTTTTATTTATATTTTTCACGACGCGTTTCGAGAAATAATTCTCATTTTGAAGTGCATTGTTCTGTATACTATGCCATTTTTTCCGTGGTGGTTGTGTGGGGTTCTGCTTGTTCTATTGTCCTTAAATTCTTCTGTGGTCCAATTTTCTGAGCACAATACAGGCATACATAAAAAAAATACACACACATGAATAGTTACAAGTGAAAACACCACGAATAAACGGGACAGGATGGTGAACAATGCACTTGAAAATGGTTATTATTTAGCGCGCAACGCTACGTGCAAAATATAAAGAACAAAAAATTGTGACTGGGAGCTCAGTTATTTATAAACAAACCCTTAGCGCCAACAAAATTTGTGATTTGTCACGTTTTCTTAAGCTGACATGTTTATTGTTCCATAGTTATATTTCACTGTGTCAATACAAAATCATCAGTAAATCACATTCAAGGTTTATAGTAACAACCACACCAAAAGCTTTACATTCTACGCGATAAATCCACAGTTCTTCGATTTTACGGCGGCTAATCAGCACTAAGGCACAACATTATTCGTACTTGTAATCTTAGCACATTATTCATAAAGAAGCACGTATAATTTCAGCGAAGAAATACAACTTCCACAGAAGAAAACAAGTTTTCACACCTAATATATATATATATATATACAGGGTGATTCAAAAATGCATGTAAATATTTTAAGGGTGTATTTGTGAGGTAAATATAAGACAAAAATGTTCTATAAATGTTTTTCCATAAACGTTTAATTCCAGAGTTATCGTTAAATACGAAAGTCATGTCCGTATCAAAACGACGGCAGTGCAAGCAGCAGGATGCCATATTCTGGTACGTAATTCACATACGTATCTCCCAACAGTTGATTCGAAACTGCATGAATAGTGTTTGTTTTTGTTTGCACGTGATGTTTACTCCTACTGTACGGAAGATGGCGCTGATGTTGTTGGTAACGGAAAAGTACGTCCTGTCGTTCATTCATCGTCGGAAGGCTAAAGGTTTCGTGCACATGATGTACTCAAACAGTGAGTATGCTGATATGCACCTTGTGTATGGTGCAGCAGATGGAAATGCACTTGCAGCAAGACGAAGGTACAGTGAGCTGTTTCCAGGAAGACGGTTACCAAGTCATCAGACGTTTGTATCTGTGGACAGACGTATGCGGGAGTATGGCATTCGTCCTGGGCCACATTCAGGTCGACCACTTGAGCATGCAGTGAACGTCGAGGAACATGTTTTGGACATGGTAGACCAAGATCCATCTATCAGTACGAGACAAATTAGTGCAGCTGTACGACTTCCACAATCTACTGTATGGCGGCTGCTTCGGAGACAACAGTTGCATCCATTTCACCTGCAAAAAGTGCACGAATTGACACCTGAAGACTATCCTCGCCGTCAGCAATTCTGCCAGTGGTTACAAGAGCGTCATTTGAATGATCCAATGTTCATTCGGCGGATATTATTCACAGATGAGGCCATGTTTACTCGTGCGGGTGTAATCAATTCGCATAATATGCACCAGTGGGCTGTCGAGAATCCTGGCGCGAGAATTGAGCGTGGATATCAACATCAATTCTCCATAAACATTTGGTGTGGTATTGTGGGGAATTACTTACTCGGACCTCATGTTCTGCCTCCAAGGCTGAATGGGCACGCGTACTGCGACTTTTTGGAGGGAGAATTGCCTGGATTGTTACAGGATGTCCCTCTTGCAACACGAGCCACCATGTGGTTTATGCACAATGGTGCTCCCGCCCATTACAGCCGCAACGTAAGGGCGTACCTCAATTCTGCGTATCCACATCGATGGATAGGTCGCGGAGGACCAATTGCTTGGCCAGCCAGATCACCTGACCTGAACCCTTTAGACTTTTATTTATGGGGCCGACTAAAGACATTGGTGTATTCTTCTGCAGTACCGAACAGAGAAGTGCTACAACAAAGAATTGAAGGTGGTTGTGAAATTATTCGTGGAGAGTTGAACGGACTGTGTAATGTGCAGAGATCATTGATGCGACGAGCACGGGTCTGTCTGCAAGTTCAGGGACAGCATTTTGAACATGCATTGCATTAAGATTTGTGCAAATACAGTACAGTACAGTACAGTCTGTAAAATGCTTCAATTTTCCTTAGTTATTGTGCATTGCTGTAGTTCAATCAACAGGACCTAAATTAATACAGTGTTCGCGAGGAATTGTTTCAGTTTGTTACGTCACGTTTATTGATCAGTTTGCGTTGTTAGTCCAAATGCACTGTAATTAAACTGTGAACTCTGGGAATTAAATACCTTACGTTGTATTGAATGTATTATCCTGTTTTGTTCATAACTCTGTAATAAGCCAAGTATGGAAAAAATTGTATAGAACATTTTTGTCTTATATTTACCTCACAAATACACCCTTGAAATATTTACATGCATTTTTGAATCACCCTCGCTAGCTTGGAGCTCAGACGGATTGGAGGGGGTATGGCTAGATCCCGGGTCAAGTCAGGAGTTGCGTATTGTTTGGCAGCCAGCGTTGCCAACCATACGATAAATTATCGCGATATACGATAATTACAACGTGAACTCGATATACGATAGTACATTGCTGATAATTGCGGAATCTACGATAATTTTTGTGAAGATTTAAAATGAAAATAAATTGATACTTGTAGTTTCATACGTTAACAATCTGTTTTCATATATTTAAGTCCATACTCTCTTCAATATAAGCAATTTCCTCTTTCTCTCGTCCACTCCCCGCAATAGTCCAACGACTCTTAACACTGTATATTCGCTTCCGGGGAATACCCCTACTGCCTAACAAATATTGTTTCACAGCAATATGGGCTATTAGTGATGTGCTAAACTGCGATTTTCCGATATCAGTGATTTCTGTGAATGCTACTTTTCAGTATCTGTTATTCTTAACTGATTTGTCGCAGTTAAGGAACATAGGTCGTGTATCCCTCCGCCACTGCTATTTCTGCGATTTCCGTGACTTCTGCTACTTCTGCGATTCCTGCGACTTACCACCATATGAAAAAGTTACATCTGTCAACACAGAAAATTGCATCTCAACAAACCTGTCATTGGCAAGTATGTTTTACGTTTTTTCTTCCGTTGGCTTTAATTTTGTATTAAAGAAACAACTGTGAAAATATTAATAGTGTAATTAATATGTAAGTAGCCGTACAGTACCGTAATAGTTCGTATTTAGAAAATGAATTCTAACATACTGTTATGTTCACAGATACATGAACTACATTTCAGTCACTCAGTAAAGTGGTAACTCAAAATATCATTGTCAACAGATCTGAAGAAATTGCCACTGCGTCTTTAGACCGTTTTCGTCAGACGAGAGGTTAGTTTCTAAGCGTTTCGATGGACTTAATTACTTCAGTGAGATCGTTCTTGCAAATGTGATTCATTATAGCAAATATTAGCAATCTACTCTGTCAATTATATTGCTAGTAATTAATGACAGCAAAAATTGTTTAATAATCCTTGTGTTTTTGCAGACATAGTTCTGACTCTGATTACTGGTTGCTGTACGTATCAATCCACATCAAAGCTGTCAAGAGAGACTCGTGAAGATTCAAGACAGCTCTTAGAGGATTTGCAGTTTAAAACTGAAATAATTGTGAAATAAGTGTGTGAATGATTAAACTGTGTTTTATTGAAGTTGTTGTGCGATTTTAAAGGAATAATAAATGTCAAATACAGTGAGTGAATAATAAAAATCTCATTTTCCACATGTTTAAGCCGTCCTATACACATAATTTTCCGCCACTTATTGGTAAACACTTGTTGGAGAGTGACATGCCGCCCCCTCCCTTTCTCAACAATCTTGGTGTGACACTGACCTGTAACATATCCTGAAGTCTACAATATGCATTTTGAGGCTGTTGATATGAAAGTGGGAAGTACAGATCTTCCAGTTAAATCAGGAATAGCTTAAGTGCATTACTTGAAAGTAACACAGGAAAAGCTTACTTATGTAGGTGGTAGTAGTGTCGGCAAAAAGTTCTTGTGTATGAAGTTTCCGTGTAGAAAACCAGGTGTAAAACTTTTCTCCCGAGTCTTGAACTGTGTCGGAACAGAAGTGAGGCATTCATATGACTTTTCATTTCTCTGCACTTATACAGATGTCCGAGTTCTGCTGTGTTAACATTGCAAAGTCCTGTAGGCATGTGTAGTATTAACCAAAACTCATATTGGAAGCAGAATCAAACATTTGTTACGTTACTTGATATTTTCAGGAGAAAAAGGCAATGTTGCTTCTTATTAATATAATACATTCAGAGTCACAGCAGTATTTGACCAACCATAACTGATGATGAATGTGCATGTCGTCATATAATATGAAGGGCTTATTTCAATAGTGGCACAAGTCCATTACCTCCACTTTTCTGTCTATAATGCTTCTGAAATTAGTGATCCAAACAAACATAAATAAAGGTCTAGCAAGAAGCCATATGCTTGAATATTTCTGGTATCTCAACTGCAGATTTTTTAGCGCTCATTTAACTTTACGACTCTGTATCTCAAAATGAACGAAAATGGACTTGTACCACTAATGAAATAAGCCCTTCATATGCACACACAGCACATCGATCTCGTGAGGCACAAGGCTCGTACGTAAAGCCTTGTCAGTACACAATATTCCCCCTGAAAATTTAGTAGGATTTGCTTCGGATGGGTGCAACACAATGATGGGGAAAGATAATTCTGTTTCTAGTCGAATAATTAGAAATTTTCCTGGTATTTTTATACAGAAATGTATATGTCATTCATTGCACCTACGTGCAAGTGAGGCTTGCAAACAATTACCAAGACTATGTGAAGACACAGCAAGGGATACATATTCATTCTTTAAGGAGAGTTCAGAAAGAATAGCCCAGTTTGTGGAATTCCAACAGTTTTGTAATGTCGAACCTCACAAGATACTGCATCCGTCTCAAACAAGATGGTTATCTTTGTTAACTCTTGTTTCACGTATTCTAGAACAATGGAATGCATTGCAATTATTTTTCACTTGCAAGCGGGAAGAAGAAAGACTGTATGCAGCTGAACAGTTAGCGAAGGAATTCAGGGACAACTTTGTACGTGTATTTTTTATATTTCTCGAGTGGATTCTTCCGTAATTTTTGTCTCTGAATCAATATTTTCAAAGCGAGAAATTAGTAAATTGCTCTTTGCATGATACAATGTGCAAAACGTACAAAGAAATCCTCTGCTGTATGTCCCTTGATTATATCAATAAAACTGATTTGACAGACATATATCCAGCAAACCCAGCCCAACTTGTGTCTTATACGCAAATGTATTTAGGTGTAGGTGTGATGGATTTCATGAGCCAATCTGAAAACATCTCACAAAAATCTAAAGCGACTGATTTCTACTACAGAGTGCAACAGTTTCTTATACAATCTTGTGAGATAAAAAAGCGGTAGGATTTCAACAATTCTGTTCTAAAAATGTTGAGTTGGTTAACACCAGAAATAGCATTGTCAAAAAGCGCTGCAAGGCCGTCAACGCTTGTTCCACTTATAAAGTCGGTTCAGAGGATTTCTCCAAAAGACAAAAGGCTTATGCAAATGATTGATGATCAGTGGAGAGCATTGCCACATGCAGAATTTCCTGAAAATCTACGGTCTAAAGAGGTGGACGAATTTTGGGTGTTCATAAAGAACGCTAGGGACCTTCATGGTAACCAAGAGTTCCTCCACATAGGAATCTTTGAGCTACATATATTAGTTTTACCACATAGTTTTACCACACTCTAGTGCTGATTGTGAGCGGGTGTTTTCAAAAATGAATATAGTGAAGACACCATTGAGAAATAAGTCACTTTCGGGTACAGTCAGCGCAGTAATGCTCACTTCCCAGCGTGTGAAGAATTGTGTACAGTTCGAACCAACTAGTGCAATGATTGCATCAATGAACACGCCCAACATTTATGCTAAGAAGAAGGAATCTCATCGGGATAGTGACGCCGATTCCGCCGATGTGGAGTTCGACAACGATGCTTATTAGAGGGAGTTAAATTATATTATTTTTAATTATATTACGTACACAGTGCTACTTTTCGATCGGGGTTAGCGAATTTTCCTTGCATAAAATCTGTGATGCTTTGGACACTTTCGAGTTTATCTGGTTCTGAACGTATTTTTAGTACTTAGCATCGCGATTAGAGACGTTTTGGTTCGTAATTAGGAGGTTTTATGGATAACAATTTTAAAAGATGAGAAGACACTGCCATTCGCGATTGAAAACAAATACTGTTTACGTCATATTATCAGCATTGTTTTTTTATAAGATTATCAATATACGATAATTTTAGATAAAAAACGATAATTTTAAATACAAAATGCATAATTTTATCTTCTGGGGTTGGCAACGCTGGAAGCAGCAATAATGGTGGTGTGTGTGTGTGTGTGTGTGTGTGTGTGTGTGTGTGTGTGTGTGTGTGTGTGTGTGTGTGTGTGTGTGTGTGTGTGCGCGCGCGCGCGCGCGCGCGCGCGCGCGCGCGCGCGCGCGCGCGCGCTACTGTTACGAAGTGAAATTCGTTGTTTCATTGCATATAAGTAATAAAACAAACTTCATTTACTGCCTTTGATCAATAAATACGAACATTAATATTATTTTTATTGTAAATTGGACATAAAATACGAGAGAGAACAGTAACTGACATCTCCAGAAAGGGACACTTCTGACAGCTCCGAAGGTGAGTAAGTACATCATTCATATTATTGTCTCGTGTTTTATTTAAACACTTCAAAAATACGTATATTTTATATTTAAAGTGAAAAGCTGTTGATATTATTCGCCAGAATGACTTTTTTGCTACAGACCAGACAGATGATATTTCGTATGAACCAGAGGTAGATAGTGTAAATACTGACTCCAGGGAGAACTGTAGTGATGAAGGTAATTTTCTATAATTGATGCAATATGAGCAGTAAACTAAGTTACAGTTTGTAAAAAACTTTCCTGGCAGAGTAACTCCTTTCTTCTGATAGTTCTCGGTGAAGTCAGAGTGCATTGTGCTGTTTTCTGCTTGCAGACACTGCCAAACGTAGTAAGCAAACGGTAAGTGCTACGAAAGATTTATTCATTAATTCCACATTCATTGACACTACTCAGAACTACATTGCTTTTACAGTGAATATCTGTATAATATTATGCTTTTATGAAGCATTGTTACTGCCTTGCTTCGGTAATTTCTACCATAGTGAATTATTAATGTGAAGTTAACAGTACTACACAGAATTGTCTCCACTCATCTTTCCTCACCCCACAGCCATGTTGGTGCATTTTCTTGTTCACATTTTCGCCTTGCTGCCCAAAAAAGTTTTACAAGCTGTGTATTTACTATTAACAAATAATGAGAAATAAAAACTTTCATTTCCTGAAAAAGTAAAACCAACCAGTTTAACGTACTGCTCTATGCTGCATTCAGACGAAAATGAGGGGTCTGATTAAAGTAAACGGTGGAGGGCACAAAGCTTCTAAGAGTGTACAGCATGTGGAGAAGAAAAGAAAAGAACACGAAGGACGCATTTAAGGAAAAGAGTAATATCATCTACAAAACGTAGTTAAGGCAAAGAATATGTGGATCGCAAAGGAAAGTTGCACAAAGAAAGAAAGGTAAGAGTGTACAATCACAGCTGCCAATTAAAGTGCAATCAAAATTTCAGTCAACAAACAAGACAGGAAGTATTTAATGAATATTGTCGTCTTGGTAACGGACTTGCAGACCTTCTTGTACTCTTGTTACTGTTAGAGAGCCAAATAGAAGGAAAGGAACTTCTACAAAAGGAAAATCTATTAGTTGCCAATATTCTCTCCAGGGCAAAGTAGTTCGCAAAGAGTTCTTTTTGAGGACCCTAGATGTGTAACAAGAGAGTAACAAACGTGGTACAAAAGAAAACCACTTCAACTACAAATATTTCACTAAGGACAAGCGAGGCCATAAAACCCCTGGAAAAAAGACTAATGAAGCTTAAGTAGGTCTTATAAAGGAACACATCAAAAGTTTTCCAACGTACATTAACGACTATTCACGACAAAAAGCACCTAATAAGTATCTGGCAGGAAACCTCAACCTCAAAAAATGTATCAGCTTTATAAGGAGCCAATACGGGAAAGCTTCTACTGCCATGTTTTTAACACATGCTTTAATCTTAGCTTCCACAGTCCATATACAGACATGTGCTACCTGTGACAATCTGCAAAATACCATTGACCATGGATTGCTTGACGGAAAACATGGTGCTCTTGTTGGAAAGAAATTCCATCTGCGGAAAGCAGAAAGTGCTCAGAAACAAGTGATGGATGCAAAAGATCTGGGTGCTAAAGAAGCTCGGCATGTGACTTACAGAAAATGCTACCAATACCAGTTCTGACATGTTCACAAGCTTATGACTCTCGACAATTGTGGACTTACAATTTGTGTGTTCATGATTTGTGTACAGGAAAAGCCTTCATGTTTATGTGGCACGAGGGTCAAGCGTCACGAGGATGTCAATAGATAATGTCTTGCCTACTGAAATTTATTAACAGTTTGCCACCAACCATCATGCATCTCACTGCATTTGGTGACAATGCAGGACGACAAAACAAAAGTCAACACATAGGGAAATTTTGGCTCTAGATAGTCAATAACACTCACATTGAGACCGATGACCATAAGTTTCTACTTTCTGTCCACTCATCTAATGATTGTGACAAACTTTGGAATTATTGAACGCAGCAGAAAAATTTCATAAAGGGGTATTTACGCTCCTTAAGACTGGATTGATGTAATCACCAAGGCGTCAAGACGTTTTGAGGTAGTGAAAACGTGTGAGACGGATTTTGTTACACTAGACTTGATTGAACCATTTTTTCTAAAATCTGAAG
Source organism: Schistocerca serialis cubense (assembly GCF_023864345.2). NCBI lineage: Eukaryota > Metazoa > Arthropoda > Insecta > Orthoptera > Acrididae > Schistocerca > Schistocerca serialis. Next base: position 1,164,159,767 of record NC_064638.1, on the reverse strand, counting down.
GAAATTTTTAAAAATGCTTCAAAAAAGATGAACCATGGACATTGTTTTACAAATGTACCTTCAATGAAGATTCTGAATTCATGTACAATATGGAAGTAGAAAGCATTGTAAGCCATGTTCAGATACTCCCAAGACTAACTCACAGAAGAACTCCGCCAAAAATTAAGGAAAAAGTACAAATACTTACTGAACCTTCTACCATTTGTACCTCCTGTTCATCATCATGGTTTTTACACAGAACTCAGTTCTGCAGTCTATCTACAAGAGTGGATAGACAAGTGTCGGCCTTTGTCAGCGGCATATGCAGAACACCATCAGGAACAGTTGATAACAGAGAGTGATAACTCTGAAGGTGAAAATGTCAATATTTCTGACAGTGATTCAGATTAAGAATGCAACAATGGAAGAAAATTATTGTAGTTGTTTCCATTACTTTCCATTTTTTTAAATCAAAAGGAAAGATTACGCATTTTCAGTTTTTCTATAATTTGCAAAGAAACTTTTTTCTATATTTTTTCAACATTAATTATTACTGTATTTAATGTGGATTATGTATTATGATTCATAATATACTAAATAATTTGAAAATTCTTTTAATATTTCTGTGAGATCATACCTTTCTAACTCCCACTTGGAAGCCAATGACAATTGTTAAATGACTAATTTGATTGCTGTAGAAATATGAGGGAGATAAACATAAAACTATATCTTCAAATGATATGCAACAATGTGTTCTATATTTATGTCCTAGAATTAACTAGTCAATTTTAACTTTAAACTTGATTATCTCAAAACTAACTTTCTGTCACTTGTACCCATTGGCCTCTCACCACCTCATATGGATCAGAGTTCCTAACACTGAATAAGAAAGGCGATTTACGAGACCTAGAATTAAGAGAAAAATACTACGAAAAATTGTAGGTCCTGAGAAAAACAATGAGAATAGGTGGATTAAAAGAAGGAATGAAGATTTATACAAAAACACAGAAAAGATCACGGATGCAATGAGGAAGAGACGGTTAAAATTTTATGGACATTTAGAAAGAATCGAAGAAACACGGATTACAAAGAAATTTTTTAATTACGTTAGTAAGCTGAAAAAACTGTAGGGTGGATAGAAGCAGTAACGAAAGATGCCAAAAAAATAGGTGTTCAGAAGAAATAATACGTGACAGGAATCACTTCAGGCAACCGATAGAAAACGCAAACTATGAAGATGAGCCAAAACCTCGACTCAAGAGAGTGCACAGATGAGCCGAGACAAGCAGTTGGAGAGAAAATGAAGTACTGGGAAGAAAGGGGAAACACCATACGTCTTAACTCTGACTGGTGAAGGCGCGCCGCCTGCTTGGCGCGGCCGAGGTGCTGCAGCCTCCGGCATAATCCGCCTACCTGCGCTGCGTGCCTGTCTCTCGGAGCCGCCGCCCCCCGGGACCGGATCGGCCCGCGCTGCTTAAGGGGGCCACACCGTGGTTCAGGTCGAAAAAAAATCAATTTCCCGTTTTCATCATATTTCGATAGATTAGGGCTTTGCTTAAATGCTCTGAAAAGAATTTTGCTGAAAAATTTTTTTTCGAGCAAATAAAGAGCTTTTTCCTGCCACCTGTGTATGTGCCACGCCCACTTTTCTGTATTTATCTTAGATCTTTATACCCCTACATTGCACGTTAGGGATTTTTTACTCCTGAGTGTGATGGCTATTCTTGGAATACAATGGTCGGTATTATTCTGTTTCTGCTGTTTGTAAACACGCTTTCAAACACGCGGTTAGTTTTGTTCAAGTGTGATTGCGAGTAGTTGTTATAGAAAACTTGCAGGTATACTATGGACAGGGAGCAGGTATACTATGGACAGGGAATTTCGGGAAATAAAGAAAATCTGGAGGCAATGAAGAGAGAAGTTTGGGCCATATTCTTCCACAAGTCCTCTACTAATGGTAAGCCATGTCATGGATTGTGTGCATCAGGTGAAAATTCGTGGTGCAAATACAATAGGGCTCTGGCAACTGGAGAATCTTATTCTCGCCAGCATTCTCTTCCTGCTGATGTTATTACAGCAATACACCTGTTTTCAGAAACCTGGCTCATCCTGACCTAAGGAAATGTCTGCATGGGCAGAGACAGAACCCAAATGAATCAACAGCATAATTTGGTACTGCCTTCCTGAAACTGTATTTGTAGGCATGCATACAATGAAACAGAATTTCATGATGCTGTTGCTACATTCAACTGTGGTAATATTGGAAAGTGCTGGGTACTGAAAAAGCTGGGAATTAATCCTGGTGAAAATCTGACCACTAGGCTGCAACATTGCGATACAATTAGGATAGCTGATGCAGACAGGGCTGTATCTAATATGGCCAAGAAAGCAAGACAAACATCCAGGAAGGTGGAAAAGAAGCTGGAAGGCCTGCTACAGGCCAAAGAAGCGCCATCATATGCAGCAGGACAGTTTTAATCAACTGTCAGTAACAAATTTCAAAAGTTTTTTCTTTAAAGTCTATTCCCTGCAAACTAAAATTTTCAGTACATATGCCCCATTGTATCAGAAACTATCATAGATAACTGAATGAAATTTACAGAGACTCTGCATAACAAAAAAGCCACCTCTGGTACTACATTCATTAATATTCCCCATTAGGATGTTCACAAAAATATATTTTCTGCAGAAAAACTTAATATTTTGTTAATAAATTTAAAAAGTATTTCTTAAAAACTATAAAATGGATAAAGTAGATTTTAGTACAGTTGACCATTAGCATAATGTAATATACAGTAAAAATATTAATGTCCTGCATCGAATAGTTTTTTTCAGAAATGGGTCAAATACTTGCCTAAATTAACAAGGGTTAGATAGGCAGGGTGTGGTCCCCTTAACCCGCCCCGTGCTGAATATGTCTCGGCTGAATACGACTCGCGCAGAGCCAGCGAGAATTTTTGGCGACTTTGAGCTGTAATATATCGGGCAATAGTCTTTGTAAATAAATAAAATTTAGCCATCTTGTACAATTTTATGCGTTCTCTTAGGAATAATAATATAAAGAATTTTACGAGCCATATTGAGCCAGAAAAGTTTAGGTAAAGTAAAAGAAAAATATGTACTCGGCGTAACTACTTTTGCCACAGAACAGGTACTGCGCCGTCTCAATCACCAAGTGCGTTCATGTGCCAGTGAACTGCTATATATGTAGTCAGGCTTCGTTTGAATAACTTTACACCTGTTACATCTATTTCGTATCCTTTTCGTTCCGGGCTTTGGACCGGCAATGGCGAAGTTAAAACTAGGTTCACATTTTTTTTACATTTTTGCTTTTTTTTAGTAATTCATTTAGAAGAGTCAAACTCAATTTCTGTTGTTGCGCCTGTACAGACAAAAAATTTAAATATACCCACTCTGACAGTCACACAGTACAAATGTCTCTATTCCGAATCTACTTCGCTCGATTGGAATACATTGCTTAGAAGATAATCGTCTTTTAACAGCAAGAGACTTTCATCTATACAAAGCTTGTGATGTTGGCGAAACGAATTACGAACTTCTTCAACAATCGTCCTAATTTTAAATAGACGGTCACCTTCAGTACTCGCAGAGTTATCACTGTAGTGTAACATTCTCAGAAGTAGACAAAAAGGTCTCGGGACAATTTCGCTGAAAACTGTTGTGTTCAAAAGTGTATCTCTGGACCAATAATCAATTTTAACTTCTTAACTTGCGCCATTAGAAGGCAAACAGCAACAAAACATTTCCTCAAGTGCAGTGTCTTCCCACTTTGACAGTCGAGAATCCACAGATTCTATAGTATTTTCTCTGGTGTAAACGTAAAAACGATTTGTTTCGTTTGCAATAAATTGCAACGGTTCTTGAGACATAAATATCACAAAAAAATGAAAGAATGCTTGGGTCAGTATTTAATTGACATTTGTGTCCTGAACTCTAGTCATCAAAGTAACGGTTTAAAGGCTGGAAATCGCTTTCTTTCCAGTCAAATGTATCACTTAAGTGCGATCTTTCCTGAACCGTTTCACTGTCACTTTCTGATTCCTCAGATTCAGAGAACTGCTGACTGTAATTCTTGCTCTTCCCTCTGATGTAAAGGGTTGAGGACTACAGCTTCGAGATTCTGTTGAAGACTCGTCACTGTTAGCAACGTCATAATTCACACTCACTATCTCTCTTAGTATGCATATCCAGATCTGTGCAACCACGGCGGCGTGACATTTGTCACTTGAAAACAAGAAAACTAATGAAAATACAGGAATCTAAGATGAAGTCTGCGAAGAGCGAACACAGCAAAAAAGATATATACGCACTGGAACTACAGTGTCAGACCACTGAACAGCTACTAGAACAGCAGGGCAGAAGACAGCTCTGGGCGCATACACGTCCGTAGCGCACAGGTAGCTGTTACTCAGCGCGCCAAACTCGTCCCTAGCCGGCGGCGCGGGACGCGTAAGGGCAGACGTAGGGCAAAATAGTGAAAAAATTCGATTTTTTTATTACATACTTTATTAGGTTGAGGTTTTAAGAATGACATCTGAAAGTTTCGTAATCGAAATCTGCCTAGAACTATTTAAAAAAAAATTTCTTCGACCGTCTGCGCTTGCCACGTCTCCTTTATCTGTGCTGTGCTCCACTCCTCCTTGACACTAAATACAGGGCTATTACAAATGATTGAAGCGATTTCATAAATTCACTGTAGCTCCATTCATTGACATATGGTCACGACAAACTACAGATACGTAGAAAAACTCAAAGTTTTGTTCGGCTGAAGCCGCACTTCAGGTTTCTGCCGCCTGAGCGCTCGAGAGCGCAGTGAGACAAAATGGCGACAGGAGCCGAGAAAGCGTATGCCGTGCTTGAAATGCACTCACATCAGTCAGTCATAACAGTGCAACGACACTTCAGGACGAAGTTCAACAAAGATTCACCAACTGCTAACTCCATTCGGCGATGGTATGGGCAGCTTGAAGCTTCTGGATGCCTCTAAGGGGAAATCAACGGGTCGGCCTGCAGCGAGCGAAGAAACAGTTGAACGCGTGCGGTAGCCCGCGGAAGTCGACGAACAAAGCAAGCAGGGAGCTAAACGTACCACAGCCGACGGTTTGGAAAATCTTACGGAAAAGGCTAAAGCAGAAGCCTTACCGTTTACAATTGCTACAAGCCCTGACACCCGATGACAAAGTCAAACGCTTTGAATTTTCGGCGCGGTTGCAACAACTCATGGAAGAGGATACGTTCAGTGCGAAACGTGTTTTCAGTGATGAAGCAACATTTTTCTTGATGGTGAAGTGAACAGACACAATGTGCGAAACTGGGCGGTAGAGAATCCTCAAGCATTCGTGCAGCAAATTCGCAATTCAAAAGTTAACGTGTTTTGTGCAGTCTCACGGTTTAAAGTTTACGGCCCCTTTTTCTCCTGCGAAAGAAAGGTTACGTGACACGTGTATCTGGACACGCTGGAAAATTGGCTCATGCCACAACTGGAGACCGACAGCGCAGACTTCATCTTTCAACAGGATGGTGCTCCACCGTACTTCCATCATGATGTTCAGCATTTCTTAAACAGGAGATTGGAAAACCGATGGATCGGTCGTGGTGGAGATCATGATCAGCAATTCATGTAATGGCCTCCACACTCTCCCGACTTAACCCCATGCAATTTCTTTCTGTGGGGTTATGTGAAAGATTCAGTGTTTAAACCTCCTCTACCAAGAAACGTGCCAGAACTGCGAGCTCGCATCAACGATGCTTTCGAACTCATTGATGGGGACATGCTGCGCCAAGTGTGGGAAAAACTTTATTATCGGCTTGATGTCTGCCGAATCACTAAAGGGGCACATATCGAACATTTGTGAATGCCTAAAAAAACTGAGTTTTTGTATGTGTGTGCAAAGCATTGTGAAAATATCTCAAATAATAAAGTTATTGTAGAGCTGTGAAATCGCTTCAATCATTTGTAATAACCCTGTATATTTTTGTGTTATTTTTCAGTCAGACAATCGAAACGAACAGCAGACGTATTTAGCGGGCTGTGACAAAGATTATACATGCCTGTTCCTTTGGTTATTAACATGATTTGTTTTTGAATAGTGCATGTTACAGTTTGTTGTTTGGCAATTTATTAGCTTTTTGCTTAAAATGGTTCGTAATAGTGGCCGTGTATTCAAAAGAGTGAGAAAGTGTAATTTCACGTGTAAGGAGCACAGAATGTTTAAATAAGAATATTGTAAATGTTCCTTGTATGTCTGAAGAACAGTTTTCGATGAAAACGCCAAGTTCGTTGAAGAAGAAAATCAGTGAAGGAATTAACGATGCAGTGTACAGTGCTGAAGACGAATTTTGTAGTGGATTTAGGTTAATTGACCTAGAAATTCTTACCCATATGATTAATGTTTTATGTGCATGTGGTAATTGTGGGTCCAAGGGCCTCAGACTGTATGATGACAATGTCAGAATTAGCATTGTAAGTAATACACATCTTTTCTGTGACGTCTGCAAATATGATGCTCAATTCAAGACTTCTGCTCTCCATGGGAAAACGTATGAAGCTAATACAAGGTTGTGTTATGCCATGAGATGCTTGGGTGTAGGAAGAGAAGGTACGAATTTGTTTTGTGGTTTGATGAATATGCCTCCACCAGTGGCTAGATTCACTGAGTGCAACAAAACACTCCTCAGAGCTCTTGTGGCTGAGTGCAAGGAAAACATGCAAGCGGCTGTTGAAGCTGTAGACGTTAACAGTGAAGGGGCAGAAGGTAATTGTGATGTGAAGACAGATCTGTGTGTCTCCTGTGATGGAACGCAGATGAAAAGTGGCCATACATCACTTCATGGTGTGTCACCTGTCATCAGTGTGAACACAGGAAAAAACTTTGACTTCCAAGTAATGAGCAAATACTGCTCTTATTGTGACACCAAAAAGAATTATGACAGCAGTGAAGAAGGGAGGTGCCAGGAGATACACAAGAAAGTCTGCTGTAAGAATTATCAGGGGTCAAGTGGTGGGATGGAGGCAGCTGGGATGAAACTAATATTCCAAAGGTCAGTAGAACAATATGGAGTTAGGTATGTGAAGTATCTAGGTGATGGAGATTCTAGTGCTTTTAAGACTTTTTAGAGGGCAATCCTTGTTAAAATTGAAGAACTTGAATGTTGGGGACATGTTCAAAAGCGAATGGGTGGCAGACTTCTCAGACTGAAGAAAGAAATCAAGGGCAAAAAATTAGAAGATGTAAAGCCACTGGGAGGTGTTATCAGATTGTCAGACAAAAAAATTCACACATTACAAACATATTAAGGGAAAGCCACCAGGGACAACGTACACAGTGTGAAAACAATGCAGCAAGCAGTGTGGGCAATATTCTTCCACAAACTTTCCACAAATCAGACTCCTCAACACTACCTCTGACATTTCGTGGTGCAAATATCTTCGGGCAGAAGCCGTGGAAAGCCATACACCCATAAGCATGGTTTGCCACTTGCTGTTTGAAATGTTGTAAAGCCAACTTTCAGACATCTAGCCAATCCTGAACTGCTGGAAAAATATGTACATGGGAAACTCAAAATTCAAATGAGAGTTACAATCACCTTATATGGATGCATTGTCACAAAACAGTGTGTGTCCTCAAATGATGTGGAGATAGCTGCATGTGATGCCTGTCTGGTGTTCAACAGTGGTAATGTAGGCAGGATTAAGTGCCTGCAGAGATTAGGCTTCCATCCAGGTGCATTCACACTGATGATACTCTGAAGCATCGATGAAGTGCGACTTGACAAATCCCAGGCAGCAGAGGAAAATATCCAAAAGATGACTACGCAAAGGAAACAGGGAGAGAGAATACCCTAGCAAGACAAGGACGAGAATGAAGATTATGGATATGGACAGCATTAGTGTGTAGAAGTATGGCAATATTCTTAAAAACTGAAATAAAAACTTGAAAGAGATTTCCTGTAAAGTGATTTTTTTTAGATTTAATGTACCTTTTCTCAGGAACTATAAGAGCTAACATCCTGAAATTTGGCAGAGTTGTTAAGAAGTACTTACTGAATAATCATGTGCACCAATTTTCTGTTATTTTTCTCTGAGAAAAGTTAGTCTTTACAATTTGAGAAAAATAGAGCAGTCCTGGGTAACACAAAACTGAAAAATTTGAAAGTAACTATGAGCTGAAACAAAAATTTGTTACACACGTTTTAATAGCCTTTAATGAAGAAGTATACAATAAAGTTTCAGCTTCAATGCTTGAATAGTTTATGAGAAAAGGTACATTATATGTACACTGGTAATTAAAAATTCAAATCCTTATAAAATGGAATTCCATGAACATGGTCAAACAAAAACTGCAGAGACTATAGTTCATTATGTACTACACAATAGTGTCAAGTTTTAAGTTTGTAACTGTAATGTTGTTGGAGATATCGAAGTTTAAGTATCAGTATGCAGTTTAGTCTACGTCTGCCCCATCCCTAGCCGGTGGCGCGGGACGTGTAAACACTTAGCGCTGCAGGGAAGACTCAAGGCCGCGTGTATACACGTCAGGCGCGCCGGGGGAACAGCGAGGCATGACGAGTCAACACGTCCGCAGCAGTTAAGGGGGGACGTACATGAAAATGACCAAATTTGTGAAAAAAATTTTATTGGCTCTTCATTTACTACATGGTATTGAAATTTCAATTACCAAATATTACGTTCCAATTCCGCTTCTAAGGGGGAAAAAAATAATAATTTGTAATAGCTTGCACAGGGCGACGCCCCCCCATCTTGGTCTTCATCCTCTCGTATATCTATTTATACTGCGTTTTTTTCCAGTTTTGTGCAGTCACAATGCAGGGAACGTTTGTGTACTACATCAAGAAGGCTGTGGAATAATATCTCTGCCGCTGGTTTTATATTCTTTGATTTATAGCGTTTGTTTACGAGTGTTTGTTTGGAATACATTTTTACGAAAGTTGTAAGTAGACTTGTTATTATATTTTGCAGCATGCCGCGTTCTAGTAAGGTGTTTAAAAAGGTTAGAAAGTGTCAAGCTTCTCGATGTAGTAAAGACAACTTGAAAACCAGCCCCATAATAACAAATGGAAACGATACTTCAACCAAGAAAGCGAGTGCTTCGAGAAGGAAAATTGACAGCTGTCAATCACTTGATGATTGTGGCTCAGACACTCAAGCTACTAGTGGTTTTAGGCTTATTGATTTGAAAATACTATCTGATATTATATCATCTGCTTGTGTATGTGCTGACTGTGGTGCAAAAAGTTTGAGATTATATGACGAAGAAAACAGAATTGGAATAGTGTGTATGTTGCATCTTACTTGTGAAAGCTGTCATTCAGACACTGCTTTTAGAACTTCGGCATCAAGTAACCGGATATATGAAGCAAATATGCGTTTAATATATGGCATGAGATGTTTGGGCATAGGCAGGGAAGGTACCAGACTGTTTTGTGGGATCATGAACATGCCACAACCAAGTGCTAGGTACACCACTGGAAATAAAACACTGCTAAGTGCTCTTCAAGAGGAAGTGGAAGAAAACTTGAAGTCCTCTGCAAAGGAAGCTGTGAAGATGAATAGTGAACTAAAGACAGAAGCAGATAACACGCCAGACACCGATTTGTGTGTGTCATGTGATGGAACGTGGATGAAGCGTGGACATACATCACTGTATGGAGTATCATCTGTCATTAGTGTTGATACTGGAAAAATTCTTGACGTTCAGGTAATGAGCAAATATTGCTATAGCTGTGTACTCGGAAAGAGAGCTGGTGAAGTGGAAGAAAATAAGTGGCAGGTTGAACACAAGAAAGTGTGCTGTAGAAATTATTCTGGTTCTAGTGGTGGAATGGAACCTGCAGCTATGAAACTTATGTTCCATCGAAGTGTGGAAAAGTACGGTGTTAGATACACAAAATACCTTGGTGATGGTGACTCCAGCTCCTTCAAAACTGTTTTGGAAAGTGAACCTTATGGTCCCCATTGTGCTATAGAAAAGTTGGAATGTGTTGGACATGTGCAAAAACGAATGGGAGGCAGACTTTTAAAATTGAAACGTGAATTGAAGGGCAGGAAACTTGAGGATGGAAAACTTTTAGGTGGTCCCAACAGACTCACAGACAAAGAAATTCATTCTTTACAAGTGTACTATGGCAAGGCAATAAGGGACAACAGTGGAAATTTGAATAACATGCAGAAGGCTGTGTGGTCTATTTATTTTCATAAACTATCCACAGATGACAAACCTGTACATAATTTGTGTGACATATCGTGGTGCAAATTCAAGCAGGCTGAGCGTGATGGCATGAACTATTCACACAAGCACAGTTTACCTGTGGCTGTTTTAAGTGCTATAAAACCAACATTTAGGTGTTTAGCAGAGCCAGACCTCCTACGAAAGTGTGTGCATGGAAAGACACAAAACCCTAATGAAAGTTACAACTCACTGATTTGGAAACGTTGCCCAAAAACAACATTTGTTTCAACAATTATTGTTGAAATTGCTGCATATGATGCTTGTTTAGTTTTTAACAATGGTAATCTTGGAAGAATAAAAACTCTACAGAGGCTAGGATTTCATCCAGGAGCTTTCACCTATTCAATATTGAAGGACATCGATGACAAAAGAGTTGCTGCGGCTGATATTACAGCCAATAAAATTGAACAGCAGGTTAACCAAAGAAGACAAGCAAAGAAGAGACTGCTTGCAGATGAAGAGGAGTATGCATATGGCTTGCACTAGTTCACACAGAGACGGTAAGACCTAATACAAACACTATCAAATCATTGATTCAGTTTTCCCGTAACTTACATTTTTATAACTTTATGTACCTTTTTCTCAAAAACCACAAAAGGTAGAGAAGTGAAATTTGGTATATGACTAGTCAGTACTATAGTGAAAAATTCTGTGGAAGGAATTTTCATTTAATAAAATAGTAAGGTATTTATGGTAGAAAATATTCCTTAAATTTGATATATTATTTTTCAGGGAAATTGGGAGACCCGTAAAAACTGAACAAAAGAAGATATAAAAATTCTGCTCCACAGAGTTTTGTAATTATTTGGTATGAAAGTGTGTACAAAAATTCATTAACATTGCTCTCACAGTTTTCTCAAAAAAGGAACATTTGTAATTACATTGTTGAAAAAAAATTAATTGTTAATAATTAAAGATGTAAAAGGTCAATAAAAATGAAAATTTAGGTTCATATGCGCATAACATTTCTTAATAACTGTACCAAATTTGGATTGATTATCTTAAAAAATTAGAGTTTTATAAAATACTTTTAAAATTACTGCAGTTTCGTGTACGTCCCCCCTTAAAGGGTTAAGTTGTATGCGGTCCATAGGTGGCCAAATTCATAAATAAAAAAGCATTACTGTAAACCTACTACATTGTCTTAGAAAATGGAGAAGTGATACTGCAACGTGGCACGGCCCAGGCCGGCCACGAACTGAACAACTTTTCCTTCGGGTAGAAGAGCGCTGACCTAGGGCTTCCCACCTTAATTATGCGACCGGCAGCGCCTCCTTAGACCCAGTACGCTTGTTTCTGCTGTTTTGTTCGTGTCCGCCCGTGAAGAGCACGTAGTGGGGAGTTTCAGCGTAAGGTTTTGTAAAACGCTTAGGAGAGCTATACTGAACATGGAGGGCAGTGCAAAGACAGTGTTTAGTGAAAGGGGTCAGATATACGTTGTTTACAAAAATTTCACCTTCAGACGCTATAGGGAGGTGAAATCGACTGGCGAGCAGGGCGCGAGATGCTCTAAGAATAACTGCAATGCAAAAATTTTTACATTAGGGAATGATCATGTTTTGTCGAGGTGCGACGGAAATCATAGTCATCTTCAGTGCAAGACTTGGGAAGAAAATCAGTGTCGAATTCAATAAAATCGAAAGCTTTATGTGATACTGACGAGTGACCGGCAAAACTCATTAATAAGGAGGTGTAGCAGCAGAGCCATTTGGTCAACATTTTGACTCATCGACATGTAACATACACAAGAAACATTGTCAATACAAGTCTTAAGTGCCATCCAAAATTGCCAAAATCAACAGAGGTAGGCTAGAACATTTGGCGGTCCATTCTATTAACACGAAAACAATAAAAGACGAGGAATTTGTATTGAAAAATGATCCTGACTCAGGTTTGATAATTTTTTCAACGGAGTCAAATCTTCGTTATTTATGTGAAAAGGACGTAGTTCTGATGGATGGCACATTGGATTATGCCCCAAAATCTTTCTTGCAATTATTTACGATTCAGGGGTACAGCTGTGGGATGCATATTCCACTGGTTTTCTGTCTTTTGAAAGACAAAAAGACGGCAACGTACGTCAGTGCTCTGGATTGTGTTAAACAGGAATGTCTAAACAAAGGAATGTGCTTCGAACCGAAAATTTTCATGGTTGATTTTGAGGCAGCAATCCACGGAGCTGCTAATTCAGTCTTTCCCGACAGTGAAATAGCTGGCTGCTGGTTTCGTCTGTCCCAAGCTCGGTTAAGTTCTTTCTTTTTCCATCTTTTTTATCTTATACTAACAGTATAGTTTCGCTTGTGACTATGCAGTGTTGACTGTTTTTCTTCCTGAAACGACCACTAATTCTTTTCAGACGTTACGGTCTACACACAGTTATCTACAGTGTGTTATCCAATCATTCTTTAAGGCTATTTACCAAATCGCAGAAAACTGGATGATTGAGTATTTCTTTAACTGTCCATCATCGAATTGTAGTAACAAATCTGAAAAACGCGCCCATTTATCTTATTAAAAAATACTGTGCAATATTGGGTTTACATTCGACTTTAGTTAAATGACACTAATAAAAGTCATTAGTTCTGTTTTCAAATACTGACTGCCTGCGTCAGTAAATGTTATAATACACTGATTAGAAAATATTACGAGAAGTTTGTTAGTATTTATGGATGGCATTAAGTACTTAACTTTCATCAGTTTTCAAATGATACCGTCTAGTGATGAATTTTAACAGACCGTATTTTCCATAAAACTTCTTTGACCACGAAATTAGGTGAATGAGTAAAAGTCGCATACTGGAATAGGCATTCATTGGTGCTAATTACTAGCGAACCAGTTGTTCCAAACTCTGGAAAGAATGGATATGACCCACAGCAGCAAAGTAGCATGGACTTAATAAAAAAAACTTAATTGTGACTTTGGGACAGCTAAACAATGCTCTTCAGTAAAACCCAATCAAATTGCCCATCAGCTCCTACTAAATGGAAAACCCAACAAGAAATGTCAGAAAATAAAAATCAGCAGAATTCAGAGTCAAGAGTCAAGCATGTTCGAAATACCATTTACCATGAAAGATCTTCATCATGGAATGAACTCAATGAAAAACGGGAAAGCTGCGGGAGTCGACGATATATGCGTGGAACTGATCAAACAGCTCGGACCTAGTGCCAAGCAATGGATCCTGCAGCTCTTTAATCATTGCTTAAAAACGTGTAAGATCCCAAAGATGTGGAGGAAATCAAAGGTAATGGCGCTACTAAAACCTGGGAAAGACTCAGGTCAACCTAAGAACTACCGCCCAATAGCACTCCTGTGCACTCTGTACAAACTGTACGAACGAATAATCCTAAACCGCATAGCAAATATCGCAGACCAAAAGCTCATTCCCAACAGGCTGGATTCAGACCCGGGAAATCTTGTACCAGTCAAATCCTAGCACTCACTCACAGAACACAGAGGAAGGGTTTGAAAACAAACAAGTAACAGGTGTAGCATTGGTGGACTTAAGTTCTGCATACGACACCGTCAACCACAAAAAGCTCATGGAAAAACTGTACTGTACATTTAAGGATCATCAGTTCACAAAAATCATTGAATCTCTGCTGCAAAACATAGTTCTATGTAATGCTGGACGGAAAAAAAAGACGATGGCGTCGACAAAAGAACGGTCTCGCCCAGGGCAGTGTGCTGGCCCCCCTACTGTTTAACCTATACACCAATGATCAACCAACACCGGAACGTACTACCCATTTCTTGTATGCCGACGATCTGGCCATTACAGCGCAAGGAAATAGCTTCGAAGAAGTAGAAGGAAAATTAGAAAGCTCGCTACAAGTAATGTCTGAATACTATAAAGAGAACTCCCTCAAACCAAATCCATCTAAGACACAGGTTAGCGCTTTCCACCTCCGCACAAAACAGGCAAACAGGAAGCTGAACGTCACCTGGAATGGCAACAAACTGGGCCATACGGACAAACCAACATACCTTGGTGTCGTGCTGGATAGATCACTGACGTGCAGATATCACTGTGAAAAAAAACCTGTCAGAAAGTTGCTACCAGGAACAATATTTTAAGAAAACTGACGAATAGTAAATGGGGAGCTAGTCCGACTGTATTACGAACAACTGCTGAAGCACTTTGCTTCTCCACGGCAGAATATGCATGCCCTGTATGGTCTCGATCCACACATGCCAAAAAAGTCACTACAGTCCTTAATGAAACATGCAGGCTAACAACAGGATGCATGAAATCCACTCCACTTGGGAAAATATACAAAGCAGCTGGATACTCATCTCCTGAATCCCGAACAATTGCGCACGAACATACAGAAAAACTTAAACAGATTTTCGACGAGCGCCACCCGCTGCATGGTTCTTCATGTGGACGTAGCAGACAAATCCCGCAAGAGATTTCTCACTAGTGAATTGAACGAGCCTCCGAAGGACTAACCTGCCACACGAGAAATACCCAGCGGCATTACATCAAGCTGGAAGATTTGGAGAACACTGAACCGCATCAGAACAGGCGTAGCACCAGTTAAAGCAAACCTAGTCAAATGGGGCTTCAAGGACGAAGGAGACAACAAATGCGACTGTGGTGAAGTTCAGGATATGGAACACCTTCTACAGTGTTCCATCCGTCCCACAAGGTGTACCCTTGACGAACTATGGCTTGAGAAGAGATAAACATTGGACTTGGCCCGACATTGGGCTGAAAGGCTTTGAAACAAATCTCCGGACACGAAAAAGTAAAGTAAAGTAAGTACGTATTGTGATGGCATGTAAAAAGCTCCACATCTCCCAAGAGATAATACAGATCTTTATGGAGAGCGACTCTGAAGAATCGCTGTGCTATCATAGACAGCGATTCAGATGAAGAAATTCCCTCACGAATATTTTACAATCTACAGGCGACGTTTATTCTCATTAATTTCCATCTGTAATTACTAGAGCTACCACAATGTACCACAAGGCTGAAATGCATCTGACTTCAAAAAGAGGCTGAAAGGTGGTGATCTGAAAATGGAACAGTGTGGTAATAGAGTACAATAAATCAATGGGGCTAGACGACCGAGGCGACAGCCAAATAAAAACAGTGGAAAGTACACGGAAGTCGTCCAAGTGGTACAGGAAATTATTTTTCCGTATTTTGGACATGGCAATGTTCAATGTCTGCTTAAACCGGAAACACGGGACGAAAATAAAATACGAAAAGTTTCATTTCAATGTAATTAGAGAAAGTTTTGGAACTTTTTACGTCGATCGCAAGACAGCGGATGGTGGTAAACGTCATGAGTACCCTACATGTGTCGACACATTTACCAGATCAGTGGGCAAGGTAAAAGACATGCATAGTCTGTGCTCGAAATGGTCTTAGGAAACAAACTAAGTTATGTTGTAAGGAAAGCAATGTAACACTGTGCTTATTCGTGCTTCAAAACTTATCACAAACAAGTTCAGGAACAAAAAACTGTTAAACACTGTTTTGAGAGAATGTAGAAGTATATCACTACTGGAAACGTCTTCATCTGTATATACATCATAGTAAAAATGTCCTCACGCGAAAATGAGGCGTAATATTGTAAATAAATGCCCCTAATTCTTGCAAAGCCAGTCTGAAGACCAGAACAAAACAGAAAGCCGAAAAACAGCGATCGTGTTGGAAGCATTGCACGTGGCGAGCAATGAAGTTGGTTAAAAGTTCCGGCCTCTCGAACCAGGGACGCTTATATGTGGCGCTGTCGGAAAGACGACATATGGCGTTCCATACGGCGCGGTACCTGGTTCGTGAAGTCTAGGTTGGGCATGCGCTAGATTGTACTTGTTACTTATTTTTGTTATAGATCCCCACAGAGTTTTTGCGCGCAAGAGACTCGTGTGAGAGAGGAGCGTTCTGGATTAGTATTCGTTTTGTCGTGAAGTGTGTTCAGAATTTATTAAGTACAGGGGTAAGTTGGTGGGGCATGGGGTAGAAAGGAGTCAGTAGTTAATATATGGCAGAAATTTCAAATTCGTATCTACAACAGTCTGAGATAATGCGTCATTAACGTTGGTGAATTAACATGGGCGAGATAGGGGCCCGGGTCTCTCCTCCAGCACCCAGCGTACGGCGTGACAATGCAGCACACAAAGCGAGACGGCCAGTGTTGCACATAGCACTCAAAGGGTCTAAGTATTGGCCCGCTGAGACGCCATTTTGAGTTTTGCCAGAGTACGAAGCGTGCTTTCTGGTGAAGTGGCTGCCTGGGTGAATTCAGAGTTTGGAAATATTCTGCAGAGTTCAATATACGTGCAGACATTGACTAACTGTAAGAGTATACGGTTTTATGTTATGTATAGTGGAAAAGCTTATACAGGGTCCGGCATAAAAAACTCCCCGATTACAAAGTAACGTGCAGCGGACAGTAGAAGGAGCAGAGTGGTGGGGGGCGCGTCGTTAAGTAGCTGCCTACGTGCCGTTTTCAGTGTACGCCATGGCGTGGTCTGGTGAACATCGTGCCTTCGTAGTGGAAGATTTTATTCAAAATGGCGAATCGCCTATTAATACTCAACGTGCTTTTCGCGTTCGCTTTGCGCTCGGACGACGGGACCCTGTTCCCGATAAGAAAACAATTTATTCTTGGGTTGCTAACTTTCGTGAGACAGGTTCCGCATTAAAAAGGAAACCACCTGGACGACCACGGACTGCAACAGGCCCCGGAAATGTTGATGCAGTTAGAGCTTCAGTTCAACAATCTCCTCGACGATCAGCTAAAAAGCATGCGGCAGCATTACGGATATCTGATCGAAGTGTGAGAAGAATCTTGCATCGAGATCTTAAAATGCATCCTTACAAACTTGTAGCTACGCAGGAACTGAGTGAACGAGACTGTGGTGTTCGTGTAAGTTTGTGCCAAGACCTTCTTCGGAACATTCGTCCCAACGATATTGTGATTTTTTCTGATGAAGCACACTTTCACCTTGCCGGAACAGTGAACAGCCAAAATTGCAGGTACTGGTGTGAACACAATCCCCAAGAACTTCATCAACGACCACTTCATAGCCCTAAAGTAACAGTATGGTGTGCTGTTTACAATTCCGGAGTGATCGGTCCTTACTTTTTCGAAGAAAATGACAGGAATTTAACCGTCAACAGTGAACGCTATTGTGCCATGCTCCGCGACTTTCTCCAACCGCAACTAAGGGAGCTTTTTGGTGAAATAGAGAACGTGTGGTTCCAGCAAGATGGTGCTACAGCCCACACAGCGCGGCAGTCACTGGCATTGGTGAAGGAAATGTTTCCTGGACATGTGATCTCGTTGCGTGGAGACATTGGCTGGCCCCCACGATCGCCGGACTTAACGCCCTGTGATTTCTTTCTTTGGGGCTATTTAAAAGCAAAAGTTTATGAACAACGTCCACAATCTTTACGAGCCCTGAAAGAAGCAATTACACAAGAGGTTGAAGCTATTCCACCTGAAATGACTCAAAGAGTAATGAATAACTTCAGGGAAAGACTCAGTGTGTCGACAGTGCAGGAAGCCATTTAAGGGATGTTTTATTTAAAAAGTAAGACCATAAGAGTATTTTCTAAAATGGCATAATATGTACTTTTATTTAGTATAAATAAAATTGTTCTACCTTATTTGTTTTTGTTTTTATTAGCTTTCCTTAAAGGGGAGGTTTTTCTGCCGGACCTTGTAGTTTCAACTTCTGAACCACAGTTCGAAATAATGTGTTTCTTAAATACCGCCTTTGTTATATGCTGATCTTTCCTTTCAAGTGGGGGTTCCTTTTATCAGATAGTGGCAGGATTCTAATTATCTGACAACCGATAGTTAACTTAGCTTTCTTTTATTTGTGTAATATTTCTTTTATAGACGTCATTGTCGAAACCAATCAAGAAAAGGAAACAACGGGACTCGCAAGCAGTGTTAGAAGCAGTAAATGTCGTTAGTGAGGAGGCCTTGGACATTTTTATGATCATCCATCGCCAGTCGAGGTAAAGAGCCGGGTAAGACTTGTTGAGAGCAAACGCTCATGATATTCCTCTTTCAAATGCATCGTCTGTCGAGCCAGGTGAAGAAGCAAGATTCGTGACTAACTGTTTTTGGCAATATCCTGCCTGATATGTCTGACGCGTTGGCAATGGTTGAAGAAGAGAAGGAGATAGAACACTTAGCACTGAAGGATTTAAATATCTTGCTGCATATGTAGCTTATCTATGCAGACAGTAAGATCAATAGCCACACCCACTGGAGAGTTACTGACAGCCTGAGGAGACATCGAGAGGATGGCTGGGCATGGTTTCCAGGGAGGGAGGGGGTTGTTTGTGCGTTCAGAAAGGTGGCTCGAAACAGTTAGCAAATTTAAATTAATTTTTGCCCAGATCCATGGACACGACAGTTTGGCCAGGGAGACTGGTGTTATCAAGAACCTGTGCGCTATACTTACCGAGCGATTCCCCACTATTCATCCAGAAATCATTAAGATTTACGCCAGGAGAACATTTATCCGACTGCATTGGCTGTCTGCAAAGGACAAGTCGAAGAAAGCAGATACAGTTCAGCATCGGAAAGCAAGGAAGTGGTATGTCATCGCTTTAGAATGTAAATAAACAATATTCGTGAAAGTCTTCTGACTGTGTTTGTTTCATAACTATCAAGACTCTACACTGAGTGTCAAAGATTGGCTTATTGTTTCCCACACTACAACTTTGCTGAACAGCGGACTCGCTAAGTTAATTTACCACTTTTTCCTGTAACTCGTATTTTTGCAGCACTTTTTTGATTCAATGCCCTTTTATAGAAGTGAATTTTAAAAACTAGAGCCAACATTATACAGCCACCTTGATAAAAAAATAAGCCAAAGGTTTGAGGTGTGAGAAAATTAAGAATGTGTGTGTGTGTGTGTGTAGGCGCGCGCGAGTGAGTTCAGTTAGGTAATTCAAATGCTTCCTACAAATAAGGCAATTACATAATTTCTTGAGTGAAAACGACAGTGTCCATCTATTACTTCAAGTTTTTGTAGACATGATGTAAACAGAATATAAATGAGCGTTACATAGAGCTTGTAGACAAGTTAACACTTTTCCCAGAGCCAAAGTTAGAAAACTGAATGCTCATTTAAAACGTTTACTTTGTAGAGAACTGCAAAAACAGACTGTACTTTGCACTTATTTTTGTGTATTTTGATCTATAGACGCTTAATTTTATTAGAGTCAGCACTCAGCAGTGTCTGTTTAAAAGCGGGACAAGTTACAGAATATAGTAGTAACTTTCTAGAAATAGCAGAATAACAATTTACACTTTACTATTTCTGTAGAAACTGAAACATTCCACAAATACATCGCTTAAGGGTATACGGAATGAGTTTTTCGATGAAAAAAATCGATTTTTGGGTAAAAGCATTTTGGAAAAATTTAGACTCTCCCGTTTAATACCATGTATAAAATATTTGGATGGCGTGAATAGAACTATTTTAAATAATTTCGACACACGATGTTCCGCACCTTGTATATGAGACGCGAAATATACCTGATATAGACAGCGTTGCCAGAGATATAGTTGAGCACAAGAGAGTTAGCTTTTCTGTTGGCTACACTGCTAGACAGCTGACAATAGATTCTGCACCATTTGTATTGTTTCCTTTGTGAGTACATCCATGTCATTGTTGTGAAAGTCTTATGTGGAGAAGTCATTGAGTTTTCTTTCCTTCAACATGCCAAGACCTAGTCTGAAGGTATTTAGAAAGCGTGTACATTGGCGCAAGAAAGTAAAGTGTACTAAAAATTCGTCTGATTCATCTTCATCAGTATCTGATGTCCCAGTAGCGACTAACCCCAACACTGGTAGTGATACATTGAGTGATGCTGCTGCCACTACACCGGAAAGTGCTTCAAGAAGAAACCTAGCTGGAATTGAAGAAGAATACAAGAAACTAAATGCTGGGACTACAAAATATGAGGTAATTAACGTCTCTTTATTATCAGACGTTTTGGAGAACAATGTGTGCTGCAAACAATGTGGAAAATGTGGTGTTTCATTGAAAACAAACTTACATGTAGGACTTGCTTGTGAATTAGAGTTGATGTGCAGTTATTGCAAACAGTGTTACTTTCTTCAATTCCTCACATGTTGCTGCAGATACAGGTAAACTATACAATATAAACATTTAACTGGTTTATGGATTACGGTGTTTAGGAAAGGGCAGGGCTGCAGGTGCCATGTGTGGTGTGATGAACCTCCCTCCTCCTCCACCTTCAAAATTTTAGAAACACATAATTGCAATAGGCTCTGCTGTAGAAGATGTGGCACAGGAAAACATGAAAGATGCTGTCGAGGAAGCAGTTGTTGAAAATAATAATAGCAGAGACTTGTCCATAGCTTTTGATGGAAGCTGGCAGATGAGAGGCCACACACCTCTGAATGGTCTAGTAACAGCTACAAGTGTGGACACTGATAAGGTAGTTGATGTGGCAATACTTTCCAAGCATTGCAGATGCAAGGAGAAAATGAAAACTAAACATGAAGAGGAGTGCATGGCAAATTACTATGGGTCAAGTGGTGGTATGGAAGTTGCTGGTGTAAGAAGTATTTATCAACGCTCAGTAAAATGGTACAACGTTAGATACATAAATTATCTTGGAGATGGTGACTCAAAGGCTTTCAAAGAAATTGAGGAAGTGAGACCCCATGGTAACGATGTGAAAATTTCCAAACTGGGGTGTGTTGGCCATGTTCAAAAAAGGATGGGATCAAGACTTCAACAGCTCAAGGCTAGCATGAAAGGCAAGAAATTGAGCGATGGAAAAACTTTAGATGGGAAAAATAGACAGATGCTACAATAGATCATATTCAGAAGTGCTATGGTCTAGCAATAACACAGAATACAGCAGATGCAGAATTAATAAGAAGAGCAGTCTGGGCTCTGTTTTTTCATACAGCTTCAAACAATGAGAATCCCCAGCATAGGCT
The DNA here is from genome assembly GCF_023864345.2 of Schistocerca serialis cubense. Lineage (NCBI taxonomy): Eukaryota > Metazoa > Arthropoda > Insecta > Orthoptera > Acrididae > Schistocerca > Schistocerca serialis. Next base: position 1,164,138,559 of record NC_064638.1, on the reverse strand, counting down.
ATGTCCGAAAGGAGATGATAGTTGGTGCAAGTACAACAGAGGCAAGGTAACTAAGAAACAATACAATTACCCTCATCACCTGCCATAATGGATGAAATAAAACCAATATTCCGAAACCTCGCAGTTATTAGTCTACTAAAGAAATGTCTTCATGGCCGGACTCAAAATCCAAATGAGTGTGTGAACCATGTGATATGGAATAGACTACCTAAAACTGTGTGTGGGTATAAACACACTTCACTTTGGCGTTTATGATGCTGCTTCATCATTCAATCAGGGCAATATAACAAAGTGCAAAGTTCTGCAGAAGTTGGGGCTCTGTGTAGGACTATGAACTGCTGCAGCTATGCTTTGTTTGGACAAGGAATGGCTCAGGTCTTCAGATAATGCCATAAAAGTATATTCAAAGATGGCTAGACAGCATAGCAGAGCCATCAAGAGGAAGCTGTTGGACGATTCTGATGATACAAGCTATGGAGCAGGCTTGTACTGAAGTAAAAACTTTGAAGCTAATTTCCCGTAACTTTAGTTCTTTTGTGTATAAGGTACATTTTCTCAGGGCCTATATATATAGTAGAAAGATGAAATTTTCTGTAGTTGTTCCTTAAGACCTAATATATCTGAATTAAAAGATGTGGAATTATTTTGTATTAATGGATGTAAATTTTAAAATACTTGTTAAAATGTATAACTTCTTTAACATTTGTTGTTGTTGTGGTCTTCAGTCCTGAGACTGGTTTGATGCAGCTCTCCATGCTACTCTATCCTGTGCAAGCTTCTTCATCTCCCAGTACCTACTGCAATCTACATCTTTCTGAATCTGCTTAGTGTATTCATCTCTTGGTCTCCCTCTACGATTTTTACCCTCCACGCTGCCCTCCAATGCTAAATTTGTGATCCCTTGATGCCTCAAAACATGTCCTACCAACCGATCTCTTCTTCTAGTCAAGTTGTGCCACAAACTTCTCTTCTCCCCAATCCTATTCAGTACCTCCTCATTAGTTACGTGATCTACCCACCTTATCTTCAGCATTCTTCTGTAGCACCACATTTCGAAAGCTTCTAGTCTCTTCTTGTCCAAACTAGTTATCGTCCATGTTTCACTTCCATACATGGCTACACTCCATACAAATACTTTCAGAAACGACTTCCTGACACTTAAATCTATACTCGATGTTAACAAATTTCTCTTCTTCAGAAATGATTTCCTTGGCATTGCCCGTCTACATTTTATATCCTCTCTACTTCGACCATCATCAGTTATTTTACTCCCTAAATAGCGAAACTCCTTTACTACTTTAAGTGTCATTTCCTAATCTAATTCCCTCAGCATCACCAGATTTAATTTGACTACATTCCATTACCCTCGTTTTGCTTTTGTTGATGTTCATCTTATATCCTCCATTCAAGACACTGTCCATTCCGTTCAACTGCTCTTCCAAGTCCATTGCTGTCTCTGATAGAATTACAATGTCATCGGCAAACCTCAAAGTTTTTATTTCTTCTCCATTGATTTTAATACCTACTCCGAATTTTTCTTTTGTTTCCTTTACTGCTTGCTCAATATACAGATTGAATAACATCGGGGAGAGGCTACAACCCTGTCTCACTCCTTTCCCAACCACTGCTTCCCTTTCATGCCCCTCGACTCATAACTGCCATCTGGTTTCTGTACAAATTGTAAATAGCCTTCCGCTCCCTGTATTTTACCCCTGCCACCTTCAGAATTTGAAAGAGTATTCCAGTCAACATTGTCAAAAGCTTTCTCTAAGTCTACAAATGCTAGAAACGTAGGTTTGCCTTTTCTTAATCTTTCTTCTAAGATAAGTCGTAAGGTTAGTATTGCCTCACGTGTTCCAAAATTTCTACGGAATCCAGACTGATCTTCCCCGAGGTCCGCTTCTACCAGTTTTTCCATTTGTCTGTAAAGAATTCGAGTTAGTATTTTGCGACTGTGACTTATTAAACTGATAGTTCAGTAATTTTCACATCTGTCAACACCTGCTTTCTTTGGGATTGGAATTATTATATTCTTCTTGAAGTCTGAGGGTATTTCGCCTGTCTCATACATCTTGCTCACCAGATGGTAGAGTTTTGTCATGACTGGCTCTCCCAAGGCCATCAGTAGTTCTAATGGAATGTTGTCTACTCCCGGGGCCTTGTTTCGACTCAGGTCTTTCAGTGCTCTGTCAAACTCTTCACGCAGTATCTTATCTCCCATTTCGTCTTCATCTACATCCTCTTCCATTTCCATAATATTGTCCTCAAGTACATCGCCCTTGTATAGACCCTCTATATACTCCTTCCACCTTTCTGCTTTCCCTTCTTTCCTTAGAACTGGGTTCCCATCTGAGCTCTTGATGTTCATACAAGTGGTTCTCTTATCTCCAAAGGTCTCTCTAATTTTCCTGTAGGCAGTATCTATCTTACCCCTAGTGAGACAGGCCTCTACATCCTTACATTTGTCCTCTAGCCATCCCTGCTTAGCCATTTTGCACTTCCTGTCGATCTCATTTTTGAGACGTTTGTATTCCTTTTTGCCTGCTTCATTTACTGCATTTTTATATTTTCTCTTTTCATCAATTAAATTCAATATTTCTTCTGTTACCCAAGGATTTCTATTAGCCCTCGTCTTTTTACCTACTTGATCCTCTGCTGCCTTCACTACTTCATCCCTCAGAGCTACCCATTCTTCTTCTACTGTATTTCTGTCCCCCATTCCTGTCAATTGTTCCCTTATGCTCTCCCTGAAACACTGTACAACCTCTGGTTCTTTCAGTTTATCCAGGTCCCATCTCCTTAAATTCCCGCCTTTTTGCAGTTTCTTCAGTTTCAATCTGCAGTTCATAACCAATAGATTGTGGTCAGAATCCACATCTGCCCCTGGAAATGTCTTACAATTTAAAACCTGGTTCCTAAATCTCTGTCTTACCATTATGTAATCTATCTGATACCTTTTAGTATCTCCAGGATTCTTCCAGGTATACAACCTTCTTTCATGATTCTTGAACGAAGTGTTAGCTATGATTAAGTTATGCTCTGTGCAAAATTCTACAAGGCGGCTTCCTCTTTCATTTCTTCCCCCCAATCCATATTCACCTACTATGTTTCCTTCTCTCCCTTTTCCTACTGATGAATTCCAGTCACCCATGACTATTAAATTTTCGTCTCCCTTCACTACCTGAATAATTTCTTTTATCTCGTCATACATTTCATCAATTTCTTCATCATCTGCAGAGCTAGTTGGCATATAAACTTGTACTACTGTAGTAGGTATGGGCTTTGTGTCTATCTTGGCCACAATAATGCGTTCACTATGCTGTTTGTAGTAGCTAACCCGCACTCCTATTTTTTTATTCATTATTAAACCTACTCCTGCATTACCCCTATTTGATTTTGTATTTATAACCCTGTAATCACCTGACCAAAAGTCTTGTTCCTCCTGCCACCGAACTTCACTAATTCCCACTATATCTAACTTTAACCTATCCATTTCCCTTTTTAAATTTTCTAACCTACCTGCCCGATTAAGGGATCTGACATTCCACGCTCCGATCCGTAGAATGCCAGTTTTCTTGCTCCTGATAACGACGTCCTCTTGAGTAGTCCCCGCCCGGAGATCCGAATGGGGGACTATTTTACCTCCGGAATATTTTACCCAAGAGGACGCCATCATCATTTAATCATACAATAAAGCTGCATGTCCTCGGGAGAAATTACGGCTGTAGTTTCCCCTTGCTTTCAGCCATTTGCAGTACCAGCACAGCAAGGCCGATTTGGTTAATGTTACAAGGCCAGATCCGTCAATCATCCAAACTGTTGGCCCTGTAACTACTGAAAAGGCTGCTGCCCCTCTTCAGGAACCACATGTTTGTCTGGCCTCTCAACAGATACCTCTCCGTTGTGGTTGCACCTACGGTACGGCGATCTGTATCGCTGAGGCACGCAAGCCTCCCCACCAACGGCAAGGTCCATGGTTCATTTACAGAAAATAAAATATCTGAAAAACTATACATTATTTTTTCAAAATTAATAATTCAGCATAAAAGCAGAATATATCTCTGCGTTCTGTGAAAAAAATCAAGAGTATCGTCCAAATAACAAATGAGAAAATGTTCCTAACGTTTAGCTCAATTTAACATTGTAAGCATAGTGCGTTCCGTATACCCTTAAATACGCGGGCTGCGTCTTGTAGCGCTGTTCCCGAGGCAGCGGCGGTTCCTTCGTGACATCACAGGCTCAGCCAATGGCAGGACAGAACGCTTACTGCTCAACCGTATTTTTTTTTTAAGGACCTTGAGTACCTGCTAACACCTGGTCTTGTGCGCGTCGTGTTGTGTGAACTGCATTATCTCAGTGCCTGCTTCTTTGTTTCCACTACGAGTGTGTGATAAATTACTGTAGTGACTTCAGTGTACAAAATGTTCGAAAATAAAAGCGTGGTCGTCCTAGAGTTCGTAGTCCGAAATCATCTTCGAAGAAAGTTGGGCAAGGAATAGCATTGAGAGGACAATCGCGCAAATACGTCTGCAACGTAAGACAATATTTTGAGATGGACAGGGAGAAGGGAGGGCCTCTTCTTTCCGTTAATAAGGTAGTTGAGAGGACTGCTACAGCATTAAGAATAAGCAGAACAACCGTTATAAACATAAGCAAAGAGCAAAATGAAAAGCTGAATACACATTCCGGGCCATCAAATCTTAACTCCAAGCCGCCACGTCCGGAAACTCCGGGGAATAAACGACGCGTCGAGAAACGACGCGTCGAGAAACGTGTGACGAATGTTGATTCTTTCGAACAGGATGCGATTTGCAGACATTTGTATGCATATTATCACCGTAGAGAGCATCCAACGTTACAAAAACTGCATGTAATGCTTGAAGAAGCTGGTCTTTTTGTTGGCAGTAAGTCATCTCTTCGGCTGGTTTTATTAAACCTGGGATTTAACTACAAAAAATTAAGTGGTCGTACAGTTCTCTTGGAATGGCAAGATATTGCTGCTTGGCGACGCCGATTTTTGCGGCAAGTAAAGGACATTGAATTCGGTGATTTAATGTGGCTAGATGAAACATGGGTGAATTCTGGTCATACACTGCAGGCAGGTTGGTCTGACGGATCACAAGAAGGAATGGCAATACCTGTTGGGAAAGGAAGCAGAATTATTGTTGTTCATGCAGGTACCGTCCGTGAGTTTGTCCCTGGCTGTTTACATGTTTTCTGGTCAGAGAGAACCTCAGATTTTCACGAGGAAATGAACTACGCCACCTTACTACGATGGTTTGAAAATTCAGTGTTACCGAATTTGGAGAAACCGTCGTACATCATTATTGACAATGCGCCATATCACACTGTTGTAAAGGACAAAACCCCAACGCTATCTCCTAGAAAAGACTAAATTATACAGTGGTTACGGCGAAATAATATAAAATTCGATGACGGAACGAAAAAAGTGGAACTATTGGAACTTGTGTCACAACATAAGCCACGACACCCGACACACGTTGTAGATGAAGTTGCCAACAAACATGGAAATTCTGTAACTAGATTACCTCCCTATCATTGTCACTTTAATGCTATAGAGCTAATATGGGCCCAAATCAAGGGGTACATAGCACGTGAAAACAAGACATTCAGGCTTTCAGAAATGGAAAGACTTTTACACGAAGCTGTTTCTAAAGTAACTGTGGAAAACTTGAGTAATGTAGTACATACAAAAGCTGTCATTCAGGAGGCACGGAATTACGAATCCTTATTGGAAGATAGTGTTTCCGAATAATTAGTTATTACCGTCGAGGAGTCATCTGAAAGTTCTAGCGACAGATATAAGCGGCGTTTTCCAGGTGTCTGACACAGAACACGTCGAGGGATGGTAAGTTGGGAAAAAGGAAAGTATCTTTTGGTGGTGTTGATCTCGTTGTCTTGGTATTTTGAGTTGTGATTTGTTGCGAAATTCATGGCACAAGACGAAACTGTAACTAACGGCGGTATATGTGCTGCTTTCTCCCACCCCGCGTAAGTTATATCAGCACTTCAACGGTACGCACAATACTATTCTAGTCTTGGCGAAACTGTAGCACCCACCCACTTCCAACAAGCTCTAAAAATAAATTCAAACCTTAAGTCCACGAAAGAAATTATAAAGCAAGTTGCATCTATAAAATGTAATATGTCTCTCACTTAGAAGCACAAATGTGTATGCTCGGATGTGAGAAGTACGCTTTCTCAGTGTTTCACACAAGGACAAATTTGCAGTCAAAGAAGAGGAATCAAGTAAAGTGGTGCTCAGAGGATATTGCAAATGCTCTTACATTGAGAGCTTCGCCTCCTATAGCATATGCGTATTTCAGAAGGAAAAATTATCCATTTCCTTGCAGGTCAACACCCCAGACATGGACGAAACAGTTCAAGTCCCAACCAGGTATTTTGAAACCAGTTTTGGAGTTAAAGGTATGTCAGAAATGTTCACATCAGAGGCGATTGGTGTCCTCAGCTTCGACGAGATGAACATTGACGATTGTGTGACTTACGATTCGTCCAACGATGTAGTACTCGGACCAGACAACAATGTCCTCCAAGTCGTCATGGTTCGCAGCTTGTTTTCAAAGTGGAAGCAGACAGTGTATTATGACACTGATGTTGCAATGTCTAGTGATTTGTTGCAGAATGTCATAAAATAAGTTGAAACAGCACAGGAATCCATATACTAGCTGTTACGTGTGACATGGGACCAAAAAAATATAAATGTGTGGAAGCAACTTGGAGAGTCTATATCCAAGACTTTTTTCAAACCCTGTTGATCATAGCACAAAATACGAGGTTATTTTTGTTGTTCCAAATTTGCTTAAATTATTAAGAAATCATTTTCTTGATGACGGAATCACTTTGCCTGATGGTACTGTGACTACAAAAATTATTATAGAAGATCTTATTAGACATCAGAAAGGCGATCTTTCGATCAATCATCACATATCGGAGGTTCACATTAGCGTTAGGTGGACGTGATCGTCAATGTCCGAAGGGCTGCACAGCTATTTTCACGTCGCACTGCCCAAGCTGTGAGATATACTCTGCGTGAAGATCGTGAAGGAAGCTTCACTGTGGTGGTGAACGATGTTTACGATGTGCTGAACTCTAGATACCCACAAGATGAGAAAGCTCCCCTTAGAAGTGGTTACGGGTTGAATTTCAGAAGTCAGGAAAACTCTCTAAAAAGATTTCTTGAAATGTGTTCTAATATGCTAGTAGGGAAAAGAAACTGTCTACTCCCGTTTCAGAAGGGATTCATTATACCAATAAATTCACTTTTTGGACTTTACAATGATAAGAAAAATTCCGGAGCTACTTATAATATCGACGGCTCCAAGTATTAACAAGGTAAGTCTGAAATGGCTAAATTGAGTTACGATGCTCGGCAGAATTGTTGCCTTCGTACTTTTCCCCTGTATAAGTATCGTATCTCGAGCGCCGCAACTTAGAATATCGTAAGACAGCTAAGGGGCTCTCACCAATGTTAATGATCGCAAGTTATGTTACGATGTTTTTCCTGGGAGAATTGTAGCAGAACAAATATCGTAAGTTTAGTTACGATGTCTCTACAGGGAAATTTTACTGTGTAGATGTATGCGATTTTTTCACTCGCCCATTAAGTTGGTAGCATTGTCCTCCCAGGTTGTTTGTAGCCAACAATAAGTATGTTCATTGTAGATGTGGTCATCAGTCAGGGTTGTGACATGCACGAGAATTCTCGTACGCATACGAGAATTTCGTCATTTGTAAGATGTACGAGAATTTTGCCTAAAACTTTTTTTTAGCGTTTAATCCAATCTTTGCAGAAACAGACAATGTCTTATGGGATAACAGCAATCAGTGATTTTATAATGTTACTTAAAATCCGTCTTGATTGCAAATTTTATATTCATATGACCGGTTTCGTTTCATTCAGAACCGTCTTCAGATCTGATATTTCAGTTACAGGAGTAATCCGTCACACGTGATGCAGCATGTGAAAGTTGCTGGATTTGGACGGATTACTCCTGTAACTGAGTTATCAGATCTGAAGATGGTTCTGAATGAACCGAAACCGGTCATACGAATAAAAAATTTGCAATCAAGACGGATTTTAAGTAACATTATTTAATCCGATCGATAACTGGAGTCATTACAGACGACTTACTCTATCCTATCCTATCCTAACTTAGTCTACAGACATCACAGAAACATACATCATGCCCACGGGGGAACTCTAACCTTAGTAGTAGCGGGCTCATGGCTCGTGACACCACACCAAGTCGTGTGGCTATGGAGGCGGGTCCAAATTTTTTACCAAATATACATTACACACATTTGTTTGGAAAATAATCAATTCATCTGTTATATTTTAAAAATGATTAGAAACTGTTACGAATCCATGCAGTCTGTCAACAAATTTCAGACAGGAGAGAGCGCCAAACTACCGACATGACAAAACGATTAAAGTCGAGAATGAGACTTAGTTCAAAGCCAGGCCTTGGAAAATAAATAAGCTAACAATAACGAATCACTTTGCTTTGCATGACATATTTCACTCAGTTCGAATTGCGGCCAACGAATCTCAAAGCACTAAATGGAACTTTAATCAAATATTATGCGAAAGCAAGTAACAGTGACTAATTACCCTACAATACTGTGGAATTGTTAAGTACAAACGAAACATTTCGTCAGACGGTATTGTTTCGCCTTCAACAAATGATACTCTTAACAATGCGTACGCATTTCGCGTATAGTCATTACGAGTACGTTTAGCTGAATTCATTTACTGTGTAGTTTCTTTTTGTAAGTGTTTCGGGTTACTGTGTGACTGAGTGGAGAAATGGGAAGTGACAGTGAATATGAAAACACAAGCACGAAACTTTCGTGCACGCTGGAGAAAAAAACGTCTAAAAAGAGGTGAAATCTCTAAGACAGAACGGCCTGTCCATCGACAACAAAAATTTCGTGATGAGTGGCTACATATGCCAGGTTTACGTAACTGGCTGGTGCGCGATAGTGATCCGCACAGGGCGCGATGCAGATATTGCAATACCAGCATGGTTTCCGAAATCCAGAATATTAAAAACCATTCCAGAAGTAAGAAGCACCTAAACATGGTGCAGTCTGCTACCGTGCGACAGCCTTCAGTTGCTCAATTTGTCACAAACGCACAATCAGTTAAGAGGAAGGTTGCTAAAGCTGAAATCAAATTATCAGCATTCTTAGCAGAACATGTGGCATTTTTAGCTGCTGACCATTTATCCGGTTTGTTAAAAGATATTTTTCCAGACTCTGATATTGCAAGGGCAATGACAAACGGCACAAAGCACGTGCCATTATTTCTAATGTTATTGGGATGTCACACAAAAGAGTGTTGGCGAAAAAACTACAACACGCCAAATTTAGCATAATGACGGACGAGTCCACAGATATCGGAACTGTGAAAAATTCCTGCGTGGCGATTCGCTTTTATGACAAAGATTCAGGTGAGTAATAATAAGAGCTAGTTTTGAAATAATAAATAATAACCAAATTAATTCTAAAATAAAATTTCCTGTTTTAAGTTACCACTTTTTATCACTTCTCCTTTTACAGGTTGTATTGAAAGTAAGTTTTGGGAGCTATATAAAGTTTATGAATATGGAGACTTAAATGTTGAGAAAGCTGTAGAAGCTCTCTACAATGGTGTAGTAAAAACGTTTCAACAGCATAACATTCCATTTGCCAATATTATTGGCTTTGGAGCAGATGGTTGCAATACTATGATGGGAGTTCGTAGTTCTGTAGCAAGCAGATTCCGAGATAGCTGCCCGGGAATTTTTGTAATGAAGTGTGTTAGTCATTCGATGCATATATGCGCAAGCGAGGCGTGCAAGAACCTTCCAAGAGCTTGTGAGGACCTCGCGAGGAATATTTACGGTTTTTTTCTAACTCAGTGCGAAGAGGCAGGCAGAGTTCAAGGAATTTCAGGTATTGTAGCATTTTATATCTCATATACTTTATTTTACGTCCGATTGTGTGGAAATAGGCTAGACATTATGTTTTATTCCAGGTATTTTTAAACTTCGAACCACACAAATTACTACATTCTTCACACACACGTTGGCTGTCAATGATCGCGGTTGTTAGGACAGCACTGGAAAACTGGGGTGCTGTAGTGCTGAACAAGTTTTCAACTGTTTACATGACTCCTTTGCAAAAATGTATTATATGTTCTTAGAGTGGATTCTACCAAAATTTACTACTTTCAACGAGTATTTAGTCTAGAGCAATAGTAATTGTTGACCTTCATGACAAGATTAAAGCTCTCTATACAGAAATACTTCTGTATTTCATGAAACGCACATATGTCATGGGGAAAAATCTCAGTGATGTTGACCCAAAAAATGCAGTTCATCATCTGGAAGATTCACAACTGTATTTATGTGTGAAAATTCTGAAGAACGTTGGCACACCAGAGATAAAGAATCACCCACATCTTATCAAGGATTTTTACCATCGATGCAGGAACTTTCTTGTGGTGGGTACACCTCGTTTGCCTGAAATCATATCTAATTTGTGTTTTATTGTTTTCTATACATTTGTGTGTCATACCTAATGAGAGCTATTAATTCTCAAATATTACAGACAGCTTCGTGCCAGATCAAATTACAGTATGATATGGAAGATACAGTGCTGTCCAAACGAGCAGCACTCAAACCTACAAATGCCCTGTCACAAAGTTTCCGATATACAACACCTTCACTCATGCCTTTAATGGAACTGTTGCCACGTATAATTCCTCCCTCAGATCTCTATTTAGCACAAACTACGGATGACCAGTGGAGGTGTCTCCCTCTGGTTTTGGCTTGTCTCCCAGACTCACTACAAAAGGAACAATCACCGGATAAAATGTGGAATATATTAAATAATGAATCTGAAGAATTTAAGGAATTGAGCATTTTCGCTCTCTCAATTTTGAGTTTACCTCATTCAAACGCAGACTGCGAAAGAGTTTTTTCTAAGGTATGTAAAGCAATGAAGCTAATAACTAGTTAATAATATGATTTCATACTTGTCAGGTTATTGAAGTTTCATGTTCAACTTCAGGTAAACCTCTTGAAAACCAAAATTAGGAACAGACTCCAAACCAGTACACTGAATGGAGCACTTCTTGCCTCTGAATGCATTAAAGAACGATCAAGAAACAATGGAACATGTGTAACTTTTGAGCCAACTCACGAAATGTACGAGAAAATGACGTCAGACACACTTTATAAAATGAAACAGGAAGAAGATGTAGACATCGAATTTGTTTCATAATTACAAATTCTTGTTCATAGTTTTATTCATTTGCAACCAAGGTTTTGTAAAGCTATGTATATAGCAAATTGTACTGTCTTCCTAACACTGTGGTAGGAATTGGAACTCTCATAAGAATATGTTCAAAAGGAACCCAACACCTGTCTGCCAAACGTGGCCAATGAAATGATCTCGCTGGTGCCATGAAGTTCACAACATTCTAACACGTCTTCAATTATTTACCTGGGAACAGAAAAATATCTCTGGCATACAATCATTCTATGTTTCAAAAGGTGAGGGGAAATCAGTCGAAGAGTTGCTAAAAAGCATACTAGAACACGTTAAAACTGTTGCAGGCACAAGGAGCCATCATCAGTTCTCTCCAGTGGACTGATGATGTGCAGGTGAGCAGACTGTCTGTTTATAACTATAGGTTCATGCACAACATGTGTCTTCACAGTGTGTGACTCAGGATTCAGAAGCAAAAGCAGCAACATACAACCAGGTTGCTATGTTATTGCTGTTTATGACGACGAATGGTACTTAGGATGTGTTGCTGAGTGCTGTGAAGCAGAAGGTGATGTATTTGTGAACTTCATGGCACCAGCAGGACCAGCAAGATCATTTCATTGGCCACGTTTGGCAGACAGGTGTTGGATAAGAATAGGCAGAACAGTTTACGATACGTTTTTACAAAATTGTGTTGTAGAACAATGGCCACATCACTAAATACATCTGTCAGCTTCCATTGTACACAAATGTCTTGCAATAACATGCTGAAATTTTGAGATATATATAATTATGGTCTACTTAAAATGCATGTTTTTCAGGTAATTTTTCAATTTTTTGTATATTCGTGTGCATGTAACTCAGTTTTTGTGACTGATATGGGCATGATGAGTTCTGTGTGTGTTTAGGCCATATTAAGCTTACCACAAAAAAATTTATATCCTTTTTGAGTGAATTATATTTGGCACAGAGGGCACCTACAATATGTACCCTTTGACGTATTACAAATTTTTAATCACATTTTGGAATTTTTTATTTTCCCTCAGGAATATGTTGTCGGTGTTTTGATTCATGGAGTGTGTTCTCTAAATGGATGTTACTGGGTTGTAAAAATTTCACTGGACTCTGTGGAATAGTTCCAAAGTTTTTAAGACCTGATGTTGGGTCTGAAGACAGATTGCCAGATGCAGGTTGCAATTTCCGGGTCACGCCACCTTCTTTCACAAGTCATAATTCTGGAACTAATTGGCAGGGGAAACTAATAAATTCACTTAAAAGCAAAAACTCACATGGAATTGATGGCATTTCCAGCAAAATACTGAAAGCTTGTTCCCAACAGATAAGTAGGATTCTCAGCCACTTGTGTAATAGCTCTCTGAAACAGGGCATTTTTCCTGATAGACTGAAATATGCTATTGTTAAACCTTTGCATAAAAAAGGGGATAGGTCTGATGTCAACAACTATCATCCAATCTCTCTTCTAACAGTTTTATCCAAAACTTTTGAGAAAGTAATGTATTTAAGAGTAGCTTCACATATCTGTAAAAATGAAGTACTAACAAAATGTCAGTTTGGTTTTCAGAAAGGCTTTTCAACAGAGAATGTCCTTTGTTGTTTTTGATATATACTAATGACTTGCCATTCTATATTCATGAAGATGCAAAGCTAGTTCTTTTTGCTGGGGCGGCTCCCCGGAGGGAGGGGGCGGCTCTCCCTCTGAAGAGGTGTCTCCTCTCCTCTAGCTTCTCAGTACATATACTCTCTTATGAAATTTGTTATTAACAATCAAACCCATTCTTGCTGAATATATTATTCTTATAGTCAGCAGCTATTCATCGTGAGCTTTGTGCCGTGTACGGACCAAGAGTTATGAGTGAAGGAGTTGTCCGTGAATGGGTACGTTTATTTAAAAGTGGACGAGGAAACGTTCATGATGAAGAGAGGAGTGGTAGACCATCATTGGTGACTGACGAACTCGTTCAGACAGTTGATGCAAAAGTTCGTGAAAATCGACGTTTCTCAATGTCGGAGTTGTCTACTGGTTTTCCACAGATTTCTAAGACTCTCTTGTACGAGATAGTGACAGCAAGATTGGGTTACCGTAAGTTCTGTGCACGATGGGTGCCCAAAATTCTTACCGACCACCACAAAACTCAAAGAATGGCCTCTGCATTAGACTTTCTGTCACGTTATGAGGACGAAGGAGAACCATTGTTAAACAGAATCGTGACCGGTGACGAAACCTGGATTAAGTACGTGAACCCTGAGACAAAAGAACAATCAAAGATGTGGGCACATTCAAATTCGCCTACCAAACCAAGAAAAGCCTCGCAAGATTTTTCTGCCAGAAAACTGATGGCAACGGTGTTTTGGGATGCCAAAGGGGTGTTGTTGGTTGAATTCATGGAACGTGGTACGACCATTAATCAAGACGTGTACTGTGAAACAATAAAAAAGTTACGACGGGCTATACAGAACAAACGCCGTGGTATGCCGACTTCCGGTATCGTTTTTTTGCACGATAACGCCCGTCCTCACTCTGCTCGCAGAACAACGGCCCTTCTTGAGTCCTTCAATTGGGACGTTATCAACCATCCACCTTACAGCCCAGACCTGGCGCCAAGTGATTATCACCTCTTCATGCATTTGAAGAAATGGCTCGGGTCACAGCGGTTTGATGACGACGAAGAGCTCAAAGATGCGGTCACAGGCTGGCTCCAGGCACAAGCGGGTGATATGCAGAAGGAATTTCAAAGCTTGTGAAGAGATACGGTAAGTGCCTCAATCGCTATGGAGACTATGTAGAAAAATTGTGCAAAGATGTAGTTGTAAGATGTATATATTAAAAAAATTTTATTTAACTTGGTGTATTTTTTTAAATCAACCGGAGGTTACTTTCTGAACGGCCCTCGTAATGTTAACAAGAAGTGTGCTCAACCCTGCGAGCGCGAAGCTAAGTTATATGGGAAGAGACGTGAAAACGATTTAGCAATCTCCTCTACTCTACAAACAGTGAGTCTGGCTGCTGCGTGACTTAACAAGTCGCTGACCAATGAGAGCGCAGTAAGCCAATGTGGTATACCTTTTTTATTGTGTGTTCCTTGGAGTGATCTTTTGCAATGGTGAAAAGAAGTCTTATCAGATTCAGAGATTGAGCTGCAGCTTTTAGACAGTCTTAGAAAAAATAGGCACAGGATAACAGCAGCAATCTTAAAAAAAACCACCCAAAGAAAAGACAAAGCCTTGCTTCCCAAGTTCCATGGTATTTTTTCTAAAATTCTGTTGCCTTTTTTACAACTAAAAGTATTTCAAGCAACACATCAATGTACAATAGTGAATATGTTCTGCAAAAGAAAGTCAAAATCAGTTCACACTGTGGATATAAATATTGATTGATATTGCCCCTTATTTTATTGTTTTTTTTAATTATTTCGTTCATTAATGTAACAGTTTGAAGAATAGTTTGATAGTGATTGAGTTAGTGTCAACTTTCGTATAAAATTGTAAATTATTGTGTTTTTTGAAATAAAAAATTTAACAAATGGTTAGTGTATTAACTTGCCATGCTGACTGTCATAGGTTCAAAGCTCGTCAAACGGTATGAAGTTATTTCTGAATGTACTCAAAACAATTTGATAATCACTTTACTCACTTAAGTAGTTTAAATGTTTTTTTTCTAATTCTGTGCCACGTCTTTTCATAATTAAATTGACTATCTGCTCTTATTTTTCCTACTTTTTTAGTCTGGAACGTTCCTGTGTTGCAATCAAGTTCCCGCGAGGACTACTCACTGGACGGTAATGCAGTAGCTCATGTAACCTGTGAGATGGTAGTTTCAGGTACCCAGTAAAAAAATACAATTTGCTTTTAGCACTGAAATCTAACTTTTTCTGTGTTGAATGCCCACAGATGTCAGCTTTAATAGCCGTGAACAAAGTGATTGTGATATTAGTTCTGCAGCAGATTGTTGACCGTTGTTTTTTCGGATACATTGCACATCATGAAGTTGTGGTTAGCTTAGGACACGAGTTTGAATTCAGAGCTATACAAAGCGACTCCTGCTGCATCTTCAGTCATTGGTCAGTTAAAACCTGCTGCTGACAGAGCCTCTCACATTTCAGACTATCTTGCGGTGGCCATTTCCAATACTTCTCCGTGTCACACATTAACCGCATTTGACGAGTGGAAATCAATAACGGGCCGAGCAAAAAAAAAAAAATTTTAGTTAGAAACCATTCTAAGTGCCACTGCCAACAACCTGGAAAGTGGACTAACTGCTACAATCCATTCTAATAGTGCGTATGTATAAGGCCCAACAGATGGCATTAGCTATATGTGCCGACTCACAGGAGAGGCTGAAGTGCCAAAAAGCTTTGCCACTGTTTGCGAGTAATGTCTGCAACAGTACTGTGCAGCCACACTCCGCTAGTTTTCTGTTAAACTCATGAAAGTACTTTGTGAAAAATGATGAATTTACACAGTGATACATGCAGAAAAAGGAAGAAGGGAGAATCAGTTCCAGATGAAAGAAAGCTTTTAAGAAGTGACAGAAAATCTTGTGCAAATAGTAAAAGCTCGTTGGCAGAAGCAAAAACTGAGCCTACAGAAGAGGTGAGCTGGGAAAGCGGTCTGGGTGGCGACTCCGGGTGGAGGTGTGTTGCCTTCCGTAACTGTTAGAACTGCCAGGAGACCCTCTGATTCCCGGAAATCTTTCTATTTATTCCGAAGTGTACTTGTGACTCAGAGGAACCTGAGTGGGATGGGGACTGCAACGTTCCATCCCATGGCCCTGGCACTCAGTAGGCCCCTTGGATGGGGTGAAGCTAACATGGGAAGGGCTGTCCATGGATGACATTAAAAGGCTAGCCCTTAATGGGCTGCAATAATCCTCACTGGGCTGCACTGGCCCATAGTGAATTATCGAAAGTGGTGGGCGAGACGTGGTTGGCCATGCTCCCCCAGTACAGTCTGCGCCAGGTATCAGAGCTTCATGACAGTTACTCTGAAACAGCCGGATAGCCACTGTGCATGCACAGTAGTGTGCAGCTGTGCCCAAATACGTTCGGCTGCCCTAAGTTTGCCACATGTGTCCATTGTGAGTATAGTACAAGTTCCACCTTTGTGTGCTTTTTCAGTATTTGTATTATTAGTGCGCAGTAACTTCATACTGAATATGATGTCTATTAGTACTTAAAAACTAAAAGGCAGAAAACTGAATAGTCAGTCATGGGAGACTGTACATTACGTTTTAATGTTTATGAGGGCTGAGTCCTCTCAGGGGACGAACATTCCAGTGGAGCAAGCTCAGCTGAGAGCTGAAATAGCAACAGGCTTTTCGCGTAGCACTATCCAGAAAATTAAAGGTGAAGGCAAGCTATCGGAATATTGCAGGAAAAGGAAATTTGAAACTCCAGATAAAAAGTGTCAAATGAATTATAGATGTTGACAGTTTTGATGAGGCCCTTGATAGGAGAATTGTTTACAACTTTTACCAGGCTGAAAAATGTGTGCCTATAGTGGTAGGAATTAAACAGAAGTTGAAAGAAGCAGACTTTCAAGGTAGCAACACTAGCGTGAGGCAGCTACTAAGGAAATTCGGTTTCCACTGGGCGTTCTGATAAGAACTTACCCTTCAGTATATCCTCTCTTCCCGTTACCCACCAGGCCTCAACCTCCGCTAATTTCAAGCAGCCGCCGCTCATACTTCACCTGTCATTCAAAAACATCTTTGCCTCTGTACTTCCGCCTCGACTGACATCTCTGCCCAAACTCTTTGCCTTTACATATGCGGGCGCGGGCGTGGGTGCAGGCGCGTGAGCGAATACCTGTCTTTTCCCCCCCTAAGGTAAGTCTTTCCACTCCCGGGATTGGAATGACTCCTTGCCCTCTCCCTTAAAACCCACATCCTTTCGTCTTTCCTTCTCCTTCCCTCTTTCCTGATGAAGCAACCGTGGGTTGCGAAAGCTTAAATTGTGTGTGTGTGTGTATCAACATACCAACGCTTTCGTTTGGTAAGTTATATCATCTTTGTTTTTACACAGATTTTAGTTATACATACTAGGCAGAGTCGTTATCTTGAGTTCTTTAAAGTGTTTTTCGCACCTTTTTCTTGGTGCTAGACATAATATATATCTGCTTTCTTCTGCCACTTGAAGATGGTACTTGAACCAATTGAGTTACCCCATAATAGCACTCCATACTGCAATTGTGAATGGAAGAAAGCAAAATATGCAGAAATTAATAAATGGTTACCAATAATGTGTCATGTTGTGCAGTAGGAAGAGAGTGTAGCAAGTTTTCTACACACGTAATTTGTATGCTTATCCCGTGTGAGTTTTTAATTGTAAATGGAATTCCAGTAATTTAACACATTTTGTGTCTTGTTTAAATGTCTTTAGATGAAGTAAACTACTTCAGTTTTTGTTTTATTTATAGATAAATGATTAGCCCTGCACCAGTCTCTGCTCATTTTAGTTGCAACTTTGTTATATTCTGAGACAGTAAAACAAAAGCTGCAAGGTATAAAGACGAACTGTTTAACAACAGGTTGTTGGACATCAGCTTGCAATGAAAGTTATATGGTTGTGACTGGACACTTCATAACTGAACACTTCCAATTACAGTCCGTACTGCTGAACTGCAGTCATTTCAGTGGTGCCCATAGAAGCCCAAATTTGCCTACAGCTTTGGTTAAAATTACAGATAAATTTAGTCTTTGTGGCGAAATTTTAATGGTGGCCACAGAGAATGCACCAAATATGAAAAATGCAGTTTCCACTATTCTAAAGTGGGAACATTTTGGTTTTTATGCCCATACACTTAACTTAGATGTGCAAGATGCACTTAAAACATTCAGAAAGTCCCAACAGAACATATGCAAAGTAAACATTAAGAAATTGATACATGACTTGCCCATAAGATGGACTTCTACCCTGTTTATGTTGGAACACATTGTTGAATTACCAGAGGCAGTAAAAATTACAGTTGTCCTTTGTAACAGGCCAACAGAACTTCCATCACCGTTAAAAGATGTGGGAAATCTGCTCTGAACTAATTTTGAAACCGTACAAGCAGGTCTCAAGGCAGCTCAGTGCAGAGAACTAACCAACTGGCAGCTTGATAAGTTAATAATCTACTTTATTTGGCTAACGTAAGTTCAGTGCCATTTTATTGTTTACTTTTATTATGTGTTGTGTAGTTTTCAGTATATCTGTCTCAATTTTCAGGTTATAGTTCTGACACATGGCCTTCAGGCAGTGTGAGACGAAATTGCCAAAATGTGGTTACGTGAAGTTTCAATGAAAGCTGTTGATGCATTGAAAGAGGGACTTACTAACCTGTTTCAGAATCTTGAGCAGAACAAATCCATTGCCCTTGCTACTCTGCTGGATCCACGATTCAAATTGCTGGCATTTCAGAACCAGACAGCAGCAGACAACACAAAGAAACAGTTAATATTGTTGCCCCGAAACCTGAAAAATGTAGGCCAACAGGTATTCAGCCTTCACAACAACCTGTTGAGCCAAATAATTTGGCAACTGAGTCTTCTCTGTGTGGGGCATATTTGATGAGTTGGTGGAATACGCACAGTCACAGGGGACAGTACAGTCATACTATTGTAGGGGTCCAAAGACATGTTGACAGCCCAGTCATCAGTAGAAATGATCTCCTGGCATGGTGCAGACAAAATCAGTTCATTTACCCAACCATTGCAGAAGTAGTGCAAGAGATTCAATGTTGTTGCAACTTCTGTGCCTTGTCAGAGGGTGTTCTCTGAAAGTGGACATTTAATAAATGACAGAAGAATCCATGCAAGCCACCAAATATACAAAAACTAATATTTTTGAATGCCAATGATACTTGTGATTAGACACTGTTGCTGGCAAGTTACACATGAGAACACAGTACATTCTTAAATGGCTCATAAACAGAATAGGTGTTTATGAACAAGAATAATTTTCATCTTCAACAAGTTTCTTACGTGCGTATATGGTCTTGCAGGAAATAGTGGACACTTGTGAAGTTTGATTACATGAAGGTAACTAAGCACTATGAACTATCCCAGCCCTTAAACAACGAATTTGGGACGAAAAATAAGGAATACCAGTCAATATGCTGCAAAATGTCATGGGAAACTTCCAGGCATGGCTGCAGAAATGCATAGATTCCAATGGAGGGCATTTGGCAGATGTTACATTCAAAAAATAATTTTTTCACTTATTATACAGTAAATGGCTACCTTTGTACTTTATATTTATAACCATTAAATTAAAAAAATAAATTTTCTTAGAGTAGTTACTTATTTAAATCTTCCCTTTTCACTGGCTAACCCTGTACATCGTTAAGTATGAGGTTGAGCGAGAATTATGCCCTATGTAAAATTAATCAGAACAAAAATTCTAATGAAGAAGGTCTTGCGCATAACTCTTCCTCGCCCAAAAAAATTCTGAAATAATGTAACCTGGCTGCACTGGAGGAATGTGAATGTCCCTCGGTAGCTGCCCAGGTCGGCACAAGCCGAGCGCTCATTCACAACAAGTGGCAGCAGGTAGTGGTGCAGCATTTGCGACACACCCTGTGCCAGTCCCTCAGCATCCTGGATTTCTCCGGTTTGGGAAATGGGCTACACCAAAGGGCTATGTGGGGTTACCTGAATCTATGAAAATCACACCCAGTGAGATTCGCACCCAACCAGAAATGTGCGAGATTCGCGCCCAGTACCTTCTCCCTTTGTGTCAGGCTTATCTGCGCCCGGGCCGTCCTAACCACCCTAATCTACCTGCTCCTTGGACACAGACACCAGCTCTTTGGGAAATAGTCCCATTAGGAGCATGCTTTAATCATTAGGTAAATACTGGCGAGTAAGGGTCAAAATGTACACGCAAGTGAATTTAATAGCTTAGCGAAGTCCAAGTAGCACATAGTTAATGTTGTGCAATGGTGAGGGTAGGAGCGGAGTGAAAGTGAACTGAGCGTGTGGAAGCTGTGCTGTATTCAAATATTAACAACTTGAATTCACTACTACCTCTTACCATTAGGACTGAGCTATTTACTGTTAAAATACGTAGCAGTAAATGCAAAGGCGTGACAGCTAGAAGTCCGTATTGGTGATATATATACGGAATTAGGAAGCGGGTCATTCCGTCAGTGGAGGGGGTTAAAACAACCGAGTCAGTTGAAAACATACCCCATTTACTGACAAAGATTCGGCAGTTCGGTCGCAAGCTGAATTGCATGGATGTTATTTCCATTTGAAAAAGTGTCTCTGGAGAAAAGTTCAAGAGTTAGGACTTACTTGTGAATACAAAGAAAATGAAGAAGTGAGATAACATGTTCGCATGTGTGCTGCGCTGGCATTTCTACGGTCTGAAGATTTATGTGATGGTTGGCTGGAGATACATTCACATCCACCGGATATCCTCAAACTTTCTGAATTTTTTTTGACTACTTCGTAGATAGATGGTTGGGAAATGAAGAAACCCCTATCAACCTTTGGAGTTGCTACAAACGGCGCCACCGAACAACCAACGCTGTAGAAGGTTGGCACAACATTAATGACATGCTTGCTAAACCAAATCCGAAAATTAGTTACGTTATTAGGTGTTTGAAAAGAGAAGCAGAAAATTCAGCTTATGCCTTATGAGGGCAGAACTGAGTATTGAAGGTAAATGGAAAAAACAGTCTACATGAAACGTGATGAAAGGTTGGGAAAAATAATAAAAAATACGAAGAGGTTGGTGAGATCGAGGACTGCTTGAAAGCCATATCCTATCTACAGAAACTTGACTGAATTTATCAGAATATGTAGTAGATACAATAGTGTTTAAATGTAAATAGCAACTTATATAAAAAACAATAAAAATTAAAAAAATATTGACGATGCTTATAAGCTGATTTTAAACACGCCTAAATTACTTTTGCTCTTTAGCCAGTCCAAAGCCTGGATAAAGTGTGATGGAAATCAGATTATTTTTAAAATACAATATGTGTTTTACAATACACCAAAACAAAAGCAAACCCTTTTCAGAGTCAACCCTTTACAATTATACTTCTCATTCCAGCGTCACCACCCCAATTCCTCGCTAGTTTTTTTTTTTTAAATTAAGAGTTAAAATTAAGTGACATTACTAATCGCCAAGTATAGAGTCACTTGATATTACTGAGTATTCAAGAAGTGTAGTTGTTATAATGAAAATGATGATTGCTGAATGGTACCGCAAGTGAAGCAGAAGAACGTAATCTCTTGTATTTACTGCAGTTTGAAGTGGTGTGTGGTAGAGACTTGATTGTCTCTCTCTCTCTCTCTCTCTCTCTCTCTCTCTGTCTCTCTGTGTGTCTGAAAACTGCAGCTCAAAAACCTCCAGGTAGCGTCCCTTAACTCTTTGGAGCACGGTGGTATACATAGTATACCACCTTTTGAAAATTTTCTTGGCTCTTTGCACAGTGGTTTAACTGCACGACCACCACTCTAATATGCTCACCTAGTTCTCTACTTATCAGACAGATGGCACTCACTGCCTATAAGGAATCAGTTCCCGCCAAGAATTGCATAGATTACAACTGTGAAAGCTGCGTGCTGAGTTGTGCATGGTTTTTGCGTGTGAATAGTGGTTTATAACGAATTTCTTGTTGCGCCTGTGTTTTTTCCATATCTTGGACGTCACAGCTACGGTATGAACCCATGTATACATTCATATGCACAATCTTCCGTTATTTATATACAATTTATTTTGGTGGTATATTATTTGTACCACCGTGCATGTAGCAGTATTCTATTGCATTTCGTTTCCTAGTATAAAATTCGAAATCCTCCGCTACAAAGTTTAGTTTTTAATTGTGTTGTGACTTATTTTAGCTCTTTCTCCATTTTGTTTTGCTTACGTATTCTTTACTTGGATTCAGGCTGTTGTTTGAAAATGAAAATGTCAAGAAGAGGCTTACGAGATGAAGAAATCGAACGATTATTGTGTGAAATTCCATCAGACGAGGATTCCACTGTTGACACCACAGATGACGAATCTGATTATGAAGCAAGCATTGTTGCGGAGGCTATTGTGTCGTCTGAAGGCGAAGTTTCAGAGAGCGAGGAAGAAAGTGAGTCCACTCCGCCAAAACGCGCTGCTGACACAGCGCCAACTTGGGGACAACAATTCAATGCTACCTCAGGAATGCAGTTCGACAGTGAATCAGGACCAAGTGCTTTTATTAGGGACATTGATGATCCAGAACCTATCGATATATTCGAAAAAATATTTCCAAAAGAGCTAGTTGAGCTAATCGTTTTCCAAACAAATTTATATGCGACGCAATCTGGCAAGTCTTTCACTCCAACAACTGACAATGAAATACGAACTTTCCTGGGAATCAACATTTTGATGGGTATAAAGCGTATGCCAGCATACAGAGACTACTGGTCTAGTGCCCCAGAACTTCATGATCGTTATATTGCATCTCTGATGGCAGTAAATCGGTTTGGATGGTTACTGAGGAACATTCATCTGAATGATAACACATTGCATCCAGAAAAAGGACACCCAGGTTATGACAAACTGTACAAGCTGCGACCAGTGATCAAGATACTATCTGAATCTTTTTCCAAGTGTTACCAACCCAGCAAACACCTAGCAATTGATGAGTCAATGATCAAATTCAAAGGCCGCAACAGTATGAAACAATACATGAGAGATAAACCCATAAAGCGTGGTTACAAAGTGTGGATGCTGTGTGACAAGACCTCTTACAACTTGAAATTTGATATTTACACCGGAAAAGTAGGTGACACAGTGCAAACAGGCCTTGGGGAGCATGTAGTGCTGAGTTTGTCCTCTGAACTCGTAAATAAAGGCCATTATCTTTATTTCGACAACTATTTCAATAGCTATAACTTGTTGGCTGGTTTACAGCAGAGAAACATATATGCCTGTGGGACAGTTCAACCAACAAGGAAACATTTACCCAAATTAAAAACAGACAAAGAATTAAGCAGAGGTGAATTTGACTGGAGGGTCAGCAACTGTGGCATCCTCTACTTGAAGTGGAAAGATAAGAGAGCTGTTCATCTCCTTTCAAATTTTCACAGTCCTGAAGTTACTACAGTGACTCGCCGTGAAAGAGATGGTTCACGCATAGAGCTACCTTGTCCTCAAGCAGTGATGGATTACAATGCACACATGAACAATGTCGACAAGTTCGACCAACTGAAAAAATCATATGAAATAAGCCGGAGAAGTAAAAAGTGGTGGCACCGAATATTCTTTCACCTGCTTGATGTCAGTATCGTCAACAGCTATATAATTTGGAAGGAACTAGGCGATAGAGAAAAAATGACTGCCAAAGTCTTCAGGATGAGTATCCTGCAAAGCTTAGTAACCCAGAAAACACCATTGAGGCCATCTAGACTTCATGAGAGTCAAGTCCACGTAAAGAAAAACAAGCCATATGTTTCCTCACGCCAGCGTCTCGACAATTCATCCCACCAGCCAGAGCGTACTACCGCCAGACGTTGTGCGAAATGCAGTACAAAAAAGAAGCAAGTGCGCACTTTCTGGATGTGCGCTGAATGCAAAGTGCCTTTGTGCCTTAGCAAAACAAAAAGGTGCTTTCAAGATTTTCACAAAAAGGAATAAGAAACATATTTTATTTGTAAGGTTTGTAATTTGATTTTGTATTGTAAATGACCAATTGCCAGAAATAAAATTATTTTACATTAATTATACTAATTATTACTGCTTAGAGTAGAATTTAAAGGTGAGTTACAAGCACAAACCAAGATATCTCAAAAACTTTAGGTACGGCCCTAAGTGGCATGGTGGTATATTATATATACCACCATCTAAAACCAAAATCAATACAATAAAAAATTTTAATTCATGTTTTCCTTTATTAGCAACCCCACCAGACATAGAAAATGCATGTTTTATTAAAAAATTAATTAAACATAAAATCTGTGCATCAAAGAGTTAACTCTTGTCTGCCGAGCACGGGGATTAGCGGACCCGTCCTCGACCCTTTCTACGCGCATTTTTCAGTACACCGGGTTCCCTATCATGGTGTTTCCTAAAAGGGTGCAGCAAGTAGCTAAGTTGTCCCAAGCAACCGGTTCCGTAACGAGGTATTTCAGACCTAAGCAGAGTTTTTGCAACAATTTCTTATCAACTGTAAGTTTCCTCTTGTGATTTACATTTATTTTGAAAATTATGCACTGTCTCATCAAGTTTTACAGTGGCCTTGTACCTAGGTCTAGAAGTGGCCCTAGATACAAATGTACATAATAATATGCAAATGTGATTGTAAGAACCTCAAGTTATTTGATAACCTAAAAGAACTACACATAAAAAATAATAGATTAAATTCCACTTTGTAGGAGACCCAGTACTTGCAAAGCCGCCATTATTGGCGGACAAAACAAGAGCAGCCGTTTCTGAAAAGTACAGGGCGAATGCAGCTGCCCTCAGGTAAGCACATATTTGCACTATCTTGTTTTGAGGCTTTTGAATCTTAAATTTTGTGAAAATATTTTGTGTGAGATTGTTTTTTTTTCCAGAAATGCCATCGCTACTGCACCAGTAACACCTAAGCCCAACCAGGAGTAGTTAAATAAAAAGTTGTTGAAAATAGCCGGTCAGAATGGCACAGCAGACGAAGTCGAAAAGCTCTTTGAGCAAGGCGCAGACACCTGGGCAAGAGAGTGGCTAAATAATACAGCATTACATTTGGCAGCAATGTCAGGAGACCCTCTTTTCATCCATGGTATAATAGCATATGGGGCAGACCTTGATGCAAGTGATTATGGAGAGTTCACACCTCTACATTATACAGTACAAAACAACCAAACTGCTTCACTGCACATACTCCTCAAGGCATGTGCTGATCCTAATGTAGTTTCATATGATGGATGGACACCTTTGCTAGTGGCCAGATGCTATGGACTTTAAGAGGCAGCCAGACTGCTTTTGAGATATAATGCTAATACTAGCATCGAAGATGGTGGTCATACGCCACCATATCGTTGTGCTGCGGGAAAGCATTACACAGAACTGGCACTCATTTTGCAGAGTCCAGAAGTGCCATTTGTTGGTAGTATGTTCTCTTGCTTGTTGTGTAGATTAGATTAGGCTAATACTAGTTCCATGGATCATGAATACTATATTTTATAATGATGTGGAACGAGTCAAACCCCCACAATAATAATTTGCTTCCCCCTGTCCGACAGGTGGAACAACTCTTCTCACTTCTCAGTAATGGATGTGCAGAGAAGTGTAAATAGTGTGCAGATGAATAGCAAAGTATCGGAAACTGCATTGTGGGTAAGTACTAGTCAGTTCCATGAGTAATGGAATGACAGTGAGAATTTTTTGCACTTCATGGATAAAGAAAATACTAAGAATTATTACAGGCCTAACGCAAAAATTTTTTTACTGTATTTTCTACATAAGCAAATAAGCATAACGTTCTTAATGTAAGAGTTAATGTTACATTCATACAATTAGACTTGTATGAAAAAAACTTTCTGGTTCTTGGCAACTGACTTGTGACTGTCACAACTGATGTTGTTGCAGGCAACTTCTGCCAGAATCTGCATCAAGTAATACACCCCAAGCGACAGTCCCTTTTCAATCTATATTAAGCAATCTGCTTGCTTGTGGAATGTCGCCTAGTGATCAGAGGGGTAAAAAATGCATCGGGAAATCAAATCAGTGGTGCAGAAATAAGTTTGGTAATTGATCACATAAATTTCTATCCCCAAAAAATTACTATGGAACAAAGGAACAGCGTTATTTAAATAGCCAACTTAATGTCAAAATCATGCATGAGCAGTTCAGATTATGACATCCCCAAGCAAGTAACATTAAGTACGAATTTTATTAAAAAATATTCAAAAAACGTTTTTCACTTACATTTGGTCGACCACAAGTTGACATGTGGTACTTGTGAAGCGCTTCAAAATAAATTACGAAACAAAACACTGAATGAAAAGGCTAAGAGGGTTGCCGCTGCAGAAATGATGGTTCATAAACGGAGGGCTGCAAAGTTTTCTGCTCATATTCGTGAAGTACAAGTAGTGTGTCAAAAAAACGAGGATGTTGCAGGTATTGCCATAGCTTTTATGCAAAATCTGTCGCTTCCTACCATTCCAGTTCAGGAAGTTTCCTACCTTCGGCAACTCAACGTTAATGCATTCAATATCCACAACCTGAAGACAGGATACGCAACATTCTACATTTATCACGAAGGTGTAGCAAAGAAGGGTCCTGATGAAGTCTGCACGTTTCTGCTGGATTACATACGAAACGAGTTGCCACCAAACATAAAATACCTGCATATATTTTCAGATGGCTGCCCTGATATTTTCAGATGGCTGCCCAGGGCAGAATAAGAATAATAGTATGGTCAGGTTCCTCATGGAAGTTGCAGCATCTCAGCGTTTACTCAGAATTTATCGTTATTTCCCGGTCAGAGGCCATTCATTCTTACCCTTTGACAGAGACTTTGCAGTGATTAAGACGAAAATTCGAGCTGTCGATAGGATTTATAGCATCATGCACTTTGTAGAACTTATTGTTGCTGCTAGTACCTTTAACAAATACCGGGTTGAAGGTGTTTCCAACAGAGTTTGTACTGGCTTTCAAGCAATTGTGACCTAAATTTTACAAACGCAATGCCTTGTCGTTGGAAACAATGAACAGCAAAGTGCTCACAAGGAATGAGAAACAATCCTTCACCGTTTCTGAATTCATGGAATTGGAATACAACAGTGACAGTACTGGGAACGTCGTTGCAAAACCATACATTGGAAGCCTGGTGACTCACTTTTCGTTTACTTCTTCATTTAAGAAACAACATTAACTCTACCGACGGCTGCAGCATACGAAAAATGTGTACCACTGAGTGAGAAGAAAGTAGCTGACCTCAAGAAGTTGGAGCCGTTTATTCCTGAAGAGAACCTATTCTTTTACAGAGCTCTCTGTAACTGGCCGTCAGTAGACAGCAGAGGGGGCTGAGAGTGAATAATAGACGTGAGTACAAGCCATATTTCACTAAGCTTGCTATTTACCAGACTGTAATTTGTAGTTACAAGTAGTTGTTCAGAATTCGTTATGTACACATAAAATAAGAATTTTGGTAATGAGAAATAATATAGCTGATCTTCAGAAACTTATGTAGCCTAATAAAAAATTTCGTATTGAATATAGCAGGGTGTAAACTAGCTCGCCTCCATGGAAGAAGTCCACATGTGCACCTTGGGTAATGCTAAATGAGCTAGAACGATAGCTGGTGCCAGACTTATCTTCTCTAGAGAATCTCCTGGCCTTGCGCACACGGAAGCAAGACTCTCAGATAATGGCTCCTGCAGGAGCTGCATGACAAGAAGTATCGGACCTAGCCTCCGAATTTTCTGACTAAGCAGATCCAAATGCGAAACTGTCTTGAATTCTCCGTGCGAGGAACATTAATGTTGCTATACAAGAGACTCACGTAACTATTGCGACCGATCTTAAGGCAAGAGGCAGAATACCAGGATACGAGATAATAGGTGCGACATACCATCAGTCACACAGCTGTGCTACTTATATCCGCAGCAACATAGAAAATATCCAAGAATTGCACTCCCGCATTGGCAGTGGAATCCACACTGTCACTATAAAAGTGGAAGAAGTTTCAATAACTAATGCTTGCAAACCTCAGCTCGTCCAGTGGCCTCCAGAGGTACTACCCCCACTCCCCCACCCAGCTCTGTACTTAGAATATTTCAATAGTCACCATACGATGTGGAAATTCAACATCAGTGAGCAGAATGGTGTTGCACTCACAGACTGGATGGAAGAAAACAGCTTAAGTCTCATATTCAATGTAAAGGATAAGGGAACTTTCAGATAAGCAGCATGGGATAGAGACCTAAATCCAGATCTATGTTTCTCCACCCAGAATCACAGTAGCCAACCAATTAGCATATCCAGAACGAACCTACCAGATTTCCTACACAGTGAACATCGTCCAGTCATATATGAAATAGGCATACAAATCCCGGCGATATGATCCATACCAAGATCCAGATTGAATTTCCAAAAGGCAAACTGGGAAATGTTCTCCCAAGAACTTGACAAGGTCGTAAGATGGATCCCAGCAACACGTAAAAGTCACAACAGATTTGTAGATGTAGTGACTGCAACAGTAAAAAAAGTGTATCCCACATGGGTAACACAAGGAATACATTCCGGGCTGGAACAAAGATTGTGAGAAACTTTTTGAAACATACGTAGAACATGGTGATATGGACGTAGCCGATGAACAGCTACAGACATTGGATGAGGCTCGAAGAAATGGATTAAGACAACTGCTGAACTACTCTGAGGCAGTAAAACAAAAGCTGCAAGGTATAAAGCCGAACTGTTTAACAACAGGTTGTTGGACATCAGCTTGCAAATGAAAGTTATATGGTTGTGACTGGACACTTCATAACTGAACACTTCCAATTACAGTCTGTACTGCCGAAATGCAGTCATTTCACTGGTGCCCATACAAGGCCAAATTTGCCAACGGCTTTGGTTAAAATTACAGATAAATTTAGTCTTGGTGGCGAAATTTTAATGGTGGCCACAGAGAATGCACCAAATATGAAAAATGCAGTTTCCACTATTCTAAAGTGGGAACATTCTGGTTATTATGCCCATACACTTAACTTAGTTGTGCAAGATGCACTTAAAACATTCAGAAAGTCCCAACAGAACATATGCAAAGTAAACATTAAGAAATTGATACATGACTTGCCCATAAGATGGACTTCTACCCTGTTTATGTTGGAACACATTGTTGAATTACCAGAAACAGTAAAAATTACAGTTGTCCTTTGTAACAGGTCAACAGAACGTCCATCACCGTTAAAAGATGTGGGAAATCTGCTCTGAACTCTAATTTTGGAACCATACAAGCAGGTCTCAAGGCAGCTCAGTGCAGAGAACTAACCAACTGGCAGCTTGATAAGTTAATAATTTATTTTATTTGGCTCACGTAAGTTCAGTGTCATTTTATTGTATACTTTTATTATGTGTTGTGTAGTTTTCAGTATATTTGTCTCAATTTTCAGGTTATAGTTCCGACACATGACCTTCAGGCAGTGTGTGATGAAATTGCAAAAATGTGGTTACATGAAGTTTCAATGAAAGCTGTTGATGCATTGAAAGAGGGACTTACTAACCTGTTTCAGAATCTTGAGCAGAACAAATCCACTGCCCTTGCTACTCTGCTGGATCCACGATTCAAATTGCTGGCATTTCAGAACCAGACAGCAGCAGACAACACAAAGAAACAGTTAATATTGTTGCCCCGAAACCTGAAAAATGTAGGCCAAAAGGTATTCAGCCTTCACAACAACCTGTTGAGCCAAATAATTGGCAACTGAGTCTTCTCTGTATGGGGAATATTTGATGAGTTTGCAGAATACACACAGCCACAGGGGACAGTACAGTCATACTATTGTCGAGGTCCAAAGACATGTTGACAGCCCAGTCATCAGTAGAAATGATCTCCTGGCATGGTGGAGACAAAATCAGTTCATTTACCCAACTATTGCAAAAGTAGTGCAAGAGAGATTCAATGTTGTTACAAGTTCTGTGCCTTATCAGAGGGTGTTCTCTAAAAGTGGACATTTAATAAACGACAGAAGAACACATGCAAGCCACCAAATATACAAAAACTAATATTTTTGAATGCCAATGGTACTTGTGATTAGACATTGTTGCTGGCAAGTTACACATGAGAACACAGTACATTCTTAAACGGCTCATAAACAGAATAGGTGTTTATGAACAAGAATAATTTTCATCTTCAATAAGTTTCTTACGTGCATATAATTATGGTCTTGCAGGAAATAGTGGACACTTGTGAAATTTGATTACATGGAGGTAACTAAGCACTTTCAACACAAGCAAACAAGACCACACAACTGTATGATGCCTAGCGAAACTAAGATTTGAGTATTATGGTGTTTCATAATTCATGCTAAGAATAATTTTGCAGGAATAAGTTTTTTTAAGATGGGTGGGACATAATGACAGTGGAGAGCAGCCATGAAGGCGAGCGAGAGTCAGATGCGCAGAAGCATGCGGAAGTGTACCACGTGACTCACAGCCGATAATGCGCCAGTGACATTCTTGTCTTCATTACGTGCGGTTCGTGCTGTGTTTGGAAGTTGTAACTTTGAGTCACAGTGTCCTGTGCTGAGTGCTGACTGCCTTCATAGTATTCATTGTGTGTTATGGTAAGCAATCATGCCAAGTGTTACACAAACAGGCAAGAGGAATAGTGTTCCGTGGGTATAATACTTTAAGAGACAACCTTCCGCTCAATCCACACCAACACAAGGTGTGGGTCGTGCCATTGCCAAATGCCAGGAGCAGACAGCTGAAGCCTGTGGTGTTGGTTTGGGGACCGTTCAGAAAATATCCAGTGAAGCTAAGTTGTCTATGCAAGCCTGCGGCTCAGCTGTTTTCAAATCGGCAGGGACACAACACAACCGCAAAAAAGAAGTGGGTGAGCTAGACGATTTTGCGAAAAACGTTCTGCAGCGCATAGTGTTCAGGAAGTACGCTGAAGGAGCATATCCAACAGCAGAGAAACTAGTTTCATGTATGAAAGTTTGTATTAGGACAGTATCCAATGATACAATTTTTTTTGTGTCAAATGACCAAAGTCAAGCACCAGTTTCATTCAGAAGTATTACAGCCTTACAACTGGGCCAATACATTTCCTGTATATATGGTGGAAAATGCTTGTTGGATTCTAAACCAACACATTACTTCTGTCACTCCAGCTCCATCAGCAACAAGAATGGGCTGACATTATAGCTTGTTAGAATCAACTAATTGCTATTAGTAACAAATTTCAGCAAATGAATGAATAAGAATGAAATATTTTGCTTGGGATCCATAAAGAGTACAACTCGTACATGTATTTTTTAATGTAATATAAATCTAAGTCTCTTTGGTGCGACAAGATTTATGGACCACTTTGATAGCACACTATGATGAATTTACCATAGTTTGATCTTTCGTTTTACAGCTAAGATACAGTACCCAAAAAGTTGAACAGGATCACGAAGTTTCAGCATGACAGGTCTCAGATCCTGAGTAATTGTAAATTTTGATCATTTACTCATTTAAGTCACAATGTTGAGAAATGTAATGAAAATGTAAGTATATTTGTTCTTAAATGCAAAGTCTCCAAAATAAAAACAACTTTTTCTGATCAAACAAGGTGAGCTCTTTTCAATGGTGCCGAGAAAAATTAAATTTTAGTGATTCCTTTTGAGATGCGACCTTTTGAAAGTCAGCCAACATTGACTGATTAAATTTTTTACCACACTTTAAAGTTTAATAACTCATTATTTGAGCAATCTGGGTGCCACTTGCAGAGCTTTATGACAAGCTGGCAGGCTGCTGGTAACTGAAGTATTAGCTTCAGAAAGTTACTCTTTCAGCAGCAGATACGAGGATTGATTCAAAAGTAAGGTTCCCACCTCTGTACCCTTACCGTGCATGGTGCAATGCAAAATCTGGCAATCCAACCATGTTCACCGGATCCCCATGACCTATCCTACCAACCAGTGTGGCTTTGCAATGGTCAGTACCGGCCTGACAGCCAGAAGTGATGGAGCCCTTCAAAGCCGTCACCGCCAGGTGTGAAATTCGTGCAGTAATCTGATTTTTGCTCCCAAGAAAGTTACCACCTGTAGAAATTCACTGGCACGTCAGTGAAGTGTATGGGGAAACATGTATAAGCATTCAACACATCCGCAAATGGTGTAGGGAGTTTGCCAACGGCCGTCCATATTCGACAAAGTTGTGGTGGAAGTTGAGCAAAACCTGCTCGAAGATGGGCAAATCACCATCCGGCAACTGGCTGCTCAAATTCCTGAGGCTTCTGAAGCTTCAAATTGACAGGATATTGACTGAAAAGCTAGGCTACCACAAGGTGTGCGCGCACATGCTTTCATAAGTCCACGAACAGCATCATGTTGACTGTGTTCTGAAGCTCTGGAGTGAATGCAATGAGAATAAGGAAGACTTCCTTGATTCCTTTGTTATGAGGGATGAATCATGGTGCCATTATGTTACTCCGGGAACAAAACAACAATTGCCCCAATGGAAACACACCAGATCGCCACCATTAAAGAAGTTTAAGCAGCAGCTGTCAGCAGGAAAAATCATGGCATTGGTGTTTTGGGACCAGCATGGTGTACTGCTAATTGATTTTATGCCTAGAGGGACCACCATCAACTCAACAGGTTATTATGAGACCTTGAAAAAAGCTCAGACGAGCAATCCTAAACCGTCGTAGGGGGAAACTCAGCAAAGGCATAGAGCTGCACTACGAGAATGTCCAGCCACATGTGTCTTAAACGAAGAAGTTAATCGACAAATTTGGCTGGGACGTCATTGACCAACCCCCCTTACAGCCCCATTTTGGCATCCAGCGATTTCCACCTGATTTCAAAATTGAAGGAGCACCTAGGTGGTCTATGATTCCAGACGGACGAGGAGTTGCAAGAAGTTTCCAAGTTTCTGAATGGGTTACGGCAGACTTCTTTGAGGTGGGAATGCAAAAAAAGATAACCCGACAGAAAAAATCCATGGAAAAGAAATGGGAACTATGTGGAAAAATAGCCAAAGATCAACGTTTCCAATAGTGTAATTGTTTTTTCGAATAAAAAATTCCTTGTGTCTAAAAAATTTGGGAACCTTATTTTTGAAACTACCCCCGTACAAGGCAATAAAGTATAGCCAAAATTTGGTACGACAAGATTTATGAGCCACTTTGATAGCACACTATGATGAATTTACCATAGTTTGACCTTTTGTACAACAATTAAGCTATTGTGCCCAAAAAGTTGAACAGGATCACAAAGTTTCAGCATGACAGGTCTCTTAGATGCTGAACAATGGTAAAAAGAATAATGATCAACTTTATTTCAGTCGCAATGTAAAAAAAAAACAGGCCTTTATGAAAAGGTGGCTAGTGGCCCCATCACACTACTTATGAAGCTGTAATTTGGCAGTGCTTCATGTAAGGTTTATATATACATCCTGTAAATTTTTTTTAATCAAAACTGGAGATGGTCAAGTGGGGAGCGTGTCTAAATTTAGGCCACTTGAGGTGGAATGAGCCATGGAACACTCTCAGAATTCACTTTTCGCTTTTGGGGAGAAGCCCGTCCTACCAGGTGAACTCATTCTGTATCAAGTGCCTGAAGATCAGACAGCCACAAAGGGGACAGAGGATAGTGTGACTGCAGGGACTTATCTCTGGCACACTCCCCGTGAGACACTTCCGACTCTGTCCACACACTGCATTTGTAGTGCTCCTGCCCACTATATTCATTATTCACAGCAGACAACCTACCGATTCCCGGAAGAGTTCGGGCAATGGGAGTGCATCTGCACTGAAGATCATTGGCTGGTAAGCCTTATCTATATGAAGATGGTATCTTTCTTTCAGACAGGTCCGAAAGGACAGATACCATCTTCACAAGATGACAGAAGAGTCTAGTGCTTCCTTGACATGGTGTCTGGTCAGCAATGTCATTGCGGACCAAATGATGTGGTTATTCTGTTTTTCCATTCGTGTTTTGCATACTTCATGTGTATCAGTCACCTACATGTTGTGCAGTTACCTCCTTGGTTTTAAGGTTCTTAATAACTCTGCAGAGTTACTCTGGATACCACACAGGAGCAAATACTGTTAATGAAATACCAGTTATGTGTATTAGATTCAGTTACGAAGAAGTTCTGGCCATTGGAAACTGATGAGCAATGTCACTGGGGGCCACAAGAAGTGAGTGTTCAATTTTAGACTAATGCTTTGAAACTTCATGTGCATAAGTTATCTTCAGGTGGCATAACTAATTATGTGGTCCTAAATGTTTCTAATTTATTTATTAGCTTCAGTTATGAAGGATTTCTGGGGAGTCAGTCGATGGGAAACTTCACGTCAGATTGCATCAAGACTGTTTCATCCTGTCTATAGCTTGGGAGAAGGATAATGTTGCTGAAGGAATGGCATCTATATAATGTTTCACATGTTTATCAAATCCTCTTTTATAGAGGAATATAAATGTTTGCAGCTCAATTGTAATCTGTGCACACAGTTTCTCAGCAACAAACAGTAAATAATAAAATACTGCCACCTACAGCAACCAATGCAAGGCATATGGCTATGTGAAACACAGTCTTTTCCTAGATAAACTGAAATTTTATGAGACTGACTGTACAGCAAAACAATGGATAGTGTCATATCTGAACAAAATAATGCAGAAAGTTATACTTTGTAATTCAACCAAAACAGTCTGTGGAAATTAATCTAACCAGGGAGAAATCACGTACAGGAGTTCCCAAGGTTCAACCTTAGGTCCACTATTGTTCCTCATATGTAAACGATCTTGTGTCCAATATATAACAAGCAGGAGTAGTTCTTTTTGTAGATGATACTAGTATTGCAGTCAAGCATACGCAAGTGAACACTCACCCCCAATTTTAAAGAGACAAATTGGCAAGTTGACATATTTTGCATATTTTCATTCAGTAATGCCCTATGGAATAATGTTCTGGGGTAATTCATCTTTGAGACTGTAATGGTTCTTTATTTGCGAAACCATTACACCTGCCAACCCTATTTTTCGATACCGTAGATTAATGAATATTTTTCTACGTAATGTCTCATATTTTTCACTCTACTCAAATTTGGTTTCATTTTTATATGTATGTACGTCAATATTTTGAAATGTTGAAATCGATATAATATCTAGTGTGAACACCTTTGACTTTTTGTTATGTTTGACGCTGTTATGTGACTTGGCGCAGAAGCGTACAGAGTAGTCAAGTTTGTGTGTCGAATATGAACCGTCTTGACTGTGCTGGAAATGAAAAGATGAGGGAGTTGTGGACAAATGAAAAATGTTCCGAGTTTTATTAAGAGCAGTAATGGCTGCGAAATTGTATGATGAAGTAATGTTTTGAGCATATGAAAGTATGAAAAGATTAATAAATGTGAATTTTTGTGAAAAGTGAGTGTCAAGAATTATTTTCAAGTGACCATTGTTTAAAAAAGTATGAAGCACATTGCAATGAAAAACATAAATCATCAAATTAATCCTGAAAGATTGTCCTCATAAGTTCAAGTCGGCGAAATTAACATCCGAGTGCCTTTCGCACGAACAGCGATAGTCATGCTACCTAGACAACACTTTATTACGAGCCAAAGCCACAGCGAGATTGTCGTTTGATTGTAAATACAAGATAAGTGATATTGTTAATTTTCGTCAGTGACTTAATCAATTGATGTAGCAATACCTGCCACATTAAAGACCTTTTAGTTGCGCAGTAAAAAGATCATACTTTGAGTGCGTTACGTGATAATTTTTGAACTGATTAAGTGTTAGTGGAGGTATTTTTATATGTGGGTGCTCTGTCCGGGATCTCTTGCAGACTAATTGGAGAAACTAACTGAAGTAATGTTTCAGGAAATAAGTACTGTGTTATGGTGTCAAAATTAAAAACATGTAAATGGAAACAATCACGAAATAAACAGGACGTAATTATGTAACTGAATTGGATGCAAAAATGAAGAGGGGGGGAGGGGGAACCCTATGGAGAAGACATCGACTGTGAGAAGTGCAAACTAAAAAACTTTATTACCTTTTATAATTAGACATTTTCATTAATATTATTCCTTTTGTTATTAACAATGTTCAACTTCCACTAGGTACTCATTCTGCATCTGCTCTGCATACGTCTTGTTGCAACTAGGAAGCAAGTATGAAAGGTTTTCCCAGGAATAGATACATATTAAAACCCTGTGCAGTACCATGAATATTCACACATTTATCACAACATTTAAAAATCACAGGTTTATCACAACATAACAAGCACACTACTTAATCTTTAGTTGATCCCTTTTTGGAAAAGGCAACTGAAGAAACAGGTAGTAGAACCTGGATGTCTGGTTGAAATACATTCTGTTAAATCACTTCATGACTGAGTAAAAATAATAGGAAATTCAGGACAGAATAACGACAATATTATGGAAAGGATAGCTTGCTACTCACTACATATAGGAGATGTGGAGTTGAGACAGGCACAACAAAAAGACTGCTATACATTTGAGCTTTTGGCTACAAAGTCTTCTTCTAAACTAGAAAATATACATATATCTAAAAAACAAAGATGATGTAACTTACCAAACGAAAGCGCTGGCATGTTGATAGACACACAAACAAACACAAAGCTCAAATGTATAGCAGTCTTTTTGTTGTGCACACACACACACACACACACACAAGCAGACTGTCTTTGCCACAATTCTCTTCAATGATTGTCATAACTAAAGCGTGTGTCACAACTTATTGGGTGATCTGTTTTCGCTTTCCCTGTATGTGGTATACATCACTGATATACAGGTAGCATATCTTGAAACATCCAACACTTTGGCTACCTTGGTTGTGGAAACACCACAATTTGTCAACATTCAGATTTACTTAACTCCAACATAATCCACCCACAACTACACAGAACACTGTTCTGAACCGAACTGACAGTTGCGATTTACAAAGGATATTGCACAGGTGCCGTTTCACAGTGTGAAGCTATACCTAAAATCGCCGTTTAGTTATGATTCAAGAAGGATTTAAGAATTCCAGTTTGTGTTATGAATCAAGTTCTTACTGCATCACAGCCATCATTGATATTACCTGCTGAAAAACCTCAGAAACTGAAAAATTTGATGTTATTTATCTAACACCTGAGTCAGGGAAATAATTATATTACCTTACATGAAACTGCTGACAAGTGAGTGAACAATGGAAGAGAAATTGACATTTATCAACACAAGGAGTGACACAATGGCTTGCATTACCAATATCTATATGCTGTGAGGAGCATTTCATTGAATGGTATTTTGTGGTTTGACTAGATGTGAGCTAATGTGTGGCGAACTTTGACAAAAGTCTGGCCACATCATACAGCTGAAGATAATACCAATGCACTGGACAGGACAGGTAATTGTCCTTTACAATGGATCACCTGGTGGTTTCATTCCAAACTGTATACTGATCTTTTGTTGCAGAGGGCAAGATGATTATGTTGAGGAAATGAATACTTTAGTTTCCACAAAATGATTTTCCGATTTGCTGCTGCAAAATATTCCTGCAAATTCAATACAGCTAATGGACAATGCACCAGACCAGACCTTTGTGTTAGACAAAACTCAGACAATGTAGCAGAGAAAACATCAATTTTGTCTGGGGACAGAGGAATAATCCACCAAAGAAAACTGAACATGGCATGAATATGGCACACTTCATTAACTTGTAAAGCTGCACAAACCAAAAACCACACACTAACCAGGAGAGAAATGGAATGTGGTGAAAGAACATAGCATAATACAGGTACAACTTCCTCCACATGACACTCATTTCAGTCCTGTTGGATCTAATATTGGCCCCCACATAAAGTTTCAAGGTAATAAACAATAGAGCATTAAAGGAAAACACTAATTGGACCTGCTTATCAAACAGGCAGTTAAGTTAGGTGTCCTGCTTAGGACTGTCATTTGTTTATTATTCCATGATGACCCATCGACATCTGACTGACACACACAGGCCCAAAATTGTCATGGCACTAAGCACATGCTAGCAACCGTTCCTTGTAGAACTGTCACTCGCCTAAAGTTATTTTGAACGCATAGTACAGAAGAGGAATAAACATTTCAAATATAATGGTTAGAGAATGAAAAGCTTAATATAACTGTGTGTGTGGAAGAGAAATAAGCATGAACTCTAATCACACGTTATCACTGAAAAACACAATGATAAATACCTGGAATTATACCACACACTTATGTGGCTAGTTGATTACAGACAAAAACTGGATGAATTAGCCACTTTGCAAGATATTAAAATCAGACTTTTTTGTTTAGAGGCTACTATATGGTACTGAAGGGCTTTAAGTCTAGAAATTTGTACAATACTGGAATTGTGTGACTGCAATCTACCATACAGTGGAAAATCACTTAGCTGACAATGGTATGGTTGGTGGTATCTGTGCCTGGAATGTTGGATCTGCACAGGTGTGTATCAAGGCTTGAGAGCACCTGCAATAAAAAAGAGGTGTCTAGTTTAGCAGGGGATACAACCCGTCGGCTTTGACCAATGACGTCAGAATTAGCCAGAGAGCAAACAAAAGATGAAAGAGCTGAGAAGAATGTTTAGAAACAAATAAATGCAAGAGAGAGAAACTGTACGTCACA
This sequence comes from Schistocerca serialis cubense, assembly GCF_023864345.2. NCBI lineage: Eukaryota > Metazoa > Arthropoda > Insecta > Orthoptera > Acrididae > Schistocerca > Schistocerca serialis. The sequence continues at coordinate 1,164,099,964 of NC_064638.1, read as the reverse complement.
TACATAAGAGCCAGTAGTATTTTCACGTTAACGATATTGCGTGTTTGTATCTTAGTATTTCTTCGCAAAATACAATGGAAAGAAATGAATGAAATATATTACTAGCAAAGAATACATCACGTTACACTTATGTCAGTTGTATCTCTAAACTCTTTCGAACTGCATTGCTTGAGTGCAGTACAGGATACAAGTTCAGAGTACGTCGATTTCTTAGTTTCAATTAGCATTGCTGTCCTGTTGTTCACTTGAACTATGTATCCCCTGCTTCACTAAACCGTAAATGAAACACTGGATACAAATATAAAGCTCAGTCGAAGTGTGTTGCTTAAGTACAGTACGGAATAGGAGTTTGTCGTAAGTCGATTTCTTAGTTTTCACTAGCATTACTGTCCTGTTCTTCACTTGAACAATGTATCCTCCGATTCAGAAACCCTAAGTGGAACATTGGATACAAATTGTAGATGTGTTGTTTATTTCGTCTCCGCTATTACTAACGGTCTTTTCTTACGTACATATCAGTACTACTGACGACAGAAGGACTTACATATGTAATATATGTACACCAGACTTCCGTTGACCTCTATATATGTACACTGGTATCGAAAAAGTGGAAATAGACGTAAGTTACATTTGCAACCTGTACCTCAATTGAACTACACAGAGACAAGAAGACAGCACATGTACAATTTGTACCCCGTACTTCACTATGGGGTACGGTTTTCTTGTTGCCTTGGACGCTAATAGTATCCCATTCATTATTTGAGCTATGTAGCTATACGCAACATTTGTATCTTGCTCGCCAATTGACATATATAGTATCAGTGTAAAGGCGAAGTGAAGGACAGGATACAAGTTCTAGTTCTGTCAGGGGTTTCGCCTGTAATATAGCAAGTACACATTCGAAAATGTCGTACCGATACTACTGCTGGGAAACGAAAGAAGATCGACCGCTGAGAAATTTCTATTACGTACTTCACAACACGAAATTACACATATTGGTGGAATAAAGCAGTGAAATATGTTGTCAAAATAGTGAAATACAGTGAAAGAAGCTAATGGGAAAGTGAACTTGTCACACGGAAATATCGAGGAATAACCGAATCTCACCTAGACAGTAACGAAAATTACATACCCACAAACAGACACATCCATTCCTATAAACAAAAATAAGACACTAAAGATTGTTCTACAATAACAAACTAATACTCCAAATTACCTGAATATCATTATGAATAATTATTTTAATGTATGATGATAGCGCTTATCCGGAACACAGAACTGCTTTATTATCTATGGCTCGAAGTGAAGACATTACTATCTATGACTAATGTATGATGTCATTGGTCAAAGCCGACGGGTTGTATCCCCTGCTTCACTAGACCCAAAAAGAGCGTATTGTTCACTGATCACTTTTAATCACATATAAACTCTATTTTACTACAGGGAAAGATCTACCAAATGAAAACACAGTTAAAGCCAGAAAAACTATTTAGTAAGTGGAGGAAAAATCTACAAATTATAGCTTTTGGAGCTACGCACCTCCATTTAACAAAAGTCGCAAACATGTGGCGTAAATGTGTGTGTTCCGCTATTACACAGATCAATCTTCCACTGTACTTGGCCAAAGGCGTTACAGAAGACTAGGACAAAAACCAAAAAAGCATTCTTCTGTTGGGAGGTGACAAATTCATTTTCAGCTCACAAAGCTGAATGAACATACAATAATGACATACACATGCAGACTGAAGTGTTGAATGAAAATTTGTGCCAAGGCTGTGATATGAATCCGGGTCACCTGTTCACCAGGCAGATGTGCTTCCCTTCCAGAATTCGATTTTTCTTTTAGTGTCAATATTTTCAGGTTTTTTTTATTCGCATTTCCTTCCAATGTTCTGGTCTCATCATTTCTACCTGCACTTGGAGTACCTTGAATCTCAGTTGCAACACATTTCTCACAGGAAGATGAAGTTGCCTTGTGGAGAGGGGGGGGGGGGAGGGGGGGGGGGAGAGAGAGAGAGAGAGAGAGAGAGAGAGAGAGAGAGAGAGAGAGAGAGAGAGAGAGGCGGGGGGGGGGGGGGGGGACATTCTTTGGATGGCGTTGCTGTAATTTATGAAGCTTGGGGAAGCGGTTGTTCAGGAGCCTCCATAATATGTTGTGGAAGGATTTTATGTGCTGCCTCTGTATTGATTACTGTACCAGGATGGGAGGTATTGCTGGCATCGCCAACTGCTGACTTCAACCACATCTACATTCATACCAATAACACAATTACACGTAAATCAAAAAGGTTGTCCTATGGCCTTAACGAGGACCTATTTCCAGGCAGCTTTACTTCGTGTACTACTTTTGTGTGGATACTGCTTTAGGCTGTTCAGCTTCATCCTTAAAACACCACAACTGATTCTCTTTTTGGACAACTTCATAAAAGGACACTACATTATTTTATCATATGTATATCATATTGTACATTAATTTGAGTACACCACGAACTCAAACAATGACTTTGCTATGAACTCCCTAATGTGATGTAAGGCTAATATAAATGTTATGTCTATATGTAGACTGAAGTGATGAAAATTTGTACCTAGGCCAGCTGTGAAGCCACTATGCCAGGTTGGCATAGTGGTTAGTGCATCTGTCTAGTGAGCAGGAGATGTGCGTTCATATCCCAGCTTTTGTATAAATTTTCATCAGTCATTTCAGTACACAAACATACAACACAGATGTTTGAGATTTGAAAAGATTTCTGGAACCATATCTTTTCTTTTGATGTGTATTACCACTTTAACAACAGTATAGCCTTATTTCTAATTGAAGAAATATTAAAACAAAGATGAGGTGACTTACCGAACAAAAACGCTGGCAGGTCGATAGACACACAAACAAACACAAACATACATGTTTGTGTGTGTATGTTTGTGTTTGTGTGTATTTTTGTGTGTATGTTTCTGTGTTTGTTTCTGTGTTTGTTTCTGTGTTTGTTTCTGTGTTTGTTTCTGTGTCTATCGACCTGCCAGCGTTTTTGTTCGGTAAGTCACCTCATCTTTGTTTTTATATATAATTTTTCCCACGTGGAATGTTTCCTTCCATTATATTGAAGAAATATTAAAATAAACACACATGGAAACATACAAATTATCAGTTACTAAAGATTAGAAACATTTTGAGTTTCTCTCGTTTGTGAAAAATTTTCTCAAGTTCACTGAACAACCAATGTGAAGTTGATTACGAGTAGGCAATAACCTTTTATATAGTGCAATAAAACTAGTGTTTTTAGCTGTGATAGAATGTGACCCGTTATTTAAAAAAAAAAATTACAGTAAATTTCTTAAGTTGGTGAATACTTGCACCAAAAATATCATTCGTATTTTTAAAACATAAACATACTTTTTCCTACTGTAATGGAATGGGACAAGAAAATATACAACTTAGTAACAGATATTCTACAGAATTTGTATAAACAAGTACATATTAATAACTTGAACACAATGTATTAATGTTTCAAAATAATATTTATTAGATTATGAACCGGCTTTCAGCTTCTTAGAACATCGTCAGATAACAATGTTGAACCAACTTCAGCGAGAATTCGCTACTGTACAAAGAATGCTGTACATAGATAAGTGACTTTTATAACTATAGCAATATGAAACAAAATGATGACGATATTCCTAAAGAGACATTGAACAAATAAATCTTACATTACAGTATATTCAAATATTAAAACTACACTGTACAAGTGAGTAATGGCACAGGGTCCTACGTCTTATGGACAAACTGGTGAATGTGATGAAGAGACTGAATAAAGGGAGGGGAAGAATGACTTCTATGGGATGTGGGTGTGCAACAAGCCTGAGTTTGAAAATCAGTTGAAGAAATAGCATACAGTAATGGTTATAGTCCTTCAATGACTGACAATATACTCAGTAAAAATAAAGGACAAATGATAACATTGCTCCTTTATCCACCTCAGACAGCACAAAACCACACTGGATAGCAAATAGGGACTGATACTATATATGGGTAGGATTACACAGATTCTTGCAAGGAAACAAGTCCAGGAAATACAATTCAGCTTTATCACTAGGAATATTGTTGCCCACCTTCTGGTCAGCATTACAGAAAAGATTCCACCTTTAAAACAGGGTAAAATTTATAGATTTCCTGCAATCTGTGTGACAAATCATATGTAGGTCAATCAGGTATGGCTATAACCACTAGACAGACTGAGCATGAGAGGAAATGGAGACTAAGAAAGAAAGAGGCACCTTTGCTGAATACACTCTGAATGAATGTCATCCATATGATGTAAAATGTGATGTTCTCCATAAAGGAACCAAACAAAGCTAACATTACTTCAAATTCTAGTCATTAATAAACACCAATCAAAGAATCCTGATCTGGTCATTAATTGCCAAACAGTTTCATTACTCACTCTTATTAAAAGGGCAGCCAGTTATTATTACTCTCATTAGCTAAAAAGATAGTTATAACCGTTCCACACTCACATTCCAAAGCCATCTTTCGTCCCCTCCCTTTATTCGATCTGTTCATCACATTCACTAATTTGTCCATATGACATAGTAGCATGTCCCATTATTCACCTGTAGATCATTTGTTTTATGCACTCTGTTTTAATATTTGAACACACTGTAATTTACGATTTATTTGTTTAGTGTCTCTAGATATTACATCACGATTGTGTTTTGTATTGGTACGGTCATAAAATGTCACATCTGTATAGCATGTTTTGTACAGCTATGAAGTCCTGTGGACTGTGTGTTCAACGTTATCTGACGATGGCCCCAGAAGTCGAATGCCGGTTCGTAACGAACTAATGAATATTACTGTCTATTTAAGTTCTTAATATGTCCATGTTCCTCCAACAGCCGAAGAAATATTGCATATATATTAAACAAGAGCAAATAATTAATTGTAAATCAACTTATCTTCTGAAACTGTTGTTCGTGAGCATGCGTTCGTAATAGCAGATGGGCTACCTAGGGGTGCATTCACAATAGCGTTTCCACGCGTATTAGATATTGAGAATGCAACTATGAATTCAACTGCAACAAATTTACGTACATCATCAAGAGCAAGAAAACAAATGGTGTTTGGTTTTCCTTTCGGTGGAATGACACTAAATCGCAACTTTCTCAAGTAATACTCGCTTCTATTTCGTGAAGGTATACCTTAATTCGATATTCATCCATGAAATTTCTCTTTGATTGGATAATACGTACCGACAATGTTTTCAGAAAAAAACTTGAGAAAACATTGCTCTGAATTTTCTAATAATTTTCTACATATACTACGGGGGTGCATAAACTAAGGAAAGACACTTTTCATTACCTGGTAGCGAGCTCACGGGTTCTTTTCTAGTTACCAATAACACCTTACCACGTATTTTTGTAATATGATTACGCTGAAAGTATTACCCTTTGAGTAAGTCCCACACAACCCCAATTTCTCCACTAAACAACTGTATCTTACAACCGGCTCAGAAAAGGGCGCCACAACGTATCCAGTCCAATACGTTAACGCGGATTCAATATTACATCAACTCCATCTTGCTTACCTTACATCAAATCAACAATACCGCCAGGGCCGGCAGAGACAAATACATCACATGACTCACGACAGCGTCGCCATCTGTGACAAGATATTCAAACAAAACGCGACGCAACCAGAGAATACTCTGAGGGCATCGGAATTTTGTAAACCACACCAAAAATCATACACCTGGATTTCCTCATGTAACAAAAATGATGCCATTTGGCGGCAACCGAGCAGCGTCACCGAAGTTGCGTGTTGAAACATTCAAATTCCTGTAGCGCCACTCGCGTGACGCCAGTTAAAAGACAGATTCACACGTGACGGAATTGAACGACATGTCAAAATATTCCATAGTGAAGTCACCAGAGATACCGCATTTCCCGTGACAGTTTTGAGTCTCCGTCCTGTCTTCTTATTAAGGTAGAACGGGACGCCGAAATGTCCCTTTTTGTGGCAAGGACTTTCCGGCATAAACCGCCATTAACTACAGTTTTCAGAAATTCAAGATGTCCTGTTTTGCATCAGTTTAATGAAAAACTTAAAGAAACTAGTAAGTGACAATTCGAAGAGGTATCTACAGTACATATATACCTGAAACCGTGTAGAGACTTCACCTGTAAAACTAAGTTGCGGACGACAATTGAACTGTACCGGTCTGCACTCCCGTTTGATGCGAATGCTGCCAACAATAACCAAAATCGTAAACGCATATGCTTGAGTTAGGATTCATTTTTTGTTCCACAGACCCAAAAATGAGATGAGCGAGACTCGAAATAAAACGAAGATTGTGTTTAACGTCCAATCGACATCTAAATAATTAGTAACGGGAGTCGGAAGAAATTCGTTACAGCTGTGACTTTGATAGAAGACCGTACTGTGTTCTGCATTTGTGAAATAATAAAATACTGTAAGATTCTGCTTAAATGCGAGTGCTAAAACATTTGAAATGAATAATGTGTCACTGACGAAAAGAAAGTTTGATTTTAATCATACAAAAGCAATACTCATACATCAAAACAACAGCGTCTGACTCAGATGTTCGATGCAGTAAGTGTGAATCTGCTTTTAGTATTTGCCATGGGATACGATCGGATGTATTACAACATAAAAAGTGAAAAGCATAAAAGAATGGCGTGTGCACGAGCTTATTCTAGAACTGTATAGGCTAATTTTTTAAAAAGTGAAAGTTTTAGTGATGAAGATATGAAATTAGCAGCTGATGGCTGAGCGTTTGCTTACCACCCTGTCCTCCACAATCAGTCTTTCAGATGGGCGGATTGCGCTGCTAAACTTATCGAATGTACTTTTGAACCAAAGTTTATTTGAGGCTGTAGATTAGATTAGATTAGAGTAGATTTGCTTTCATTCCAATTGATCCGTAGTGAGGAGGTCCTCCAGGATGTGGAACATGTCAGAAAAACAACAATACATGACAAATATTTAAACTAAAACAAATAAGCTAATGTACCATTCCACAGGTCCCAAGTGTAATGATCGTCATTTTTTAATGAACACTAAGAGTCAAAACCGAGGCACCTATGTTGAATGTTTTGACCTCATTTGCCATTTCTCAAATTGAATCTGATTTAGAGGAATCAAATTTTACTTCAATAAATACGGCTGCATCAGATAATAAGGACGTAAAAATATTTTCTGTTTGTTGTTAGAAGTAGTTTATCTTGCTGCAAAACTGAAGCAGATAGTTCCTAAGTGTTAGTATGGGCAGACGTCACTGTTGGCAGATGGAATAAGATAATGACTCTGTGAAACAATGAAAATGTAAATTGAATGAAAATTGCCAATTCCTATCAGTTCTAATATGCTGATCACGAATATCACATAGACAATTCAACATTTGCTCTAGTTTTCATTTTACACTGTTTTATTATGGTGAGATAATTATATATGGATTTTTGTGTTAACTTTAAAATCAAATATCATAATGGTTTGTCAAAGTCCTAATAACTAGTATCAATGGATTATATTATTGTCCCTGGTCTTGCTTCTGTGCAGTATTATGAATACAAACATTTTGATACGAATTTTAGTGATCTTTTTGTCTCCCTCCTCTTCAACTTCAGTGACTTTATTAATACATGTAATAATTTTTGCACATTTATTTCCAGATTAACTACCAGTTGTTCCAGTTGACAGCTATTGAAGTGAACAAAAATGCCATGAGTTCATGTTAACACTGCTGACACATTTGGCTATGTGTGCAGAGAACTGACATTTGCTACACAAAAACAGCAAATAACTCCAGTGATTAAAAACGCTTACTGTTGTTATTTTGGGTGCAAAATAGGTGATCAGGAGAAACACTCTACTCCACATGTGATCTGCAACACTTGTGACAGAAACCTCGGGAATTGGATGCATGGAAAGGACGTTCAGTGCCCTTTACAGTGCCCATGACGTGGAGTGAGCCAACTAACCATGTCAGTGACTGCTACTTTTGTATGGTTCCTCCTATCAAGAAGGGAATATCTAAGAAGAAGAAGCGGACAGTGGTCTATCCTAGCATTCCATCTGCCATACGTCCAGTTCTACATGGGGAAGGGCTGCCAATACCTGAACCACTGACAGAGTATGAGATTACTTCCGATGGGGATTCTGAATATCCTGAACCACGTACGTCGGAAGATTCAGAGTTTCTTCCAAATATATCATTAATTAATGATCCACAAAAACTGTCTCAGAATTAGTTATCTCATTAGAGATTTGGAGCTCTTTAAAAGTAAAGCTGAGAGTTTAGCATCAAGATTGCAGCAGCGCAATTTTATGGAAAGCAATGTAAATGTTTTATTCCACTGCAGAAGAGAGCAACAATTCAATCCTTTTTTTAACATGCAAGATAGTCTTGTGGCATGTGTAGACATAAATGGTGTAATGAAGGCTCTCAGAATTTATTACACCCCTGATGAGTGGAGGCTCTTTATTGATTCGTCAAAGTTGAGCTTAAAACCAGTGCTTTTACATATTATAATGAGCTTCCTTCTATTCTAGTTGGGCATAGTGCACATATGAAAGTTATACCAAAATATGAAAATTTTGCTAGAAGCCACCACATATAGTAACTGTCAATGGCAGATTAGTGGTGACTTGAAAGTGGTTGCATTGCTATTAGGTATGCAGTTAGGGTATACTAAATATTACTGTATTCTCTGTGAATGGGACAGCCGAGCCTGTGCATCTCATTACAGTAAAAATGAATGACCCACCAGAAAATCTCTGCAACCGGGTGTAAGGAACATTAAGAGTAAACCTCTAGTAGATCCTAAAAAGATCCTGTTCCCACCCTTGTACATCAAGTTGGGTCTCATCAAAAACTTTCTTTGGGAAATGAACAAAGATGGTGATGCATTTAAGTTCTTAAGGCAAAAATTTCCTTACTTGAGTGATGACAAACTAAGGAGGGCATCTTTGTAGGCCCACAGATTCGAGAGCTTTTTGGAGAAAATACTTTTGATGTGATCATACAAGGTAATGAGAAGCATGCATGGAAATGTTTTAAGACAGTCTGTTTACAGTTCTTATGGAACAAACGAGGAATAAATTGCAAATAGATTGTAGATTATATGTTATCATCTTATGAAAAACTTTGTTGGAACATGTCATTGAAAATACATTTCTTACATAGTCGTCTTGACTTCTCCCCAAAAATTGTGATGCACTAAGTGATGAACATGGCGAGCGATTTCATCAACATATTGCCACATTTGAGAAGAGGTATGGTGGAAAGTGGAGCACTACTATTTTAGCAGAGTACTGCTAAACTGCCAGAAAGGATGCTCCCGAGTATGTGTATAAATGTCAAGCCAAGCGAAAACGCTCATCTTCTGAACGCTCATCTCTGAACAAAATATGTAACTGTATATACTGTACATATGGACATTTAACACTTGTAATCCTTTATATACATTTGTGACCAGTTAATTTATATATTTTATTTTGTTCTTTTTCATAGCTCTGGTATGAAGTAGACTTACAAAAGTATTTTCATTGATGTAATATTATCTTCATTCTTTCTTATATTTTACTTTTATACTTCCAGAATGACACTGAAATTGATCAATTCATAACACATAACACAATTCAAGTGATTATTCACTTAAAATTTGTTATGATGAACCTTAGAACATGAATGCAGTTATATGCAACCATGCAATTATATACAACCACTCGCTCACAGAAAGATCTGTACCTAAGGACTGGAAAATCGCTCAAGTCACACCAATACCCAAAAAGGAAAGTAGGAGTAATCTGCTGAATTACAGGCCTATATCACTAACGTCGATTTGCAGTAGGGTTTTGGAACATATACTGTATTCGAACATTATGAAGTACCTCGAAGAAAACGATTTATTGACACATAGCACGGTTTCAGAAATTATCGTTCTTGTGAAACACAACTAGCTCTTTATACTCATGAAGTAATAAGTGCTATCGACAGGGGATGTCAAATTGAGTCCATAATTTTTGATTTCCAGAAGGCTTTCGACACTGTTCCTCACAAGTGTCTTCTAACCAAACTGCATGCCTATGGAGTATTGCCTCAGTTGTGCACCTGGATTCATGATTTCCTGTCAGAAAGGTCGCAGTTTGTAGTAATAGACGGAAAGTCATTGAGTAAAACAGAAGTAATATCCGGCGTTCCCCAAGGAAGTGTTGCAGGCCCTCTATTGTTCCTGATCTATATTAATGACATAGGAGACAATCTGAGTAGCCGTCTTAGATTGTTTGCAGATGATGCTGTTATTTACAGTCTTTTAAAGTCATAAGATGATCAAAACGACTTGCAAAATGATTTAGATAAGATCTCTGTATGATGCGAAAATTGGCAATTGACGCTGAATAAAGAAAAGTGTGAACTTATTCACATGAGTACTAAAAGAAATCAATTAAATTTTGATTACACAGTAAGTCCCACAAATCTGAGGGCTGTAAATTCAACTACATACTTAGGGATTACAGTTACAAATAACCTAAATTGGAACGATCGCATAGAGAATATTGTGGTTAGAGAAAAGCAAAGACTGCAATTCATTGGCTGAACACTTAGAAGGTGCAACAGGTCTACCAAAGAGACTGCTTACACTACACTTGTCCGCCCTATTCAGGAGTATTGCTGTGAGGTGTGGGATCCACATCAGGTGGGAGTGATGGATGACATCGAAAAAGTACAAAGAAGGGCAGCTCGTTTTGTATTATCAGGAAATAGGCGAGATAGTGTCACAGATATGATACATGAATTGAAGTGGAATCATTAAAATAAAGGCGATTTTCGTTGTGGCAGGATCTTCTCATGAAATTTCAATCACCAGTTTTCTCCTCTGATTGCAAAAACATTCTGTTGGAACCCACGTACATAGGGAGAAATGATCATTACGATAAAATAAGAGAAATCAGGGCTCACACAGAAAAATTTAAGTGCTCGTTTTTCCTGCATACCATCTGAGAGTGGAATGGTAAAGAGACAGCATGAAGGTGGTTCATTGAACCCTCTGCCAGGCACTTTATTGTGAAAAGATGAGTAATCACGTATATGTAGATGTAGATCAATGCATAATTAGTTAGTGAGCTACTTATACAAAAATGTAGATTACTTTTTCAAAAAAACTAGGAATAACTATTTATGAAAATGGTTTTGTATCATTTTATACTGAAATAAACAGAACTAACACAAAATCATGCAATTTACAAACTTTCACTTCAAATTGTTGTTCACTGTAATTGTATTCTCTTACCGACCTCCTAATTCAGATGATACAATTGCTGAAATGTTCAAGGAAAAGTTGAGATTCATTTCAAACTCGTACCCAACTCATACGATTGTAGTTGGTGGTGACTTTAATTTATCCTCGATGTGTTAGCGAAAATGCATGTTTAACTCTGTAGGTATACACAAAACATAATCCGAAATTGTGCAAAACGCATTCTCTGAAAATTATTTCGAGCAGTTAGTTGATGAGCCTATGGGAATAGTAAACGGTTGTGAAAATACACTTGAACTCTTAGCAACAAATAATCCTGAGTTAATAACGAACATCAAAATGGATACAGGGATTAGTGAACACATGGTTGCCATAGCGAGATTGAATATTGTAACCCCCAAACCCTCCAGAAATAAACGAAAAATATACCTATTTAAAAAAGCAGAGAAAATTCACACAATGCCTTCCTGAGAGACAACATCCACTCCTTCCAAATTAACAGTATAAGTGTCGACCAGATGTGGCTTGAGTTCAGAGAAATAGTATCGGCAACAACTGAGAGATTCATAGCAAATAAATTAATAAACGACGGAGCTAATCCTCCTTGGTACACAAAGCGAGTTAGAACACTGTTACAGAAATAACGAAAAAAACATGCCATATTTAAACAGACGCAAAGTTCCAAGATTGTCGATCTTTTACAGAAGCTCGAAATTTATTGGGTAATCAAATGTGAGATGCTTGTAATAGTTTCCACCATGAAACTTTACCTCGAAACCTGGCAGAAAATCCAAAGAGATTCTAGTCATATGTGAAGTATGCTAGCAGCAAGACAATCAATGCCTTCTCTGTGCGATAGTAATGGAGATGGAGAAACCATTGAAGACATTGCTGCAAAGCAGATGTACTAAACACAGCTTTCTGAAATGCCTTCACAAAAGAAGACGAAGTAAATATTCCAGAATTCGAATCAAGAAAAGCTGCCAACATGAGTAACGCAGAAGTAGATATCCTCGGAATAGTGATGCAACTTAATCACTTAATAAAATCAAGTCTTCTGGTCCAGACTATATGCCAGTTTGGTTCCTTTCAGAATATGCTGATGCAATAGCTCCATACATAACAATCAGATATAATCAGTCACACTATAACAGATCTGTACCAAAAGACTGGAAATTTGAACAAGTCACAACAATATTCAAGAAAGATAGTATGAGTAATCCACTAAATTACAGGCCCATGTCATTAACGTCGATATGCAGTGGGATTTTGGAAAATATATTGTGTTACAACTTTAGGAATTACCTTGAAGAATATGTTCCATTGACACACAGTCAACACAGTTAACTCTTTACTTGCATGAAATGTTGAGTACTGCTGACAAGGGATTTCTAATTGATTCCGTATTTCTAGATTTCCAGAAGGCTTTTGATACACAAGCGGGTTGTAGTGAAATTGCGTGGTCATGGAACATCGTCTCAGTTATGTGACTGGGTTCGTGATTTCCCATCAGGGAGGTCAAAGTTCATAGTAACTGATGGACAGACATCGAGTAAAACAGAAGTGATTTATAGCATTCCCCAAGCTAGTGCTATAGGACCTTTTCTGTTTCTTATCTAAAACAGCGATTTGGGAGACAATCTGAGCAGCCATCTCACATTGTTTGCGGATGATGATGTCGTTTATCAACAAGTAAAGTCATCAGAAGATCAAAACAAATTGCAAAACAATTTCGAAAATATATCTGTATGGTGCGAAAATTGGCAATTGACCCTAAGTAACGAAAAGTGTGAGGTCATCCACATGAGTGCTAAAAGGAAGCCGTTAAACTACAGTTACATGACAAATCAGTCAAATCTAAAGGCCATAAATTCAACTAAATACCTAGGAATCACAATTTATGAACAACTTAAACTGGAAGGTTCATATGGTTCAAATGGCTCTGAGCACTATGAGAGTTAACATCTGAGGTCATCAGTACCCTAGAACTTAGAACTACTTAAACCTGACTAACCTAAGGACATCACACACATCCATGCCCGAGGCAGGATTCGAACCTGCGACCGTAGCGGTCGCGCGGTTTCAGACTGAAGCGCCTAGATCTGCTCGGCCACACTGGCCTGATAAATTAGAAGGAACACATAGAAAATGTTGTGGGGAAGGCTAACCAAAGACTGTATTTTATTGGCAAGACACTTAGAAAATGTAACAGATCTATTAAGGAGACTGCCTACATTACACTAGTCCGTTCTCTCTCAGAATATTGCTGCAGAGTGTGGGGTCCTTATTAGATGGGATTGACAGAGCGCATCGAAAAAGTTCAAATAAGGCAGCACATTTTGTATTATTGCCAAATAGGGGAGAGTGTGTCACTGAAATGATACAGGATTTGGGATGGATATCATTAAAACAAAGGCTGTTTTCGCCGTGGAGCAATCTTCTCACGAAATTCCAATCACCAACTTTCTCCCACGAATGCAAAATGGTTTTGTTGATGCTGACCTACATATGAGAAACGATCAACATGATAAAATAAGGGAAATCAGAGCTTGTACAGAAAGATATAGATGTTCATTCTTTCCGTGTGCTGTACGAGATTGGAATAATAGAGAATATTGCAGGTGGTTCAGCGAACCTTCTGCCAGAAACTTAAATGTGATTTGCAGAGTATCCATGTAGATGTAGATGTAATTTAATCCTAATGAGTGGGTTCAAGTTAAAATACTGGATCTGAAATCTTTTCCTGGAGAAACATCAGAAATCATTGCTACATCTTTGAGTGAGATTTAAAAGAAAAACCCAATGGCTCTTTGTGCAGATGAGACGAACTGCAATTTGAAAATTTAGGTTGTGACTTAGTTGGGGTTGGATATTCTGCTCATAGAATCCACAATACTATCCAGAGAGCTGCTGATATCCATCCTATCGATCTCTACATGTGTACTCTAAGAGCTGAAAATCTGAAAGAAATTTGCAAATTTATAGACCAGGAATGTGAACAAGTTTTAGGCTATAGCAAAAAGAAATGGCGTGCTTTACTCTCAGAAGTCAAACATCTTCTATGCTTGTTCCTCCGAAATCGTATTTCAAATCTCAAAATAAATGTCCATTTGTTATCAAATCTTTCTCTGAAAATCTTTATCAAGAACTTGTCTGTACTTTCTTCACATGTAAGCATTAGCTTTTGACACAGCAGTTGAAGAAGTAGAGAGTGAAACAATTACAGCTTTTGAAATAATTTCTGTGTTAAACGATTTGAAACCTAATTTAGTTTTCAAGGGTGAAGACTGTTTCATAACATGTGGTATCAGATTAGTCCATGGTATACTGGAAAATTGGAGATTATCATCAGAGATTTAAAAATTCGAACAGTATGTCCATACAGTTCATTAAACTGCAGCTAAATATTTAAATAAGTGGCTTGAATCCATTGAGTGCTTGCTGTAGTGCGGCTGGGTATCATTTAAGGCAGCAAGAATATACAAAAGATTGAAGGTTTCGTTTGTGGAATGACTCCTTCAGTTTCAATAGATAGTAATGGCCCATATGATGACTAAGTGTATACTAAGCAATATGTATCATTAGAAATATTAGAAAATTGGGAACAGGGTAAAATATCACCTAGCGACTGTTGAGTAGAAATTATTTCACATTGTAGTACGAACAATGTGCCCTATACCAATTTTCTTAAAATATTAGAGTTAATTCTTTCTCTACCTGGAACAAATATCCCCACTGAAAGAGTGTTTTGCTCATATGAATCATTTGTGGACAAATGGAAAGGGCAGTCCTTCAGTAGAAACTTTGAAAGCTATGTTGATTTTTAAAGTGAAGTTTAATCACACTTCTTTAGTTTTTACAGAATGTTGTCTGCAGATTGGACTTAATGAAAAAATCCATTCATCAGCAAAATATCAGTGAGGAATGACTCTTGCATCAATATTCAACAGTACTGTTTGGTTGGAGTGAGTCAGAGGATATTTATATTACACATTATTTACTTTTTTATCATTTGTTTCTAAACCCCCCGCCCGTAAACCATAGACCTTGCTGTTGGTGGGGAGGCTTGCGTGCCTCAGCGACACAGATAGCCGTACTGTAGGTGCAACCACAACGGAGGGGTATCTGTTGAGAGGCCAGACAAACGAATGGTTCCTGGAGAGGGGCAACAGCCTTTTCAGTAGTTGCAGGGGCAACAGTCTGGATGATTGACAGATCTGGCCTTGTAACACTAACCAAAACGACCTTGCTGTGTTGGTACTGCGAATGGCTGAAAGCAAGATGAAACCACAGCCGTAATTTTTCCCAAGGGCATGCAGTTTTAGTGTATGGATAAATTATGATGGCGTCCTCTTGGGTAAAATATTCCGGAGGTAAAATAGTCCCCCATTCGGATATCCAGGCGGGAACTACTCAGGAGGACGTCGCTATCAGGAGAAAGAAAACTGGCGTTCTACGGATCGGAGCGTGGAAATCGGAGCGTGGTATGTCAGATCTCTTAATCGGGCAGGTAGATTAGAAAATTTAAAAAGGGAAATGGATAGGTTAAAGTTAGATGTACTGGGAATAAGCGGACTTTGGTGGCAGGAGGAACAAGACTTTTGATCAGGTGAATGCAGGGTTATAAATACAAAATCAAATAGGGGTAATGCAGGAGTAGGTTTAATAATGAATAAAAAATTGGAGTTCGGGTAAGCTACTACAAACAACATAGTGAATGCATTATTGTGGCCAAGATAGACACGAAGCCCCTGCCTACCACAGTAGTACAAGTTTATATGCCAACAACCTCCGCAGATGCTGGAGAGATTGATGAAATGTATGATGAGATAAAAGAGATTATTCAGGTAGTGAAGGGAGGCGATAAGTTAATAGTCATGGGTGACTCGAATTCGAAGGGAGAGAAGGAAACGTAGTAGGTGAATATGGGTTGGG
Organism: Schistocerca serialis cubense; assembly: GCF_023864345.2. Lineage (NCBI taxonomy): Eukaryota > Metazoa > Arthropoda > Insecta > Orthoptera > Acrididae > Schistocerca > Schistocerca serialis. Next base: position 1,164,083,758 of record NC_064638.1, on the reverse strand, counting down.
GGGAAGAAATGAAGGAGGAAGCCACCTGGTAGAATTTTGCACAGAGCACAACTTAACCATAGCTAACACTTGGTTCAAGAATCATAAAAGGAGGTTGTATACATGGAACAAGCCTGGAGATATTGAAAGGTTTCAGATAGATTATATAACGGTAAGACAGAGATTTAGGAACCAGGTATTAAATTGTAAGACATTTCCAGGGGCAGATGTGGACTCTGACCACAATCTATTGCAACTGCAAAAAGGTGGGAATTTAAGGAGATGGGACCTGGATAAACTGACTAAACCAGAGGTTGTACAGAGTTTCAGGGAGAGCATAAGGGAACAATTGACAGGAATGGGGGAAAGAAATATAGTGGAAGAAGAATGGGTAGCTTTGAGGGATGAAGTAGTGAAGGCAGCAGAGGCTAAAGTAGGTAAAAAGACGAGGGCTAGTAGAAATCCTTGGGTGACAGAAGAAATACTGAATTTAATTGATGAAAGGAGAAAATATAAAAATGTAGTAAATGAAGCAGGCAAAAAGGAATACAAACGTCTCAAAAATGAGATCGACAGGAAGTGCAAAATGGCTAAGCAGGGATGGATAGAGGACAAATGTAAGGATGGAGAGGTTTATCTCACTAGGGGTAAGATAGATACTGCCTACAGGAAAATTAAAGAGACCTTTGGAGAAGAGAGAACCATTTGTATGAATATCAAGAGCTCAGTTGGAAACCCAGTTCTAAGCAAAGAAGGGAAATGCGAAAGGTGGAAGGAGTATATAGAGGGACTATACAAGGGCGATGTACTTGAGGGCAATTTTATAGAAAGGGAAGAGGATGTAAAATGAAGATGAAATGGTAGATATGATACTGTGAAGAGTTTGACAGAGCACTGAAAAACCTGAGCCGAAACAAGGCCCCCGGAGTAGACAACATTCGAATAGAACTACTGACAGCCTTGGGAGAGCCAGTCCTGACAAAACTCTACCATATGGTGAGCAAGATGTGTGAGACAGACTAAATACCCTCAGACTTCTAGATGAATATAATAATTCCAATCCCAAAGAAAGCAGGTGTTGACAGATGTGAAAATTACTGAAATATCAGTTTAATACGTCACGGCTGCAAAATATTAATGCGAATTCTTTACAGACGAATGGAAGAACTAGTAGAAGCCGACCTCGGGGAAGATCAGCTTGGATTCCGTAGAAATATGTGAACACGTGAGGCAATACTGATCCTACGACTTATCTTAGAAGAAAGATTAAGGAAAGGCAAACCTACATTTCTAGCATTTGTAGACTTAGAGAAAGCTTTTGACAATGTTGACTGGAATACTCTCTTTCAAATTCTGAAGGTGGCAGGGGTAAAATACAGGGAGCGGAAGGCTATTTACAATTTGTACGTAAACCAGATGGCAGTTATAAGAGTCGAGGGACATGAAAGGGAAGCAGTGGTTGGGAAGGGAGTGAGACAGGGTTGTAGCCTCTCCCCGATGTTGTTCAATCCGTATATTGAGCAAGCAGTAAAGGAAACAGAAGAAAAGTTTGGAGTAGGTATTAAAATCCATGGAAAGGAAATAAAAAGTTTGAGGTTCGCCGATGACATTTTAATTCTGTCAGAGACAGCAAAGGAGTTCGAAGAGCAGTTGAACGGAGTGGGCAGTGTCGTTAAAGGAGGGTATAAGATGAACATCAACAAAAGCAAAATGAGGATAATGGAACGTAGTTGAATTAAGTCGGGTGATGCTGAGGGAATTAGATTAGGAAATGAGACACTTAAAGGAGTAAAGGAGTTTTTCTATTTGTGGAGCAAAATAACTGATGATGGTCGAAGTAGAGAGGATATAAAATGTAGACTGGCAATGGTAAGGAAAGCGTTTCTGAAGAAGAAAAATTTGTTAACATCGAGTATAGATTTAAATGTCAGGAAGTCGTTTCTGAAAGTATTTGTATGGAGTGTAGCCATGTATGGAAGTGAAACATGGCCGATAAATAGTTTGGACAAGAAGAGAACAGAAGCTTTTGAAATGTAGTGCTACAGAAGAATGCTGAAGATTAGATGTGTAGATCACATAACTAATGAGGAGGTATTGAATAGGATTGTGGAGAAGAGGAGTTTGTGGCACAACTTGACAAGAAGAAGGGATCGGTTGGTAGGACATGTTCTGTGGCATCAAGGGATCACCAATTTAGTAGTGGAGGGCAGTGTGGAGGGTAAAAATCGTAGAAGGAGACCAAGAGATGAATATACTAAACAGATTCAGGAGGGTGTAGGCTGCAGTACGTATTGGGAGATGAAGAAGCTTGCACAGGATAGAGTAGTATGGAGAGCTGCATCAAACTGTCTCAGGACTGAAGACCACAACAACAACAGTTTCGAAACCTTCGTATTTATGACGAAAGAATTTTATGCATTCACTTTTGTCCCTTTCTCATTTAGAAAAAATTGAAATGTTCCATTTTTTGTTAAAAAAATGATCACCTATTTCCAAAATGCATTTCAAATGGTGGTGTCAAAGACGTTGGGCATGATTAGCACAGGTGGTCAACAGCATGGAATAAGACAGAATGGAACGGGACATCACTGTCAAGGTTTTTTGGGAAGAAAGTTTTGACGTTGGCGTTAGTGGACAGAACTGAGTCGTAGTCTGCTGTGTTGGTAATGTTAACCTATTTTCGATGTGCTCACGTTTTTATAATAGTGGATTTCATGATTTACATTTTCTTGGTCTACACACCAGAATGCCCAAGCACTACTGAGAAACAGAAGTAACCAGCCAGCAAGCAGCACGGGCATGCACAATGGAACGTGTTCATGGACACATAAGCGCCAACGATGTCTAACGTGTATGTCAAACCCTTGAGGTACAGACAAAAAGCCTGGGTAGATTGCTTAAATTATTATACGATGTGAAACAATGAAATACGCCTAAGAAAATCTAGAGTGAATAAATAAAAGTGGTGAAACATGGAAAAGCAAAAAGTTTAGAGCTTATGCTTCAAAGGTAGAATTGGTCACATGGAAGGTCCCTGGAGACAACAGTTCGATTACATTTTAGTGAAATCATGCTTTAGAAACCGAGTAAAAGACTACAGACTTAGGTAGTGACCACAACCTGGTCTTGATGAAATGTTAATTCAAATTCAAATGTCTGAAGGAACTGACAGTAAAAGGGAAACAGAAAAACTGAAAACTGAGGGACTGGTAAGGCATTACACTCAAGAGGCAGACAACCCAGCTAAAACATCCAACATAATGGAGTTAAAGGAAACTGGGAACAAGTTGCATCTGGTATACATAAAGCAGCAAGAAAGACAGTTAGGAAACTTAAACCAAAAGACAAGAGGAAATGGGTTACAGCAGATGTTATTCAACTTAGCGAAAACAGAGTACCGTAGAAAAACGCAGCTGGTGAACAACGAAAACCTGAATATAGAAGATTAAGGGATTTAGTCGGTAAAGAAGCTACGACAGAAAAAAAAACTTGTGGAAATGTGCAGAGATGTGGAAGAAAAAATGTGAAATGGAGGATCTGGCTTACAGAACAGTGAATAAAATTTTTAACACCTGAAAAACAACAAATTCAGAACAGTTGAAGATGAAGAGGTAAAATGCTGTTTGGTGATGATTTGGTGAAGAGATAGAATACACTGAAGAATTGTGTGACGTTTATAAGAATGTTCAACAATAAAAGAGGAGGAGGGAGAGGAAAATGAAGTAGATGACATTCTACAAGAAGAATGTGAGAAAGTTCTTAAAGATCTACTGGAGAACAAAGTAAGAATTGTTGATGACAGTCCTGCAGAACTAATCAAGAATGTTAGTGACAACATAAAATGATGCTACAGAAACTGATTAGGTCCATCTATAACAGAGGAGAGATACCAACTGACTTCCAGAAATGTATCACGATTCTTATACCAAAGAAGGAAGCAGCTACAAAATATGAACAGTACCAAACGTAATCCCAATATCACATGCTTCCAGAATTCTTATAAAGATGATTCTCGGAAAATTGAAGAGAAGGTGGAGGATATAGTGAGTGAGGATCAGTTTGGATTCAGAAGGAGATTGGGAACAAGAGAAGTGATTCCAGCATTGAGGCCTCTTATTGAAAAGCAAATACAGAAAAACTGACCACCTTATACTGCGTTTGTAGACTTGGAAAAGGCATTTGATAATCTGGGAGAGATGTTCAGAGTGTTTAAGAAAGCATGTCTAAAATACAAAGACATGTGGATGATGAACAGCTTCTATAAGAACTAAGTGACTGTGATTAGGAATTTTCATCAGGAACAAGAAGCAAAAACTAGAAAAGGTGTGAGACAAGGATACGCTCTTTCTCCTCTTGTGTTCAGTGCTTACATCCAGGAAGCTATAGACGAAGTTTGTGAACCTGTTTGGATGGGGATCAAAATTAATCAGCAGAAAACAGACCTGATGCTGCTGTGATAACAGAGATGAAAGCAGATCTAGAGAAAGTCCTTAGCACAATGGAAAATATTTTCGGCATGCAAGATGGTATTAGAATAAACAAGTGAAAGATTAAAGTAATGGTATGCAGTGCAGAAAAAGTGTATGAACCTTTAAGAACAAGAACTGGAAAAGATGAGCAAGAAATGCCAGATGAATTTATTTATTTTGGAAGGAGGATCATAAGGGATGGTAGAAGCCAGAAAGAAATTGTAAGCAGAATACAGTATGTTAAAGCTGCATTTAATCTGAGGAAGAACTTATTCACCAGCAAGAACATCAGTCTGGAAATAAGCAAATGGGCCATGAAAGCATCTGCTTGTAGTGTGGCTCTGAACAGGTGTGAAACTTTGACAATAGGAAAACAAGAGAGAAGATGGCTAGAAGCCCTGGAGATTTGGTGCTAGGGAAGAATGATTAAAATCAGTTGCAAAGATAGGATAACCAACGAAGAGATTCTGAGAAGAGTACAGGAAATCAGATCTCTGTGGAGACACACCTAGACAAGAAGAGACAAACTCAGAGCACACATACTGAGACACAGTAACATAGCTACCCAAGCACGACTCACGCCCCGTCCTCACAGCTTTACTTCCATCAGTATCTCGTCCCCTACCTTCCAAACTTTACAGAAGCTCTCCTGTGAACCAAAGGCAAAGGTCTCGAGTTCGAGTCTCGGTCCGGCACACACTTTCAATCTGCCAGGAAGTTTCATATCAGCGCACACTCCGCTGCAGAGTGAAAATCTCATTCTACAGTAACATAATTGGAATTATAGCAGAGGAGTACTGAGGAAAAGAATCGACATGATGACCAAGGATGTCATACACATTTACTACTTACATAGAAATGGAGAGGAAGGGAGACAGAAGGGGGCATGGTGTACTGCTGCAAACCATGCTTTGGGTTGAACACTGAAGACAAGAGAGAGAAGTAAAATTAAAAATGACAAATTACAAGCTGAAATATCCAGCTAAACCAGAAAATTATTGACTTAGTAACTGTATGATAAGAATAGCAGATACAACGATGGTATTTTAATTGGCTACCTACACATTCTCATATAAACGTTAAGTCAAAAATTCTCCGATTTAGCGAGCTCTTTCAGCTTTTAATTTTTAATTTTACCTGTGAAACATAAACTATAAACTTTAGTGCTTTTCCATGTTTTAGCGCTTTTATTTATTGACATAAGGCGTTCTTTTCACTTAGGCATATATTAAAATTTTATACTGTATTAATTATAAGAGATCTACTAAACCATCTTGCCATCCCCTGAGAGTTTAACACACACATTCCACATCGTTGCCACACATCCCATTGAGTATGTCCATACTGCTTGCTGGCCAGTTACTCCTGTTTTTCATTGGAGCCTGGGCATGCTGATGTGTATTTCCCATGCCAGTCCCTAACTCTATTTTTGGTAAGAGCCTTTCTTTCTTATCAATCTACAACGTCTCTCCCATATTTGCTGCATATCAACCTGTTTCTGGGTATGATATAGTTTACTTAATGTCGTTCCTGCACCACACATCAGTATTAATCTTTCCGGTTGTCTGATTTTCACGCCATGTATGAGTTGTTTGGGTTTCTAGCTAAATCTTCAGGTCATGGACTCTGCCTGCTTGGTATAGTATCATTTTTAGTTTTGCTTTTAACGGGAAATCGTGCACTGTAGTCTATTTTCTTTGACATATTGCTATTATGATGGCAAAAGTTTTTAATCATTAGACTGTCATGTAGATGCCCTGTGACAGTGGGTGTTCATCTCTAGCACTGTGATAGGCTCAAATCCTGCATTCACTGACAATGTGGTGAACAGTCTGGTATGGAGCCCCAGACACAGGCTGGATTACGAAACTTCTTGCACTTAAAGAAAACATCCCTGCATTGGCCATGGCTGGTACAGATTCTATTGAGAGTAGTGCAGGTCTTGCATGGTAGGTCGTATCCACTTGGAAGTTTAGCACCTGAGAAGATGTTATTCAGATGCACATCTGTAACTGCATCCCACCGACCTTTCCATTCTTCAAGGGGTTTTTAATCCTGAGCAACCATGTCGGGGATTGCCTCTTATATCTCCTTTTTATTCATTGTGACATTACATAAAATTCCTCTTCATCGCTTTTTACATTTCTCCATAGATTTTATGAGAGCATCTCCACCAAATCTTGTTATGTTTATCATGACCTGACTCGAGTACATTTTTCACTATGATTTCATCTTAGATTTTTTACATAGTTTTTTCACATATATACAGATTACCACCTGAAGATGGAGCTGTAACAGATGCGAAACCAGTACTGGCTAAGAAACAAGGGATTGTGCAGCTGAAGCAGTTTTATTTTTCAATATGATTTATCAATTCTGTCATTGTACAGATTAAAATGTTTTTGTGGAACTGAATGTATAATCAACAAATAAATGATGTCATACGTAATGAGAGGAATACAGAAAGGTGTACTTGATAATTCAACCAATGTAACCAGGGACAATTCTTCTTACCATGGAGAAATCACATATGAGTTTCCCCAAGGCTCAATGTTAGGTCTGCATAGGGCTATTTGGAAAGTAAGGAATGACTGGTCGCAAAATAGCAATCACAGTGAACATCTGATGAAGGTTTAAACAGACTTGTTGCATGCAATGTCGCTCTTCTCAGTTCTGAGAGCACAGTGAATGTGTAAAAATGCCTAGAAAATAGTGTCTCCAGCCAAGTATGGTTGTCTGCTGAGAGATTTCGCCTGATCTCTTGCAACCCTACGTAACTGTTCTTCATAACAGTCATCAGTTGTGCACTGGATGGCCAATGAGGACGCTCCTGCGGCATTTTAGATGGGAAGTGTTTTATTACCCACCATACAGCCCAGATTTGGCTCCCTCTGATTTTCATCTTTGCTCAAATGAACCTCCAGCTATGAAGGCAACATTTTGACATGGACAACGAGCCACAGTCTACCACAGACAATAGATAAAAAGCAGAAGAGGCTCTCCTCTGTGATGGGGGTATTGGTAAAACGCTATGGTAGATGTCTAAGTCCGAGTGGTGACTATGAAGAGAAGTAGCTGAAAGGTATAGCTAACTTTTAAAAAAAACAGTTTTAATTCACTGTGGTTTCCGTTTTTTGTGACCGATCGTTCCTTACTTTCCAAATAGATCTCGATATCAACGATATTCTGTTTAATATAAAGCAAGCAGAATTACTTTTTTTGCCAATGACAGTAATATTTTAATTAATCAAGAAATGCATACAGCAACAGAAGGAGTGGTAACCAATGCTCTTAAGATTGTCATTGAAGGTTTTCTATGAATGGTCTCATTATCAGTTTCAGAAAGACACAACATATTCAATTCTGCATATTTGGAGGTATTGCACCAATGATTCACCAGGATGGAAATTTCAAAATTCTGGGTCTTCATATTGATGAGAACAACTTAAACTGGAAAAAGCACGTTTGGGAACTCCAAAAACAACTTGGTTCAACAACATTTACACTCAGAATAATTGCAAATCTTGGTGAAAGACAAGTGAGTAAGTCGAGATATTTTGCATATTTTCATTCAATAATATCATATGGAATAATCGTTTGTCAACTCGTCTTTGGTTGGTTCATTTGGGATATGAATGCACAAAACTACAGGGGCATTAGTCCCTCAACTCATCTTTAAGAAAGAAAGTATTTGTAGTTCAAAAAACGTGCTGGTGCTGGTGCTCACCCATGATCATCAAGTAGTCATATGTTTAAGGAGTGGGGCATTTTGGCTGCTGGTTTACAGTATATTTATACCCTCATGAAGTAGGTTCCTAATATTCCACTGCAGTTCAGAAGGAACAGAGATGTACATAATTACAATAACAGAAGAAGAAAATGGTATTCATTCTTCTACATTAAGGTTGTCTTTAGCACTAAAGGGCATTACATAATGTTGCAACTAAAATTTTTGATCACTTACCAAGTGATGTTTCAGGGTGAGTAGGTATTACTAACACACATCTGTGTACTAAAAACAAATCTTGTAAATAGTCAGCATACAGAATTTTGCCATATTTACAAATTAATTTGTGTTATGAATGTAAAATAACTCATGACAGTAATTACAATTTATTGTGCAAATGATCTGTTGACCATGAAACTAACTGACTTATTGAAAATGTTCTATGGCAACTTGGTTATTGATTCCACTGAGTGTTCTCCCGCAAGAGAGCCCAGATATCTGAGAGCAAGAAATGATTTAGATTTTGCAGTAACTGAACAGGGCTGACAACTACACTATAAATGAAAAAGGATTGAAATTGAGAAAGCAATTTTCATTAAACACACTTTTATTGAGTTAAGAAATCAGCTGTCTTCAAGGACAAAAATACAATTATTTAAGATGTTAATGGTGTACAGAGAAAAAAATGATGAATAAGGTGAACAGGTTCCAAGTATTCCCTTATAATATTGTTTGAAATATGTATATATATCTAATAATTTTCATTGTTCTGAAATGTTTCAATTCTCAGGAAGTTAGCGTTCATAATTGATCAAGAAAATCCATGATGAAGTTCGCTTTGGCCATTAATAAACTTTAATGATACTATTCTGCCGCTTTTTGCATCATAGGTGTGATCTTATAACCTCAGTTTCAACATTCAGTACAAGCCTCAGTGAATTGATGGTGTTGGTGTTCCATCTGGTATGAACCTTCCAACATTGCTATGTCACCTGACTGTTCGTTTTGTTCTATTGCATTAACATGTAGTGTGAACTGGCCTTTAGCCATGCCACAAAAATTAAATTCTCTTTAACTTTATGATCCCACATGTGTTTCCCCCACCATCGACTAGCGTCACTCAGCCACCATCTCGTGGGTGAACTTTGAAGCACCATCGCAAAAGTTTTGTTTTAGTGTTAGTCATTTTGTCTTGTGTGTGTTGTGCAGTACCAAAAAATGTCTAAAAAGTGATCATTAGCCACGTTTTCGCAGTTTAATGAAATGTATTGTCATAGTCTCCTTTTGTACATGTATGTGGAGAAAGAGAACAGTAATTTGAATGAACAGTCAGAAAACACAGCTCTTTACTGAATGCTGAAATACACCTATCTTTGTACGAGGGTCGATCAATCAGTAATGCGTCACATTTTTTAAAAAAGGCATTAGTATACATAGACAAACCTCCCTGTTGGTGCCTCACGATGTTTGCTCTGTGCGCCAATGAAGTTGGAAACCGTTCTGGCAGATGACGGAGGCGTAGGACAGCGTCAAAATGGCGTCTACATAGACTAACATTACAAGCGGTGTGCTGTTATTGAATTCTTGTGTGCAGAAAAAGAAACTGTGTTGAACATCCATAAACATTTGTGTTCAATGTTTGGCGATGCTGCAGTTGATAGGAGTACAGTTGAGAGATGGGTAAAGAAAGTTACAGCCTCAGGAAATGCAGAAACAGAGATCCATGATCAGCCATGCTCGGGACGTTCTATCACAACCACTGCTCCAGACATGCTGAATCGTGTGGGTGCCATTGTTCTTGCCGACCGGCGCATCAGAACTCGCTGATTGGCTCTATAGTTGTTGGTCAGCATTGGAAGTGCGTCTACAGTGATTGGGAACTCATCGCCAAGTTGGATTGGACATTATTGCCTCATCCACGCTACAGTCTAGACCTGACACCCTCGGACATCCATCTTTTTGGGGTGCTTAAAGGATCTCCATGGGGAACACACTTCGAAGATGACGAGAGTGTCAGTCATGCAGTGAAAACATGACTATGCCTACAGAACAAGAGCTTTTGCCAGCAGGGAATACATGCTCTTCCACAACGTTGGCGTACAGCCATACAACGTGATGGAGAACATATAGAAAACTAGGACATGGACAAGGCATGTTGATGAATATTTTCACCAAATTCTGACTCTTAACAATGAATATGTTCTGAGAAAAAAAAATGTGGACCATTACTTATTGAACGACCCTCGTAGTTTTCACATATGGTGACTGAGTTAAGCACATGTGGAATTATGTTCACAAGTATAACTCATGATTTCGAAGCAAGCAAGAAATCACCTAAAGACACTGAGCTGCATAATATGACAAGTCTGCAGATATCAAACTCAGAATGCTCTAACTGCAATTACTACAAAGACTCTGATTATACAAGTCTGACATAAGCTTGGTAGGGCGACAATGTGACTGTTCCGCAGAACTCGAACTCTTCTTCAAACAGAACTGCCACTCTTGTCCCTTGTGGCTGTATTTCATAACTACCACATGGCGGTAATGCCTTGCAACTCCCAGGAAGCGTAGCGCAAGCCTTGTCCGGACTTTGCCCATCAGTGACACTGATTGGACATGCAGCATCTTTGTAGTGGTCGACTGGCGGCGTGACGTTATCGATGATCGACGACACTGCATTCCCACACCCTCCTCCAAACATCTTCACTCGCATTGTGTATGCAAGTAGAGCCCAACAGCAGGGAGGAGGACAGAACATGGACACAATTATAGGGGCAGGAGCTGAGATAGTAGTCAGTGCCGAGCACCAACCTATACCCAGGCAATTGCCATGATCGTGTCCAGAAACACCAACTGGAAAACCAGACACAGGGTGGGCACTAGCTGCAGACATGGGACTGAAGGTGGCGATGGGACCCCCTGTAGTGTCTTTCCAGGTGACTGGATGTTACTCCTCCACTGGCTGTGGCAAATGCTGCCAAAATAACTGCATTGCTGAAGGTGATTCCAAGTCGTCCAGTATGTTTCCCCAACTGATGACATGACAGTGCTGCAGTAGGAGGCGACTCCATCTGTGATGGCAGCTGCAGCAGGACTGGTGATGAACTGGGTCTGTGAACAAAAAGCAGGGACAGTAGAATCTCGAGAAGTAATAGGCCTAAGCTGTTTTTAAAGCTGCTAGTGCAGCACCATTGGACTCTGCATGGTGTAGGTGGACCTCAAAAGCACATCAGAACCTTCTGCGTGTTCCCATCTGCGACCCTATACCAAACCAGTTGCTGAGGTTCAAAACTTAGGTGTAGGTGGTGGGATGTAGATCCTCTGAGGCAGATGCAGGGGACGGGGCAATGTCATACAATGGTGATCATGCATGAGTTCTGCTGACTATTTGTCATCCCAAGGAGTGGTAACATGTCAAAAATTCCTAAGGGCCTGGTCCCGTGTGTGGGTGGTCTGTAACATGTACATCTGCACCTTGAAGGTTCTGATCAACCATTCCACCTCTCCATTAGACCACAGATGGGAAGGTGCAGTGAGGATATGCTGTATACCATTGTTAGTGCAAAATTCTTTAAACTCTTAGGATGTGAAGTGTGGCTCATTACCAGACACTGTTACTTCTGAAAACCCGCCAGTAAAAAAAAAAAAAAAAAAAAAAACTGAAGTCAGAGCAGACACAGTAGTCACAGACGTATTAGAAGTAATGGGGATGATGAAAAGGAACTTGGTATAAGTGTCCATCATCAATAACTAGCGGGTATTGCAATGGAGCAGCAAAGTTAATGCGCTTCCACTGCCATGGTCCGACAGGGCAATGCTAATCAAGGTAATGCTGAGGGGGAGCAGCCTGATGCTCCATACAGGTAGCACGCTGTGAAGTTATTGTCTCTCTCTGAGAGTTCATCAACAATGGCGCCTAGTTAACTGTTTGATCTGATGACATCGGTGTACTTCCTGCTGGAGCGACTGAGGGCCATTATTTGAGCATCGCCGCTTTTTGTGTGAAGGAGGAGGGCGCCCATCTGCATTGAGATGGCTTGACAGTGTGCAGAATAGTGGCGTACCACAAGGTGGCGGTTCCAGTAACGTTGCGAGGCCACCCAGAACCACACTCAAAGCCATGTCTGACGCCGTCTCAGTTGCCATTCGGTGAAAAGTCACCAGAAACTCGTCCAACATGCGTATCTTCTGCTAGTCGATGTGAAAACAGGAGTCCTTTGATGAATCAGAGTTCGTACTGGAGCCCTCTGGTGACTACTACAGTAGGCCAGCATTGGAATGCTTAGTGGTAGACCGATATGTCAATTCATATTCACAGTTAAACAACAATAACGCCCACTGCTATAACTATTAAGCTTTCCGAGCTGAGGCAGGCTGGGAGGAACCAAATAGAACCGTCAACAGATTATGGTTCTTAATCAAGTAATCTTGTAGTCCATGTAAGTACTGATGGCATTGAGTAAACCTGTAAATGACAGTGAAAGCCTCTTTTTCCAATTGGCTGTAACTGCGTTGTACTTTATTCAATGCCTTTGATACAAAGGCTACCGACATGTCTGGTGAGCCTACATAGTGCGAGAACACCACGCCAGTACCATAAGAAGAAGTGTCCACTGCATGAGCGACAGGGTTTTTGGGGTCAAAGTGTACAAATCACTGATTACTTAACTCTGCATCTTCTATGTGTTGAAATGCGGTCTGACAGTCACAAGACCAAACAAAATTAACACCCTTGCGACGCAAAGGATTCAATGGACCAATGATCTGAGTGGCGTTTGGTATGAACTGAATGAAATATGTTGACTTTCCCATGACTACTTGCAGTTCCGTCACATTTGTGGGGACAGGGAAGTTGCAAATGGCACACAAATGCGATTAAGATGGATGAATGATTTGAGCATTTATCACATGACCCAGATACTCTATGTCTTTGTTAAAAAAGGAAAACTTGGAGCCATTACACTTTAGACCTGTCTCCGATAGTACTTTGAACAACACTTCCAGATTCCAAGTAGTTAGCACATGATGATACTTATGAGGTAAGTTGCCCCCAATTACCTCTGAAAAATTACTGGGGCCAATGCACGTGTTTTCTGAGTAATCGATCGTCTGGCTGGTTTGATACAGCCCACCACGAATTCCTTTCCTGTGCAAACCTTTCCATCTCAGAGTAACTATGACAAACCACACCCTCGGTATTGCTTGATGGATGTATTCTAATCTCTGTCTTTCTGTACAGTTTTCAGCATCTGATGTCTTAACTGACGTCCTATCATCTTGTTTGCTCTTTGAGTCTGTTTCCCGCACATCCCTTTCCTCGCCGATTTTGTAGAGAACCTCCTCATTCCTGACCTTATCGGTCCATCTGACTGCCAACATTCGTTTCTAGCACCACATCTCACTCTTCTGTTCTGGTTTTCCCACAGTACATGGTTCATTACTATACAATGCTGTGCTCCAAACGTACATTCTAAGAAACATCTTCCTCAGATTAACGCCTATGTTTGATGCTACACTACACAAAAGAATTCAATGATTACTTTTTCGAAATCCCGTAACTGTCTTCCAATCCAACGCATTACTTTGAAATTTGGCTCAGGTGCCTACAACCTTCCTCGGTAACGGCACAGAAGTGTGGCGCCCTGCGAGGGCACCACGACGATTCAAACAGAAAGGTGTCGGTAAATGCGGAAAAAAAGGCCAAAGCTCAGAAGTTCGTGTGGTATGTCACGTTGGCAACAGATTTCATCAGAATTGTGCCAAACGCCATCGTATCGTGTCACGCGGTAGGAAGGTCTTCACAGTCCCTTTTACCCACATTTCACCCCTTATTTTGACGCCTGTCCAGTGGAGTTGGGAACCGTGACGCCCAGCGTTGAAGCGCTCAGAATAAAAATGGAAAGGCCTCGGGGGGGGGGGGGGGGGTGACATAAAGGGCATCAATGAAACAGACCCTTTCCTTGTGACACTGATTCCTACACATTTCGCGGTCAAAACTGACAATTCGCAGTGCGATGAGCAAACGGATGACGTTCTCGGCAACCTTTGGCACTGTTGATCCATCATGGGCGATAACCCTTCTCGACGTGCATTATGGGGCTGTAACTCCACTGAATGTGATCTCACCACTTTGGAGTGCAGTGTGACCGCAATTTTTGCTCTTGTTTACAGGTTGGAACCATTAGTGACCTTTCAAAAACATCTGACAAAGTTTGAACGTGGTCCAAAGCAGTAAAGGGTCCCTATGCTTTTTCAGCGCTCCTGTCTCACGCCTTCCTGTGGCATTACCATAGAGGAGTGTGACATTGACACATGCCCGAATAAAACGGTAAAAGTTTCCTCTAAGACCCCACTCACTTTGGCGAAACTCTTGGTGGCACCCAGCCACATTTCTTGAGTATTTTAAAAACGTGCCTTTACAGAGAACACCTGCTAAATATTCCTAGGCGCCTGCAGCCAGGCAACTGATCTTGGAGGTTTTAACAGGAACTTTTCCTCAACAGTCGTCGAAACCAGAATTATTTTTCGAATTTTGGACAGGTCAGTATTATATCAGTTGTTTTTCTGAAAACTTTCATATAATTTTATTCACAGTATGTCATATTTCAAGCTAAAATTTATGAAAAGCAATTACTTCATAAAATATTTCAGTTTCGACATTATAATCGATAAGTACTAGTTCTGAATGTACATTTATGTTTTTTAGAAGTATTTGAAATTACGAATTATTTGCACACTTAAAATTTCTATTATTAATTACCCTGTACTGTTTACTATGTTTATTTCTGGATTCATTTATGGGTTGGTCCAAATGGCTCTGAGCACTATGGGACTTAACTTCTGAGGTCATCAGTCCCCTAGAACTTAGAACTACTTAAACCTAACTAACCTAGGGACATCACACACACATCCATACCCGAGGCAGGATTCGAACCTGCAACCATAGCGGTCACGCGGTCCAAACTGAAGCGCTTAGAACCGCATGGCCACACCGGCTGGCTTCATTTATGAAATAATAATCGAAATTGGTAATGTAACCAAAAGTAATAGGAATTATTTTTTTTTAATGTGAACCCTTTGGAATATTGTTATTTCCGCTTGCCTCTGATATGATCGCACGTGTTTTTGTGTAATAAGTCGAAAACGTGCTTTGTTAATGTGAAAAGTCAGAATACTGTAAGATGTACTAAAATGTGAGAAAATCATTGGAAAATATTTGTACATAAAAAATCTGCAACAACAATCTTCGAATTTATTTAGTTCAAACCAACTGTGAGGACTGCTTCACCCAGAATTATACCTGTAGACAAAGGAGAGCTGGAAACATCTCAACATGACAAACTAAATAAACTTGAAGGTTTATTGTAATCTTCACTCCTCTAAAATCTTCATAAAAGACTCTGCTTATTAATTACTTGGACTGGGCATTGCTTAATGTAGACAATAGATGGAAGAAAGAAGGAGGGGAGAGACTACAAAGTGTGTCAAGTAGTTGCAGGGGCCTCGGGCTATGTGTCAGGATGGAGGGAATGGGATCGACAACAGTTTGTGGAGTAACAGTAGCTTTGAAATCTGCACGTCGTCTGAGCCCAATTGATGGCTTCGAAGGAACGACGAGGGGAGACGGGGAGGTTCTCTGATAATGGGTAGCTACAATGGGATGTAGCCTCTGCCATGCACTTCACAGTGCTTTTCATATCATGGACGTACATGTAGATTCAGAGTATGCGAAACATAAAAAAGCTCCTTGGCCTGAGACAGTAATTGTTGGAGGGCTTTCGAACGTAAAGTTTTTATAAGCCAATAACATGGGCGAGAAAGCGTTAATAGACGTTACCAAGAAACCTCGCTCTTTTCTCGAAACGTGTGTGATTCTACTAATGTCGGACTGCAGAAATGGAACACATAATGTTGACAGTAAAAAGGAGCGAGACTCGAGTACGACGGGAAACTACGTCGGCGATATAAGCGCCGGGAACGTCATTCCTCTCCGGGGAAGAATCCAATAACTGCTAACAGCGTAGCCCGGGTCCTCTTGAGTTATCGCTTTATCGATGGGCCGCGTTATCGCTACAGCGCTCTCGACCTGAGCAAAGACGTTTCCGGCCGCCTTCCTGGAGAAGCGGCCGAGACGGAAATTGGAAAAGTGTTGGCGCTCCGGTGCCGGCACTGGCGCCAGAAACGGCGTGCCTTAGGCTCGTTATTGTCGAGGGCTCTGCGCGCTTGTCTGCCCCTCGTGCCGTTCCGTGCGGCCTAGCGGCTCAGGCAGCGACGAGTTCCAGAGGTTTAGGCTGCGTTCGCAGGGGCTCCTGCAGCGGTCGCCAGACGCCGTCCGCAGACGTGTCGACCGATGACGTCGGCCGACGGCTTGGCAACAGTGCGCCCGGTGTACTTCGTCAGCTTTGGGCGGGATGAAGGAGGTTAAATTAGGTATTCATGGACGATTACTCTATGCTTTGACATGAGTGCTGCATTGCGCCTTCCGCTGCCAAAAAGACGCCACATGCATGTGAATGAGCTGTATCCGTCTTGAAAAGAATGTGGCGAGTACTGCACACTCTGTCCTCAGTCACTGAAATAGCCTGACAAGTTTTACGAATATATGAGATGAAGAGAGAAACGTTCCATTATACAGGGCGTAAACGGTATAAGGCGCCAAAATTATACAGATGGTACATCTCGGTGTGCTTGACAAAAAAGTCTAGTAACATTTTCTTGTATCATGTACTTTATTTTTGTATCATTAAAACCTAATGTTCGTAGGATAGATAGTATACGCATTTCTGTTTACATAGTCAACCGACAGTACACGGCGTACCGAGCTCATTGCCTACAATGACGGGGAGGCCAGAGAAAGGCAACGAGCCGACCAGAGGATTGAAATCATTAGACGTGTACAACGACGTGGTGTGATAATCAGGTGGTACCGAAAAAAGGAATGTAAACGGTTTTTGGGTTGTCAAGGATGTGTAATTCGCTTTACGTGAATTGAATACAACCAATCTGTTTCTCAACAAGTCGATAACGAAGGTCGTAGCAGTAATGACAAGCTAATATCAAACACAATGTATTTCCATTAGTACAAATTCAATCACCAAGTAGATAGTTGTGCAATAATTACAATCAACTGTTTCACCTTTTTACGGCAATGCCATAACGAATACTAAATTCACATTATTTTCCTTCTGTACAACAACATCGTAACGAAAAGAAAACCCATTACTTCGTTTCCTCTTCCAACAATACTACAATAAATGTTCGAAATGACCACCATTCGCTTCTACACATGCTTCATTACGGCGAACCCAGTTTCGTCGCACTCGTTCACACACATGTACATTTGCCTTTATGGTACTGGCAGCATCTAAAATCTTCTGCGTCAATTCGTCCACAATATTTACTGGCTCAGCATAAACAAGTACCTTCATATGGCCCCAAAAGTAAAAAATCAAGTGAATTTAAATCAGGGCTGCGTGCTGGCCATCGACGTGGACCCGAACACCCGATCCATCGTCCTGGAAATCGACTATCCAAAAATCTGCGTACTCTGTGACCAATGTGGGGTGGAGCACCATTGTGGAGGAACCACATGCTATGACGTATGCCTGACGGAATGTCTTCTAACAACGTTGGTAACAATGTTTCCTCTAGAAACGTTCGGTAATAGTTACCAGTCAAACGTGCAGGTAAAACATAGGGCCCAATAATGTAATTATCGAGCATACCCGCCCACACATTTACGGAAAATCGTCGCGAAAAATGTGTTGCCACTACGTGGCGAGGATTGTGTACACTCCACGTGTGCATGTTATGGAAATTAGTTATTCCGTCGCGAGTGAAACACGATTCATCTGTGACGAGTATTTTGTTGACGAAATCATGCTGCGCACTGTGTAACAAAAAATCACTCTGAGAATTCACGTCGTGGAGGGAAGTCTTGTTCTTCCAATGCTTGTACGCGTTGAATGTGGTAAGGCCGCAGACGCTCCTCTTGCAAAGTGCGATGAACGACAGTGTGCGATATACCCACGTGGCGGGCGATGCTTCTAGTACTCTGAGAAGGATCCTCCTGGATGCGCTCCAGAATTCTTTCCTCATCTTCCAATGTACGATCGGCGCGTTGTGGGCCTCTGCCTTCTGCGCGGGGCAGTAAAGAGCCAGTGTCTCTCAATCTAAGGAAATTAAATACGTCCTCGTCAGTTGTATTCTGTCATGATGTAACAAAAACGGAAAGCATATCAGAACAGAAGATCCGTTTCGCATACGAACGAAAATTTACAAAGGTGCAGATAACTACTGTACTTTATTAAGATGTAAATGCATAATAATCGCATACAAGTAGAGAATTACAATGACACAAACCTTTGGTGCACAACAGCAAATGTCTTTCGTGCAGGAGGTCGTCGTTGTGGGAAGCGTTCTCGATAAATTCGTACAGCTGCCCTGGCAACACCTTTTGCCTCGCCATAAATTAAATGCATATCACATAGTTCAGCTGTAGTCAATCTCCCTTCCATCCTAACAGCTAACAGAGTTGCAATAACATCTGCACAGGTTACTCGCCTACTGTCGTCGCTCGGTGTATTACAATGACGCAGCCACTCAGGCCGCAGTTGCCTATGTGTTTACGACTTACGCTCGCGATGTCAATACGCGCAGCGGGCAATAACAGGAACCGATTGCTTACGTACGTGTACGGTCAAGTATCTACTTTTCCTCCTGAGACGAACTGGTGTTTTTTTTTTTTTTTTTTTTTTTTTTTTTTTTTTTTTTTTTTTTTTTTTGGACAACCGTAGGAAATACGCAAACATGTTAACATGTTACTAGACTTTTCTGTCAAGCATTGCGAGATGTGCCGTCTGTATAAATTTGGCGCCTTATACCGTTTACACCCTGTATACTTGAGATGATTCGTGGTGATTAAAAACACATTACTCTACTTCAAATAAATTCAGAAAAACAGAAATGTGTCAGTTAATCTTAAGTGACTGTCATGCAGCATACATTTTTCTTTATTTCTTTCTTTCTCTTGCTTTCTTTTGCTTGAGCCGTTTTTCCCGTGGAGACGCAGGGTCGGCATGGTTAATCGGATGTGGCAATGTTAGTTGAAAGGGTGGCTGGATGCCCTTCCTGCCGCCACCCCGTAACCCCCGGGAAGGAATTAGTGTACCCCAACTGTCTGCGACTAGTGTAATCCATGGAACAGTGCGAAAGTGTTCAGATATCTGTGAGCCTTGTAACTGAGGCGGGACGTGGGGACCAGCCCGGTATGCACCTAGGGGGATCCGAAAACCCGCCTAAAAACCACATCCACGCTGGCCGGCACACCGGCCCTCGTCGATAATCCGCTGGGCGGATTCGATCCTGGGCCGGCGCGCCTACCCGAATCTAGGGAGCAGCGCGTTAGCACGCTCGGCTAACCTGGCTGGATGTCATGCAGCATACGTGTGAAAAACAAAATGAAAGTCTTCTCTTTTGGTCACCAGTATTCTGACTGGTTTGATGCGGCGTGCTACGAATTCCTCTCCTGTGATAACCTCTTCATCTCAGAGTAGCACCTGCAACCTATGTCCTCAATTATTTGCTGGATCTCTATCTCCCTCTACAGTTTTTGCCCTCTACAACTTCCTCTAGTACCGTGGAAGTCAATCCTCATGTGTTAACAGATGTCCTATCATCCTGTCCCTTTTCCTTATCAGTGTTTTTCATATACTCCTTTCCTCTCCGATTCTGTGCAGAACCTCCTCATCCCTTACCTTAACAGTCCACCTAATTTTCAACATTCGTCTGTAGCACCACTTCTCAAATTCTCTGATTCTCTTCTTTTTCGGTTTTCCCACAGTCCATGTGTTACTACCATACAATGCTGTACTCCAGACGTACATTCTCAGAAATTACTTCCTCAAATTAAGGCCCATATTTGATACTAGTAGATTTCTCTTGGCCAGGAATGCCCTTTTTGCCATAGCTAGACTGCTCTTGATGACCTCCTTGCTCCGTCCGTCATTGGTTGTTTTACTGCCTAGGTAGCAGAATTCGTTAACTTCATCTAATTCGTGACCATCAGCCTTGATGTTAAGCTTCTCACTGTTCTCATTTCTACTACTTTTCATTACCTTCGTCTTTCTTCGGTTTACTCTCAGTACCCATTAGACTATTCATTCTGTTCAGCAGATCATGTAATTCTTCTTCACTTTCACTCAGGATAGCAATGTCATAAGCGAATCGTATCACTGATATCCTTTCACCTTAAATTTTAATTCCACTCCTGAACCTTTCTTTTATTTCCATCATTGCTTCCTCGATGTACAGATTGAACAGTAGGGATGAAAGGCTACATCCTTGCCTTACACCCTTTTTAATACGGGCACTTCGTTCTTGGTAATCCACTATTATTATTTCCTCTTGGCTGTTGTACATATTGTATATTATCCATCTCTCCCTGTAGCTTACCCCTATCTTTCTCAGAATTTCGAACATCTTGCACCATTTTACATGGTTGAACGCTTTTTTCAGATCGACAAATCCTATGAAAGTGTCTTGATTTTTCTTTAGTCTTGCTTCCATTACTAACCGCAACGTCAGAATTTCCTCTCTCGTGCTCTTACGTTTCCTAAAGCCAAACTGATTGTCATTTAGCGCATTCTCAATTATCTTTTCCATTCTTCGGTATATTATTCTTGTAAGCAAATTGGATGCATGAGCTGTTAAGCTGATTGTGCGGTAATTCTCTTACTTTTCAGCTCTTTCCGTCTTCGGAACTGTGTGGATGATGCTTTTCCGAAAGTCAGATGGTATATCTGTACCTTCTGCCTCATTTGATCTTATGTCCTCCAAAGCTCTTTTAAATTCTGATTCTAATACTGGATCCCCTATCTCCTCTAAATCGACTCCTGTTTCTTCTTCCATAACATCAGACAAATCTTCTCCCTCATAGAGGCTTTCAATGTACTCTTTCCACCTATCCGCTCTCTCCTCTGCATTTACAAGTGGAATTCCCATTGCACCCTTAATGTTTTCACCATTGCTTTTAATGTCACCAAAGGTTGTTTTGACTTTCCTGTATGCTGAGTCTGTCTTTTCGACAATCATTTCTTTTTCGATGTCTTCACATTTTTCCTGCAGCCATTTCGTCTTAGCTTCCATGTACTTCCTATGTATTTCATTCCTCAGCTACCTGTATTTCTGAATTCCTGAATTTGCCTGAACGTTTTTGTACTTCCTTCTTTCGTCGATCAAGTGATGTACTTCTTCTGTTACCCATGGTTTCTTCGTAGTTACCTTCATTGTACAATTTCTGTGATGGCCCTTTTTAGAGATTTCCATTCCCCTTCGACTGTACTGCTTACTAAGCTATTACTTATGGCTGTATCTATAACCTTAGAGGACTTCAACCGTATCTCACCATTCCTTAGTACTTCTGTATCCCACTTCTTTGCGTATTGATTCTTCTCGGCTAATGTCTATAATTTCAGCCTACTCTTCATCACTACTATATTGGGATGTGAGTCTATGTCTGCTCCTGGGTACACCTTACAATCCAGTATCTGATTTCGGAATCTCTGTCTGACCATGATGTAATCTAACTGAAATCTGTCCGTATCACCCGACCTTTTGCAAGTATACCTCTTCCTCTTGTGATTCTCGAACAAAGTATTTGCTATTACTAGCTGAAACTTGTTTCAGAACTCAATTAGTCTTTCTCCTGTTTTATTCCTTGTCACAAGCCCATATTCTCCCGTAACCATTTCTTCTATTCCTTCCCCCATAATTGCATTCGTCTCCCATGACTATTAGAATTTCATATCCCTTTACGTACTGTATTACTCATTCAATATCCTCATACTCTTTCTCTATCTCTATATCTTCAGCTTGCGACGTCGATAAGTATACCTGAACTATCGTTGTCGGTGTTGGTTTGCTGTCGATTCTGATAATAACAACTGTATCACTGAACTGTTCACAGTAACACACTCTCTGCCTTACCTCCCTGTTCAAAACGAATCCTACGCCCATCATACCATTTTCTGCTACCATTGTTATTATGCTATATTCATCTGACCAGAAATCCTTGTCTTCCTTCCACTTCACTTCACTGACGCCTACTATATCTAGATTGAGCCTTTGCATTTCCCTTTTCAGATTTTCCAGTTTCCCTACCACGTTCAAGCTTCTGACATTCCACGCCCCGACTCGTAGAACGTTATCCTTTCGTTGATTATTCAGTCTTTTTCTCATGGTAACCTCCCCCTTGGCAGTCCCCTCCCGGAGATCCGAATGGGGGACTATTCCGCAGTCATTTGCCAATGGAGAGATCATCATGACACTTCTTCAATTATAGGCCACATGTCCTGTGGATACACGTTACGTGTCTTTAATGCAGTGGTTTCCATTGCCTTCTGCATCCTCATGCCATTGATCATTGCAGTTTCTTCCGTCTTTAGGGGCAGTTCCCCACCCCTTGGGCAAGACAGTGCCCTGAACCTCTGTCCGCTCCTCCGCCCTCTTTGACAAGGCCGTTGGCAGAATGAAGGGTGACTTCTTATCTAATGAGTCTACACTAATAATAAACCCACAAAACTGTCGTCTCTACCTGTTCGTCTGTGTGAACACTCTCCTCAAAAACTACTACACGAATTTTCATTAGGTTTCTGGAAGTAACATGAGCACAGCTTGTGGCACCATATAGGCCTTGGTTCATCAAAATCGAATCAGAGAAAAAAGATATCGTGACTTAAAACTTTATCTAAAACCGTTGTATCTGTCTGTTTCTCTGTTTGAACACGCTTCTGC
Source organism: Schistocerca serialis cubense (assembly GCF_023864345.2). NCBI lineage: Eukaryota > Metazoa > Arthropoda > Insecta > Orthoptera > Acrididae > Schistocerca > Schistocerca serialis. The sequence goes on along the minus strand of NC_064638.1, from coordinate 1,164,060,787 downwards.
AAAACTACTGGACGAATTTTCATGTGGTTTTCACAGCAAACTGGAACATAGCTTGGGGTAACATACTGGCTTTACTTCTTCAAAATCGGTTCACGGAAAACAATATTTCGTAATTGAAAGTTTTATCCACACTCGTACTAATACACTCCTGGAAATTGAAATAAGAACACCGTGAATTCATTGTCCCAGGAAGGGGAAACTTTATTGACACATTCCTGGGGTCAGATACATCACATGATCACACTGACAGAACCACAGCCACATAGACACAGGCAACAGAGCATGCACAATGTCGGCACTAGTACAGTGTATATCCACCTTTCGCAGCAATGCAGGCTGCTATTCTCCCATGGAGACGATCGTAGAGATGCTGGATGTAGTCCTGTGGAACGGCTTGCCATGCCATTTCCACCTGGCGCCTCAGTTGGACCAGCGTTCGTGCTGGACGTGCAGACCGCGTGAGACGACGCTTCATCCAGTCCCAAACATGCTCAATGGGGGACAGGTCCGGAGATCTTGCTGGCCAGGGTAGTTGACTTACACCTTCTAGAGCACGTTGGGTGGCACGGTATACATGCGGACGTGCATTGTCCTGTTGGAACACCAAGTTCCCTTGCCGGTCTAGGAATGGTAGAACGATGGGTTCGATGACGGTTTGGATGTACCGTGCACTATTCAGTGTCCCCTCGACGATCACCAGTGGTGTACGGCCAGTGTAAGAGATCGCTCCCCACACCATGATGCCGGGTGTTGGCCCTGTGTGCCTCGGTCGTATGCAGTCCTGATTGTGGCGCTCACCTGCACGGCGCCAAACACGCATACGACCATCATTGGCACCAAGGCAGAAGCGACTCTCATTGCTGAAGACGACACGTCACCATTCGTCCCTCCATTCACGCCTGTCGCGACACCACTGGAGGCGGGCTGCACGATGTTGGGGCGTGAGCGGAAGACGGCCTAACGGTGTGCGGGACCGTAGCCCAGCTTCATGGAGACGGTTGCGAATGGTCCTCGCCGATACCCCAGGAGCAACAGTGTCCCTAATTTGCTGGGAAGTGGCGGTGCGGTCCCCTACGGCACTGCGTAGGATCCTACGGTCTTGGCGTGCATCCGTGCGTCGCTGCGGTCCGGTCCCAGGTCGACGGGCACGTGCACCTTCCGCCGACCACTGGCGACAACATCGATGTATTGTGGAGACCTCACGCCCCACGTGTTGAGCCATTCGGCGGTACGTCCACCCGGCCTCCCGCATGCCCACTATACGCCCTTGCTCAAAGTCCGTCAACTGCACATACGGTTCACGTCCACGCTGTCGCGGCATGCTACCAGTGTTAAAGACTGCGATGGAGCTCCGTATGCCACGGCAAACTGGCTGACACTGACGGCGGCGGTGCACAAATGCTGCGCAGCTAGCGCCATTCGACGCCCAACACCGCGGTTCCTGGTGTGTCCGCTGTGCCGTGCGTGTGATCATTGCTTGTACAGCCCTCTCGCAGTGTCCGGAGCAAGTATGGTGGGTCTGACACACCGGTGTCAATGTGTTCTTTTTTCCATTTCCAGGAGTGTATTATAAATTTGTTACTTTTTCACGACCAACGCACTAATCCACTTTCGATTAAATTTGGTACTGAGATATCTTGAACCCTGAGGAAGAACATAGGCATCTTAAGAAAGTGCGTAATACGAGATAATAATTGATTTGAAGAATATTACATGAATTAGTGAAAAATATCTAGTCTTAAAAAAGCTATTTTTCTCTTTGACTTTTGATCTTCATTAATTTGTGATAACAAATTAACTGGTTCAGATTTGCTACGTAGTACGGTTCAAAGTAATGAATAGAATGCTTATACAGTCTTCAATGTGTTTAATCCATATTTCCTAATTTTTCTGCACGATATACACATTGCATAATGTATAGCTACTTCAGTAGCACGATGCATCAATGCGCACTCCTGACCACGCCCCTCTGTAAACATTTTTCGGCAGTGACGCTGTGCGTACCGATACTTCGTACAATGAGACAGCTTTGGAGGGGGAGAATGGGGCGCACATCACGAACTTTGCTTACAAGGGAAGGCCGCCAATTGTGAAATTCAGATTCGATTCATACTGTGCATAATAAAAGCTCATGGCCAGAGGTGTAATGTGCCAAAGCACGAAGATGCACTTCTCAGCCGTTGTTGAGAAAATCAACAGTTAAAAGAAACCGTTGCGGTGAAATACTCTCTACGCTTATTAATTTTCTTCAGCGTCGTGGCGCAGAGGTAATCTCTCGGGTTCGTAATCCGAAGGTCGCCGGATCGAATCTCGCGCCATGCAACTTTTTTTTATTATTTGTTTTTTTTTGTAATTCAAATGTATATATATGTATATATATATATGAAATAAATCCAATCCATCCCAATCCATCGTCCACCATCAATTGTCTTCTCCGATTTTTGCCGATATGATACGATACGCGTGGTATTCTTCAAACCTGACGGACGATAGAACAATTTTTCAGAATGTCAATCAGGTGTGTTTCCCAACAGATAATTTAAAAAACAATTGTTCTTCTAAAAACGCATCGTTTATCAGATGTGCTCGATGTCGTACTGTTCTCTGCTTTCCATGTTTCTATGATAACTATCACTCTGGTTCGTGCGATACTCCAGCTACTTGTGGTCACTAATTGTTAATTATGTGCGAGTGTATACCGAACTTATCAATAAATTGTATCCACTTGAATATTATTTGTGATATTGTGTTTTATTTCAAGTTTCATTTTTCCACGACAAACGACTTTCAACAACTTATTATATGCATAATTGTTGCAACTGATTTCCAGGTGTGTGTGTGTTTGTATACATTTGAATTACAAAAAACAAATAATAAAAAGAGTTGCACGGCGCGAGATTCGATCCGGCGATCTTCGGAATACGAACTCGAGCGCTTACCGCTGCGCCACGACGCTGTAGCAAACTGTTAATCGTAGAGAGTATTTCACCGCAACGGTTTCTTTTAACTGTCGATTTTCTCGACAACGGCTGAGAAGTGCATATTGGTGCTTTGTGCAGTATGAATCGAATCTGAATTTCACAATTTGCGGCCTCCCCTTGTTAGCCAAACAAGCAGACACGTGATGGTACCTGATGTTACTGGGTGTGCAGTAGTACTTAGCATCACTCATCATAACAAAAGTATTGATATGTGAGTACAGTTGTGGGTAACAGCTAGTTTTAGAATAACATTCTCTGAACACCTAAAGCACTGTAAAGTGGGAATACATACAACACATTTGCAAACCATCTCACATAACAGACTCACCACCCTACTGTCATAAAACTGGCAGTAAGCAGCAATCATAAATCGTAAATCTGTGGAATGGATGCATGATCGACTACGTAGATCCTCCCTTTCCATCCTTCTTCCCCAGGAAAAGCGCGACTGCCCTCCACAGTGCTGCTGGACCATTTCTCCTTCCAAGATCTCATTTGGGTGATTAATTTTGCCCATGCCGACCTCACTGGCCCCCTCCTCAGCTGCGCCATTCTGGAGGTCACCCTACAGAACGGCATCAGTGTCGCATTAATCAGATTCGACTGTGGCGGGGCTGAGTTTTCCCACCCGAAAATCTCAGTCATCTTAGTGTTCCAGACCCCCAGGCCAATGAAGGGTCTTTTGGAGACGCCTGCCTGGCCCTCCTCCACAGGGCGAAATGGGATGTCGGGTGACACGACACCTCAAAGGACGTCGATCCTACTACGCCTTTACCTTCCCAACCAGGCAAGGTGGTCAACAGGGTCCTCATCGAAGATCCAGACACCTGTCTCCACCTCTCCGCAGTCAATTTATGGGGATGGGGGAGAGATATGGCGCATCGCGGAAGTCACCAGGCCCCAACGCTACCCTCCAACGCACCTCTGCCAGGTGGGCTGCAGCAAGCACAGCCCCCATGACTCAACGATAGCACAGTCCAGCGAGCCAAGAAATTTGCAGCTCTACCCACAGAGGGTCTTCGCGTACACGAGACACGAAAACAGATGGCGCACGCAACTGCGGCAGGGGTCGTTCCTGCTGTGAACCTTTTGCTCGTGTCACATGAGCCCCATCGAGTGCAGGTATACTTTCACCATGCGATTACTTAGGACCATACTGGCCCTGATCCAGGAAGTTTCGTTACAGCCAGTCGACTGATACCTTCTGCCATGGAACCACTGCTTCCGGCCTCATTTCGCTTTTGCCTCTAGTGGACAGCGCTAAGTCCGGCGACGTGCTCACGGGAACTGTTGGTATCATTCGTTACTGTCAGTCCAGAGAGATTGAAGGGACTCTGAAACTATACCATTATTGTCGGAATACTAAGTTCTATTCTGTTCATACTAGCTCCCCCCAGTGGGAGCGTAGACTTAAAGATTTCCTAGTGTTCAGTCAAGATGGAGGGCTGTACCATATCATGGAAAATATTTTTGTGTTCCAGTAATATAATGGCTGTGTTATCAAGCCTTCAGTGAACTTCCCGTTTAGTCTAAGATTTTCTTCCAGGTTACTGACATTTTTGCTCATTGTGTTGAGCTTCAGAATCGGTCAAAGGAGACCATTCGTGTGTTAAGTTGAGCAAAATCATTTTGTTAATAAATGGAGACAGAACTTTATTTTTATATTTTCTTGTGGGAGTGTTCAGACTCGAGACACTTCATCTGCCACAACCAAAAAAAGATTAACGACAGCAACGTTAAGCATAAGAGACATCACCCTTCTCATGTGAGATTATAATTTACGCCAAAAATTCCGGTAAAGGTTTTCAATAAAATTGCGATTTCCGTCCATGAATTCCGAGTTATATCCCGACTATAATGTTGTTCAACCTCAGAATGCCACACGAGTCCTTCTTTCTTGGAGTAAACTTATCAGTTTCTCACAGTACATATTTCGTGTATGGGAACGTCTGTCGAGTCGACCGAAGAAAACAATTTGAATATCACAAGACTGTCTCTACACTCTAGCGATGAGATTGATTTCAAAAATTTGTGCGTATTTGGCCGATGTCGGTCGTTGGCAGATTCCACAAATGCCGATGCCACTGTGACCGCAGTCGTCTTAATAGACAGAGAATTGCAGTTCAGGACAGCCAGTCATTGGGTTTTCTGACTGGCTAACGTTTTTTGATCTCATAAGAAAGGCAGTTTTGTCTTTTAGCACGAGCCGGCAGGCGTGTCTGCCGACTTTGCAGTTTGCTCACGGTACTCTGGCCTAGGGGTGGATATTATGAGTTAGAGTCGATTAATCGGCCTTTCCAGTTATTTATGTGGATCGATTAACCATAGCGATTAACTGTATCCTAATGGTGCAGTATTCAATTAATTGTTATACACTGAAGAGCCAAAGAAATTGGTAAACCTGCCTAATATCGTGTAGGGTCCCCGCGAGCACACGGAAGTGCCGCAAGACGAAGTGGAATGGACTCGACTAATGTCTGAAGTAGTGCTGGAGGGAAATGACACCATGGATCCTGTAGGGCTGTCCATAAATCCGTAAGATTACGAGGGAGTGGAGATCTCTTCTGAACCACATGTTGCAAGGCATCCCACATATGCTGAATAATATCATGTCTGGGGAGTTTGGTGGCCATCAGAAATGTTTATACTCAGAAGAGTGTTCCTGGAGCCACTCTGTAGCAATTCTGGACGTGTGAGTTGTCGCATTGTCCTGCTGGTATTATCCAAGTCCGTCGGAATGCACAATGGACATGAATGGATGCAGGTGATCAGATAAGATGCTTACATACGTGTCACCTGTCAGAGTCGTATCTAGACGTATCAGGGGTACCATATCACTCCAACTGCGCATGCCGCACATCATTACAGAGCCGCCATCAGCTTGAACAGTCCCCTGCTGACATGCAGAGTCCATGGATTCATGTGGTTGTGTCCAAACCCGTACACGTCCATCCGCTCGATACAATTTGAAACGAGAGTCGTCCGACCAGACAACTTGTTCCCAGTCGTCAACAGTCCAGTGTCGGTGCTGACGGGCCCAGGTGAGGCGTAAAGCTTTGCGCCGTGCAGTCGTCAAGGGTACATGAGTGGGCTTCGACTCCAAAAGTCCATATCGATGATGTTTCGTTGAATGGTTCGCACGCTGACACTTGTTGATGGTCCAGCACTGAAATCCGCAGCAATTTGCGGGAGGGTTATACTACTGTCACGATAAACGATTCTCTTCAGTCGTAGTTGGTCCCGTTCTTGCAGGATGTTTTCCGGCCGCACCGATGTAGGAGATTTGATGTTTTACCTGATTCCTGATATTCATGGTACACTAGTGAAATGGTCGTACGGGAAAATCCCCACATCGTCGCTACTTCGGCGATGTTGGGTGCCGACCATAACGCCACTTAAATCTTGATAACCTGCCACTGTAGCAACAGTAACCGATCCAACAACTGCGCCAGACACTTGTCTTATATAGGCGCTGCCGACCGCAGCGCTGTATTCTGCCTGTTTACGTATCTCTGTATTTGAATATGCGTGCCTATACCAGTTTCTTTGACGCTGCAGTGTATTACATCTTTATTTTTAGGCGTATAGGGTGCACTAATATTCTCTTTGTAAACTTGTAGGACTTGTAGAGGGGAATGATCAGATGATATTTTGAATAGGAACCAACGTCCTGAAACATACCATTTCCGGGCTACAACCATTTGAAAGAAAGTTGGTAATGCGACCACTTTTACAAGCAGTTTATTAGACGTGACCCAGTCCATCACCTGTTTCAGAATTCATCAACAACCAAAGAAATAAAAAGGAAACTTAAGCAGTTTTCACGAACACTGTTGTTTACAATTACACTTTAACCGTTTTTGTCCTTTTCAAAGGAGGTTTAACATTTTGATTCATTACAAGTAAGGTCCGATGTGGCGACCACCAAGTTCGGTCCTCACATTGTACCTACACATGATGTTCGGTACACAAGCTCAATTAGACCTGGTGTGTTTGCTTTCTGTCCTGCAGCGACCACAACCCGTGCCTCCAGACCTTCTTCTGTCTCTACACGAGTCTCATAAACCAAACTCTACATTCCATTCAAGAGGAAAAAGTTAAGTGGAGTCAAATCCGGTGATCGTGGAGGCCACGCGATTGGACCACCTCGACCTATCCATATGTGTCCGAATAGGTGGTAGAGATGTTCCCAAACATGACGTGAAAAGTGAGAGGATGCTCCGTCCTGCTGAAAACACATCTTGATGGACGCTCAGTGGCACTGCATCCAACAACACTCCCAATACTCGTTGTAGGAAGGTCAAGTAGATGGAACCCATAAGATCGGCTGGATGCATCTATGGTCCAATAACATGACCATACAGTATACCTGCCCAACGCTGATGCCAAATCTGTGTTGGAATCCTTGGACATGCATGACATGTGGGTTTTGGTCTACTCAGACATGGCTGTTCCGAGAACCGAGAAGAAAATCCCTAGTAAATGTACATTCATCTGTGAAGAGAATGCGCCAGTGGGAATTCTAGGGGCTTCTGGATGCAGTGGCGCAGAAACTGCGTACAGAACACAACACTTTGTGGAAAATCGGCTGGCATTAGTGACTGTATCCTTAGGAGGTGGTCTGGATTCAGTTGTTGTCGTGCAGAACACACCAGACAGTACCAGAATCAACATCCATTGCAAGTGGAATTTCTCACGTACTCGTTGACGGTTTCTCTTCAACGTGATGGACCATGGCGTCTTCCAATCCGGGTGTGTGGTGTCTCCTTGGAGCACCAATGTCACTAGTATTAGCACGCAATCTGACTGCATGAAATAAAAATAAAGAATGACAAGAAATTTCCATTAACACAATTGATTAATTAAGACCCCTGCAACTATAAAAGCTACGAAAGAACAAAGCACAAGTGTAACTGTTCTGTGTGTGGTAGTGTGACTCAACGTACATGTAACTGACTCGGTTCTTCCTCAATACGACAAGATATTTTAAACACCATTTACAATGAACTAATTGAAAAACCAGAAATACTATAATTGCACATAGAAACCAGAATTACAAGTCTAATACATGAACACGAGCCAGATGCTTTGTTGACTGAACCTGTGACCAAGAGGCATTGTCAATAAAGAAATCTATAATACTTTTTTCTTTTACCTCAATATATATTGACGAAAAATACACTGTGATCATTGCAACATCTTCCATCTATACGTTACACCAACCGAACAGCATCAACTCTCTCGCCCAACACAACAACATCTGCACTCGACATCCTCTGAACTACTACTGCCCTCGACATCCTCTGAACTACAGCTGCCCTCGACAACCTCTGAACTACTACTGCACCAGTGGAGGTGGCGGAATAATAATCTTTGGCGCAATCTCTGGCGCTGTGACTCAGTGTAGCCACCTTTCATATGCCCCTCCTCCATGGGCAAGAATTTGGTGGTATTTTTGCCAGCATTGGTGGTGAAAATACCACCAAATTCGTCCAAAAAACACAGACAAAAATAAAAGATGATAGTAATAAGTAAATATTACATAACTAAATAAATTTTGGCTTTGCACTGACCCTTCAATAACCTAATATATAAAAATACAGTAAGGAATTCAAAAGCTTGCATAAATGTGATTTTACATAATAGTATACTCTAGTATCATTTTTCAGAGTAGTTAAACAGTTCAATCAATGGCACCAGCAATGACGAATAGGTGCAGGTAAGAGTCTCATAACATTTTATTAACAGTATATACACAATAAATCAGTTTACACAGATATTCACATAAAATCTTTTCAATAGTTCAATAAACAAGTAGCACTCCTCAGAGTAGTTGACAGTTCCACCAGTGGCACCCAGCAATGGTCAACAGGTGCAAATAGCAGTCCGATATAATTTCATAAACAGTAAATACATAATAAATCAGTTTACACAAATATTCACAAAAAATCTTTTCAATAGCTCAATAAACAATTAGCATTCCTCAGAGTAGTTGACAGTTCCAACAGTGGCACCCAGCAATGGTCAACAGGTGCAAATAGCAACAAGTGACATTATCTCAGTAGCAGCAGTTCCATCAGTGGCACCCAGTAATGGCGAGCAGGTGGAGACACCAACAAGTATCATCTCATCACTGGTTGAGCAGTTCCAACAGAGGCACCCACCAATGTTGAACAGGTGCAGACAGCAACAAGTGACATTATCTCAGTAACAGCAGTTCCATCGGTGGCACCCAGTAATGGCGAGCAGGTGGAGACACCAACAAGTATCATCTCATCACTGGTTGAGCAGTTCCAACAGTGGCACCCAGCAATGTTGAACAGGTGCAGACAGCAACAAGTGACATTATCTCAGTAGCAGCAGTTCCATCAGAGGCACCCAGCAATGTTGAACAGGTGCAGACAGCAACAAGTGACATCATTTCAGTAGCACCAGTTCCAACAGTGACACCCAGTAATAGCGAGCAGACACCAACAAGTGACATCTCATCACTAGTTGAGCAGTTCAAACAGTGGCACCCAGCAATGTTGAACAAGTGGAGGTAACAGTCCATAATATTCACCAGCAATAATTACACAGTTCATCAGAGTTCCTCAGCAGAAATTAAACATTTCCAAGTGGCACCCATCAATGATAATAGGTGCAAGCATGAACAACAGTTTGAATGCACACACAATTGCTTTTACAAAATTATTGTCGATGCTCCTACACTAAACATACAAATTATAATAAACACACAAATGATATCAGATAATTGTCATATTAACTGTTACAGATACACAAATATCAGTAAACCTATAATATTTATGGGTGTCAGTGCAAGCCACAACAAACAAGTAAAATAATATTTAGGAGGTAGGTCAGTACCATTTATTTTGGATTAGGAAAGGAAAACACACAAAACACACTCACTCATCTTTCATCCACATATTAAGTACTATTGTGTAATTGAGTAGTGTTAACTGTGTAAATGCAATTCTGTCACAATTTGATGTTCAACATGTGTATCAAGTAGTAGTGGCAGCAGTGTATAATAGTCAATAATAGTTAGTCAATATCATAGTCATCATGTCAAGACCAATGTTTGCCAAGCCAAATCAAAATGTACAGTTGCTGAACAACTTTCAGTGTGCCAAGACATGCAAATACTTCCTCTCTCCAAAAAAAAGTATATACTGCTTATTGATTTAACAAAATGTGTGTGTAGACTATCTTCCTTCCACTGGAGTGTTCTAGTCTGCCATCTTCATCCTTCTTTTTCCATATAAACCAACAAATATATATATATATATATATATATATATATATATATATATATATATGCACCTCACTTACTTTACCTCTTATCCACCAAAACTCCAATAATCATCGACATCACACAATCTCAATACTTCAATAATACCTCTTCAGTACGTCGATACATATAAACCTTATCACCAATATCATTTCACTTCCATAACAACTCTTTCCTCTAGTCAGTCTCCTCGAACAAGTGCAGATAAAATCGTAGTGCAAACTTCAATTCATCATCCCATACAATCTGAAGACACAGTGTCCACACACAACCTCTCTGTGTAATCCACCTGAGCCAAATCTTCTACTCATTATGAATTATAAAATACATTTTGGTTACCTTGTCCATCATAAAATAAAAGAAATGCATACATGACCTCTAACAGCTTTCAGTTTGAATAACTTTCAGTAAGTAGGTGCAAGTACACAGTATTAATGATCACATAAGTATTTGAATGAATAAATCGTAATATTTCACAGTGTGTACACCACTTCAAGAATCATGGCAAAACAGAAGCAAACATGAGGAGTATTTCTTTGTGTCAAGTGTCATTTGCTATTTCAATTGCTCACGAAGAATGCAGTGTAATAACTGTCAATGGTCTAAAGCTAGTGTTGGTATTTCGTGTCGTCAGCTTCCTTTCTATTATAATGAATTAATACAACTTCCATAAAACCTTCAGTTCATGTGACTTCAATGAATTTTCTCGTACCAATGTAGTTCGTAGAATTATAGCAGTTCATTTTCTTATCTTAAAATGTAAAGCACTGAGCGTAAGCAAAACATGCAATACCGAGTAAATATACCAGAATATACCAGAATGTCAACAAGTGGATGCAGCACAATCCCTACAACGAGGCTCTGCCAAGCGAACAATCTATAATTAATACCATAGTGTAACCTAAACTCTATATTCATGCACAGTACATAAGTATTTCTCTATACTAAATTAAAAGGTAGTTATGACAACAAAACAGAAATGTGTAAACATGCAATCCATACGCAAAGCAGCAAGTGTGTATCTTACATAATAAATAGGTCATTAGCATCATATCAGCATAAGCAAATAAATGTTCATGTGTAATCTCAATAAGTAAACATGAAGGCGCAAGCAGATAAATCACAAAGTATAACTTACATACATAACCATATCAGCACAACTAATCAGGTGACAATTATAATTTAAATAAATAGGCACAGCAGGCACATAATAAAAAATACGACGTCAGTGAAAAAGCAGAGCAGCCAAGCGATGCTAATATACATAAGTAACAACCCTGTTCATTTATAAAACATTGTCAAAAATCAGCAAATGTATGCAAGCTTATCGCTTCACAAGTAAATTCATAGAACATAAAATTTAGCACAAACTATAAATCACGTAATCGAGAGCAGCAAATTACGTATAAAGTACATACCTAAGCAGGAATATGTTACCTGAAAAATAAACTCAATTAATAGTTACCTTTCTAGTTTATTACTTTTTTCTTCGAAATTACATTCTTCCTGAAATTTTCTCAATAGCAAGTCCTCTTAACGTCGGACACGCACAGAATATACCTGAAGTTCTTAAATATTTTATACAACTGTATCCTGGGAAAACTGAACGTTAATAACATAAGTTATCAAGTCACTATAGCTTTATACTGAATTTAATCGGAGAAATTAGACTGTGTATTTGTCTACGGGTGTCAGTGCATTTGCACTGAGCGCTCGATCAGCTGCAGGTACGCGTGACGTAGGAAGTAATTGTTTGCGGTCAACGGCTACCTTGTGCGGCGCGCCGGCTGACTGTCGCTTTGTGTATGTGCTGCCCCTAGAACACGGCGCAGTATCCCTGTGTTCTCTGCGTGCTTACGTATAACTGTTAATTTCTCAAAAGTATGTCATTCCGTAAAAATTTTAACGTTCGATATATGAAGTATTCCCTTAGAGCGCCGTGATTTAAGAGTTTCTACTTCGACAGTGTTATCATGAATAATTTTGTGAACTCTATATGGACCGTTATAACACAGAAAAAATTTGCGACACAAGCCTTTTCCTTTGTGAGACAAACGATGAGACTTAATTAACACCTTTTGACCAACTGACAAAGTTTTTAAACGACCAGGACGTTTAGCTGATCTCTCTTCTAGCAGCCGCAAATGCAATATTTTGTAGAGCCAGGTTGACAACTTCAGAATGCCGCAGTTTCCGTGTAGGCGGAAAAGGAACGATTTCAGAAATGCGACTTGCCAGTGCTTTATTTTTTAGTATCAATATAGGCGGTAAAGAAGTTGAATCATTAGGGAGTTCATTCAGAATGTTTTGAAAAATATGAAGATACTGATCCCACGTTCTGTGATTATGATGACAATAAAGACGACACAATTTATTGATTTCCTTCATCCATCTCCCTGAAGGGTTAGATTGAAGGTGAAAAAGTGAAATGAAATTTGGTTTAATCTTACGACGCCGTAGAGTACGAAGCCAAATTTTAGAGCGAAACTGTGATCCATTATCTGATATAACTTTATCAACATGACCCACTTCTTGAAGAAAATGTTTGATGAAAGCATTAGATAGTAAACGAGCTGTTGCTTTGCACACATATTTTGATGTCAATTCCATTACTACCAAAATGTACGCAAAACCATTAGTAGAACGAACCACTGGACCAAACAAATCGACTGCAGCCATCTCCTTTAATTTCGCTGGAATGATAGGAAACAACGGTGCTCTGTGAGAAATAGTTGGCGGCTTAGCCTTTTGACATAATTTGCATTTGGCAAGAACAAATCGAATTCGTTTTTCCATGTTACTGAAGTAGCAATTTTCTCGTAATTTATAAAAGCATTTTTTGGGACCAAAGAGTGCATAACTGAAATGTGTATACCAAATCAATTTATTAAGCGTCATCTGTCACTTCAGCTTTGTTAACCTATTCATTAATTAATTCTTCACTATTAATCATATCACCCATCGCGTCTCTATATCTATTGTCGTTGTCATGAATGAACACATTGTCGTCATTATACTCAGCGAAAACATCAGAAGTAAGAAACCTTAAACAATTTGTGTCTGATTCAGATTTCGTTACACACTCGAAAAATTTCAAACATCTCGGCATTCCGGCAACAGTCAAGTTCACACTTCCTTCCTTAAAGTTTAAAATTGCCTTATATGTGTTAAGAAACTCCATACCTAATATAATTTGTGTACTGAGTAATGGAACAATAATAAAATTAGCATAAAATTCATATCCTTGACAAATGAAATTTAAGTTGGTCTGTTGTTTGACTTCCACACTTTTTCCAGAAATAGCTCCTCGAATTGTAGTTTTAGAAACAGGTAACACAGGACAAGCAATAGTTCTTACACATATACGAAAAACTGATTCACTAATAACATTCAATGGGCTCCCAGAATCTAAAACTGCAGTGAACTTATTCTTGCTCACGTATACTTCAATAACAGGATGTAAAAATGCGTCTACATTATTTTCCTTTTCGTCTAGCAGAATATCTCTCATGTCTTCCAAGCGTACGTAGTGTAAAGTCGTAGTGTCATTACTTTCTGAACCGTCTATATTGCTGCCAGAAGCCGCAGCTACAAGTGATTGTCGATTGTTTGCGTCACGTCTTTGATTATTCGCGTCATTTCGCGGATCAATTTCTACGATTTGCACTTGTCTCTCTGAATTTATGTCACGTGGAGGATGCCAATTAGGTCCCTCCTGTCTGTTACATGTAAATTCTTGGTTGTGTCTGTTATTAAAATTTCTATTTTCCTGGCTGTCTGCATGACTATTTCTTGTGCAATTTCGACTGTCACTTCTGAAATTATTGTTAGGTCTACTACCCTGGTTATTTCTGTAGTAAGAATTTCTTTTATTGTATGAATAATTTCTGTCTTGATGATACCAATTACTGTTTCCATATGATTGATCATTCCGGTAAGAATTTCTGTTATACTTGTCTGTGCAATTTCTGTTAGAACCTCTGTTATTGTCATAAGGGTGGTATCTATTGTGTTGTCTGTTTCGTCTGTCATTTTCAAAATTACCGCTATAACGTCCGTTCCGATCATTATCCCTTTTCTCTGAAAATCTATTGTGATTACCATTACTGATAAAATTACAAGAAGTTCCGTCGTCGTTATCATACTCAAGTTCTTGTAGCAAAGTCTTAAAAGTTTCAATGTCGTCTTTACATCTTCCAGCTAAAGCAATGTGTCTTATCGATTGTGGCAGCTTAGTTAAACAAATGCGAATTAATTCAGTCGGGATATAATGGTTGGAAAGGAATTGATTCTTTCGAATCATTTCTTCAAAGTATTCTGCCGGCGTACGGAACTCAGACTGTTTAAAATTACGCTGCATAATAAGACTATGTTTGACTCTGTCTTGCGTGTTTTCGGACCAATATGCCGATAGAAATGTATGATAAAAATCATTTAAATTATTACAATCTCAAATAAGTGTGCCCATGCGCGTCGCCGGTTCGTTTTTCAGTAATATCCTAAAAACTGTCACTTTTGGGTAAAATAGTCATATCCGGTTATTCTTTACTGACTACTTTTCTAGATAGATTGATAGTTGAAGAATTGTTTTGATAGATACAAAGAATAGTAAAAGAGTAGGCAGCAGTGTGGAAAACTAAAAGGGAAATAGCACCACTACAGCTCGCGGCCCTGAGCACGCTACGGCACATATTCACTTAGTGTAGTGAATCCCCTGAGGACCTAAATAGCCACACATAAGTTCCAGTTTGTGACTTAGTGGCCGATTTGGCTAAAGTGCGTACGTAAATTGATCTAACCATGAACATGGATGTATTTCATTATTAGAATTGCGAAAGATCTTAAATTTCCGAACAGTTAAAAAGTGTTTATAGCCAAAGTTTTCGCCTCGCGGCGACAAAGACCTACCGCGTCTGTCCCAGTCCGAATGTCAATTACTGTCAAGTTCGCGCGCCTGCCGCTCTCTTGTTGTATCTCGTAAACGAAATAAATTATTTTTTTCAAAACCCGTTGCTATCGGTGATTACAAATTTCTTCTACTGTCTTTGTACTTCTTCTGTAATTTCTTTCTTTAATTCATATTTCATGTTTTTAAATCATGTCCCTATTCGTGAGTCTAACCGTGTTTCCATTGTTCCCATATCAGTTTTAATTATTCCTATTTGTGAATCCAACCGTGTTGCTAATGTTCCCATATCAGTTTCTAACCGTGATCCCAAATTTAATATTGCACTCATCAATTGCTCCATATTAACTGGTTCGAAATTCATTTCGCCCCTAACATTTCCCATAAAAGTAACTTCCTTCGTCATAGCTGTAAAGCTATCTGTGTTCGAAACCATTCCAGAATCTTCTGTTGTTAATCTCGTATTCTGAACATTTTTTGATTGTGAAAAATTTAGAACTGGTTCCGGACTATTTTTCCGGCTTATTAGATTGTTTTCTACTTCATTATTCATCATACTGTTCTTCTGTGTTGGCGAGTTCGCCATGTTAACAATTTCGTCATTCTGACTATCCATCATTTTTGCCTTTTTCATCGATCGCGTAATCATTTACAAAACATACAATACTCGTCACTATATGAAAATTACACACAATATAACACTTTATCACCAACAATACCATCCACACGAAATGCTTCCCGACAAACACGATTAACGAACAATTAAAACCTTCACAATTGCATAAAATTGTCAAACCCGTATACGACTCATCAAAAATTAAATTCTACAAAAATACCATCAGAAGAATGACAAGACAACTACAAATGTTCAATTACAAAATCTATATGTGCAATATAGACTACAATTACTAAACTACAAATTACTGCAACAATACTACTGTCTGCTATTTTTACTATCAAAAGAATTCCAAGTGACGATCCGAAGCAACGGTTGCCACGTGCATGGGGGCTTAATTAAAAAAAAATAAAGAATAAATGCAATAACTTCAGTAGCTATGTGACCCGTTACGAAGTCTCGTAACCGGTTGGCCCTAACTAGTATTAGCACGCAATCTGACTGACAAGAAATTTCCATTGACACAATTGATTAATTAAGACCCCTGCAACTATAAAAGCTACGAAACAACAAAGCACAAGTGTAACTGTTCTGTGTGTGGTAGTGTGACTCAACGTACATGTAACTAACTCGGTTCTCCCTCAATACGACAAGATATTTTAAACACCATTTACAATGAACTAATTGAAAAACCATAAATCCTATGATTGCACATAGAAACCAGAATTACAAGTCTAATACATGAACACGAGCCAGATGCTTTGTTGACTGAACCTGTGACCAAGTGGCATTGTCAATAAAGAAATCTGTAATACTTTTCTTTTTTACCTCAATATATATTGACGAAAAATACACTGTGATCATTGCAACATCTTCCATCTATACATTACACCAACCGAACAGCATCTACTCTCTCGCCCAACAGAACAACATCTGCACTCGAGATCCTCTGAACTACTACCGCCCTTGACAACCTCTGAACTACTACTGCACCAGTGGAGGCGGCGGAATAATAATCTTTGGCGCAATCTCTGGCGCTGTGACTCAGTGTAGCCACCTTACAGTGTATTCTGCAAAAGTGTACTCGACCATGTTGCTGTAACACTCACAGACACGAGGCTCGAACCAGGTCGACAGATGAAATAGATATGAAGATTGGTGACAGAGCAGCTCTCTAGAATGAAATTACAATTAAATCAATACCATTAGCTGCTGACAGGCGTTGGTATATATATCAACGGGGCAGTCGAAAATGTGTGCCTCGACCGGGACTCGAACCCGGGATCTCCTGCTTACATGGCAGGCGCTCTATCCATCTGAGCCACCGGGGGCACAGAGGATAGTGCGACTGCAGGAACTTATCTCTGGCACGCTCCCCGTGAGACCCACATTCTCGACTTATAGTCCACACACTACGAGCATTGCCCCAGTAGTGGGATAGAAGTCAAGTGACATAAGATGAACCGACATAAGCACCCCTCCGCCAATATGACTACCCTGTTGAATACCCACTGAGCAAACATGTTTTTAAATGGCTGTCACACGAGAACGGTACGTACCCGGACATAGATACCAATTCAAAATATTGTTTACTCAGTCTGCTCTACAAGTCATAGAAGTTTTTAAGGGGAATTTTAGAGTACCATGTACAAAGCGTCTCCATAAAATTACTGTTTATGATATAACGGGTGCAGAGCAAAGATTGTCCGCGAAGTCTATATCAAGCAAATAGCTCTAAAATTTAAAAATAACCAACTTATACTTCGAAAAAATTTTGTAAACATAATTTATTTTGTCGGTCGCATTCTGTGATCTATATGAAATCCAATAGTTGCTTATATGTGGTAAATTTTGAGAAATATCATAAATATTTTTATTTTAGTTTCAGCCAAACATCGTCGTGTAACTACACTGGTGTCGAAAATTAAAGCAACAAACGGCAGTTTTGCGCAGTTGCGTTTATTTTTCCATAAAACAGAACAAACAGGTGATAGCAAAGCAGAAACAACGTAAAGAATACAGAACGTAAACAAATGCAACATATATTACTGTGGACGAAAATGTTCTTCGTTTTTTCCAAGTTAATACACACATTAAAAAAAGTTTTGCATCACCTCGGTTCCGAGAGGTTCGGAACCTGTACAGAAAATTGGAATAGATATCAACATAACCATAATTTCCGCCCTTTTTTTGCTCATGAAAACCGAACATTGCATGTTGTACCACCATACAGCGAGACCTTCAGAAGTGGTGGTCCAGATTGCTGTACCCAGTAGCACGTCCTTTTGCATTATTGCATGCCTGTATTCGTCGTGATATACTAACCACAAGTTCATTTTTTATTTTTTATTTTTATTTATTTATTGTTCCGTGGGACCAAATTAAGGAGAAGTCTCCATTGTCATGGAACGAGTCAATACATGAAATTATAACACGATAGTAAAAACAGATAAAATGAAATACAAGAAACGTATTCAGGCGACAATTCGTAAGTTTAAATAAAGAAAATCAACAATGTAACACTGGAATTTGCTTAATTTTTCAGCTCTTCCAGGAGCTCCTCGACAGAATAGAAGGAATGAGCCACGAGGAAACTCATCAGTTTAGACTTAAAAGTGTTTGGGCTACTGCTAAGATTTTTGAGTTCTTGTGGTAGCTTATTGAAAATGGATGCAGCAGAATAGTGCACTCCTTTCTGCACAAGAGCCAAGGAAGTGCATTCCACATGCAGATTTGATTTCTGCCTGGTATTAACTGAGTGAAAGGTGCTAACTCTTGGGAATAAGCTAATATTGCTAACAACAAACGACATTAAAGAAAATATACACTGTGAGGGCAATGTCAGAATCCCCAGACTATTGAATAGGGGTCGACAAGAGGTTCTAGAACTTACACCACATATAGCTCGAACAGCCCATTTTTGAGCCAAAAATACCCTTTTTGAATCAGAAGAATTACCCCAAAAAATAATACCATATGACATAAGCGTATGAAAATATGTGAAGTAGACTACTTTTCGTGTTGAACTGTCACTTAATTCAGATACTGTTCTAATGGTAAATAAAGCAGCATTTAGTTTCTGAACAAGATCCTGAACATGGGCTTTCCACAACAGCTTACTGTCTATCTGAACGCCTAGGAACTTGAACTGTTCCGTCTCGCTTATAATATACCCATTCTGTCTGATCAAAATATCAGTTCTTGTTGAATTGTGAGTCAGAAACTGTAAAAACTGTGTCTTACTGTGATTTAGCATCAAATTATTTTCCACATTATTTCATGAACTACATTACTTGATAATGTTTCAATATTACACACAAGATCCTTCACTACAAAGCTGGTGTCATCAACAAACAGAAATATTTTTTGATCACCTGTAATACTAGAAGGCATATCATTTATATAAATCAGAAACAGCAGTGGCCCCAGCACCGACCCTTGGGAAACGCCCCACTTAGCAGTGCCCCATTGGGACTGAACATTATTACCACTCTCAATATTGCGGAGAATTACCTCCTGCTTTCTGTTCTTAAAGTAAGAGGCGAACCAATTGTAAGCTACTCCCCTTACTCCATAATGGTCCAACTTCTGCAGTAATATCTTGCCGTCAACACAGTCAAAAGACTTCGTTAAATCAAAGAAAACACCTAGCGTTCGCAACCTTTTATATACTGTTGGTCCAGATTGCCCCACTCCTCAACGACGATTCGGCATAAGTCCCTCAGAGTGGTTGGTGGGTCACGTCGTCCATAAACAGTCCTTTTCAATGTACCCCAGGCATGTTCGTTAGGGTTCATGTCTGGAGAATATGCTGGACACTCCAGTCGAGCGATGTCGTTATCCTGAAGGAAGTCATTCACAAGATGTGCACGATGGGGGTGTGAATGCCTCGCCAATATGCTGCCGACATGATTGCACCATCGGTCGGAGGATGGCATTCACATATCGTACAGCCGTTATGGCGCCTTCCATGACCACCAGCGGCGTGCGTCGGCTTCACATAATGCCACCGCAAAACAGAAAGGAATCTCCACCTTGCTGCACTCTCTGGACAGTGCGTCTAAGGCGTTCAGCCTGACCGGGTTGCCTCCAAACACGTCTCCGACGATTGTCTGGTTCAAGGCGTATGCGGCGCTCATTGTTGAAGAGAACGTGATGCTAATCCTGAGCGGTCGATTCGACATGTTGTTGGGCTTATTTGTACCGTGCTGCATGGTGTCGTGGTTGCAAAGATGGACCTCACCATGGACGTCGGGAGTGAAGTTGCGCATCATGGAGCCTTTTGTGCACAGTTTTGAGTCGTAACACGACGTCCTATGGCCGCACGAAAAGCATTATTCAACATGGTGGCGTTGCTCTAAGGAATCCTCGGAGTCATAATCCATAGGTAGCGTTCATCCATTGCAGTGGTAGCCCTTGGGCGGCCTGAGCGAGGCAAGTCATCGACAGTTCCTGTCTCTCTGTATCTCCTCCATGTCCGAATAACATCACTTTGGTTCACCCCGAGACGCCCGGACACCTCCCTTGCTGAGAGCCCTTCCTGGCACAAAGTAACAATGCGGACACGTTCGAACCGCGGTATTGACCGTCTAGGCATGGTTGAACTACAGACAACACGAGCTGTGTACTTCCTAGTGGAATGACTGGAACTGATCGGCTGTCGGACCCCCTCCGTCTAATAGGCGCCGCTCATGCGTGGTTGTTTACATCTTTGGGCGGGTTTAGTGACATCTCTGAAGAGTCAAACGGACTGTGTCTGTGATACAATATCCACAGTCGATGTCTAGCTTCAGGAGTTCTGGGAACCGGGGTGGTGCTAAACTTTTTTTGATGTGTGCACATTTGCACTCATATTGAGACCACTGGTTAATGTGCTCACTACGGGGTGTGACTACCTCTGGCAGAAATACAGACCTGACAACAAAGGAGCATGCTGTGAATAACTTCATCAACGTCATGTTGGAGCAATAACGCCCATTCTTCCTGTGGGGCTGCTCGCAAGTCTTGGAGAGTCGTTGGTAGATGTTGACGTGATGAAATTCGTCTCCCTAGTGCATACCAGACATGCTCCATGGGATTCCAATCGAGAGAGCGAGCAGGCCACGCCATGTGTGCAGTATCTTCCGTTTCCAAGAAAACATCAACCACTCATTCTTTATGAAGTCGGGCAATACGAAGTGTGGGAGCACAGCATGTTGCAATAACCGTACGTGAAGTCCCAAGACCTATCACGGTACCTGACAGCAGATAAACCTTTCCGATTCACCTGTACAATTTCATGAAGACATGTTCCAGTGATCAACACAATGCCTACCCATACCATTAGCGATCCTCACCGTTAGCGGTCTCTTTCCACAATGTCGGGTCTCGAAATCGTGCACAGGTGCGAATCAATCGACAATCACTCTCCAGACCAAATCGGGACTCATCTGTGAAAACAACACTGGCCTACTGTTCTACCATCCAGGTGGCATGTTGACGACTCCACTCTAGACGTTCCTTCTGTGAAGACGCGTCAGAGGCATGCATACAGGAAGCCTCCGAGAATAAAGGCTACTCTGTCGAAGCCTTCTGTACACCGTTTGCCTCGACACGACGCGTCCAGTGGATGCTGCGAGGTCAGATGCCAGTTGCTGCACAGTACTAAGGCCGTACCGTCGTGCCCTTACAGCCAGATTACGATCCTCCCTTTCTGATGTCGCATATGGTCGGCCCTGCCCTGGGTCTTCGCGATACAGTTTCGGTCTCTATAAACTGTCGTCACGTCCGAGAAACGACAGAACGATTCAGGTTAAGCTATCGGGCCACATGAGTTTGCGTCTGTCCCGTCTCCACTCTTCTTATGGCCTTCCACTGCAGGGAGCCTGGTAGGTGTATTCTCTGTGCCATGTTGCACCGTCTTTAACTGTGGGTACAGAGCGATTGTGGATGTGGGACTACAAGTCAAACATGTCTCTGTTTTGTAGGTGCCCTGACGTCATCGTTGACGTGGTTCTCCGTTGACCGAAGTGCCATCTTCCATGCAGAATACGGCCGTACGGGCATCTGTTGACAGTTTATATGATTATATCGTGAATTAGACACAGGAGGGGGAAATAGCGATTTGTTGCTTTAATTTTGGACACAAGTGTAATTTTCTACCAAATGTGGTTTTTTGAACTATACAACGTAATAGGAATTAGGCCACCGAAATAGTTACGTATCTAGATTGTTTGGTGCCATGAGTTTAATTTAGTGCGTGTCTATACGCAGTATGGAAAGTCGTCACAACAATAATTCTTGGTTACGGATGAGAGTCCGACTGGTTTGAAGGCATGCATGTCTTGAAGGGATGTGGAAGCGGGGATGTTTGCTTATTTCCATTCAGTGCTGCCAAGTCACAGCTTCTCAAACCTCGTACCGATCAGCAGCTACGATACGACAGAAGTAAAAAGATAAATTCTTTAATGTATTACCGTCACAGTTGCGTTTTATTATGCTGGCGAGTAGTTTCGAACTACTAGGTTCATTTTCAAACCATGCCAAACCCTATTCTGACTGAATTACAATAAATAATTTTTGTTATCCAAGTTGCTGGTTCTGTACTGACGTCATGTTGGAAATATGTTGAATTAACAAGATCTGACGTAAGCATATCACAGAGACGTTAATGTTCAAACACTCGTGTTATGTTATCTATCTCTGAACTGATACACTCAACACTAGGCTGCAGCACTCCAAATACAGGGTGGCGCACGAAATGTGTTACCATTTTGTTTTTGAATATAAACTTTATTGTCAATACAATCTGAAAGGAACATATACTACAATGAAGAGCCGTCCATGGAGATTTGTTCTAACTCAGCACATGCTCAATATGTCCACCATTTCGTTTCCTAACTTCCTTCAAACGAACACTGAAGTTAGTGATTACCCTATGGCACATGTCTTCCGTAATTTCACTGCAAGCTTGAAGAATGACTCTTCTGAGCTCCATTAACTCATGTGGACATTTCGGGAAATTTTTTTCCTTTAGGTACCCCCCCCCCCCCAAAAAAAAAGTCACATGGATTGAGGTCTGGACTATTGGGAGGCCAACTTTGTCCCTCATTGAAGCGACCTGGAAACCTGAGTGAAATGATCCGCATGTCGAAATGCTCGTGTAAAAACACCAACACAGTGATTGCGGTATGTGGCCTTTCTCCATCTTGCATGAACCACTGCGTGTTGAAGGGTAAGGCAGTAGCAAGAAGCTGTGGAATGAAGCTATTAAGAAAAAGGGTCCAATAAGTCCGTGACTGGAAATTGCTGCCCAAGCTGTAATCCTCGGAGCATAATGTTGTTCATGAAGCACTTGTGGGTTTTCAGTGGCCCAGAAGCGTGCATTTTGTTTGTTAACCACGCCGTCTAAATGAAAATGCGCCTCGTCTGAAAACCAAACGTTGTTGAGAGTTTCTTCCCTATCCTCCGCCCACTGAGCAAACGGTAGTCTCTGCTCGTTGTGTTCTTCAGTGAGCTTCTGTGCACAGGTCATCTTGTATGGGTACGTATGGAGGTCACTTTTAAGAATGTGTTGAACGGAGCGTCTAGATATTCCCAGTTGCACTGCTGCCTTTCTACACAGTTTCCCGGGACTTCTCTGTACAGCAACTCGTACCGCTTCAATATTCTCTGGCGAACAAACAGGCTTAGGCCGAGGTCGCTTCGCTTCCTATACTGTTCCTTCCTGTACAAATTTATCGTACAACTTGTGGGTGGTCTTCTTGCAAGGGACCCATCGTATGTTAAACTGTTGCCGAAAACGCCTCTGACTCACAACAAGGCTTTTCGTTTCACGAAAAAGTAACACAATTGCCGATCGTTGCTGTGTCAACTGTCTTCCATTGTCAGCCATTGCTGCTTACTCGTCTCCTAGCGGCAGTATCGTGAATTACACGTCATTTCGTAACTCATTTCTTTTTCCAAGCTCTGCTGGCACTGCTGTAGAGATCCCAGCGGGATATCTAATGCGCGTCGTAAATTGTGAAAGAAATAATTGGTAACACATTTCGTGCGCCACCCTGTAAGATTCATTGTTGTTAAATCGTTGATGTAAGCTGCAACAGGAATTGTAAACAGAACACAGTCGACACGAAATGTTCCGACCTGTCACGACGTTGCACGATGAGCACTGTGATGCAGTCGGACTTCTTCCCGTATGCTCCTCGAGCACTTACGATTGTATCTGTCATTTCAGCGATCGTGTGATGATTGAAAGGAAGAACCATATAATGATCTACAGCTGTCAGACAGAAATAATTTCAAGCTCTTTGCTACTGAAAGCCATGGGGGGTCATACACTCCTGGAAATGGAAAAAAGAACACATTGACACCGGTGTGTCAGACCCACCATACTTGCTCCGGACACGGCGAGAGGGCTGTACAAGCAATGATCACACGCACGGCACAGCGGACACATCAGGAACCGCGGTGTTGGCCGTCGAATGGCGCTAGCTGCGCAGCATTTGTGCACCGCCGCCGTCAGTGTCAGCCAGTTTGCCGTGGCATACGGAGCTCCATCGCAGTCTTTAACACTGGTAGCATGCCGCGACAGCGTGGACGTGAACCGTATGTGCAGTTGACGGACTTTGAGCGAGGGCGTATAGTGGGCATGCGGGAGGCCGGGTGGACGTACCGCCGAATTGCTCAACACGTGGGGCGTGAGGTCTCCACAGTACATCGATGTTGTCGCCAGTGGTCGGCGGAAGGTGCACGTGCCCGTCGACCTGGGACCGGACCGCAGCGACGCACGGATGCACGCCAAGACCGTAGGGTCCTATAGGCAGTGCCGTAGGGGACCGCACCGCCACTTCCCAGAAAATTAGGGACACTGTTGCTCCTGGGGTACCGGCGAGGACCATTCGCAACCGTCTCCATGAAGCTGGGCTACGGTCCCGCACACCGTTAGGCCGTCTTCCGCTCACGCCCCAACATCGTGCAGCCCGCCTCCAGTGGTGTCGCGACAGGCGTGAATGGAGAGACGAATGGAGACGTGTCGTCTTCAGCGATGAGAGTCGCTTCTGCCTTGGTGCCAATGATGGTCGTATGCGTGTTTGGCGCCGTGCAGGTGAGCGCCACAATCAGGACTGCATACGACCGAGGCACACAGGGCCAACACCCGGCATCATGGTGTGGGGAGCGATCTCCTACACTGGCCATACACCACTGGTGATCGTCGAGGGGACACTGAATAGTGCACGGTACATCCAAACCGTCATCGAACCCATCGTTCTACCATTCCTAGACCGGCAAGGGAACTTGCTGTTCCAACAGGACAATGCACGTCCGCATGTATCCCGTGCCACCCAACGTGCTCTAGAAGGTCTAAGTCAGCTACCCTGGCCAGCAAGATCTCCGGATCTGTCCCCCATTGAGCATGTTTGGGACTGGATGAAGCGTCGTCTCACGCGGTCTGCACGTCCAGCACGAACGCTGGTCCAACTGAGGCGCCAGGTGGAAATGGCATGGCAAGCCGTTCCACAGGACTACATCCAGCATCTCTACGATCGTCTCCATGGGAGAATAGCAGCCTGCATTGCTGCGAAAGGTGGGTATACACTGTACTAGTGCCGACATTGTGCATGCTCTGTTGCCTGTGTCTATGTGCCTGTGGTTCTGTCAGTGTGATCATGTGATGTATCTGACCCCAGGAATGTGTCAATAAAGTTTCCCCTTCCTGGGACAATGAATTCACGGTGTTCTTATTTCAATTTCCAGGAGTGTATTTTATCGTTGACTAAAGTGTATGTTGTCAGTCAAAACAGTGAATAGGTTATAGGGAAAGATGTTCTTTGTACATAGCTTTTTCGTGGTTCCATTTTAGTTTAGTACCGAAACGGCTCCTCGAATTAGGCAGATTCACATGTACCGCTCTTACAACGCAAAGGGATCCAGCATTATCCCTTACGGTACATGGCCAGTGGGGAATTAATAAAAAGAAATAAAAAACAAGCAGTGCGTCCCAGAGGAAACCCGCAGAAACTACGATTCTCGTATCTCTGTCGATTCAAGTGCTGTTTATTTGCTCCGATTTTTTAAAACATTTCCTCAACTGCTGAAGGATTTCGTGCTTGTGATTTATGGTTGCATGAATCTACGATTTTGTTTTCACGTAGCTTGTCCTAATTCAGTTCGCGATTGTTCTTTCATTGTTGTTTCTGTTAATCCCGCAAGATGATCACTGAAACATAGCGTATGAACTCGTACGTGGGTTTATCGTATTACAGATATTGAATGGGAGTGTGTTTTATTCGACGATCTCTATAATGCAGCAGAGTGCTATCCGTTTTATCGATACATTGTGTGTATCCTTTCATGCAAGAGATGTTTCCTTCATATGCCATTTGCAAACTGTTCCTCGAGATAATTAATGGAGTTCTTGTTCATTTATCAGCAGGGACCATCTATTGTGCAGCAGATTACCGTTATTCCTAGTGGTGTGTGATTAATCTCCGTAGACGTCTCGCTTTCGCGGTGTACTGTCCTCAAGGTTCCGTTACAGACCACATGTTGGCGCTAGAGTGCATCGGGCTGTATTGCGTCGGCGGCTGAAACAGGCTTCTGGTCCCGTAAACAAACCACGCTATCTTCACGCTACGCAGAGTACGTCTTATCACTTCTATAATTGTAGTTCGGGGTTTAAGAAGGCCAAACAACTATTAGCCATGAGGAGGTAAGCATTCACTCGCAGTGTCGAATTTTTGGTGGATCATTCCAAATGCCCTCACTTTTCCATTGAATTTTCGTTTCTTTTCATCAGCTGCAGCTTCAGACACTGACCTCCTCCGCTCGTTTTGCTAATTATTAAAATCAAATGACTGAAGTTTGGCAGCAGATATTCAGTGAAGAGCATTGCTGTATACAGAATACGACAAAGCACGAATTGAGAGGTGGGTGGTTATAAAGTTGCAAGCAGAATACTGTATGAAAAGTGAAGTAACTTAGCTTTCCTCTTCTACGCAGTCTTTCATTTGGCTGCTCAGTGTCCATTTGGGTAAGCTCTTACTTTACAAGGAGAGATTCAGGTTTTTTCCTTTCTAATGCATTAAACTGTATAATAAAACGTTGCGGAGCTTTTTTCTTCTGCATTATTTATTGATTCTGTCAGATCTCAGCACATCATACTCAGACACATAGCAAAACAGGACAGGTGATATACATCACTTCTCCAACACATCTCCATTAACAAGTGCGAGAGGTTAGACAAAGATGACCAAAAGGGCGAATCTCGCAGTTTAAAGATATTACAGGATATCGATTTTTACACTCAGAGACGGCCATATGTGAATAATAACTTACTTTACAAATGATTTCGAACCATCATAACATTTTATAAATAATAATAATCTTCTCATAATATTAACAAATCTGTTTACCACTACTGTTTTGAAATAATTCCTCATTACACTTTTTTCATATTTGTACATCAATAAATTAATAATCTACAATTTTATTATAATCAAAAACAATTTTAAAAAATGATTTCTGAAGAATGTCTGTGTATTGAGGATCATCTATTTGTGTGTATCAAGAAGCACATACGTAGCGAAAATGGGCTGTTGTCCAATTTCATTACAAGGCGTAGATCGCTTTTGATGGAGATCGCTATCTGGTGCAGAGTTCGGTGAAGACCCCTTCTAGTGTCTTCTGATACAGTCTTGGACAGGGCTCTAGAATATCAGTCTATGCCATTCCTACGGGATACACTTGCGATTGGCTCATCTGGGTGATTTCCTCTGGAAAAGGATATTGTGGAAATGGAATTTCCCTAAATCGATTGAGGCAAATGCCAGGACGGTTCCGTTCAAAGGGCACGGTCGACTGCCTTCCCCTTCCTTTCCTAATATGATAGGACCGATGACCTCCATATTTGATGCCCTTCCCCAAATCAACTAACCAATCAGCTGCTGCTAGACTGACTAGGAGTTTCGGTGGTCATTACGAAAATTTATGCAGACAAACTACTGAGTTATAGGTGCATTTAAAACTCGTTGACTACACATTTCGGAATACAAGTTTAGCTGAGAGACTTTGAGCAGCTGTAGCTCGCCTCGGGGTTGTCCTTATTTCCGATCACTGTATGCAGGCGCAGTCTCTCAAAAGGGGAATCAATATCAACTTTCCATGCATGTGAAACCTTGTATTTTCCCATTCTATTCACTGGTTCTAAATAGAAATAAAGTACACAGTGTAAATGAACAAATATATACGAACACACAGATATACTAGCAAAGAAAATGTCATCAGTATGCTATGCCCTTACAGTCTGTCATCACTGTGTAACAGGCGATACTTTATTTTTACATAATATTCTTTTATGGACTCCGTCTTTCACAGAAGACTGGCCAGCAATAATGAGCTAAGTGCCAAAATCTTGATTCTTGGTTATTCAGTTTCATTTGTTTTATCTGAAACTTTCTGGTAAAAAATCTGAATCAATATTTTAAATTATTATCTAGGGTCAGATTTATATTACTACTGCAACTTTTTGAATTTTCTTGCTGATGTGAATGAAAAGTTAAAAGTAGAATGTGTGAAGTGGTATAAATTTGTCGTAAAAACGATGTTAAATGCCACTGAAAAGATTTTCTGGTTTTTTAAAAGAAATACATTACCACTTGATTAATCATTTTTTTAAATCCATGGAGAAGAAATAAAAACTTTGAGGTTCGCCGATGACATTGTAATTCTGTCAGAGACAGCAAAAGACTTGGAAGAGCAGTTGAACGGAATGGACAGTGTCTTGAAGGGAGGATATAAGATGAAGATCAACAAAAGCAAAACGAAGATAATGGAATCTAGTCGAATTAAGTCGGGTGATGCTGATGGAATTAGATTAGGAAATGAGACACTTAAAGTAGTAAAGGAGTTTTGCTATTTGGGGAGTAAAATAACTGATGATGGTCGAAGTAGAGAGGATATAAAATGTAGACTGGCAATGGCAAGGAAAGCGTTTCTGAAGAAGAAAAGTTTGTTAACATCGAGCATAGATTTAAATGTCAGAAAGTCGTTTCTGAAAGTAGTAGTGGAGTGTAGCCATGTATGGAAGCGAAATGTGGACGATAAATAGTATAGACAAGAAGAGAATAGAAGCTTTCGAAATGTGGTGCTACCAGTTTAGTATTGGAGGGCAGCGTGGAGGGTAAAAATCGTAGAGGGAGACCAAGAGATGAATACACAAAGCAGATTCAGAAGGATGTAGACTGCAGTACGTACTGGGAGATGAAGAAGCTTGCACAGGATAGAGTAGCACGGAGAACTGCATCAAACCAGTCTCAGGACTGAAGACTACAACAACAACAATAATAATTTTGAAGCCTTATCTTTACTTTCAATGAAAACAAGCATTTTTAATTGATTCATTCTTCGGAGAACGTCTATTGCCTTCCTTCAAATACGGCAGTGTGTGTTTCAGATCACTGTTACTCCCAGTTGAGAAGCTGTTTTCACATTGTTATGATGGTAAATTCGATTCTTCGATTACATTACTGATAACCTGTTTCTTTTGTAGGCCTTGTTGCACTGCTTTCGTGTGATAACTATTTCACTTTTTGTTCTAGCTGACAAAAGAGTTTTCATTCTCTGTTTTGTTAATGCGGAAACATCAATAAAAGTGTTCTTATAGACCTGCACAACGTCAGTCTTCCCATCTTACAATAAATAACAAACTATAGCTTGCCGTCTCCTGTCTTTTGCATAATCATCCTGGCTATGAAACCTTCTATTTACAGAAATAATTATCGTCAGACGCATTAAAAGTGAATTTTGCTTCACATTCTCTTTGAGGACACAGAAGTCATGAAAAAGAATCTTTTTTATATTTATTCTTTTATTTTATTTTTTCAAGCGGTACACGGACACATCGGGCTTACACTTGCAACTCATCTGAAACAAAGAACGACATAGATTCTGTTGTCATACAGACTGAGAAACAAATTGATTTGTCATTTCTTTGAGAAACTTTCACAGAATAGTCAAACGTCAGGTAGTAGTATTGATATTAGAAATAAACATTTTGTACAGACATCCTCTTCACGCTATGTTTTTCGCTACAGCAACACATTTTTATGCTTCACATAACGTTATCGTCCACTACTACGACGTTTCATTTCACTCGAAATTTGTTCTCCACATTTTTGTTTCTTTGCTCGTGGTACTGTTTAATTCAGTTGTTCTCACAACAAGCTGCCAAAAAATGTGACAGAAGAAAACTAACTGAAGGCACAATCAACATATTTTAATCAGAGGAATAAAATCAGAATTCAAAGTGTTGCTGCTCTCGTTGACAACACACAGAATGAACTGTACAAGGTTGGTGCCACTTACAAGGGGAAGGCCAAACGATTCATCTCGCATTTGATAATTCGCTTCTGTATAACCTAAAATGAAAAGAAAACTAACATATTTTGGCTCGATACTCCCCCGTTTTTGAGAAAACCACCTTTAAAGCTCATGACGTGTATTCGACTCGAAATTGACGGACTCGATTGGTAGTTGGAAACTGAACGTTTTTCACCATGATATATGGGGTCCGGAAACACATATTTTTCTAGAAATCGTGGAAAAAACATTTACGACTGCCGCTTACGTACACTCAACGAAATCGCCGCTGGTGAAGAGACAAAAGAATGTGGCTCGGAAGCAGAGAAGCGGTGTTCAATTCCCAAATGCATTCTGAATTTTGTTTTCGTTTGTAGTTTTTTCCATATCGATATTGGTAGGATCAATAGTACGTAATCAATAACAATTAGTAACAAGATAGGCAACCGAATTTCTCAAACGACTTGGATTAATTTTGAATTAAATTTTAAATCCTAATTGCCTTAGAATCACTCTTTCAGCCGCTCTGTTATGTGTTCTCATTTTTCTTCAAACAACTAAGTGGATGGTACTTGTAATATAAACATTCGAAGCAAATATATTCTTGGCACCAAGAACGTGTAATGATTGTAGTCTTCGCGCAGCTTTTTACTCCTTCGGAAAACAGAGCGGAAGAAAATACACACCAACAGCCGTAATTTTACTTAATAATTTTATGTAGCTACGAGTTTCGGTGCCTCATTGATCATAATCTTCAGGCCCCTACACATGAAGCTAAGTAACTCATCTAGTCGTTTGTGTTATTGTAGGGACTACTATATCCAGATGGTTTCCTTAGACTTCTGAAACTTCTCGGCAGATGTGGACCCTTCGCACCTCTAACAACAACTGAGGCTACAGAAACCAGTTGTATATAGTGCAGTGTGAAGATAAGGGAGAGGGGCGGGGGGAGGGGGGGGTCTATTATGACCTGACCGCTATTTGCAGAAGGGCGTGAAATGGTCTCCAAGACAAACAAGATTTTCCGGAAAGTATGTTATTATTATTATTGTTATTAGAGTAAATTCTATATGTTGTATTACTATATGTGTTTCTGGAGGGAGGAGCACCAGAAAAGTGTATTGTCGTAACACGAGCGGCGAGGAGGGGGGGGGGGAAGGGGGGGTGGGATTGCGCGAATAAAGTGTTGTTCCCCGGGCGTCAGTTACGATCGCTAAGCTACTGATATAATTGTCCCTGCAATAACACAAACGGCGAGATGACTCACCTAGTTTTGTGTATAGGGGACTGAAGACGGTGCCGATGAGGTGAAACTGGTAGCGTGATGACATTATTAAATACAATTATGGTTGCTGGTGTCTATTTTATTCAGCTCTTCGACCAGCCACAATCGTGTTTCATCACACAAGAGGGAATTACAGAAAACAGAAGTGCATTACGTTTAAAA
Organism: Schistocerca serialis cubense; assembly: GCF_023864345.2. NCBI lineage: Eukaryota > Metazoa > Arthropoda > Insecta > Orthoptera > Acrididae > Schistocerca > Schistocerca serialis. The sequence goes on along the minus strand of NC_064638.1, from coordinate 1,164,029,206 downwards.
ATATTTCTCTTTCGGGAATTAATTTTGATACGTGGCGTACCATGCACACGATAACATCGCGTAAAAAATCAGCACTGAAAGTTATCATGAATTATGCTGTGAATCGGTGTTGTATCCGCGCGGTTGTGCAATTCCCGCTGGGTTTCCTGGACCACACTGCAATTTTGAAAGCTCCAATTAAAATTCTGTACCTTGCCTCGTTGTAAACGAACACCGCTACCTATGGTTCCATCATGACGAGTACATAGCGGTATTACTCGTAAATGTTTTCGTACAATGAGGCGTAAAATTTTAATTCTTTACAAATTCAAGTAGTTCGAGAAATTTATTTGCCTATCTTGTTATTATTCCTTATTGATTATCTCATTAACTCTCCTCTTCTTACCAATTTCTGTACAGAAAAAACTAAAAATGAAAAAAAAGACACCTGCAGAACGCGTTTGGAATGGTTGGCAGCCAGTTGTGCAATGGTCACTACACCAGCGGCTTTTTCGGTGAATAGTGTTTACCTTGTTGGTACGTAAGCAGCAGTCGTAACAGTTCCTTTCCTCGGTTTCCAGAAAAAAATTCGCTTTTGTGGATTCCACATATGATGACGAAAATTGCTCAATTTTCTGTTGTCTATCGAGCCTGTCAATTCTGAGTCGATTGCGTGTCATGAACTTTAGAGGTGGTTCCTAAAAAACGGGGGATTGTTGAGCCAAAACACCTTAGAGTCTTTCATTTTAGGTCGTACACAAGCGACCTGCCAAATACGAGCAGAATCGGTTGGCCGTGTCTTAGACTTTCCCATTGTTACATCTCTTTAGCTTGAGCAGCCGGCGACTTATGGTATTATTGAGGTTGTTGGTGATTTAGATTTGTTTTTGAGTCCAGATCAGTTTTTTTATTTTGGCACTTAGCCCATTATTGATGTTGTGGCTGCTATTTTATATAATCTAGGGTAATTTGCAAGTGGTTCGCTACTGAGTTGGCAACTCAATAGGCAAGTATCGCTTTTCTCAATAGAATAACCTTAAAGAAATAGCAAAATGGTATGTTGGAATAGTATTCATGATCGCTATCGGACCAGCTGCCGTAGCTATAACTTCCGCCTGCTATTTTCACAGAAAAAAATGGCTTAGCTGAAAGATCTACCTGTTTCTTCGGCCGTGGAGGCATCGCAGTAGGCATCGCAGTAAGTGTTTCAGCCGGAAAGTGTTTGCCGTATTACGGACTGGAGGAAGGTCACAGACAAGTAGCACAAAGATAGACAGTCAGTTAAACAATAATCAAGAGAGAAATGCGAGGAAGCCTTTACTCTGAAGCCTACACTGGTATAGGCATGCATATTCACATACAGAGATATGTGAACAGGCAGAATATGGCGCTGCGGTCGGAAAGGTCTATACAGTATAATACAAGTGTCTGGCGCAGTTGTTAGATCGGTTACTGTTGCTATAATGGCAGGTTATCAAGATTTAAGTGAGTCTGAACGTGGTGTTATAGTCGGCGCACGAGCGATGGGACACAGCATCTCCGAAGAAGTGGTGAAGCAGAGATTTTTCCGTACGACCATATCACGAGTGTACCGTGAATACCAAGAATCCGGTAAAACATCAAATCTTCGACATCGCTGTGACCGGAGAAAGATCCTGCAAGGACGGGACCAAAGGCGACTGAAGATAATCGTTCAATGTGACAGAAGTGCAGACCTTCCCAAATTGCCGCAGATTTCAATGCTGGGCCATCAAAAAGTGTCAGCGTGTGAACCATTCAACGAAACATCATCAGGATGGGCTTTCGGAGTCGAAGGCCCACTCGTGTACACTTGACGACTGCACGACACAAAGCTTTACGCCTCGCCTGGGCCCGTCAACACCGACATTGGACTGCTGATGACTGGAAATATGTTGCCTGGTCGGACGAGTCTCGTTTCAGTCGGTATCGAGCGGCTGGGCGCGTCCGGGTATCGAGACGATCTCATGAATCCATGGACCACGAATATCAACATGGGACTTTTCAAGCTGGTGGAGGCTCTGCAATGGTATGGGGCTTATGCAGTTGGAGAGACCCCTCATTCGTTTAGATACGACTCTGACAGATGACACATACGTAAGCATCCTGTCTGATCACCTGCATCCATTCACGTCCATTGTGCCCTCCGACAGATTTGGGCAATTCCAGCAGGACAATGAGATACCCCACGCGTCCGGAATTGCTACAGAGTGGGGTCCTACACGATATTAGGCAGGTGTACCAGTTTCTTTGGCCCTTCAGTGTGTATGCGCTATACATCAGAATAATAACTTATTGTAGTAACAGATGCCCCATTAAAGAGATGTTTAAACAGCTGCGTATCCTAACTGCGCCGTGTGAGTTCATCTGCCAATCAGTTGTGCACAGCAAGGGGCACATATACAACCGTTCGCTCGACGAAAGATACGTACCCAAAGACTGGAAAGTTGCACAGGTCACACCAATATTCAAGAAAGGTGGTAGGAGTAAGCCACTAAATTACACGCCCATGTCATTAACATCGATATGCAGTAGGATTCTGGAACAAAATGGGTTAAAAAAATGGTTCAAATGGCTCTGAGCACTATGGGACTTAACGTCTGAGGTCATCAGTCGCCTAGAACTTAGAACTACTTAAACCTAACTAAACTAAGGGCATCATACACAACCATGCCCGAGGCAGGATTCGAATCTGCGACTGTAGCGGTCGCGCGGTTCCAGACTAAAGCGCCTAGAACCGCTCGGCCACTCCGGCCGGCTGCCGTAAATAAACACCACGTCGGGGTATTCCTCTGTCGTAAATTTGAAAGGTATCCCTATTTCATAAATAATCTACAAACTACAACAGTTACTTTGTGGCTTCACTTAAATACACTGTTGTTATTATGTTCTTTCACTGAACAACACAGAAAAGTAACTCGCTTCAAGGTTAGGAAACGACTGAAACAACTCACTAACGATTGCCAACAATGACATAGACGTTTCTACGTCTTTAATGGAAAGTAAATAAATGTACTTGTATAATAATCTTTGCTTCTCTGAATGTTATGGAAAACTACTGCAGATACAAGTCTGAGACATGGTTTATTAGATTCATCAGACCAATAACAACAAAATAAATTGAAATCGTGCTTTGATTTATCCTCGTACAGTTTGGCGATGGCTTCATATTAGCGAAGTTGCTAAATTTCATAAAATATTTTGTTAGCTGTAACTCCTTAACTAAACATTTGCGAACCTATGTTTATATGAACTTCTTTCTTTAGTTTTGCTTCAAGAATAACACATTAAAATATTTGCATATCTTCGTGATGCAATATATATATATATATGTAGGTTCGCAGGAGAGCTTCTGTAAAGTTTGGAAGGTAGGAGACGAGATACTGGCAGAAGTAAAGCTGTGAGGACCGGGCGTGAGTCGTGCTTCGGTAGCTCAGATGGTAGAGCACTTGCCCGCGAAAGGCAAAGGTCCTGAGTTCGAGTCTCGGTCGGGCACACAGTTTTAATCTGCCAGGAAGTTTCAACTGAGATGTTTATTGTTTTATCCTTAATTTTGTTAAGTCTAAACAAATTTGCTGTCGTTAATGCAGCACTGTTACACAGCGCTGCAGCACTGTTGAATATAGCAAGGAAATGGATTTCTTTTTGAAGCCTTCCCTACTTGTACATGAGAACAGCTCATGACAGAGAAAGCAAGCGATAAAAAATAATTCTCTGAATCATATTAGATGAATAGTTGTAAAACTATCGTAGGCCACCGTAGACTATCACAAGTCAGTGTAGATTATGGTAGTTTTCTTAGTAGCCCTGGTCAGTTAAGATTGTAACCTCGTTACCTGTACGCTAGGTGTGATACATAACTATTGGGCGTTACTTCATTTTGATCCCTTCGTCTGTGAATGCAATCAATGTCTCACTAGATTCTCCTAGAAACTGGAGCAACTGAACCGTCTAGAAACTGAGTGAGGATATATGAAGAGCCACGTAACCACAGAATACAAATTTTCTACATAGTAGCCTCTGTATCTGACTTTAAAATAAACAGTCAGCAAAATTGAAATTGTCAGTTTTTAATTCAGGTTTTATTCGAAATTTATTGATCTGTATTGTGAAACAGAGGGATGAAGTAGTAAAAATGAAAAAAAGCTATACAGATTTATCATATAGCGCTAGAAAACGACATTTCTTAAAAAAAAGTAAAATTAAAAATTAAAAAGAAAGTACAAAACAAAAACGTATCAGACATCGCTTCAATACTTAGTCGATCTTTTATATCAAACATGTTTCTGTTATTCGTAAACAGCTTATCAATAATAACGGGAAACTCTTGACTTTGATCGTGGTAAGAACGTTCTATTGAGTGCAATACAACAACAACAATTATACGGATTTTTTTATGTTCGTTCATTTAAACTGTACTTGCATCAAAAATAATTGTTTTTGTTACGTAAAAGCTTAGAAGTTTCATGGTCACCTAACGTTTATAACTCATGAAACGCAATTTTCATTTTGTAAGGATGTAATATAGAAACTGGAGTAACACTGAAGGGTGTGCGGTTTAAATTATCGTTAAAAAAAAGCAAAATAAAAAATAGTCGTGGGCTCCTAGTTTCTCTCTGACACATTCATTTATCGATGGTGGGCAATGAAGACATCGTTATCTCCATTTTGTTAAACTCTACAGGAGAATGAAAAACGGTTTATCAAATATGTATTTATACGTTGAGTGGTACAGATAACGTTTTACAAGTGTATGTATACAGTAGAACCCTAGTTACTGATAGATTAGAGAAATTCATGAACTTTCAAATCTCTCGTTGGTAATGGACTTGCTGGAATCACGAGGTTTCCACAGAGAAACGGAGTTACGAGGTTTTGATTGCCTGTCATGTTTCTTTCGCTACCAATGCTGCCAATAGCATCGGTAATCCTAACATTTACAGCGTCATTTATGTACTGTTGTAACCTTCCCTTGTAAATAAAATAATATAAAATAATTAAATTTGGATAATTAAGTTCTGACATATGAAAACTGATAAATCTTCACTCATGAAAAACTGATAAATTTTGACGTAAGCAGCGCTACGCCATGGTCCTATGAAATCAATCTGAATGTGTCCATGAGAAATGAACTGAAAAATTCTTACCTCGTGATGGTGTCGCCGGATAACGCTGTCTATATATCTGTTCGTAAATGGCACAGCTTAGTGCAATGCTGTCCTATTTACTAATACTAGATAATATTTGTCTGAGATCTAAATTACTAGAAAAACTGACTTTACTTAGTGACGCAGCTGTACAGCTGGTCGCCTGATTACTAAAGAGCACATGACTACGATCTGACATAAATTCTGGAATATTTTATTTTAGGTAAATGAATGGATCGGGACTGGCAAAGACTTAAGGGGAAATTATACTTTTATAGTTGACTGGTAAAAATAATTATATTCTGTAAATTTTTACGTTATTGATAAAAATCTACAATCCATTACACGGAAAAATTGAATATATTACAAATCTAGGTCAACCGTTGCTGACGAATCACAAAAGAAAAGATTGAAACAAATTCATATTAACGTTTCAGACAAGTCACTTAACTACGTGCATGCCAATAAAAATAATAAAATTTACCTTACATTACATTGTTGACTTAATTACACTGTTGATATTTCATTATATTAACAATTATTCATTTGTTCATCATCATCTCATTCCATGATATCATTTAGCTCTGCAGCTGATCACAATTATTATTCAGTTCCATATAATAAAATTTTACAATTTGTTCTGCACTGTGACTTTAACAACTACTAACTATAAACTGCACTGTACCAGCGACAGACTATAACTACATTGTAGCAGTGAGCGACTGCAACTGCGGCAGAGACTGCTCTGACCTGCGACTCTATTGCAGCTCTCTTTTGACAGGAGCAAAGATATTTTATGTCTCAGGCAGCGCCTGTGAATTGTCGTTCTAGCCAGTGAGCAATACATCGAGATTACATTTGCTCCAGCAGGGTGGTGGACCCCTTACACTGTGCCAAAACGGAAGTGATTTCTGGCGTACGCCAAAGTAGTGTTACAGACTCTCTGTTATTCCCCATCTATATAAATGATTTAGGAGACAATCTGAGCAGCCGTCTAAGGCTGTCCTTTATCGTCTAGTAATGTCATCAGAAGATAAAACCAATCGCAAAACGATTTAAGTAAGATATTTCTGTAGTGCGAAAATTGGCAATTGACGCTAAATAATGAAAAGTGTGAGATCATCCACGTGAATGCTAAGAGGAATCGTTTAAACTTCGGTTACACGATAAATCAATCAAATCTAAAGGTCATAAATTCAACTAAATTGCAAGGAATTACATTTATGAAAAACTTAAATTTGAAAGAACTCTTAGAAAACGTTGGGGGGAAGGCGAAACGAAGACTGAGTTTTCTTGACAGAACAATTAGAAGACGCAATAGTTCCGTTAAAGAGCCTGCCTATACTACGCTTGTCCGTCCTCTTTTGGAGTACTGCAGCGAGATCTGGGGTCCTTACAGATAGGATTATCGGAGAACATCGAGGAAGTTCAAAGAAGGGCAGCACGTGTTGTATTATCGAGAAACGGGGGAGTGTCACGGACATGGTACAGGATTTGGGGTGGACATCGTTAAAACAAAAACGTTTCTCGTTGCGGCGAGGTGTTTTTACGAAATTTCAATCACCAGCTTTCTTCTCCGAATGCGACCTACATAGGGAGAAATGATTATCATAATAAAATAAGAGAAATCAGTGCTCGCATGGAAGGCATAGCTGTTCGTCTTTTTCTGCCCGTTGTTCGAGAGTGGAATAACAGAGTTTCGAAAACTTGCAGAATGGGGAAAGATAGATGGGCCGAAACAAATGTACCTTTGGAACGTCTAAACACATATAATTAGCCACCGAAACCAGTGAAGTGTGGAATGAACTGTTATGTAGGGATGCTTTTCCAGTTTTGTGTTCAAGTTTTGCCTGTTTACTCGCTTCATATTTATATATTGTTCAACTTTTTACTTTTATCACCACACTGTCAAAGCTGTCATTTACTGTGCCTTTATGCTTCAGTCTAGATGTGTAACGTTTTTTCCAATGTCGTTTGCAAGCATTATAAGTTCTTTGGAGACAGTAGTCAGTAAATGTCTGATGATGTCCTCGCAACCCGAAAACCAGTCAACGCAATAAATTGCTACTATAGAACAAAAGCAAAATAGCGCTTTTCATTTACTGTAACCATTTCTTCAAGCCAACATTTATTTATTTCTCAACTTCATTTTTCGTATCGATTTTAATGCTGCGATGGTGTTGGCTGCCCTGTTTTTAACCATCAAACAATAAATTTCCACTCGCCTTTCTCACGATGCAGCTTAGGTAGTAACAGTTCTGCAGGTAATTGCAGCAAGTTCCTGAAATTAACTTGCCTGAACGACTTGCCGAAGTAAACTTGCACAAGTTAACACATCCGCAAGTCCTTGAAAGTTATTTGTTAGTGGTCACATGCCGCACACTCCACAGATGAGCGAGGCTGTCTGGGTCTCGTAAGATCGTTGCTAGGCAACGGTCAGAGAGGGGCGCCTGCAATAACAACGATCGGACCATCGCTCCTGCAGAAAAGAAAGGAAGGAAAGAAAGAGTAGTTCAGCTACGCGGAAAGGCGCGGTGCTGAAACAGCGAGCGAGGGACGTTTCGATCTCAGTCTCGTCATTCACTGTTTCCGTAGAACTCAGCAGCCTTCCAATGTAATGCTCTAAAATATGAGAAAAATTCGTATTTCGTAAACGAATTACTGTGAATGGCATTTAACTGTGGTAACTCGGAACGAAACCATTCGGGTGAGAAAGAATTTGCAACACTATCTGTCGGCTTATCCCACTGACGTAACGTTAATTGATGCTGTGACGTCACTGCTAGGCGCATTTCTGAATTGCGTTTCTTTAACTCGTTGATTTCTGTTGTATTCTCGTTGGCATAGAGAGAAAATATTTTTTAAGACTCTCCCGGGTATCAGAAACAAAATACTCTATCGTATCTGCGGGAATTGTCACATCTCGTCATTTAGCAGTCCTGTTAATAAAGTATGGAGAACATCGCGGATTCTGTGGTAGACTTAGATTTTTTCTGAAGACAGTGGTAGTGAAGAAGGACGAATTTCTCTTAAGCCTTTCCCTGAGGCAACATTGTCTGAGGAGCTTAGGGCAGAGATACTACCACTACAGTTTTCAATTTCGTTTTATAGCGTTGGAAAATTTTTGGTTAAATACACTATGTGATCAAAAATATCCGGACACCTCGCTGAAAATGATTTACAAGTTCGTGGCGCCCTCCATCGGTAATGCTGGAATTCAACATGGTGTTGGTCCACCCTTAGCCTTGATGACAGCTTCCACTCTCGCAAGCATACGTTAAATCAAGTTCTGAAAGGTTTTTTGGGGAATGGAAGCCCAGTCTTCTAAGAGTGCTGCACGGAGGAGAGATATCGATGTCAGTCGTGAGGCCTGGGACGAAGTCGGCGTTCCAAAACATCCAAAATGTGTTCTGTACGATTCAGATCTAGACTTGTAACACCGTAGTTAAGATACCAAATATTTTTTTCTAATTAATTATGCTTTGTATAAAGTATGTTTTCTTTGATATATAATCTCTGATATGCTGGAAAGATGTATAATATGTTTTCTCTTCACCGTTTAAACACTTTGCCTCATTTGGAGGAGGATGATTTTAATAATATGTATTTCTTTGCTGAATTGCTAATATGTGTAAATGAAAGGATTTTGTAAAAGGTATGAATATACAACTATGTATATGCTGATTCACACTTAGGACTTTTGAATTGTATAAATGAAAACTTGGTGTAGTTCCCCTCTGTAACGGAAGTGAGTTAGCGAGCGAAACTTGGTTGGTGAGTAGGAAAAGGTGGAAACGATAGTCAGTCGGACACTAGCAACCGTACAGTCGGCAGCTAGTAACTGGAAGGTGCATTGTGCAGGTGCCGAGTGAGGCTTTCAGAGCTTGGAGATATTATGGAAAAGCCTCAGCTGGATGAACGGCTCTAATACATTGCTCTGTTGCTGGAAAATACCATAAAAGCTGATGATCATCGCCAAGAAGAAAATAACAGAACATATTACTTCCAACGGAAAGTCCACCTGTTCTCATGTACTCGCCACCAACATTGCGCAATCACTTAAGCAGAGAGGAGAAGTCTAACTTTTGTAAAGTGTTGGATCAGCGTATTTAGTACCTACCTTGAATTGTTTCCTATCATAATACATCTTAGGATATAATCAAAAACAAGTGTTTGATTAATTTTGCTTGAAACTGAGTGCAAAAAGTTGCCTATAATTACTGCGGATTTGGAAGCTGTGGAAGTAAGTGTTGCTTTTATGAAGGCGTCCCTAGTAATCGAATTGCTTCAGTTTACAGTTTTGTGGTTTTCAAGATTACTTGCTTAAATTCTGGCTTTAAAATTAAACGATTGTGCTGATGACGAACAGTTAGCAAGTCATGTTGAGGTTAGTTAAAGTACATGTTCTCAAAGGTAGATTTGAAATACAATACCTGGCAAAAATATCTGCTGCATTAACAGTTGAAAAAGCATATAAGGTGAGTCAAATTTATGAAAGAGTGTTACCAAAGTTTACTGATTTTAATTTGCTTTAGAAAAGTGTGTCTAGTGTGTTTTATAATAGCGGTCAAGATTAAGGACCCCCATTGTAAGTTGTTCAAAATGCATAAAGTTACTTGATAAACGAATATACTAACTGATTTTGAAGTTTATGTTGAGTTTTGAGCACATTGTGTTATAAAAAGTGTAATATCAGATTGGGAGCCCCCTACTTACTGTTACTGAAGGTAAAGCTAATATGAGTGCCCATATTCACAAAAACAGTTACAACCTTGCTTACTAAGGAATGTGTGAATATTAATGCAAGTGAATTTTAGTTCAGTTTGTGCTGTTTAGAAAGTATCTAATGAAATGGGACAAAGCCCATGTCCAATTTTAGTTTAACATTGATTTCCACTTTCATTGTTGATGAAATAACTTATGCCTGGTAAAGGATTTACTGTTGATGAATGTTAAAGTGTCATTTTTGTTTGTGAAAACTTGAATATCTTACAATAAGTATCTTTATCCACTATAACATTTTTCTGCTTGTGATAGGGTTCATTGCACTTTCGTAAGAAAGGAGTATAGGTGGTGTTTTTCCACCAAAACTATTTACTTTTTCTTTAAAAGAAATGTTTCACATTTATTCCTTTTCATTTGAGTAAATTTGATTAGTTAAAACATTATCTAAATTGGATCTGACACGTTCTGTGTTTTTACGTAACTTTAATTTCAAGTCCGATAAGCAAAAATACTTTAGGCATTCACGGTTAAACCTGTAAAAAATCCTTCCGGAGGGTAACATTATACTGCATGCAGACACCAAAATCGAGTATTATCTACATTCTGACATCTCAAAACGCTGCAGTGAGAGTGTTATAGACTCTGTGCAGGCCAGTCCATTACAGGGATGCTATTGTCGTGTAACCACACCGCCACAAGCCGTGCATTATGAACAGGTGCTCGGTCGTGGTGAAAGATGCAGTCGCCATCCGCGAATTGCTCTTCAACAGTGGGAAGCAAGAAGGTGCTTAAAACATCAACGTATGCCTGTATTCTAATAGTGCCACGCAAAACAACGATCGGTGCAAGCCCCCTCCATGAGAAACACGACCACACCATAACACCATCGCCTCCGAATTTTACTGTTGGCACTACACACGCTGGCAGATGACGTTCACCGAGCATTCGCCATAATCGCATCCTGCTATCGAATCGCCTCATTGTGTGCCGTGATTCGTCACTCCACACAGCGTTGTTCCGATGTTCAATCGTCCAATGTTTGCGCTCCTTACACCAAGTATGGCGTCGTTTGGCATTTACTGGTGTGATGTGTGGCTTATGAGCAGCTGTTCGACCATGAAATCCAAGTTATCTCACCTGCCGCCTAACTGTCATAGCACTTGCAGTGGATCCTGATGCAGTCTGGAATTCCTGTGTGGTGGTCTGGATAGATGTCTGCCTACTTCACATTACGACCCTCTTCAACTGTCGGCAATCTCTTTCAGTCAACAGACGAGGCCGGCCTGTACGCTTTTGTGCTGTACGCGTCCCTCCACGTTTCCACTTCACTATCACATCGGAAACAATTGACCTAGGGACGTTTAGGAGTGTGGAAATCTCGCGTACAGACGTATGACACAAGTGACAGCCAATCACCTGACCACGTTCGAAGTCCGTGAGTTCCGCGGAGCGTCCCATTCTGCTCTCTCAAGATGTCTAATGACTACTGAGGTGGCTGATACGCATTACCTAGCAGTAGGTGGCAGCACAGTGCATCTAATATGAAAAATGTATGTCTTTGACGGTATCCGGATACTTTTGATAATATAGTGTAGCTTCACAGACAGCCACGATTTGTTGTATGTGGAGCCACGTGGAAATGCTCAGCTGCTGTTCGCAGGTACTTCTGATTATTCTAGAACTGTAACTATTGTATGCAGGGTAGTGTTTGTGTACAGTCGTTCTGAGCGTTCCGTTTAGTTGCACTTGAGTTTATTTCGATTAAACACTGAACGTACTATGATAGGTTACCCTACCTCTACCCAACCTGCTATTTGGGGAATATGACAATTGGTCATGTCAGTTGTGGTAAATACAGTGAGTTGTAGCTGAACTTACGTATCGCAGGCTCCACTTGAACTATATGTAGCTCAAATGTACTTTCCGCTACTAACTTCCATTTCCTCATAATTACTATTTTTCAAATCGTATTGTGTATCACGGTCTCCATTACAGCTGTAGAGTTGTTCCGACAAAAGTTGAAAGTTCTTGGCATATTGCCTGTTGGCTTCCGTCTAGTCATCTTCGGCTGCCGTTTGCTTAACGATCTTCCTGGTGTTTCACCAGTACAAGTGACCGGCATTGTCAAAGGTTCATCCACTGATGCCTGTCATAAGCGTTTCGATTTACTTCTCATACATTTGCAACGGCTTATCGCAGTCTCCACTTGACCTGAAAAACTAAAGTTTATTTACGACAATTTTTTTTCGTTTGTAGTTTATATCTTTGTCCCCACCACAGCTGTACATTTCTTTTTACGATACTCGGATTCGACTTCTGTCGAAGAAATGTATCTCTTACTAGTATGCGACTGAACAAATGTAGTTGTAATTAAAAATAACGCCGGCCGCGGTGGCCGAGCGGTTCTAGGCGCTTGAGTCCGGAACTGCGCGACTGCTATGGTCGCAGGTTCGAATCCTGCCTCGGGCATGGATGTGTGTGATGTCCTTAGGTTTAAGTAGTTCTAAGTTCTAGGGGACTTATGACCACAGCAGTTGAGTCCCATAGTGCTCAAAGCCATTTGAACCAATTTTAAAAATAACCTATATTACTTACGTTTGAGAATATCGCCACTCATACGATGTAATAGTCGCCATTCTGTTAATGCCTGTCGCATGTTTTATGTCAGAAGTCAAAGCTGAAAGCTGGTATCGCAATTGCCCCTTTATCTAAGAAGATAACGTATGCTATGTTCCAGAAGAGAAAGAGATAAACAGGGCACCCACCTCAGTCACATTCATTCCTCACAACTCAATGAGTAAAGTTTTGAACGTAATACAACCTACTATTACGCTTGGGAATATTTACTAATTTCTTATACTGCGAAAGCGTAGGCCTAAGTTCTTTTCACGAGTCAGAATTTTAAACAATACTTTTTTATAAAAAAAAAACCATTTGTTTGATCATTTCAAATGAACAAATATGAAATAAAATAGGCGAATCCATGTTTTCAACTACGAAAATCGTCAGAAACATTGCTCGCCAATCTTGTATTATGCTCAGTTAGATTTATACCAAATAACCGCAACTGACCAATATGCCTGAGCGTGTGTGTGTGTGTGTGTGTGTGTGTGTGTGTGTGTGTGTGTGTGTGTATGTGTGTGTGTGTGTGTGTGTGTGTGTGTGAATGTGTATGTCCTTGTCCACAACTGCGTGTCAGCAGCGTGTAACATTACGCTACTGCGCACGATACTTATTAAAGCCTGTACTATGGTAAGTTGACGGGCTTCACCTTATAAGAAAGGATTTTGGTATATGTGTTGACCGCGTGTACCTGAATGGAGGCGAAATCAGACTTTCACCCACTCAGTAACAACAATGATACGTCAAGCAAGTCTGAAGTGCAACTACACGTTAGGACGGACAAGAAATAACACCGCAGATGCTACCAAATTGTTAATAATACGGTCGCCAGCCTAATTAGGCATTAACTGAGTTTCTTCCCAGTACAAGTTGAAGTACGTTCTTGCAAAACAACACGTGACTACACTGCATAATATAGTAAATTTTAGAACCAGAAAATCTACTGAACTAATAATTTCACTTTGTGTACTAATATGGACAAACCAAAAATACACAACAATACACTATGATGTTTACTACAAACTTCGTACTGTCTATTGATCTGATTAAAATCGGGCATAGGTTACCCTAGAAACAGCACTTTCGAAACACACATACAATGTCAATTTTGAAAAAGGTAAAACACTAATAAATTTTGATTTTATATTGACTTTAACTTTGCTGGTCAAATCAGTTCATTACACTTCAGAACTTAAATGAATAGATAAGAAAAGGGTGGTGGGGGGGGGGGCCCTGAAACTGTTATGATCACTGTACTGAAATTTTGGTTATTTAAATCATTAAGCACTCAAGATTTCCAATATATGATTTACTACTCTTTTTGTCTTATTTCTTGCTCATTTAACTACCATTATTTTTGTCTCAAATTAATTAAACTTCATTACTAAACCACTTTCAAAATTATCTTCCTACTTTGTCAGACCTATATTGTTCGTTTATTATTTCATTAACAACAAAGTTCTTTAAACATCATTCTAACATAGATAGGTCTGCAGGTAATTATTATTAACATAAACTTTAAATCTTCATCTCGGGACACTCGGGTTGCACAACATGTCGAAAGGACCCTGTCTAGGTTAGTGATGAGGATAAATAAATGATAGGACAGTTCTGGTAAAAGTTAAGTTGTTATTGAACAGTCAGAAACAAAAGTAACACTGGTCCACACGAATACAGTACTAAAAGATTCAACCTGTTCGTATCGATGCGGCGGTTGGCGGGCGGCGAGATGGCGAGGCGCAGAGCACACATACAAGCACAGCTATGGCTCTTGATGTATCGGCACTTTACTTCTTCATAGCGCCGCAATATTTTTCCATTTAGTGCCTATGGAATTTTGCCATGCTGTATAGTCGTCGGAAACGGCACATCCGAGGCTCAACGAAACTACGTCTTCCAGGAGGGCCTCCTCGATCCAGAGCGTGTTTCTCAGACCGATGCCCAACTCCGATTACTACTGCTGAGCCCGTTATGCCGTGCCGCACCCGCGTGCATTTTCCCGCGCTCGCCTGCCATTCACCTTTTACCGCTCCCCTACAGACAGGGTATTCACCAAAGGTTTTGCATTCCACATATCCTAATACATTGCCTACGTATGGACCAGGCGCACAATTACAACTTTAACATCTTACAACAGTTTAAACATTTCTTACATTTCCATTTTGTTACAATATTGCTTGCAATTTGACATAAACATTAATATTAACATCGAAAATTGTTTACAGTTCCTTAACATAATGGCATGAAACAAAAAAGAAATGAAATCAGAACATCGCTTATACTAATTTATCGAAAAACAGAAGCAAAAATTATTATCTGTACAATAGTATAACGTCGTTGTTGTTACAAGCGGAGACAAAGGACGTGTACATGTGGTTGATTTTATAGCCTCTGACGAAACACTGACGGTGACATTCTTCAGCATATACTGTAGTTTGTGCCACTTGAGTATAACAGACGATGCCACTACTGCTACTACTGCCAGTGTTATTATTACCGCTACTATTGTTGCAAGCAAGTACTGTCATATGACATCTATTAACAGTTTTCAGTTTTTTCTACTTAATTTTAACTCTGAGGACGTGGAGTTCTTGTTCTGCCTGAAGAACCCCTGAGACAATGATACCCTAATGTTGCTGCTATCGCAACAACAACAACTGCTTTTTCTTGTTCTTCGTTAACGTTTGCGTAAGGTCACTGATCATAAGAACACCCTAGTGTGTTCACACCCAATTTATATCTAGTCTCAGCACTTTTTGTTGATATTTTGAAATAATTATCGTTTACATTTCAAGGATTAAGAGAGACATTGTTCTCCTCGGATAACCCACAATGTCAGGATCTGGGAGCTTACAATTTATGCTTTTTGTGACAGGTAGTCTTGACAGTAAGATCAATTTAGGTTGTATTATTTAAATACTTTATTAGTTTACAAAAAAACAGATACCTAACTTATATTTACAGTACTTACGTCCGTTAATCTGAAACACTTCACAGTTTTATGTTACGTTTGAATTGATGTCAATTTTTCTTCTGCCACACGTCCAACTTTCCCATATTTCAGATTTTTGTAGTGGAATCGGAACCACAATTATCTTACATATTCTGATTTGATCTCTCTGTAACTGTTCATGTTGGAGAGAAACAGTAACAGAAATGTCCATTGTGAAAAGTAATATCACTGATGAATATCAACTGTGTACTAAAGATACTGATGATGAAACAGTTGAGTCGGTGAGCAGGCAGCGGTAAAGACCAAAGTTGGCTTAACTTATCTGCATACAGCACAGAATTTATCATAAATAAATTGTGAATCTGGCTATCTACAAGAGGTCAACTACCTAAAACATAATACCAGTGAGAAACGATATCTTAAGGAATGTGCACTTACTTTTGGTAGTATGTCAATTAGGAAACAGCTCGTGTGGAACAACAACAAAAAACTGTCTGCAGGCTATGTTGATTTGGGCAACACTGTGAATATAGAAGCAGAAGAAGTCGCTACTAAAGCTCAAGTTTTTCGGAAGGATCATACACTGAAAAGTTTAAGCGCCCAATTGCATATTTCCTAGTGAATAAACTGTCATTAGATGTAGTGAGAGAAACTGTGAGAGTTTGTATACTCAAATTGTTTTCTGTTGGTGTTCTTGTGAGGTCAGTGACATTTTATGGTGCTTCTGTCAACATTCACACACTGAAGAATCTTGGATGCTCACTGAATTTTGCCCCTTACTTCAAGCATCCTGCCAATGACAGTAATGTTCATGCAGTCCTTGATCAATGCCATATGATGAAATTAATTCCTAATACTTCAGCTGAAAAGGAAATACCGAGGATTGAAACTTAAATAGTGGTAACTATTTATTCACAACCGATACAAAAGAGTTACATGTTTGCACCTGTTACTGTTCTTCAAAGTAGTCACCAGCGTTGTGTAGAGCCCGTTGCCAGCGATGTGGAAGGCGTAGTATACCGTTAGCAGAGCCTGTTCTGTTGATGGTGCAAATGCAGCGGTCTACTGACGGTCGAATCCCTGAAACAGTTCTGAAGCGAATGTAACGAAGCCAAAACTGAAACGCCAATCAATGAATGGCGTCATTACGGGTCGCCACGAAAGTCGAAAGTACGTCAGAGCCCCAGTATGGTGAAAGTTATGGTGATTCTCGTGTACGACTGTGATGGATCTTATCGTAACGCATTACGTCCCTCCACGGCAGACCATCAATGCACAGTATCACTTTTCGCTTTTGGAGTATCATCTGCGAGCAGCTTTGCGAAAGAAGCGTCGACACTTTCTACGCAAATCACCCATCATTTTGCACGACAATGCGCGGGCGCGTACAGCGCAAGCTGTGGCTGCTCTGTTCGGTCGATGGGAATGGGAAGTACTGTACCATCCACCATACTCCGGACTTAAGTCCTTTTGACTTTGATTTGATTCCGAAGATGAAGGAACCACTACGTGGCATTCGCTTCAGAACTGTTCCAGAGTTTCGGCAGGTAGTAGACCGCTCCATTCGCACCATCAACGGTGTACTACGCTTTCCACATAGCTGGCAACGGGTTCTACACAATGCTGGTGACTACTTTGAAGGACAGTAACAGGTGAAAACATGTAACTCTTTTGTATCGGTTGTGAATAAATAGTTGCCATTATTTAAGTTCCAACCCTCGTCTTAACTGTGAAGCAAGGGATGTGAAGTGGGACTTTACTTTGAGGTTACTTTATCTGCAAGAGAGTGAATCTTTAAAATTTGTCAATTCACTTTCTGGTTCACATGTGAAATTTTATAAAGAGAAAACGGATGTCTCTTTAGCAGCCCAGACTATGATCTCCAGTGTTGCTGATGTCATTGAATTTCTAGAGAGCTCCCAACATCCAGTTTTCCAGGACACATCTGCCACTGTAGACTTTATCAAAATTATACATAAACTCAAGGAATGTTCATGCTAAGGGTTTTAAAAACCATTGAGAGGTACAAATGTAAATTATTGGACCGAAGTTCATTGCCATGCAGAGCGCGTCTTTCAAACATTAAGGACTGATGGTATGTGTGCATTATTACATCCACGAGAAACATTTGTGCTGGCATGTATGATGTGCATACAAAATGTTAGAAGCCTCTCCCTGGAGTTTCTATTTCTGAATACTGAACCTCTGAAGTGTTTTTCAGCGTACAAACTGTCAGAAGATCATCTGGAACTCTTTTTTCCTCGCATCAGATCTAGCTTTGGTTGCAACAATAATCCCACCACGTTACAGTTCCTGTCTGCTCTGACAACAATGTTACTCAAGAACAATGTTTCTGCAGGTGACGGAGTAATGTGGATGCCATTGAGAAAGTCAGTTCTTTCAGTGTTCATGAATTCAAGTGTCATAAGAAGCAAAGTGATGTGTTTGTTTATGATAGTAAACAAACTTGTTTTTTTTTTGAGGCTCTTGATTTAGTACCACTCAGTGAATACCAGGAGAATATTATTTATTACATATCAGGATATGGTGTGAGAAAGATTATTTAAATGTTAAGATTTGCTGAGTGCAAAGAACTTATTATTGTTCACTACATGTGTCCAGCTGATCACACATACTGCACGACTCCTGTCGTAAATCCAGCTTTCTTTACTATCAAGGTTGACAGAGGTGGTATAAATATATATATATATATATATATATATATATATATAATGAAGAAAAAACAATAATCAAAATAAAAGTATGATGTTTACGTCTTACTAATTTGACCCCCTCCTCCCTTTCCCAAAATTCTTATCAGTAAACAACTTGTTAAGTGAATCACATTAATATTAAAGATTTTTCCCTCTGTTAGCAGCTGAAATGGGCAACAAAGCAATGGTTTAGCAGTTTCGTTGCCTAATGATTTGTTCAGAACTTTTTTCTCTTTAGGTGTAGAGAGAAAACCTCTTTGCATCATACGTGTTGTTGCATGAAAGTTCGCGTTATCAGGTGAGATAACTACAACAAGAAATTTTTCGTGGTATTATTTTGGTCATTTTGTGTCGCTATGTAGTTTCGTCATTCAGGAAATAAAATGCGAAAAGCAAAAAATATCTTGCACAGAAGTAAGATTTTTGAGAAGCGTAATTTGTGAGAAACTTTCATGGCAGTACGGAGATTACGTATGCAAACAGAACAGAATGATTGCAAAACTGATCTTGGAGTGAAGGGGTAACATGTAAAAGGCAACAGCTAACAGTCAACTACAAACTAAACACACCCACTGTCATATAACGTACATAAATGGTAATTGTATTTTTTCGATGTAGCTGAACAAGATGACATCTCGCCCCGCTTTAACATGGCAACTGTGAAGTCACGCTTCACAACTTTGCTTCATGTTGTAGTCTCACCAGTTCAGAACTGAGTAGAGTGGACATTGGTCAGTTCAACTTGCTCACTCGCTCGCAATTAGCATTCACTGTCGATAACATCCGATGTTGATCAACTAAGGTACTCATACTTTGGTGATTAATGTCAAATTTTGATAACTTTTTACTTTGATCAATGCAACTGGCTCACTCATAGGCAATTAATATTCATTATCGATAACTTCTGACGTTGGTCAATGCAGCTTGCTGAGTCACAGGCAATTAATATTCACTATCGATAACTTCTGACGTTGGTCAATGCAACTTGCTCACTCATAGCCGATTAATATTCGCTATCGATAATTTCTGTCGTCCGTCATTGCAACTTGTTGACTATTTGGTAATTAATATTCACTCCTCATCTTTGGTTGAGTATAGTGCCAGTCACAGACTAACATAACAGTCGCAACAACCATATACACTCCTGGAAATTGAAATAAGAACACCGTGAATTCATTGTCCCAGGAAGGGGAAACTTTATTGACACATTCCTGGGGTCAGATACATCACATGATCACACTGACAGAACCACAGGCACATAGACACAGGCAACAGAGCATGCACAATGTCGGCACTAGTACAGTGTATATCCACCTTTCGCAGAAATGCAGGCTGCTATTCTCCCATGGAGACGATCGTAGAGATGCTGGATGTAGTCCTGTGGAACGGCTTGCCATGCCATTTCCACCTGGCTCCTCAGTTGGACCAGCGTTCGTGCTGGACGTGCAGACCGCGTGAGACGACGCTTCATCCAGTCCCAAACATGCTCAATGGGGGACAGATCCGGAGATCTTGCTGGCCAGGGTAGTTGACTTACACCTTCTAGAGCACGTTGGGTGGCACGGGATACATACGGACGTGCATTGTCCTGTTGGAACAGCAAGTTCCCTTGCCGGTCTAGGAATGGTAGAACGATGGGTTCCATGACGGTTTGGATGTACCGTGCACTATTCAGTGTCCCCTCGACGATCACCAGTGGTGTACGGCCAGTGTAGGAAATCGCTCCCCACACCATGATGCCGGGTGTTGGCCCTGTGTGCCTTGGTCGTATGCAGTCCTGATTGTGGCGCTCACCTGCACGGCGCCAAACACGCCTACGACCATCATTGGCACCAAGGCAGAAGCGACTCTCATCGCTGAAGACGACACGTCTCCATTCGTCCCTCCGTTCACGCCTGTCGCGACACCACTGGAGGCGGGCTGCACGATGTTGGGGCGTGAGCGGAAGACGGCCTAACGGTGTGCGGGACCGTAGCCCAGCTTCATGGAGACGGTTGCGAATGGTCCTCGCCGATACCCCAGGAGCAACAGTGTCCCTAATTTGCTGGGAAGTGGCGGTGCGGTCCCCTACGGCACTGCGTAGGATCCTACGGTCTTGGCGTGCATCCGTGCGTCGCTGTGGTCCGGTCCCAGGTCGACGGGCACGTGCACCTTCCGCCGACCACTGGCGACAACATCGATGTACTGTGGAGACCTCACGCCCCACGTGTTGAGCAATTCGGCGGTACGTCCACCCGGCCTCCCGCATGCCCACTATACGCCCTCGCTCAAAGTCCGTCAACTGCACATACGGTTCACGTCCACGCTGTCGCGGCATGCTACCAGTGTCAAAGACTGCGATGGAGCTCCGTATGCCACGGCAAACTGGCTGACACTGACGGCGGCGGTGCACAAATGCTGCGCAGCTAGCGCCATTCGACGGCCAACACCGCGGTTCCTGGTGTGTCCGCTGTGCCGTGCGTGTGATCATTGCTTGTACAGCCCTCTCGCAGTGTCCGGAGCAAGTATGGTGGGTCTGACACACCGGCGTCAATGTGTTCTTTTTTCCATTTCCAGGAGTGTATAACGTAGACCGCGCATGTACCTATCTCTGCCGTGTTAATGCTTGAAATCAACATCTAAGTCACGTGACTCGGGGCAGAAATCTGAGTTCTTGTCATTACACGCTGTGTGTAGTGTAGCTGACGGTTACAGTTTCTGTCTTTTATAGCACTGATTTTCACAATTCAACGAACTGTTGTATAATTCTTACACATGTAGTAGTGCAGTTAACCTAGTTTCTTTTTACATGTGGTCAAGTTGAAACGTATTGACAATTCTTTTAACGAACGACAGAATCGCTGTTCTTTAGTGAATACCTTTCTTTTTTTTTGCACTGTGAATTCTACTAGTTCACCGCTTCCACAGGAGTGGAAGACAAAATAACAGTTTCGAACGTAGCATTATTTTTCTAACGATTCCACAAGAATATGGGTGAAATGCTTTAGTAAGCTTTTGTAAGAAAGGAAATTCGTTTATGCGCATAATGTCAGCTATTTACACAAAATAAGCACTACGCTGTCTGACTTTTGCTTAATCCAGTGCAGATAATGAAACGATATCAAGCTAGGAAGCGTACTATATTACAGTCATTCACGAAGTTTTACATCCAAGGACCAACATACATACTAACTCTCAATTTACGGAAGTATGTCTGCAAGTATTTTAAAGTAATTCACTTACACAACTGAGATTTTCGTCACTTTACGTAATCTGTAGGATACAAAACAATTATTTAATCTGAGAATATGTGAGGGTCTTCTGCATCTAGTAAAAAGCACAACATTTGATTTATAACAAAAAGTCATAAACTGTGCACCATAAATGCTTAATGACATTCCCCAAGTCACGTGACTTAGATGTTGGTTTCAGTAAAATGACGTCATGCACAGCCTATGTTATCTATGGTCTATGGTAACACCCCGTCTGTTTTTTGTTGCCCACTGCGATTCCAACGCACCAAGCAGACAGCAAGTTGTAGTGCACAGTTCGGCGAGATCTAGTGAAAGCGAAAGCGAATCTTAGTTATTTATATTGGTCTGAAGAACAGTTTTTACAAACAGGAGCGTCTGTTGCACAATAAATTGCAGTAACAACAAGAAGACGACACCACATTAGCCTTTTTAGGTTTCCTAATGATTCTAGGAGGTGTGAACCACTGCATTAAAAACAGTTTATTTACGGTTTTATTATAACTTACAAATGTTTACTGGAGAATGTCGTGTTCTTTCAGAAAAAAAAAAAAACGCCAGCCAAAAGCGTCGTACATCTACTCAAAAACGTGAGGTTTTCTTCGTTACACTTCCAGCCAAATCAGTGAATGTGGAACATAAGAAACGTGTATGGAATGCAGTACCTACATTATTTAACGTAGCAGGTAAGCTGCCACAACTGCAGCTGAAGGGAAAGTCACATAGACGTGATACTAACAGATCAAAAGCAATAAAACTGTTTCACAGCGCAGAAGAAACCAGTTCCACAATTGTTGCTGCGTCTGAGCTACAAAAAGAAAGAATGCTCAGTACATTCGCTTTTGAAGTGAAAGTAATTATATATAAAAATATTTATGTATTAAAAGTGGAATGAAGTGTAAGACTTTGCAAAACATTAGGCTCACCACTAAGTTGTTACGTGGCAAGGATAGTGCCTCTCACAATAAGAACAGACAACAAAAGAAATATATTCTTCTACATCTACATCTACATGAATACTCTGCAAATCACATTTAAGTGCCTGGCAGAAGATTCATCGAACTACCTTCACAATTCTCTATTATTCCAATCTGGTACAGCGCGCGGAAAGAACGAACACCTATATCTTTTCGTACGAGCTCTGATTTTCCTTATTTTATCGTGGTGATCGTTTCTCCCTGTGTAGGTCTGCGTCAACAAAATATTTTCGCATTCGGAGGAGAAAGTTGGTGATTGGAATTTCGTTAGAAGATTCCGTCGCATCGAAAAACGCCAGCCCAAATCCTGTATCATTTCTGTGACTCTCTGTGCCATATTTTGCGATAATACAAAACGAGCTGCCCTTCTTTGTACTTTTTCGATGTGCTCCGTCAGTCCTATCTGGTAAGGATCCCACACCGCCCAGCGGTAGTCTAAAAGAGGACAGACAAGCGTAGTGTAGGCAGTCTCCTTAGTAGATCTATTACATTTTCTGAGAGTCCGGCCAATAAAACACAGTCTTTGGTTAGCCTTCGCCACAACATTTTCTATATGCTCCTTCCAATTTAAGTTGTTCGTAATTGTAATATCTAGGTATTTAGTTGAATTTACGGCCTTTAGATTAGACTGATTTATCGTGTAACCGAAGTTTACCGAATTCCTTTTAGCACTCATGTGGATGACCTCACACTTCTTGTTATTTAGGGTCAACTGCCAATTTTCGAACCAATCAGATATCTTTTCTAAATCGTTTTGCAATTTGTTTTTATCTTCTGATGCCTTTATTAGTCGATAAACGACAGCTTCATCTGCAAAGAACCTAAGACGGCTGCTGAGATTGTCTTCCAAATCGTTAATATAGATAAGGAACAGCAAAGGGCCTTAACACTACCTTGGGGAACGCCAGAAATCAGTTCTGTTTTACTCGATCACTTTCCGTCAATTACTACGAACTGTGACCTCTCTGACAGGAAATCACAAATCCAGTCACATAACTCAGACGATATTCCATAAGCACGCAGTTTCACTACAAGCCGCTTGTGTGGTACAATGTCAAAAGCCTTCCGGAAATCCAGAAATAAGGAATCGATCTGAAATCCCTTGTCAATAGCACTCAACACTTCATGTGAATAAAGAGCTAGTTGTGTTTCACAGGAACGATGTCTTCTAAACCCATGTTGACTGTTTGTCAATAAACCGTTTTCTTCGAGGTAATTCATAATGTTCGAACACAATATATTTTCTAAAATCCTACTGAAAATCGACGTTAATGAAATGGGCCTGTAATTTAGTGGATTACTCCTACTAACTTTCTTGAGTATTAGTGTGACCTGCGCAGCTTTCCAGTCTTTGGGTACGTATCTTTCGTCGAGCGAACGGTTGTATATGATTGTTAAGTATGGAGCTAATGCATCGGCACACTCCGAAAGCATGCATGAAATATGTGTTTATATTCTCTTGTTTTCAGCGGAGAAAGCTGTAATTATTCACATATTCGAAAGTATTTCTTCATCATTAAGTTGTAACTTATGTCACTGAACAAGGGAGATGCGGTTGTTTTTACATGTTTTTCATGACGATTCACGTCTCTTGATAAATTACTAATGCTCTTAAAACAAAGATGTAAGAGTTACATCACTGATTAACTAGAAAAATAGTTAAAAACAAAGTTTAATTTTACGGCTGCTTTCCCGCCACCTGGGCCGCTAGTGACGCACCAGCTATCAAATGGTAACAATTTTCAAGCAATGAGTGTCGCGACTGTATATGTCAGACTGTCGTGCTATGTAAGCGTGTGGTGCTACTTGTTCACGGTGTGTATGTTGCCTCTCTGCGTATGACGTATTACGGTCCTTGTTCGGCCTAGCCCCGCATAACGGGGCTTTAAATTTCCAAGCAGAACGCTCTCGAGTTGCATTACGTTTCGAAACGTCGGCAGTCGTCGAAGATCTCAGTCGGTTGCATTTACGTAATGCGTTTGGATCTTATTAGATTAGATTAGATTTACTTATATTCCAATTGATCCGTAGTGAGGAGGTCCTCCAGGATGTAGAACATGCCAGAAAAACAACAATACATGACAAATATTTACAACTAAAACAAATAAGCTAATGTACCATTCCACAGGTCCAAAGTGGAGTGATCGTCATTTCTTAATGAACACTGTATGAAAGAGTCATTTCACAAATACTAATGCACTGAATTTAAAATAAAATAGTCATTTATTTATTTATAAAGTAATACGTGTGTAATACAACTATAATACTTATTTACAATGAACACATTACTGCACTGAAATTGTGCAGAAGTTATATACACAAATCAGTTGATTTTACTGAGAAATTCATCAATGGAGTAGAAGGAGTTGGCCACCAATAAATCCTTTAGGCTTCTCTTAAACTGAATTTCATTGGTTGTTAAGCTTTTTATGGCTGCTGGCAAGTTATTGAAAATGTGTGTTCTTGAATAATGCACACCTTTTTTACAAGACTAAATGACTTTAAATTCTTGTGAAGATTATTCTTATTTCTAGTACTGATTCCATGAATTGAGCTGTTGGTTTCAAAAATTGATAGATTTTTAATGACAAATTTCATTAAGGAATAAATATATTGGGAAGCAGTAGTTAGTATCCCTAGTTCTCTAAACAGACTTCTGCAGGATGTTCTTGAGTTCACACCACATATAACTCTTACTGCACGTTTTTGTGCCCGGAAAACTTTAGCTTGACTTGATGAATTACCCCAAAAAAATAATCCCATATGACATTATGGAATGAAAGTAAGCCAGCTTTTTCATTTTTATATCCCCTATGTCTGACACAATTCGCATTGCAAATAGAGATTTGTTAAGACACTTCAGCAGTTCTGTGGTGTGCTCCTTCCAGTTTAATTTATTATCAAGCTGTAATCCCAAGAATTTAACACGGTCCGCTTCTTCTATCTACTTGTCATTGTATGTTAGGCATATACTCGTGGGACACCCCTTACATGTTCTGAACTGCATGTAATGTGTTTTTTCAAAGTTTAGTGACAAAGAATTGGCTAGGAACCAGTGTTTAATGTCCACAAATATTTTATTATCTGATCTTTCTAAGACTACACTTGATTTGCTATTTGTTGCAATGTTTGTATCATGGGCAAACAAAACGAACTTGGCATCTGGTAATGTTACTGATGAAAGGTCATTGATATACACAAGAAAAAGTAAGGGCCCCAAAATGGAACCTTGTGGGACCCCACATGCAATTAGTTCCCAGTTGGATGATGCATGATAGCTTGATACATGTCTCTTTCCTAATAACACCCTTTGTTTCCTGCCAGAGACATAAGATTTGAATCATTTTGCAGCATTTCCTGTTACACTATAATATTCTAATTTACTTAAAAGGATATTGTGATTTACACAGTCAAATGCATTTGACAGATCACAAAATATACCAGTTGCCTGCAATTTTTTGTCTAATGAATTAAGCACATTTTCACTGTAAGTGTAGATAGCCTTCTCAATATCATAACCTTTTAGAAATCCAAACTGTGACTTTGACAGTATGTTATTTGGGGTAAGATGGTTATAAAGCCGACTGTACATTACTTTTTCTAAAATTTTTGAGAATTCTGGCAACAGTGGAATTGGACGGAAATTTGATGCTATTTCTTTATCTCCCCTTAACTTCAGCATATTTCAACCATTCAGGAAATATTCCACTGTTAAACGACTGGTTACACAGATAGCTTAATATGTTACTTAGCTCAGAATCACATTCTTTAATTAACTTCGTTGATAGTTCATCGTACCCACTAGATGTTTTTGATTTTAAAGCTTTTATGATGGACATATTTCTATTGGGCGCGTTTGCCAGAGGAGAAACTGGCGAGCATACAACTGTCGTGCTATGTTAGAGTGTGATGCTACTTGTTCACGGTGTGTATGTTGCCTCTCTGCGTATGACGTATTACGGTCGTTGTTCGGGCTAGCCCCACTTAACGGGGATTTAAATTTCCAAGAAGAACGCTCTGGAGTTGCATTACATTTCGATATGTCGTCGAAGACCTCAGTCGGTTGCATTTCCGTAATGTGTCTGGACCTTATGATGACGGTCAACCATGGCAAACGCTGTTGTTAAGTTGCTTGAAGGTGCGTGCTACTTCGCTTTGGCCGTACCTTCCAGTACTGCAGCAGATGAGGTTTTTCTTCAGTTCGCCACTTACGAAGCGACTGGATGGGCCTTCCAGCGGACAGGTAGGTGCGCTGAATGTATCTGCGCGTTCGCCGCTCTCCGGTTTTGACGTAACTCGATAGAGGCGGCCGGGCGGCGGCGCGCTCCAGATCAGGCGAGCCAACTTCGCTTTCAGAAGTTGCCGGTTCCGCTCTTGTACGTGTTTGTCGAGCAGACAGAACTTGGGGCGGGAGCGTGTGTCCCCGTTTGAGCGCTTTCCCCCGCGCGTTTGCCGGAGGAGAAACTGACGAGCATACACTGCAAGTTGTAACGAGGAACGAAAGTTTCTCGTCAGGCGCCGCTCCTTGCAATAAGCCACCCAGAACGCGCCTGAGAAATATTTTGACAGACCTAAAACCGCTCTTCTAAACGTTTTTTTCCTGGGCTCGTGCGGGAGCAAAGTCTAACTGCGAACAGAAGACAAATTCCTCGACAAATTTACAGGGAAATTAAAAAAAATGAGGTAGTTAAAACGCTTTGTTTTTGTTATGGTCTTCAGTCCTGAGACTGGTTTGATGCAGCTCTCCATGCTACTCTATCCTGTGCAAGCTTCTTCATCTCCCAGTACTTACTGCAACCTACATCCTTCTGAATCTGCTTAATGTATTCATTTCTTGATCTCCCTCTACGACTTTTACCCTCCACGCTGCCCTCCAATGCTAAATTTGTGATCCCCTGATGCCTCAGAACATGTCCTACCAACCGGTCCCTTCTTCTAGTCAAGTTGTGCCACAAACTCCTCTTCTCCCCAATCCTACTCAATACCTCCTCATTACTTATGTGATCTATCCATCCAATCTTCAGCATTCTTCTATAGCACCACATTTCGAAAGCTTCTATTCTCTTCTTGTCCAAACTATTTATCGTCCATGTTTCACTTCCCTACATGGCTACACTCCATACAAATACTTTCAGTAAACGACTTCCTCACACTTAAATCTATACTCGATGTTAACAAATTTCTCTTGTTCAGAAACGCTTTCCTTGCCATTGCCAGTCTACATTTTATAGCCTCTCTGCTTCGACCATCATCAGTTATTTCGCTCCCCAAATAGCAAATCTCCTTTACTACTTTAAGTGTCTCATTTCCTAATCTAATTCCTTCAGCATCACCCGACTTAATTCGACTAGATTCCATTATCCACGTTTTGCTTTTGTTGATGTTCATCTTATATCCTCCTTTCAAGACACTGTCCATTCCGTTGAACTGCTCTTCCAAGTCCTTTGCTGTCTCTGACAGAATTACAATGTCATCGGCGAACCTCAAAGTCTTTATTTATTCTCCATGGATTTTAATACCTACTCCGATTTTTTCTCCTGTTTCCTTTACTGCTTGGTCAATATACAGATTGAATGACATCGGGGAGAGGCTCCAACCCTGTCTCACTCCTTTCCCAACCACTGCTTCCCTTTCATACCCCTCGACTCTTATAACTGCCATCTGGTTTCTGTAAAAATTGTAAATAGCCTTTCGCTCCCTGTGTTTTACCCCTGCCATCTTTAGAATTTGAAAGAGAGTATTCCAGTCAACATTGTCAAAAGCTTTCTCTAAGTCTACAAATGCTAGAAACGTAGGTTTGCTCTTCCTTAATCTAGCTTCTAAGATGAGTCGTAGGGTCAGTATTGCCTCACGTGTTCCAATATTTCTACGGAATTCAAACTGATCTTCCCCGAGGTCGGCCTCTACCAGTTTTTCCATTCGTCTGTAAAGAATTCGCGTTAGTATTTTGCAGCTGTGACTTATTAAACTGATATTTCGGTAATTTTCACATCTGTCAACAGCTGCTTTCCTTTGGATTGGAATTATTACATTCTTCTTGATGTCTGAGGGTATTAAAACGCTTACCCGTCGTTTACTTCCGTTTCAGATACGTAGACGACGTTCAGAGAGTGCCACAGCAAGATAACTTGTGGTACCTATTACTTGAATTTTGAGCCCTCATCGGTTTATTAACACTCGATTAGGCGCACCCCTAATAGGTACATGGATAGCCGCTGTGGATCTGAGGAACCCAAATGAGGAAAACGGATCATTTAGTGCATTTCTCATTCAAAAGGTGGAACATGGGAAACGTTTGTCATTCTTTATATATTTATTGAAAAAAACGAAAAAATAGTCAATATTTTGATTGGAAGTTGTAACACCCCAAGTATAGAGCCCCAAATGACATCCCTTTTGACAGCAAAAGATATGAAAATTAGTTATCCTGACTTTGACGGTAGCTACTGGCAACAAAATAATAACACTATTGAAAGTCTGACCAACAGAAATACTAGGGAACTAACAACATCTATTCCACGAAAAGAACTAAATGGAAGACTATCATATGATCAATTAACCTACGATGCATGACACTCTAAATAAAGAATTCAAAATATATGCTTTACTTAGGTTATAACCCAGACGAGATAAAGTGATCAGAGATAACATTTATCCTAGAAAAGAGTTGTAGCCGCATCAAGCTGTAAGTTCACTGCGACAGTAATGAAAAACTTCACTAGAGATATTAATTCGCTCTGTTGTAGACGTCGCAATAGAAGCACGCTTATTGATCGATATTTGATTGTTTCAGACCGATCTGGAATTTTAGAGTTTTTCAAGTATCGTCTTGACGTTTCAGTAAATGTTCTGAAGAAAGGTGATAGAACATTCACCGTTTAGCCAGACAACGGAACAGATATTGTTCGCAAGGGAAAAGTAACTCATGTGATACTTAATCAATTCTGGAACTGAGTCGTCGCGATCTGCGATTGTCACGAACATTGAGGGACACAGCAATATAGCAGACGCCGACGTAGGCTAAACTCTACAAATAGACTTGAGTGGGAAACACATACACGCAATCATGAAGAATTCACAGGTATGCCGTGTTATCGAAAGCTGTAGTCAATGTCAGAATTGCTGATGTAAATCGTAGCTTCAATTCCTTGAATGACATATCGGTGTGCTTTCCAGTGCAGTGGTCAGAGAATTCAGAAGTTCAATAATCTCAGTTATAACTTTAAGACTTCGTGTCGTCTACATCATGTAACTGAACTTTATTGTGTAACTGTGAATAATTATTTTCTTGATAGAACGCCGAAGCTAAAGGTGATTGAGTGACATTATTAACAGGGAACAGTAATTGAACATTGTATTACGAAGCTTTCTGTACGTAATTTAGAGAATACATTATCTCTGGACTTACGACGTAGGAGTTCTTGAATTAGAACCGTAGCGACGCATTAACGACGCTAAAATACTTCACAAATGAACATCCTCGCAAAACTATAATGTGGTGTTTGCTTGAATGGTGGAACTTATAATTCGAGATATCATATTATCTACGTTTGAACATTCATTTGCAAACCGGGCATAAAAACTGCTATTATCAAGTTTCGTGTATGCTTATAAGCCCGTCCCGAACACGCGAAGAATATTTGGTTTATTGTTTCAGATAAAGGGAGTTGTTGCGGTACCGAGTGGTGCAGTCACTGCGTGTAGCAGTAAAGAAGACAGACATCCTTCAAACGCCATCGCTTCAATTGTAAGCGAGGGCCGATAATACATTCCGTCGTGCTACTCCATCGATACGTGGATATCTGTTAAAGTGAGATAGTATCTGAAACTGACCAAACAAAGCGAGTAGTTTGTTTTAACAGTTACAGATCGGAGTTATCGCGATCAACGGACGCCGAACTGTGTCAACTAGACTTGAACATCCATTTCCATCGAGCCGACACATACACACTAGCCACGAAGTGCTTCATCAAATGTTTCATTTCCCGTGAGTCTGGGAGTTAAGAATTATGAATTGACTTAATGTACTAATTTTTTGATAGTATGTACGTGAAAATTCATTCTCTGTTAACACTTTAAAAATCAAATGTCACAGTACGTTAATATAAACGACAACACTAGGAATAATCAAATTCAAAAAGATGAAAATAAAGTTCGTATAAAAGTTGAAAAGTGAAGAATAAATTCAAACATTACCAAAGGAAGACGGTGGTTCGAACTAAAGAAAACATCAATAAAATGATCTCATTTGTGCTGCTGCATCCATTTTCGTGAGAGCTTATTTTTGATGATTAAAGCCAGTTACAGTTTTGAGAACAGGATTAGCTGACGTGTCTGATGTGTGAGTGCATTATTAACATCTATTATTGTTCGATTCCTTGTGTATTTATAATCTTTAGTCTCTAATGATAAAGACTTCTTATTACTGGGTGATTTTAGAAACATTAATAATAAATGAAAGAAAGGTTGCGCAGGTAAAGCGCCTATTGGCACCAATATGTATTCATGTCGGGAGATTTCTCGAAGACTGGGCATGTCAGAATCATCCGTAAGGAACGTAAAGAAGAAAACTGATTTTGATAGAGAATTCGTCCCCCAAAGGAGGACCTGGTGTGGCAAAAGACCAATACTTTCACCCAGGCCTGAGCGCTCCTTGAAAATGTTTTGCCGTGAGAACCAGTAAAAAGAAGTCTGGAACACAGTGGCGCTATCGCATCTGGAAGAACTGTAAGACGCAAACTTTCACAAATGAAGTTCAAGGCTCGTCGGCCAGCCAGAAAGCGCAAATCAGCTCCTCCTATGGTGTCAAAACGTATAGCATGGGCAAAGGAGCACAAGCACCGAGATTTGGACTTATGGAAATCGGCGATTATCGTTAAATTAGACAGTATTTGCTTCCATGCAGTAGTGATTAATAAATTTTCTGAGTTCAAGGCAAATTCTAAACCATATCTTAACGCTTTTTTCTACATTTGGGGTCCGCTTTAGTGGTGAATTCAAGTTTGAAATTGTGGTAAAAAATGTCAGTTTGTGTGAAGATCCCTGGCGAAAAGTACCTTCTCGACTATATCGTGTAGACTGTGAAACATCCCACCAAAGTCGTCTTGCGGTCTGCCATCAGAGGCAAAGGCATTGGACGTCTGTACTTGGTTGAGGGAACAATATATCAACAGTAGTGTCGTGTGCTAAGGTGGTGCCTACCACCTCAAAAGAATGGTTCCCTAAAGAAGAACCATTTGTGTTCATCTAGGACGGAGCTCCATTCCACACAGCACGATCAGTAAAAACGTTTTTGCAGCAAGGGAATATCCGTTTGTTAGCCTGGCCAGGATATTCACCCGATATGAAGCCTGTTGAAAATGTTTGGGAGATGGTGGAAAGGGAAGCGGCAAAGGGAAAAAAACACTACAAGAATTCGTCTCACTGAAAAGATTATTTACGTCTGGTACCATCACCCACAATGCGGGACACTGCACTCGTACAAGCCTGTACTAACAGTATGGCAATGCAAACTGAAACATTAATAGGTGCTAAAGGAGGCATGATAAAATATTGAAAAGTTGGGCTTAGTTCCGCTTACTGGACACTTTAAAAATAATCAGTAATAAAACTGTGTGGTTTATCAATTATTAATAAGTAATGTTGAAAGAAATTAAATCACTTCACTGAAACTGCTCAAAATGATTTTTGTGGCTGTATTATAATAAGGAGGTGCACCTAATAATGTGGCTGGGGACTGTAAATTTATATCAGATATTAGCGAATTCCTCTTTTTCAGACATGTATTCCTTGTAGTTGCCAATTTGCATTTTATGTCCTCTCTGCTTTGGTCATCATCAGTTGTTTAGCTGCCCAAATATCAAAACTACTGCTTTCAGTGTTTCTTTTCCTTATCTGATTCCCTCAGCATCACCTAATTTAAGTCTACTACATTCAGTTACCCGTGTTTTACTTTTCTTGACGTTCACCATAACGCCAACCTAAAATCCTTTTAAAAAATCAGCTATCGGATAGAAATAGCTTTTTCATAAGAAAACTTAGTAACAACTGCACCTGCTATCTCATACTCTTGATACAAATAAATATGTTCTCCCGTGCTATATTGTAGCCATGGAGCTTAAGCTTAAATTAAATGTCTCACACCGTGGTAGTCATTTCTTCCTATTGAATATGAGGTCTCGACGCGAGTAATAGGTGATTATGAGAAAAGTCTCTTCATCAGTAAAACTAATTTTATTGTTACTCTTTGCTCTGGCTGGATAGTTTGCAGAACTTTGTAAGCCGACACTCTTTATATATTTTTTTTACTTACACATCAAGTTCTGTAGGACCAAATTAAGGAGCAAAACTCCAAGGTCATGGAACGTGTCAGTACATGAAATTACAAGAAAAAAGTAATAATAGATAAAAACAAAATGTTTATGAATACGAAAAAAGTCAATCCATAAGTTTAAGTAAACGTAGTCAGCAACACAACAAGAATCGGCTTAATTTTTCAAGAAGCTCCTTGACAGAACCCCGAAGGAGTGACCCATGAGGAAACTCTTCAGTTTTGATTTGAAAGCGCGTGGATTACTGCTAAGATATTTGAATTCTTGTGGTATCTTATTGAAAACGGCTGCAGCAGTACACAGCACACCTTTCTGCATAAGAGTTAAGGAAGTCCGTTCCAAATGCAGATTTGATTTCTGCCGAGTATTAACTGAGTGAAAGCTGCTTATTCTTGGGAATAAGCTAGTATTGTTGTAAGACGTGTATATTTCTATTGTCTATCGTCAAACCACAATTTATGAAAGACGTTTGTATTTTATTAATTGGATTAAGTAGGAATAATTAATATTTGTCATGTTGGAAATAATTGTGGTAGCAGGGAATGTCTGCACCAAAGTATTGTTGGCAAGAGAGACCGCACATTGATCTAATTTTAAAAAGGGCAGGAGAGACCGAGTGTGGATACATTTTAAGAAAAGAGCGGAAAAGACCGCGCATTGATACATTTTGTAATGGTAGCAGGGATTGTCTGTACCAAAAAGCATTGTTGGCGGCAGAGACAGCACTTTATCATTCGTCAGTAACAGTAAAAAAGGTAAGGAACAGTTTTGGGTTATTGCAGGTAACGACTGAGGGCCACGACGACGACACATTCTATGTTTCGTCGAAATAATCAGAGAATAACTTTTAATAAGCAGCATTTAAATTTTTTTGCGAAGATTGAGAAAGAGAATTAATTTCAAAGGGAAGATTTCAGTTGTTATTATTAAGCATTAAGCAAGAGATAGAAATCCTAAGGGATGGTTTCATAGGTTATTGTAGAAGGGAAGGTTGCGTAAAAAAAAAAAAAAAAAAAAAGAGATAGAGGAGACGGGAAGGTTTCATTGTTAACAAGAAATGATAGTAAGGAATATGTGTATTGAAAGGCCAATGTCAAAATACCCAGACCTGTGAACAGGGGTCGGCAAGAGGTTCATGAACTTACACCACTTATTGCCCGAACCGCCCGTTTCTGAGCCAAAACTGTACCTTTAGGATGGGAAGAGTTGCCCCAAAATATAATACCGTACGATATAAGCGAATGAAAATAAGCAAAGTAGACTAATTTTTGTGTCGAACGATCACTCGCTTCAGATACCATTCGAATAGTAAAAACAGCAGCATAAGTCTTTGAACAAGATCCTGAACGTAGGCCTTCCACGACAGTTTACTATCTATCTGAACACCTAGGAATTTGAACCGTACAGTTTCAATAATCATATGCCCATTCTGTGAAATTAAAACGTCAGGTTTAGTTGAATTGTGTGTTAGAAACTGTAAGAACTGAGTTTCACCGTGATTTAGCGTTAGTTTATTTTCTACAAGCCATGAACTTAGCTCATGAACTGCACTATTTGAAACCGAGCTAATATTTCACACAACGTCCTTTACTACCAAGCTAGTGTCATCAGCAAATAGAAATATTTTAGAATTACCTGTAATACTAGAGGGCATATCATTTATATAAATAAGGAGCAGGAGTGGCCCAACACTGATCCTTGGGCACCCCCCACTTACCCATACCCCACGTAGACTCCACATCACAGCCTTTCTCAACATTGAGAATAATGACCTTTTGCTGTCTGTTGCTAAAGTAAGAGTTGAGCCAATTGTGAGCTACTCTCCGTATTCCGTAATGGTCCAACTTCTGGAGCAATATTTTGTGATCAACACAATCAAACGCCTTAATTAAATCAAAAAATGTGGCAACGTTCGAAACCTTTCGTTTACCCCATCCAGTACCTCACAGAGAAAAGAAAATATAGCATTTTCAGTTGTTAAACGACTTCTAAAGGCCGGCCGGAGTAGCCGAGCGGTTCTAGGTGCTTCAGCCTCGAACCGCGCAACAGCTACGGTCGCAAGTTCGAATCCTGCCGCAGGCATGGATGCGTGTGGTGTCCGTAGGTTAGTTATGTTTAAGTAGTTCTAAGTTCTAGGGGACTGATGACCCCAGATATTATGTCCCATAGTGCTTAGAGCCATTTGAACCATTGAACTTCTAAAGCCGAACTGTACATTTGATAGCAAATCGTGTGGTATAAAATGATCATTTATCTTTACATACACAGCCTTTTCAATAACTTTAGCAAACACTGATGGCATAGAAATGGGTCTAAAATTGTCTACATTATCTCTTTCTCCCTGTTTATAAAGCTGGTTTACTACTGAGTGCTTTAATCGTTCAGGAAACTGACCATTCCTAAAGGAAAAAATTACAAATATGGCTAAATACAGAGCTAACATGTGCTGCACAGTACTTTAGTGTTCTGCTAGGCACTCCATCATACACATGAGTGTCATTAGTTTTCAGTCATTTAATTATTGACTCATCTACCCCGTGTCTATATCACAGTGGAGTATTTCAGACATCAGTCTCGGAAAAGCATTTGCCAAGAAAGTTATATGATTCCCTGTAGAAACTAAACCAGTGAAACTGCGCAATTCCTTGCAAACTAAAAAGCAGTGTGATAAGTCGATCTAACTGCAGATTCATTCGTTGAGTGTTCCTGTACAAAACAAAAATGTGTTTTCGTAGTGAAACTGTAGAGAAAATTATTGAGACGTTTATGTCTCTGCTCTTGTACGATGAATATTTTCTGCAGTCTTACCGCTTAAAAGGGTTTTTTCTTTTTTTTTAATTTTTACACATTGACTTCTCACTGTTCACTTTACAAGCGTCCATAATCTTTTGCATCTAATCTATTGTAAAATCTTCATCTTTTTTAGTCCTGCCATCCTCAGTTGCGTGTAATATTAGGGTATATTGATAATTTTTAATTTATGGACCGTCTAACAGCAAATGAATGGAACACACTTTCATGCCATACGCGTTTCGCCTTTATTTTCTGCAATGTGTCTTCAGTGGCCTGGAATATGTACATATGTTTACTATTTAGTTTACGTTTTCGTCACTGTACCTATACGTTATAAACAGTTGTGGTGGTTGGTTTTGGGTATTATGAAGTAATATTTTGAACTGTACTTCAGGTTGCGTGGTCATTTTTCTACGTATTACGCTCCTGTTGCATGTTTGGCGTTGTTCTTTTTCTTATGAATACCAATTTGCGTTTTTCCCCACTTCTCACAGCACTATGAACTGAACACTTGTTTTGATGCAATATTTTGGTGGGTGTTGCCGACGGTCAGATGTTATTGCCAAAGATCGAATGTTATTGCAGACTTTCGAGTGTAATTATTGAAGTATCTGTGATCTGTTTGCGTATGCATTTGTGTGTGTCTTTTTTGGTGTGTATAATTCTTTTTGTGGGCTGTGTGTGTGCATGTGTGTGTGTGTGTGTGTGTGTGTGTGTGTGTGTGTGTGTCCAGAAGGCGGAGGGGGGGGGGAAGACTTTTTTCTTTTTTTTCCTTGCTGTGTGAGAGGGACGATTTTTATCTTACCATTTGTTTTATTAAGTGTAGTAGGGAGCATGTGCTGATGTGTGTTTGGTCATTTATCACATGTTTGTTTTCAGCAATGGCTTTCTGAATGTGGAATTTTTCTTGCATTTGAATAAGATGTTTGTCACGGTTGCTTATTCTCATTATTTTCATTTCTTGTTCCATGTCTGTAGGATGGTGGTTATGGTGTTTAAATGTTTTGCAAATGTGGAAGGGTTTGTTTCGTATTTCTAACATCTGATATGTTCTTTGTATCGTGTTTTAAAATTCTTGCATGTCATGCCTATGTATAATGCATCACAACTTTGTCATTCAAGTTTATATATTCCTGATTGTTGAAATTTGTCCCTCTTGGTAGCTGGTCGGCTTTTGTGTGATTGGAGGGTTCAAATGGTTCAAATGGCTCTGAGCACTATGGGACTTAACATCTATGGTCATCAGTCCCCTAGAACTTAGAACTACTTAAACCTAACTAACCTAAGGACATCACACACATCCATGCCCGAGGCAGGATTCGAACCTGCGACCGTAGCAGTCGCGCGGCTCCGGTCTGAGCGCCTAGAACCGCTAGACCACCGCGGCCGGCCTGTGATTGGAGGGTTTGCCAGTCTTATATGCTATTTGGAAGCCCTGTCTCTTTAGGATGTTTGCAACTCTGTGTTTTAGTTTATGTGTGTAAGTCATGGTGTACCATATGGTTCTCTTCTGTATGGTGTTGTCACTGTGTGTGTTTGTTGAGTGTGTTTCTAAGTTTCCAGTTTGTGAGTTCTCTTGTACTCTGAAAAACTTGTGTATATTGTGTATTAAGTGTTGTGTTGGGTCTCCGGAGGTATTTCAGTGTGCCGTCCCCCCTGCTCCCAACCTCGCTGTTGAGCTCAATGGTTGTGCTTCGCTGGGAGGATGAGCTGCTGGAAGTGACCGACAATAAGCTTCGTTTGGAGAAGCCCACAACTCGGGTTTGGTGTACTTTTTCCTAACCACGTAGACGGGACTAGATTCTCCTCACTAGTCTTCGCACTGAAGACATCCCTATGACGCATGGTTTTGTTGCTCCGGCGAGAGGACCCTCCAATGTGTGGTGCCTGTGGCGCTCAGATCACTGTGCGCCACGTTTTATTGAACTGCTTTTCATTTTCTGATCAGCGGACCGCGGCTGACTTGGCAGTGGATCTGCCATCTCTTTTAGATAATAATCAGACGAATGTGGTTAGAGTTGTAAAGTTTTGTGAATTGTCCAATGTTATTACTAAGATTTTATGAAGAGGGTTTTAATTTGCTCACAGGGTGACTGCCTCCCCCAAATGTTACTAAAGTGGCCAGCCAGTGGCAATTCCTTGTGGCGTCCAATTAGCTCCTTTCTCGTTTCACTTACGTTTTACTCTCTTGTATAGCATCTTTAGTCTTTTCCCGCTGTCTTTGCGTGCATGGCCCCATTTTACTAACTTTGTCCACATTCGTTTCTTTCAATGTGTGTCAGGGCGCTGATAACCCCGGCGTTAAGCGCTCGTAAGCACACACACACACACACACACACACACACACACACCACATATATATTACAATGTAAGATTTCTCATTTATTTATCTGGCGGCAGCACCGTACAGTGCTAGGGGAGCTCAGTTTATCACTGTTGCCACTAGATGGCATAAGCGTACTGTGCTTGCTCTAATACCTTACTGCCTTCTACACTACTGGCCATTAAAATTGCTACACCAAGAAGAAATGCAGATGATGAACGGGTATTCATTGGACAAATATATTATACTAGAACTGACATGTGATTACATTTTCACGCAGTTTGGGTGCATAGATCCTGAGAAATCAGTACAAGAAGAACCAAGTCTGGCCGTAATAACGGCCTTGATACGCCTGGGCATTGAGTCAAACAGAGCTTGGCTGCCCATGCAGCTTCAACACGATACCACAGTTCATCAAGAGTAGTGATGGTTGTTGTTGTTGGTTGTTTTTGGGGGGAAGGAGACCAGACAGCGAGGTCATCGGTCTCATCGGATTAGGGAAGGAAGTCGGCCGTGCCCTTTGAAAGGAACCATCCCGGCATTTGCCTGGAGCGATTTAGGGAAATCACGAAAAACCTAAATCAGGATGGCCGGACGCGGGATTGAACCGTCGTCCTTCCGAATGCGAGTCCAGTGTGCTAACCACTGCGCCACCTCGCTCGGTAAGAGTAGTGACTAGCGTATTGTGACGAGCCAGTTGCTCGGCTACCATTGCCTAGACGTTTTCAATTGGTGAGAGATCTGGAGAATGTGCTGGCCAGGGCAACAGTCGAACGTTTTCTGTATTAAGAAAGGCCTGTACAGGACATGCAACATGCGGTCGTGCATTATCCTGCTGAAATGTAGGGTATCGCTGGGATCGAATGAACGGGTCGTAACACATCTGAAATGTAACGTCCACTGTTCAAGTGCCGTCAGTGCGAACAAGAGATGATCGAGACGTGTAACCAATGGAACCCCATACCATCACGCCGGGTGATACTCCAGTATGGCGATGACGAATACACGCTTCCAATGAGCGTTCACCCCTATGTCGCCAAACACGGATGCGACCATCATGATGCTGTAAACAGAACCTGGATTCATCCGAAAAAATGACGTTTTGCAATTCGCGCCCCCAGGTTCGTCGTTGAGTACACCATCGCAGGCGCTCCTGTCTGTGATGCAGCGTCAAGGGTAACCGCAGCCATGGTCTCCGAGCTGATAGTCTATGCTGCTGCAAACGTCGTCGAACTGTTCGTGCAGATGGTTGTTGTCTTGCAAAGGTCCCCATCTGTTGACTCAGGGATCGAGACGTGGCTGCACGACCGTTCCAGCCACGCGGATAAGATGCCTGTCATCTCGACGCTAGTGATACGAGGCCGTTAGGATCCAGCACGGCGTTCCGTATTACCCTCCTGAACCCACCGATTCCATATTCTGCTGACAGTCATTGGACCTCGACCAACGCGAGCAGCAATGTCGCCATACGTAAACCACAGTCGCGGTAGGCTACAATCCGACTTTTATCAAAGTCGGAAACGTGATGGTATGCATTTCTCCTCCTTACACGAGGCATCACAACAACGTTTCACCAGACAACGCCGGTCAACTGCTGTTTGTGTATGAGAAATCGGTTGGAAGCTTTCCTCGTGTCAGCACGTTGTAGGTGTCGCCACCGGTGCCAACCTTGTGTGAATGCTCTGAAAAGCTAATCATTTGCATATCACAGCATCTTCTTCCTGTCGGTTAAATTTCGCGTCTGTAGCACGTCATCTTCACGCTGTAGCAATTTTAATGGCCAGTAGTGTATATATTGTTATCCATCTGCGCATGGCAAATCTCGTAATAGCAGGTTACGAATAAAATTCTATGTTATTGAAATGAAACATTTTATGCAATGTGGTAATGATACTTGTATCGTTTCAATACTCTTCGACCAGTTCCAATGAAAACTCTAACAGCTGATAGTTGAATAATGCGTACGACTTCAAAAACCTTACTACTCATAGCACCAATTACTTCACGTGCTGCTTGCCTGCAAGTTTAGTACCAAGTGCTTCTTGCCAACTAAATCTTTTGAATTCTTTCTGCGTGGTACTGTAATGTCTTTTCATAGCAAATTTGCGAGACCCGTTGCTTATGAGCCTGCATAATATACATTGAGAATTCTCGTGTGTCTCTTCTGTCATTAAAATTAGTTCTTAAACACTTATGACGAAAGATCGCTAAACTGTCTCTCACTGTGCAAGCAGCCACTGGACCCACGAACGTCCTTTATACCATGAACAAATGGGGGCGGGGTTAACAGCGCTGACACCACGATTCTGTCGAAATGAAGAGAGCTGTGCCGACCTAAAAATACCGCGCCGCAATACTAAATGAAACGTCGTGCCCAACTGGGCACTTTCGAGAAGGACCGTGCAAAGTCGAGACAAGCCAAGACTTGGCCTGCATGCAGTCCGCGCACTCAGTTCACACGAAATTTGGCACACCATGGCCGGCTCAGCTATAAAAGCTTTCTGCAAGTATTTACATGTTACAACAATTTCGGGTCTTAACACATAGCTCAATCTGAATATCGCTTTGTAGGATTAAGCACCTTCCTTTGTCCAGGTCTCCACCTGACTCCAATCACAGTCTTCTTTCAACCTGGGCATGTTTTTGGCATGCAGCATAATCTGCAAGAGACGTAGATAAAAAGGAACTGGATAGCATAGAGACTTCGTAAATTATGCTATCCAATTGTGATTGTTCGTAGACGCGATCTAAATACAGTTTGGCAGAATTGTGAAGCTACTGGTATGTGGAAATATCGCCTGACGCTGCCTGGACCCCTTTTTTGTGTCGGTGCCATCAACCGAACAAAATTCTTCTCGAATTCTACAACCTGCGCAGTGAGCGCAATTTCATAGCAACGAATATCAGGACCCTGCAGCGATGTAACTTGAAGTTGGCCAAATACAGTTTTCTGCATTGTGTAACGTGACTGGTACAGTTTGCTTCAAGATTCTGTATCAGTTAATTTTTTTCTTAAATTAAAGCTTGTGTAAGGTTCCTCTTATTTGCAGATAAGAGCACATATTATTTTATTTCCAGTTTTGCTATTCCACATTCATGAAGTAAACTACATACATAGTCACGAGTGAGCGGTAAGTTCCCACGTTAGGTAGCAGAGATGGTTGGCCATCTGGCGCTTTCAGAGACATTGGGATGAGGTGCCGATGTAGTAGTCGCTCGTGACGTTAGCAAAGAGATACGTAGGGAAAGTTCATTTATTCTGGCGCAAATCAAACAATTATTATTAATAAATACACTGAAGCGCCAAAGAAACTAGTATAGGCATGCTTATTCAAATACATAGGCAGAATTCGGCGCTGCGATCGGTAACGCGTATGTAACACAAAAAGTGTCTGGCGCAGTTGTTAGATCGGTTACTGTTGCCGCAACGACAGGTTATAAAGATTTAAGTGAGTTTGAACTTGGCGTTATAGGCTGCACTCGAGCGATGGGACACAGCTTCTCCGAGGCAGCAATGAAGTGGGGATTTTCCTGAACGACCATTTCACAAGTGTACCGTGAAAGTCATCAGTCCGGTAAAACATCAAATTTCCGACATCGTTGCGGCCGGAGAAAGATCTTGCAAGAGCGGGACCAACGACGACGTTCAACGTGACAGAAATGCAACCCTTCCGCAAATTGCTGAAGATTTCAATGCTGGGCCATCAAAAAGTGTCTGCGTGTGAACCATTCAACGAAACATCATCAATATGAGCTTTCGCAGCTGAGGGCCGACTCGTGTACATTTGATGACTGCACGACACAAAGCTTTACGCCTCGCCTGGGCCCGTCAACACCAACATTGGACTGTTGATGACTGGAAACATGTTCTCTGGCTGGACGAGTCTCGTTTCAAATTGATGATGCAAAAAAGTTTATTTTTGTAGATTTGTATTGTTGGTCCACTTCACCCTCGTCACAGTCGAGTTTTTGATAATTATTCCATTGACTGCTCTTCTGAGTTAATTTACTGTACCATGGAAGTTATTAGAGTCTGTAACTGTTTATTCGATAAGTTCCTTCCTAACTGAAATTTCAGAGCTTAAAGATTGTGTCATGTGTTTCATTGGCATTCTGTACCAAGATTATGAACCCAGTTTCCCTGGACCAACTGTAGCTAGCTTTTAGCAGTATTTTTTTAGCTGTTGCGGACTCTTACTATGTTGCTGTTTCTGCCAGTACTTCATGTTGCAGGTGAGATTCATAATACGTGATTGTTTCGTTTTCTTTGCGCTATGTAGGTTCTATTAGTTTCTTTATTCTACCGGGGCCATTTGTCAGTGCAGAAATTTTCGTGTGTTTCAGTTACATTCTTATACAGGTCGACACTACAGTTTTCTTTATACAGTGACGTTTTCTTCAAACAGTTCGCACTAACCAAGTCCACTGAGCGTGAAATTATTTATTGGTTTTTTTACTTATTTGGTTATGAATGAGATCGGTTTTCACACACACAGGGTTATTATCAGTTTCATGTAAGTGATGCGGCTTTGAGCTCAGTAGCACATTTGGGTTGTCTGTTCACATTCCCAGGTTTGTATTTACGAAAACAAACACACGAATAAAAGACTACTCACTTACACTGTTTATTGTGGTGATGAGAGGGTAACACTCGTAGGTTCTTACTTCGGGGCTCAGACCGTTGCTAATGAAGATAGCTTCA
The DNA here is from genome assembly GCF_023864345.2 of Schistocerca serialis cubense. Taxonomy (NCBI): domain Eukaryota; kingdom Metazoa; phylum Arthropoda; class Insecta; order Orthoptera; family Acrididae; genus Schistocerca; species Schistocerca serialis. Next base: position 1,163,986,692 of record NC_064638.1, on the reverse strand, counting down.
ATTGCTTCTCTGAATACATTATGAGGAGGCTTTCTTATATTGCAGCAGTTACAGGCGCTCTCCGTTTTCTTCTGATAGAAATGTTTTGACTCGTTGCTACAAAACCAGCTGTAGCTGATGTCATGTTCGTTTCGGACGCGAACACGATGAACAAGAACAAAGGAAACGGAGGAGGGAGCAGCAGCGAACGGAGCGTTCTGACAATTTGTTCCGTAAAATGAAAAGGCTTTTACCAAAGATAATTACCTCTCTGTGGTGGGTGGAGTGTTTTCCTGCGAGACAAAACACTGTTGTCATTCCACCAGACTTCGTTCCACTTAGAAAGCTCTTCTTTCGTTTCTGTTGCCTTCGTACCCAGGAACCGGCAATGTACTTTCAGTGAATGGAGTAGCAAGCACTTGTGCTAATGACAATAGACATCACTCTAAAAGGACGCAGAAACTTAATGAAAACAGATTTCTAGTGAGGGTAGAAACAAAGCGAGTTAAAAAAAGAGTGTACGGCGTCTGTTAATAGTCTAGTGTACCCGTCTAGTAATCCTGTCGACATGCACCCGACTATATTCAAACACTTTTGAACAGACACCTGTACATATATTGCGTAACGGTACAATCAGTAATTACACTGAAGATATTCCGGTGTGGCTCAACCAACAAAGAACCTCTGTACACCATTTACGGCCAGTTCCGATCCTTATGCACTGAAGAGCGAAAGAAACTGTTACACGTGCCTAATATAGTGTAGGGCTCCCGCGAGGATGCAGAAGTGCCGCAGCACGACGTGGCATGGACTCGACTAATGTCTGATGTAGTGCTAGAGGGAATTGACACCAGGAATCCTGCAGGGCTGTCCAAAAATCCGTAAAAGTATGAGAGGGTGGAGATCTCTTCTGAACAACACGTTGCAAGGCACCCCAGATATGCTCAATAATGTTCATGCCTGGGGAGTTTGGTGGCCAGCGGAAATGTTCAAGCTCAGAAGAGGGTTTCCTGGAGCCATTCTATAGAAACTCTGGACGTGTGGGGTGTTGCATTGTCCTGCTGGAATTTCCCAAGTCTGTCGGAGTGCACAATGGACACGAATGGATGCAGATGATCAGAAGGTTGGTCACGCACGTGTCACCTGTAAGATTAGCATCTAGACGTATCAGAGATCCCATATGACTCCAACTCCACACGCTACACCATAACAGAGCCTTCGCCAGCTTGAACAGTCCCCTGGTGACATGCAGGGCCCATGGATTTATGAAATTGTCTCCTACCCGCACACGTACATCTGCTCGGTACAATTCGAAACGAGACTCGTCCAACCAGGCAACAAGTTTCCAGTCCAGTCATCAACAGTCCAATATCGATGTTGCCGGGCCTAGGCGAGGCGTAAAGCTTTGTGTCGTGCAGTCGTCAAGGGTACATGAGTGGGTCTTCGGCTCCGAAAGCTCATATCGATGATGTTTCGTTGAATGGTTCGCACGCTGACACTTGTTGACGGCTCAGGGTTGAAATCTGCAAGCAATCTGCGGAGGGGTTGCACTTTCATCACGTTGAACGATCCTCTTCAGTCGTCGTTGGATCCGTTCTAGCAGGGTCTTTCTCCGGCAGCAGCGATGTCGGAGATTTGATGTTTTACTGGTCTGCTAATATTCACGGTACACTCGTGAAATGGTCGTAGTGGAAAACCCCACTTCATCGCTACCTTGGAGAAGCTGTGCAGCATCACTCGTGCGCCGACTATAACACCTCGTTCAGGCTCACTTAAATCTGGATAACCTGCCATTGTAACAGCAGTGACCGACCTAACAAATGCGCCAGACACTTGTCTTAAATGCGCTAGACACTTGTTGTCTTATATAGGCGTTGCCGAACGCAGCGCCGTATTGTGTCTATTTACGTATCTCTGTATTTGAATACGGATGGCTATATCAGTTTCTTTGGCGCTTCAGTGTATATGGGATAAAGAAACTAAATCACAGATACATTTACTGGAGCAGGGACTGACGAAGGCACACCACCTGAAAAGAACAACATAAGAGATCGACAGATGCAGTTTCGTCGTTTTGCAGCAGGGCTTTCCATGTATTTACAAAACTGGCCCTATTGTACAACAGTGACTCCTCACAGAAATCTCACTCGTGCAGAAATGAAAAATCCGGACTAGCATAGACCACAAAATGTTTATTTGTTATTGCTTTAGAAAGCATGAGGTGGGAACACCAGTCTGACGAAAGCAATGAAAATGGAAATTTCAAGTAAACCTCTTATTTATTTTGTTCTGTTTTACGTGGCCAGGACTTAGTCATACAAAATAATTAAAATGGAACATGATAAATAAATACAAGATACAGAAAATAGTTACATAATACAGCAAGATACATATGGTTTTCTATGGAATGGGCCGCAAGCTTCAGAATTCATCTGTTTTTATTGTATTATCATTTGCTGCATAAAGATCTTCTGTGGTGCAAAGATCGGGCAGGTTTCTGCAGACCATGAGATGTTGTGTATTCTGTAGGTTGCCACACTCACATAATTCCGCCTCAGTGGTGTAGCCCACTTTCTGAGGTTCACCTTGCACCTTGACACTCCTGTCCTCAGTCCGTTTAGAGCCTTCCACGTCGCATATAGCAGATGAGAGCCCGCGGCAGATTCCTCTTTGATGTTCTTCCTATCCCCTTCAGTTAACGAATCTTGCCATAGCTCCGTTCGACAAGTTTCGGTGGTGACGGAATTTCTGGTGTTGTGTGCATGAAGTTCCTTCTTGTCCTGAGCCTAGGTTTTTGTGCTTGCTGACCGAAAAGGGGATATCTGGGCTCGGTTTCCTGCTACTTTTCCCAATTTCTGCAGCTGTTCTTCTGTCGATATGAGGTGGCGCTACACCCATAATGTGATAGATGTTGTGACAGGAGTTGGCCGCAAGTAGCCGGACTCAATGGGTCTAGTTTAATTCAATGTCGCATCCACCTGTTTAGCACGTGTGGGACTGCACCAGACTGGTGCTGCATATTCTGCTGCATAGAAGCATAGTGCCAGGGTGAACGTACGGAGGACGCTAGGCTGTGATCCCCAGCTGCTTCCAGTAAGTTCAGATATGATTTTGTTCCAAACCGATACTTTCAGTCCTATTTCTTGACAATGATCTTTGAATGTGAGACTACGATCCAACTTTACTCCCAGGTATTTAGGAGAATCGTCGTAGTGGCATAGTTGTTGCCTTCTCGAGGTAATACTTGACTTCCTCTTGGCTTCCCGTTTTCTGAGATGAAAGGCACAGACCTGAGTCGGTCCCTTCTTTTTGTCAAGTTGTACCACAAACTCCTCTTCTCCCCAATTCTATTCAATATCTCATCATTAGTTATGTGATTTGCCCATCTAATCTTCAGCATTCTTCTGTAGCACCGCATTTCGAAAGCTTCTATTCTCTTCTTGTCCGAACTATTTATCGTCCATGTTTCACTTCCATACATGGCTACACTCCATACAAATACTTTCAGAAACGACTTCTTGACACTTAAGTCTATACTCGTTGTTAACAAATTTCTCTTCTTCAGAAACGCTTTCCCTGCCATAGCCAGTATACATTTTATATCCTCTGTACTTCGACCATTATCAGTTATTTTGCTCCCCAAATAGCAAAACTCCTTTACTACTTGAAGTGTCTCATTTCCTAATCTAATTCCCTCAGCATCACCCGACTTAATTCGACTACATTCCATTATCCTCGTTTTGCTTTTGTTGATGTTCATCTTATATCCTCCTTTCAAGACACTGTCCATTCCGTTGAACTGCTCTTCCAAGTCCTTTGCTGTCTCTGGCAGAATTACAATGTCATCGGCGAACCTCAAAGTTTTTGTTTCTTCTCCATGGATTTTTGTACCTACTCCAAATTTTTCTTTTGTTTCCTTTACTGCTTGCTCAGTACACAGATTGAATAACATCGGGGAGAGGCTACAACCCTGTCTCACTCCCTTCCCAACCACTGTTTCCCTTTCCTGCCCCTCGACTCTTTATAACTGCCTTCTGGTTTCTGTACAAATTGTAAATAGCCTTTCGCTCCCTGTGTTTTACCCCTGCCATCTTTAGAATTTGAAAGAGAGTATTCCAGTCAATATGTCAAAAGCTTTCTCTAAGTCTACAAATGCTAAAAACGTATGTTTCCCTTTCCTTAATCTTTCTTCTAAGATAAGTCGTAAGGTCAGTATTGCCTCACGTGTTCCAATATTTCTACGGAATCTAAACCGATCTTCCCCGAGGTCGGCTTCTACCAGTTTTTCCATTCGTCTGTAAAGAATTCGCGTTAGTATTTTGCAGCTGTGATTTATTAAACTGATAGTTCGGTAATTTTCACATCTGTCAACACCTGCTTCTTTGGGATTGGACTAATTATATTCTCCTTGAAGTCTGAGGGTATTTCGCCTGTCTCATACATCTTGCTCACCAGATGGTAGGGTTTTGTCAGGACTGGCTCTCCCAAGGCCGTCAGTAGTTCTAATGGAATGTTGTCTACTCTCAGGGCCTTGTTTCGACTCAAGTCTTTCAGTGCCCTGTCAAACTCTTAACACAGTATCGTATCTCCCATTTCATCTTCATGTACATCCTCTTCTATTTCCATAATATTGTCCTCAAGTACATCGCCCTTGTATAGACCCTCTATATACTCCTTCCACCTTTCTGCTTTTCCTTCTTTGCTTAGAACTGGGTTTCCATCTGAGCTCTTGATATTCATGCAAGTGGTTCTCTTTTCTCGAAAGGTCTCTTTAATTTTCCTGTAGGCAGTATATATCTTACCCCTTGTGAGATAAGCCTATATATCCTTACATTTGTCCTCTAGCCATCCCTGCTTAGCCATTTTGCGCTTCCTGTCGATCTCGTTTTTGAGACATTTGTATTCCTTTTTGCCTGCTTCACTTCCTGCATTTTTGTATTTTCTCCTTTCATCAATTAAATTCAATATTTCTTCTGTTATCCAAGGGTTTCTACTAGCCCTCGTCTTTTTACCTACTTGATCCTCTGCCGCCTTCACTGCTTCATCCCTCAAAGCTACCCATTCTTCTTCTACTGTATTTCTTTCCCCCATTACTGTCAATTGTTCCCTTATGCTCTCCCTGAAACTCTGTACAACCTCTGGTTCTTTCAGTTTATCCAGGTTCCATCTCCTTAAATTCTCACCTTTTTGCAGTTTCTTCAGTTTTAATCTACAGTTCATAACCAATAGATTGTGGTCAAAGTCCACATCTGCTCCTGGAAATGTCTTACAATTTAAAACCTGGTTCCTAAATCTCTGTCTTACCATTATACAATCTATCTGATACCTTCTAGTATTTCCAGGATTCTCCCATGTATACAACCTTCTTTTATGATTCATGAACGAAGTGTTAGCTCTGATTAAGTTACGTTCTGTGCAAAATTCTACCAGACGGCTTCCTCTTTCATTTCTTACCCCCAATCCATATTCACCTACTATGTTTCCTCCTCTCCCTTTTCCTACTCTCGAATTCCAGTCATCCATGACTATTAAATTTTCGTCTCCCTTCAATACCTGGATAATTTATTTTACCTCATCATACATTTCATCAGTTTCTTCATCATCTGCAGGTGTTTATTAAGTATGAGACCCACTACTTCATTACTGGCCCACACATTTTAATTTGCTTTGGTCTTAGATCATCCAAGCCTGCACCTTTGTTGTTCTACATAGATTGAAAAGTTGCTTCCAGTTCTTCCACGGTGAAGGGAGGGCCAGTTAGCCTTCCTCATAAGTATTTCTGTGAAGTTTCATGTCTACAGTTCTTCTTTTAGTTTTCCCATTCAACAGTAGTTGATTTACTAAAATAATTAGAACTATGGGAAACCCTCACACAGATTAATAAGAACCATCGGCTATACTTAATACAGCCACATTCTGCTCGATTTCTGAATGGGGAATATTAAAAAGAAGAAACCCAAAACATTATGAATCTTGAGGACTCTCGTTCTTCCACCATAAACGAGTCCATCAACATGAGGTAGCAAATATGAGGTAGCCGATGAGGTGGAAACGTGGGTCCTACTATGCCAACGCTGCTTGGTAGCTACAACAGGAAAACACAATTAATTAGCAGGAGTACAAAATAAGAAAGTATTTATTACTTAACTTTCTTGTAGTCCATGATCTGTTGGTTGACAATTACAGAAGACGCGACTAGACTAAGCGTCTGTAGAATTACATAATTTACAAGTCACAAATCTTGCAGTGACGAATTAATCTCTTGTAATCTTGAATGTTGAATCCGGTGAATTTGAAGACTAACTTTGCTGTCGACATGACAGAATGTAGAATTGTTCATAACTGCCAACTTAGTACCGTCGACTTTACTGTAGTACTATTACGGAACTTTACAACTGGGCTACAAAGACTTGATGGCAGCAATGACAGCTGCAGACGATGACTGACTAACATCGGCGCTGGCTGACCACTGAGCGCGGCTTCTAACTACTAACTGTAGACTGGCACAACTGTACTACACTCCTGCTACACATGAAGTACTCTTTGGCTAACACAGCCATTCTTCTGTTCCGTTTATCGAGAGAATCGGATCCGGCGGATCGATCTCTCAGACGGTGGTGTGCTCGTGTGACTGACGACATCACAAATCTGTTTGGTGAATGAAACAACAACATACTAGTTCGCGATCACGGGTCTAGCTCTGGACACGCATGTAGTCAAAACTCTGTGTATTTGTCTCAGTGTAATCGTCACTCATCTACACGGTTTGTAGGGAAACCAAATCAGTCAGACTGCCTCTACATAACACACGAAACTATGAGGGAAACAGTAACACCTTACCTCGTATCTCTGAGCAGAATAAAGAGAGAGGAGCGACAGATTTTTGTCGTAATCATTTCAAAAAATAATGCTCGTTCTCCCCAGACATCCTATTGTAGCCACTGCCAATACCAATTTCGATATTATGGACCCCTTCTCTTCAACTGAGTGATAGCAGAATTAACAGACCACAGCTTGTCTGGTACCTATCAAAGGACTTCTTCCGGCTCAGCATTACCTGACCATACAATAACAGGCACTTTGTACATAAAAGTGCCCAGCGCCGTCTAACACACAGTAACACATACTGTACGCCATGGCAAGACAACTTAGACTGCTCACGTCTGACCACAACAGACTGACTGACTGACTTACTTCCCCATCCTTCCCTAATCCGATGGGACCGCTGACCTCGCTCTTTGGTCCCCTTTCCCCAAATCAACAAACCAACTGACTGACTCCGTACAACTGACTCTCTTTCTCCCTTTCAAATTCTACCTGCTAAAGTGGCCCGACCATAGCCTCTCCGTTCACTGGCCGACCTACCCCCTCGAAAGGCCTCAAGTAAAACTTCAGTATTTACCATATAGCAGAGATAATCATTGAAATTGATCAATGTGTGATTGTAAAATGCAGGCATAATCAGTGCGAAAAATACGTGATCCAAATAAAAAAAAAGTGGTTCAAATGGCTCTGAGCACTATGGGACTTAACTGCTCTGGTCATCAGTCCCCTAGAACTTAGATCTACTTCAACCTAACTAACCTAAGGACATCACAGACATCAATGCCCGAGGCAGGATTCGAACCTGCGGCCGTAGCGGTCGCGCGGTTCCAGACTGTAGCGCCTAGAACCGGCTGGCATGATCCAAATCAAGGGTGGTTGAATCAACAGACACCTTTCAATATATATATGTTTACATACGCCTCAAGCTAAACTGTCTGCATGATCAACACTACAGCTTCTTAATCTTAACCAATTCAAAGTCAAACAAACATTGTAATTACAATTTTATATATCGTTCTCATTCATTGCCCGATTAAACCGGCGAATCAAAAACTCGCCCTGCGAGGAGTGAAACACTGAAGCTAGCCCCTTAGGCAGTGTAGAACGAACTTCCAAGCAGTACACCGACAGCCTTCGACTACTGTCCAGACGGACAATATGTACTTAATGAAAGCAGATATTTTATATTCTGCAATTTTTGTGAAATCGTCATCGGGGCTCGGAAAACTTTTATGTGAGATATCGCGTTTGTACGACCTCGTGCGGTCGTTAATGTTGTGAGGAGATATCTGTGAGCTTGTAATGGTTCTCGATAAATGAAGATTAGCCTCCGTGAACTTAGATTCAATTGTTACCGTTAGACTGGCTATAAAGAGTGTTCTTTATTAAACAAGGTGGCATCCTCCTATTTCAAGACTTGAAGTAGCGTTGAGACATTGCCACTTGCCGTTGCATCATTCACAGCTGTTTGTATGCATGTTAGAATCTGCGACCGGCAGAGAATAAAAACAATGGGACATCGAGACAGCTTTAAATATACGAAGTAAGACAACCTCTTAATGCTGAATTAGGAAACTTGCATGTATGCTGAATCTTCACTTCTTGGGTTGGTCGATGTAGCCCTCCATATACAACAATTCGCGGTGAGTGACTCGTGCTATCAGCATCTCAGATGTCGCGGCACGAATATTCATCGTATCTCATCCTAATAATTAAATAGTTAGGGAGTCGAATATAAACTTAAAAGGAACCGCTACACATACCATACCTTGTGTGGGGAAAATGCCGTTAAAGAGCGTTGAATTTTTTAAAAAAAAAAGGCTATGGTTTAAAGGGCTCTGAGCACTAAGGGACTTAACATCTGAGGCCATCAGTCCCCTAGAACTTAGAACTACTTAAACCTAACTAACCTAAGGACATCACACACATCCAAGCCCGAGGCAGGATTAGTAGCTGCGACCATAGCAGTCGCACGGTTCCGGACTGAAGCGCCTAGAACCACTCGGCCAACCCGACCGGCTAAAGAAAAGGGGTATGCTACAAGGAGTTTTCTGTAGGGCATTTTGTTTTATTTAGTTGGCCGAAATATGCCCCGGAGATGTAGAATGAGTTTCCTTTATTTCCGCCAATGACCACAAAGCTTTTGGTCCTCGAACTACCAGTTTCGATCAGCAATGACCATCTTCAGATCTGCAGGAAAACGTGGGAAATGAAATACAACTTGTGAACAGATTACATCTTAGATCAACAAAATGTACAATTACGAATAATTATTACTGTCATGGGTATGAAAACATGCGCTTAAAATGTGACATGGCATACTTGTTTTATAACATGGCTTAAAACAATAAGGCCATAATGACATCGGCACAAATTATGCACAAAATCAGTATAGCATCGTCATACATATTTAAAATATGATGTAAACTAGGCGACAGTTTGGGCAGAATCATACTGTCTATATCTCTACTAGTCATAACAAACTGCAGTACAGTAGCCACAATGTATGTTTGCGCCATAAGCTAGTTAGATGTCGCTACTGTAGGTCGCCATATAAGTTATTCATCAGTTATAAAAACAGTACAGGATACAATAAGTGAACAGTACAATAGGTGAAATGTACAACGAGCTTGCCAAATTTGTAAGTTATTACAATGATAAAATGTAATAATTAAAAACATTAATAAAGTTAAATTTAAAATTTTTGAAGGGAAATGGTTAGGTGATAATATATGATTCTGAGACGGTCTTGCGGTCATTTTAGATAATAATAATAACGCACACAAGAACTGTAATAAGTTATACATTTGGTAAGTTCGTTATAGATTTTACCTATTGTACTCTTCACATGTTGCATACTATACAGTTTTTGTAATTGACGAATGTGTTTCGACTTACAATAGCTATATCTAACGAGCTTACGACACAAACATATGTAGTGGCTGCTGTATTTGCGGTTTGTTATGACCCATAGCGATAGAGACAAAAAAATGGCTCTGAGCACTATGGGAATTAACTTCTGTTGTCTTCAGTCCCCTAGAACTTAGAACTACTTAAACCTAACTAACCTAAGGACATCACACACATCCATGCCCCAGGCAGGATTCGAACCTGCGACCGCAGCCTCAGCGATAGAGACAGTAAGAGCCTGTCAGAGCTGCGGCGTTTACATCATATTTTAAATATGTGCGGCGATGCTATGCTGATTTTGTTTATATTTTGTGACGATGCCACTATAACTTTATTGTCTTAGGACATTTCAAAACAAGTATGGCTCGCCATATTTTAAGCGCGTATTTTCATATCCATGAAAATAATAATGTCGGCCTTGGTGGCCGAGCGGTTCTAGGCGCTACAGTCTGGAACGGCGCGACCGCTACGGCCGCAGGTTCGAATCCTGCCTCGGGCATGAATGTGTGTGATGTCCTTAGGTTAGTTAGGTTTCAGTAGTTCTAAGTTATAGGGGAATGATGACCTCAGAAGTTAAGTCCCAAAGTGCTCACAGCCAAAAATAATAATTCTTCGGTCCCGGCGGAGGTTCGAGTCCTCCCTCGGGCATGGGTGTGTGTGTGTTTGTCCATAGTATACTTTAGGTTAAGTAGAGTGTAAGCTTAGGGACTTATGACCTTAGCAGTTAAGTCCCATAAGATTTCACACACATCTGAACATCTTTCAATAATTTTTCGTTATGGTATATTTTATCTTTCCATGACGTAATCTCTTCAATAGTTATATTTAATTTTTAATGTTTTACTGCAGGTCTGAAGAAGGTCATTTCTGACAAAGAGTAGTCCAAGCTCGAAAAGTTCTGTGATCATTGACGGAAATAAAAGAATTTCATTCTACACTTCCTGGATCACTGTTTTAATCCGCGACCATGTCGCAACTTTTGAAACCACGGAGATGTCATGAAGTCACGAAAGTTCTGTAAGCTACTAGAGATCGTGTGGATGCCTATGTTGAAAACTCATTGACTGGAGTAGAACTGTCTTCAGTGATGAGGCCCGCTTCGAAACCAGCCCCAATGGTCAGTGAAAACGTGTCCAGAGACGCCCCGGACACTGGTAAGATACCAACATGACCCGCCATACGGCCCGACAACCTGGAGTGATTGTCTAGGGTGCTATTTCTTTTCATAGCAGGACACGTTTCATTGTCATCTGCAGCATTCTTACAGCACAGCGGTAGGTCGCGTTTTGTTGCCCTTCGTGGTAAGCCATCTTTGGCTTACATTTCAGCAAGATAATGCCCGTCCGGACATGGCTAGAGTTTGTACTGCTGGTCTTCGTGCTTGCAAAACGCTGTCTTGTCCAGCATGGTCGCCAGAGCTCTCCCCAGCTGAGAATGTTTGGAGCATTATGACCAGGGCCATCCAATCAGCTCGGGATTTTGACGATCTCAAGCACCTGTTGGGCAGAATTTGGCACAGTATCTCTAAGAAGGACATGAACAAATCTGTCAGTCAGTGCCAAGCCGAATAATTGTTTGCTTTATGGACAGAGGTGGGCCAACACGTTATTGACCTGCCCAGTTTGTGAAGCTCTTTCTGTTGAATAATCATGCAGTTTTTTCTGAAATTTTAATCTTTTGTTTCTCTTTACATGTACATCACATATAACGATATCCATCTGATTCAGATAATTCCTGCCCCGTGCGTCGATTTTCTTTTTTTTCTTATTTTGTCTTAGAATGTGTGTAGGAGTTTGCGTTTGGAGAGACCTAACCTCCAACAACCCCATAAAAAATATTTGCAGGGAAAGGAGACGCCATAATGAAATCATGGAAAAGTCTTAAGGAAGCATAACTTATCCGCACAAGGGTTAGCTTATGAAATGCTTTTCTCATTGGTTCTTGAATATTGCTTATTTGTTTATGACCTTCATCAGAGGACACAGAAAATATCAAAAGAAAAGTGGCCCATTTCACAATGGCTTCGTTCATTAAGCGTGAGAACGCCGCACATTCATTGCAGACTCCAGGGCTGACGGTATAACTGCCCTTCACAGAGAAATTTACTGTTAAAATTCCGTGAGTGTGCCTTCCGAGAAGACTCAGGCAGTGCCCCATTTCCTCCTCAAACATCTCGCGAAATTATCGTGATTCAGTCCGCCTACATAGCTGATTGGTCAGCACAGCAGAATACTATGCGAGGGGCTCTGGTTCAACTCCCGATAGGGTCGGAAATATTCATCGTTGGGAGAATGGATGTAGCGTTGCCTTCCACCATTTCATCCTCGTCGACAGGCCTCTCGCTAAAGCGGCATCAAATAAAAAGACTTGGAGCGTGCCACTGGTCGACCTCATGGGAGGCCATAACAACACGCACGTTTCACATTTCATCATGATTCTGAAGAGTTTCTACACAGAAGATTGCTGACAGCAATTTTCCCACACACCATTCCAAATGAGAGGAGGAATAGGACAAATGATAGTAGCAGAGAGCGTACAAAATCACTTGAGTCTATTGTTATGCAGACGGCAACACTCGTGGGAGCTCAGTTCCGAATGGTCAAAGTGTACCAGGGAAACTGGAGTTTGACAGCCGCAGCCTATGTAAAACTTGTAAACTACAGTTAGCGAGTCTGTAAACGATCGTATTATCAGGTTATACAATATGAAAAAAAGTAAAGCTGTCATCAATTCATAGATTGTTTAGAACAGCACAGAGCTCTACTATAGTGCGGTTAAAGTTAGTATCGACCTTTGATGTCTGGCTCATCTGAGGGGCTAGACGGCAGTGCCCAGGTAACACCAGTGGCCGGCTAGCTTCCGCTACCACGCGTCCAGCAGTTCGGTTGGTGAAGCGCCACTGTTGCCGCACCGTGGATGAGCAATACCACGTGTGCCACACATTAGATGCACCTAAGTTTGTTAGATTTCGTTGTAGTCGTATTTCCTGATGTTGAAGTCTTCTGCAATAGTCAGTTACTGTGGACAAGTGTTTTGTGTTATTATACTATTACAAATGATTGAAGCGATTTCATAAATTCACTGTAGCTCCATTCATTGACATATGGTCACGACACACTACAGATACGTAGAAAAACTCATAAAGTTTTGTTCGGCTGAAGCCGCACTTCAGGTTTCTGCCGCCAGAGCGCTCGAGAGCGCAGTGAGACAAAATGGCGACAGGAGCCGAGAAGGCGTATGTCGTGCTTGAAATGCACTCACATCAGTCAGTCATAACAGTGCAACGACACTTCAGGACGAAGTTGAACAAATATCCACCAACTGCTAACTCCATTCGGCGATGGTATGCGCAGTTTAAAGCTTCTGGATGCCTCTGTAAGGGGAAATCAACGGGTCGGCCTGTAGTGAGCGAAGAAACGGTTGAACGCGTGCGGGCAAGTTTCACCTGTAGCCCGCGGAAGTCGACGAATAAAGCAAGCAGGAAGCTAAACGTACCACAGCCGACGGTTTGGAAAATCTTACGGAAAAGGCTAAAGCAGATGCCTTACCGTTTACAATTGCTACAAGCCCTGACACCCGATGACAAAGTCAAACGCTTTGAATTTTCGGCGCGGTTGCAACAGCTCATGGAAGAGGATGCGTTCAGTGCGAAACTTGTTTTCAGTGATGAAGCAACATTTTTTCTTAATGGTGAAGTGAACAGACACAATGTGCGAATCTGGGCGGTAGAGAATCCTCACGCATTCGTGCAGCAAATTCGCAATTCACCAAAAGTTAACGTGTTTTGTGCAATCTCACGGTTTAAAGTTTACGGCCCTTTTTTCTTCTGCGAAAAAAACGTTACAGGACACGTGTATCTGGACATGCTGGAAAATTGGCTCATGCCACAACTGGAGACCGACAGCGCCGACTTCATCTTTCAACAGGATGATGCTTCACCGCACTTCCATCATGATGTTCGGCATTTCTTAAACAGGAGATTGGAAAACCGGTGGATCGGTCGTGGTGGAGATCATGATCAGCAATTCATGTCATGGCCTCCACGCTCTCCCGACTTAACCCCATGCGATTTCTTTCTGTGGGGTTATGTGAAAGATTCAGTGTTTAAACCTCCTCTACCAAGAAACGTGCCAGAACTGCGAGCTCGCATCAACGATGCTTTCGAACTTATTGATGGGGACATGCTGCGCCGAGTGTGGGAGGAACTTGATTATCGGCTTGATGTCTGCCGAATCACTAAAGGGGCACATATCGAACATTTGTGAATGCCTAAAAAAACTTTTTGAGTTTTTGTATGTGTGTGCAAAGAATTGTGAAAATATCTCAAATAATAAAGTTATTGTAGAGATGTGAAATCGCTTCAATCATTTGTAATAACCCTGTACATCATACTCCGCAAACTAACTGAGGGTGTGAGGTGGAGGGTACTTTTTGTACCACTAGCTGAGCCGTCTAACCCTGTTCCACTCGCGAGTGGAGTAGCGCGTGGGAGGAATTATTGCCGGTAAGCCTCTGTATTGACTCTAATTTCTCGAATTTTCTCCTCGTGGTCATTACGCAAGACTTATGTGGGAGGAAGTAATATATTATCCGGCTCTTCCCGGAAAGTTATCTCTCGAAATTTCAATAGCAAACCTCTCCGTGATGCACAGCGCCTCTCTTGTAACGACTGCCAATAGAGTTTGTTGAGCATTTCCGTAACGCTCTCTCACCGGCTAAAGGATCACGTGACCAAACGCTCCGCTCTTCGTTGGATCTTCTCTGTCTCTTCTATCAGTCCCACCTGGTAAGGGTCCCGCATTAATGAAATGAAATGATCGTATGGCATTGTTGGCCCGGAAGCCCCATCTGGGGAAGTTCGGCCGCCAAGCGCAAGTCTTATTTCAGTCGACGCCACATTGGGCGACTTGCGTGCCGATGACGAGGATAAAATGATGATGAGGACAACACAACACCCAGTCCACGAGCGCAGAAAATTTCAAACCCTGCCGGGAATCGAATCCGGGCCCGCTGTATGGGAAGCAAGCATGTTACCACTCAGCTAAGCAGGCGGACCCCACATTAATGGTCCGGTCTATCAAGCGCCTTATAAGCCACTTCCTTTGTGGATGAGCTACATTTTCTTAAGATTTTTCCTATGACTCTGAGTCTGGCATCTGATTTCCCCACTATTTGTTTTATATAGTCATTCCACTTAAGGACGCTCTGGATAGTTACTTCTAGATGTTTTGAGATAGATACTGAGAACACTAGGTGTGTTGCGATAGATACTATTTCCAGCAGTTTGTCATCAATAGTTTAGCTGTTCACTGGCGCATTTCTTTTCTTATGTAGGCACAATATGTTACGTTTATTTACATTCAGGGTCAACTGCCAGAACCTGCACCATTCATCAATTTTCTGGAGGTCATTCTGCAAACCGTTACTATTTTCATGCATTTAATCATCTGGAACTGCCTTAAAGAGCATCCGACGCTTTCTATTAGATCATTTATATATACTGTAAACAGTAAGGGTCCTATCACACTTTCTTGGGGTACTCGGAAACTACCTTTACATCTGTCGATTTTATTCCGTTAAGAGCGATCTGTCGAGTTCTGCCTGTAAGGAAGTCTTGAATCCAATAGCAAATCTGCTTCGATACTTGAACTAAACAGCAGCGCGGGACGGTGTCAGATACCGTCCTGAAGTCAAGGAACACGGCATCAACCTGAGCGCCGTTGTCTGCGGCGCTGTGGATCTCATGAAGGAACAGAGCGATCTGAGTTTCTCAGGATCTCTGTTTCCGGAATGGATACTGATTTTTATAGAGGAGATTTTCACTCTCCAAAAACGCCATAATTTTTTAGCATAAAACATGTTCCCCAAAAACATACGTTTCTCATATTAAGTGCTAGTGCTGCCACCTACTGCGTGTCAGAGCAGTACGTGAGATCTCCATACTCCTAAACATCCCTAGGTCCACTGTTTCGGATGTGATAGTGAAGTGGAAACGTGAAGGGACACGTACAGCAAAAAAGCGTACCGGCCTACCTCGTCTGTTAGACTGACAGAGACCGCCGACAGTTGAAGAGGCTCGTAACGTGTAATAGGCAGACATCTATCCAGACCACCACACAGGAATTCCAAACTGCATCAGGCTCCACTGCAAGTACTATGACAGTTAGGCGGGAGGTGAGAAAACTTGGATTTCATGGGCGCACAGCTGCTCATAAGCCACACATCACGCAGGTAGACGCCAAACGACGCCTCGCTTGCTGTAAGGAGCGTAAACATTGGACGATTGAACAGTGGAAAAGTGTTGTGTGGAGTGACGAATCACGATACACAATGTGGCGATCCGATGGCTGGGTGTGGGTATGGCGAATGCCTGGTGAACGTCATCTGCCAGCGTGTGTAGTGCCAACAGTAAAATTCGGAGGCGGTGGCGTTATGGTGTGGTCGTGTATTTCATGGAGGGGCTTGCACCCCTTGTTGTTTTGCATGGCACTATTACAGCACAGGCCTACATTGACGTCTCAAGAACCTTCTTCCTTCCCATTGTTGAAGGGCAATTCGGGGATGGCGATTGCAACTTTCAACACGATCGTGCACCTGTTCATAATGCACAGCCTGTGGCGGAGTGGTTACACGACAATAACATCCCTGTAATGGACTGGAATGCACAGAGTCCTGACATGAGTACTACAGAACTCCTTTTGGGATGCTTCGGAACGCCGACTTCGTGCCTTGCCTCACCGATCGCCATCGATACCTCTCCTCAGGCAGCACACCTTGAACAATGGTCTGCCATTTCCCAAGAAACCTTCCATCAACTGATTGAACGTACGCCTGCGAGAGTGGAAGCTGTCATCAAGGGCCGGCCGCGGTGGTCTTGCGGTTCTAGGCGCGCGGTCCGGAACCGCGCGACTGCTACGGTCGCAGGTTCGAATCCTGCCTTGGGCATGGATGTTTGTGCTGTCCTTAGGTTAGTTAGGTTTAAGTAGTTCTAAGTTCTAGGGGACTGATTACCACAGATGTTAAGTCCCATAGTGCTCAGAGCCATTTGAACCATTTTTTGTCATCAAGGCTAAGAGTGGGCCAACACCATATTGAATTCCAGCATTACCGATGGAGGGCGCCATGAACTTGTAACTCATTTTCAGCCAGGTTGGTTGGTTGGTTTGGGGAAGGAGACCAGACAGCGTGGTCATCGGTCTCATCAGATTAGGGAAGGATTGGGAAGGAAGTCAGCCGTGCCCTTTCAGAGGAACCATCCCGGCATTTGCCTGGAGTGATTTAGGGAAATCACGGAAAACCTAAATCAGGATGGCCGGACGCGGGATTGAACCGTCGTCCTCTCGAATGCGAGTCCAGTGTCTAACCACTGCGCCACCCCGCTCGGTTTTCAGCCAGGTGTCTGGATACTACTGATCACATAGTCTAAGTCTATAATTGTGTGCATCTGTCCTACGGCTCTTCTTAAAAACGGGAATGACCTGCTCTTTCTTCCAGTCGCTAGGTTGTAAGGTGGGTATGATTTTGCACCTTACAAGCATCCAACTACATACTTTGCCACGATTTACAACCGGAATTAGGGATCATTTGATAGGTTGTACATCGTTTATATGAATATTTAAAGAAGACTGACATTGTCACATACATCTTGTAAGCAGTTGTTAACGCTTATTGCATGAAAGATGATGGAGTGTCTTCATTATCAAAACGTCGTAATGAATGATTACCTACACTAGTAGAGGTTGGAAGGCCAGTGGAAATGAAACGGCAGGCGTAACTCAAGCGCTGGGTGGTAAAGCCTGCGCAGGTGTGTTGGTCTGCTTAACCCTTTCGTGAGCCGTGGGAATCATGCTTCCCACTACAATAAACTCGCTCCTAGTTCCGTGGGACTCACAGTTCCCACCTCTGTACGGTGCTACCACCTAGTGAACAGTGTAGGGTACTGCTTACAATCGGAAGTTCCCGCCGTTTTTGCTGTACCTTCACGCAGAGGCATTGTATAGCTGAGTGTTGCTCTGTAGAGGAGCCTTTCAGTGCTGTTTGCGTGACATTTTGTGATTTCTTCCTCAAAGCTATAGTATAAGGTAGATACTTTTGATTTACCCAAATTTAAGAAGGAAAACGTAAAATTGGAACGAGGAGAATTCCAGTGTGAAACAAAAGGAGCCATTTCTGCAGTAAAATGGATGGATAACCATCCAGTCACTTTCCCGTCCTCAATTCATGACCCATGAGAAACAGCCACAGTGAAAAGGGAAAACAAGGATGGTACTAGTACAGAGATTTCTTGTCCTGAAGTTGTGGCAGAACACAACAAAATAATGGGTAGCGTCGATAAGTTTGATCAATTACGAGAAGGGTATGCTATTGGCAGACGTTCTGTAAAATGGTGGTTCAGAATATTTTATTTCCTGGTGGACGTTGCTGCAGTGAACAGTTTTATCCTGAGGAAAATAAGTAAAAGAGAAAGTGGACAGCATGATCAGCTCACATACAGGATCCATCTAGCTAGACAATTGATCGCTGGCTTCTCATCCCAAAAAAGGCGTGGACAAAAACCTGTCTTTCTGGCAAAAAGGGGTAAAGTACCTGAAGATTTTCGTCACGTGGCTGCAGGGGAGCATCAACCCATTTTAGGAGAAACCTGCTGGACGTACCGTCATTGTAGTACCAAAGCTGCGGAAAAGAGCACTCTCTGTGTTTGTACATCCGGTTATCCTTCCTGCCTCACTACAAACGGGCCGGCCGCTGCTGTATTGTGCTTCAGCACTCAGGTGCCCCGACCACTTTGCATAGACCCATGTTTCAGAAAATTTCATGGCAAGTAATTGTGAACAATCATTGTAACAAGAGAAGTAAATTTATCAAATAAATTTGACATATAATGAAAAAGTTGTTTATGTCATTTAACTCCAAGGAAGGGCAGTGGGAAGAATACTTCCCACCTTGTTGTGTGACTACACTTTCACAGTTGGAGCAAATTTGATATTCCTTACGATAAATATACCTATCTGTTAACTACTATCCGCTCTCATAAAAAAAAAAAAAACTGCACAGTAATTTTGCCCACGAAAGGGTTAACATAGGAAGTAGCCAAGACGGACGGTCGGGGCACCTGAGTGCTGAAGCACAATACAGCAGCTGCCGGCCGATTTGTAGTGAGGCAGGAAGGATAACCGGATAATACTTTGGAAATTCTGAAAATCTTGGATGCAGCAGAGAGGAACGAGGAAGTGTTACCTTGGAAATCACACAGGCTGGGTTATTTCCGAGGATGTTTACTCTGAGAATCATACCATTGTATGTATTCCTAATTAACAAGGATAGGCATTTCCCCGCAAACTTTCCACACTGGATCACAAAAGATAAAATATGGTTGGTCGGCGTTTGGAAGAATCTGTAGAGATTGAGAATATTCTGTGGTTTCGAGAATATGATTCGCTTTCTGCAGATACGAGGGAGGGGAGCCGAGCTTTGCTGGAAAGCCAGCGGTTGAGAGCAAGAGGTCTTCCGTTTTGAGCACCCATGTTTGACGGTCGCTCAGTATAATCTTTTGTTGGTACAGACGGACTTGCTGTCTTTGCTCTCAGGAGATTTTATAGTTAGGTAATGTACTGTCATGAACTCATACAATTCTGGACTTTGCCTCCAAGTAGGGAGTCGTCGTTGAGTGTGCAACGTTCAGTGATTGAGAGCACTTCTTCTGCCTATACTCACATGGAGACGTTATCTGAATTCCATCCTTGTGGCTGGGAGTTCGCGTTTCTTGTCTGTAGAACACAGAGAGGAGAAGACAGTATTAGATTATACTAGTCAGAGGACCCCCTTCTGCCGTCCTACCGTTTGAAAGAGTTTATTTTGTGGCTGGAGTTCTTCCATCATCGCAGATGTGTACGAGAACCATCACTCCGACGCACCGGATGCAGTATATACGGTAATATTGCTAACTGCTTCGGCTTAGTAGGGCTATAAGGCTAAACAGCTGTGATCACATAAGTTTTATTTCCACTGAGGTTGCGCACCACTGTCGATCATCTTTGAAAGTAATGTCTTCTTGTGTTTGGTACGTAGATGATGTCAGTCATCTCGCGTTATTTCTATTAGATCGCCTAGCCACAAAAAGGGGCAGATTTGGGCAACTGGTCAATCATATTAGGAAATTCATGTGTATCTCTTTATGTCCATTGGACATTGATATACAGGGTGAGTTAAAAATGAGGAATAATATGTTGTGCAACTTGTCACACACTGACAAGGGGAGGCCGCCAATTGTGAAATTCAGATTCGATTCATACTGCGCATAATAAAAGCTCATGGCCAGAGGTGTAATGTGGCAAAGCACCAAGATGCACTTCCCAGCCGTTGTCGACAAAATCGGCAGTTAAAAAGAAACCGTTGCGGTGAAATACTCTCTACGATTAACAACTTTCTACAGCGTCGTGGCGCAGCGGTAAGTGCTCGGGTTCGTAATCTGAAGGTCGCCGGATCGAATCTCGCGCCGTGTAACTTTTTTTTTAGTATTAGTTTTTTGTCATTCTAATATACACTCCTGGAAATGGAAAAAAGAACACATTGACACCGGTGTGTCAGACCCATCATACTTGCTCCGGACACTGCGAGAGGGCTGTACAAGCAATGATCACACGCACGGCACAGCGGACACACCAGGAACCGCGGTGTTGGCTGTCGAATGGCGCTAGCTGCGCAGCATTTGTGCACCGCCGCCGTCAGTGTCAGCCAGTTTGCCGTGGCATACGGAGCTCCATCGCAGTCTTTAACACTGGTAGCATGCCGCGACAGCGTGGACGTGAACCGTATGTGCAGTTGACGGACTTTGAGCGAGGGCGTATAGTGGGCATGCGGGAGGCCGGGTGGACGTACCGCCGAATTGCTCAACACGTCGGGCGTGAGGTCTCCACAGTACATCGATGTTGTCGCCAGTGGTCGGCGGAAGGTGCACGTGCCCGTCGACCTGGGACCGGACCGCAGCGACGCACGGATGCACGCCAAGACCGTAGGATCCTACGCAGTGCCGTAGGGGACCACACCGCCACTTCCCAGCAAATTAGGGACACTGTTGCTCCTGGGGTATCGGCGAGGACCATTCGCAACCGTCTCCATGAAGCTGGGCTACGGTCCCGCACACCGTTAGGCCGTCTTCCGCTCACGCCCCAACATCGTGCAGCCCGCCTCCAGTGGTGTAGCGACAAGCGTGAATGGAGGGACGAATGGAGACGTGTCGTCTTCAGCGATGAGAGTCGCTTCTGCCTTGGTGCCAATGATGGTCGTATGCGTGTTTGGCGCCGTGCAGGTGAGCGCCACAATCAGGACTGCATACGACCGAGGCACACAGGACCAACACCCGGCATCATGGTGTGGGGAGCGATCTCCTACACTGGCCGTACACCACTGGTGATCGTCGAGGGGACACTGAATAGTGCACGGTACATCCAAACCGTCATCGAACCCATCGTTCTACCATTCCTAGACCGGCAAGGGAACTTGCTGTTCCAACAGGACAATGCACGTCCGCATGTATCCCGTGCCACCCAACGTGCTCTAGAAGGTGTAAGTCAACTACCCTGGCCAGCAAGATCTCCGGATCTGTCCCCCATTGAGCATGTTTGGGACTGGATGAAGCGTCGTCTCACGCGGTCTGCACGTCCAGCACGAACGCTGGTCCAACTGAGGCGCCAGGTGGAAATGGCATGGCAAGCCGTTCCACAGGACTAGATCCAGCATCTCTACGATCGTCTCCATGGGAGAATAGCAGCCTGCATTGCTGCGAAAGGTGGATATACACTGTACTAGTGCCGACATTGTGCATGCTCTGTTGCCTGTGTCTATGTGCCTGTGGTTCTGTCAGTGTGATCATGTGATGTATCTGACCCCAGGAATGTGTCAATAAAGTTTCCCCTTCCTGGGACAATGAATTCACGGTGTTCTTATTTCAATTTCCAGGAGTGTATATATATAAAATTCCCGGCAATCAGTTGCAACAATTGTGCATAAAATAAGTTGTTGAAAGACGTTTGTCGTGGAAAACTGGCGACTTCGAACATCATTATGTTTTCCGCAAACAAAGTTGTATTTCACAAATCTTATTAATTATCTTCATAATGTTAACCACGTATAGTTAACGGAAGACGCAGAAACGGTATTCCGAAACGAATACGTATAGCCTAAGTCAAACGTTCGAATTAGAATAGAGACCCCACGAACAAAAATTTGCTGCGGCAGGTATGAAATATAAACTCCGTTAATCGCTCGTTACACTTGAAGGACAGATCTTGAATGGGCCGAAACGAGCCGCCGCATAACAGCGTAGTTGCCTGCTAGCTTCGAAAGAAGGTAGATGCGGTCCCTAGTGCAACTTATAACATCGTCGAAAATCAGTGCGGACGGGAGAGCTTTGGTACACCCTGTTAAAAAAACGGAAAAATGGAGGCGGTACAATTGGAGACCGATCCGCCTTCACCAACATGCATAAGCAATTCATTAATAGTTTATATATATATATATATATATATGTATTTGAATTACAAAAAACTAATAATAAAAAAAATTGCATAGCGCGAGATTCGATCCGACGACCTTCGGATTACGAATCCGAGCGCTTACCGCTGCGCCACGACGATGTAGAAAATTGTTAATCGTAGAGAGTATTTCACCGCAACGGTTTCATTTAACTGTCGATTTTCTCGACAACGGCTGAGAAGTGCATCTTGGTGCTTTGCCACATTACACCTCTGGCCATGAGCTTTTATTATGCGCAGTATGAATCGAATCTGAATTTCACAATTGGCGGCCTCCCCTTGTGAGCTAAAAACATAAATTCGTTTTCCGCATGTTCCTATGTCAATGAACGACATTGCAATTGAATGGTAAAAATCTTGAAATATGGACTTGGGTGTTACGGTGCGCCAACATTGGCCAAGGGGACAGATCGGCAACAGGGCACAACATGCGAGTGATGTAGGTAGTCTATCTGCTCACGAGAAGGCGAGGCATGCGGCATCAAGCGACGGTCTGCGTGACATTGCGAGCAATGACAGCGCCCACATCTATCTCATACCGGTTACGCTGGCCGGTATTATGTATCGTGGCTAGTTGGCATAGGGAAAGGAACGTGAGGGGGGGCTGCACTACTGTACATGCATGTTTTGCAATTTTGTTTGTGTGTCCCAGAAACGAGTACATAGATGCAGAATACGGAATGCAACTACACAGGTATGTGGCAATTAATACAGACGAATACAACACAACTGTACAAATCAAAACTAACATAGAAACACATGACCAGAAGCTGCAGTGGTGGTTTATAAGTACTATTCGAAATGACAGCCACAATGTATGTGGCAAAGTTGAACTCTTCGCAGGAAGGATTGCTGAACACGATCCAATATGTCTGTATCTCTTTGCGTAATATAACAGGCATGTTGTATTCTGCGTTGAAGGGTGTTGACATCAACAACCCCTCCTTCATAAATCGCAGATTTAAGATGGCCTCACAAAAAGAAATCCAGTGGATTCAGGTCTGGCGATCTAGCTGGCCTCCACGACCTATCCATTTCGAAGGGAAGGCATTGTCCAGGTGACGTCGCACTGTTCCGCTGAAGTGAGCGTGTACCACAGGTTCATACAAGAGGCCAGACTAACGTCTTCCAACAATTCCGGTAATGTAGCATCCAGGAAATGCAGATACCTCTCTCCTGTAAGCCTTTGTGGTAGCACATGCGGCTCTATGAGATGGTGATCAATAATACCGCACCAGATATTGACACCGCATAGTTGTTAGTGCCCTCGTATCACTGTGCTGTGGGGGTTTTCTTCCGCCCACTCGTGCCAATTATGCGAATTCACTATACCCTCCTTCGTCAAATAGGCTTCGTCGGTGAACAGTATTTTTCGTGAAAAATGCTGGTCGTGGGTCTGACGTCGTAGGATAAGTTGCAAAAGTCCAGCCTCCTCTGGTAGTCTTCCGACAATAATGCCTGTACCTTCTGCATGCGAAAGGAATGGTAATGCCGGCCGGAGTGGCCGCACGGTTCTGGCGCTGCAGTCTGGAACCGCGAGACCGCTACGGTCGCAGGTTCGAATCCTGCCTCGGGCATGGATGTGTGTGATGTCCTTAGGTTAGTTAGGTTTAACTAGTTCTAAGTTCTAGAGGACTAATGACCTCAGCAGTTGAGTCCCATAGTGCTCAGAGCCATTTGAACCATTTGAATGATAATGGTTTCTATGGAGTACTCGCATAACAGTAGATTGTGACATTCCGACCACAGTGGCGAGAGACCTGGTGCTTATTGTTCGGTCCTCCGTAACAGTTTGTAACACTTTTTCTTCGTCATCCGCACTATACGTCGACGGTCAGCCACGACCACTAAATCCAGGAGGTGCTACACATGCACCATACTCCCTCAAGCGCCTGTCCACAGAGTAAAACGTTTTTGCGGATGGAAGGCGCCGGCTAGGAAACTTCCCGTGATACAATTGCCTTGCAACGTCAGCTCTTCCATCTGCAAGCCCGTAGGCGAGGTGGATGTCGGTGTATTCCCCGATTGTGAAACTTGCCACGGTACTGTAGTAACACTACGACGCGGCCGTTAGCAGCTGTCGACACGGCGAGTATCGGGCAGAGTGAGCAGCGCAGAGGTGTTGTAAACACGTCATGCACGCCGTAGTTTTACTTCCTCCGTTGACCACTCTTTCGCCGGCCGCGGTAGCCGTGCGGTTCTAGGCTACAGTCTGGAACCGCAGGACCGCTACGGTCGCAGGTTCGAATCGTGCCTCGGGCGTGGATGTGTGTGACTTCCTTAGGATAGTTAGGTTTAAGTAGTTCTAAGTTCTAGGGGACTGATGACCTCAGAAGTTAAGTCCCATAGTGCTCAGAGCCATTTGAACCATTTGAACCACTCTTTCCGCTTACAGGACACACTTCCCCTAACATGACTGTACACTCCGTTACCGCCGGCAACGTGTGATTCATAAGTTCTGATACAATTTCACATACATTACGATGGGATTTGTTCTTTCTCGTATCTTTCAAACGCTGGCAGATACACATCAGCTCACTGGTGTGTCTTGTGTTGTATCTATGGGTGAATGACATGTCGTGATCGTGAGGCTCGTCGGTATCTCTTTCAATGGTTAGCAGGTGTTTTTGTTTTACGTACACAGTACACCGAAGAGAACGAAACTAACAACGGTGCGTCACGTGTTATGCATAGCAGCATGCGGTCCTCGACATATGTTTCTTCATTTATGATTCACCCTGTATAAACATTTGTAATATATAAAGGGATTTTAATCTACAATAAATGTATAAGCAGAAACAGCATTTATCATTTTGTAGTTACTAGTTCCCTTAATCATTCATTTATGTTTATGTTGTAATTTATATGTTAAAGAGCAAGAAGGAGGAGAGAATATCACCATTGGGAGATCCTAAGATCTGCTTCAGGGGATAGTCAGACAGGGACAAATCTTCATTTTCGAGTTCAGTATTTTCCGTTGCGCACATTCATTTTTACACCCGCCTGGAGTAGCATCTTGGAAGGTACCCTTCGTTATTCAAGCGATCTACGATAAATTACGCTAGAAGGGGAGCAAGTTCTTCCGCATAATCTTTTTAGAGTCTTATAGATATCTTATCTGGGCCTGGCGCCTTTCCCCTACTAAGGGATTTTAGTTGTTTTTCTTCTCCTCGATCGTTTATCTCAATATCTTGGCGTTGCATTAACCTCAGTTGGTAACATCTGTCTCCTAGGCGGATATAAAAGCTTTCAACGTATTGTTCACAGACGTGCATTGTTACTTGGATCTGATATTTCAGTTATGCTTCATTCGTGAGTTGAACTTGCTACTGTATGGACGCCATTGTTTCATTTTCACGATAGTATTGTTTTACTCGCGTACAAACGTCAGTCACATAGTCTCACAGGCGGATATTACTGTAGAGGTAAGATTTTTACTCCGTCTGACAGACGGATATTACTCTAAGCGAGTATGTTTTTTTTGTTATACTCCTTACTTTTCAGATATCTGATTACTTGTAGATGGCTACTAGTGGAGGGATACCTTGTGTGTCACAAAGAAGCAAAAGAATGGTGCAGATGGTTTTAGAGCAGTTTGAGGAAAACGATGATGGTTATCACTCAGACGATTCTTATGTTCCTGAGGAAGATCACGTATCAGATTCAGACGATGACAGTGATTCTGAGATTGATGTGAATCATATTCTCTGCATGTCCGAGAATGAACAAGGTGGTGTTGACTCTCTTCAGAATAGGGAAAATGATGGCACCGAAACTGACACCATTTATCATGGCAAGATGAACTGTTTCAGATGGAGTTCCTGAGCGCCCAATTGCGATACTAAGACACAAAAGAAAAATGTAATAAAAATTAGATTGTCATCGTGGATAGGTCCTGCCAATCAGTTAGGTAACGATCCAGCCCCAGAAGAAATATGGCGTTTATTTTTAAACACTGAGATATTGGACGAGATAGTTGTACATACCAACTCAAAACTACTAGTGATAAGAAATAAATAACAAAATCCTTCGTCTTCCAGTTATACAGATACAGACAAAACTGAAATTGAGGCAGTGATTGGTTTAATGGTCCTATGTTCCATTTTCATGTCTGGACGTGGAAACTTGGCATCAGTTTTCTCCAATGACTGTACTGGTCGTCCCATTTTTCGTGGAATCATGTGTCTAAAACGATGTGAAGTTTTACTAGTGGCCCTCAGATTTGATGATGTATCTACCCACGAACAAAGGAAAAGAGATGATCCTGCGTCAGCTGTGTCCAATATTTTCAACATCTTTATTTCTAATTGTCAGAAGGTATATTCGATTGGGGCTCATGCATGTGTTGATGAGAGTCTAATCCCATTTAGAGGCAGATGCCGATTCAAAAGATTTATGCCAAAGAAACCTGCTAAATATGACATAAAAGTGATGTGCCACGCAGATGCACATTCTTCATATTTGTATAATGCTTACATTTATGTGGGGAAAGATAGTGATGGAGAGAAAAAGTTCCAGAAGTTAACACAGTCTGTGATTCGTCTTTCAAATGTATATACAGGACAAACAGAAATATCACAGCAGACAATTGGTTTTCCTCCATTGAACTGTATAAAGAGCTGCTGAAAAACAGACTGACATATGTTGGAACTCTAAAATACAACAAAAGAGAAGTTCCAGAGGAGTTTCTTCCCAACCCAAAGAAAGAAGTGGGCTCCAGTATTTATGGTTTTACTAAGCATCTTACACTATTGTCTTCTGTTCCAAAAAAGTCTAAGGTAGTTTTAGCGCTTTCTTCAATGCACCACACTGCGTATACTGATGAAAGTAGCAAAAAACCAGAAATTATCAGTTTATATAATGCCACAAAATCTGGCGTAGACGCTCTAGACATGAAGTGCAACTACTCAGCTAACCGGAGAACAAGGAGATGACCACTGGCAGTATTTTACTTCCTAATATCTGTGCGCTCCGCAAATGCCTATGTTATGTTTCTTCATGAAGGCATGACGTCAAGATTTGTGTTCACGAAGAGCATGGGAATGGACTTAATCAGACGACATATGCAGAGAAGGCTCCAGATTCCAGACTTACCAGATGACCTCAGAAATGTTATTTCAGGTATTCTGGGTTGAAATGCAAAGTTATAGGAATCCAACAAAAAGAAAAATAAGCGACAAGCTAGAAAAGAGAAAAAACTGTTGTTATTGTCCCTACACATTGAACAGAATGACGGCATACAAGTGTATGAAATGTGATAAACACAATTGCTTACAGTGCTCCATGAAAATATCTAAAATGTGTGTAGAATGTTTATTATTTTTTCCGTTTATTGGCATGTATATCAATATTTCTGAGAAATCACATGTCAAGTTTAGAAACTATTTAATTTGAAACAGTAATATTAAATTTTGTGAATTTAGCAAAGGAATAATATACTTTATAACGTATGTTATGTAAAAACTAGTACTTAATTCTATATTTTTTCGTATTTGCAAAATGTAATTGATAGAAAATAAAATATTAGTATTAATTTTCATGAAGATTTTAAATTGTTATTTATTTTCGATATTCACTACAGTGGAAATTCTTAGAAAAATTTGGTCATCTTAGTCTCCCAGACGGATGTTACTGTAAACGCCAATTTTTCACATGTTACCAACTAGGGGTTAATATGAGATTCGCAATAAAAGTGATCATCCAAGAACATATTCACCAGCTGTGAAGTAGTGTTCTGCTGCAAAATATTCTTCTGAATTAGACACCAGTAATGGACAATGCGCTGTACCACTGTGTTGTGATGGATAAAGTTTCGACAACGCACGTAGAAAATCGGATATTTTGGTCTGGGGTACAAAGAAATGTTCTATTGCATAAAGCTGAATCTAGCTTGCATATGGCAGATTTAATGGAACTTTTAGTGCTATACAAGCCAAAAACTCCATGCTACCAGGTCGACGAACTGGCTATAAAGGCTTGCAATAAAGGCCATAGTCTAATGAGGCTACATCCGCATAACGCTCATTTAAATGCCACTGGAAGTGACAGGTAATGTGGCAAAACACAACAAGAAGTTTATGTTCAGTGATGTTGAAATGCTGACAAAAGAAGCCATTACAGATGTTATACCACAGGATTGGTCCAGTTGTCAGCCATACAAAGAAGGTGGTTGAGGAGACATAGATTCATGACGGATGGTGATGAGTTCTGAGTTACACATAACTTCTCTTGTTGCCATGTTGAAATCTGATTCTTTTGCCTAAAGGTAGCAGAGTTTACAAATATTCATTTCACTAACATTCTAATACAGCTGAAACTGTGAGAGAACCCTAAAACAGTGTCTTATTAAATTATCAACTGAAGTGTAGCGGCACCACCGTTTAGGACAGGGAAAGTTAGTTTTGTGCGATATTCGGAGTATGAGTTACAGACAGGTGTGGGCCGTATTGCAGTAAGTTATGCATACCATCAGTTGTGAACTCAAATAGAGGTCACAGGGGCCAAGAACTTGGTTTGGTTTGGAGGGATTAAAGGGACCAGACTGCAACGGTCATCGGTCCCTTTTTCCAAAGACAAAGAACACCCACAGAGAATAAAAACAAGGAACAGAAGAGATCACAGGCGATACAGAACAAGAGAAACGGAGACAAGGACAAGACAAAACGAACTAAAACCACACAGAGTGTGACGGTGGTTGGCCGACCATAGAAATAAATAAGGAAAAGCCAACCACTTAGAAACACATTAAAAAACCAGTGGAAAATCATAGGCCAAAGGCCAGAGTCAACACAAAACAATAAAATAAAACAGAAACACTCAGAGTAAATGATAAAATCCCCCTGCCCGAATAAAACGTAAAACTAAGTCAGCCATAGTGGAGTCGTCTGTTAAAAGGGCAGGGAGCGTAGCAGGCAGCGCAAACGTCTGCCTGACCACTGCTAAAAGGGGGCAGGCCAGCAAAATGTGGGCCACTGTCAAAGCTGCCCCACAGCGACATAGAGGAGGGTCCTCCCGGCGCAGTAAATAACTGTGTGTCAGCCGGGAGTGGCCAATGCGGAGCCGGCAAAGAACTACTGAGTCCCTGCGAGTGGCTCGCAGGGATGACCGCCACACAGCCGTCGTCTCCTTGACAGCACGGAGTTTATTGCGCATTGGCAGTTCGCGCCATTCATCGTCCCATAGCGCCAAGATTTTGCGGCGGAAGACTGCCCGCAAATCAGTCTCTGGGAGGCCAACGTCCAGAGATGGCTTACTGGTGGCCTCTTTCGCCAGGCGGTCAACATGTTCGTTACCCGGGATACCGACATGACCGGGGGTCCACACAAAGACCACAGAGCGGCCGCAACAGGCGAGAGTATGCAGAGACTCGTGGATAGCCATCACCAAACGAGAACGAGGGAAACACTAGTCGAGAGCTCGTAAACCGCTCAGGGAATCGCTACAGATAACGAAGGACTCACCTGAGCAGGAGCGGATATACTCTAGGGCACGAAAGATGGCGACCAGTTCAGCAGTGTAAACGCTGCAGCCATCCGGCAAGGAACGTTGTTCGGAAAGGTCCCCTAGAGTGAGCGCATATCCGACACGACCAGCAACCATCGAACCGTCAGTGTAAACAACACCAGAGCCCTGATACGTGGCCAGGATGGAATAAAAGCGGCGGCGGAAGGCCTCTTGAGGGACTGAGTCCTTAGGGCCCTGTGCCAAGTCGAGCCGAAGGCTAGGGCGACGAACACACCATGGGGGTGTATGCAAAGTAGCCCGGAAAGGAGGTGGAACAGTGAAACCCTGGAGCCCAGAGAGAAGCTCCTTGACGCGGACCGCTATTGTACAACCAGACCGGGGCCGACGTTCTGGCATACGGACGACCGACCGCGGGAACAGGAGACGATAGTTTGGATGCCCGGGCGAGCTTAGAACATGGGCAGCATAAGCGGCCAGCAAACGTTGGCGTCGGAACCGCAGTGGAGGTACACCTGCCTCCACTAGTACGCTGTCTACAGGGCTGGTGCGGAAAGCACCAGTGGCAAGGCGTATCCCGCTGTGGAGAATCGGGTCCAGCACCCGTAACGCAGATGGGGATGCTGAGCCATAAGCCAGGCTCCCATAATCCAGACGGGACTGTATTAACGCCTGGTAGAGCCGCAACAGTGTAGAGCGGTCGGCGCCCAAGTGGGTGTTGCTCAAGCATCTCAGAGCGTTTAGATGCCGCCAACACGTCTGTGTCAGCTGCCGGATATGAGGCAGCCAAGTCAACCGGGCATCGAAAACCACCCCCAAAAACCTGTGGGTCTCCACCACAGCAAGGAGTTCGTCGGCAAGATAAAGCCGCGGCTCAGGATGGACTGTTCGGCACCGGCAGAAATGCATAACGCAGGTCTTGGCTGCCGAAAACTGAAACCCATGCGCTACAGCCCAAGACTGCGCCTTACGGATAGCGCCCCGTAGCTGACGTTCAACAGCTGCAATGCCAGTAGAGCTGTAATAAAGGCAGAAGTCGTCAGCATACAGGGAAGCGGAGACAGAATTTCCCACGGCCGCAGCAAGCCCGTTAATGGCTATTAAAAACAGACAGACACTTAAAACAGAGCCCTGTGGCACACCGTTCTCCTGGACGTGGGAGGAACTATACGAGGCCGCGACTTGCACGCGGAAGGTACGACACGACAGAAAATTGCGGATAAAAATCGGCAGAGGACCCCGAAGACCCCATCCATGGAGCGTAGAAAGAATGATGACGCCACGTCGTATCGTACGCCTTCCGCATGTCGAAAAAGACAGCGACCAGGTACTGACGGCGGGAAAAGGCAGTACGGATGGCCGACTCCAGGCTCACCAGATTGTCGGCGGCGGAGCGGCCTTTACGGAACCCACCCTGAGATGGAGCCAGAAGGCCCCGAGACTCCAGTACCCAATGCAAGCGCCGGCTCACCATCCGTTCAAGCAACTTGCAAAGAACGCTGGTGAGGCTAATGGGACGGTAGCTGTCCACCTCCAGAGGGTTCTTTCCAGGTTTCAAAACGGGGATGACAATGCCTTCCCGCCATTGCGACAGAAACTCCCCCTCGACCCAAAGACGGTTGTAAAGATCGAGAAGGCGCCGCTGGCAGTCCACTGAAAGGTGTTTCAGCATCTGACAGTGGATGCCATCTGGCCCAGGAGCGGTATCAGGGCAAGCAGCGAGGGCACTGCGAAATTCCCACTCACTAAATGGAGCATTGTAAGATTCTGGGTGGGTGGTGCGAAACGAAAGGCTCCGACGTTCCAGCCGCTCTTTAATGGAGCGGAAGGCCTGGGGGTAATTCGCAGAAGCGGAACTCATAGCAAAATGCTCTGCTAAGCGATTGGCAATGACGTCGGAGTCAGTACAAACTGCTCCATTCAGTGAGAGCGCAGGGACGCTGGCAGGTGGCCGATAGCCGTAGACGCGTCGAATCTTGGCCCAGACCTGCGAGGGAGTGACATGGAGGCCAATGGTGGACACATACCGCTCCCAGCACTCCTTCTTGCCTTGGCGGATAAGGAGGCGGGCCCGCGCACGCAGCCGTTTGAAGGCGATAAGGTGGTCGAGGGAGGGGTGTCGCTTGTGACGCTGGAGCGCCCGCCGGCGATCTTTAATCGCTTCAGCGATCTCAGGCGACCACCAAGGCACAGCCTTCCGCCGAGGGGACCCACAGGAATGGGGAATGGCAGATTCGGCGGCAGTAACGATGCCGGTGGTGACCGATTGAACCACCGCATCAATGTCATCGGTAGAGAGAGGCTCAAAAGCGGCAGTGGAGGAGAACAAGTCCCAGTCAGCCTTATTCATAGCCCATCTGCTAGGGCGCCCAGAAGAGTGGCGCTGTGGTAGTGACAAAAAGATCGGAAAATGGTCACTACCACACAGGTCGTCATGCACACTCCATTGGACAGACGGTAAGAGGCTATGGCTACAGATTGAAAGGTCAATGGCGGAGTAGGTGCCATGCGCCACACTGAAGTGTGTGAAGGCACCATCATTTAACAGCGAGAGATCGAGCTGCGACAATAAATGCTCAACGATGGCGCCTCGACCTGTTGCCACTGACCCACCCCACAGAGGGTTATGAGCGTTGAAGTCGCCCAATAGCAAGAAAGGTGGCGGCAATTGGGCGACCAGTGCAGCCAGGACATGCTGCGAGACATCACCATCCGGTGGAATGTAAAGACTGCAGACGGTAACAGCCTGTGGCGTCCACACGCGTACAGCGACAGCCTCTAAAGGCGTCTGGAGAGGGACAGACTCACTGTGCAGAGTGTGAAGAACATATATGCAGACGCCACCAGACACCCTTTCATAAGCTGCTCGGTTCTTGTAATAACCCCGATAGCCACGGAGGGCGGGGGTTCGCATTGCTGGAAACCAAGTTTCCTGGAGAGCAATGCAGAAGAAAGGGTGAAGGCTGATAAGTTGGCGGAGCTCAGCTAGATGGCGGAAGAAACCGCTGCAGTTCCACTGGAGGATGGTGTTGTCCATGGCTGGGAAAGGCGGGACGGGACTGGGAAGGCAGATTACGCCACTGGGTCACCTGCTGCCTCCGATGGAGCATCCGTGCAAATGCCATCCATTGCGTCCGCGGGACCGGCAAGAGCGAGGTCCTCAGCGGACGCCAGAATCTCCACCTCGTCCTCAGAGGCAGAGCTTGTAGGAAGCGGCGGGATCGGTGCCACCGCATTACCGTTGGTCTTGGGGACTTTCTTCTTTTTGTGCTTGTCACGCTGTGCCTTCGGCGCTTCAGGCTGCATGGGCTTCACGGGGTCAGTCTCAGGGACAGACGACGACCGCGAGGCCCGACGACCAGGGACTGGCGGTTGTTTCAACCACTTGCGGGCGTCCGCTTTTCCACTGGTCGGAACTTGCGAAGGGAGGTCCCCAAGGAATCCCTTCCTGGCGAGAGCAGCCGAAGAAGTCTTACGCTTCTCCGGCTGGGAAGGGGGAGCTGATGTCCCCGAAGGTTGGGAGGGTGTTGCTCCTGAAGAAGATGGAGCAGGAGCAACAGGGTGTGAAGGGCCCCCCACAAGCAAGGGGGCCGGTGGATGCTGACCGATCTTAGAGCCGATTCGTGATGACGGGAGAACCGTCGTTGCAGCAGCGGCGTAGGTGGACGGCATTGCCACAGGATGGAGCCTCTCATATTTCCGTCGAGCCTCGGGGTAGGTCAGCCGGTCCAAGGTCTTATATTCCATTATCTTCCGTTCTTTCTGCAATATCCTACAGTCCGGCGAGCAGGGGGAATGGTGTTCTCCGCAGTTAACACAGATAGGAGGCGGGGCACATGGAGTATCGGGATGCGAAGGACGTCCGCAATCCCGACACGTCATGCTGGAAGTACAGCGAGATGACATGTGCCCGAACTTCCAGCATTTAAAACACGTCATCGGAGGAGGGATATATGGTTTGACATCACATCGGTAAACCATCACCTTAACCTTTTCGGGTAAGACATCACCCTCAAAGGCCAAGATGAAGGCACCGGTGGCGACCTGATTATCCCTCGGACCCCGATGGACGCGCCGGACGAAGTGAACACCTCGTCGTTCGAGGTTGGCGCGTAATTCATCGTCGGACTGCAGAAGAAGATCCCGGTGGAATATTATACCCTGGACCATGTTCAGACTCTTATGCGGCGTGATGCTAACGGAAACATCCCCCAACTTGTCACAATTGAGCAACCTCCGTGACTGGGCAGAGGATGCCGTTTTTATCAACACCGATCCAGACCGCATCTTGGACAAGCCCTCCACCTCACCGAACTTGTCCTCTAGATGCTCTACAAAGAACTGAGGCTTCACGGATAGAAAAGATTCCCCATCAGCTCTGGTACAGACAAGATATCTGGGCGAATACGTCTCAGTGTCACGCAATGCCTGTCGTTCCTCCCATGGTGTGGCGAGGGAGGGGAACGATTTGGGGTCATAAACGTTACCTTTAAAATGGGCTCTCGAACGCTTAGAGACTGCTGACGGCTGGCCGCCAGCGACAGATGATGTACCACGCTTCATTGCGGGTCATCCGCCCTGATGCCACCTACTCCGACCAAGGGCCCTCCCCACGGGCGCCACCCAGCCACAGCAAAGGCCACCTGGCAGGATGGCCATTGCCGGGAGTCCTGATGCCCCAGGGAGATGGGCATCTACTCCTTGGCATACGTGGGGAGTGAACGGCGCAGGCATCAGTAGAGCGATCCCTGTGTTGTCAGGGGGCTACAACCAAGAGGGTACATGGCGACCCCACCACAACGGACTGGCTACCGTGCTGGATCTTAGGTGCAAAAATGGCCAAGGTCGTCGTCACAGTTAAAAGAAACACTGCAGAGTGCAGCGTGGTAATCGCCCAAGAGATCGAAAACGAGCGGGACACCATGGCAACGACGAGAAAGACGGCTATAGGTCTAATTGCACGAAGGATACAGTGCACCATGTAAGGTGCCCTTCCCCAATTGGCTCGCTCTTCGGAATAATTTAGATAGATGGAGGTCAAACCCGAGAGGGGACCATCACATAAGGCCGAAACGTTTGAGACTCCTTTTAGTCGCCTCTTACGACAGGCAGGAATACCGCGGGCCTATTCTAACCCCCGAACCCGCAGGGGGGGGGGGGGCCAAGAACTGCCGGAGAGGGCGCACACAGCAGTTTCCATGGTGCAAGTCACAGGCAGAAGAGGGCCACTGGCCAACCTAAGTGTTATGCATACGTGATGCAAAGTGACACACTTGGCTAAACAGAGGCGCACAGCCGAGTATAAATAGGTGCTGTTTTCTAATGAGATTAATTCAAGTGTGGCAGCTCTCCTGGATGGTGGGGTGTATCACACCACCGAGCTACACGCAGCAACAGATGGGGTGTCAGAATCCCAGTTCACAGTGGGTCGTTGGTTTGACTCTCTCAGGCCAATGCGGGGTCCGCAGCCAGCCAGCAGCAGGCCACTCTTTGGCGAGGGCCACAGATTCGGATGCCAGATAGTGGGCGTTTGTTCATCACTGTGATCTCAGTCACGCCAGTGAGGAGAAGGACGCAGGTGGCCGCCCGTGGCTCACACCGAGTAGTGCTGAATTGGCTGCTGGCGCAGTCATCCTGACATCATCGGAACTCATTGGGCCAGTGAAGGCCAGCACGACACAGCGTTGCATTGCACAGGCCGTTGGGGTGCTTCCTCAGCATTGCGGGGCCCTGTGATGCAGACTGAGGTGAACGGAGCACTGTAGTGGAATCAAATAAATCATGTGGAAAGTTGTTGCCGAGTTTTAATACGGCACCTCCTGGCACTCACCCACTACAGAAGGCAAGAAAGGTCAATAATTATGGGCAAACCCATTACCAGTATAAAAATAAATGTGTAACTTCTTCGCTTGTTTTGTTGCAAAACCCACAGCATTTCTCGTTTCACCAGCTACTAATTGTCCTTAAAAGTTACATTATTTCATTCAGAAAAACTGTAGTTGCTTGAATATTGCAGTAGATATGGAAGTTCCGCATATTGCTCATATGGCAAAATACCTTCCTCTTTGCATGATATCGTTTGACAAAATCTTTTTTTGATATCTCAGATCGTTTATGAGACGGGGGTTTATACAAATATTTTGTTTTGGCTTTTTCACTAGCGCGTGAGTTCTTGATGGAACCCTTTACATACATTCCATATTTTCGATATTGGAGGCAGATAGCGGTTTCCTAAGGTTTAAAGAATAATTCAGTATGTTACCTAAATTTCATACACAGCAACATACGATCTAACATAGATCAAACGCAAATTCTTAGCGACCCATGTTTTTTACTTGAAACTTCAAGAATTTCCTGTAGTAGTTCACCTGACATGGAAACATCGTGATATCTGTGACCATTAACGAAATGAAAGGCAGTTCATTGAGAAGCTCACGAATGAAGCTATAAGATGTGCGAGAATCAGAGTTTATTACCGAGAAATTTCTTTAAAATCGTTTGACGAAGATAGCAGATCGGGTGGCTTGCGCGGCTTGCTGTTCACGCAATCAAGCGAGCCTGCCGTGTTCCTGACCAAATACAACCAGCTGACGTGTTCAGCACATGCTGGCAGCTGCGCTTCCCTCCACGCACACTGTACTGAACAGTCAAAAGTCGCAACTAATTTTAAACGCACTCTAAGCGTGGCCTTGTTGGAGGTTGTTGTATCCAGTTGCCTTCCTCTGACCTCTGAACTGAATTAGGCCATGTCCTATGTGAGCGACAGAAGCGAGCGACAGTGCATGACAGCTTCCGGCGACAATACACAACCGCAGGTGTAGTTACGGAAGTGTCCTACGTGAGCGACATCTGTGTCGCTGCCTCTCTCCCGCTGCAACTGGCGACGTCTGAACTAAAACGTGTTTGAATCTTGTCGCTGCAGCACGTGTGAGACAGTGGCACAGAGCCACAGCTACGTGTCTTCTTGGCAAAGCAGTGAAGCGGGCGCGACGGAAGCTATGAATTAACTAACATCCGATTTTAGGAAAACTATTCGACGAAAAAATTTGATTCTTCAGCAACCTGTAGCTTGATATCCTTAAATGATAAAGGTCAGAATTTATTTTCGTTATTCGTCATAGTTACTGTGATGCACGAAATTGAGTACATGGCTACACGAAATTTTTAAGAATTTGCAGAGGTAAAATCACATTGTTTAGACTTTCCGTGTAGCTCATTTATGGCCATACACTATTGAGTATGAAATGTAACTAAATTGTATTTAAAGTTGAGACTGGATTGATATCTCTTTTCATTCTTGAGATATTAGTTGTTACATCCGTGGATGGGTCACTCGCGGGGCGTCCGAACCTTTCCTACGCTTCGGGAATCAAGTGGTCGTAAAAATCATCGTATCTCATAAAAGGTTCAAGATATCGAAACGACGATTTTTGGAAATGACAGCACGCAGAAAGGACTATTCTATAGTATGATTAACACTCGATATAATTTTGTAAACCCGTGAGCAGAGCGTAAACAACACTCCCTACAAAATACACCATGAGGTTTTGTCCGAAATTTCTTAGTCAAACAAAGAGAGAGAAACAGGTAAATGCGGTATCAAAGTGATCAGCGTGAGGTCTAACTTTGCACGATATTTAACTGCTTGAAAGTAATCCGGGTGATTAAGGAAAACTTAATAAATGAGTTGAGAAAAAATTGAAATATTTAACGAAAAGCTGCTGCCAAGTGTCAAAATGGTTCAAAATGGCTCTGCACGCTATGGGACTTAACTTCTGAGGTCATCAGTCCCCTAGAACTTAGAACTACTTAAACCTAACCAACCTAAGGACGTCACACACATCCATGCCCGAGGCAGGATTAGAACCTGCGACTGTAGCGGTCGCGCAGTTCCAGACTGTAGCGCCTAGAACCGCGCGGCCACTCCGGCCGGCCAAGTGTCAAAAATTTCATCTGTTCAAGGCCTAGCTATTTTGCACATAAAAAGATGCATTGGTGCGTTATTTAAATATCAAAAAGTCTTCCTTCGAATCAAGTACATTAGGAAGGCAAACGAGGAGTCGTGATGACGATGATGATGATTAGTGTTTTAGGGTGCACAACAACGAGGATATCAGCGCCCGCCCGAGGAGTCGTAAGATCATGCTTTCTGAATAAAACTTGAAATTCAAAAATGGAAGAAATGAGTCAAATATTTTATGAAATGATTTGTGTGAAAGAAATAAGTAGATCAGAGAAACGTTCTATATGCCTTTGAATGATGCTCGAAATCATGGCCGCGCGGGATTAGCCGAGCGGTCTTAGGCGCCGCATTCATGGACTGTGCGGCTGGTCCCAGCGGAGGTTCGAGTCCTCCCTCGGGCATGGGTGTGTGTGTTTGTCCTTAGGATAATTTTGGTTAAGTAGTGTGTAAGCTTAGGGACTGATGACCTTTGCAGTTCAGTCCCATAAGATTTCACACACATTTGAGCATTTGTTTCGAAATCATGAACAGAAAGTGAGGTGCACCAAACGTTTCCCTAATATTTTTTATTTCATACTTTAAGACAAATAATTTCACAAAACGTTTGATTTTCTTTTCAAAAATTTTGTATTCTTTCCTTATGCGGACTATTTAGATTAATTGAAACGCTTGGCCTTAACAGTGACTGTTGGTGAATTATGTTCGCAACTTCAAATATCTGTAAAATTTCATGGTTCATTGTAATTTATTAGGAATTTAATGTGTGTGATATACTGGGATAGATGTGTATGCAGTTAAAGATCAAGTTCTTTGGCAAGACCTACAAATATCTGATCTTTACTTCACATGTAACTATGAACCACACATGCTACCCCTACACCACAGCTAGCTATCGTTTGCTAGTATCTATCCGTGTGCTCACATTTCTATTTAGCGTAGTTAGTCATGTAATAGTTATTCCTCTGCATTTATTGGCTGTTGAAAGTTCTTGATCATGTAAGAAACGTTCGTATTTAATTTATTGACGAGGTAGTCGAATGCTTCTCTGCTCATTCACGTGTATTCGAAAAACTTGTCTGGTGATCTTCGTTGTTCACAATAGTTATGAAATTCTCCATGGAGACTCCTCCCTTTGTAAATTTCATGCACAGCATTCCTTTTCGGTTTATTTTCTTAAGTAAACCTAATTCTGTAGCCTTACCCTCCAGCTACAGAATTCTACAGGTTAAGGGCGCCGTTTTATAGAAACAGCTGGTTAGCTCTAAGCAGCCATCTTGTAGCGCGACATGATCGCTCGCACGCAGGGCACCCAAGCTTTTCGCCCGATGCTGCTGCTTGTCGCTGGAGTGTCGCATATCCAGAAGTCGCCCGCTGTCGCTCACTTCTCTCGCTCAATTAGGGCACGGCCTTAGGCCGCGTCCTACGTAAGCGACAGAAGCGACTGACAGCGCGCGACAGTTTCAGGAGACAAAACATAATTGCAGGTATAGTTACGGAAGTGTACTACGTGAGCGACATCTGTGTAACTGCCTGTCTTCTGCTGCAACGGGCGAAATTTGAATCTTGTCGCTGCAGCACGCGCGACAGTGAGGCTAAGCGTCATTTGAGGCGCATATAGCACGAGTGACGTGACACGACGCTACAGCGCGCCACTCACGTTCCGCCCATGTCGACCTTGTCCTACCCATATTGCGACGCGTACACATATTTCGCACGCGCCGATTGGCGACGCTCTGCGCTGACAGAACCGAAGCGCGCGCACCCTGTAATCTTTCTCAAACGATTTAGAGAAACTATTCAGTAAAAATATTCGATTTTTGCTTGACTTGTAGCGTTATATGTCAGCTTCATGTCGAAGTGCTCACCATCTCCCTAATGGTGATACTTATTGTGATACTCACATATTAGTAAGACACTACGCAAAATTCGAAAAGTTTGCAATGAAAAATAAGGGTCGCTATGATTTTGCGTTTGGTGCATATTGCATCATATGTTGCTGCGTATGAAACTTAGCTTATTGAATTTTTCTTTAGACTTAGGAGTAGGTATCTATCTGTCTCCAATCTCGAGAAAATGGATCCTATGCAGCGCGCACACTCCCAATCTCATGCTCGTCAGAATGAAATATTCACAACATCCCTCGTATCTACTAAACCACTCGAGACATCGAAACGAGATTTTTGGGAATGATGGCACACAAGGAGGAGAGTATTTTGCCAGTTCATAAGCACACTGAACTTTCTTATCTATGGTAACATATCAGAAGTTGTACTTTTTATTTTATTTTTTTCTTTCCAGTGACTGTAATTTTTTCAGAGCTATCGACAGCTAGTGAAACAATAGTTTCCTAGTATGAAAATAAACATGAAATTTCTTCTCTTATGATACCGAAAACTGATACAATGAGGTTTTTCATAAATTATTGTGATTTCTGGTCGCCAATTACTTCTTGAATGGGACACTCTGTTTCAGAGTTCTGTCACAATAGCTGCTACAGAAATGAGTGTGTGCAAATTATTCTGCGTTTTGGCAAAAAAAGCATAATTAAACCTGTTAACAAGAGAAATGTAGCCGTTGCTCATAAATGGTGGTACTTTTTCGAATGAGAAAAAGTTAACAATTTACACAAAAATAAATCGTCAATTCTGTTGGAATTTTGGTTGAATCGCCATAACCCATAGTATTTTTAACACTGAAGGACTGGAATGCAAACTTACCAAAGGATTTTATTCCTTTTCTTCATCTGAGCAGTATTAAAATAATGATGAGCGTACCATCCAGGTGGAATGCACGCACATGCCAGATGCTTGTTAGTTGCCTACAGCTTGCCAAACTGACAATGTGTGATTCCTGAATAAAATAGTTGTTACTGAGAAAAGTAAAAAATTGATACGTTGCACAACGCAGTGGTCAGTGTATCGTCAGGAGCTGAAAATAATGCGCGTGACAGGAATGCTCTGTGAGATGAAGAGTTCACTTCGTCTTAAAAATATTGTTGTGAATGTAGTGTTGAGTGGTACTTAAGTAAATAAATTAGTGAAATCAAAGTGAAGTAGAAATTACAAAATAAATGAAAAACTTGGTTTAGTTTAGAGAGTTACATACTGGAAAACAGTGGGCAGAGCAGAAGAGACAATGACTGTGAAGTCAGCAAGTTTCACATAAGCGGACGCTGTCGATTCAGCCGTCAGGGCATCGCCCGACCGGCTCACGTGTTTCTCAGTTGTCACATGTGAGCAAAGGCCCTCGCCTACATTCCAAGAGCCAATGACCGACGTTAAGAAGATTCTTCGAGAAGCTTTTCAATGTGACAGAAGAGGCAATGACCAGCTCACGTGTTTCTCAGTTGTCACATGTGATCAAAGGCCCTCGCCTACATTCCATGAGCCAATGACCGACGTTAATAAGATTCTTCGAGAAGCTTTTCAACGTGACAGAAGAGGCAATGACCGTGAAGTCGTTCACCTCCAGTGAACTGAAGTGAATAAATACGCGAGACGCAGTGGGCCCGACAGAGCAAGAAGGAGAGTAGCAGTAGTTTTCAATCAGTTTCGGTGCTGAAGACCGTCATGCAAGAAGAGACTACATCATACACAGACGCCCCAAGTCCGCCGCTGTAATGGAATAGCAAGCAGCAGCCTCGGCGCCAGAAGACAGACGTTAAAAGGTATTTGAAGTCTGATTTTTACGTACCTGGGTGACCCTTGAGGACGGGAAGGAGACAGCTTCGCATCAGCAGTCACCTGTGAGCTGGGATGAAGATCTGACAGCCGTAGACTGGCAAGCGGGAGTCCATTGTTCGAGTCCGGGACACTGGCCTTCCCCAGCCGCGCCGCTCCGCTGGCCGACGCACAACACACGCGGCCGCTTAGAGAAGAGAAACACTGGGACGCCACACCCAAGGTATCACGACTTCGCTCTCAATAATTAAACCGGCCACAGCACGATGCGCGTCTCCAGTCAACTGGGCGAGACGGCGACACGAGATACACACCGCCACGCGTAATCAGACGCCGCCGCTGCCGCAGCAAAAGGCTTCGCAAACGACACAGCTGCCGCACTCCAAGCCAGAACAATCGAGTAAGGAACAGTCGTACAAAACTTTCAATAAAAGTTATCTTATGTAAAAATGCTGTTTCATTCTACCTCATACCCGAGCCAAGGAAGAACCCACCCTGCCCACACGTTGTTAAGAGAGAAAAATTAATTTATTTAGTTTTTTCACCCTGACATAATGCTTTAGAAACAAACGCCCTTCGCAGTAATGCTCATCCTGACAACTGACTAGCATCAAAAGATAAAACCCAGTTACATTTAGCGTCAGAACTGTTACAGTAGATCTGCCTTTGTCAGCAATACATTTCAACGAATTAAATATATGTAATCAGCACACTCTTTCAGGATACTCATACTTTTGGAATAATACCGACCACTACTTCATCGTGTACCGTGTTGTCTAATTGGTTTTTTAATACTGGTTTGTGCGTATGCAACTACTAAAATGCTTTTTGCCGTCCCGGCCGCTGTGGTCGAGCGGTTCTAGGCGCTTCCGGCGGAACCGCGCTGCCGCTACGGTCGCCGGTTCGAATCCTGCCTCGGGCATGGATGTGTGTGATGTCCTTAGGTTAGTTAGGTTTAAGTAGTCCTAAGTCTAGGGGACTGATGACCTCAGATGTTAAGTCCCATAGTGCTTAGAGGCATTTGAACCATCGTCGTTATTCGTGAGGGCTTCTCGACTGTTTCTAGCTTGCAGTGGAAATGTAATGTCCGCGTGTACGTAGTATAATGTTTTATTACATCCATATCCAAGTAATGATAGTTAAACTTATATCCTTCATATCTTGGTCGCTTTTTGCCAGGAGCACAAAGGTGTTATACATGTAGAAATTACGGTTTTTCTATTTTTTTTTTTTTTGTAACAGATCGTAGAGATACGTCAGCAGTCAGCATAACAGGCAGCAAGTAGATAACCTGGTTTACTTTGCTGCCTTGCTTCTAGATCACATGATTTTATTATATTCCTTACTTCCCTATTCAATACCCTAACCATGAATCATCTGTCCCTTCTTACGATCTGAAAACATTGTGGAGCCAGAAGATATGATTCCAGTGGCTAATGGCTCACCTGTTATTGAACTGTGCATTGTTCTTGACAAAAGAATAAACAGACAAGATAGTATACAGAACTATGTAACTGACAACTATTATGTACTAGCGAAAAGAGATGGAGCGCTTAAACGGCGAAAATGGAAACACAAGTCAATGACAATAAAATTCATTATACCGTAAGGATGTATTTTTCGGAGGGGCGGTACTTCCGGTGCCCTTATGTGCCATGCCGAAGGGAGCATATGGCAGGACTGCCTTCCCGCTTCTCGCCTCACCCCTCCGCAATGCTCACGTGACGCGCGGCGCGAGAAACTGTGCCTCAACCACAACGCCACGCGACCTGGCGCAGGGGCGTGTCGCGTCCCAGTCGCGTCGCGTCGCAATTTGCGTGACCCCATTTGAACCTGTG
Organism: Schistocerca serialis cubense; assembly: GCF_023864345.2. NCBI lineage: Eukaryota > Metazoa > Arthropoda > Insecta > Orthoptera > Acrididae > Schistocerca > Schistocerca serialis. The sequence goes on along the minus strand of NC_064638.1, from coordinate 1,163,943,503 downwards.
AAGCTACAAAAACGCGCGCTGCGCTGCGCCGCGCCACACGCGCTATACATGTCTCAATTTTCACCTAGCCTCCGAGTTTAAGAAAAATATTCGGTGAAAAAAAATTGATTTTTCCGCATCTTATAGCTTGATATATTTATTAGATTAAGGTCTGAATTTATTTTCGTTATTCGTCATAGTTACTGTGCTGCACGAAACTGAGTACATGGCTGCATGGATTTTTTAAGAATTTACAGAGATTAAAATCACATTGCGTAAACTTTCCTTTGTATCCCGCCTGGAAGGCGGCGCGTGGGTTGGATCAGGAAAAGGTAAAGCACGTCGGTACTGCTGCATGAATTCAAATCCCCTTTACTCAAGCAATAAGAATACATAACTTGGAATGAAGTGCGAAGGTGAAGCGAAGTGTCCTGGCTGGCTGCACCTGATGAAATGGGCAGAAACAGTCGCGGAGCTCGTAGACCTCGACAGCACCGGCTTGAGGGCGCTGTCGTCTGTGTCTCTCGTAGTGCCAACTTGAGAAACTATTCCGTGGCATCGTTACTATCGATACCACACTTTCCGTATGGTTCATTGAAAGTCATACATTATTCCGTATGAAATGCACCCAATATATCTAAATTGTATTAAAAGTTGAGACTGGTTGTTACATCCGCGGACTGGTCGCTCGCGGCGCGTCTGAACCTTTCCTACGCTTCGGGAACCAAGTGGTTGTAAAAATCGTCGTACCTCATAAACGGTTCAAGATACCGAAACGACGATTTTTGGAAATGACAGCACGCAGAAAGGACTATTTTATCGTATGATTAACACTCGATATATTTTTGTAAAAGCGTGAGAAAAGCGTAAAAAAGACTCCCTATAAATTACACCATCAGGTTTTGTCTGAAATTTCATAGCCAAACCAAGAGAGAGAAACAGGTAAACGGGGTATCAAAGAGATCAGCGTGAGGTCTAACTTTGCATGAAAATAATTAACTGCTTGAAAGTAATCAGAGTGGTTAAGGAAAACTTAATTAATTAGTCGAGGAAAAATTGAAATATTTAACGAAAAGCTGCTGCCAGGCTATGTAAATGAAGTGTCAAAAATTTCATCTGTTGAAGGCCTAGCTATTTTGCACACAAAAAGATACGTTGGTGCGGTATTTAAATATCAAAAAGGCTTCCTTCGAATCAAGTAGCAAAGTTAGGATTTTTGAGAACAAAATTTCGTTAGGAAGGCAAACGAGGAGTCAGTAAGATCATGCATTCTGAATATAACTTGAAAATAAAAAAATGATAGAAATCAGTCAAATATTTTATGAATTGATTTGTGTACAAGAAATAAGTAGATCAGAGAAACGTTCTACATGCCTTTGAATGATGCTCGAAATCATGAACAGAAAATGAGATGCACCAAACGTTTCCCGAATATTTTTTGTTTCATACTTGTAGACAAATCATTTCACAAAACGTTTGACTTTCTTTTCAAAACTTTTGTATGCTTTACTTTTACAGACTATTTAGATTAACTGCAACGCTTGGCCTTAACACTGACTGCAGACGAATTACGTTCGCAACTTCAAATATCTGTAAAATTTCATGGCTGATTGTAATTTATTAGGAATTTAATGTGTGTGATATACTGGGATAGGTGTGCATGCACTTAAAGATCGAGTTCTTTGGCAAGATCTTAAAAATATACTTAGCGATGCAGTGTAAACAGTATACATAAAACTTAGTATACAAAACTGTAACTGAGTCAGTTGAAGTATAATAAAAACCTGGGACCGAAGCCCAGACAGTTTCGAAGGCTTAGTCACAAACTGTAACGCTCCCGTTACACCACAGTTATGTTTTCCAGTTGCCTATCTGTATATTTATCTGTGTTTTTAGTGTAGTCACTCATTCTTCCGCATTTATTGGCTGTTAGAAGTTCTTGATCATGTAAAAAAAAAACATTCGTCTTTAATTTATTGATGAGATAGTCGAATGCTCCTTTGCTCATTCACGTGTATTCGAAGAATTTGTCTGGTGATCTTCGTGGTTGATGATATTTATGAAATTCTCCATGGAGATTCCTCCCTTTGTAAATTTCATGCGAATTATTCTTTTTCGCTTTATTTTATTAAGTAAACCTAATTTTGTGGCCTTACTTTCCAGCTACAGTTTAGGGGCGCCGTTTTATAGAAACAGCTGGTTGCCACTAAGCAGCCATCTTGTAGCGCGATATGTTTGCTCGCACGCAGGTCACCCAAACTTTTCGCCCGATGCTGATATTTGTCGCTGGAGTGTCGCGCATCCAGACGTCGCTCGCTCATGATCGCTTCTGTCGCTCACGTAGGACACGGTCTAATAGCGAGACCTGCAGTTTAACGTGGGTTCCGAACCGCGGAACAGCTTGGTATTTTCCACGCCAACAAACACCGCAGTTCGACGACGTTTGCAGCAGCATGGACCTTCAGCTCGGAGACCATGGCTGCGGTTACCCTTGACGCTGCATCACAGACAGGTGCTCCTGCGATGGTGTACTCAACGACGAACCTGGGTGCATGAATGGCAAAACGTCATTTTTTCGGATGAATTCAGGTTCTGTTTACAGCATCACGATGGTCGCATCCGTCATCTCGGTGAACGCACATCGGAAGCGTGTATTCGTCATCGCCATACTGGCGTATCACCCGGCGTGATGGTACGGGGTGCCATTGGTTACACGTCTCGGTCACCTCTTGTTCGCATTGACGGCACTTTGAACAGTGGACATTACATTTCAGATGTGTTACGACCCGTGGCTCTACCCTTCATTCGATCCCTGCGAAACCCTACATTTCAGCAGGATAATGCACGAGCGCATGTTGCAGGTCCTGTGCGGGCCTTTCTGGATACAGAAAATCTTCGACTACTGCCCTGGCCAGCACATTCTCCAGATCTCTCACCAACTGAAAACGTCTGGTCAATGATGGACGAGCAACTTTTAACTGGCTCGTCACAATACGCCAGTCCCTACTCTTGATGAACTGTGGCTGCATGGGCAGCTGTACCTGTACACGCCAACCAAGCTCTGACTCAATGCCCAGGCGTATCAAGGCCGTTATTGCGGCCTGAGATGGTTGTTCTGGGTACTGATTTCTCAGCATCTATGCACGCAAGTTGCGTGAAAATGTAATCACATGTCAGTTCTAGTATAATGTATTTGTCCAATGAATACCCGTTTATTATCTGCATTTCTTCTTGGCGTAGCAAATGTAATGGAATTTTAATGGCCAGTAGTGTACGTGCAACCTTCATGCTTTAAAACGGTGGTTGTGTAATGTTTCAGCATATTATTCCGAACGTAGAACGGAAGGTTTCAATAGAGATCGTTGTGTAATCTGTAAGATGTGTAGCTTCTATACTGCGACATTAAGACAATATATCTGTAAGAGTTTCTGACTCTCACACATGTTCAAATGGTTCAAATGGCTCTGAGCACTATGGAACTTAACATCTACCGTCATCAGTCCCCTAGAACTTAGAACTACTTAAACCTAACTAACCTAAGGACATCACACAACACCCAGCCATCACGAGGCAGAGAAAATCCCTGACCCCGCCGGGAATCGAACCCGGGAACCCGGGCGTGGGAAGCGAGAACGCTACCGCACGACCACGAGATGTGGGCACTCTCACACATGTCTGTATAACACTATAAATACACAGAATTTTCTGAAAGCAATGTTCTGAATCTAGCGCGAAATGTGAACTAGCATCTGTGACTGATCACCTTTCGACAAGCAAGACTTTGATACTGATTGACACACAGAACAACCGTATGATACAACCTGAATTTTATATAGAGATGAGTAATTTTTTACTGTTTCCTGAATATCAAGACAGTGTTTTCGCAAGGCCCTGATGTTAATTCCTTCTTACCTGAAAAGTTAACGAAGCTCTGCTCTGCTCTATCACCCTACCTGCAAAGTAACATTTTGCTACATGCTACAGTCGCAGGTTCGAATCCTGCCTCGGGCATGGGTGTGTGTGATGTCCTTAGGTTAGTTAGGTTTAAGTAGTTCTAAGTTCTAGGGGACTGATGATCTCAGATGTTATGTTCCATAGTGCTCAGAGCCATTTGAACAATTTTGCTGCATGTTTACTTCAAATCACGCCGCTTTTGCCAAATGGACGATTAAGCCAATTTCTATCAAATAAATCAAGTAAGGTGCAATGTGTTTCCGCGTAGTCGCGTTCAATGAGTCTTTCATTGACAAGAGGAAAATGTGGAAGTCCGGAATTAAATATATCCAGAACTTATTTCAGTTTAATTCCTGTAGTTTAACTGACAGAACGTGGACGGTTAAAAGATTAGTCTTTGAAAGCATGAACATGACTCTGTTAAACACTGTAGAAGCAACCATCATTTGGACACAAGCATGGAGACGTAGAACCTTATTAGAAAATTGAATTAGTTATAGTTTCTGAATTTAAAAGGGTATCGCCTGATGTTAAGTTTTCCTGATTTCGTGTATGATAGTCATATAATAGCTGCCAAGAATCGAGTTTCTACGTAATGATTCACAAAATAAAAATTCGTCCACAGTCACATCGCTCAAACATTTGCAACTGCAACAAATGCAAATCCGTTTGTGGATATTACCTTGGATACGAGGGTCACTCCAAAAGAAATGCACACTATTTTTTTTAAATCCATCTTTTATTATACATGTTTGAAAGTTTTGCAGTGTGTAGATACATCCTTTGGGAACAATATTTTAATTTCTGCACATAATTTCCATCCCTCTTAACTGCCTTACGCCATCTTGGAACCAGCGCCAGTATACCCGCACGGTAAAATTCTGGACCAACCTGTTGGAGCCACTGTTTGGCAGCGTGCACAAGGGAGTCACCATCTTCAAACCTTGTTCCACGAAGAGAGTCTTTCAGTTTCCCAAAGAGATGATAGTCACATGGAGCCAGGTCAGGACTGTAAGGCGGGTGTTTCAGTGTTGCCCATCCGTGTTTTGTGATCGCTTCCATGGTTTTTTTGACTGACATGTGGCCGTGCATTTTCGTGCAACAGCAAAACATCATGCTTTTGCCGATGTGGTCGAACACAGTCGAGCTTGAAGTTTCTTCAGTGTCGTCACATATGCATCAGAATTTATGGTGGTTCCACTTGGCATGAATTCCACAAGCAAGAGTCCTTCGGATTCGAAAAACACCGTAACCATAACTTTTCCAGCAGAAAGTCTGATTTTGAATTTATTTTTTCTTGGGTGAATTTGCATGGTGCCACTCTATTGATTGCTTCTTTGTCTCTGGTGAAAAATGATGGAGCCATGTTTCATCACCTGTCACAATTCTTCCAAGAAATTCATCTCCACCATTCTCGTACTGTCCCAAAAATTCGCTGCATACCGTTTTTCTTGTTTCTTTGTGAGCGACTGTCAACATCCTTGGAACCCACCTGGCACAAACCTTTTTTAACGCCAACACTTTCAGTATTCTGCAAATACTTTCTTCCCCTATCCCCAACAACAACTTTCTTCCCCTATCCCAACGTAGCGTGGCAATTCGTTCACTGTGATGCCTCTGTCAGCAGTCACTAATTCGTTGACTCTGTGCACATTGTCTGGAGTGTGTGCAGTACGAGGCCTGCCGATGCGAGGACAATCCTCAATATTCCCGTGCATGCTTCCATCACGTAACCTGCTTGCCCACCGACTAACTGTACTGCGATCGACAGCAGCATCTCCACACACCTTTTTCAACCTCTTGTGGATGTTTCCCGCTGTCTCGTTTTCACAGCACAGGAATTCTATGACAGCACGTTGCTTCTGACGAACGTCAAGTGTAGCAGCCATCTTGAAGACATGCTGTGACGGCGCCGCTCACGGGTACAGGTTGCACTAAGTTTGAAAACAAGCGGGAAGGATGTATCTACACACTGTAAAACTTTCACACATGCAGAATGAAAACTGTATTTTTACAAAAATAGTGTGCATTTCTTTTGGAGTGACCCTCATACTAAATGATTCTGCGTACCTTGAGATGGAGAAAACGTCGATCCGAAAGTAAATCCTCACTGCACCACTGACAACATTGCAAGCCTAAGAAAACCTTTCTTTGCAGGAAGCAAGACAGCTAGGAAGTGTCGTCATATATCCGTAACCATGTTAGATCTGGTAGCCCAGAGAGATCTCCTCCACACATGTCTCCAGAGAGCTTAGTTCCTGTGGCAAATGTTACAGGAACTATTGCCACTTCTTATACAGATGCCTTGCAACACTGCATATAAGCATGCGTGCCTGGTAACGAAGAACTTTCGCTGCATCCCCACTGCGGTGACATGAGATACTGATATGCACGTGTACAAATTGCGGAAGTATCGCCTACACGAGATGTAATATGGCAGTGGTTCAAAATGGTTCAAACGGCTCTGAGTACTATGGGACTTAGCATCTGAGGCCATCAGTCCCCTAGAACTTAGAACTACTTAAACCTAACTAACCTAAGGACATCACACACATCCATGTCCGAAGCAGGATTCGAACCTGCGACCGTAGCAGTCGCGCGGTTCCAGACTGTAGCGCCTAAAACCTCTCGACCACCGCAGCCGGCTAAAAGGGCATTGCATTGGCGGAGTTGTCATTTGTGAAAAGCATTCCGATGTGCTTATGGCCGCATGATCGGAATTAACAGACTGTGAACGCAGAATGTTAGTTTGAGCTAGATGCGTGGGTTGTTCCATTTCGGGAATGATTAGGGAATTCAATATTTCGACATCCACCGTGTCGAGAGTGTGCCGAGAATACCAGATACCAAGCATTACCTCTCACCATCGATAAGCCGGCTGGTGTGGCCGAGCGGTTCTAGGCGCTTCAGTCTGGAACCGCACGACCGCTCCGGTCGCAGGTTCGAATCCTGCCTCGGGCATGGATGTGTGTGATGTCCTTAGGTTAGTTAGGTTTAATTAGTTCTAAGTTCTAGGGCACTGACGACCTCAGATGTTAAGTCCCATAGTGCCCAGAGCCATTTGAATCTGAACCACAGACAACGCAATGGCCGATGACCTTCATGGTGGTAACAGACAACCAACAATGCGTGAAATAACTGCAGAAGTCAATGTGAGCCGTACGACGAATGTATTCGTAAGGAGAATGAGGCGAAATGACAGCAGATGACCGACGCGCATGCCTTAATTAAGAGCACGACATCGTGTATAGCGCTTCTCCTGGGCTCGCGAACAATCGGTTCGACCCTAGATGACTAGGAAACCTTGATTTGGTCAGATGAGACCCGATTTCAGTTGGTAAGAACTGATGTTAGGGTTAGAATTTGGCGCAGACCCCATGAAGCCATGGACCCAAATTATCAACAAGACACTGGGCAACTTGGTGGCGTGGGCTGTGTATACATGGAATGGACCGGATCCTGTGGTCGTACTGAACCGATCATTGGATGGCAATGGTTATGTTCAGTTACTTGGAGATCATTTGCAGCCATTCATGGACTTCATGTTTCGAAATAACGATGGAATTTTTATATATGACAATGCGCCATATCACTTGGACATAATCGTTCGCAATTGTGGACAATTCGTGTGAATGGTTTGGCAACACTTATCTCCCGACATGAATCCCATCGAACATTTATCGGAAGTAATAGAGGGGGTAGTTTGTATACAAAATTTTGCTCCGCAAGACTTTCGCAATGGTGCACGTCTGTAAGGGGAGCATGGCTCAATATTTCTGCAGGGGATTTCCAACTCCTTTTTGAGTCCATTCCACGCGGAGCTGCTACACTTCGACGGGCAAAAGGAGGTCCGACAGGAGGGGTCCGATAAGGTTTGTCACCTAGCATAATCATACATGGCTAGCTGTGAACAACTTTCCTTGCCTCTATGATGCTCAACAGACTTCAAGAAGACTATAATAGTTCCAATCCCAAAGATAGCAGGTGTTGACAGATGTGAAAATTAAAGAACTATCAGTTTAATAAGTCACGGCTGCAAAATACTAACGCGGATTCTTTACAGACGAAAGGAAAATCTGGTAGAAGCCGACCTCGGGGAAGATCAGTTTGGATTTCGTAGAAATATTGGAACACGTGAGGCAATACTGACCCTACGACTTATCTTAGAAGCTAGATTAAGAAAAGACAAACCTACGTTTCTAGCATTTGTAGACTTAGAGAAAACTTTCGACAATGTTGAGTGGAATACTCTCTTTCAAATTCTGAAGGTGGCAGGGGTAAAATACAGGGAGCGAAAGGCTATTTACAATTGTACAGAAACCAGATGGCGGTTATAAGAGTCGAGGGCCACGAAAGGGAAGCAGTAGATTAGATTAGATTAGATTAGATAAATACTAGTTCCATGGATCATGAATACGATATTTCGTAATGATGTGGAACGAGTCGAATTTTCTAATACATGACATAATTAGGTTAATTTAACAACATACTTAAGTTAATATAACAACTTTATTTTTTTGTGTTTTTTGTTTTTGTTTTTTATTTTTATTTTTTTTATTTTTTAAATTTTTTTTCTTAATTTATATCTAAAAATTCCTCTATGGAGTAGAAGGAGTTGTCATTCAGAAATTCTTTTAATTTCTTCTTAAATACTTGTTGGTTATCTGTCAGACTTTTGATACTATTTGGTAAGTGACCAAAGACTTTAGTGCCAGTATAATTCACCCCTTTCTGTGCCAAAGTTAGATTTAATCTTGAATAGTGAAGATCATCCTTTCTCCTAGTATTGTAGTTATGCACACTGCTATTACTTTTGAATTGGGTTTGGTTGTTAATAACAAATTTCATAAGAGAGTATATATACTGAGAAGCTACTGCGAATATCCCTAGATCCTTAAATAAATGTCTGCAGGATGATCTTGGGTGGACTCCAGCTATTATTCTGATTACACGCTTTTGTGCAATAAATACTTTATTCCTCAGTGATGAATTCCCCCAAAATATGATGCCATATGAAAGCAATGAGTGAAAATAGGCGTAGTAAGCTAATTTACTAAGATGTTTATCACCAGAATTTGCAATGACACTTATTGCATAAGTAGCTGAACTCAAACGTTTCAGCAGATCATCAATGTGTTTCTTCCAATTTAATCTCTCGTCAATGGACACACCTAAAAATTTGGAATATTCTACCTTAGCTATATGCTTCTGATTAAGGTCTATATTTATTAATGGCGTCATACCATTCCCTGTATGGAACTGTATGTACTGTGTCTTATCAAAATTCAGTGAGAGTCCGTTTACAAGGAACCATTTAGTAATTTTCTGAAAGACAGTATTGACAATTTCATCAGTTAATTCTTGTTTGTCAGGTGTGATTACTATACTTGTATCATCAGCAAAGAGAACTAACTTTGCCTCTTCATGAATATAGAATGGCAAGTCATTAATATATAATAAGAACAACAAAGGACCCAAGACTGACCCATGTGGAACCCCATGCTTGATAGTTCCCCAGTTTGAGGAATGTGCTGATCTTTGTATGTTACGAGAACTACTTATTTCAACTTTCTGCACTCTTCCAGTTAGGTACGAATTAAACCATTTGTGCACTGTCCCACTCATGCCACAATACTTGAGCTTGTCTAGCAGAATTTCATGATTTACACAATCAGAAGCCTTTGAGAGATCACAAAAAATCCCAATGGGTGGTGTTCGGTTATTCAGATCATTCAAAATTTGACTGGTGAAAGCATATATGGCATTTTCTGTTGAAAAACCTTTCTGGAAACCAAACTGACATTTAGTTAGTACTTCACTTTTACAGATATGTGAAGCTACTCTTGAATACATTACTTTCTCAAAAATTTTGGATAAAGCTGTTAGAAGGGAGATTGGACGGTAATTGTTGACATCAGATCTATCACCCTATTTATGCAAAGGTATAACAATAGCATATTTCAGTCTATCAGGGAAAATGCCCTGTTCCAGAGAGCTATTACACAGGTGGCTGAGAATCTTACTTATCTGTTGAGAACAAGCTTTTAGTATTTTGCTGGAAATGCCATCAATTCCATGTGAGTTTTTGCTTTTAAGCAAGTTTATTATTTTCCTAATTTCAGAGGGAGAAGTGGGTGAGATTTCAATTGTATCAAATTGCATAGGTATGGCCTCTTCCATTAACAGCCTAGCATCTTCTAATGAACACCTGGATCCTACTATATCCACAACATTTAGAAAATGATTATTAAAAATATTTTCAACTTCTGACTTTTTGTTCGTAAAGTTTTCATTCAATTTGATGGTAACACTGTCTTTCTCTGCTCTTGGTTGACCTGTTTCTCTTTTAATAATATTCCAAATTGTTTTAATTTTATTATCAGAGTTGCTGATTTCAGACATGATACACATACTCCTGGATTTTTTAATAACTTTTCTTAATATAACACAGTAGTTTTTATAATTTTTAATAGTTTCTGGGTCACTACTCTTTCTTGCTGTTAGATACATTTCCCTTTTCCGGTTACAAGATATTTTTATACCCTTAGTAAGCCATGGTTTGTTAGAAGGTTTCTTACGAGTATATTTAACTATTTTCTTGGGGAAGCAGTTTTCAAATGCATTTACAAAAATGTCATGAAATAAATTATATTTTAAATTGGCATCAGGTTCATGGTACACCTCATCCCAGTCTAACTGCTGTAGGCTTTCCCTGAAATTTGCAATTGTTAAGTCGTTGACTGAACGTACTACTTTGGAGGACTGTTTAGTATTGCTGAATGGAGCTATGTCATATATTGTAACTAGCTGTGCACCATGATCAGAAAGACCATTCTCAACAGGCTGAGCATTTATCTGGTTAAACTTATCTTGGTCTATAAAGAAGTTATCTATCAGTGAGCTGCTATCCTTTACCACCCGAGTAGGAAAATCAATAACGGGTGTCAAATTGAAAGAACCGAGTAATACTTCAAGGTCATTTTTCCTATTACCCTCTTTCAGAGAATTTACATTGAAGTCCCCACAAATAATAATTTGCTTCCCCCTGTCTGACAGATAGCACAACAAGGAGTCCAAATTTTTCAGAAATAGATGAAAATTTCCTGATGGGGACCTATATACAGTTACAATTATAAATGTGCCTTTATTTAATTTAAGCTCACAGGCACATGCTTCTATATGTTTCTCTACACAAAACTTTTTTGTTTCTATACTTTTTGCACAATGATAACTTTTGACATATGTGGCAACTCCTCCTTTCTCCATATTTTCTCTCATTACATGTGCAGAGAGCTTATATCCACTTACATTTACCTTATCCATATCAGTAACAATGTGGTGCTCAGACAGGCATAGTATATCTATTTCATTCACAGCTTCTAAATCTTCTAAACAAACCAGCAGCTCATCTACTTTATTCTTTAAACTCCCAATATTTTGATGAAATATACTTACATTATTTTTAATTATACTTTTATGAGAACTTTCCTTATTCTAACATTTGCAGTACTCTCCTGTCTTTCTCATTGTGCTTAGGCCTAGTTCCTATAACGGTGGTCACATGGTGTTCAGAGAGGTAGATTGTGTCAACTGGGTTGGGTGACTTTAATTCATCAATGCAATTACCTAGGACTGAGATACAACTTGGTGGAGATAAAATTTATGGTGATTAGTGAAAATTTATAATTGACAGCTGTGATTGGTGATCCAATGTGCTAGAATTGTGCTGTTTAATTTCTTTCCTAAACTGAAGATTTGTTTCAATCCTGACCTCTCGTGGAACTTGACATCTTTCTGTCTTACCTATCCTAAAAAAGGTGCTGCTCCAACACCTGTAACCACTGGTATTTTACCATTCATGGCAGTGCCTCCCCCCTAAAATTTCCTGCTATTACCCCAGCCAGTTTACCCTTCCCTTTCCTGTTGAGATGTAGGCCGTGCCTGGTATAGTCCCACCTACTGAGAGAATCAACAGGAACCACACCAATATGAGCCCCCGCACCTGACCCAAGCAGCCGTTCCAACTCCAAATTAACTTTCCCAGCAGAAGAGTTCAAATGAGGCTGGTCATGGCATCTCAGGACAGATACAAATTCAACATTGGTGTTTCTTGATGCCGACGCAATCTTTACCAGGCCACACTCTATACTGTACCCAGGATCTCTGTCGATACTGTTCCCTGGCCCTCCCACAATAACCACGGTGTCTACCCTGGGAAATCCTTTACAGAGTGAGCCTAAATCCTCTGTCACCTGATCCAGACTAGCACTTGGTTTGAAAAAATTTGTGACCTGGTATTCTGGTCCTAATTCCTCCTGCAGAAGTTGGCCTACACCTCTGGCATGAGAACTGCCTAACAACAAAACTTTCTTCCTTTTCGATGACTTTCCTACATTCTTTTTCAATTTCCTATTGAAAGTTTGTTGTGTCCTGTCTACACCTACCTCTGCTTGAGGATCATCAGTTTCTAACTGAAGCAACAGGTCAAACTTATTTTTGAGATTCACCACAAAACTGTCAGACTTAGTTCTAGGCCTGTTCCTTCTGCTACCTGTTGCCACTTCCCACCTCTCTTTGCCCTTCTCCCTCCTTAACCTGTCCAGATCTTCCCTAGCCTGATCTAGCTCAGCCTGAAGGGCAGCAATTTTCCCCTCCTGTTCCACTATCTTCCTATCTCTGCTGCAAATCCTACATAACCACTGATGAGCCTGATCCACTTTCCCAACACCCACGCCACTGCAGTCCCCCCAGTGATAAAAACTACTACATCCATCACACCAAACCCCGGAACTAACAATTCTACGGCAAGTCAGGCACTTCTCACTCATGGCAAAAATAATACTTTAGCTAGAATAAATCAATTAAATTACCGAAAATCAAAAAAAGACGTTACAAGAATTAGGCCTATTCACAAATGTATATAAGCAAGTTTCTGATTTAAAATTCCGCTGTTTTTCTGAGATCTGTATTAAAACAATGAAGGTATACGCTATTTATTATATATTTCACTCGATGGAATGAAAAAAAGGACAATTAAACTAGATACTTTAACTTTGATTCTCCAAAAACGTTATGAGAATTAGGCCTATAAACAAATGTATATAGGCAAGTTTCTGATATAAAGTTACGCTGTTTTTCTGAAATCTGTATTACAACAATGAAGTTATACGCTATTTACGGTAGTTTACTTATTTGTTACCGAGAAACTAGTTAAATTACCGTGAAACAAGAAACAAACACGTTTACAAAATTTAAGCCTAAGCGCGACTTCGCGAAGTTACGATCTTTTCGTGTTTTCTGAAAAAATACGCAAAGAAAAGTCAAACCTTTAATGGCAAGACTAAACGATACACTAATGCACGTATTTAATTTGTTGTCGGCCTTAAACTAAATTATATTCCCGTCTAAATCACTTAACTTTCTGGAAATGGTTTCTGGCGTCACTTACTCGGCGGCCATCTTGGCAGTGGTTGGAAAGGGAGTGAGACAGGGTTGTAGCCTCTTCCCAATGTTATTCAATCTGTATACTGAGCAAGCAGTAAAGGAAACAAAATAAAAATTCGGAGTAGGCATTAAAATCCATGGAGAAGAAATAAAATCTTTGAGGTTCGCCGATGACATTGTAATTCTGTTAGAGACAGCAAAGGACTTGGAAGAGCAGTTGAATGGGATGGACTGTGTCTTGAAAGGAGGGTATAAGATGAACATCAACAGAATCAAAAAGAGGATAATGGAATGTAGTCGAATTAAATCGGGTGATGCTGAGGGAATTAGATTAGGAAATGAGACACTTAAAGTAGTAAAGGAGTTTTGCTATTTGGGGAGCAAAATAACTGATGATGGTCGAAGTAGAGAGGATATAAAATGTATACTGGCAATGGCAAGGAAAGCATTTCTGAAGAAGAGAAATTTGTTAACATCGAGTATACATTTAAGTATCAGGAAGTTGTTTCTGAAAGTATTTGTATGGAGTGTAGCCATGTATGGAAGTGAAACATGGACGATAAATAGTTTGGACAAGAAGCTTTCTAAATGTGGTGCTACAGAACAATGCTGAAAATTACATGGGTAGATCGCATAACTAATGAGGAGGTATTGGATAGAATTGGGGAGAAGAGGAGTTTGTGGCCGAACTGGTCTAGAAGAAGGGATCGGTTGGTAGGACATGTTCTGAGGCATCAAGGGATCACCAGTTTAGTATTGGAGGGCAGCGTAGAGGGTAAAAATCGTAGAGGGAGACCAAGAGATGAATACACAAAGCAGATTCAGAAGGATGTAGACTGCAGTACGTACTGGGAGATGAAGCAGCTTGCACAGGATAAAGTAGCATGGAGAGCAGCATCAAGCCAGTCTCAGGACTGAAGACCTCAACGCAACAATGATGCTCATAGACTGCAGTGTCATGCTATACCATAGAGAGTTAGCAGCAACGAGAACACTCAAATTGCGCAGGTCTGCATAGGACAGTCTACTTAGGCGACCACCCTTTTGGAGCAAAGAGATGTAATCGCCCAGCACGCGAGTATCACAAAATTAAGCTTGAGCTCTAATCCCTTTGATCTCATGAGTAAAACTTTTCCCGCGGTGGAATTGTTATCGAAATTTTTGAACCACCGTCCCACATTGTGTTTGGATGTCCGCTGGGGTCTCATGAATCACCCGTCCTTTCCCCGCCGGCAAAGGCTGGGTGTCGCCTTTCTGGAGGTTAAAGACTACAGGCAGTCGTTTCTCTGTAGACTTCCCACTGCGCCCGCTTTCATTGCCGCGGCTGATAGCGAGAGGGGACGACGCGGTGTGGGGTTCCTCGACTCGGTCTCTGTGCGGCTGTGGTTGGTTGTGGGGGGCGGAGGCGGGGGAGGGGGGGGAGGCTCGTCGTAATTGGACCCGCGGGAAATGAGGAGCGCACAGCGCCAGCGGCAACTGGCCATTTGTCACCGGGAAACCTCCGCGTCGCACCAGGCAAAGGAGAGTCGCCAACCCATGTATGTGAAACTCAGGTGTCGTTCTTGAGTTTTCACCCCAGTGTTGCTCCGGAAAACGCAGGCTCCTGCTCGGTTCTTACAGTGACGTTGCTAGGGAAATGATCATCCTTAATGCAGAGACTTGTGTATTTTATCATTCTCGCGCAGTACACTGGGCCTAGTTACTTGTTTCACTGCTGATATATTTTTAATTCTTTATTTAGCATTAGCTAACGAGACGTAATATTAGTTGTGCTCTTAAGAAAGCACACTTTTCCTTTTTGAGTTTTGCAGACGGTATAGGTGATCCTATATCCACCAGGTCCTTGCCAGGAAGTCGGACTTAAAATAAATCACTCAAAAACCAAGGTTATGCATAATAAGTGGGTAGCTGTAGGATAAGTAACACTGAACAGCAATATCCTAAACAATGTTACAGAATACGTTTATATGGGGCAAGTAATTAACACGAAAGGGGATTGGAAACCTGAAATTTTATGTCGAAATAAACTGGGTTGGATGGCTTACGGAAGAAATGCTACAGTTTTCAAATCTATCATGTCAGTCTACCTACCGGCTTTAACGTATGGGTGTGAAACTTGGACTTTAAAAGAATTTTTCAAAAGGAAACTTAGAACTGCTCAGAGAGCTATGGAAAGGTCAATGTTAGGTATCACTAAGAAAGATCGACAGAAAAGTGAAATGGTTCAAAGGGCTCTGAGCACTATGGGACTTAACATCTGAGGTCATTAATCCACTAGAACTTAGAACTACTTAAACCTAACTAACCTAAGGACATCACACACATTCATGCACAGAGCAGGATTCGAACCTGCGACCGTAGCAGTCGCGTGGTTCCGGACTGAAGCACCTAGAACCGTTCGGCCACAGAAAAGTGAAGACAATCGAGCAATAACAGGAGTAAAAGATATTATATAACGGGTTAAGACTCTAAAACGACAGTGGGCAGGACATATTGCACGAACGAAGGATGGAAGATCAGTTTTAGAGTGTAGTCCCAGAGAAACAGAGAAAAACGAAGACCACCAGGGAGACCACCTGATCGCTGGGATAAGGAACTCAGGAAAGTTGCGGGCTTCAACTGGCAGAAGACAGCAGGGGACAGAAATGCATGGAAAAACCTCTTAAAATGTATTTAATAACTTAAAGAGGCTACATCTTGTCTAGATGGAATTAGCTGAACAATAAAGAAATAGGTGATCATCATATAAGGCAACAACACAGTGCCCCTTAATTTTTCAGTTAATTAATTCTGTAATTTTAAACCATTTTCTTGTATATGTATTACTTTACGTTATCAGTATGCACTACATAAAAACTGCAATTTAATTATGAAAAAAATTGTCCAGTGCGACTAGGACTCTCGCACTCAGGGTTCCGTGAAAACTTCATTACGCATGTGCAGTGACGGAAAAAAAATCGCAGCTCCAAGAAGGAGTTGTGCAACATCTACATCTACATGGATACTCTGCAAATCACGTTTAAGTGCCTGGCAGAGGGTTCATCGAACCACCTTCACAATTTTCTATTATTCAAATCTCGTATAGCGCGCGGAAAGAACGAACACCTATATCTTCCCATACGACATCTGATTTCCCTTATTTTATAGTGGTGGTCGTTTCTCCCTATGTAGATGGGTGTCAACAAAATATTTTCGCATTCGGAGGAGAAAGTTGGTGATTGTAATTCCATGAGAAGATTCAGTCGCAACGAAAAACACCTTTCTTTTAATGATTTCCAGCCCAAATCCTGTATCATTTCAGTGTCACTCTCTCCCATATTTTGCGATAATACAAAACGTGCTGTCCTTCGTTGAACTTTTTCGATGTACTGCGTCAGTCATACCTGGTAAGGATCCCACACCGCGCAGCAGTATTCAAAAAGAGGACAGACAAACGTAGTGTAGGCTGTCTCCTTAGTAGATCTGTTACATTTTTTAAGTGTCCTGCCAATAAAACGCAGCCTTTGGTTAGCCTTTCCCACAACATTTACTATTTGTTCCTTCCTACCTTGTTCGTAATTGTAATTCCTAGGTATTTAGTTGAATTTACAGCTTTTACATTAGACAGATTTATCGTGTAACCGAAGTTTAACAGATTACTTTTAGCACTCATGTGGATGACCTAACACTTTTCGTTATTTAGGGTGAACTGCCAATTTTCGCACCATTCAGACATTTTTTCTAAATCGTTTTGCAATTTTTTTCGATCTTCTGATGACTTTATTAGTCCATAAACGACAATGTCATCTGCAAAAAACCTAAGACGGCTGCTCAGATTGTCTCCCAAATCGTTTACGAGTATCTACATCTACATCTACATCACTACTCTGCAATTCACATTTAAGTGCTTGGCAGAGGGTTCATCGAACCACAATCAAACTACCTCTCTACCATTCCACTCCCGAACAGCGCGCGGGAAAAACGAACACCTAAACCTTTCTGTTCGAGCTCTGATTTCTCTTATTTTATTTTGATGATCATTCCTACCTATGTAGGTTGGGCTCAACAAAATATTTTCGCATTCGGAAGAGAAAGTTGGTGACTGAAATTTCGTAAATAGATCTCGCCGCGACGAAAAACGTCTTTGCTTTAATGACTTCCATCCCAACTCGCGTATCATATCTGCCACACTCTCTCCCCTATTACGTGATAATACAAAACGAGCTGCCCTTTTTTGCACCCTTTCGATGTCCTCCGTCAATCCCACCTGGTAAGGATCCCACACCGCGCAGCAGTATTCTAATAGAGGACAAACGAGTGTAGTGTAAGCTGTCTATTTAGTGGACTTGTTGCATCTTCTAAGTGTCCTGCCAATGAAACGCAACCTTTGGCTCGCCTTCCCCACAATATTATCTATGTGGTCTTTCCAGCTGAAGTTGTTCGAAATTTAACACCCAGGTACTTAGTTGAATTGACAGCCTTGAGAATTGTACTATTTATCGAGTAATCGAATTCCAACGGATTGCTTTTGGAACTCATGTGGATCACCTCACACTTTTCGTTATTTAGCGTCAACTGCCACCTGCCACACCATACAGCAATCTTTTCTAAATCGCTTTGCAACTGATACTGGTCTTCGGATGATCTTACTAGACGGTAAATTACAGCATCATCTGCGAACAACCTAAGAGAACTGCTCAGATTGTCACCCAGGGCATTTATATAGACCAGGAACAGCACAGGTCCCAGGACGCTTCCCTGGGGAACACCTGATATCACTTCAGTTTTACTCGATGATTTGCTGTCTATTACTACGACCTGCGACCTTCCTGACAGGAAATCACGAATCCAGTAGCACAACTGAGACGATACCCCATATGCTCGCAGCTTAATTAGAAGTCGCTTGTGAGGAACGGTGTCAAAAGCTTTCCGGAAATCTAGAAATACGGAATCAACTTGAGATCCCCTGTCGAGAGCGGCCATTACTTCGTGCGAATAAAGAGCTAGCTGCGTTGCACAAGAACGATGTTTTCTGAAACCATGCTGATTACGTATCAATAGATAGTTCCCTTCGAGGTGATTCATAATGTCTGATTACAGTATTTGCTCCAAAACTCTACTGCAAACCGTCGTCAATGATATAGATCTGTAGTTCGATGGATTACTCCTACTACCCTTCTTAAACACTGGTGCGACCTGCGCAATGTTCCAATCTGTAGGTACAGATCTGTCAGTGAGCGAGCCGTTGTATATGACTGCTATGTAGGGAGCTACTGTATCAGCGTAATCTGAAAGGAACCTAATCGGTATACAATCTGGACCGGAAGACTTGCCCGTATCAAGCGATTTGAGTTGCTTCGCAACCCCTAAGGTATCTACTTCTAAGAAACTCATGCTAGCAGCTGTTAGTGTTTCAAATTCTGGAATATTCCATTCGTCTACCCTGGTGAAGGAATTTCGGAAAACTGCGTTCAATAAGTCCGCTTTAGCGGCACAGTCGTCGGTAACAGTACCATCGGCACTGCGCAGCGAAGGTATTGACTGCCTCTTGCCGCTTGTGTACTTTACATACGACCAGATAAGGAAAAGCAAAGGGCGTATAACACTACCTTGGGGAACGAGAGATATCATTACTGTTTTACTCGATGACTTTCCGTCAGTTACTACGAACTGTGACCTCTGTGACAGGAAGTCACAAATCCAGTCACATAACTGAGACGATAGTCCACAAGCAGTCAATTTCGCTATAAGCCGCTTGTGTGGTACAGCGTCAAAAGCCTTCTGGAAATCCTGAAATACGGAATCGATCTGAAATCCCTTGTCAATAGCACTCAACACTTCATGCGAATAAAGAGCTAGTTTGTTTTACAAGAACGATGTTTTCTAAACCCAAGTTGACTATGCGTCAATAGACCGTTTTCTTCGAGGTAATTCATAATGTTCGCATCAGTATATGTTCCAGAATCCTGCTGCACATCGACGTTAATGATATGGGCCTGTAATTAAGTGGATTACTCCTACAACCTTTCTTGAATGTTGGTGTGACCTGTTCGACTTTCCAGTCTTTGGCTACGGGTCATTTGTAGAGCGAACGGTTGTGTATGGCTGTCAGTTATGGAGCTAATGCATCAGAATATTCTGAAAGAAATCTAATTGGTATCTACATCTACATGGTTACTCTGCAATTCACACTTAAGTGTCTGGCAGAGGGTTCATTGAACCATTTTCATACTACTTGTCTACCATGCCACTCTCGAATGGCGCGTGGGAAAAAGGAACACCTAAATCTTTCCGTTCGAGCTCTGATTTCTCTTATTTTATTATGATGATCATTTCCCCCTACGTAGGTGGGTGTCAACAAAATATTTTCGCATTCCGAAGAGAAAGTTGGTGATTGAAATTTCGTAAATGGATCTCGCCGCAAAGAAAATTGCCTTTGTTTCAGTGACTGCCATCCCAACTCGCGTATCACATCAGTGACACTCTCACCCCTATTGCGCGATAACACGAAACGAGCTGCCCTTCTTTGCACTTTTTCGATGTCCTCTGTCCTACCTGATAAGGATCCCATACCGCGCAGCAATATTTCTGCAGAGGACGGACAAGTGTAAAGTAGGCTGTCCCTTTAGTGGGTTTGTCGCATTTTGTAAGTGATCTGCCAACAAAGTGCAGTCTTTGTTTCGCCTTCCCCACAATATTATCTATGTGGTACTTCCCATTTAAGTTGCTCGTAATTGTAATTCCTAGGTATTTAGTCAAATTGACAGCCCTTAGATTTGTGTGATACCCAAAATTTATCGGATTTCTTTTAGTGCCCATTTTGATGACCTTGAACTTTTCTTTGTTTTGTGCCAATTGCCACTTTCCGTACCATACAGAAATTCTCTCTAAATCATTTTGTAATTGGAAATGATCGTCTGATGATTTTACTATACGGTAAATTACAGCGTCATCTGCAAACAATCCAAGGGGGCTGCTCACATTATCACCTAGATCATTTATATAAATCAGGAACGGCAGAGGGCCTATGAGACTACCTTGTGGAACGCCAACCCCCAGGGGCTCAGCATTCATTTGCTGGGTACGGGCTTGGCGACCCCGGGGTTCCTGAGCTGGGGACTGGTAAGCGCCGCCGGTCCCCTGTCACCGTAACCTCTGAGCATACTTCAGCGACCACCGTGCGGCGCGGCGGTGGAACGTTGTGTGTCTCAGGGCATGGGGATCTTGGCTTGACCGCCCGGATCGCGAGGATGGAATAAACCTCTATAAAAAAACTCTCAATCTCAAGGTGTGCTGCGCGCTGATGAGATGCATGGCTGTTGAGGTGGAACAGTCGATAGCGGGCAACCTCTGGGGCACCTGCCGCACCTCAGTTGTATAAGGCTTACCTAGGCACGCGGGGCTCTGTCTAGGTGGACTTCTAGTTCCCTAGCTGCTCGTGGGACCGCGATGGATCCTTCGAAATCCTCTTTTCTTCCTCCCAGCGGAAAGGGTGGGCTGCTGGAAGGTTCTAACACCCAGTCTCTTAAGAGGGCCCGTGCAGTCAGTCCCCCTGACTCCGGCGCTTCTTTAAAAAGTCCAATCTTAGGTAACAGAATGCATTCTGGTAATCCGAATGTGTTTCTCATTGCTCCTTAAAATCGGTGAAGCGCTTACGTAATGGGACCTTGTTAGTGGAAACTTCCACTTCCCAGCAAGCAACTAACCTCCAATCTGTTAAATGCCTTGGAGAGTATGCCATAGACACTGAACTGCACAGCACCTTGAACTACAGCAAAGGTGTTGTGACATGCCGGGATCTAGTTGATATTCCCAAGGAAGAACTGCAACGTGAGTGGGCTCCAGAAGGTATCGTTGATGTCCAACACATCATGAATAGGGTTGATGGCACTCTTGTCAAATCCGACTCCTTTATTCTGACCTTCAGTAGCACAAAACTTCCTGAACATGTTAAAGCTGGCTTCCTTCGCCTTAGTGTGAGGCCTTATTTCCCGACCCCAATGCGCTGTTTTAAATGCCAGCGTTTTGGGCATACCACCTTAGGCTGTAAAGGCGAAGCGACTTGTGGAAACTGTGGTCAGGCTGCTCATGAAGGAGTTGGTTGCTCGTCTCCGGCTAAATGTATTAATTGCTCTGGGAACCACCCTGTTTGGAGTAGGGACTACCGAATATTTTTAGAGGAACGCAAGGTCCAGGAAATAAAAACAACCAAGCGTATCCCCTATGGTGAGGCCAAGAAGATTTATAAGTCGATGCAACCTCCCACATTTGCTACATCTTTTGCATCCCTGGTACAGAAGCCTACTCCAAAAGTCGATGCCTCGACGCAGACTGAGGTGGTGAGTGTTGGCACTAACACCTGCAGCTGTCAGTGCACTTGCAACGCAGCCAGTGTTTCAGAGCCAGTAGCCCCTACTCGAACG
Source organism: Schistocerca serialis cubense (assembly GCF_023864345.2). Classification (NCBI taxonomy): domain Eukaryota; kingdom Metazoa; phylum Arthropoda; class Insecta; order Orthoptera; family Acrididae; genus Schistocerca; species Schistocerca serialis. The sequence goes on along the minus strand of NC_064638.1, from coordinate 1,163,921,724 downwards.
GCAGACAAAGGTACAGTGGCGAACTTGGTCCAGCCCTTCGCGCCTCCAACAGCTGAGGTTGTCCCCAAGCCCAGTGCGCCAATTACCACTCCCACATCAGCTCCCCCAAAGTCCACCAAACCACAGAATGCTACTGTACAGCAGCAACAGCGGGTCAAATCCCGTGGTAAACCATCTGACCATGCGGATGTTGTTTTACGCGAGGCTTCATCTGACTCTTCCCCAGAGTTGATGGAGTACGATGTATGTGTGGGGCAATCATCTCGTCCCACGCCTGCCCCTCCACCTGCTGCGGTCTCCCCGCCCCATCAGAGAGACAGGATGAAGGTGCTACGCCCAACATAGATGGCTCCCATACTCCAGTGGAACTTGCAAGGGTTCAGGACGCATGTGGGGGAACTTCGTCTACTTTCTCAGGGTAGACCACTGTGTCTCTGCCTCCAGGAGACGTATTTCCATCCATCATACTCCCCTGAGATACGAGGCTATACACTCCACAAAATGGACGACCTGCGTGGAGAGAGAGCTAGAGGAGGCGTAGGTATTTTCGTCAGGACGGACTACCACTCCTCGCCTCTCTCACTTACGATGCCTTTACAGGCCGTCGCTGTGTCTGTGCACGTGCGTCATCCATTGACTGTATGCTCGCTTTACTTGCCCCCACATGATGCACTTGATGAAGTGGCCCTCACCGACCTTCTTACACACCTCCCCCAGCCATTCATTATTTGTGGTGATTTTAATGCCCACGATGTGCTTTGGGGCTCTGCAATTACCTGCCCCAGGGGTAGAGCAATTGAGAGGCTTCTCCTGTCATCCTGTGCCTACTTGCTCAATGGAGGACAGAGTACTCATTTCTGCACGGCGACTGGGTCGTTCTCTGCCATTGATCTCTCGCTTTGCTCTCCAGCTCTTGCCGCCAGTGCTCACTGGGAAGTGGTCGCTGACTTGCATGGCAGTGATCATTTCCCAATCTGGATTCACCTGCCAGATGGCGTGGGCCCCGAAAGGAGACCACCACGATGGGTGCTCAGTGGAGCTGACTGGACACTTTATAGCCAGTTGGCCCAATTCGAACACTGTGCGAATGTTGAGGTGTGGGTGGATCATATTACCAAAACGGTCCACCACGCCGCTGCAGCATCCATTCCACAGGCCACCGGAAAAGGCCACCTGTGCCTTGGTGGAGTGCCGAATGCCGCTCTGCAATCAGGACCAGGCGTGCGGCTCTGCGTCGGTTCAAGTGTCGGCCGACTGCTGAGAATCTTGCAGCCTTTCGGGTGGCGAGGGCAAGATGTCACCGCATTATTCGTGAGAGCAAGAAGAGGTCGTGGGAAACGTTCCTGAACACCATTAATCGTTCCACCAAAAGTTCCATTGTGTGGGAGACCATCAGGAGAATTTCTGGCAGAGGAGAAAGGTGCCCCATAGCTGCTGTAATGACTAACGGCACTCTCCACACGGAGCCGCGAGACATTGCCCAGACTATGGCAGCGTATTTTGCCACAGTTACTTCAACAACCAGTCAGGATCCAGGTTTCCAGCGCCATAGAGCGGTTGCTGAGAGATGTAGTCTGAACTTCCAGTGCACCTCTCATGAAGTTTACAACTGCCCATTTTCTATGTGGGAGCTGGATTCTGCATTGTCTGGAGCTCGTGACACATCCCCTGGTCACGACAGGATCCATTACAGTATGCTATGGCACCTCACAACAGAGAACTCCTCCTCGCACTTTTTAATGACATTTGGGCGTCGGGTCACTTTCCTGACGCGTGGCGTGAGGCAGTTTTAATCCCTTTTTTAAAACCTGGGAAAGACCGCACGAGCCCAAGTAGCTACCGTAGTATTGCTCTCACTAGTTGCATAGGGAAGACCTTGGAGCGGATGGTCAACCGCCGCCTTGTCTGGATGTTAGAATCCCGGCAACTCCTTAGTCGCTTTCAGTGTGGGTTCAGGAGGTTTCGTTCCACCTTCGATAACCTTGCCCTCCTGGAGGCTGCTATACAACAAGCTTTACTACGCCGTCATCACCTTCTAGGTGTATTTTTCGACATTGAGAAGGCCTACGATACCACTTGGAGGCGTCTCATCCTGGCGCAGCTTCACGAATGGGGTTTTCGTGGTTGTCTTCCTCTTTTTATTCAGTCTTTCCTCTCGCCACGATATTTTAGATACCCTATTGGTCACGTCCTGTCTGATCGCTTTGAGCAGGAGAATGGTGTTCCTCAGGGTAGCGTTTTAAGTGTGACTCTCTTTGCCATCGCTATTAATAGCATTACGCCCATAGTGAAAAGTCCTGTCCAGTGTTCTTTGTTTGTGGATGATTTCTCTTTGTTCTGCTCTTCTTCAAGCCTTGCAACGACAACTCGTCAGTTGCAACTTACGATTAGGCGTTTGGATGATTGGACGCAGAAGAGTGGTTTTAAGTTTTCCACCGAGAAGTCTGTATGTGTTCTTTTTAACCGTTCTCGTTCGATTTTAACCTTTCCTGAGTTGAGGATGAGGGACACTGTTCTTACTTTTAAAGACACGGTGAGATTTCTGGGGCTCATTTTTGACTCGCAGCTCACGTGGTTACCTCATCTGAAAGACCTGAAACGGCGGTCACTTAAGGCTTTAAGTTTTTTACAATGTCTTAGCCACAGTACATGGGGAGCTGACAGGACTTGTCTGCTCCAATTTTACAGGGCGTTTGTGCGATCTCGGCTCGATTATGGGTGCACGGTGTATGGGTCTGCGAGGCCTTCTTACTTAAAGATGTTGGACGTTGTGCACCATGAAGGGCTTCGGTTGGCCACTGGGGCATTCCGAACTAGCCCCATACCAAGCCTCTGTGCAGAGGCTGGTGAACCGCCACTTCATATGCGGCGACGGCTATTTACAGTGCGCCAGGCGTATAAAACTTTGTCCACACCATACACCCCTGCATACCATACCGTTGCTCAGCCTCCTCTGGCACGATTGTTTCATAACCGGCAACGTGCGACGCAGCCCTATGGGATTCGCGCACAGGATTGCCTCGGTGCGATGTCTATGGCTGGTCTTCGTGTTTTACGTCGCGGTTGGAGCAGATCTCCACCTTGGCTCCTCCGGAGACCCAAACTTATTTTAGATTTGACTACTTTTCAGAAAGATGGCACACCAGATTTTACGTTCCATTCTCTGTTTTTTAACATTTTAGATGTGCATCACGGTTTCACTGTTGTTTTTACTGATGGCTCCAAACAGGAGACTTTCCTTGGCTGTTCTGTGGTGTTCCCTGATCATGTTACCCGGATTCGCCTCCCTGCTGAATATACCGTTTTCGCAGTGGAGCTCCACGCGATCCTGAAGGCACTGGAGCAGATGTATCGTGTTCGGGGCGATCGATTTCTTCTCTGCTCCGATTCTCTTAGTGCCTTACAATCACTCAGAACCTATACCCGACTGAGGAGATGGTCCGGCTGATACATGACCAACTGTACTTGCTCCAACGGTGGGGTAAAGAGGTATCCTTCTGCTGGGTGCCTGGTCATGGCGGCATATGGGGCAATGAACAGGCTGATCGGGCTGCCAAGGAGGCCTGCAAAGAGCAGGATGTGGTCCAGTGTCCTATCCCCTTGCAGTAAGTCATCGCTGCACTCCACAGGAAGTGCATGGAGTTGTGGGAGGACGAATGGCTGGTGGTGACGGCCAATAAACTGCGGTCGGTAAAGTCAACCACTCGGCCGTGGCGTTCCTCCTGCCGGCTGCTCAGGCGGGAAGAGGTGGCCCTCACACGTCTTCGGATCGGGCACTGTCCTCTGACGCATAGCTATTTATTACGGCGGGAGGATCCTCCGTTTTGTGCACATCTCTGTCCGGCACATTTTAACAGACTGCATTTTATACCGTGCTGCAAGGGCAGAAGCACAAGTTTATGGGGATCTGCCTTGTGTTTTAGCTAACGATGAGACGTCTGTGTCTAGGGTTTTTAAGTTTTGTGATGTGTCTGGACTCTGGCCTAAACTTTTAGGCTGGAGGTTTTAGTGTATTGCAGAGTGGCTGACTCCTCCCTTTTTTCCTTGCGGTCAGCCAGCCACTTCCATCTGCTACATTGTTTTAGCTCCTTCTACCTTTTTCTTCCTGTCCATGTTTTACTGCTGACGCCCTGCTTCATCCCACGCTTCGGTGTGGGTGAGCACATACTTTTCAATGATTGTTCCCCGTGGTTTATGTTCTGTTTTATGTAAATGTTCTGAGTCTTTTTCTTGACACCCGTCTCACTATGCTACTGAACGGGCGCTGAAGACCTTGCTGTCGTGCGCCCACGAAACCCTTCTACTACTACTACTACTGTGGAACGCAAGATATCACTTCTGTTCTACTCGATGATTTATCGTCTATCTCTATGAACTGTGACCTCTCTGAGAGGAAATCAGGAATCCAGTCATACAACTGAGACGATACTCCATATGCACGCAGTTTGATTAATAGTCGCTTGCGAGGAACGGTATCAAAAGCCTTCTGGAAATCTAGGAATATGGAATCGATCTGAGATCCATTGTCGACAGCACTCATTACTTCATGGGAATAAAGAGCTAGCTGTGTTGCACAAGAAGATATTTTCTGAATACGTGTTGATTATGTACCAATAAGTCATATTCTTCAAGGTGATTCATAATGTTCGAGTACAGTATATGCTCGAAAATCCTACTGCAAATTGAGGTCATTGATAGGGGTCTGTAATTCAATGGGTTACTTCTGTTTCCTTTCTTGAATATTGGTGTGACCTGTGCTACTTTCCAGTCTTTAGGAGCAGACCTTTTGTCAAGTGAGCGGTTGTATATGATTGCTAAGAAAGGCGCTATTGTGTCTGCATACTCTGAAAGGAACCTGATTATTGGTATACCAACTGGACCGGAAGACTTGCCTTTCTTTAGTGATTTGAGTTGTTTCGCAACACTTTTATGACACTCATGCTAACAGCTGTTCTGCTTTTGAATCCTGAAATATTTACTTCGTCTTCCTTCGTGAGGGAATTACGGAAAACTGTATTTAGTAACTCCGCTTTAGTGGCACCATCATCGGCAACATTTCCATCGCTATCGCGCAGTGACGGTATACAATCTGGACCAGAAGACTTGCTTTTATTAAGTGATTTAAGCTGCTTCACTACTCCAAAGATATTTACTCAGGTTGGCAGTTGTTCTCGATTCGAATTCTGGAATATTTACGTCTTCTTTTGTGAAGGCATTTCGGAAGGCTGGGTTAGTAATTCTGCTTTGGCAGCACTGTCTTCGATAGTATCTCCATTACTATCGCGCACTGGAGATACTATCGAAGACAGATCTACAAGATGATGTATATTCAAATTTCGCTCCTGTCGCACAAGAGTGGTGCTGGTAGTGCCACTATGAGGAAGGAAATCAGGTTTGCTTTAAATACACGCTGTAGCGGCCGTGAGCGCTAATTACCTTTAAGGTTGGACGTGGTGACTTGATGTTAGTCAGTAATGCCTTTAAGGCAACATAGACACCATTATCAACACCTTACTGAGTTTGAACGAGGCCGTGTAATAGAAAAAAAATGGTTCAAATGGCTCTGAGCACTATGGGACTTAACATCTGAGGTCATCAGTCCCCTAGAACTTAGAACTATTTAAACCTAACTAACCTAAGGACATCACACACATCCATGCCCGAGGCAGGATTCGAACCTGCGACCGTAGCGGTAGCGCGGTTCCAGACTGTAGCGCCTAGAACCACACGGCCACCCCGGCCGGCCGTGTAATAGAGTTACGAGAATCTGGATTTGCATTCGCGCAGGAATGTAGCCACTACACATGACTGCTGGAGGGGGTGATCACGAGAACGTACGGTCGTAAGAAGACCGGGTTCCAGACGGCCTCGTGGCACTACCAACAGGGAAGACCATCGTGTTCGTCGTACAGCTCTGGAACATCGTACTGAATCTGCAGCAGCAATTTCAGCAGCAGTTATCAATTGGAGACATACAGTCTGAAAATAAGTCCGTGGTCATGTTTTGGCACTTTATTTTTACAGGTCCGTCTTGATCACACAAACTTTTACATTTGACTGTTAACGCTTTCGGCCACTGCCATCTTCAGATCTGTTACAAACAAAAATAGTATGTAACCAACTAAGTTCAGTTCGCTGACGCTAAATCTATAGAAGGCCTGGTGCCACATAAGAAAGATAAAAAGTGTTTACATGATTAACAGCCAAGTATACCAGCCATTCATTCTATAAAATATTCTGATGTAGTATCAACGTCAAACTAAACATGTAGGTACGTAATAAGTGCTGGTGATGATCTGAATGCGTCTGGTATTTATACAAAGAAATTGAGGCCACCAGAGGGCACCATAGCTAGGTTACAAGATTGACCAGTATCGCAAATGTAATGGTTAAAATGCGGTATGCGTAGTCATTCATTAAAATTACTTCACACGGCAAAACGAGCGTCTGACAATAAAACAGATACTGACATACTATAAGAGGAATTAGATCCATACTTAAAATCCAAATGAAAAGTGCAAATACTAATAATGTGAAGCTCCTAGCTTGGCAAAGTATAATATACAATTGTGTAAAAGCCAGTATAAAAGGTATAAGATTAAAAACAGATCTATAAAATGAAATCTTACAGCATAACAATCAACTACGGTAAACGTAACTGTAGAGTAATTAACCAAACAATGACTATTAATTAAAAATTTAAAAAATATATAGTTGATAGTGCATCCGGAGTGGGGCCTCAATGGCGTCGCATCGTGGCTTCTCTGTATGGCGTTCTTCTTTTCCTGAAATACGCAGTGTGAAAGAAATAATGAAACAAGGTTATTCCTAAATACGTTAATGTCAGGATTAATAATAATACTGCAGCGACGGTACGTGTGAAACGCAAAAGTGAAATTCTATGGGTAAGGACTGAGATCAGGGAAGCATACAAGAATAAAGAAAAATGTAATTTGGACGCATTCACACTTCAGTTACTTTTAGGCACGTTACTCTCGCCATTACAATTCTCACGTGTTTTCAAATGTGTTAATGTTGTAGTGGACAATATCCACAAAGGCTTAGAAAGACTGGCTGGTACCCAGAAGTCTATAAAGCGGTTGAGGAATGGTTCCTTACTTGTTGAGACTAACGGGGCTAAGCAGGTGGAACTCCTTAAGAATTCACAGAAATTGGGTGAGTACGACATCACTGTTGAGTCGCATAATTCCCTTTACTCCAGCAAAGGTGTGATAACCTTCTGGGATATTAAGGATATAGACATTGGTGAACTCAAACAAGAATGGCCACCACAGGGGATCATAGATATGGAACAAAGGACTCGCAAGAACAATGGAGGGATTGAGACGACTGCCACGTTTATTGTGACCCTCAATTCTACAACGTTACCTGAACACATTATGGCACCCTTCGCGATGCTTCAAATGCCAGCGTTTTGGCCACACAATGCTGAGTTGCAGAGGCGAAGCGACTTGTGGGAAGTGTGGAAAGGCAGCCCATGAAGCTGGTACTGGCTGTCCATCTCCAGCAGTTTGCATTAACTGCTGTGGGAGCCATCCAGTCTGGAGTCGAGCCTGCCCTGTTTTTGCAGAGGAACGCAAAATTCAGGAAATCAAAGTGACCAAGCGGATCCCCTAAGCAGAAGCCAAAAAGTACTATCAGGCGTTGAAACCCCCTGTCTTTGCCACTTCTTATGCTTCGTTGGTGCAGAAACCTGTTACTAAGGTCGACGCTCAGACTCAGTGCATCTACATCTACATCTACATCTATACTCCGCGAGCCACCTTACGGTGTGTGGCGGAGGGTACTTATTGTACCACTATCTGATCCCCCCTTCCCTGTTCCATTCACGAATTGTGCGTGGGAAGAACGACTGCTTGTAAGTCTCCGTATTTGCTCTAATTTCTCGGATCTTTTCGTTGTGATCATTACGCGAGATATATGTGGGCGGTAGTAATATGTTGCCCATCTCTTCCCGGCATGTGATCTCTCGTAATTTCGATAATAAACCTCTCCGTATTGCGTAACGCCTTTCTTGAAGTGTCCGCCACTGGAGCTTGTTCAGCATCTCCGTAACGCTCTCGCGCTGACTAAATGTCCCCATGACGAATCGCGCTGCTTTTCGCTGGATCATGTCTATTTCTTCTATTAATCCAACCTGGTAAGGGTCCCATACTGATGAGCAATACTCAAGAATCGGACGAACAAGCGTTTTGTAAGCTACTTCTTTCGTCGATGAGTCACATTTTCTTAGAATTCTTCCTATGAATCTCAACCTGGCGCCTGCTTTTGCCACTATTTGTTTTATGTGATCATTCCACTTCAGATCGCTCCGGATAGTAACTCCTAAGTATTTTACGGTCGTTACCGCTTCCAATGATTTACCACCTATGGCATAATCGTACTGGAATGGATTTCTGCCCCTATGTATGCGCATTATATTACATTTATCTACGTTTAGGGAAAGCTGCCAGCTGTCGCACCATGCATTAATCCTCTGCAGGTCCTCCTGGAGTACGTACGAGTCTTCTGATGTTGCTACTTTCTTGTAGACAACCGTGTCATCTGCAAATAGCCTCACGGAGCTACCGATGTGGTCAACTAAGTCATTTATGTATATTGTAAACAATAAAGGTCCTATCACGCTTCCCTGCGGTACTCCCGAAATTACCTCTACATCGGCAGATTTTGAACCGTTAAGAATGACATGTTGTGTTCTTTCTTCTAGGAAATCCTGAATCCAATCACAAACCTGGTCCGATATTCCGTAAGCTCGTATTTTTTTCACTAAACGTAAGTGCGGAACCGTATCAAATGCCTTCCTGAAGTCCAGGAATACGGCATCAATCTGCTCGCCAGTGTCTACGGCACTGTGAATTTCTTGGGCAAATAGGGCGAGCTGAGTTTCACATGATCTCTGTTTGCGGAATCCATGTTGGTTATGATGAAGGAGATTTGTATTATCTAAGAACGTCATAATACGAGAACACAAAACATGTTCCATTATTCTACAACAGATTGACGTAAGCGAAATAGACCTATAATTATTCGCATCTGATTTATGACCCTTCTTGAAAATGGGAACGACCTGCGCTTTCTTCCAGTCGCTAGGTACTTTACGTTCTTCCAGCGATCTACGATAAATTGCTGATAGAAAGGGGGCAAGTTCTTTAGCATAATCACTGTAGAATCTTAAGGGTATCTCGTCTGGTCCGGATGCTTTTCCGCTACTAAGTGATAGCAGTTGTTTTTCAATTCCGATATCGTTTATTTCAATATTTTCCATTTTGGCGTCCGTGCGACGGCTGAAGTCAGGGACCGTGTTACGATTTTCCGCAGTGAAACAGTTTCGGAACACTGAATTCAATATTTCTGCCTTTCTTCGGTCGTCCTCTGTTTCGGTGCCATCGTGGTCAACGAGTGACTGAATAGGGGATTTAGATCCGCTTACCGATTTTACATATGACCAAAACTTTTTAGGGTTCTTGTTTAGATTGTTTGCCAATGTTTTATGTTCGAATTCGTTGAATGCTTCTCTCATTGCTCTCTTTACGCTCTTTTTCGCTTCGTTCAGCTTTTCCTTATCAGCTATGATTCGACTACTTTTAAACCTATGATGAAGCTTTCTTTGTTTCCGTAGTACCTTTCGTACATGATTGTTATACCACGGTGGATCTCTCCCCTCGCTTTGGACCTTAGTCGGTACGAACTTATCTAAGGCGTACTGGACGATGTTTCTGAATTTTTTCCATTTTTGTTCCACATCCTCTTCCTCAGAAATGAACGTTTGATGGTGGTCACTCAGATATTCTGCGATTTGTGCCCTATCACTCTTGTTAAGCAAATATATTTTTCTTCCTTTCTTGGCATTTCTTATTATACTTGTAGTCATTGATGCAACCACTGACTTATGATCACTGATACCCTCTTCTACATTCACGGAGTCGAAAAGTTCCGGTCTATTTGTTGCTATGAGGTCTAAAACGTTAGCTTCACGAGTTGGTTCTCTAACTATCTGCTCGAAGTAATTCTCGGACAAGGCAGTCAGGATAATGTCACAAGAGTCTCTGTCCCTGGCTCCAGTTCTGATTGTGTGACTATCCCATTCTATACCTGGTAGATTGAAGTCTCCCCCTATTACAATAGTATGATCACGAAACTTCTTCACAACGTTCTGCAGGTTCTCTCTGAGGCGCTCAACTACTACGGTTGCTGATGCAGGTGGTCTATAGAAGCATCCGACTATCATATCTGACCCACCTTTGATACTTAACCCAGATTATTTCACATTCGCATTCGCTAATAACTTCACTGGATATTATTGAATTCTTTACTGCTATAAATACTCCTCCACCATTGGCGTTTATCCTATCCTTGCGGTATATATTCCATTCTGTGTCTAGGATTTCGTTACTGTTCACTTCCGGTTTTAACCAACTTTCCGTTCCTAATACTATATGCGCACTATTTCCTTCAATAAGAGATACTAATTCAGGAACCTTGCCCTGGATACTCCTGCAGTTTACCAATATTACGTTAACTTTTCCTGTTTTTGGTCTCTGAGGACGGACGTTCTTTATCAACGATGATAATGTCCTCTCTGGTAAGCCGTCAGGTATTTTATCGTTTCGCCCAAGGGGGGGTTCCTCTAACCTAAAAAACCCCCGTGTGCACGCCACACGTACTCTGCTACCCTAGTAGCTGCTTCCGGTGTGTAGTGCACGCCTGACCTGTCTAGGGGGGCCCTACAGTTCTCCACCCAATAACGGAGGTCGATGAATTTGCAACCATTATAGTCGCAGAGTCGTCTGAGCCTCTGGTTTAGACCCTCCACACGGCTCCAAACCAGAGGACCGCGATCGACTCTGGGCACTATGCTGCAGATATTAAGCTCAGCTTGCACTCCGCGTGCGATGCTGGTTGTCTTCACCAAATCAGCCAGCCGCCGGAAGGAACCAAGGATGGCCTCAGAACCCAAGCGGCAGGCATCATTCGTTCCGACATGTGCTACTATCTGCAGCCGGTCACACCCAGTGCGTTCAATAGCTGCCAGAAGGGCCTCCTCCACATTACGGACGAGACCCCCCGGCAAGCACACCGAGTGCACACTGGCATTCTTCCCCGACCTACCCGCTATTTTCCTAAGGGGCTCCATAACCCGCCTAACGTTGGAGCTCCCTATAACTAATAGGCCCGCCCTCTGTGACTGTCGGGACCTTGCCGGAGAATCGGCCACTGGCCCAACAGGCGAGGCATCCTGTGGTGGCTCGGAAACGATGTCATCACCACTAGGAAGCACCCCGTACCTGTTGGAAAGGGGTAAGGCAGCTGCCACGCGGCCAGATCCCACCTTCGCCTTTCGGCCAGGCACGCGCGAGCCCACCACTGTCCGCCATTCACCCTGGAGTGATGGCTGACCGGTAAGATGCTCACTGCCGGAAGACGCAGCGACATCAGGGGTTCCATGTGATTCCAAGGCCACCGAAGTAGGCATAGGTCTCACCACAGTTGCCCCAACGCCACTACGAGCCGACGCCTGCGCCTCGAGCTCGATGAGCCTAACAGACAAAGCCTCCACCTGCCCCCGAAGAGTGGCCAATTCTCCTTGCGTCCGCTCACAACAACCACAGTCCCTACACATGACTATGTTTACCCTACTCTATACGGTGACAAATTCCCAAGATAATCTTCTGATGAGCTACTCTGATAATCAAGAAACACTCACTGAAATACGAGACGCGAAAACTACGCTAGGTTTTCCCAGAAAAACTATTTAAAAGCTAAGCGCAGCAAATAAGTACAAAAACGCTTTATACAAACAGTACTCGCTGCTGCTGGTGCTCTCGCTCTGGCTGTCACAAGACAACTGCTGATTCAAGTGACTAGTGGCTAACGGCCGCGAAACAAACAAAAGACGGTTTTAGGGCGCTTTCTGTTCTAAACGATCAAGAAAACACTAAGAAATCTAACACGAAAACTACGTAAAGTTTTATCAAGAACTGTTAGTTACTATGCAGAGCAGATAAACACAAATAGAATCCCTTCCTTAGTGGAAGGTCGTAAACAAAATGCAAAATAAACGCTTTATACAAACAGTACTCGCTGCTGCTGGTGCTCTCGCTCTGGCTGTCACAAGACCTTATCCGCCTCTAACACCTGTACTTGCACCTGTATGTGCCAAAGTAAAGTGAAAGAAATAGCAATCCAGGCAGCTACGTCGGAAGAGACAAGTAATGCTTCCACAGTGCAGAGACTGAAGGCACCCCAAAAGCTGAGTGCCCCTCAACGTAAAGTTTCTTCAAAGGTAAGTGGCTCTTACCGCCCTCTTTCCCCTTCATTCTTGCTGGGAAAGGGAGCAGGGAAATGTTGTGTCGGTAGCTGGGCCGACACCGTGATGTTGATGGCTGAAAAGGAATGCTAGACTAACGCTGTGGCCGATAGGGCACGCAAGGCTAAAGCAGACGGGCGTGAAGTCTGGAACATGAGAACTTATAAATGAATAAGAAGAAAAGTATGTAGATGCTTATTACTTATCTTTTAATGGTTCTTTGGAATACATCTCTCTTGAATACTCGTAAGCTATAGGCACTGATACAACTGGCGCCTTGCTAGTTAGTAGCCATTAACTTAGCGGATGGCTATTCTGTCTCTCGGCTAATGAGAGAGAAAGGCTTCGTACAACTGGGCGGTAGCTAGGTTCTCGTACAACTGGGCGGTAGCTAGGTCCTCGTACAACTGGGACGATTGCTCTCTCGTATCACGAGACCTGCCTTGGTGGTGGCGCTAGGTCTGCGATCACAGTGGCGACACGCGGGTCCGACATGTACTACATGGACCGCGGCCGATTTAAGCTACCACCTAGCAAGTGTGGTGTCTGGCAGTGACACCACATCCCTCCCCCGCAAATCGGCGAACGGTCGTGAGATAAGGCTTCCGCCCGCCGTGGGGAGGACCACATGTTGACGTATGCGATGAGGTGGGGAGCCTAACAACAGGCGAGGTTGTGCCACCTGCACCCGGCCATTCGGTCCGAGGGGAGCTAGGAAACGCCTGAAAAACTAGTCCAGGGTGCACGTCAACATGCGGTGTATGCGCCCGTAAAGAGACAGGAGGTACCGAAGGGTCGACCTCCATTGCGTCGGGGTAGCCGACGCGCGATGACGTCATGTGGTCCGGAGCGGGCGGGAGTTCCATGGCGGAGGACAGCTGGTCACGGGAAGCGATCGGCGGCGCGTGACCCTGGGAGGCGCTTGGCGGCTGCAGCGAAGCGTCTAATGCGGGCGACGCCGGCGGGAGAACAGGCGGCGGCGGCGGCGGCGGCTGCTGCTGCTGCGGCGGCGCGTCGCCATGGGGCAAAATGGAAGGCATCGTCGGTAACACCTGGGGATGAGGCGAGCCAGTAGATGGGTCCCCAGGGCGCTGACCGGACGGCACCGTCGCTGAAAGCAGACGGGGAGCGGCAGAACCCGAGCGACGACAGAGGCGCAGCTGATTGAGATGCCGACGCACCTCACCAGAGGCCCCCAAAACCAAATACATCGCGCGGCCGAGGCAGCGAAGAATGCGCCCTGCGAGCCAACGCCGTGAACCTCGATAGTTGCGATAAAATACAACGTCGCCTGGAGCAAAAGCAGGAGTCTGCCGCTGCACAGGAACCTGATGCGGCGGATGCAGCAAAGACATCAAGGTGCGATGAGGACGACCGTGGAGCAACTCAGCCGGCGAGCGACCATCTCGGGGCTGAGAGCGATACGAAGACAAAAAGAGCAACAATGCGTCCTCCCGAGAATGTGACTCTTTCAATTTCAACATCTGTGACTTGAAAGTCCGGACCAATCGTTCAGCGGCACCGTTGGACTGAGGCGAAAACGGTGCGGATGTCAGATGTTGAATACCATTGGCCTGGCAGAATGACTGAAATTCTGCGGACATGAATTGCGGGCCATTGTCGGAAACAATAGTCTGCGGAAGACCTTCAATGCAAAAGATAGCAGACAACGCTTGGATGGTGGCGGAGGACGTCGTGGAAGACATCCGGACAACAAAAGGAAAATTACTGAAGGCGTCGACCAGAACCAACCATCGAGCATTCCAGAATGGACCAGCAAAATCAATGTGCAAGCGTTGCCAAGGGGAAGTGGCTTTTGGCCACGCAAAGACTTTCCGCGGCGGTGCGGACTGCTGTTCGGCACACGCCGGGCACGAAGAACACATATTCGTAATCGCAGCATCGATTCCGAACCAAGTACAGTGCTGACGAGCAAGTTGTTTCGTTCGCACTATACCCCAATGTCCTTGATGAAGAAGCCGTAAAACAGAGGACTGTAACGAACGTGGGACCACGACTCTGGACTGATCATTATCAGAACGCAACAACAAAACACCACGTCGAACAAAAAGTCTCTCCTTGTGAGCAAAAAATCGGCGAACCAACGGATCCTCGATCCGAGACTTTGACAAAGGCCATTGCGTAGCAACAAAACGTAAAACAGTAGCAAGGACAGGGTCAGCAGCTGTGGCTGTAGCTACACGACGAAAATCAATCGGAAACGATTCGACCACTTCATCGGTTTCCGAATCAATGAACATGCAAGCAAGTTCGGAAGAATCGAATGCTTTATCCTCAGCAACAGGCAAACGGGACAACGCATCGGCGTTTCCGTGCTTAGCAGTGGACCGATACAAGATATCGTAGCGGTACTGCGAGAGGAAAATAGACCAGCGAATGAATTTCTGCGCTGTACGTGGAGGTACAGGCTTGGTCGGATGAAAAAGCGATGTCAAAGGTTTGTGGTCTGTGATGATGGTAAAGTGACGACCATACAAGAAATCATGGAACTTAGTAACACCAAACACGAGAGCCAAAGCTTCTTTCTCTATTTGTGAATAATTTCTTTGCGCAGACGAGAGCAATTTGGACGCAAAGGCAATAGGGCGATCATGGGAGCCAACTTTGTGCGCAAGCACAGCACCGATCCCGAAATCCGATGCATCTACCATCAACAAAAGGGGTTTCTGGGGATCGAATGGCGTAAGGCAAGTATTAGAAAGCAACGCCGATTTCAACTGGCGAAAGGCGCGTTCACATTCCGTCGTCCAGACGAACGGAACACCTTTACGGCGTAAGCGATGAAGCGGAGCTGAAATGGAAGAGGCATTGCGCACAAATTTATTGTAATAATTAATTTTACCCAACACACTCTGTAGCTGTTTCACATTGTGAGGGGAAGGCAATTCTTGTATGGCACGGAGGTGCTCTGGACTCGGATGTATGCCTTGGGCATTAATGACATGTCCCAGGTATAGTAAGTCACGAGCAAAAAACACACATTTGTCCTTCCTCAAGCGAAGACCATTTTGCCGCAAGACCTGAAATAATGTTCGTAAATTCGCAAGATGATCTTCTTCTGTCTGTCCGGAGATCACTATATCGTCCAGATAGTTTGCTGCAGTAGGGACCGACGCACAAATAGTTTGTAAATATTGCTGAAACAAGGCAGGGGCGGATGCACACCCGAATGGCAGTCTTTTGAAGCGGTACAATCCAAGATGCGTGTTAACCACCAATACGCGCTGGGATTCGTCGTCCACCGGTATTTGCAAGTACGCATCGGCTAGGTCCAACTTTGAAAATTATTTTCCCGGGCACAGTTTAGCAAAAAGATCTTCCGGGCGGGGCAAAGGAAAAGTAGCAGTCACTAGCTGTGGATTCACTGTGGCCTTGAAGTCCACGCAAAGTCTCAATTTTCCGGAAGGTTTTGGCAAAATTACTAAGGGTGAGGCCCAGAGAGAAGCTTGCACACGTTCAATTACACCCTGTGATTCGAGATCGTGTAACGTTCTTGCGACCTCATCACGCAATGCGTGGGGAACATTGCGCGCCCTGAAAAATTTCGGTTGCGCGGTTACCTTCAGTTCTAAATGTGCTTCATAGTTTTTAGCGCAACCTAAGCCCGGTGCAAAAATGTCTGCAAATTCGTCACACAGCCGAGAAACACTGTCTGTAGGCACAGTCTGATTCACTGATAGAACCTGATTTACAATAGACATGTTAAACAACTTAAATAAATCTAGACCAAACAAATTCACAGCAGAAGAAGAACGAAGAACGTAAAATGACACAAGTTTTGTTTGTCCCTTGTATGTTGCAAGAAGGCTGCACTGTCCTAACACAGGAATTTTCTGTCCGGAATATGTAGTTAGCTTAACATTTGCGGCACGCAACGGAGGTGCGCCCAGTTGTTTGTATGTGTCGTGATTGAGCAATGACACTGCAGCTCCGGTATCGAGCTGGAATGGTATCACTTTGCCTTCAAAGTCTAAGTCCACAAAAAGTTTATTGTCCTGCTGACGACAAAAGCGACTGTTTTGTGCAATTGGAACAGACACTGGGACAGAATCACTGGCTAATTGACGCGATTTCCGGCGACTTCGACGCACAGTTTTTGTGGGACGATCACTGTTACTGGTAGAGAAAGTGTCACTGGACGAAGCGGAATGAACGACATGAATGTCCATAGGCGAAGGTCCACGAGCCTGAGTGTCCTTGGTTCGATTCCGGCGCGAAGCAAAGGGCCTGGAATGATCGTGATTGTCTGATCTGAGCTTTTTCTGGCAAACACTTTGAACATGTCCTTTCTTATTGCAGAAAAAGCAAATAGCTTGGCGTGACGGGCAATGTTCACGCGAATGTCTAGTAGCACACCGCGGGCATGATTTCACTGCATTTGTGGGCTGGCGCGGCACACGTGGCTTAGCGCGCTGCGGCAGCTGTGCGGACGGCCGCGAGGGCAGTTGACCGGGCCGCGTTGCGCGAGCGCGCCCGGCGGGCCGGTTAATGTTACACACAGCTGGCGAAGTTGCAAAAGATTCCTGAGCACAGTCAAGTGTGTCCTGTCTATCCAATATGTCTATCACTTGGTGAAGGGAGGGATTAACTAGTTTCAAAATTTGCTCCCGTATGCGAACATCAGAAACGTTCTGTGCAATTGCATCACGCACCATTGTATCTGAATAAGAAAGACCACAGTCACATTCAAAGGCACAGTCCCTAGTAAGTCCTTGCAATGTTGCTACCCACTCCCTATTAGTTTGACCGGCCGTACGTTTTGTACGAAAAAACGTATACCGTTTTGCAACCACATTAACTGTTTCTTTAAAATAGGCATCTAATGCAGACAAAATTTCCTCGTAGGACAGAGTTGCTACGTCGCGTCGGGGAAACAATTTCACTATCACACGGTATGTGGACACACCGACACAAGAAAGCAAAAACGGCTGCCGCTCATTACCTTGAATTCTGTAGGCAGCGAGGTGGAAGGTGAACTGGCGAGACCACTCTTGCCACGTCTCATCGGCTGCCACGTATGGTCGAAAGGGAGGTGAAACAGCGTTTAGTGGCAGCGGTAGCGAAGAAGCGGCGGCGGCCGCATCGGTTTGAATGGTACGTTGACCCTGGACGAGCTGTCCAAGGGCATCCAGTAACGCCTGCGTCTGCTGATTCTGCAAACGATAAAATTCGGACAGTACATCTGGAGAATGTGGCGAAGCCATGACACAATTAAATGTAAGCAATCAGAAAAAGTTCACTTTTCCCTCGTCGCCAATAAATGTTGTGTCGGTAGCTGGGCCGACACCGTGATGTTGATGGCTGAAAAGGAATGCTAGACTAACGCTGTGGCCGATAGGGCACGCAAGGCTAAAGCAGACGGGCGTGAAGTCTGGAACATGAGAACTTATAAATGAATAAGAAGAAAAGTATGTAGATGCTTATTACTTATCTTTTAATGGTTCTTTGGAATACATCTCTCTTGAATACTCGTAAGCTATAGGCACTGATACAACTGGCGCCTTGCTAGTTAGTAGGCATTAACTTAGCGGATGGCTATTCTGTCTCTCGGCTAATGAGAGAGAAAGGCTTCGTACAACTGGGCGGTAGCTAGGTTCTCGTACAACTGGGCGGTAGCTAGGTCCTCGTACAACTGGGACGATTGCTCTCTCGTATCACGAGACCTGCCTTGGTGGTGGCGCTAGGTCTGCGATCACAGTGGCGACACGCGGGTCCGACATGTACTACATGGACCGCGGCCGATTTAAGCTACCACCTAGCAAGTGTGGTGTCTGGCAGTGACACCACAGGAAAGGATCCCAATATTCAGGTCTAAAGCTGACCCGGGCGCCATCCGACGCCTAGTGGCAAGCCTGGCTGATGATGAGGATGTCATGGATTTTGATGCCTCATCGCCAGACCCAGTCAGCCCTAAAATCCCGCCTCGCTCTAGAAGCGCCTCACCACCCTGGCGCAAAGACAGGGGTAAATCAAGACCACATTGATGAAATGGCTCCCGCACTCCAATGGAATAGGAATGGATACAGGACTCATCTGGAGGAACTGAGACTCCTTGTATAGGACAGACCCTTTTGTCCCCGCCTTCAAGAGACTCATTTTAAAGAGACTGACAGTCCTGTACTTCAAGGCTATCACCTTCATAGAAACGGCAACCTTACTGGTGAGAGGGCCAAAGGTGGAGTTGCAGTGTTTGTAAAGGACACTTTTCCCTCCTCACCTATTCCCTTAACAACAACACTACAAACGGTTGCTGTTCGGATAGTGGTTCACGCCAACACCACATGCCCCAAGGGTCAAGTACTTGAGGATATGCTACCCGCAACAGATCTTATACTGCTAAACATGGATCACGCCACACATTTTAGCACTGCTACAGGTTCGTCAACGGCCATAGACGCTCCTTCTGCTCGCCTGCTCTTGGGGAGACAGTTCAGTCGGCAGCGGACAATGACCTTCATGGTAGTGACCATTTCTCTACCTGGATCCATCTGCGTGACGGAGCAGTCCTATTCCCTTAACAACAACACTACAAGCGGTTGCTGTTCGGATAGTGGCTCATGCCAACACCACATGCCCCAAGGGTCAAGTACTTGAGGATATGCTACCCACAACAGATCTTATACTGCTAAACATGGATCACGCCACACATTTTAGCACTGCTACAGGTTCGTCAACGGCCATAGACGCTCCTTCTGCTCGCCTGCTCTTGGGGAGACAGCTCAGTCGGCAGCGGACAATGACCTTCATGGTAGTGACCATTTCCCTATCTGGATCCATCTGCGTGATGGAGCAGTCCTGGAGGATGGTTATTCTGGATAATTTACAGGCAGCCGTTTTCGAGCAATGTGACGGCGTCCAGGACTGGGTGGATCACATTACAGCTGTGATTCACAATGCCGCTGATGCATCCATCCCAAAGTCTATGGAAGTGCCTAGGAGGCGAGCTGTCCCTTGGTGGAACGATGACTGTCGTGTTGCAATCAGGTACAGGAGGGCAGCTATGCGCAGATTCAATCGATGCCCTACAGATGCGAATCTTGCAAACTTTCGAATGGCGCGTGCAAAGGCGAGGAGAATAATTCGGTAGAGTAAGCAGAGGTCTTGGCAAGAGTTCCTGAACTCCATCAGTAAGTCCACATCCACAAGTAAAGTACGGCAAGCCATCCAGAGGATCTCAAGGCACAACTCTCGATCGCCAATAGCTGCTGAACGAATACAGGGGTCTCTTGCAACATCGATGAGGGACATAGCTCAGACAATGGCTGAATCATATCAATCCATTACGGCTGATTCCAGCCAGGATCCCATCTTCCATCGATATCAGGAGCCTAGGAGAAAGTTGATCTTGATTTTCGTTCCACCAACATAGAATACAACCAGCCTTTCTCACTGTGGGAGCCGGATTCCGCTTTGTCAGTTGCTTGTGATACGATCCCTGGAAACGACCTGATAACCTACAGCATGTTGCAACAGTGGGACCGACAGTCGAAGGAAGTCTTCCTTCAGCTCTTCAATAAAATTTGGATAACTGGCGGCTTTCCCAACTCGTGGAAAGAATCTATTTTAATACCAATTTTAAAACCAGGAAAGGACCGGACAGAACCAGGTTGTTATCGTAATATTAGCCTGACAAGCTGCATAGGAAAGACACTGGAGCGTATGGTCAATCGGCGCCTAGTGTAGGTTCATGAAACCAGGTCATTACTCGGTTGCTCACAGTGTGGGTTCAGGAGGTATCCGTTCACTCTCGATTGCCTGAGCCTGCTCGATGCTGCAACTTAACAAGCTTTCCTTCGTAAGCAACACCTTATAGGTGTTTTCTCAGATTTGGAAAACGCCTACGACACTAACTGGAAGCATAATATTTTGCCGCAGCTCCATCAGTGGGATTCCATCGACGTCTACCGACCTTCATACGGTCCTTTCTCTCAGACAGATATTTTAGATACAGGGTTGGGTATGCCCTGTCTGACCGTTTTAAGCAGGAGAATGATGTCCCTCAAGGGAGTGTGTAACCTCCCCCTCACTTATCGAGCTTAATGACAGTGAAAAATTAAACCGCGTGTACCTAATGGATATTTGGGAAAAGCAATCGTCACCGAAGTTAATCCGTCGGTAAAGAGGGAGGAAAGGGTTACATCTAAATGAAAGGAAAAATGCTAATGAAACTGGTGGAAATTAATTTTGAAAAGTGGTAAAGTTAATAAAGAAAGTAAATGTGCGGCCGTTACGTTAACAATTAACTAGCGGTAATTAGATATTTGAGATTTGGGGGAAATTACGGTCACCAGTCCTGAGGACAATTACTATAGTAACTGAAAAAGAAAGGTTATTACACATATAATTAGCACTAGAAGCGTGGCAACTGAAGGTTGACACATGTAGTGTGAAAACTGAAACTTTGTCAGAAGTAATAAATTTCGCTACACTCTGACTTAATTTAGCAAAAGAATGAATAAAACCGGAAAATCGAAAGTTCATTTAGTGACTGAAGTTAATAGTGAGCTTTCTTTCTGAAGCACATCGAAATTCAGTAAAATACGGTTAGTCTTGGACTACCTCAACAATCATTTCAAAAGCTACTTGAATCTACGCAACTTAGAAATAAGAGATTTAACTTTGAACTTGAATTAAATGTTTCTGAACAATTAACAATAGTAAAATTTAGTACATACCAAGCTGAGCTGCAGTCATAGTAAGCTAAAATACGGTAATAAAACTCGCACTCTTAATTTGTGCTTGTGTAATCTAAATATTGTATTCAGCTATGAATACCTTAACTGAACTTTGAAATTAAAGCAGTGAAATCGAATGATGCTGGCGTTTGAATTTCAACGACACTCGTGTTCATTTCGGAAAAGGAAGGGACCCTGCTTGGTAATGCAATTGGGACAATGAGCAACAAACGTTCATGCTAAGTTGTTGTAATTTTGTGATGTAGCAATTTTAAAAGTTTGAAAAGCTGAGGTCTGCCATACAGTTCTAAAACTTTACGTGCTTCCAGTATTCCTTGTTGGTTGATGGAAGGTTTGAAGCCGTCGATCGAGGAGGTGGCGACAGTCACTCATTGTCGGCCGTCGCAGTTGCAGAAGCTGGATGTTGGCGCGCCTTCTTCTCGACACGGTCACCTGACGAAACGGGCTCTTGATGTGCGCCAGCTAATGCTTCCCGTCCGCGACACCATGTCAGAAACTATCATCGCAAGTCGAGCGCAATTACATGCTGCCAAACCCCGAAAGCGCGGCAACTCGCGGGAGCTTCACACAACACACCTGCTCCACTGCACCACCCCAGCCAGACTCTCCTTTTCTCTGCCCGCGCTCCGCGCGGCAGAGTTAACACTACCAAAGATCCTAAACACTTTGGTTCTCCACACGACCTATAGATGTAATGGTGCGATAGCATAGTTTCCCTAGGCCAGACCCAGCGTAAAAATACAAATAATCTTTACACAACAAACCAATTATATATCGACACTAGCTGACCCGACAGACTTCGTCCTGTCAAAAAGATTTGTAATATGGCAGTTTTTTGCCTACGTATTTAAAAAAATTCTCCTGAACAGAACCGTCACCCTGGTGATAGGGCGTTGTGAATAAAAGATAATTAAATAAAACATATATAAGGATTTAAAAGTAAGTAATCGCTTTATTGTTAATCATGTGAATCATAATTATTATTATTATCATTGTAGTGCTTTGTGGTATACGATGTTTTTTGTTTGATTACCTGGCGCATAGATAAACAAATCTGATGATTTTCCAACACGGGAACAGGCAACATACAATTGACCATGTGAGAAACATGGGTTTTCTAGATTAATACCACAAACACTTAATGATTGCCCCTGGGACTTGTTTATAGTCATAGCAAAAGCAAGCCGCACTGGAAACTGTAGTCGTTTAAACTCAAATGGCACATCAGTCGGAATCATTGGGATGCGCGGTATGAGAACATCTTCTCCTTTATACTTTCCTTTGAGTATAGTTGCTTCTATCACATTGTTTAGTAATTTTTTTATCGCTAACCGTGTACCGTTGCAAAGACGCGGTTGGTTGATATTTCGCAACATTATAACCACCGATCCAACCTTTAATTGAAGATTGTGAGGTGGCAATCCTGGCAAATCCAGCGAGTTTAAAAATTCCGGTGGATAGTTGACTACATCATCTTGATTAGTAGCCGAATCAACTGATTTATATATCCTCAATTCGCCTGTAATTTGTTCTTGAATTTTGAAATTTAATTCATTTACATCTATGTTTTTTGCAGCCAGTATAGCTCGTTCGCTCAACCAATCATGGTTTCTGTAATTTTGAGAAACATCTGGAAACACCTTCTGAATAAGTTCATCTTTTGATCGAGTTAACTGACAAAAACTTTGAGGAAAGTTAATGCAGCCAGTCAACATGTCTATAGGAAATTTGCCATTACCAATGTCAATGAGTTGTTTAGGGAATATGTTTCCAGATTGGTCATTTCGCAACTCGACACGCATATTCTTGCTTAAATGAAGTACTTTGACATGTTTCCACAAATTGGAGGACTTTAGACATGCATTGAGTTCATCAGCTGGCGTTGATCGTGGAATCACTGGCAATGTTTGACGAAAATCTCCTGCTAATAAAATCATTGCACCACCAAATCGGTTATTATTGCTCCGTAGATCTTTTAAGGTTCTGTCTAAAGCCTCCAAAGATTTTTTATGTGCCATCGTGCATTCATCCCAAACAATCAATTTACATTGCTGCAAAACCTTTGCCATTGCAGAGTTCTTCGAAACGTTGCAGGTTGGAGTTTCATTGCTTTGCATATTTAATGGCAATTTTAGTGCTGAATGGGCTGTTCGACCACCTTCAAGCAAAGTTGCTGCGATTCCCGACGAAGCCAGTGCAAGTGCAATTTTATTTTGTGAGCGAATTGTTGCTAATATTAATGAAATCAAAAAAGTTTTTCCTGTACCACCAGGTGCATCTAAGAAGTAAATCCCTCCAGTTTCATCATTTGTTACTTTCATAAGAGTTTCAAATACATACTTCTGTTGTTCAGTTAACAGTGGAAGATTTGTTTGAATTAATTCTTTCAAAGCGTTGAGATCATACAGTTTTTCTCGATGCAACTCTTGGTTAAAAGCGTCATGCATTGGACGATTGGGCGCGGTCAGGCCTAATTGAATTAATAGTTTGTTTGACATTATCAAGCACATGTCCTCAATTGAAATCAATGCTTCATTGTAAATTTCTTCACTGATTTGTATATTTGGATTTCCCATTCTATTCCGTATTTGATACAAAATATCATCACACATATAATCTTTGTACTTGATCCACAAATCAATTGGGTTTGATGGGAAGCATGTAGATATGATTATAGAAAACAATGTTCGTATTTGATGAGCGTGTGATGATATTACAGCATCATTGAGAGTTTGCTCCCAATGAGCGTCATTTTCAAGCAATTGCAAACGTTGACAGGCTTCTCTGTAGGATCCACACAATTCACCATGAACAGTTCGTAACTGTTGGAATGATGTTGGGCCACGTACATTGACTAATAGCAGTCGTAAATAAAAACATTCATCATTGCTTGGATGTACTGAATAAATCCGGCCAATCGCATCGGTGGAATATACATCTGTATATCCTGGAACTGGTTTTCCTTGTTTCCGTCGTATAAATCTCCTTGAGGATTGATTCCAGGTATAATATTTTGGCATTTCAGAATATAGCAATGTTTGTGCGAAATGATCGTTTTGGCATGTCTCAAAAAAACTGGTTAATGTAGTAGATGGTGGCTGAGCAGCTCTTTGTACTGCGTTCTGTGCTGTAAAATACACTCTTTGTCCATTTTCTAAATGCACAGGTAAGTGAACAACAGAAGGGTGTCTCTCATGAATAGGAAAAGAAAATATTCGCCAAACTGCTTCATTACTACTGACATAGCGGCCCATTTGGTATTGGGTAACTTCATCATTGGAATTCTCTGCACCAATTCCAATCACAGCCATATCACTCCCTTTGGTTACATATTTGCAAATGTATTTAATAGATTTCACTGAATGGCAAGATTCAACGTTGATGTGTGCTTTGAATGTCTTTGATAAAATGGGTGAATATGGAACAATCCAACGATTATCTATTTCAATATCTTGTTGATTTAATTTGACAATTGTTGATGTTCCATTGTCTGCTGTCGATCTGCGACGATACAATGGATAACCGTCATTACCAGTAATTGTTTCCGATATTAATGTCCGTGGATATCGTTTTGAACATTTACCATCCATCATACACGGTGAATTTTGATTAAGAGTTCCACAGGGACCATGTATCATGTTTTTGATAACTACCTCATGCAATCCAGGATCTACTTGTACATTAGGGATTTCAGCTGATATCACTGCATCAACTTCATTTGGCCTTATCTTTTCAACCAACCAAATCAAAATGTGTGCATGTGGCAATCCTCGTTTCTGCCACTCCACAGAATACATCCAGCAGCGTGTCTCACCAAACACATTATGTTTTACGATGAAATCCATTAAAGATTTCAACTTTTGTCTAAAGACTCTGGCTGTAATATCATGACGATCAATGGGTGATTGCCCAGGGAATAACTCCTGCTTGATTTCTATCCATTGCGGATTGCATGTAAATGTGATGAACAAATCTGCTGTACCATAATGACGAACATACGACATGGCATCTTGAGCATATTCGTGCATATGCCGAGGGCTTCCGATGTATGTTGCTGGAAGAATAGTCATCCGACCGACATTCTGTGCATTTCCATCAGTATTAATCGCATCTCGAAGGTGAATATACTCTTCAGATCGGAGTTTGGTTTGATTCAACCTGATGAATGTTAATCTCTCCGTTTCAATTTTTACATACATGTCAACAACATATTTGTGATATAATCGCCGACATTTCAATACGTGATTTTCTTCATTTTCCCGAATCATTAGGCGGTATGAATAATAGTTCATTGAACTGACTTTTTTGTTGGTTTCAGAACCTGTAAATAGATTTTCTTTTAATAACATTCAAATATAAAATTAAAATACATAATATAATGACTGAGATATTATCGCCATAGCTAAATTAATATTTTAGTTACCTGTAATGGGATTTATCATTTTTATTGAGAAATCGTAGCCATCTTCACCTTGCCAAAATATAATGGGATATTGCAGTGCATCATATGAGCGGTGTGTTTCCTTTATACGTTGTAATTGATCATTCCGACGATGTAAAACAATATCACGGGATTCCAAGTTTTCTCCAACTACAACGATAGCAACTTCATCAATAGTTGGTGCATTAAAACGTCTTGTATGTTGACCTGCAGGTGTTTTATCAGCTCTGATTACAATTTTGTGATTATCGGATGGCATCAGATCCAGGGCAGTTTTAAACAATATAATCAATTGATTGTGTTGATGAAATAAAGTTTGTAATTGTTCTACAATAGACCTCTTTACTAAATTGTTATGTGCACAACGCAGATCAATTTCTTGTGGTGAATTGCCCATAAAATAAATTTGCAGGAATTTGTTGTCGCTATCTGACACTGGTAACAGTGAACCTGCTCTGTGATATATTTGCCCTTGTATCTGTAAATAAAATAAAATATTATGGTGTGGTATAAATTAATGGATTGTCAGTGATCAAACTTAAATAATATTTGATCTTAAAAAGTATATATTTAGTTTGAACTAATATCTATCAAATATAAAATATAATAAAAGTGTCACTGAAACTGAATCACCATATAATATGATGACTAAGTGATATATAAGTGATTAAGAAATTGAAGATTAGTGACACATCTTAACTTTTGTGACAGAAAATTTTGTTCGCTAAAATAATTATGAGTAACTGCTATAATACATACCTTGAAAGTTGGCATAAAATTTTCCCGAACTACATTTGTTGCCCCAAATGAAGTCATTTGAAAGCAATTGTTATATTGTTGGATATGTGTCAAAAAGTGTATAGAATCTGTTCCTATTCCTGAAACCAATGAGTACAATGGTTCTGGTGGTGGGTCCAATGGTATCAATTTCACTTTACCATTTGCGCAACACAATCCATTGGCTTCGTTTTTGTATTTTAATGCCTTACAGTGTGAGCAAACCGAGTTCATAGAACCAATAACAAAACATTGGTAGTTACTGTAGTCAATTGACACATCGTAACTGAAAGCAGCTCGATTCAAACTTGCGCGATTATTAGTTGAATGTCGCGCTCGCGCTTCACGCGTTTGTGATATCCGAATTCTTTCACGTTCATTTCCGTCGTCACGTTCTTGTGCCGTACGATTAGATCGGTAATTAGCTTGGTTTGTAGCATTTCTGGTTCTTCTACCTAAATTGCTTCGTCTTATAGGAGGCATATCAAATATAAATTAGTTTTTCACTAATCACGAACTAAACAAACACTAACTAAGTAAACACTCTGCACAAAACACGAATTTGTTTCGTGTATCAGTTGACAAAAGCAAACTCAGTAGATTAGGTCACAGAGAACTTTTTTTTTTTTAAATTTTATATGACTTGAAGTCAAATCCCTTTAATCCGTACGAATTGTAACGCGATTTTTGTTTGACTGATGTAATGACGTGGAAACTGATGCATTTTATCTCGCGTGCCGAAACTAATACAAAAGAAACGCGAGTTTCGGAACGCGACATTAAACTTCTCCAACTATGTATTCTGTGCTCCAACGCACACACGCACATTGTTTTGATAGATATGATCTTTGACGTTAGGAACACACCTACATTGCTTAGACAACAGTGAGTGCTTGTAATTTAATATGAACTTTATACCATAGCAATAAAGCTCAAATTGACTACGTTTTAGTTACAAATCATTTGTATAGGAAAAAGAAAAGGGCTATTTTTAGGGTTTTTCCAGCAATAATTCTAATTTTTCTCGCCGTAAAAACCATCCTTGAACTTCAACGAACATTTTAAAAAAAGATTTGGCCAAATTGGTCGAGGCGTTGTTGAGTTATGCGCTTACCAACACATTTTGCGATTCATTTTAATATGAACTTTATACCATAGCAATAAAGCTCAAATTGACTACGTTTTAGTTACAAATCATTTGTATAGGAAAAAGAAAAGGGCTATTTTTAGGGTTTTTCCAGCAATAATTCTAATTTTTCTCGCCGTAAAAACCATCCTTGAACTTCAACGAACATTTTAAAAAAAGATTTGGCCAAATTGGTCGAGGCGTTGTTGAGTTATGCGCTTACCAACACATTTTGCGATTCATTTTTATATTATAGATAAATGCATATATATATATATATATATATATATATATATATATATACAAATAGTAAAACAATTACAATATACAAAAACACAGAAACGTCATATATTCAGGTAACAAAATAAGGAAAAAAATTATAGTACAATAGATGGAAATACGAGGATATGCATTTCCGGCGTTACAAGTGTTTTAAGTGTCACAGCTTTCGCCATTACAATCAGTAGTGTTACAACCACAGTGCGACGTCCAGTACTATGTTCCATGTTTGTGGACGACTTATCCATCTTCTATGCATCCTCCAGTCTCTCCACGGCCACTCGGCAATTGTAGCTGACGGTCAGGCGTTTGGAGGAATGATCTTGCACCACAGGTTTTAAATTCTCAATAGAGGAAACAGTTTGTATTGATTGTAATCGTCTCCACTGTCTGTTTAATTTGCCCATTTCAAAACTGGGGGACACCATTAACACTTTTAAGAAAAAGGTGAAGTATTGACAGTCAGATGTCTGAAAGCCTTAAACATCCTGAAATGTGTGTCAGTCATAGGTCTTGGGGAGCTGACAGGGCACATCTGCTCCAGCTTCATAAGGCCTTTGTGCAACCCAGGCTTGAATATGGATGCCAGAGTTATGGGTCAGCAAGGCCTTCGTACCTTAAAATGCTGGATGAAATTCACCACGAGGGTATTAGGCTGTCAACAGAGGCCTATGGCACCAGCCCGGTTGTTAGCTTGTGTGCAGAGGCTGGTGAGCCTCCGCTGTCTATTCGACGTCTTCTTCTCGTTGTGCGCCAATCACGTAGGGCACTGTCCGTCCCTACATCGCCAGCATCCAGTTACGTTGTTCAGCCGCAGCTGTTCGACTATCAGCCACAAGCAACACGGCCATCTGGGATCCGTGCATGGGAGAGCCTTGAATTATTACAGGTTGGTGGCATTAAGCTCCAAAGCCAGGGCTGGAGTAGGGCATCCCCCTGGCTACTACCAAGGCCCAGATTGCTTTTAGAACTGATTGCTTACAAGAAACATTGTACCCCAGACTATGTTTTTAAATTGAAATTTGAGGAGATTTTATGTAGCCATCCAGATATTATTACTGTCTATAGGGATGGTTCTAAGCAGGGAGATTTATTCGGCTGTTCTGTCGTGTTCCCCGACATTGTGCTCAGGGTAGGGCTCCCAGGGCAGTTTTCAGTTTATTAGTCGGAAATGCTTGCTATCCTGAGGGCAATGGAGCAAATGAGACTGCGTCATGACAAAAAATTATCATCTGCTCTGATTCTCAAAGTGCCCTTCTCGCTGTTGGACAGATGTACCCAGCAGATCGGTTGGTGTAACAGGTACAGGACGCTCTCCTCTCTTGCACCGACAAAATAAGGAAATAATTTTTTGCTGGGTTCCACGGCGCATAGGCATCCAGGGAAATGAACTCGCTGATGCTGCCTCCAAAGAGACTTGATTAATTCCTCCTGCCCGCTGTTCAGTCCCTCTGCGAGCTATCACTTCATTTGTGACCAGGAAGGCCATATTTTGGTGAGAGTCTCGGCGGCTGGAAGTAAGGAATAACAAACTGCGTTCCATTAAGACTTCAGTGTGCCCATGGATTACCTCCTTCCTCCCTTACTCGGCTCAGAGTGGGACATTGTCCATTGACGCATGGCTTCAAATGGTTCAGATGGCTCTGAACACTATGGGACTTAACATCTGAGGTCATCAGTCCTCTGGAACTTAGAACTACTTAAACCCCGGTCGCCGGTTCCAGACTGAAGCGCCTAGAACCGCCCGGCCACACCGGCCGGCGACGCATGGCTACCTCTTACGTCGGGAGGAACCCCCAGTATGTCAGAAATGCGGGACACAGCTGTCAATACGACATATTTTAACTGAGTGTGTTTTATATGACGACCTGAGGGTTGAACTGGGTCTCCCACATGATTTTCCCTCTATTTTAAGCGATAACGAGGCGAGTGTTCTTCGTATCTTAATATTTTGTATGGTATCCGGAATTCTTCCCAAAATCCTGGGTGTGATATCTTAATGTGTCACAGAGCGGCTGGGTCACGCATTATTTCTAAGTCGTCATCCAGCCACGGTTATTTGTCCCTTTTTACCAGCATCTTTACAGTTATTTTATCCATAATTTTATTCAGTTATCCCGCTGTGCCTCGCTGGAGTTTTATTACGGACTTTTCTGAGCCTCACCTTCTCGGGGTTGGTTTACGTTTCCTGTGGTGAGACCAAACGTAGTTTTCCAGTTTATTGATATTCCTCCATAGATTGTGAAAATCTTCTTCGGTATAACATTAATGCAAGGGCGCTGGTGACCTTGCTGTTTAGCGGCCTCCACCATAAATCATCATCATCATCATCATTTTATTGTCAGACACTCGTTTTGCCATGTGAAGTAATTTTCCATTAATAACTACGCATACCGCATTTTAACCATCACATTTGCGATACTGGTCAGTCATGTACCCTAGTTATAGTGCCCTCTGCTGGCCTGAGTTTCCTTGTATAAACACCAGACGCATTCTGACCATCACCAGCACTTACTATGTACCTACATGTTTAGTTTGACGTTGATACTACACCAGAATATTTTGTGTTACGTATGGCTGGTATGCAAGGCTGTTAATCACGGCCGGCCGCGGTGGCCGAGCGGTTCTAGGCGCTTCAGTCAGGAACTGCGTGACTGCTACGGTCGCAGGTTCGAATCCTGCCTCGGGCATGGATGTGTGTGATGTCCTTAGGTTAGTTAGGTTTAAGTAGTTCTAAGTTCTAGGGGACTGATGACCTCAGAAGTTAAGTCCCATAGTGCTCAGAGCCATTTGAACCATTTTTGTTAATCACATAAACACCTTTTATTTTTCTTATGCGGCACCAGGCCTTTTATAGAGTTAGCGTCAGCAAAGTGAACTTAGTTGGTTACACACTGTTTTTGTTTGTAACAGATCTGTAGATGGCAGTAGGTGAAACCGGTAATAGTGAAGTGTAAAAGTTTGTGCGATCAAGACGGACCTGTAAAATAAAGTAAGCAGCAGTTAGTACAACAGTAAAACATTTAAAGAACAACTCCGAGGCAGGTGCCCTGCAGCGTGCATACCACTGACGTCATCCAAGACTTCAGTGGTGTCAAGTGAGAGCTCATTAGAGGGCGGGGTTGAGGTCGGTTGTATTTTCTGCTGAAACCTGGTTCTGTCTCATTGGCAATAATAGCTGTGCGTCGGTTAGAAGGTGTCCAGTTGAGGGGACAGAACCAACGTCTCTGTGTGCTATACCTAGTTCACCTACTCCTGAGCTATGTTCTAGGGCCCAGTTTCGTATGGCAGCAGGAGCACTCTCATGGTTATCCCACACACCCTGACTGCAAAATTTGTACGTCAGTTTGGTGATTCTGTCTGTTGTGTTGCCATTCATGAACATCATTTTACAGGGTGTTTTCCAACAAGACAACGCTCGCGCACATACCGCTGTTGTAACCCAACATGCTCTACAAGGTGCTGACATGTTGCCTTGGCCTGCTCGATCACCGTATCAGTCTCCAATCGAGCACATACGAGGGTTGGAACTTTAATAGTGGCAACTATTTATTTACAACTCGTACAAAATAGATGCGTATTTCGAAGTTTTACTGATCTTCAAAGTAGTCACCAGCATTGTGTATAACCCGCTGCCACTGATGTGGAAGTCGTAGGATACTCTTAGCAGTACCAGTTGTGTTGACGATTCGAGCGGCGCAGTCTATTGCCCGTCGAATCTGTAGCAGTTCTGAAGCGAATGCCGTGAAGTGTTTCCTTCAGTTTAGCAATCGAGCTGAACTCACGAGGGCTTAAGTCAGGGGAGTGCAGTAGGTGGTGCAGCACTTAGCAGCCCCATCAGTCGAACAAACCAGTAACAGCTTGCACTGTACATGTTTGAACATTGTCTTGAAAAATGATGGTCAGGTCCTGCAGAAAGTGTCAGCACTTCTTTCTCTATGCTGTTCATTTTTGGAACACAACCTACGACCAGCATAGAGACAGAAGTGATGACACTTTCAGCAGGACCTGACCATCATTTTGTAGGACAATGTTCAAGCATGTACAGTGCAAGCTGTTACTGGTTTGTTCGACTGATGGGGCTGCTCAGTGCTGCACCACCTACTGCACTCCCCTGACTTAAGCCCTCGTGAGTTCAGCTCGATTGCTAAACTGAAGGAAACACTTCACGGCATTCGCTTCAGAACTGCTATAAATACGTCGGGCAATAGACCGCGCCCTTCGAAGTGTCAACACAACTTGGCACTGCTTAGAGTATCCTACAACTTCCACATCACTGGAAGCGGGTTAGACACAAATCTGGTGACTACTTTCAAGGTCAGTAAAACTTTGAAACACATATCTACACTCCTGGAAATAGAAAAAAGAACACATTGACACCGGTGTGTCAGACCCACCATACTTGCTCCGGACACTGCGAGAGGGCTGTACAAGCAATGATCACACGCACGGCACAGCGGACACACCAGGAACCGCGGTGTTGGCCGTCGAATGGCGCTAGCTGCGCAGCATTTGTGCACCGCCGCCGTCAGTGTCAGCCAGTTTGCCGTGGCATACGGAGCTCCATCGCAGTCTTTAACACTGGTAGCATGCCGCGACAGCGTGGACGTGAACCGTATGTGCAGTTGACGGACTTTGAGCGAGGGCGTATAGTGGGCATGCGGGAGGCCGGGTGGACGTACCGCCGAATTGCTCAACACGTGGGGCGTGAGGTCTCCACAGTACATCGATGTTGTCGCCAGTGGTCGGCGGTAGGTGCACGTGCCCGTCGACCTGGGACCGGACCGCAGCGACGCACGGATGCACGCCAAGACCGTAGGATCCTACGCAGTGCCGTAGGGGACCGCACCGCCACTTCCCAGCAAATTAGGGACACTGTTGCTCCTGGGGTATCGGCGAGGACCATTCGCAACCGTCTCCATGAAGCTGGGCTACAGTCCCGCACACCGTTAGGCCGTCTTCCGCTCACGCCCCAACATCGTGCAGCCCG
This sequence comes from Schistocerca serialis cubense, assembly GCF_023864345.2. Lineage (NCBI taxonomy): Eukaryota > Metazoa > Arthropoda > Insecta > Orthoptera > Acrididae > Schistocerca > Schistocerca serialis. The sequence goes on along the minus strand of NC_064638.1, from coordinate 1,163,889,066 downwards.
CCTCCAGTGGTGTCGCGACAGGCGTGAATGGAGGGACGAATGGAGACGTGTCGTCTTCAGCGATGAGAGTCGCTTCTGCCTTGGTGCCAATGATGGTCGTATGCGTGTTTGGCGCCGTGCAGGTGAGCGCCACAATCAGGACTGCATACGACCGAGGCACACAGGGCCAACACCCGGCATCATGGTGTGGGGAGCGATCTCCTACACTGGCCGTACACCACTGGTGATCGTCGAGGGGACACTGAATAGTGCACGGTACATCCAAACCGTCATCGAACACATCGTTCTACCATTCCTAGACCGGCAAGGGAACTTGCTGTTCCAACAGGACAATGCACGTCCGCATGTATCCCGTGCCACCCAACGTGCTCTAGAAGGTGTAAGTCAACTACCCTGGCGAACGCTGGTCCAACTGAGGCGCCAGGTGGAAATGGCATGGCAAGCCGTTCCACAGGACTACATCCAGCATCTCTACGATCGTCTCCATGGGAGAATAGCAGCCGGCATTGCTGCGAAAGGTGGATATACACTGTACTAGTGCCGACATTGTGCATGCTCTGTTGCCTGTGTCTATGTGCCTGTGGTTCTGTCAGTGTGATCATGTGATGTATCTGACCCCAGGAATGTGTCAATAAAGTTTCCCCTTCCTGGGACAATGAATTCACGGTGTTCTTATTTCAATTTCCAGGAGTGTATTTTTTACGAGCTGTAAATAAATAGTTGCCACTATTAAAGTTCCAAGCCTCGTATATGACATCGTCGGACGACAATTCGGACGACAATTCCTGCGAAATCCACGACCAGCATTAACCGTCCCTGTACTGGCCGACCAGGTGCAACGAACTTGGAACTCCATCCCGCAAACTGACATCCAGAAACTGTTCAACATAGTACATGAACGTTTGCGTGGTTGCATTCAACATGTTGACGGTTTCACCGGTTATTAAAGTACCAGCATTTCACACCTGCAGTCGCATTTCCTGTAACCTGTAATCTTGCAGTGTCAATCATTTAAATATGTATCATTAAATATGTATCATTTAAATATGTATAAATATTTAAATATGTATTGCCGTAATTTCACTGCTTTACATTAATTACTTTTTGGTATTGCGGTCTTTTTCCGTCAGTGTGCAAATATAGTTCATTCATTCTGGGAATGGAGAGTCTCAACGATTTTTGCCTGTTTCCGGTATAGATACTGGCAAGGTATTGGTCCTGGGAATTCCAAGACCGCATCTAAACGCCTATAGTAGTTTCTTTCTCAGACTAGCCTGGACATAACAAAAAGAGGCGAGTAGGGGACTTCAGTATATATGTGTACAGAGAGCAAATTTAATAAATAATTTTTATTTACTTACTGAAACATGACTACAACTTGCATTTTATGTTTGCATGGAGTAATGTTCGTCTCTAGCACTTTTGATGGATAATAATGCAATGTATGTTCTGATGGCAAAAATATATTTTTTATGTGATATAATTACAATTTAACAATATTCTGATTTTTCTTCCTGTACTATGAAAACTTACTTCTTAGCAAATTTCATGATTCTACGTCAGCGGAAATACCTTATAGCTTTCGATGAGTGAATTTGCGAATTTCAAAATAAGTGACATAAATGGCCGAATCTTTTCATTGAATTACCCTATAGGCTTCAGTATTCTACACCAACAAGGGATAATAGACTTTAGTACTTGACATAAATTTGAAATTGGAACTCCAACCTGTTCCAGAGAGAAAGAGGTCTTAACAGACAGACAGACATGGATAAAAAAATCATAGAAAATATTCTTTTAGTATGATGTAAATACAGATGAACAGTTTTCGGGTGTCGTCCTTTACTTGTAGTGTGAAACTGTGCACTATTGCAAATTTCATGATTCTTGGTCAACGCTACAGGTTTTGGTGTGAGAGTTTTTGAGTATCAAAATAGGTGACATAAATGGCCGTACCGTACATGTGATTACAGTGCTGCCAGACTGCCAGTTTTCAACATCCATTTACTGCCAGAAATATGGGCAGGACGAAATTTTGTGAGAGACAGTTTTGTATTGCATGTCTGTGAGGAATTGCGCTGCTAATTCAGAGTGCGCGAAGTTTTCTTGACTGTGAGTTAATGAGCATTTCGCTCTCATTGAAGTATATGGCCGAAAGAGACAGCCTTCCAGGAATTGTGAAACGAGTCCCGTCGTCCAGGACCGTGTGCCACAAAGAGCGCAGATTCGCCACGAGATGGTGAAATCCACAGGCGTCAATTGTGGTGTATGAGGCCAGGCTGATCAGGCCTAAGCGCTGTAGTGTGCGAGTGAGACAGACGAGAACCTACGTCCTAGGGAAACCCCGTAGGAGCTGTTTGTGCTGAGGGAGGCGTAGCAGTGTTAAATATGGCGGACCTAAGATCGGCGTTAAAGGGAAACATTTATGAAAACTATTTAATTCTGTAGTAATTCAGGGAGTGAAGCCACAGTAATTTTAATCTACCATCTTTCTTAAATTTCCATAGTGATTCCAGTCAAACTTGAATACTGATCATATCTATAATAGTTTAGGATTTACTGTTAAAGTGAAATTAACAAGTCTTGTAACAAAGACCTTAATCTAATATCTGAACGCTTTGGTCGATCTTAACGATCGACATTTCATATAAAAGCGCACCATTAAAATGAGAAATGTTGTAAATATCAACTCTGTAACTGTTTTTGTTTAAAAGATATAGTAAATTTAAATTATCAGTATTTTCACTTAAGCATCAGATTATCATTTCCTCCACACAAAACACATTGAACGATTGACAGCATGACACCTTATTGACTCATTAGCTAATAGAATGTTTGTTGTGAAGTTTAGTACATAATAGTTACTTTTGTTCTTTATTTATTTACCAGACAGCACACTGGTGCAAGTCTACTGGCCGTGACATTCAAAGTTAAGAAGGAAATTGTATTGGTTTTATGTAAAATAATTTTACGTTTATTATGTAATGGATATTGTTGTTATGTCCGCAGCTCGTGGTCGTGCGGTAGCGTTCTCGCTTCCCACGCACGGGTTCCCGGGTTCGATTCCCGGCGGGGTCGGGGATTTTCTCTGCCTCGTGGTGACTGGGTGTTGTGTGATGTCCTTAGGTTAGTTAGGTTTAAGTAATTCTAAGTTCTAGGGGACTGATGACCATAGATGTTAAGTCCCATAGTGCTCAGAGCCATTTGAACCATTTTTGATATTGTGAGACCTGAGTTTCTCCTGGCGTATACAACTTTCAAATAACTTCCGGGAATTCAGCCAAGTAACACTTTCAGCGACCGCCGATATTTCGGCGGGAGAACACCCCGCCACTTTCAAGGCAAACTGCAACGGACAGGCGGCGTACATGCAAATGCAGTGTGTGTGTGTGTGTTATCTTTCCTGCTTCTCTCCGAGAACCGAGGTATTAAATTTGCATGTACGCCGCCTGTCCGTTGCAGTTTGCCTTGAAAATGGCGGGGTGTTCTCCCGCCGAAATATCGGCGGTCGCTGAAAGTGTTACTTGGCTGAATTCCCGGAAGTTATTTGGACATTTTTGATATTGTTGTTACTTTAATTAGAACGTGAAAGTGGTCAAGCTTTGATTATTTAAATATGTTATTATGTGAAATAATGTAGAATAAGCTCTAGCCAGTCAGGAAAGGGAACTACCGTAGTCAGTTGAGCGAGGATGTTCGGCGCACGGGAAACGCGGACGAGGACGGAAAGAGGGACAGTGCTGGTGCAGACGCGAAAGCGGACAGTTCGGCTGGAGACACCACAAGGGACAATTCGGACTGAGACGCGAAAGCGGACAGTCGGTCCTTAGGCAACTACGAAGTGAAACGACTTAGAAAATTTCGCGCTGTGTGGTATCGCGGAACTTTCCGAGCGGTGAGCAGCCGCGCGTCTGGTGTGAACTCCAACTTTTCGTTTAAATGACGAAGTGGAGTATCGGACTTGTGTTTCGCGATGATATTGTGAATAATCGAACTGTGTCAAATGGATATGCGCTATTAGTTTGCTTTCTGAATAAACATTATTCTAACGAAATCGCAACTGTGTGGCTCACATCATTGATGGGTCGTTAATTTAGCTCCCGATGTTATTATTACTGTTATTATATGTTATATTAACATTGTATGTTTCTTACAATTTCGTAATCTTGCCATCAGCCAGGCAATTTAACCAAAAAGGTCACAAGTGTCTGATTTAGGGTGTCTAATACGTCATGTGCGGTTCAGCCCCCTAGACGAGCACGAGGCAACACATTTCGACGAAGAAGAACCGCATGTGAGCCCAAAAAACTCTGCGATTTTAGCTCGCATCACCCTGAATGTATGTGAGTGTGTAACGCGTTGTTTCACTCTTTGCTGTTCCGTTCTTAGACTGCTGAGCTTTGGCATACTTTTCGTTAGATTCGTGAAATGCGAGAAGAGAAAAATATAACTATTTTAAGGAATAGTTAATTTCTACACTGATTTATCAAAAACAAAAGTATTGGGAAAATAGTTATTTTGGTGTGTGAATAAAGTTAACTGCTTCTGTGTGCAACAGTTGACATCTCTGGTTGCTTTTACGAGCTAGTCGGCATTTTCGTTATGAAAATTGGGTTTTACGGAATTCTCGTTTCACTAGTGGGAAACTAATGTTTTCAGAATTACGCAAGTGCGTTTTAATCTGTTTGTTCAGTTCGAACGCAGGTACAACAATGAAGGAGACGGCACACCACCACCCGACTTCTGAGAAGCCAGTAGCAGAGGGACAAAGTCAGCGGGAGCATAAGCTCCTCTCTCGTAACTGTTGCCATGCTGGTGGTGCGATGTGCTTGCGTAGATCATATCATTGCCATTTCGCTAATTATAATTACTATTACTAGCTCTTACGTCCTGGTTTATTAGATCAGTTCAGTCTGGTACAGACAGGAAGTACTCCCAATTTGACTTAGGGCCTTGCATCAGTTTTTCTCTGATATGGATCGGGAGTTTACCGTTTAGAATGCACAAGAATTCTCCGCGGGACACGTAACAGAAACGAGTTTTATTTAAATATTCCTCAAAGTATTTTTTTAGACTTCGTTGATTAACATCAAAAGGCTCTGAATTAAAAAGTTCCCTTCGTAATCTCTCCTTTTCACGTTTAGAACAACATTTCTACAAAAAGGCACTTTCAAACACTTCATATGCTCGACAAAATCGCGCTGTTTTGTTGCCCAAACGGCTACGTCACCTTTCACGAAACCTGTGATATATTGTATCTTTTGTTGGTCAGATTATGTTTTGGGAAACACACCTTTGAAACTCCTAGTAAAAAATGTACACTTTTCTTTTCTGGTATAAACACTTGTTTTTGTCTGTTTTAGAAGACTCTGTTTTAGCAAAACAGAAGAAAGGCCCTGTTCATAGTTCTAAGGTTTTGTTGGGACATCAGACAACTGGACTGTGACAAACATCACCAGTCTCAGCTGCAGGGGACGTTAATATTCGTCACTTGTTCCTGAACAGCATCCTCTTTCTTTTCTATACTATCTATTTGAGCACTAAGTTGGGATTGACTGACTGACATGCAAACAAATCACAGATGATGCACAGTGTTACTTATGAGAAATATTTCTGTTAAAACAACAGCACATCATTACTATTGACTGTGTGTGCTTATTCAAGGGCATGCGCCACCTTTTGATCAGCTTATAAAAATTAAAATAATTACAAAATAATGACAATTATGGAAAATATCTAATTCCTTACATAAGGTGGCACGCAAATAAGCAGACTTAACTACCACAGGAAGCGACATTACCATTCGGTACCCAATTAATGCAACAATGTCCTACCATGTGTCGTTGTAGATTACAATATCACAATTTTAATTATGGTTTTCTCTATTCTGTATTTTACTAATTTGGGCATTGAATGTTGTTCAAAATGGTTCAAATGGCTCTGAGCACAATGGGATTTAACATCTGAGGTCATCAGTCCCCTAGAACTTAGAACTACTTAAACCTAACTAACCTAAGGACATCACACACATCCATGCCCGAGGCAGGATTCGAACCTGCGACCGTAGCGGTCGCGCGGTTCCAGACTATAGCGCCTAGAACCTCTTGGCCACTCCGGCCGGATTGAATGTTGTTGCTTGTCGAAGCACACGTTGAGCCTTATTATAAGATTTTATTCATTCATTCAACATTTATCTTGAATCCGTGTTGTATAATTACATGAAACAGAAACAATCGATCATGATATATATATATATATATATATATTTTTGAATAAAATAACGTATAAAGCATAGTAACATTTTTATATTTTCAGTCCTCGTTTTGCATCGCCAGTGTAGCACGTTTTTTAAGACACACGTTACACTAACGGTTCTAAACAAATACTCCAAACTCGAAATATTACGATTAAGAAGTACCTGTCTTGGTAAATCATTCAGCTACCGTAAGTTTTAAATATCTTAAGTGCGCCAAACTAGTTCGCACTGGCAAATTGGACTTTTACTTGATATAGCAAGCAGGCTCCATGTAATTACACACATTAAAAAAAAGTTTTGCATCACCTCTGTTCCGAGAGTTCCGTAATCCGTACAGAAAACTGGAATAGATATCAACATAAACATCATTTCCACCCTCTTTATTGCTCATGAAAACCACATATTACGTGTCGTACCACCACACAGCGAGACCTTCAGAGGTGGTGGTCCAGATTACTGTACACACCGGTACTTCTACAACCCAGTAGCACGTCCTCTTGCATTGATGGATGCCTGTATTCGTCGTAGCATACTATCCACAAGTTCAAGGTACTGTTGGTCCAGAATATTCCACTCCTCAACGGCGATTCGGCGTAGATTCCTCAGAATGGTTGGTGTGTCACGTCGTCCACAAACAGCCCTTTTCAATCTATCCTAGGCATGATCGATAAGGTTCATGTCTGGAGAACATGATGGCCACTCTATTCTAGCGATGTCGTTATCCTGAAGGAAGTCATTCATAAGATGTGCACGATGAGGGCGCGAATTGTGGTCCATGAAGACGAATGCCTCGCCAATACGGAGCCGATATGGTTGCACTATCGGTCGAAGGATGGCATTCACGTATCGTACAGCCGTTACGGCGTCTTCCATGACCACCACACCAGCGGCTTACGTCGGACTCACATAATGCCACCGCAAAACAGAAGGGAACCTCCACCTTGCTGCACTCCCTGGACAGTGCGTCTAAGGTGTTCAGGCTGACCGGGTTGCCTGCAGACACGTCTCCGACGATTGTGTGGTTGAAGGCATATGCGACACTCATCAGTGAATAGAACGTGATGCTAATCCTGAGCGGTCTATCCGGCATGTTGTTGGACCCATCTGTACCGCGCTGCATGGTGTCGTGGTTGCAAAGATGGACCTCGCCATCCCCGTCAGGAGTGAAGTTGCGCATCATGCAGCCTATTGCGCACTGTTTGAGTCGTAACACGACGTCCTGTGGCTGCACGAAAAGCATCATTCAACATGGTGGCGTTGCTGTCAGGGTTCCTCCGGGCCATAATCCATAGGCAGCGGTCATCCACTGCAATAGTAGCCCTTGGGCGGAATGAGCGAGGCATGTCATCGACAGTTACTGCCTCTCTGTATCTCCTACATGTCTGAACATCATCGCTTTTGTTCACTCCGAGACGCCTGGATACTTTCCTTGTTGAGAGCTCTTCCTGGCACGAAGTAACAATGTGGACGCGATCGAACCGCGGCATTGAATGTCTAGGCATTGTTGAACTACAGACATTACGAGCCGTGTACCTCCTTCCTGGTGGAATAACTAGAACTGATCGGCTGTCGGACCCTCTCCGTCTAATAGGCGCTGCTCATGCATGGTTGTTTACATCTTTGGGTGGGTTTAGTGACATCTCTGAACAGTGGCTCTGAGCACTATGGGACTTAACATCTTAGGTCATCAGTCCCCTAGAACTTAGAACTACTTAAACCTAACTAACCTAAGGACATCACACAACACCTAGCCATCACGAGGCAGAGAAAATCCCTGACCCCGCCGGGAATCGAACCCGGGAACCCGGGCGTGGGAAGCGAGAACGCTACCGCACGACCACGAGATGCGGGCCTCTCTGAACAGTCAAAGGGACTGGTCTGCGATACAATATCCATAGTCAACGTCTATCTTTAGGAGTTCTGGGAACTGGGGTGATGGAAAACATTTTTTGATGTGAGTACTACAATCAGTAGTTATCTCCATGAGATAGCCTTAATGGGGCTAAACAGATTACGTCCAGGCTAGCTTATTCTGATCGTGAACAAAACTCTCCTACACTTCGAAAGGACGGGCTATTAAAAGTACAAATACGGCAACTGTACCAGAAAATACGAAAAGTACAATGCGATATGTCCATTGGATGGTAGTTATTACGATCATAAATAACTTACACATTTACATGCGTCCATAAAGGTAGAGGCTAGGAGGAGAAAATATAAACAAGTAACAAGAGAAGGTATAAAGAATAAAGAAAAAAGTATTTGACAGAGATATTTCCTTTGTGCAGCCTTCTACTCAGTCACCAGTATTTCAAGTTCGTGTATTATGTTAATCCCACCCTTATTATAAAAGTAAATGTGACGTTCGATAAAACCATTGCAATTGTCCATGTAAATACTTTACAAAAAATTGTCTCTTCAAGCCGTACACAAGAATGGGTCGCAATTGTCCGTGTAAATAATTTACAAAAAATGGTCTCTTCAAGCCGTACACAAGAATGGGTCGCACTAGTTTTCTGCACACGATCTTCTTCAGAGATGAACCACACTTTCCTAAATTTCTCCCATTAAACCGAAGTCGACCATTCAGCTTCCGTATCACGATTCTGAAATGCTCGTTCCAGTTCATACCGCTTTGCAATGTTACTCCTAGATATTTAAACGACTTGACTGTGTCAAACAGGACGCCACTAATGCTATGCTCAAACATTTGTTTATTCTACTCGTTTGTACTAACTTAACGCTTCTATACATTCAAATCAAGATACCATTCATCACACCAACTAGTAATTCTTTATAGGTCTTGAGGTATGCTCCTACAGTCACCCAACGACGATACTTTCCCGTACACTATAGCATCGTTAGCGAACAGCCTTAGACTGCTGCTCACCGCGTCCGCCAAATCATTTATGTATGTAGAGTGTATCACCGCTCCCGTCATACTTCTCTGGGGTACACCTGACGATACCTTTGCTTCTGATGAATCTGATGAACATTTGCCGTTGTAATGGTACTTGAATTACGTAACCATTATGGTACCTCATCTGAACCTCTCGATACCAGTAATATTCTATTGTGTTTCTGTAAAGTAGTTTACATATTTCTGTGACAACATTCAGATTTCATTTAATTTGTGATACATCGATATGTTTATATTGCAATGATATTATTCTTAGGTGTATTCTTTCTTTTGTCACTATGATCTTTGACGTACTTGTAACTCTGATTTTTGGGCGCGTAAGCGATTATTAGTTAGTTAGTTGTTAACTTGTTAGAGAGTCGGACCTTGAGAAAGTCAAGTGTTGGACGTCATGTTGGGAAGAAGCATAACGTAGTCAGCTTACAAAATGTGAACTTTAACAGTGAATGTAAGAAAGATGTTTTCAAGTATGTTTTGTATTGTGAAGTGATGTTTAGTGTGTCGCGTGATATTGCAATAAAAGCAATTAAGAGGAAGTGTAACTTAATTTCGAAGTGCTGATAATTTTTTTACATCACCATTGTCCAGCAAAAGTGTAATCTTCAAGAATGTTTTGTGAAGCGCATCTACAAAGCTTCTGAATATAGCAGGATAAAACCTAGGCCTCTTTGCATCCGAGCTTGGAATCACAACCACCTAGATTTTCAACGATTGAGCCATGATTTTACGAGGAGACCAGTGTGGGAAACACAAAAAGATGAGTGCCTAGTTTTTTTGATTATTACATGAAATGACTTTATTAACTGTGCTCTAATGACACCTGCCACATAATATGACTTTTGTTGCCCGATAATGCAGTATTTAGTAGCGTGAGCAACACCACAATTGTTATTAAAATTTTGACCTTTGTTGTGGTAGGGTTGTTAGACCGTCCAGTACAACTTATTGGGTGATTTACTTAAAACGTCTTCGAGCCACTCACATACCTTGAAACCTATTCCATATGCTCGTACTTTCGATAACAGTCTGCAACAAGTCACAGTCTCAAACTCTTTGAGGAAATCTAGCAGTATGGAATCTGCCTGTTGCCCTGCAGCCATGGTTCGCAGGGCATCATTTGAGAAAAGTCAAGCTGATTTTCACTCGAGAGATGGTTTCTGAGTCCGTGTTGATCTCTGTCTTAAGGGAATCAGGACGAGTTGGATAATCCCTATCTTAAAGAATGTAAAATTTATTCCCATAAAAGGTACGTTTTCTCATAAACTGTTTGGAATTAAAATTTCCAAAATAGTGTCACCTGTAGTTACAAATTTCTAACCACTTCAAAGGAGGGATTTCTAAAAGTATTGATTAGTTTTGAGGCAATAATTAGTTTCGTAAAAAGCTGATATAAAAACTGCCTAAACTTTTCTATCTATGTATTGCCCTAACTTCTCTGAAATATACAAAATAAGAGAACTCCCTTGCAAAAATATGCACAGAACTCCAACTAGTATACAATCTAATTTTGAACAAATTTTGGCAATTAGAAGCTGAGAATAGATTAGATTAGATTAATACTTGTTCCATAGTTCATGAATACGACACTTCGTAATGATGTGGAACGTGTCAGGTTAATAAAAGATGTCTGTACAAGATATTACATTGTACAAAATATTGCATGACACTAATGTTTGAGTTTTTGTTTTTTTGGTTTTTTGTTTTTTCCCCTTAATTTATATCCAAAAATTCAGGCAATGAGAGAAGCATTTGTCATCTAGAAATTCTTTTAATTTATTTTTAAATGTTAGTTGGTTATCTGTTAAGCTTTTGATGCTGTTTGGTAGGTGACCAAAGACTTTTGTGGCAGCATAATTTACCCCTTTCTGTGCCAAAGTAAGATTTAACCCTGCATAGTGAAGATAATCCTTTCTCCTGGTGTTATAGCTATGCACACAGCTATTACTTTTGAACTGGGTTGGATTATTAACAACAAATTTCATAAGTGAATATATATACTGTGAGGTTACTGTGAGGATCCCTAGATCTTTAAATAGATGTCTGCAGGATGACCGTGGGTGGGCTCCAGCAATTATTCTGATTACACGTTTTTGAGCAATGAATACTTTTCTACTCAATGATGCCATACGAAAGCAGTGAATGAAAGTAGGCATAGTAAGCTAATTTACTGAGATTCTTATCACCAAAATTTGCAATAACCCTAATAGCATACGTAGCTGAACTCAGACGTTTCAGCAGACCATCAATGTGTTGCTTCCAGTTTAACCTCTCATCAATGGACACACCTAAAAATTTTGAAAATTCTACCTTAGCCAGAGACTTCTGTTCAAAGTCTATATTTATTACTGGAGTTGTGCCATTTACTGTACGGAACTGTATATACTGTGTTTTATCAAAATTTAAAGAGAGTCCGTTTGCTGAGAACCACTTAATAATTTTGTGAAAAACATCATTTACACATAAGTACACTTTGCTCTTAAAAAAATAATGGTAAACAGCCATTAATGTTGGCAATTCATCCCAGCTCCATATGGCGGGTTGTGTGCGTCCATTCCCATCTCATCTCGCAAATTTCTTTGTCATGTTCTTCTACGCTGTTTTACCCTTGTTTCAAGATCTTTAACAGGTGTCTCTGATGGCCTACGTCTTTCTTTATCTAAATTCAAGATTTTTTTTCACTGTGTAACGTCCAATATTTTGAACAATCTTTTCGGAAATTCACACCTTGCAACATTTCCTTCATTGAACGTTGACACTGCATCAGCGACACAAAAATGCAGTGTACTAATAGACAAAAACACTGTCTTGGGAATTCTGGCCCAGATTATGCTGTTAATAGACTAGTTGGGATTCTGGGTGTGGTTATGAATAAATTTCAATAGCTTTCCATCTGACAGATGTTTGAAAGTGTTTCCAAGACCTCCATCATGGCAAAAGGTATAGCTGGTTTGTGGACCAATTTCTCACAGTTTTCCTGTGCTCTGTTGTATTTGCTGGGGAGCGTAGGCCATGAGTGGTTTTATCGTCTTTTAAGAGAGATGAAACAAAACTGCCCATACAGCTTATCTCATGGTCCCTATGCTGCAGACACTTTTCCTGATGGTCATGCCACAATATTTTTAAATTTTATCTAAGACAGATTCTGTGAGCCTTTTCTTACCATTAAATCCTCCGTCATCTTCCAGTTTATTTCCCACGAATACACTTTTCAGTCGTCGCAGCCTCGTCCCCATTCACTTTTGTACATGATCTATGCACTGTACTTTAGTGAGAGTTATATTTTCTCCGTATGGCTTCTCTGTTTCAGCTGCTTTGAATGCTTTTGAATCGCTATCTTCTAAATTCAGAGGTCGACAATAGTCTTGGCTCGGGGGCCGCTTTGTGGAAATAGAGGTTAGCGGAGGGCCACATCTTTTAAAATGATCGCATGCATTAGTTCACTTTGCATTTCAGGAAAGGTACGAGGTCTGTTCAAAAAATTCCGGGACTTCGTCCACAAAATTTTTCTGCGCTTACCTTTTACTTATTGTGCATGGTGTCCTTCGAAATACTCTCCTCCACAACTTATACACGTCTCCCAGCTCCGTTTCTACTTCCGGAAGCTGTCTTGGTACGCCTCTTGCTGGACCGCACTAAGCGCCGTCTGAGAATTTTCTTTCATCTCGTCTGTTATTGCAAATCTTCGTCTTTTCAACAGGGTTTTCAACTTTCGGAAATGGAAAAAAGTTCTCAGGGGCCATGTCTGGAGAGTACGGAAGATGAGGCAGCACAGTGATTTAGTTTTTTGTGCAGTAGTTACGCACCAACTGGGACGAATGTGCGGGTGCGTTGTCGTGATGTAAGAGCCATGAACTGTCTCGCCACATTTCAGGCCGTTTCCTTCTCACATTCTCCCGGAGGCGTCGCAACACGTGCCGACTAGTACCACCGATTAACAGTTTGTTCCTGTGGAACGAATTCATGATGAACTGATCCTTCAAAGTCAAGAAAAACTTGGCTTTGACATTTGACCTGACCTGACGAGCTTTTTTTGTTTTTGGAGAACCTTTCCCGACACACTGTAAAGACTGAACCTGGTCTCAACATCATAACCGTAGATCCACGTCTCATCACCAGTTGTGATTCTCTTAAGGAACATCTCATTTGCGCGATCCAAAAGCTCTTCACACACTGCGAGGCGATGGTCTTTCTGGTCTCGACTCACGAGTCGTGGGACGAAATTGGCGGCAACACGATGCATGCCAAGATGCTATGTCAGGATTTCATGACATGATACAACTGAAATGTTACATTCTTCTGCAATCTCTCGGACGGTCGGTCTTCGATTGACACACGCAGTTCCGTTAACGTTCCTGATATCAACGTCGTCGATAGACGTCGGATGGCGCCCTGAATGAGGGTCACCTTTACTTCAGTTCGGTCTTTTTTAAACCGTGTAAACCATTTGTAACACCAAGCACAGCTTAAGTATCTATCACCATAGACTTCCTGCGTCATTCGGTGTGACTTTATAAAGGTTTTCTTTAGTTTCACGCAAAATTTAATGCAGACGCCTTACCCCTATAGCTCTGCCATCTCTAAATTCGCAAACTGTGCCGTTCAACATTCTACTCAATACTGCACTGAACAATGGCTAACAGACATACAACGAAACTTCCAGCAGTTGCACATTAAACACAGGCTTGTGCAGGGATGCCAGTCGCATTTCGCTCCAACAAACAACTGGCGCGAAATTAGGAATGTTCCGGAATTTTTTGAACGGACCTCGTATAAACTCTTATATAATAATTCTGACTCTCCTGGCGGGCCGACCAAAAACTGTTAGCGTGTTCCTATTTGCTCACCACTGTCCTAAATACAGTATAATCTCGAAACGAATCCAAAGGGACGGAAAAGTCAAGAGCTAATATTACGAAAGTTTGTGTTCAGTGGCAAACAGATGTTAATAACTATACATGTACAGTAATATAGTAATACGTAGTACGCTACAGTCAATCAGTTTCCATTACTGTATACTTATAACATTATAAAGTGACTGAAAAAGTACTAGTACTCACAAATTACACTATTTTCTTTGAAAAAATTGAAGCGGGGTCGCTGACGTTCACGGGACCGTAAATATCTTGAAATTTCACAATTAATTGTAACTACAGCGTCCGTAAACCCAGCAGTGATGTCGGATGTTGAAGTAAATCGTCCTAAACTGTCCAAGGCTGAAAAATATGTCCTGAGGGGATGGTGGAACGGCGTATGTGTTCTCTTCCTCACGTTCTTCTGATGGCCTTTCTTGCACCTCTGTCACAGCTTTTGGAACATCATATTCCACAGAAGCACATACGACAACACCGACGTCTGCACTAATGAATTCCTCAAAACTAATCCCAGGGTTCGCGAAGTTTTGCAAAACGTTCCATTCTTCAGGTGAACTGGTATCTTCTAACTCGTGGACCTCTTCAGTGCTGCTATGTCCGTCTGCAGGCTGTGCAGCACTCCTGTATAGGATGTGGCGACACGGAGTTCCAGGCTGCTGCGACGGCTTTTATTGCGTCAAGCGGATTCCAATTTGGGGTTCCAGTATTGTTCTCAGCAGTATAGCTCAAAACCGTAGCACTCTAATAGATAATGTATTTGTACAGCAAGAGGATGTAAAACTAACACATGCTTTCCCTGTGATAAATGGATTATCAGACCATGATGTACAACTGATTAACTTACAAAACCTAACAGGGTGCACATTTCAGAAACCATTAATGCTGGTCACCTCTATATCTATACAGCACTTCAGAGAAAGTTTAAGAAATGTTAATTGGGGAGATGTATATAATGAGCCAAATGCTAATGATAAATGTAGCATATTTCTTGATAAATTTGTATTCCTTTTGGACAGTGTTGCCTCGAAAAAATGTGAAACCAAACAGTTTTCAAAGAAGTCTTAGATAACTAAGGGTATAGAAAGAAAAAGAAAATTGTATGAGACAGCAAGAATTAGCAAAGCCCCAGAAGTAATTTTACACTGTAAAAAGTATTGTTAACATACTAATAAAGGTTGTCAGAAAATCAAAAAATATATGTATTTGAGATGGAATTAACAAGTCAGGCAATAACCGATACAGGTCAACCAGCAGAACAACTGAAGCCTTCGATGCCTATATTTTTCACAATCTCATATGCTTTTAACTGAATCATAGGCCCACTTAAAAGGTACGTTATATGCACGCATGTGACGGAACCATTGTAGCAGTAACGTCTCAATGTCTTCATACTTAGCACTACGAAGTCATTTAATTTGTTTCTCGATTCTTAATTATCGTAGATAAAGTAGATCTGAAAATTCCAAACTGCTTTGCAATCTCTGTTTTCTTTGTGCTATTGTCCACTTCATCTAGAATCTTAACATTTACCTGTACATTTAGGGCGTCTGTTTGTAATCACTGGCTGTTTCGCATGCTACCATTAGTAGATTTTTATTCCATACTCAACTCGATTTGGCTACGACTGAAAGAACGCCTAGCATGGAATACGTTTCTAAATGTTATTGCACACATTATCGAATTTATGTAAATGTACCTTTCACGCTGATTGTTGAGGTGATAATCGCAGCTGCCGACCTGCAAACGTTAGACACGAGTCAACAATGGGTAGTTAGCTTCGTAGTTACATTTCTTGCATTCATTTCGAAAATAAATTAACATTAAAAATACTGCAACTTCGGAAGTGCGTGTTACGATGAAATTTAATTATGCTAGGCACTGAAAAAGAGTTCGTAATTCTCCTTAATGGAAATTCCCGTAAGAACTAACGTATTCCTGCCGGGGCCAAGATTTTTTTTTTTTTATTGTTAACGGTGAGTTCGCGCTAACGAGGTTATATTGTAATTGCCCTCGGAGGCACGTGATTAAAAAAAAATTTAATGTCGATCTGAGAATTTTTAAATGTTGTAAGGTGGCTATAATTTCGCACCTTACAAACACTCATCCACATACATTGCCGTGATCTACAAACGCAATTAGGTATCATGTGATAGGCTGTACATCGTAAATATGAATATATAAAGGAGACAGACATTGTCACGTACGTCTTCTAAATAATTGTTAACGCTTATTGCAT
Source organism: Schistocerca serialis cubense (assembly GCF_023864345.2). NCBI lineage: Eukaryota > Metazoa > Arthropoda > Insecta > Orthoptera > Acrididae > Schistocerca > Schistocerca serialis. The sequence goes on along the minus strand of NC_064638.1, from coordinate 1,163,872,783 downwards.
GAAAGGTGACGGAGTGTCTTTGTTATAAAAACGGCGTAATGAATGATTGCCTACACTAGTAGAGGTTGGAACGCCAGTGGAAATGAAACGGCTGGAGGAACTGAAGCTCTGGGTGGAAGGATCACACTGGTGTGTTGGTCCTACGTAAACACAGGAAATAGTAAGACGGACGTCGTAGCACCTAAGCGCTGGAGCACAATAGAGTCGCGACCGGCCGATTTTGTAGCCGATCCGGAGGGATTATACTTCGGAAACGCTGAAAATCTTGGACGCAGGTGAGAGGAGCGAAGAAGCGGCACCTCGGAAACCACGCAGGCTGGGTTGCTTCCAAGGATCTTTACTCAGAAGCGTACCATTGTACGACTATAGGTTTTTCCTCGCAAACTTTCCGCGCTGGACAACAAAAGACTAAAATACGGTTGGTCGGCGTTCGGAAGAATTTGTAGAGAGTGAGAATATTCCGTGGTTTCGGGATATGATTGGTTTCCGGAATTACGAGGGTGGGGAGCCGAGCCTTGCTGGGAAGCCAGCGCTGGAGCGACGCGGTCTTCCGTTGTGAGCGCCCGTGTGTGACGGTCGCACGATATCAGGTTTTGTTGGTACAGACGGACTTGCTGTCTTTGCTCTCAGGAGAGTTTATAGTTAGAACAGTTAGGCACTGTACTGTTGCGAACCTATACGATTCTGTACTTCACCTCCGGATACGAAGTCGTCGTTGAGTACGCAGCGTTCAGTAATTGAGAACACTTCCTCTGCCTGTACTTACGTTGGGACGTTATCTGAACTCCGTCCTTGTGGCTGGGAGTTCGCGTTTCTCGTCTGTACAACACAGAGAGGAGAAGACAGTATTAGAGTATATTAGTCAGAGGACCGCCTTCTGGCGTCCTAGTGTTTGGAAGAGTTTATTTGTGTCTGGAGTTCTTCCATCGTTGGGACGTTATCTGAACTCCGTCCTTGTGGCTGGGAGTTCGCGTTTCTCGTCTGTACAACACAGAGAGGAGAAGACAGTATTAGAGTATATTAGTCAGAGGACCGCCTTCTGGCGTCCTAGTGTTTGGAAGAGTTTATTTGTGTCTGGAGTTCTTCCATCGTCGCAGACGAGTACGAGAACCATCACTTCGAATCACCGGACGCAGTACATACGGTGATACGGCAAACTGCTTCGGCTTATTAGGGCTATAAAAGCTAAGCAGTTGTGATCACATTAGTTTATTTCCACTGAGGTTCCACACCACAGTAGATCATCTTTGGAAGTAGTGTCTTCTAGTGTTTGGTATGTACATGATGTCAGTCATTTCGCGTCACTTATATTAGATCGTGCAGTCATAATAAGGGGCATAGTTGAGCAATTGATTACTAATTTTAGTTAGGAAATCTAAACTTTGTAATCTAAATTTTTTTAAAACTACGATAAATATATAAGCAGGAACAACGTTTATCATTTAGTAGTATTAGTAGCCTTCATCATTCATTTATGTTTAGATTGTAATTTATAGAATTAAGAGATCCTAAGATCTGCTTCAGGGGGTCTCAGACAGGGCCAGATCTTCATTTTAGCGTTTATTATCTTCATTTTACACCCGCCAGAAGTAGCATCATGGAATGTACGTGGTCATGCCCACAAAGCGTTTTGTTTAAATGAATGTTAAATGAATGAATAAACCTGAAATAAGAAATATATAAGTGAAAAAACTGAACATTTCAATCATTTCAACATTTCAACCAGCCCCACCCCGTTAAGAAAATGCTCGAGAGTTCTGCAGCAAACTAATGCTAATAATACTGGTCTGCAATTTTTTGTGTCCATTTTTGGAGCCGCTTGGGACTTTGCACTGGGCGAGCGGTTCCCTATAAATGCAAGGTAAGCATCGTCGTAAGGGGCTAATGCGGAGGAGCATTCCATATAAAAGCTGTGATTCCATGGCTTCCTGGCGACTTTTTTTGTTAAAAACAAAGTACTAACACAGGTCTGTTTGCAAGAAAACTCAAACACTTAAAAAAACTGGAACCTTCTCTTAGTCACATCCATATGTGCTGCCAACATACACTGTCCTTGCTTCTACTCGATATTCCATCAGAGAGAGAGAGAGAGAGAGAGAGAGAGAGAGAGAGAGAGAGAGAATTTTGTTTATTATTACACTATGTTTTACCTATTGTAACAGATATTAAGCATGAGTGATTAATTTGCATTTTATGAATGTGCAGTGACAGAAAATAAAATTCCTTTCCCATGTTACATTCAAACCACATCATAAACATTCAGTCGACGTATTTTCACAACAAAATTTGCATATTTAATAAACAAGTTTGCAATACTATACATTTAGATGAGATTACAAATCCAATTACCATATCGACAGGTTTAGTGCGCTTGTAGCACATCCTGTTAGGATAGCACTGTAACAGAAGCTTAATATTAAGCATTTTCAATTTCACGCCCTAAAGGAGCCTTTCTTATATAAAAACGATCATTAGTCGCAAATTTATTGGTTTCAATTAGACATTGCGAGGACCGTTTCTTTCGTTAAACAGCACTGCCAGCTAACTAATGGCTCAACGGTCTATTACGAGCCCTCTTTCTGTTTATCGAGAACGTGCTCTCTCACTAACCTTTGACACTCGTCTAGAAAACCGAAAAAAAGCTCAGACTTTCACGTCCACACATGGGAATGCAGTATGAAGCCTAATAGGGTTTGCGTATTTGGAAAAAGAAGCTTTGTTGACTGCTAAGGTTCATTGCCTATGACTTCAGAAATAGTATTATTATTATTATGGGAGTAATTTATTCAAGGATCAATTAATAACAACATTTTGCTGTATTCCTGCCATCTTCTGCTAAGTATCTCTATTCAGGGCATCTTCCTTGCATACGTCGTGATGCTTCATTATTTCACTGATGTGGTGTTTCCAAGAATGTCGTGATCTGCCGCGTTTGCGTCTGCCAGTTGGTTACCATTCAAAACTTTTCTTTGTCCACAGATGTTGTCGTATTTTAAACAAACACAGATACCACTTTGATAATTTTCTTTCAGTTCCATCACTCTTTTAGTTGGCTTCATTATAGTTGATTTTCTGGCGCTCCTTCATAAATAATCTATATCCGAAGCTATTATAATTCTTTTGAAGATTGCATTTAAAATGCATAGTTGTTATCCATGTGAATTTAGTTGAACAACCCGATGAAAAGTGTGTTAAACAAGGTGATTCTATATCTCTAAACCTATTTTCAGCAGTCATCAAGAAAGAGCAATGTATAAATTAGACGAAAAAAAGCGGAATCCAAATCTTGAGAAAGAGATTAAATAACCTGAAGTTCGCTGATGGCATTATACTGCTTCCAAACAGTGTAGAAGAAAGTCAGAAACTGGCTAGTGAATTTGTGCCAATCTGCTCCGAAGCTGATCTAAAAATACACTATGATAAAACCAAAGACAATGAAAAATGAATGGATATCGGAGGGAAAATATCTGTTGGAAGCACGCAACTTCAAAGGCTCACAGATTAGATTAGGTCTATCTGGCCACGCGGCCTACGGCGCCATGCCACGGTTCGCGCGGCCGCCCCCCTCCCCCCCCCCCCCCCCCCCCCCCCCCACGTCGGAGGTTCGAGGCCTCCCTCGAGCATGGGTGTGAGTATTGTCCTTAGCGTAACTTATTTGAAGTTAGATTAAGTAGTGCGTATGCCTAGGGACCGATGAGCTCATCAGTTTGGTCCCATAGGAACTGACCACAAATTTCGAAATTTTACATCTATCTAGGTTAACTGATATATATGAAAGGGGACCTAAAGGCAGAAGTATTTCGATATATTAAATTAGGCTGGCAAGCTTATGGAAGACATTCCTCATTTTAGAAACCTGAGACGTCGGCCGACCTGACGAAAACAATTTTTGACCAATATGTTCTACCGGTAACAACTTACGGCTATGAGAAATGGACATTACGTGAGTTAAGTGTTAGAAAACTAATAGTAGCCCAAAGAGGAATGGAGAGATCAATTTTGGGCTACACAAAAAAGAAAGGAGGAAAACAGTTGATATCAGGCTGACAATAAAGGTAAGGGACATAATGGAAAGAGTGAATACCTCGAAATGGCGGTGGGCTGGTCATATTGCTTGAAAAACAGATGGCAGGTGGTGGATACAAATACTAGATTGGAGCCCAGTTTACAGAAAAAGGCAAACGGGAAAAGACCATCGTACTGATGAGACAGACTTAAAAAAGACAGCGAGATTGAACTGGCAACGGGAAGCTCAAGATCGGCAGAAATGGAAGAACTTGAATCGTATGTTACATGCTGAGTCAAAGAGGCCGTATCAAGTGGTGGGATTGGCTGATGATGATCTGCATCTACATCTACATTTATACTCCGCAAGCCACCCAACGGTGTCTTGCGGAGGGCACTTTACATGCCACTGTCATTACCTCCCTTTCCTGTTCCAGTCGCGTATGGTTCGCGGGAAGAACGACTGCCGGAAAGCCTCCGCGCGCACTCGAGTCTCTCTAACTTTACATTCGTGATCTCCTCGGGAGGTGTAAGTAGGGGGAAGCAATATATTCGATAATTCATCGAGAAACGCACCCTCTGGAAACCTGGACAGCAAGCTACTCCGCGATGCAGAGCGCCTCTCTTGCAGAGTCTGCCACTTGAGTTTGCTAATCATCTCCGTAACGCTATCACGCTTACCAAATAATCCTGTGACGAAACGCACCGCTCTTCTTTGGATCTTCTCTATCTCCTCTGTCAACCCGACATGGTACGGATCCCACACTGATGAGCAATGCTCAAGTATAGGCCGAACGAGTGTTTTGTAAGCCACCTCCTTTGTTGATGGACTACATTTTCTAATAACTCTCCCAATGAATCTCAACCTGGTACCAGCTTTACCAACAATTCAGGCAGACAATGATGATGAGGATGGTGGTGATGAGTTCCTATCCACAGCGAACAATACGAGACTGGAATAGAAGGGAAAACCGACAGAGGTACTCAAGGTACCCTCCGCCACACACCGTCAGGTGACTTGAGAGTATGGATGTAGCTGTAGACAGATTCAAGCATTAGCCTACCCACTCTTTTCTACTGCTGTTAGAAACGTTCTTGTGTCGACAAAAAGAATTCATAGACCCAGTTAGTTTTCTGCTCTGTTGTATTGTGTGTTTTACCTCTGTATCACTGAACCCACTTTCGTCAATAAATGCCTGCATTCTGTATTAAAGTAATTCAGGTGTGGTGACAGTCGTTTGGCAGCCCTGGAGAGAGAGTGACGTCACAGCAGGTAGCGGCCGGGGAGTTCCCCAGAGAACAACGCGGCCCTCTGAAAGAAGCGGCCTGTGTTTCTGCGCCGCGCCCGGGGCGGCGGCAGGGGATGCGGCAGGCAAGGCAGCCAGCCGTGCTATCGACTGGGGCGGCGCCGCCCCCTGCGCCCTGGGGTGAGTGTGGGCGACGCAGCCAGCGGTCGGCAGCCGGCGGCCTGGCCCCCTCCCAGCGCTCTTTCCGCCCCGCTTAACCCGGAATATGTACCGGGGTCCGCACACGTCGCATCCCACTCTTCTTCCGGCCGTGGTGCGGTCTGAAGCGGAGATGGCCTCGCCGTGTGCTTCCCAGCATCCACATCTACATGTGCACTCTGCATGCCGCCCTTTTTATCAGTGGTGGAGGGAACTTCTGGAACTAAATGTTGGTCATAGTGTCTCGGTCCATTTTTAAGAAATAATACGTGTGTTCACGTAACTTAGTAAATATGAATCACGAGGGGATAGTAAGAACTCCCCCTCACCCTTTTCGTTCAAATTGACAGTGTGTGTAGTGGACGACTAGGACTACAACACATGTAAACAGGAAGAGGCAACTCTCAGCCCTTCTGAAGAAAAACTTTTTTGGAAATTCTACTTCGGTTGGTTGATTTGGGAGGGGGGGGGGGGTGGGACCAAACAGCGTGGTCATCGGTCCCATCAGATTAGGCAAGGGTGGGGAAGGAGGCCGGTCTTGCCCTTTCAAAGGAACCATTCTGGCATTTGCCCGAAGCGATTTAGGGAAATCACGGAAAACCTACATCAGGATGCACGGACGCGGGTTTGAACCATCGTCCTCACAGATGGGAGTCCAGACTGCTAACCACTGCACCACTTCGCTCGGTAGAATTTTAGATGTTCTTAGTAACCGAAAAAAATAGGAAGTGAACGGAAGCTAAGACGAAATGGCAGTATGAAAAATGTGAAGAAATCGAAAACAGTAATGATTGTCTGAAGGACTGACGCAGCATATGGGAAAGTCAAAACAACCTGCAGTGAAATTAAAAGCATGGGTCGTACATTGAGAGTACGACCAGGAATTCCACTGTTAAATGCAGAGGAGAGAGTAGATAGGTGAAAAAGCACATTCAAGGCCTCTGTGAGGAAGAGGACTTGTCTGATAAAATAAGAAACAGAAGTCAGTAGGGATTTAGTATTAGAATTTAAAAGAGCAGAACTAGCAAGGTTCGCAGGAGAGCTTCTGTAAAGTTTGGAAGGTAGGAGACGAGGTACTGGCAGAAGTAAAGCTGTGAGTACCGGGCTTGTGTCGTGCTTCGGTAGCTCAGATGGTAGAGCACTTGCCCGCGAAAGGCAAAGGTCCCGAGTTCGAGTCTCGGTCGGGCACACAGTTTTAATCTGCCAGGAAGTTTCATACCAGCGCACACTTCGCTGCAGAGTGAAAATCTCGTTCTGGATTACCGATATTGTCTGCAAGAGGACTATTACGGATGAGCTTGTACCCCAAGACATGGACTCTCTTCAGGTTCAGTAAATGCTACAAGTCCATGTAAATAAAGAACCGGATTAATCCACGTGTGCATCTTGTAGAAAGAGGATACCGGCCACCCATAACATTCTCTCCCTTGCCTCCTTGCAGTACAGGATCCTACAGTTCTGACCAGTGCATCTCTTTCTGCAGCGTTCTGAACTGGGACTTCAATTATGGACACACTGTATTTCATCTTTATGTTGGCAGTACCGTTCGGAACTGTCACATCCAGCCATGCATTCGGACTGTTATGTGTTTGAGTGTGGCGTTCTGTCGCCGCCGGTAACAGCCGCAGACATCGGACGCTGATCTGCGCGTTCCCACGCTGTGCTGTGGAGAACCCTCTGGCGTACGTTCGAGTGGACAGGCGGTGATTGCCGCTGCTTTGAGTCCTGAGCAGGGAGCGTGTCGCTATCGACAGCTCTGGAGGGCGTCGCCGCTTGTTAGCACCTGCCGCCTTCCACGAATTGTTCTACCGCCGGCCTTTGTCGTGTTCCCGCATTCTCTCTCTCTCTGTCTCTCTCTCTGTCTCCCCCACCACCCCCACCGATGCTGAGAACTGGATCGGATTAAACTGGGGAAGCGACACCCTTTACAACACTGCCGCAGCTCTCGTTTCGGTTCAGACGCTTCCGGTAGTTGAGAACGGATCTCCGTAATTCGCTTGACACATTCTGCAGCCACGTGTCACCTGTTATCTTTTTTCACCCACGAAAGTTTGAATAATCATATTGACAAGATCATGGAACAGTGGTATTCATATACAGGATGGTCCACTGATCGTGACCGGGCCAAATATCTCACGAAATACGCGTCAAACGAAGAAAATACAAAGAACGAAACTTGTCTAGCTTGAAGGGCGAAACCAGATGGCGCTATGGTTGGCCCGCTAGATGACGCTGCCATAGGTCAAACGGATATCAACGGCGTTTTTTAAATAGGAACCTCCATTTTTTATTACATATTTGTGTAGTACGTAAAGAAATATGAATGTTTTAGTTGGACCACTTTTTTCGCTTTATGAAAGATGGCGCTGTAATAGTCACAAACAAATGGCTCACAATTTTAGTCGAACAGTTGGTAACAGGCAGGTTTTCTAAATTAAAATACGGAACGTAGGTACGTTTGAACATTTTATTTCGGTTGTTTCATTGTGATACATGTACCTTTGTGAACTTATCATTTCTGAGAACGCATGCTGTTACATCGTGATTACCTGTAAATACCGCATTAATGCATTACACGCTCAAAATAATGTCCGTCAACTTCAGTTCAAATGGTTCATAGCAGTATGGGACTTAACATCTATGGTCATCAGTCCTCTAGAACTTAGAACTACTTAAACCTAATTAACCTAAGGACAGCACACAACACCCAGTCATCACGAGGCAGAGAAAATCCCTAACCCCGCCGGGAATCGAACCCGGGCGCGGGAAGCGAGAACGCTACCGCACGACCATTAGCTGCAGACTCAACTTCAGTGCGTTTGGCAATATGTGTTACGATATTCCTCTCAACAGTGAATAGTTCGCCTTCCGTAATATTCCACCATCATTGACAATGCGCTGACGCACGTTGTCAGGCGTTGTCGGTGGATCACGATAGCAAAAATCTTTCAACTTTACCCACAGAAAGAAATCCGTGGACGTCACATCCGGTGAACGCGTGGGCCATGGTATGGTGCTTCGACGACCAATCCACCTGTCATGAAATATGTTATTCAATATCGCTTCAACCGCACGCGAGCTGTGTGGCGGACATCCATCATGTTGGAAGTCCATCGCCATTCTGTCATGCAGTGAAACATCTTGTAATAACATTACGTAGTAAATCAGCATACATTGAACCATTTAGATTGCCATCGATAAAATGGGGGCCAATTATCCTTCCTCCCATAATGCCGCACCATACATTAACCCGCCAAGGTCGCTGATGTTCCACTTGTCGCAGCCATCGCGGATTTTACGTTGCCCAATAATGCATATTATGCCCGTTTACGTTACTACTGTTGGTGAATGACGCTTCGTCGCTGAATAGAACGCGTGCAAAAAATCTGTCATCGTCTCGTAATTTTTCTTGTGCCCAGTGGCAGAACTGTGCATGACGTTCAAAGTCGTCGCCATGCAGTTCCTGTTGCATAGAAATATGGTGCGGGTGCAATCGATGTTGATGTAGCATTCTCAACACCGAAGTTCTTGAGATTCTCGATTCTCGCGCAATTTGTCTGCTACTGATGTGCGGATTAGCCGCGACAGCAGTTAAAACACCTACTTGGGCGTCATAATTTGTTGCAGGTCTTGGATGACGTTTCACATGTGGCTGAACACTTCCTGTTTCCTTAAATAACGTAACTATCTGGCGAACGGTCCGGACACTTGGATGATGTCGTCCAGGATACCGAGCAGCATACATAGCACACGGCCGTTGGGCATTTTGATCACAATAGCCATACATCAACACGATATCGACCTTTTCCGCAATTGGTAAACGGTCCATTTTAACACGGGTAATGTATCTCGAAGCAAATACCGTCCGCACTGGCGGAGTGTTGCGTGATACTACGTACTTATACGTTTGTGACTATTACAGCGCCAACTGTCACAAAGCGAAAAAAGTGGTCCAACTAAAGTATTCATATTTCTTTAAGTACTACACAATATGTAATAAAAAATGGGGGTTCCTATTTAAAACAACGCAGTTGATATCCGTTTGACCTATGGCAGCGCCATCTAGCGAGCTAACCATAGCGCCGTCTGGTTGCCCCCTTCAAGCTTGACGAGTTTCGTTCCTTGCAGTTTTTTCGTTTGATGCTTATTTCGTGAGATACTTGGCCCGGTCACTATCAATGGATCACCCTGTATACCAAAGGCGGCAGTATTGCGTACACAAGGTAAAAAAGTTCAGGGCTTTGGCAGAGATGTCATTTCTATTCAGGTGATACATGTAAAAAGGTTCCGACGTGACTATGGCCGCACGATGGGAACTAACAGTCTTTAAAGTTGAAGGTAATTGGAATCAGACGCAAGGGAAATTGGTTTGGGAAATCGTTAAGGAATTCGATATTCAGAATTCTACAGAGACAAGACTTTGCGAGAATATCAGATTTCAGGTATTACTTCTCACCATGGACAACGCAGTCGCCGACGGCCTTTACTTAACGACCGCAAGTAGCAGCGTTTGCGTAGAATTGTCAGTGCTGGCAGACAAGCAACACTGCGTCAAATAGCAGCAGAAATCAGTGTGGGACATACGACGAACGTATCAGTTAGGACATTGTGGCGATCTTTGGAGGTTACGGGCTACGGCAGCGGACGACCGACGCGAGTGGCTTTGTTATCAGCACATCGCCTGCAGCGCCTCTCCTGGGCTCGTAACCATATTGGTTGGACCCTAGACGACTAGTAAACCATGGTCTGGTCAGATGAGCCCTGATTCCAACTGGTAGGGCTCGAATGTGGCGTAGTCTTCACGAATCTATGGACCCAAGTTGTCAACAAGGCACTGTGCAAGCTGATGGCGACTATAATGGTGTGATGGTGTGTGCTGTGTTTACATGGAATGGGCTGGGTCCTCTACTCCAACCTAACCGATCACTGATTGGAAATGGTTCTGTTTAGCTGCTTGGGGACCACCTACAGCCATCCACGGACTTCATGTTCCCAAACAACGATGGAATTTTTATCGATGACAATGCGGCGTGTCACCGGTCCACAGTTGTTCGCAACCGGTTTGAAAAAGTTTCTGGACAGTTCGAGCGAATTATATGGCCACCTAGATCGCCCGACATGAATCTCATCGAACATTTGTGGGACGTAGTCGCGGGGTCACTTCGTGCACAAAATCCTGCACCGGCAACACTTTCGTAATTATGAACGGCTGTAGAGGCACCATGGCTTAATATCTCAGAAGCGGATTTCCAAACACTTGTTGAGTCCCTGCCACGTTGGGTTGCTGCACTGCGCCAGAGAAAAGGAGGTTCAACACGATATTAGAAGGTATCCCATGACTTTTGTCACCTCAGTCTATGATTTACTATTTTTTTCTCATTTTAAAATCATTTCCAATGCAACATACATGTCTAAATTCACCACAAAATCTCCCCCCTGGGTAGACTGTTGTCTTGTTAGGGAGACGAGTTAAGAGATGGAGAGTTTCTGTGCTATGATGTTCTCTCACAGTTTTAAAAATAGCAACTAGTACACATGCAAAAGCATGTGAAAAGTCGGGATACACAGACAACACCCAATAACAGAAACATGTGCATACACAAGTATATGCGCAAAACAAACAGCGACACACACAATATACTGTATATAAGGGGTAATCCAAGAGTTATTGTCTGATATCCGCACTAACCCCTTGCTTACACGTCGTTGCTTTTACGCTCTCATCGGTGTAGCGCTGCACTGCATACACGCTGCAGCAACGCTCTCAAACGGAAACTTTTTGCGAAATTTTGTCGCTTTTGCGAATATTTTCAACATCTGCTGTGTTAGGCATTGAAATCGTACTTTTTGGTGACACATGAAAAGCTCTCCCGGTCTCAGAATCCGCATTTCCTGCTTTTAGAGAGCGGCCGCCTTAACCATTTAAGCCAGCCGGAGTCGCCGAGCGGTTCTAGGCGCTACAGTCTGGAACCGCGTGACCAGGTTCGAATCCTGCCTCGGGCGTGGATGTGTGTGATGTCCTTAGGTTAATTAGGTTTAAGTAGTCATAAGTTCTGATGGCCTCAGAAGTTAAGTCCCATAGTGCTCAGAGCCATGCGAACCATTTTTTAACCATTTAAACTACCCGTGCACGCTTCCAGGCCACATCCAAACATCCATACGTCACAGTGTCTACGAAATTGGAGCAACGTGCTCTTCGTGGTGTGCACTAATTGTCCTGGGCATCGAGATCACCAGATCTCTCACCAATTGAACACGTATGGGACATGATGAAGCGGGAAGTTATTCCATCTTCACGGCCTGCGACAAACATTGGAGAATTGCAACAAAAGGTGCAACAAACTTGGGAAAGACTACCGCAGGTTACCATTCGGCACTTTTATGATCGTCTGCATGTAAGAGTACACCCCTGCGTTGTCACCCGAGGGAGCCACAGTGTGCAGTGATATGGCTATTTGGTCACCCTTCACTGTGACAGGCGTCTAAGGTGTACCGCTGCACCAATGAATTACCGGTTACCACAACTGTCAATAAAATAAACTTGTCCCTCAGGGTGTTGAATTTTTTTCCGGGGGTGTATTTCGTACACCTTAAGACAGCCAATTCAACTCACATCATGCGCTCTAAGATCTAAATACTATTAATTTTTTTAAAAATTTTCGTGGAATCAAGGTAAAGCCGGTTTCGCGCTAGAGACTCACATTTTTAGGTTATATTTGCCTAGATTAAAAGTCATTCAGCCAATACGATCTACCAACGTTCTAAATGCACATATCTTGATTTTTAACGTATTCTGGCATCATTGTTGTAATGGATGTGTGGTAGATATGGCCCATTGTCCATGTCAGTTACCGTTATGACTTACCAGCGGCGGCGTCTGCACACCGTTTCTTCATCGTAGAGGAGACAGCTGTTTTCCTAAGTAGAACGGGGAATTCAACATAGATCCAAATTACAATGTACCTCCCAATTAAGCCCGCATCTCGTGGTCGTGCGGTAGCGTTCTCGCTTCCCACGCCGCCGGGTTTCCGGGTTCGATTCCCGGCGGGGTCAGGGATTTTCTCTGCCTCGTGATGGCTGGGTGTTGTGTGCTGTCCTTAGGTTAGTTAGGTTTAAGTAGTTCTAAGTTCTAGGGGACTGATGACCATAGATGTTAAGTCCCATAGTGCTCAGAGCCATTTGAACCATTTGAACCTCCCAATTAGAGTGTCCCTTAGTGATGATCCGTAATTATCTGCAATTATTGATGCATCTTTCCCCCTCCCGCCGGAGGTTCGAATCCTCTCTCGGGCTCGAGTGTTTGTGTTGTTCTTAGCGTAAGTTAGTTTAAGTTGGTGTAAGTAGTGTGTAACTCTAGGGACTGATGACCTCAGCAGTTTGGTGCCTTAGGAACTCACACACATTTGAAGATTTTGATGGATCTTTCAACATCCACTGCATTGATAATACCAGCATATGTGCCATTTGGAACGTTGGGGGATGGTATTGGATTAATGGCTTAATGTAATCCAGGCAAATGTAGCCTGAAGATGCGATTCATTATCGCAAAACCGGTCACACCTTGACTGCACAATGAACGAGGATTAGCAGGCAAAGGCAGACTCTACAGTTTCTTACAGGATTTTACGTCAAGCATTAAAAAAAGTGTGCATAGATTATGCGGCAGTTACAAATGTAGAAAACTTATATGTTGTTAATATTGTAATCATCCGAAACTATAGAACTATAGTCTGATCCACGGACGATGGCGGCTCGCGCATGTCGAGGCATGGACAGGGGTTGCTTTGCTGGCGATTCCAAGCGACAATTGCGATACGTACATGTGCGTGCGTTCCGCTTGAAGGAAGCGTATATCCTGCGAATTATGTCTCTCGCTTGCTTATGCAGTATTTATCACTTACCGCCAACACCAGCGATGACTACTCGCAACAAATGGAACAGAAATTCACTAAACAACTGGCTAAGATCATGTTTAACGCTCGCATTATCTACGGCATTCATAGCAGAGTGCTCGGAACACTTCTGAACGCTCATTGGCTGTCGGAGAATAGGTGACGTAGGTGCGAAGAACAAGGCGAAACTCGGCCGCCATCGTTCGTGACTCCAACTGTAGTAAGAGTATTTTAAAGAGAGAAACGTCGTTGGATTCGTCTCTTTTAGAACTACGATACTAGTTCAACGTAAAAAAGTGAAGTTGATTACGAAATCTCTGTAATTATTACAGCTATAAAAGAAACTATACGTCTTTTAGTAAAGACTTTCTCACTGTTTATCTGGGTGGAAACGGAATTATAATATCATAAACAGTTATGGAGATGTTTGAGTGAACAGCTTAGCTGAATTACCGTCTAACATAACGCTACTCTCTTACACTATCCGGTCAAAGGTATGCAGACATCCTTAAATAATGTGAAATTGACCACTAGAGGCCACGAAGGACGAACCCACCAGCAAAAAAGGAGGCTAGAGCTATTTTCCCTTTTTTCCAGCAGAGAAGCAGCAACAGGAGAATGGGTGTGTCAGGAGAGTTCAGTGACCTCGAACGTGGACTAGTCACTGGATGTCAACTTAGTATCATATCCATCAGGGACATTTAATTCTTGTGAAGCTTCCAAAGTCGGCTGTTGTTGATGTAATTGTGACGCGAAAACACGAGGGAACAACCGCGTGAAATCAGCAAAAGGAATCACCCATGGGTTCCAAGGCACAGCTAACCCATGACCGTGCGTAGGAAGTTCCAGGGACCGCTCCTCGTGATCCGCACATTTCCGCAGTCGGCGCTAGGAGACGTTTGAGGCGGTGTAAAGAGCAAGGCCACTAGACAACAGATGACCGGAAATGAGTCATTTGGAGTGGTGAGTCACGCTATAACCTGTTGCAATCCAATAGAAGCCTTTGGGTTTGGCGAATGCCTAAAGAATATTGCCTACAACCACGTACAATGCCAATGTTAGGAATAACAAAAATCTACATAAGGAAGTAAAATCACTTAACTTGGTTCAAAAAGGGGTCCAGTATTCAGGAATACACATTTCCAATAAATTTCCAGCAACCGATGATAACTTGATTTCAGATAAAGCACAGTTTAGGCAGAGTTTGAAAGACTTTTAGATAGGCAAGTCCTTCTACTCCAGTGCTTCCCAGCATGTGGGTAATTACCCCTCTGAGGGGTAAAATGAAATCTACTTAAGGGTAAAAACCAAGCGATTCGATTCTGTTTCAGCCACGAAACTAAATTATTTTCAAACGATCATTACTATTATCACAATTTCGAAAGACTCTAATACAGATTATATAGGTTATCAATAATTACTTTTTCTGAGAAGCATTAACGCGGTGGAGTTTACAGATTCCGCACATAGTCCACCCATTATAAACATATGTTGTGCTTTGTCTCATACATTGTTGATGATAAAAGTGAGACATATACGTAACAAATGCTAAATATGTCGAGGAAACGATCAATGATTGTGAGCAAATAGCGCTGTTCTGAAGAGCATGATAGCGGGCCCACAATGTCCACATGTATATGTGAAAATCTTGCAGATGGCGTCGGGAAGTCAGCAGTAGGTGCAAAGACATGTCTGCTGATTTTATTACGCTGGCATGTTAGGCATGCACGCGCCCAAGCACGACAATCTTTTTGTATTCCAGGCCACACTACTTTGGAGGAAACTAACTTGGCTGTAGCTCGTACTCCTGGATGTGATAGGTTATGTAGTGCACTATAAATCTCGCGACGATATTGTTCTGGTATGTAAGGTCGCTCCTTTCCTTTTGCTACATCACACCAAATTCCGTCTGGAACATTTGGGACAGACACACGTCTGAGCTGCAGCGCAGTTCTCTGTTCCTCTATTAGACGGCGCAAGAAAGGATCTTCTCGTTGTTTAGACGCTAACTCGGTCCAACGAATTGAATTTAAGCTGGTACAATTCCTAAACAGGCAATCTGCGACCAGGTTGTCTTTTCCTGAAATGTGGCGCACGTCAGTTGTGAACTGTGCAATGTACTCGACTTGCCTGCACTGACGTGGTGAATTGAGCTCTGTGTCTCGTTGAAATATAGCTACTAACGGCTTGTGATCGGTAAAAATTGCAAAGTGCCTCCCTTCGACAGACGTGCGAAAATGCTTTATGGCTAAGTAAATAACAAGCAACTCACGGTCAATAGCACTCCATTTTTGCTGCTGTCGAGTCAGGTTTTTAGAGAAAAATGCAAGCGGTTGCCATCTGCCATCAACTTTTTGCTGTAGCGCTGCACCCACTGCTGTTTGGCTCGCATCAACCATGAGCGCTAAAGGAGGGCTCAATCTTGGTTCAAATGGCTCTGAGCACTGTGGGACTCAACTGCTGAGGTCATCAGTCCTCTAGAACTTAGAACTACTTAAACCTAACTAACCTAAGGACATCACAAACATCCATGCCCGAGGCAGGATTCGAACCTGCGACCGTAGCGGTCTTGCGGTTCCAGACTGCAGCGCCTTTAACCGCACGGCCACTTCGGCCGGCTGGGCTCAATCTTGAATGTCCCAGTAGTGTTGCCCGAGAAAGACATTTCTTTAAGTCATGGAAAGCTGCTTCAGCATCTGGACTCCATGAAATTTTACGATTTCCTGTTGTATTTTTACCTGCAAGTAACGTTGTGAGTGGCTCTTGGGCGGCAGCTAATTTAGGTAAGTGACGTCTGTAATAGTTGAGCATGCCTAAAAATCTGCGAAGTCCTTTGTAAGTTGTGGGAAGGGGCATCCGTTGTACTGCTTCAACCCGCTCAGGCAAAGGTGACAGGCCTGCTGCTGAAACCAAATATCCCAGGAACTTAACCTCGCGTTTTCCAAACCTGCACTTTATTTCGTTAATAATTATGCCATACTCTGTCAGACGGCGGAAAAGCTGCCGCAGATGTTCGACATGCTGATATACAGAACCAGAGAATACTAAAATGTCGTCCATATAACAAAATACGAATGGTAATTCTCGAAGCACCTCATGCATGAATCTTTGCCATGTTTGGGCAGCGTTTCTGAGGCCAAATGGCATAAAATTGTACTCAAACAAACCGAATAGTGTGATAACTGCTGTTTTTTTAATGTCAGATGGAGCCATGGGAATCTGGGAAAATGCTTTGGCGCAATCAATCACCCTAAATATTTTGGCATTGCTAATCGTACTGTTAAAATCAGTCACATTGGGTACTGGGTAGTGGTCGGGAATTGTGCGGGCATTGAGCTCCCTGTAGTCTCCACATACTCTCCATGAATTGTCTTTTTTACTGACCATGTGAATTGGAGATGCCCATGAACTATCAGACCTACTTACAATACCTGTTTTTAGAAGTCTGTCGAACTCAGCTCGCGCCGCGAGCAGCTTCTCTGGAGGCAGACGCCGCGGGTGGAAGGCAACGGGTTGACCTTGTGTCGTGCTGATGTGGTGTTGAGTATTGTGTCTGCATTTCCTGGTTGCGTTGACAGGTTCGGTAAGTGCTGGAAAGTCTTGAAGCAGTTTACGAAAAAGTGATTCCTCCGACAGTGCTCTGATATTGCCTACAGTATACGAATCGTTACGACTGTCGGGTGTCTTCTTCCGTGACGCACACATGTGCACCCCGCTTAGTTGCGGGTACGAAATCGTATCACAATATCCCGACGGGGATGACGCGATAGAGGAGCCGGAAATCTTCGTGCGGAAAGACACGGGCACATCGCACTGCACTTGAACCGACGCGGAAGACGCAGTAGGCAATATCCCTTCTGTGGGAACTGTCACCAAACGACGGTTAACCAGGTCGGGCATAAGTCGGTAGTTCCGTAAAAAGTCCGCTCCAATTATAGGACTCGGCACATCAGCAACCACGAAAGTCCATTTTGGATGGAAGTTGGAATTCAGATGTAATGCCAACTGTTTCTCACCATAGGTAGATATTCTGGAATTGTTTGCCGCAGTCAGCACACGTTGCGTTGCTGTTGTGAGTATATCACCTCTCTTTCTTGGATAAACACTGACTTCTGAACCTGTGTCAATCAGAAACTTCGCACCTGAAGAGAGGTCCAACAGGAACAATCGGTGCGATTGGTTGACTGCAGCTACCGTGGCGTTTTCACCTCTTTGAATCACGCTATGACTCGGGCGCCTATGTTGTTGTTGACGAACGTTAGCGCCCTTTAACGCCAGCCTTTTAAGTTTGGGTAGCTGCAGGGTTGAATACACTGACGGGCAGTGTTACCGAAGCGTCTGTGGTACCAGCACCATTGATCTGTCAAATCCTGTTGGATAGCATTTCTTCGTCTTTTCCAGCTGCGACTTCGTAGCTGGTGGTGGTGTGACGTTACTTGCACGTTGAGTTTTGCCACTTGTGCTGCCAGTTGCTGTACGGTGGGTTCGGTCGATGAGCACTGCTGTTGGGAAGTATTATTGCATGTTCCTGGCTCACTGACGTCAGATTCCATCACACTACACGTTCTTGGGCCTCTATCCTGGCTGTAGTTGAATTCGGAACACGCAGAAACTTCGGTTAAGGTGTTTGCGATGGTGTCTGCCTTTTTTTGCTAAGACTTGCTATGGTAAGTCTGCTTCTGCTGCAATGACGGCACGGATGTTGGCAGGAAGTTTACGAAGCCATATTAGACGTAAAGACTCTTCAGGTAGGAGTTCCGGGCCGGTTAATGCACGTAAGGCTTTGAGTACTTGTGACAGAGTCTTGTCGCCCAAATCTTCGTATGCGAAAATTTTTTGTAGTCGCAAATCTGGTGACAACGTATAATGCTGTATGAGAGCTTCCTTTAGCACAAAGTAATTTTATTGCGACAAGGTTTCTTCTACTTGCTCTATCACTTCTAAAATTAGATGTGAAACCACTATATTAAATTTGCCAATGTTGTTAGACACCCCACGCTGCCGAAATATGCATTCAGCCTGCGTAAACCAAAGCTGGGGGCGCGTCGGCCAGAACGCAGAAAGCTTAACATTTCCGTGTCGCCCGTAGGTACTCCCATCTTTTGCGTTAACATCTGTCGTTCTGTTTTGTGGCGAATCAAAGGGCATGGACCGCGATCCTTGGTCGAACAGACTGTAGTCTTCAATCTTGATTGCACTGCCCCATGCTTTTGTCTCTGAATTCATTATTCTCGTCGGTATATATATTTTCTTTATGCTTCTGCTACGATTTTTCGGGGTCACCACTATGGGAGCCTTTATAATACACTCCTGGAAATGGAAAAAAGAACACATTGACACCGGTGTGTCAGACCCACCATACTTGTTCCGGACACTGCGAGAGGGCTGTACAAGCAATGATCACACGCACGGCACAGCGGACACACCAGGAACCGCGGTGTTGGCCGTCGAATGGCGCTAGCTGCGCAGCATTTGTGCACCGCCGCCGTCAGTGTCAGCCAGTTTGCCGTGGCATACGGAGCTCCATCGCAGTCTTTAACACTGGTAGCATGCTGCGACAGCGTGGACGTGAACCGTATGTGCAGTTGACGGACTTTGAGCGAGGGCGTATAGTGGGCATGCGGGAGGCCGGGTGGACGTACCGCCGAATTGCTCAACACGTGGGGCGTGATGTCTCCACAGTACATCGATGTTGTCGCCAGTGGTCGGCGGAAGGTGCACGTGCCCGTCGACCTGGGACCGGACCGCAGCGACGCACGGATGCACGCCAAGACCGTAGGATCCTACGCAGTGCCGTAGGGGACCGCACCGCCACTTCCCAGCAAATTAGGGACACTGTTGCTCCTGGGGTATCGGCGAGGACCATTCGCAACCGTCTCCATGAAGCTGGGCTACGGTCCCGCACACCGTTAGGCTGTCTTCCGCTCACGCCCCAACATCGTGCAGCCCGCCTCCAGTGGTGTCGCGACAGGCGTGAATGGAGGGACAAATGGAGACATGTCGTCTTCAGCGATGAGAGTCGCTTCTGCCTTGGTGCCAATGATGGTCGTATGCGTGTTTGGCGCCGTGCAGGTGAGCGCCACAATCAGGACTGCATACGACCGAGGCACACAGGGCCAACACCCGGCATCATGGTGTGGGGAGCGATCTCCTACACTGGCCGTACACCACTGGTGATCGTCGAGGGGACACTGAATAGTGCACGGTACATCCAAACCGTCATCGAACCCATCGTTCTACCATTCCTAGACCGGCAAGGGAACTTGCTGTTCCAACAGGACAATGCACGTCCGCATGTATCCCGTGCCACCCAACGTGCTCTAGAAGGTGTAAGTCAACTACCCTGGCCAGCAAGATCTCCGGATATGTCCCCCATTGAGCATGTTTGGGACTGGATGAAGCGTCGTCTCACGCGGTCTGCACGTCCAGCACGAACGCTGGTCCAACTGAGGCGCCAGGTGGAAATGGCATGGCAAGCCGTTCCACAGGACTACATCCAGCATCTCTACGATCGTCTCCATGGGAGAATAGCAGCCTGCATTGCTGCGAAAGGTGGATATACACTGTACTAGTGCCGACATTGTGCATGCTCTGTTGCCTGTGTCTATGTGCCTGTGGTTCTGTCAGTGTGATCATGTGATGTATCTGACCCCAGGAATGTGTCAATAAAGTTTCCCCTTCCTGGGACAATGAATTCACGGTGTTCTTATTTCAATTTCCAGGAGTGCATATGAAGTAACAGCTTTTTCATGAGATGAGAAAAATTTTATTTTCCAAGCACAGATCAAAAACTAACAAGAATAAACAACTCGTAACCAAGCCGACTACGGCAAAGATAAATATCTATCAGCTGCAGCTTTCACCCGCTGTTTCTGGCGCAGTGGATAAATGACTTCCCCACAATGTTATTCGGCATTTGTTTGCCTCTCCCTGTTTCCCTTTTTGTGGTATCCGATACTGTTTTGCTTTTATTATCTGCATTATATATTTATTGGACATTAAATGACTTTTCTGCAGCAGTCAGAACCTTCTTATAGATCCTTTTGTATCTACGATAGACATTTAGGACCTCTGGATCATTGCGACTCTTTTTTCATGGAACTTAAGTATTTAAATGCTTGGGAGGACTTTTAATACCTGCTGTTGTCCATCTGTTTTTTGAGATGTTGATACAGACACGCATACTTTTGGAAATGCCTTTTCAAAGTTCAGTTTAAATAATGTGGAGAATGTAGAGAATTTCATATTCACATTGGTTTTCTTATACATTTCATCCCAGCATTGTTTTGCTAGTTCTTTTGAAAGATCTTTTATTTTGATTTCTGATAGATGCCGTTTGTAGGCTTGTAGTTTAGAGAAAGATTCCATGTCCGATTTGACTTATGTTATTTAAGAGAGATGGTCTGATAATCGAAGATCTTTTACAGCTAGATCACGTAGTTCCCTGTCCATATTTGTGCCCATATGGTTAATTACTAATGCAATCATTGTAGTAACTCTTGTTGCACTATTAACAAATAAGGACACGCCAAAACTTGAAAGGATATATATGAGGGTGCTGCTGGATTCATTTGTGATATTAATTTTGATGTGAATGTCCACACACAGAATTATGTTGACCTTAGTACTTGAGACTTTTTCTAGAACATCTTTTAACATATTTACAAAAGTGTCGACACTACCACTGGGATATCTATAGACACACTAAATGTTTAACGTCTTTGTGATATCGAGCCCTGTTAATTCATTATCTGATATTTCAAAGTGTTTGTCTTCACTTACTGTACTCAGGTCATGTACTGATTTCAACTGAGTTCCTTTCCTGATATAAATTCATGATCCTGCACCTATTGAAACAGTTCTGCAGTAAGAGTTTACCATTTCGTACGTAGTATCTCGTGTGTTTTGTACTGGATGTCTTCCATATTTTGAGAAGCAACATAATACTTTCCTTTAGGTACCAAGTTGGAATTTTCCTCATATGATCGCAGATCAATAATTATACTTGCATATTACGATAAGCCTGAGTGTGTGTGCGTGTGTGTGTGTGTGTGTGTGTGTGTGTGTGTGTGTGTGTGTTTGTTTGTACTCGATAAATAAAAAGTAGTTTTACATTGGTCCCAACATTTATTTTCGAGTTATCGACTTTCCATCTGTGTTTTGTTAAATTTCATTTCTGTCTTATTCAAGCATTATCTTTGGCTGTATTCTGAAAGAAAAAATAAACATAGCAAATGTGCTCCATGTATATTAAGGATATATTATAAGCATAAGTGTTGTATTCCATTTAAAAAAGCTAAACAAAACAATTTCTACCCCCTTCTTAAAATTGGGTTTTGTCAGTGTCTTTGTATTTTAGCTACGTTGCATGTGGGTGTATGCCTTTTACATCTACATCTACATCCATACTCCACAAGCCACCTGACGGTGTGTGGCGGAGGGTACCCTGAGTACCTCTATCGGTTCTCCCTTCTATTCCAGTCTCGTATTGTTCGTGGAAAGAAGGATTGTCGGTATGCTTCTGTGTGGGCTCTAATCTCTCTGATTTTATTCTCATAGTCTCTTCGCGAGATATACGTAGTGTACATTGTGTATATTGACTAAATTTGTGTTTTATTTCGTAGCTGATTGTAGTAAATGCGGGTTTAGAGAGATTTGGAGCTACATTTCTGATTTTTATATATTGCAGTCTTCCTTAGAAATTGCTTTCGTCGACTAGGCCCAATCAGTTGTAATTCAATGTAATTATTATCCGTCAATATCGTCGAGTATATTGTGTACTGAAGAACAAGAACCATAGAACCCCTTCCTTGTTTGTTTAGCTGATACCTCACTGAAAAGCCTTTAAGACTGACAGATGATTACCGATCTATGAACCGCAGACTGAAATGAGAACACTCCTAACGTGTTTTGGATGTAGAAATACTACTGTAACGCTCGCCAAGCATAACAGAACTTGTGAGATGTTGAAATACTTAATTTTCAGATGCACTGTATCTTTCACCAAGAGTAAGCCAAAATAACGGAATTATTTACCATCTTCCAGTAGTTGATGACATTTCATACTGCCTATTTGTTTCTGTGCTTGCCTGCTTACCGTAGTATTTTATACATCATGCATTTCCTGTATCATTAGTTAGGCCTAACTTTGTAACATCTACGAGATAAATTTTTGGCTACAGTGCGACGAGAGGAAATTGTGCCTCTGGCAATTATAAACATTATCTATTCGACATATGAAAAAATAGTGAATTAATTATTTATATAATATTCTATGATATAATTGGACATATCGATGTGTATCACACAAAGACAATGATAATTGTAAAGTGCTTTTATGATCTGCGTTTGTCTTCCTTGTTTTTACCTTTTGTTGGTTGGCTTTTGTAGGTTCAGCTCGCAAGACGCATATCAAACTGATGTCTGTTAAGAAATTGTAATTATTTGTGAATTATTACTTGAAAATAGAGTTCATTATTATTATAAACATGAGTGAATAATTATTTGTAACTGTAATTCCTCTCTCAGTAAGCATTATCTGTGTTAATTGTTTCTTTCCGCTGCGAGGAGCGCAGCCATCGATGATAGCGATTTGTATCGCGTTTTTGTCTGTGTTTTCCTTAGAAACAAATCAAATGTTAGCTTGATGAAGTCTAAATATTGCACAATACGAAAGTAGAGTTTCTGTGAAGTTTAATAAGCAGTTAAAATACTTATTTGGTCTAACAATAGAAAGTCTCTATCAATTGTCTGCCGCCATCTTAACAATTGTCTCAGCGGCAAATTCATATTACGCAACTCTGCCGACATAAATGCTGAACGTAATACGAATGTGTAAAAATAAATGTGCACCGGTGGTCCCGAACTCATTTGAATGAAAATGATTCGAATCAGATTGGTTCTTAAAACACACTGCTCATAGCACGAACGTTATAACAAACTTTTCTAGCTGATGTATGGAGGCGAAATTAATTACGCACGAGTTGCGAAGAATATTGTTTCAGGTAACATACGTCAGTGTTGTGCGCGGCTGATATTCGGTGGTTTTGATGATCATTTTGCTGAAGATAACTGTTTCCATCATAATCCATAGTTGTATAGAATCTGTTGTATGAACTGTGATTTAGTAACACTTACACAACTTGCAGACAACACTTTAACACGACGTTAAGTTGGAGTTCTTTAGCAACTTGATCTAATCTTTAGCCGGGAGAAAAATTATGTAGTAATTACTCAGTGTAATAAAATAAGATTATCATTTTCATTTACAAATTAGTTAAATACCAAATCACTGAATAACACAGCGAACGCCATAACTTCAAATGTCATCTGTCTGTTTAGCATGTTATTTTGGCCAGACGTGTTCAGGGTCTTACTTTCAGAGCGCAAAATGATGTCTTATGCATCAATTTGACATGTGTGTGTATCTCTCTCTCTAACTCTCTCTCTCTCTCTCTCTCTCTCTGTGTGTGTAGAATAACATCGCATTTTATTACGAGCAGACGTATTATTGCTTATTTTTAGGCGCTGAAAGTCCACCGCGACGCTTCACATGCTTCATGAAACAATTCAGATGTGCAAAATATTTCATTTATGAGTAATAACATTGTATATTTGACGTAAACACTGTATTATTTGTATTAAAGACGTATTTATTCGAGATTTATAAATTTCGAAACATCATTGTGACATTTGATAAGAATCGTAGAAGCATTTAGATGTGAAAAATAGCTCTGTTGTGCCTTACACTACACATAAATCAACCTTAATGTTCCCTATTACTGCTTAATTTCACGTTGTAACATTTAGTGTGTGTATGTGTGCGTGTGTGGTATGCATTGTTGGCAAATTTTGTATGTGGGAAAACTGCTAGATACACCCTTCATGAAACATTTTGAATAAAAACTTTTGAACATGCTTCAAAAATTAAGATAGTTCAGATGTTTCTGAGCGCATTCAAGATGCGTACTCTGTGTATTGCAATTGAATGCTCACTGTGATTCTATGTTGTGATTGTTTCAAAATTTGTGCTACATTCATAATGGCTGTAGGCAGAAGGAGGATTAGGAGGAGATTAGGTCAGAAGGTACAAACTGAAAACTGGGACTATTTATCAATATTTCTTTTTCACTTTTGCACCACTGCCATCTCTGGGTTTCATTACCTTGCCATCACCATCTTGGCCTTTCCCGAGACTGCAGTGCCCAGTAGTGGCGGAATCTTGAACTATGTCCAAAGGTCGGCATAGATATAGTTTTTCGTATGACCAGCAAAATCCCCATGTCTGCCTCTATTAGATATTGTGTGGGACCAACTCGGGGGTCAATTATTTCCCAGAACCAGCCCCAAGGACATCAAGGACGTGACACACCATTTGTCCGCCATCTTGCCGCAGTTGAGGATTCAACGGCTTTGTGTCTCAGTTTTCAGGAAAAGTAGTGCATATTTACAGGTCAGAGGATGTATTAAGTCAAATGAAAACTGCGATAGTACCGCCAAATTCTGGCAATTTTAACCGGATTTCGTAACCGATGAAATATAACCAGACACTCTCTTTTCCTGTGAGTGTCATTTCGTTTTCGGCTCCATTCCTGGGTGCTTCATTTGTTTGTGCATCGCAGTAACTGATGATGGTCAAAGTCGAGACAGTATGAAATCTAGTCCGGCAGCAGCATGACTCGAATTTCTGGCGAAAAGATAAATTTGAGTATTAGGAAGTTTTTTCCGGCGGTACTCGTCTCTAGTTCAGTCATGTTCGGAACTGAAACATTCACTATATATTGGTCAGTCGAGATGACAGTTGATGGTTTAGAAGTTCGAGCTTCAGAAGAATTTTGTAAATTAGTTGAGAAGATCGAGTAACTAAAGGAGACGTACTGAGTCCAGCCGCGGAAAGAAGCTTGTAGCATAACTTGACTAGAGGTATTGTAGAGGATGCCAAAACCTTGAATACAATATTTAGGTTCATATGAATGTAGAGAATGTTGATTATGTAGATGTTGTGTTGGCTGAAGAGCCAACACCGTGTTACTAGAGGAGGCCGAAATGCACGCGGTTTAGCTCACGCAGGCTGGCGTGAGAAGGGAAGAAATATACTGACGTGAGGTCTGGAACATGACAAGGAATGAGAATTCAGAAAGCGGACGAAATTAATTTGATACTTAACTTTAACCCATTAATGATGAACATCGCTCTTGACGGTACATGATTTACAATATTATCTGTTCAGAATAGCAACTGAATATGGCGCCTTGCTAGGTCGTAGCAGATGACGTAGCTGAAGGCTATGCTAAACTGTCGTCTCTGCAAATGAGAGCGTATGCAGACAGTGAACCATCGCTAGCAAAGTCGGCTGTACAACTGGGGCGAGTCCTAGGGATTCTCTCTTGACTAGACCTTCCGTGTGGCGGCGCTCGGCTGCAAACACTGATAGTGGTGACACGCGGGTCCGACGTATATTAACGGACCGCGGCCGATTTAAAGGCTACTACCTAGCAAGTGTGGTCTCTGGCGGTGACAACACAGTAGAGATGAAACTGTTCGCACAGGGTAGACTAGCGTAGTAAGTTGGTTTAAAGACAACAACCATCTCTTTGTAGCGAAAAGTACTCCTTTATGAGCAGTGTCCACTCTGGAGGTAGACTTCCTTACATTGTAGAGCTATTGGAGCGCTTGTTGAATCTAATCTGAAAGTGAGCTTATCTATTTGTAATAACAGAAATATTGCGCTTTATGTGAATCTAGATGTGCGAATTCATAAAGGAAACTGAACCACCGATTCCTTTTCCTTGCGCCACATAAGCGTCAAGTGCCCTGCAAGACTACCTTTCGAACATGGTCTTTAGCTTTGTCATTTATTTTGAGTCTCTTTTCTTCTAGTATGTTCGTTTTAGGGCTAAGACTGATATCTCCTAATACGTAACAGAAAATGGTTGCCGATGCTTTTGACACCAGATACTATGTGGCTAGAATTTAATGGCACCACTAAGTAATTAGTGACTCAGGGAGTTTTACAAAATAAATCAGTTGGACTTTCCATACGTCCTTATCTTATTTAAAAGAAAAGCCATGAAAACTCAGGTCGTTCTAGTTCAGTCTTGAAATATTAGTTTTCGACTGTAGGCAAGGCACCACAAAATACTGCCTTGCATTTCTCTTCTCTCTTAATAGTCTAGACTTCGAAAATTTTGTTTATATACATTATAAGTGTAGCGGCCATTCATAGACTAATTTGATGTGAATAAGATAATAGCGTTATTATCCAGTATAAATATTTGTTTTTACAGAATACTGGATCCGAATTATCAGTTACCTATTATAATCTATGCAGGGTAAATTAATATGTTAGCAGCTACAGCAATTCCTATTAATAGTGTCTGTTCGTGTTTGTGTGTATCTGTATGTCAGGAAGGAATTGGGTGGTATGTGGTGCTACGTTGTGTTGTTAGGTGGCTACTGAAAAACTTAAGTAGTTTGCTTGTGTTCTGGTGGGAAGTAATTTATGTAAACTGTCAAGAATCACTAGACGGTGTGGAAAATCATCACTATTGTTAGTATATTCATCGTATAATTTGCGTTCATGCTCCATAATTTATACTACACGTACTCCATGAATGTTATCGAATCTGATCATCAAGCGGCATACATACCAGTTATAATGATGTGTACACAATGCCATACTGAAGTCTACTAGAGAGAGACTGCCTACAGTACGATTACCCGTCGTCATCTCGAGAGTTGCCGATCGGCGTGGGATCCGAATCAGATGAGGTTGACGGAGAACGTCGGGAACGTTCAAAGAAGAGTAGCTCGTTTTGTATTATCGCATTATATGAGAGAGAGTGTCACGGATAGGACACTCGAATTTGGGTGGCTTTCATTAAGACAAAGGCGTTATTCGTTGAGGCAGGATGTTTTCAAGGAATTTCAATTAGCAACTTTCTCCTCGGAATTCGAAAATATTCTGATGGCGCCCTGCTACATAGGCAGAAGTATTTCCCACACGAGAGCCGAGTGGAGCAGTGGAGAAATAGCTTGATGCTGGTTCGATGAAACCTCTGCCAGGCACTTAATTGAGATGTAGATGTAGCTGTACCATACTTCTGCGATAACTTTGAAAAATTAATTTAATTATTTCCATTTACCCCTATTGACTCTTCACGTTTGTTTTGACTTAAAGTAAAGAAATGTTATATTGTTCTACAATTTTCAGTGATACCTTCATTCTATACATTTATGTGGTTCGTGACACATTTCAAACTCACCGAAAGATCTGACTATAAATTAAACGGTTTTCTGATAGCGAATTGATAGTAATCCACCAATGTAGGCACGTTTCTTCTCGAGTATAGCATCAGCAATTACCTGACAGGTCTTGTCTGTAAACACATTCTCTGCTACTACTTATAATGGCAACCAGTATTTTTTCTTGCGTTTTCTGTGCTAATAAGATTACTTTGGTAAATATCCTGAATGAATTATACACCAAGCAGTTAATAATCGAGAAAAGGGTCTTATTTGTGAAGCAAGTCCATATTGTTACTAAAGGAAGGTGTCGAGTTTATATCTTTGACGTGGCGTTTATCATTTGCCTGTCTTCCTTCTTATGTCAAGTTCCCTCGATATCTTTCCTCCTCTTGACAATGATGTGTTAAGATGTACGTGTCTTTGACAGTGTACTGGTGCGATATAATTATCTGTTCCGTACCAGTAATGACTGGTATTTTATCTTTTTCAACATTAATCTCTCTCTTAAGTCATTAAGTGATTATCAAATGAAAAGTGGGTGGGTGCTGTTCTATAAATAGCAATAACCGGCTTAGGAGAAATATGTATAGCCACTA
Organism: Schistocerca serialis cubense; assembly: GCF_023864345.2. Classification (NCBI taxonomy): domain Eukaryota; kingdom Metazoa; phylum Arthropoda; class Insecta; order Orthoptera; family Acrididae; genus Schistocerca; species Schistocerca serialis. Next base: position 1,163,844,598 of record NC_064638.1, on the reverse strand, counting down.
TTGCGGCCATTTTATGGAGATAACTACGTATTTTAGTAATTGTTTAAAAAATTCACTTCATTTAGTAGAACAAAATTCCGACAGCCGATTGCAGATCAAATTATGACACTAGAAACATTCCTAATTCATATAGGTGCGAAAAGACGAAGCCAAGCCAGTTATTCCGAGAGAGTGATACTTTGTGTCCCAGCATCTTTAAACCCGTAGAACTCTCGTCAATTTAACTCGCCTTGTCTCCATGAAGGAGAGTTAAATACTAAGTCGCAGAATATTCAATAGCAACACATTGTCATAAACAACCAATGCTGTAAGAATCTATTAATATTTTTACAAAAACCAAGAAAACACTTTGGTGTTATATCACCATTAAAATTTTATTGACTGTTACACAAATGGTTTGTTAATATAGAAGATAGTGACTTCAGTAACATGAATTTGCATGACTCCCCCGAAAGCGGCACAAAAACAAAAATCTTTTGACTTCTTTTCAGCAACAACGGACGGACCACTGCACCAATTTCCTTCGTTAAACTGCTTGCTGTATATGTGAAAGCTCAAGTGTTACGTTGTTGTTCGGATTTAATGTCTTCCGTTACTGGTTTCCAATTAGCTCATGAAAGACAAATTGTTAGCCGGTGAGAAACTGTTCTGAAAATCACCCTTTGTTCTGTGAATATAATTTTTTTTTTTTCAATTTGTGCGACAAGTCGAAGCCGAGCAGCGAAAAAATTCTTCTCTTCATCAACAGCGTTTGATCCTAACATTTAGCCGTTTTCGATCTCGACAGGCTGCTGCTGTTCCAGTCTTCCGGTCTTCCATTACTTCCTGTCTGTATTCTTCCCGTTTTAACGCTGGTCTCTCTTCTTTCTTCCGCGCGGATCTTAGTTTAAAATCTTCCCCGGTCGACAAATTTTGATGAATAGACGGACGTACCGGTACCACCTAAGGTCTGTATTCCACAAAGATTTTGCTATGGTGCTCGTTATCTCCGTTGGCCTCCAAACTTCGTTTCGTAATTTATCCTATCTCGTTACCTGCAGACGTCTCCTCATATCTTCCTTTTCCAATGTTCAAATTATCTCCCTAACTCTCCCCGTTTCAGGCCAGATGTCTGGTCCCTACAGCACAATGTTCTGCACCACACTTTAAAAATTTCTTTCTTAGCGTCCTCCCCAACAATATTATTCCAGAATATCTCACGGAAAGATTTAGAAGCCCTCTTCTCGTTGTTGTTGTGAACTGTATCATTTTCACATGACCTGAAATTTGCAGTTTCTGCAGGATTTCAGTTCTCCTTCCCCATGTCAAAGCTTTATCTCCTATTTAGGCGGTAGCCCCGGCGACCGTGTGGCAGAACGACCACCTTCTCGCCCAGTCTCTCCGCCCAGCAACGGCGGCAGCCGCGTCTGCGGCGAGCTGGAGGCGGCACCTCCCCCTCACTGGAGGCGCCATCGTCTGGGGCGGAGTTCACCTCGGCGAGCGTCGAGGCAGCAGTCGCGTCACCCACCTGCACAGAAAACGAATACTCACATTGAAATGCTTAAAAGTAGACTTCACGAATATGTAATCTGATGTGCACGCAGTTTAACAAGCGTTTTGGAAAATTTTGTTTGAACATTGACTTTGCAATAGGACACAGCCGAAGATCAACTTCACATTAATAGTGAGAGCTTCTCTACGAACGAAAGCTAGAATTTAGAATAAAATACGCAAATCTTGTATTATTAGTATCAATTGATTAGACACTATTAATGCCTCCAGATGAACTGTCTCGTAGATCGCGATTGATGTGTGGATTGTCATGCATTTAACTGCACTCAGAGATACTGCCAACTTAATTACAGAAACGAAATAGTGATGATATATTTCCGTATTTCCGAGCAAGAGATTGTTTCGCAGTTCAGAACATAATCGGAGGAGGTGGGGTTACAGGAGATTAGTGTTTAACGTCCAGTCGAGGACGAGGTCATTAGAGGCCGAGCACAAGCTCTGATTAAGGAAGGATGGAGAAGGAAAGCGACCGTGCCCTTTCGAAGGAACCACTCCAGAATATCCTTATGCGAATTAGAGAAACCACGAAAAACCTAAGTCACGACGGACGGAAACGTGTTTGAAGCGTCGTCCTACCGAAAGTGCTACTCTGCACGGTACAAAGGAACCGTTAACGGTCATGTGCCGATGACCCTGTCTGAGTAATCAGCGATCCACATTGAACACAGTATATTCCGTCGTAAGCGGAAAGCGGAAGGTCTGTTTCAAACTAGTGCAGTTTCTCCAAAAGGAATGTAACATCGCTCGGCCTTTGATCTCCTTTAAACACTTGTAAGTAGTCGACCTCATTACTTTTTCTTTTTTATTTTAATTCGTTACATTCCATGGGACACTGACATCGAAAACTACTTGAGGTAGTTTCAAAATCACTTAAAATAGTATAAACAAATACCGTAGAAACTTTTCAAATCTGGTGTTACAGAAAAACGTTGAAGATTAGATGGGTAGATCACGTAGCTAACCAGGAGGTACTGAATGGAACTGCGGAGAAAACAGGTTCCGTACATATGTAAAAAGAAGCATTGAATAAGTGGAAGAATTCCCTCCATTATGAATTGGCAGAACCCCTCACAGAATTAACTATTCCGTCCTGTTAACTGCAAATTTCGTGAGCGTGTAGATATGCATTCTAATGCTATCGGCTCCTCACATGAACACGATATATGGAAAAATGTCATCCATAAAATTCCGCGGACAACAAGGGTAAATAAGTGCGAGAGCTTCCGTACAAACTACTCAAAAGCTCGTGAATCGAAGCTGCTGACGAGAGTATATAAATAACATACAGAAAATTGGAGAGGAATGTCTGGCATTGTGATTGACAACGGAAGGTTCAAAATGGTTCAAATGGCTCTGAGCACTATGGGACTCAACTGCTGAGGTCATAGTCCCCTAGAACTTAGAACTAGTTAAACCTAACTAACCTAAGGACATCACAAACATCCATGCCCGAGGCAGGATTCGAACCTGCGACCGTAGCGGTCTTGCGGTTCCAGACTGCAGCGCCTTTAACCGCACGGCCACTTCGGCCGGCACAACGGAAGGAGGTCTGAAGAAAAATCAAGACACGGTCGTAGGGTAGGTAAACGTGGAAAAATCATCCAACTATGTGAAATAGTGTAAGACATTCGAAATTCTGAGAGACATATGAATAAACCATAAAAAAAAGTTGAAAGCAAAGCTCAAAGGTCTCGGATTAGAGAGATTGTGAGAAAGGACGTAGACTTACAACCATACTTTTCAATCATAACAGCACGGAAGCAATAAAGAAAATTAAAGAAAGATTCAAAAGTTGGTCTAAAATTCAAGGTTAAAGGATATGAATAACAATTTTCGTTGACGACAATGCTATCCTCAGTGAAAATGAAGAAGAAAAATAGAATTGTTGCATGGAATGAACAGTCTAATGAGCACAGGACGTGGATTGAGAGTAAACTAAAAAATAAGAAAAATAATAAGAAGTGGAGAATTGAAAATACGTAGAACCTCGACGTCGAAATTCACGATTATGACGGAGGCGAATTTAGGGGTTTCTGCTGCTTTGGAAGGGGAATAGCCCTCGATGGAATACCCCAGGAGGATATAGAAACCAAAACAGCACAGTAAAAGAGGTCAAATGTGGCCAAGAGAAGTCTACTGGTAACAAACAGATGTGCGTTTGCAGGACAGCAATGTCATACTAGTGAATCACACACCGTACGAAAACCGAAACGGAAAGGAATTTAAGCGTCTTATATGTGGTGGTATACAAGAATGTAAAGAATTAGGTGGACTGATAAGAAACAAGGTTGCACAAATAATACCTTCAATATTCATGTCCTCCCTGGTTATCATAATGTCGTCTTACCTTTCCCATGGTGCGCTCCTCCAGCTGTGTGTCCTGTAGCCCAGGACTGACGTCTGCAGCATCAGCTGACATCGGCATCATCTGCGGCTCATCTGACTTCGGAGGACCACCTTCCTCTTGACCGGGGCCCAAACGGAACCGCATCCACACCACGTTGAAATCCTGTGGGAGTTAAGCTTTAGTCGTCTTGTTTTCATTTATTGTTTTTCACTTCACTTATTTCTCAGTATTGAACCATAATCTAAGACACTTATGTTTTCCAATGCAAGGTACTGTGTTTTTATCATTACGTATCTAGAGTCATGTAATTTTCTCAGTGGATACCATAAAAGTCCGATTTCGAGTGTAAGACATATATCAGGTTAATACGCCATGCTGAAGGGTTTTTATGGCATTGCGGACGAGAGAATCCGCTCGTTGACTTCGTGAAATACTTAACGGCAACCCTAGCGAACATTAAGTCCCAAATGCCGGGTATGTTGACCCGCTAATATTAACTGTGGACTCAGTGCTGTTGTCAATCATGTCCATTTATATGTCAATGCTTCGCGAGGAAACCGAAACACGAATCATCCGTTTCACGATTTTCAGTTTAGTTAGGACCACGGCTTAGGTCACACGACAGGATGTGCTGCTGTGCTGAAGACACTAATCAGCAAGGGAACGTGCAATCCCATGAAGCAACATGAACCCTCATTCCACAAAGCAAAGTGATAACATAAATAATTGGTAATTTTGATTAGCTATTTAAGGTGCCTTACCGACCCATCCCCGCCCTCAAGATTCATCCATTTATGCTTCAACAAATTCTGATCGTGTTTCAGAAAGTGTGGATGAAATTACTGTTCTGTTGCATCAGAATTGAGATTAAACTAACACAGACAATGAATAGTCGGCTTCAAGTTAAATATGTGTGGTTAGTTTACATTTAAGTGCGTAGACGGTTAGTCTTCATTAACGCTTTCATTACTTGGTCCATCTGGAGCTGAGATGGAATCAGACAGGAGTGGCAAAACGTTGTAGGAATGGTAAAATCGAGGCTGGGAGAATAATATACACGACAAAGATGATGAATGACTGTATAAATGACAAAAATGTACAGATCGGTCATATAGCAGACGGAGGTTCTTCAGGGATCACCTGTAGCGAGAGGTACCTCCATCACGTTCGACGCCACTCCGTGCCGACACAGTGATTCCACCCCCAGATAATGGATACCGTCCAATCGCCGGACCATCTTCTGACTTTGCGTCATTGAATGCGGTATGGAGCGCAGTGGGATAAGCGCACCGCCTTCCTAGTTATCGTTAGTTTCCATGTGTTGGAGCCTCCACTTCTCAGTCTCAGTAGTTCCTCAATTGGTCTCTGGAGGCTGAGTAACCCGTTCCCGTCCTCCCATCAAGGAAAGTTGGCTGGAATCCCGGAAGCTGAACCGAGGATTTTCGTGTGATACATCTACTGACCAATTAGCCCCGGTAACAGTAACCCAGTGAAACTAAGTTACAGCCCGCTACAGACGTTAACCTTGGAGCCATCAGTAAGTGATTGCCCGCTTTTAGCTACCAGTTCCTGTGACAACATTAGAAAATGTAGAAGTTCTCGCACTAAACTCAAATTTGATGTGTTAGTTGGCCGGCCGCTGGTGGCCGAGCGGTTCTGGCGCTACAGTCTGGAACCGCGCGACCGCTACGGTCGCAGGTTCGAATCCTGCCTCGGGCATGGATGTGTGTGTTGTCCTTAGGTTGGTTAGGTTTAAGTAGTTCTAAGTTCTAGGGGACTTATGACCTCAGCAGTTGAGTCCCATAGTGCTCAAAGCCATTTGAACCATTTTTTGTGTTAGTTAAAGATCACTTTGATTATGTAGAGTCTATGTTCCCCTAACCATCAGTGTTATATTCTTCACACTCCTCGACGCTGCTCACCTGTGGGTCCAATGGTACAGGGTCTGCATCGTCATCGCAGACCGCTACGACACGAAGATCTTCGGTGTCTGTCTCCCGCCCACAAGGGAGACAGAAAAAGGCGAGAGCTCTGCGGAACATCTGCGAAGGTAAAAGAAGTGTATACATATATTAAGTGTGGTCTTACATACATAAATTAGCCTAGCAGAATGGCTGCAGCACAGATGTGGATTATGAGGCAATCTCAAAGTTAATGATAGGTGCCGCGACTGCGTTTTACGAGAAATTCCACTCCCTATCAACATGCTACCGAAAGCTCAGAAAATTAAAGTTTTTCTGGCAGTGTATGATTTTCGGCGACATTAAATATTTTCTTACATAAACAACGCCTTGAGCTTAGAGCAAATATACAGCGCTTACCAGCAAAGTTACACATATTTACTGAATATACTTGTCATGAGCCGCAATCAAATAATTGCCCTTTGCGATAGGGCTGAAGTTCTAGGATGGCTCTAGAACGTGTTTAATACAAGTGGCAACTTTTGAAATGGCATTCAACGTTGTTTAAATTTATCCCTAACTAAAGCTTCCCAATTTCGCGTTCTTCTGCATTTGTCTCGAGCTCATCCCGTGTCGTTACTGGGTCGGCGAATTAGTCTGAATATGACAATGATTGGAGGCACCTGTTGTCTAGGGGCAATGACTTTGAATAGAAATGAAAACGTTTTCGGTCCAGGCTTCGAATTCAGCTACCACCTAAATTTCGATTTATAATCGGCATTGGCGGCCGAAGACTTCGCCAAAAGAAATCACCGCCATTCTGCCAAGGGCCTTGTCAAATTTCGCGGAGGAGCGGACAGAGGTTTACGGCACTCTCTTGTCCTTGGGGTAGGAAATTGCTCCTAAAGGGAGAAGAATCAACAATGATCAACGGCATGAGGATGCAGAAGGCAATGCAAACCATTGCATGAAACACACATAATGGGTATCCACAGTACATGTGGTCTGTAATTGAAAAAGTGACATGATGATCTCTCCATTGGCAAAAGATTCCGTAAAAGTCTTCCATCCGGATCTGCGGATGAGGACTGTCAGTGGGGAGATGATCATGAGAAAAAAACTGAATAACCAAATAAAGGATAGCGTTCTCCGTGTAGGGGCGTGTAACATCAGAAGCCTGAACGTAGTAGCGAACAAGAACATCAGAAGAGGGAAATGCAAAGCCTCAATCTAGATATAGAAGGGGTCAGTGAAGTGAAGTAGAAAGAAGACGATTCCTGGTCACATGAGTATATGATAATATCAAAAGCATCAGAAAATGGTATAAGGGGATCAGGATCCGTTATAAATAGGAAAGCAGCGCAGAGATTGCATTGCTCTGAACAGTTCAATGATAAGATAGTTCTTATCAGAATCGACAGTAAGCCAACACCAACATCGATAGTTCAGGCATACATGTCGACGTCGTGAGCTGAAAATGAAGAGACAGAGATAGTATATGAGAGTACTGAAAGGGTAATACAGCACGTAAGAGAAGATGAAAATTTCATAGGCATGGGGGGGGGGGGGGGGGGGTCAGGAGTGCAATTGTAGGGGAAGGAGTAGAAGAAAAGGTTAGAGGAGATGTGGACTTGGGACAAGGAGTAACAAGGAGAAAGACGAATTGCGTTCTGTAATAAATGTCAGCTAGTAATAGTGAATACTTTGTCCAATAATAACAGAAGGAAGAGGTATACTTGGAGGAGACAGGGTGATACAGGAAGATTTAAGTTAGATTACAACATCGTCAGCAGAGATTCGGAAATCTCATTCTGTATTGTATGGTGCAGCCAGCAGCAGACAATGTAGTAGTGATGAAGTGTAGCCTGAAGTTTAAGTGTTTAGTCAGGAAGAATCAATATGCAAAGAAGTATGGCACGGAATTATTAAGGAATGACGAAATACGTTTGAAGTTCTCTAAGGATATGTGTAGAGCAGTAAGAAATAGTTCAGTAGGCTGTACAGTTGAAAACGAATGGACATCTCCAAAAAGGGCAGTCGCAGATGTTGGAAAGAAAAATGTGGGTATAAACCATGTAACTGCGAAGAAACTGTGGGTAAACGAGGAAATAGTTCGTAGGGTCGATGAACGAAGGAAGTACAGAAATGCAAAGGGAATTTCAGGAATGCAGAAATACAGGTCGCTGAGGAATCAAATAGAGCAGGGAAACTAAGACGAAATAGCTACGTGAAAAATGTGTAGAAAAGAAAATGTAATGGTTGTCGAAAGGACTGACTCAACTTACAGGAAAGTGAGAACAAGCTTCGGTGAAATTAAAAGCAAGGATGGTAACATTAAGCGTGTTACAGGAACTGTTAAATGCAGAGGACACAGTGGATGGGAGGAAAGAGGATATATAATGTCTTTATGAGGCAGATGATTTGTCTTATTTCATAGAAGAAGAAACAATAGTCAATTTCGGAGAGATAGTGTATCCAGTATTGTTATTGTTGTGGTCTTCAGTCCTGAGACTGGTTTGAAGCAGCTCTCCATGCTACTATATCCTGTGCAAGCTTCTTCATCTCCCAGTACCTACTGCAGCCTACATCCTTCTGAATCTGCTTAGTGTATTCATCTCTTAGTCTACCTCTACGATTTTTACCCTCCACGCTGCCCTCCAATGCTAAAATTGAGATCCCTTGATGCCTCAGAACATGTCCTACCAACCGGTCCATTCTTCTTGTCAAGTTGTGCCACTAACTCCTCTTCTCCCCAATTCTATTCAATCCCTCCTCATTAGTTATGTGATCTACCCATCTAATCTTCAGCATTCTTCTGTAGCACCACATTTCGAAAGCTTCTATTCTCTTCTTGTCCAAACTATTTATCGTCCATGTTTCACTTCCCTACATGGCTACACTCGATACAAATATTTTCAGAAACGACTTCCTGACACTTAAATCTATACTCAATGTTAACCAATTTCTCTTCTTCAGAAACGCTTTCCTTGCTGTTGCCAATCTATATTTTATATCTTCTCTACTTCGACAATCATCAGTTATTTTGCTCCCCAAATAACAAAACTCCTTCACTAATTTAAGTTTCTCATTTCCTAATCTAATTCCCTCAGCATCACCCGACTTAATTCGACTACATTCCATTATCCTCGTATTTTTTGTTGATGTTCATCTTATATCCTCCTTTCTAGACACTGTCCATTCCGCTCAACTGCTATTCCTAGTCCTTTGCTGTCTCTGACAGAATTACAATGCCATTGGCGAACCTCAAAGTTTTTATTTCTTCTCTACGAATTTTAATATCTACACCGAATTTTTCTTTTGTTTCCTGTACTGCTTGTTCAATATACAGATTGAATAACATCGGGGAGAAGCTTCAACTCTGTCTCACTCTCTTCCCAACCACTGCACCCCTTTCGTGCCCCTCGACCCTTTTAACTGCCATCTGGTTTCTGCACAAATTGTAAATAGCCTTTCGCTCCATGTATTTTACTTCTGCCACCTTTAGAATTTGAAACAGATTATTCCAGTCAACATGGTCAAAACTTTCTCTAAGGCTACAAATGCTAGAAACGTAGGTTTGCCTCTCCTTAATCTACGTTCTAAGAGAAGTCGTTAGGTCAGTATTGCTTCACGTGTTCCAATATATCTACGGAATCCAAACTGATCTTTCCCAATGTCGGAATCTACCAGTTTTTCCATTCGTCTGTAAAGAATTCGTGTTAGTATTTTGCATCTGTGACTTATTAAACTGACAGTTCGGTAATTTTCACATCCGTTAACACCTGCTTTCTTGGAATTGGAATTATTATATTCTTCTTGAAGTCCGAGGGTATTTCGCCTGTCCCATACATCTTGCTCTCCACGTGCTAGAGTTTTGTCAGGACTGGCTCTCCCAAGGCCGGTAGAAGTTCTAATGGTATGTTGTCTATTCCTGGGGCCTTGTTCCGACTCAGGTCTTTCAGTGCTCTGTCAATCTCTTCACGCAGTATCGTATCTCTCATTTCGTCTTCATCTACATCCTCTTCCATTTCCATAATATTTTCCCTAAGTACAACGCCCTTGTATAGACCCTGTATTTACTCCTTCGACCTTTCTGCTTACCCTTCTTTGCTTAGAACTGGGTTTACAATATTCATACAAGTGGTTATCTTTTCTCCAAAGGTCTTTTTAATTTTCCTGTGGGCAGTATTATCATACCCCTAGTGAGATAAGCCTTTGCATCCTTTCATTTGTCCTCTAGCCATCCCTGCTTAGCCAATTTGCACTTCCTGTTGATCTCATTTTTGAGATGTTTGTATTTCTTTTTGCTTCCTTTATTTACTGCATTTTCGTATTTTCTCCTTTCATTAATTAAATTCAATATTTCTTCAGTTACCCGAGGATTTCTATTAGCCCTCGTCTTTTAACCTACTTGATCCTCTGCTGCCTTCACTACTTCATCCCTCAGAGCTACCCATTCTTCTTCTACTGTATTTCTCTCCCCCATTACTGTCAATTGTTCCCTGATGCTCTCCCTGAAAATCTGTACAACCTCTGGTTTAGTCAGATTATCCAGGTCCCATCTCCTTAAATTACCACCTTTTTTGCAGTTTCTTCAGTTTTATTCTACAGTTCATAGCCAATAGATTGTGGTTACAGTACACATCTGCCCTTGGAAATGTCTTACAATTTAAAACCTGGTTCCTAAATCTCTGTCTTACCATTATATAATCTATCTGATAACTTCTAGTATCTCCAGGATTCTTCCACGTATACAACCTTCTTTTATGTTTCTTGAACCAAGTGTTAGCTATGATTAAGTTATGCTATGTGCAAAATTATTCCAGACTGATTCTTCTTTCATTTCTTACCCCCAATCCATATTCACCTGTTATGTTTCCTTTTCTACCTTTTCCTACTCTCGAATTCCAGTCACCCATGACTATTAAATTTTCGTCTTCCTTCACTACCTGAATAATTTCTGTTACCTCATCATAAATTTCATAAATTTCTTCATCATCTGCAGAGCTAGCTGGCATATACACTTGTACAACTGTAGTAGGTGTGAGCTTCGTGTCTATCCTGGCCACAATAATGCGTTAATTATGCTGTTTGTAGTAGCTTACCCGCACTTCTATTTTTTTATTCGTTATTAAACCTACTCCTGCAATTCCCCTATTTGATTTTGTATTTATAGCCCTGTATTCACCTGACCAGAAGTCTTGTTGCTCCTGCCACCGAACTTCACTTATTCCCACTACATCTAACTTTATCCTCTCCATTTCCCTTTTTAAATTTTATAACCTACCTGCCCGATGAAAGAATCCGACATTCCACGCTCCGATCCGTAGAACGCCAGTTTTCTTTGTCCCGATAACGACGTCTTTATGAGGAGTCCCCGCCCAGAGACCCGAATGGGGGATTATTCTACCTCCGGAATATTTTACCCAAGAGGACGCCATCATCATTTAACCATATAGTAAAGCTGCATGCCCCCGGGAAAAATTACGGTTGTAGTTTCCCCCTGCTTTCAGCCGTTCGCAGTACCAGCACAGCTAGGCCGATTAGGATAGTGTTTCAAGGCCAGATCGATCAATCATCCAGACTGTTGCCCCTGCAACTACTGAAAAGGCCGCTGCCCCTCTTCAGGAGAGAAGAAGAAACAATAGTCGATTTAGAAGAGGTAGGGTATCCAGTATTAGACTCAAAATTTAACAGAGCTTTGGAAGACTTACGATCAAATAAGTCAGAAGGGATAGAGAGCATTGCATCAGAAGTGGCAACAAAACGACTATTGACGTTGGTGTGTGAATATGGCGACATACTATCTACATCTACATCTACATTTATACTCCGCAAGCCATCCAACGGTGTGTGGCAGAGGGCACTTCACGTGCCATTGTCGTTACCCTCCTTCCTGTTCCAGTCGCAGTATGGTTCGCGGGAAGAACGACTGCCGGAAAGCCTCCGTGCGCGCTCCAATCTCTCTGATTTTACATTCGTGATCTCCTCGGGAGGAATAAGTAGGGGGAAGCAATATATTCGATACCTCATCCAGAACCGCACTCTCTCGAAACCTGGGCAGCAAGCTACACCGCGATGCAGAACACCTCTATTGTAGTGTGTGCCACTTGAGGTTACTAAACATCTCCGTAACGCTAACACGCTTACCAAATAACCCTGTGACGAAACGCGCCTCTCTTCTTTGGATCCTCTCTATCTCCTCTGTCATCCCGGCCTGGTACTGATCCCACACTGATGAGCAATACTAAAGTATAGATCGAACGAGTGTTTTATAACCATCTGAGTTTCGGAAAAATATCATTCGCTCAATTCCGTAGACTGCAAGAGCCTAAAAGTGTGAGAATTATTGCACAACCAGATTAAGAGCTCATACATCCAAGTTGCTGACAAGAATAATGTACAGAAGAATGGAAATGGAAGTTGAGGATGTGTTAGATGACGGTCAGTTTTGCTTCAGGAAACGTAAAGGCACCAGACAAGTAATTCTGACGAAGAGGTTGATAATGGAAGCAAGACTAAAGGAAAATCAAGACACGTTCTTAGGATTTGTCAACCTGGAAAAAACGTACGGCAATGTAAAATAGTGCAAGATGTTCGTAATTCTGAGAAAGATTGGTATAAAATTGTACAAGAGCCAAGAGGGAATTGTATGAGAGGACAACCAAGAGCGATGTGCTTGCATTAAAAAGGGTGTATGGCAGGGGTGTAGACGTTCGCCGATATTGTTCAGTCTGTGCATCGAAAAAGCAATAATAGAAGTAAAAGTAAGGTTCAGTAGTGAGAGAAATGTTACAGATAAAATGGTATTAATGATAGGATTCGCTGAGGACAATGCTGTCCTGAGTGAAAGTGAAGAAGAATTACAGGACCTGCTGAATGGAATGAACAGTCTAACGAGTACAGAAATGGACTGGGAGGAAATCGGTGAAAGACGAAAATAATTAGAAGTACCATAAATAAGAACAGCGAGATACTGAACATCAGGACTGATGGTCACGAAGTAGATGAAGTTGGGCATTTCTACATACCTAGGTAGGAAAATAACCCATGTCGGACGGAGAAAGAAGGACATCAAAAGCAGACTAACACTGGCAAAAGGGGCATTCCTGTCCAAGAGAAATGTACTAGTGTCAAACATGAGCCTTAATTTCAGGTAGAAATTTCTGAAAATGTAATTTTGGAGTACAGCACTGTATGGTAGTGATACATGGACTATGGGAAAACCGGAACAGAAGAGAATTGAAGCATTTGAGATGTGGTGCTACAGAAGAATGTTGAAAATTTGGTTTACTTATCAGTTAAAGAATGAGGAGTGTCTGCGCAGAGTGGGAGAGGAAAGCAACATGTGGAAAACACTGACAACTGGAAGGGAATGAGTTCGATGTTTCTAGAGAACGCTGTAGGGTTCATAAACTGTAGAGGAAGATAGAGATTGGAATACACTCTGCAAATAATTAAGGACGTAGATTGCAAGTGCTACTCTGAGATGAAGCGTTAGCACAGGAGAGGAATTCGTAGTGGGCCACATCAAACCAGTAAGAAGACTGATGACTCAAAAATATGTCAATGTTAGAGGTAGATCGTGACTGGATGTCCTTCTCCTCGGCACCTCTTCCCAGCCCCTCACCACACTCCTCCCAGGTAACGGAATATATGTACTCTACCTGCCTCTATCTAGTATTATCTCATGTGAAAGTGTATGAACGTTTACGAAATATTTGCATTACGTGGAACTGAGACTAGGCTGCCTGGTTTGATGTGGGGAAAGCTTTCACATGGCACCGATTATTTCATTTGGGAAACGAATAGCAGTTTTGCCATATTCTACACACGGTTCTCCACATACCACACATACCGCCAGCAGTGTGTAATGATCGGAATAAAGAGATAGCAGTGGAAGACTGTAGTTGTCAGGGTCCCACTAGAATTAATACTGAAGCCATTACCATTCCTGTTATATGGTAATTAACTCAAGACTTTTTTCCATAGAAAATATCATTTATTCACCGATAATCTGGAATTATAGCTACTTGCAAGCCAAAAAACCCGCGCACAGCCATTCAGAAAGTGAAAATTGATTTTCTTGCTTTATCAGAATGGGCGCAGAACATAAGTTTGAAACTTACCAATTTAAAATGCAAGCAATCTTAGTCCCCCCAAAAAACACTTATCACTCCTCAGCTCAGAGTATATCTTTCAGCTCTGACCTTAAAATGCAGAAAATTGGCTTTTCTTCTTCTACAGAGAATATGGGGTAATTCTGGACCAATACCTGGACTGGACTGAAATCACAACTGTAGTCGATAAGAAAGTGTCGGCATCACTGAATTCATTACATAAATATAGAAAAATATTTTCTCTCTAGCTTAAAAGAGAAACGCGGTAGAGAACACTAATACTCCCCATTCTTGTTTATGGTGATCCTACTCTCCAAGGACTTTCATACGATGGCTCACATCGATTGGAACTGGCAATGAATGCTTGTATTTGATGCATTTGTGAAGTACGATATTTCGACCGTATCACCCCTGGCTATGAATACTGATCATAACTACATGCTGTGTTTGCTGCATCTTCTTGTTAATCACTGCGCAGCTTTCTATTTATCTTCATCCTTTAAGCTACTGACTAAACAACAAAACGGCAAACTCGTTCTCAACACAGTATAGTCCTCTCTGTAACAGTACACAACACTGCCATAGCCTCTAAATAGTTTCGTATATCAGGATCCTGACTTTGTAACAATCTTCGTCAAAACATGAGAGAAATTAAATTTCTTTGAAAGTTCGAAAGACAGTCTTTGGTGACCTGAGTGTAGATTTTTCTTTTGTGAGGTTCGAAGGAAAAAGATACTGTTCACCAAGTAACTAATGCTTTCTATTATATGATGCACAGTTAGTTAGGAAAAATATTATAGCACCTTAAGAGTACCGATACAGCTCAGAGGAAATCACAATAAATAATGACTCCACGACAAATGTTCTTAAGCACAGTTGAGTTAACATTGTATGAAATTTATAATGAGCCAAATCGTAAGATTAAAGTTAATATATTCCATGATAAAATCATATGATTCTTTAAAATTAATTTTCTGCATAAGCTAATCAGAAATGACACTAAACAGGCATTTAAAAAACCATGGACCAATAGAGCCGTGAAAGAACCTTCTAAAAGGATATGAGATATACATATTTTTGCCACAACAACAGTTGCACACAGCAAAAACAACTGAGAATTACTGAATAAACTTGTTAAAAAACCAAGGAACAAGCACATAATTAGAGAAATTACTAATTTGAGCAACAGAGTGAACGCTACATGGAGGGACGAAAAAGTGTGATAGGACAACCAGCCACAGTACGGGATAACATGACCATTGAACTGAATGGAAGGGCTGTATATTATGAGTCACAGTTGGCAGTTGTATTCATTTCTTAAATATAGTGGGACATTCAGAGTCGAATAATTGAAGCGAAAAATCTCAGCAGCAAGCTGAATGAATAATACTCACCAACTTCTCCTTCTGAAATGAAGATAGCTATACATTTTTTCTCAAATTTTAAAGCTAATCATGTTTTGGTGGCGAGTCCAGTAGAGTACTACAGGTTCTCTTCCATAAACCAAGCAGGTCTTATCTGCAGTATGTTCTGCCCCATAAGTCAAGGCATTCTTGTTCAGAGAGACTGAAATATGCCATTGTTAAACCCCTTTTTAAGAAAGGTGATGCAAGAGCTTCCAATATCTACAGAACTATTTCACTGCTGACAGCATTTTCAAAAATATTTGAGACGGGGATATATTCTATAACATCAATAAAATAGAACCTTACCAACAACATTATCCTCATCAAATCACAGTATGAGTTTCAGAAGAGTTGCTCTACTGACAATGCCATTTAAATGTTCACTCAGTAGATTTTGCTAGCATTAAATAATAAAACAGTGCTGGTTGGTGTCTTTATGACCTATCAGTGGCATTTTACTATGTGAATCATAGTACTTTCCCACATAATAGGTTTTTTTTGGCTCATGGTATAGCCAACCAATGGAAATCATATCATACTAAAAGAATATAGAACGTTGAACGTAGGAATTCATCCAGTATGCTCAGAGGACATAATTCTGACTCGGGAGAAATCATGTATGGGGGACCAAGGTCTCAGTCTTAGGTTCACTGTTGTTCCTCATATACGTAAGCTATCAGCCATCCAGTATTCAACAAACAGAAGTAGTTCCTTTTGGAGATGAGACTAGTATTGTAGTCAATTCAAGCATGCATACAGAAAAAGAAGAAACGTCAAAAAACGTTATTGTCAGTATCATTAACACTTTTCCTGTGGGTGGTCTAACACTCGATTTTGAAAAGACGCAACATCTTCAGTTCTGCACATTTAGCGGAAGTATACCACTTATTAATGTAACACATGGTAAAGAAATAGTAAATAGAGTAGAATCTTTGAAATTCTTAGGTGTCCTTTTTGATTAGAACATAAGCCTGAAAAAGCACATCTTGGAAATGCTAAATCAACTTTGTTTAGTAACATTTGCACCTAGAATCACCGCAGATCTTGGTGAGAGACAAAGCAGGACAATGACAAATTATGCACATATTCATTCAATAAAGTAATGTGGAATAATGTTCTTGGATAAATCATCTTTAAGACAGAAAATCCTCGTTGCTCATGTTGTATGAATAGTTCACCCAAGATCACGTCGTAGGTATCCGTTTAAGGAATTCTAACTACAGCTTCACACTCAGGACGTCTGTTATAAGTAATCAACTACAATTTATAAAGATCAATGACGTACGTAATTACAGTACCAGATGAAAATTGAATAACATTCATTACTCCACATTAAGTTTGGCTTTAGCACAAAAAGTGGCGCACAGTGCTGAAATCAAAATTTTTGGATACTTACCCAGTGATACAAATCAAAGTAAAATTTGAAAGGAAACGAAGAAAACTTCTCCGTAACAATTACTTATATTGTGTAGGACAATTTATGTTATAGTAATGTGCAAAAGATGGTTCGTAGGAACTACTAACTACCACATGAAAATCTTTCTTATGTTAACAAAAATAAAAATATTCAGCATGTAACCATATGTACAAATTAATTGGCAGGGAGAACGTAAAATGAGACGTGTCACATCGTCTTGATTTATCACGCAAAATGTTCCATGGAACATGAAACAAATGTAATAAATTACAAAGTAACGAAGTAACCTGAAAATAATGCTCTGAGTCTTATAGTCAAATGTGTGATAAAGTCCTGCACTAGTCCCATGCTGTGTACTGTTTCGCAGCTCACATGGTACTACATAGCAGGACAACGGATGGCAACTTCAGCGGCACACATAAAGGAAACATTTCGTCGAAGTCTATTGGAAAAGGGAAGACACTGTCACGAGACAACCGTCAGGATAGATAAAAATGGTCGTATCTGTGGCGACATGACAATACAGCATTGAAGACTGCGCATGTTAAGACTAACGCATTCAGTAAGTGACGCAAGTCTGCAAAAGAAGGCAACAGTTTCTGGTACTGCAAGGCATATCTGAGCACTATGGGACTTAACTTCTGAGGTCATCAGTGCCCTAGAACTTAGAACTACTTAAACCTAACTAACCTAAGGACGTCACACACATCCATGCCCGAGGCAGGATCTGAACCTGCGACAGTAGCGGTCGCGCGGTTCCAGACTGTAGCGTCTAGAACCGCGCCGCCGTTCCGGCCGGCATTTGAATACAGATACTTGACTTTTGAAAACGACGTTGAGTAAATGTCTTCTAGCAAAAGTGGATGAAAACGAAAATAAAATTTGCTTTATATGACAAAATGTCGGAGTAAGGGAGACTGAATCTGAAGTACTAAGTTTAGCCAGTATCCTAGTCGGACAACATAACTGGTAACATTATCGACAGCGAAGACACAGCCGTAGTTTGAAGTTAGTGCTTTGCACATGATTTCACCTTCACTCGCAATTCTATTATAGCAAACACATGGCTGCAGATTTGCAGATTCATTCTTGAGGGCTGACCATCGGCAGCATAGTCGACCGATTGCGGACCTGTGGTACAGAGCCGTGTGGAGGGTTTGAATCAGAGGCTCAGACGGTACTGTGACCATGTAGGCTGCAGATTCCTCGACTTGCGCCAAACCGTGTTTGGGTTTCGGGATCCCCTGTGTAGGTCAGGTGTCCACTATACGAAGGAAGCGGCTACACGGATAGTAGCGGTTGTGTGGTTTGGAGTGGACGGTTTTTTAAGTTAGAGGGTCTCGGGAACAGTCACAAAGAGTACAGGCCCAACGCAGATACAACAGTCCTAAATGGTCGTAGCTGTGATGGGAAAGTACGAGAGATCCAACCGCTAATAGAAAGCACTGATGCTCAATTCATTACACGCAATGTAAGCTGGCTAAAGCCGGAGATGAGCTAATCCGAAACTTTTGCCGAGAACCTAACGGTGTTCAGAATGTGTAGGCTAAACACGGTTGGCGGTGGCGTGTTTTCTGCTGTTAGAATTAGTTTATCTTGTCACGAAATTGAAGTAGAAACTTCCTGTGCGCTAGTATGGGCAGATGTCAGTGGTGGCAGTCGTAATAACATAATAATAGGATCCTTTCACCGACGTCACAATTCAGGTGATACAGTTGCTCAAATGTTAAATAACTCTTGAGTTTGTTTTCAATCACGTACTCAACTCGTACGATAATAGTTGGTGGAGACTTTAATTTACCCTCAATATGTTGGTGCAATCCATGTTTAATTCAGGAGGTACACATAAATCATCATCCGAAACTGTGCTTAACGCATTCTCTAAAAATTGTTTCGAGCAGTTAGTTCATGAGCCCACGTGAAAAGTAATCCGGTCAGAAAGCAAACTTGACCTCTTAGCAACGAATAATCCTCAGTTAGTAACGAGCATCAAAACGGATACAGGGTTCAGTGACCAAAGGGTTGTCGTAGCGAGACTGAATATTGTAACACCCAAATCCTCCAAGAATAAACGAATAATATACCTATCAAAAAAGCAGATAAAAATTCACTTGACGTCTACCTGAGAGACAATCTGCACTCCTTCCAAATTAATAATACAAGTGCGGACCAGATGTGGCTTGAATTCAAAGAAATAGTATCGGCAGCAGTTGAGATATTTATACCAAATACATTAAAAACGAGGAGCTGATTCTCCTTGGTACGCAGAACGGGTCAGAAGACTGTTGCAGAAACAACGAAACCAACATGCCAAATTTAAACATACCAAAAACCCCAAGATTGACGATCTTTTACAGAAGCTCGAAATTTACCGAGGACTTCAATACGAGATACTTATAACAGTTTCCACAACGAAACTTTGTCTCGAAACCTGTTAGAAAATCCAAAGAGATTCTGGTCGTATGTAAAGTGTGTTAGCGGCAAGCAACAATCAATGCATTCTCTGCGCGATAGCAATGGAGATACTATCGAAAACAGTGCTGCCAAAGCAGAGTTACTAAACACAGTCTTCTGAAATGCCTTCACAAAAGAGGACGCAGTAAATATTCCAGATTTCGAATCAGGATCAGCAGCCAACATGAGTAACGTGGAAGCAAATACCCTCGGATTAGTGAAGCAACTTAATGAAACAGTTAATAAAAGGAAGACTTATGCTCCAGACTGTATACCAATTAGGTTCCTTTCAGAGTATGCTGATGCATTAGCTCCATACTTAACAATCATATACAACCGTTCGCTCGACGAGAGATCCGTACCCAAAGGCTGGATAGTTGCACAGCTCACACCAATATTCAAGAAAGGTAGTAAGAGTAATCCACTAAATTACAGGCCCAAATCATTAACGTCGATATGCAGCAGGATTTTGGAACATCTATAGTGTTCGAACATTATGAATTACCTCGAAGAAAACGGCCTATTGACACACAGTCAACATCGGTTTAGAAAACATAGTTCCTGTGAAACACAACTAGCTCTTTATTCACATGAAGTGTTGAGTGCTACTGACAAGGGATTTCAGATCTATTCTGTATTTTTGGATTACCGGAAGGCTTTCAACACTGTACCACACAAGCGGCTTGTAGTGAAATTGCGTGCTTATGGAATATAGTCTCAGTTGTGTGACTGGATTAGTGACTTCCTGTCAGACAGATCACAGTTCGTGGTAATTGACGGAAAGTCATCGTGTAAAGCAGAAGTGAATTCTGGCGTTCCCAAAGGTAGTGTTATAGGCCTTTTGCTGTTTCTTATCTACGAGTATATAAACGATTAGGGAGACAATCTGAGCAGCCGTCTTAGATTGCTTGCCGATGACGCTGTCATTTATGGACTAATAAAGTCATCAAGAGATCAACACAAATTGTAAAACAATTCAGAAAAGATATCTGAATGGTGCGAAAATTGGCAGTTGACCCTAAATAACGAAAAGTGTACGTTCACCCACGTGAGTGGTAAAAGAAATTCGCTAAACTTCGTTTACACGATAAATCAGACAAATTTAAATGCCGCAAATTCAACTACATACTTAAGAATTACAGTTACGAACAACTTAAATTGGAAGGAACATATAGAAAATTTTGTGCGGAAGGCTAACCAAAGGCTACATTTTATTTGGAGGACACTTAAAAAATTTAACAGACCTACTAAGGAGACTACCTACACTACCCTTGTCTTTCCTCTATTAGAATACTGCTACGCGGTGTGGGATCCATACCAGACAGGACTGACGAAGTACATCTAACAAATTCAAAGTAGAGCATCACGTTTTGTATTATAGTGGAGTATGTGAGAGAGTGTCACTGAAATGGTACAGGATTTTGGGTGGACATCATTAAAACAAATGCGTTTATCGCTGCGACGCAATCTTCTCACGAAATTACAATCACCAACTTCCTCCTCCGAAAGCGAAAATATTTTGTTGTCGCCGACCTACATAGGGAGAAACGATCACCACAATAAAATAAGGGAAATCAGAGCTCGTACGGAAAAATATAGGTGTTCGTTCTCTCCGCGCGCTATAGGAGATTGGAATAATAGATAATGTGAAGGTGGCTCGATGAAGCCTCTGTCAGGTAATTAAATGTGATTTGCAGAGTATCCATGTAGATGTAGGTGTAGGTGATAGAAAATCGTAAGTCTACACACTGCTGAATATCTGCCGCATAAGATATTAAAAATTTCTTTTTTATAATCACGTAGCACATAGAACTATGTGTTGAATTACAGTTAAAGGATCGGATACAAGTTATGCAAATCATTCAAGTACCACTACAATTAATAAAATGAGGTAGCATAGAATGACAAAAAAAAACATTTGTATAAAGTCAGTATCAGTCGGCGTAATGAGTACAACATAACCGGATTACAAAGGGGGGGGGGGGGGGGCTGACATGGCGTGGATTCACTGGGGAGTTACTGCACAGTACCAATGGGACTTTCGCCGTTGTTGATAGTGCAGTGATCTCGTTTACTTGAGGGAAGTTCGTGACCTGTGCTACACACACACACACACACACACACACACACACACACACATATATATATATATATATATATGACCCTACGCATTGTTCACAGTGTTTTCTGAGTGAAATGAGCAAAGACACTTCCGGTTGTGCTGTTGCTAAGAGTAGTAATTCTGTGCGTAGAACCGAGGGCGTTCTTCACCATCGGCTATTGAAAGACTTTGTACTCCAACGTGAATGGTAGTCTCGTTCTACATGTGAGGACAAGAGCAGTATAAAAAATGCAAGAACATGTTCCGAAAGTTTTCGTCCATAGGATTACGAACGGGACATGCAAAATGTTTTACTGGGTTTACCTAGAGAAAAGTTGCTGCAGTCACATGTAGTTCCATCCCAGAAGATATCAACTGCTATGGAAATGAAACTGGTTGCTACTGATATTGCCTGCGTGGAAGACGATGTAAAAGACAGGGAATGTGGTAGTGCGGAAGAGGCATCTCAAAACACTGGAAGTTTTCTCTTCCAAGAAAAGAATACCGTACAAGTTGCACAGAAATTTCCTATGGTCCGATCTGTATAAGCAAAGAGGAAGAAATTAAGGACTTAAACAAAGACTTGGCTATTATAGATAGAAGAAACACTTAAGTTGAGCAAAAAATTTAAACTCTGAAGAAAGCTAGGAAACAAGGTCCACCCCTCAAAACATCGGTTCCTGCTACTAAGAATACGGGAAGACTAAATAAGGAGGTTAAGATTAAACTATCTTAGTGTTTCACCCAAGGACAAATTTGGTAGGTGACGAAGAAAAGGAATTGTGTCTTGGAGTTCGGAAGGCACGGAAAATGCAATTTCTTTGAGAACTTTGTCTGCAAAATCAATTCCTTCCTTAAAATGAAAGCCTTGTCATTTTCCCTGTCGATCAACACTCCAAAATTCGACCATGCAGTTTCAGTTTTAACTAGTCATTTTAAACAATGCACTATATTTTATTAAGGGTAAGTTAATAATTTATATATGACTTGAGGTCAGGGCTGTACTATGTGTTGATGCTACGAACACTGACAGTCGCTGAGCTGCGATTCATCTGACGATGTCATACTTGAACCACACAAGAACGTTCAGTAGCCATGATAAGATATTTTTTTTTAAGTGGAAACGGCCAAAATATTACGATTTTGATGTCACAGTCACATGCAGTTTGTTTCATACAATCTTTCTGAACTTGATGGAGGTGTGGTTCGTGTGGTAGCTGTTACATGAGATATGGGAGCGAAACAATTCGTAAGTGAGGAGAAAGTTTGGTGTGTCCATTATCGTATTTACAAAAACTGTAATAGAAGATCTTGTGCACCGCCAGACAAGTGACGTTTCGATCACCTATCACAATGACGATTTCCGTATGTTGAATGTGGGTTACACTGAAGATGATAATGCACCTCTTAGAAGTGGTCGTGGTTTCAACCTCAGAAGTCAAGAGAGTTTCCTGAAGAAATTTTTGGAAATTTGTTAGAATATGCAATTACGTTAGTTTGAAACCGTATAAAATAGGATTTGCTTCATAAATTAGTCAACTTTTTAGGCTTTTCGCAGATGTGGAAAATGCCGGGGTAACCTAAATCCTGACTGCCAAACTGAATTAACATTGTGCCGGAAATGCCATTTCTAGAATTCGTGATCTTGATACCTTTTCTAGAATTCGTGAACTTGGTACATTTTATAGTAATCCCACGCACCTTGAGGTGAAAAACAGGGTACGCCTACTAATACTGATTGACAATGCGAACAATATGCCTTTTTCCTTGGTGCTACCATTGCAGAGGAGGAGGACCAAAATTCTGCCGAAGAAATAGTGGACGAATTCGAGAATTTTATTTCTAAATATTTGCGAAACAAAATAGCCGGGACTTAACATCCCGATACTACAGATGAAGATTTGTTTTGAGATTACGATCTTAGTGATTCAGCGAGCTCCAGTGAAGACGGTACTCAGAATCACTTAAAGTACTTGGTAGGTTACATCGCATTTAAGAACAAACACATTGACATTTCATTAGGAATTACAACAGAAAACTGCCACGTAGATGCAAAATTAATAGCGAAACAACACTGTATAAGTGTACTTTCGAAAGATGGGCTTACTTCTCCATGACCTGAGTCGTCTGCAACAATATCATATGTCGAAATTATTGTTGTATGTTTAGTTGGAGCAAATATCTCACGTTTAAAATGCGTGAGATAGTCAGTAGCACTAGTACAATCAAGATTTCCCGAAACGTAAAAGAAAGGAACTGATGTTTATACAAGTAGGAGACTTTTCATCCGCAATAGATTTTTTAACAAAAGTGCCAAATAGAATGCAATGAAGTGGGCTTCTGCGAAAATATATGTTCTCTGGACTGATTCCTCATTTCTCTAAATATGTCTAAACTAAAGGAGTACATAAAACTGTAAAATATTCAGCGTATTCACTTACTGAAGCTAGAAGTATTAGTGCCGATCATCTGCAGTCACCTTTGGGGACCGAAAAGTGTTGTCGTTAGTGCTTTTTACCGCCTTACATTTGCTTTCGAATATTTCGTTTACTAATTCTTTCGAATTATATTGAGCCCCATCAATGAGATGTTCAAAATTCGAATGAAAAGGGACGTGAAAAACCCTTAGCGCGTGCGCTAATGCGCCAACGCTGGCTATCCAAATGACGTAACACATCGCCGACGAATGAGAGCGTACTCGCGGAATGGCTGACGATTTTTGAATATGGTGCAAATGGCTCTGAGCACTTTGGGACTTAACATCTGAGGTCATCAGTCCCATAGACTTAGAACTACTTAAACCTAAGTAACCTAAGGACATCTCACACATCCATGCCCGAGGCTGGTTTCGAACCTGCGGTTCCAGACTAAAGCGCCTAGAACCGTTCGGCCACACCGGCCGGCCTTTTAGAATATATACAAACATCTGATACAATTTTACAACAGCACGACGACTGCCAAATATACCTGACAACAAAAACGTTGAGAACGGAAAAACATGGTACTTGCAAATGTTCAAATGATTCCGCACCAAATAACGTAACCGTTAATGAAGGACAGAATAAGGCGGTTCTGTAAAACTATTATCGTAGCTTTAACTCTGATCAGTACAAGAAATAGGTTTAGCAGTGGAGCTGAATGAAGTGAACCTCTGAAAAGGTGAAAAAGGTTTATACTTTTAATTGACCAACTAACATCACATTGTTCTGCAATAGATGCGTATACGGCATGCCAACTTGTAAACATCACTGTGTGCATACGAAAAGTCTGAGAAGAGATGATTACTGGTCACTTACTTGTTCCTCAACAGAATCTCGTCAGATACTGGTTTTCTGTCTTCTTCTTAGAACTCGAGAAAGTTCGCACACCCCTAGAAACCAAGAATCACTGTAAGATGTTAGTTAACTAGCGCACGACACTTAATACAGCACAAGTAGCAACACAGAAAGCGTTCACTCGTCGCGAATAAGTATCGCAATGATGCCAGGCAACTGCTCGTGACGTATCAAGCTATATTTCATTGTTGAGAGTGTTGTCTGGGATCGATGATAAAACGTGACAATAGCTTCGACGGTACGAAAGCCTTTGCTCGATAATACGTAAAATGTAACGCATTTACCACGATTATGAGTCTTCAGAATATTAATAACAGAAGATTACGAAACCGTTAACATGGGAATTTCTCCCTTGAATCATTAAACAAGCTACTATTGAATGTAATGTTCAGAAGGATGAATTTACGTATGTCACTACAACAGTCTTGGAATCGAAATCTGTTGCCTTAATATTAGTTTCAAAATCTACAGAACGTCGCTTTGTCTAGAATGCACGGTTATATCATAATCGAAAGTATCCGACAGACTCGAATTGCATTCCACCTTATTTCTATGCCATACACATAACGTAGCTTCCTTGCAGATCTTCTAATCTCTGTTTGGTACATTCGTTCGACTGTACAAAACTGTTACTACAAGAGACCATGAGATAATATTCCTCTTAATGGCAACGAGTCCCTATGTAAATTAACAATTCGATAATGTAAATATCAGGAATGGAGGTATTAGAGATGACGTGGTTTTTAATATTTTTTATTCACAAGTAACAGAGTGTGCAGATGCTTAACTTTAAATGAAGTGGCGTAAAATTTTGTGTTGGGAGAGGATTTGATCCAGAACCTGATCGATTGTTAATTAAGCACCCTCAAATGTAGGATATCAAAATTTTTCTGCAGCCCAACATGAATGAAACCGAAATGACAACAGAAAATTTATTTGCCTTGCCAGAATTTCAAATCAGCAGCTATCTTGGTCGTTTTCTTGTCAGATTAGACATTATTAAATATTTGGTTAATTTAACCAATAGCGAGATGTCCGTATGTTTGAAGTTCGGTTCTGACGCGGAGTTGAACATGTAGGACCATCGTTCTTGCCTACATACGAAGAGACGGTACCTATCGAAATATTTTCACCAGTAGCTAGAAGTGGTATGTTTGAATATAAAGTAATGTGATGTAAGTGTTGTATATGACTGGACTTCAAAACTTTCACCAATAGTAATAATTGACAAAGCATCGGTAGTGGGCCGTTATAAATCGTAATTTTTCCATGTGTGTTTCGGTATGCGCGTGCTACAACCTGAAACGAGGTGATCAAATGTTTTTTGTTGTTCCATGATTCTTAATCAGACACGTGCCTTACGTAAAGACCTTGAGGAGTTTCGTAGCGAAGGCACATGAAATTTAATTTGGATTTCGGACCACTGTGCGACATCCTCAACTTATGCTCGTTAAAAATGGCTTCCTGAAGTCTCAAACGAACTCAATCCTCAGGAATATTGTGTGGGATTTAATAGGAGTGGTATCCGAGTGGCGTATTGTGTAGACAGGAGGCCCAATATTTTTATTAAGTCTTTATTTGCCATACAAAAGACGAATTTAATAGGATGGAAACACTACTGTAAAACCAAAGTTCCTTTGTGGCACGATCAAACGTGAACAGAACTTGAATATTAAAAAATACCCCATTAAAGTAATAGCAATAAATAATACAAACAATTTAATCTATCACTTCAAAGGCAACCATATACAACGTAAGAATTTTTCGTGGTTCTAAAACACTTGAACTGATCTGTAATAAATCAAAATGTCTTCTTACAATAATAATGATAAGTAATACGAATAGTTCCTTCTGTTCCAAATAATCAGCCCTTATACAAAGTCACACGATACAATATACAGCCTGCAGCCGTCAGTAATTGTGTGAATAGTGCTTATTATACCAAAAAATATTTGATTTATCTGTTATTGAAAGCTAAAATCTCTAGTAGCTACTGCTTGCCTAGATGCTACTAACGTCTCCCAATCACCTATACGTCAACTAGCAATACACTACACAACTGCCCTCTTTTACGTCTATATGACCAGTATACCAGCTACATATGCAAGGTACGTACGAAAAGTTCGGTGAATAGTCGCAAAAAATAAAAGAAATCAGAGTTATAAGCAAAACACTTTTGTTCGTCTTCACAGTAATCAGAATTAGCTAGACAACTTCTGACATCGTTTGTAAACCACGTGGAAAGTGTCAAAAAAGCTTCTTATGGAAACACTGGAAGCACATTGGTCACGCATCATCACGGGAAATGAGACCAGCTACTTACAACATGGCGGGACTAAGTGACTGTTACTGCCATGGTGTTCATCGCTTTTCATGCCTCCCTTGGGCAGAAAGCCCTCGCCGACCAAAAGGGAAACAAGCATTATGTTAATCTTGAATTTTGTCAGCCGATACTTACGGGGAGGCAGGGAAGACGAAGAAGACCATGCCACTGACTGTCTCGTTGTGGACGAGCGGTTCTAGGCGCTTCAGTCCGGAACCGCGCTGTTGCTACTAGTGCAGGTTCGAATCCTGCCTGGGGCATGGATGTGTGTGATGCCCTTTGGGTAGTTAGATTTAAGTAGTTCTGAGTTCTTTGGGACTGATGACCTCAGATGTTAAGTCCCATAGTGTTTAGAGCCATTTGAAGCATTTTTGAACTGACTGTCACTTTGGCTCAGGATCGTAATTGCAGTATCAAGATTGAAAGCAGTGTTGTAACACCAATGGATATTTATGGCTCGAACAAACTTGAAGCCTCGTGGAGTAACTGCGCAATTTGAGTCGCTAAGTTACCAATGGCGCGTCCCTTTCCACCGGAGGTTCGCGTCCTCCCTCGGGCGTGTTTGTGTTTGTAATTTGCTTAGCATATAGTGTAAGTTGTGTGTAAGTCAAGCGACCCATGACCGCAGCACTTTTGGTCGCTTACAAATTCATACACATTTGAAATTTTTTTGAACAAACTTCAAAATTGAATGAATAACACAAATATCGTCTTAAAATAACAATAATAATTAATAAAATAAAATAAATTTAGGTCCACACTGGCAACCAAAATGTTGATGTGTTTGTGACCTTCAGTCCAGAGACTGGTTTGATGCAAATCTCCATGCTACCCTATCCTGTGTAAGCCTACATTCTTCTCAATCTACTTAGTGTACCGATCTCTTTGTCTCCCGATATTCACTACCTCCTCTTTAGTTATGTGATCTACCCATCTAAACTTCAGCATTCTTCTGTAGCACAACATTTCGAAAGCTTTTATTACCTTCTTGTCAAAAATATTTATCGTCCATATTTCACTTCCTAACACTTAAATCTATACTCGATGTTAACAAATTTATCTTCTTCAGAAACGCTTTCCTTGTCATTGCAAATCTGCATTTTACATCCTCTCTACTGCGACCATCATTAGTTATTTTACTCCCCAAATAGCAAAACTCATCTACTACTTTAAGTGTCTCATTTCCTAATCTAAATCCCTCAACATCACCTGATTTAATTAGACTATATTCCATTATTCTTATTTTGCCTTTGTTGATGTTCATCTTATATCCTCCTTTCAATTCAGTGTCCATTCCGTTTAGCTTCTCTTCCAGGTCCTTTGCTGTCTCTGACAGAATTACAATGTCATCGGCAAACATCAAAGTTTTTATTTCATCATCATGGTTTTTAATTCCTACTGCAAATTTTTATTATGTTTCCTTTACACCTGTCTCACTCCATGCTTAACCACTGCTTCCCTTTCATGACCCTAGACTCTTATAACGGCAATCTGGTTGCTGCACAAATTGTAAATAGCAGTTCGCTCCCTGTATTTTACCCCAACCACCTTCGTAATTTGAAAGAGAGTATTCCAGTTCATGTTGTCAAAAGCTTTCTCTGAGTCTGTAAATGTTAGAAACTTAGGTTTTCCTTTCCTTAATCTGTCTCGTAAGATAAGTCGTAGGGTCAATATTGTCTCACGTGTTTCAGCATTTCTGAGGAATCCTAACTGATATCCCCCAAAGGTCAGCTTCTACCATTTTCTCCTTTCAACTGTAGTGAATTCGTGTTAGCATTTTGCAGCCATGACTTATTAAAATGATAGTTTAATAATTTTCACACCTGTCGACATCTGATTTCTTTGGGATTCGAATTATTATATTCTTCTTGAAGTCTGTGGGTATATCACCTGTCTCATACATCTTGCTCACCAGATGGTAGAGTTTTGTCATGACTGGCTCTCCCAAGGCCACCAATAGTTATAATGTTGTGTACCCCCGGTTCCTTTTTTTGAAATTGGTCCTTCAGTATTCTGTCAAATCCTTCAGGCAATATATCCCTCACTTCATCTTCATCTACATCCTCTTCCATTTCCGTAATATTTTCCTCATGTACATCGCCCTTGTATAGACCCTCAATATACTCTTTCCACCCTTCTGCTTTCCCTTCTTTGCTTGGAACTGGTTTTCCTTCTGAGCTCTTGATATTCATATAGATGGTCTCTTTAATTTTCCTGCAGACAGCATCTGCCTTACCCCTCGTGATATATGCCTCTACATCCTTACATCTGTCCTGTAGCCATCCTTGCTTAGCCATTTTGCATTTCCTGTCGATCTTATTTTTGAGACGTATTTATTCCTTTTTGCCTGCTTCGTTTATTGCATTTTTATATTCTTTCCTTTCATCAATTAAATTTTACGTTACGCAAGGATTGCTAGTGGCCCTCGTCTTTTTACCCACTTCATCCTCTGCTGCCTTCACTATTTCTTCTCTAAAAGCTACCCATTCTTCTTCTAGTGTATTTCTTTCCCCTATACTTGTCAATCATTCCCTAATGGTCTCTCTGAAACTCTCTACAACCTCTGGTTCTTTC
Source organism: Schistocerca serialis cubense (assembly GCF_023864345.2). Classification (NCBI taxonomy): domain Eukaryota; kingdom Metazoa; phylum Arthropoda; class Insecta; order Orthoptera; family Acrididae; genus Schistocerca; species Schistocerca serialis. Next base: position 1,163,815,069 of record NC_064638.1, on the reverse strand, counting down.
TGTTTATCAAGCTCCCATCTCCTTAAATTCCTAGCTTTTAGCAGTTTCTTCAGTTTCAGGCTACATTTCTTAACCAATAAATTGTGGTCAAAGTCCACATCCGCCTGTATAAATGTCTTACAGTTTTAAGTCTGGTTCCTAGACCTTTCTCTTACTAGTGTATAATCTATCTGAAACCTTCCAGTGTCTTCAAGCCTCTTCCACGTATACAATCTTTTTTCATGATTCTTAAACCAGTGTTATCCATAATTAAGTTATTCTTTTTGCAGAATTCTACCAGGTGGCATCCTCTTTCGTTCCTTACCCTCAGTCCATTTTCACCTCGTGCTTTTCCTTGTCTTCCTATTCTACTATTGAATTCAAGTCCCCATGATTATTAAATTTTCGTCCCCCTTCGTTTTCTTTTGATGCCATATGGCGATCTTCTCTAACTCTCCTTATATAAATACACTCCTGGAAATGGAAAAAAGAACACATTGACACCGGTGTGTCAGACCCACCATACTTGCTCCGGACACTGCGAGAGGGCTGTACAAGCAATGATCACACGCACGGCACAGCGGACACACCAGGAACCGCGGTGTTGGCCGTCGAATGGCGCTAGCTGCGCAGCATTTGTGCACCTCCGCCGTCAGTGTCAGCCAGTTTGCCGTGGCATACGGAGCTCCATCGCAGTCTTTAACACTGGTAGCATGCCGCGACAGCGTGGACGTGAACCGTATGTGCAGTTGACGGACTTTGAGCGAGGGCGTATAGTGGGCATGCGGGAGGCCGGGTGGACGTACCGCCGAATTGCTCAACACGTGGGGCGTGAGGTCTCCACAGTACATCGATGTTGTCGCCAGTGGTCGGCGGAAGGTGCACGTGCCCGTCGACCTGGGACCGGACCGCAGCGACGCACGGATGCACGCCAAGACCGTAGGATCCTACGCAGTGCCGTAGGGGACCGCACCGCCACTTCCCAGCAAATTAGGGACACTGTTGCTCCTGGGGTATCGGCGAGGACCATTCGCAACCGTCTCCATGAAGCTGGGCTACGGTCCCGCACACCGTTAGGCCGTCTTCCGCTCACGCCCCAACATCGTGCAGCCCGCCTCCAGTGGTGTCACGACAGGCGTGAATGGGGGGACGAATGGAGACGTGTCGTCTTCAGCGATGAGAGTCGCTTCTGCCTTGGTGCCAATGATGGTCGTATGCGTGTTTGGCGCCGTGCAGGTGAGCGCCACAATCAGGACTGCATACGACCGAGGCACACAGGGCCAACACCCGGCATCATGGTGTGGGGAGCGATCTCCTACACTGGCCGTACACCACTGGTGATCGTCGAGGGGACACTGAATAGTGCACGGTACATCCAAACCGTCATCGAACCCATCGTTCTACCATTCCTAGACCGGCAAGGGAACTTGCTGTTCCAACAGGACAATGCACGTCCGCATGTATCCCGTGCCACCCAACGTGCTCTAGAAGGTGTAAGTCAACTACCCTGGCCAGCAAGATCTCCGGATCTGTCCCCCATTGAGCATGTTTGGGACTGGATGAAGCGTCGTCTCACGCGGTCTGCACGTCCAGCACGAACGCTGGTCCAACTGAGGCGCCAGGTGGTAATGGCATGGCAAGCCGTTCCACAGGACTACATCCAGCATCTCTACGATCGTCTCCATGGGAGAATAGCAGCCTGCATTGCTGCGAAAGGTGGATATACACTGTACTAGTGCCGACATTGTGCATGCTCTGTTGCCTGTGTCTATGTGCCTGTGGTTCTGTCAGTGTGATCATGTGATGTATCTGACCCCAGGAATGTGTCAATAAAGTTTCCCCTTCCTGGGAGAATGAATTCACGGTGTTCTTATTTCAATTTCCAGGAGTGTAATTCATTCATACAAGAATATATACCAACTCATAATACATGCGACTGAACCGCTGGTTCAGTAAAATGACGCATACTGCATCAACAATATAACTAACAAGTATGGAGCATATCCACTGTTTTAACGAGATTTTAAACTACATTTAATTTTTTCCCACTCACATGCGCTCTGCGTACTGCAATAACCCAGTTTCCTTTGGGACACAATATTCACGTCAGAACACATTGCGTGCAGTAATCAATATTCACTTATCACAGCCCCGTGTGCAGTAGCCACAACGAACCGTAACTACCGACTGTGGTGTCCTAGCGGTTCTAGGCCCCTCAGTCCGGAATCTCGCTGCTGCTACGGTCGCAGGTTCAAATCCTGCCTCGGGCATGGATGTGTGTGATGTCCTTAGGTTAGTTAGGTTTAAGTAGTTCTAAGTCTAGGGGACTGATGACCTCACATGTTACGTCCCATAGTGCTTAGAGCCATTTGAATCATTTTTGAACCGTAACTGCTGAATGTTGATCGAGAGCCGCCTGACCCCGCAAATTTCGGAGCCATTTTTAAACTTGTGCTAAACAGAAAATAAGAACTGAAACCACGCTGGGAGAAAATTGGCTGTATCGGGGATTTCTATACGGAACGAACTGACTGTCTGTATAAACGAGGAGATATGTGAATATAATATCCAGGTTCGTACAGAACCTTATTTTACGTCTGCATTGAGGACTAGCAATCGACGCTTTAGACAAGTCACAATGCTTTATTCTTGTGGACTCCAGCGGGGACATTCATGATATTTTCCTGGTTTCCACGATGTTAGCGGAGATGGAACTGCTACTGTCTTATTGACTGTGCTGAAAGGCGTGCTTCGGAATTTTGATATGAAGAACTAACTCGTGGCTCAAACGTATGATAGTGCTTTCGTTCTGGCAGGAGAATTAAATAGCCGCCAAGCTCCTATCTGAGCAACTGCCTCACAAGCTCTTTGAACTCACTGCTTTGCACTTCGTTTCAAGTTAGTTTCGCGGCAGAGCTGTTCTTATACCGAAGCAGTGAGAATTTTTTTCTCAACGCTTCATGGTATTCCTCCTTTCTCACACTTTCTTCTAACAGTTGAATGAGACGAAACTGAAACACCAAAATATCTGCCATTTATGAAAACCGTCCAGGGCTACCTTAGGGATTAACTGAAATTATTGAGTAGTCCAGACTATGTAGCATAGCGACTTCAAGAGAGGCCTGTGGTTTGAAACATACTCTCATAGACCTTGACTTTATTTTCCTTCTCTTCGTTATGAAACCATAATATTAAAGACTGAAATGCCTACTCAGAAAAATACACAGTGATGTATAGTTTTTGCGACAATGCTGTCTCAGAATGCTTAGCTTACATGAAGAACTCAATAAATGAACATAAATTGACCGACTTTTTAAATTCCACGATGCACTCGACTACTTCGTAAGCCGAAGGTTCGGTGAATAGAGCTCTAATGATGAATGAATACATTGGGAATCCATTGACGTAAAAATAGAACCGGGGAACTTTGATGGTCTGGATAATATTGTATCACAACTGGAAACAAGGTTTTCACATTGTGATAAGCTGCTGTACCTTAAATTAAGTGATACTGCTCAGTTCGACAATCGTATCAGCATTTCCCTGCAGACGGCATGGACTCATTATTGCAAACGTAAATTACCTGCTTCAGTCGCTCAAAGTTGCTTATAGAAATTGAAACTGTATTTTCTTCAAAGTATAAACAAATATTTCAATCCGTCAGTTTGAGAGACGTTGTCAAAAGAATGATTGAGAATGAAACGGATCAATTCTTACAGATGCATACAAACTACTTTTTCTAATTGCTATCATTCCTGAAAAATCTGCTTCAGTTGAAAGGAGTTTCTCTTGTGTAAAACGCGTAAAAACATATTTGTAGAACAGTACGGACCAGGATCGCTTATCAGCTCTTACTTGTACCCCAACTGGAAAACCAGTACTGTGAATACTTGAAAGCCGAGACACATGGTACGACAATGTCATCAAAAGATTCGGAAGAAGCAGTATTGTGGAGTTAATTTGTTTTACAACTAACAACGCTGAAACGCCCACTCTACCAGTACGTTTGTAAATTAAAGTGGATGTCATTATTCTCTTTTTCTTTTTCTGCTTCTTATTATTATTACCGGAGTAGTAGTCGTGGTAATAGCAGTAGTAGTAGTCGTGAGGAATGATAGGTATTCCTACATTAAAACTGCACTGTCCGCTCTTCTCACCAGCAAGGGCCACCGTGGCGTTCTCATTGGTCACGTGTCTCACAGTGCATGCTATCTGGTGGCACTAGTACTGCATATCTAAGAACAAGAATGCTGGCGCCAGGGAACATAGCCGTGCCGTTCGACACGGCACGAAGGAACGAACCGAGGATCATTTCAATTGACTATTGCACTACACATACGACTCATTAATTCACCACTATGGAAGAAGCACTGCTCTGGATGATAAACGTGATTGCCTGCAAGTAACTAAAACCCCACTCAATAGGTTCATATCCATGTTCGACCGCATTTCAATTCGCCAGTTGCCTCACCTACTTTTAACTTCATTTTATTATCACTGAAATAATGTGATACAACTGTCATCTGCATCAAATCGCAAAGCTGCTGGAAACTTGTCTTATACAGAATGTGATGTCTTCCACTTTAGAAAATGTGATACAGTATCTGTTCGTGGTGCAGTGGTATATGCTGCGCATTTTATAAGCAAAGTTAACTGTGAAACCACTGTTTTTTTCATTTTTTATATGCATTTTGCCTCTCTACTGAAAAGGTTGGAACTTAAATAGTGGAAGCTATTTATTCACAACCGATACTAAAGAGATACATGTTTGCACCTGTTGCGGTCCTTCAAAGTACTCACCATCGTCTTGGAGAACCCGTTGCCAGCGATGTGGAAGGAATTGTATACCGTTAGCAGAGCCTGTTCTGTTGATGGTGCGAATGGAGCGGTCTACTGCCTGTAGAATCTCTAGAAGAGCTCTGAAGCGAATGCCACGCAGTGGTTCCTTCACCTTCGAAATCAAATCAAAGTCACAAGGACTTAAGGCTGGAGAGTATGGTGAATGGTACAGTACATCCCAGCCCCTTTCGACCGAACAGGGCAGCCACAGCTTGCGATGTATGCGCACGCGCATTGTTGTGCAAAATTATGGGTTTTCTGCGAGGGATTAGCCGAGAGGTCCAAGGCGCTGCAGTCATGGACTGTGCGGCTGGTCCCGGCGGAGGTTCGAGTCCTCCCTCGGGCATGGGTGTGTGTGTTTGTCCTTAGGGTAATTTAGGTTAAGTAGTAGGTAAGCTTAGGAACTGATGACCTTAACAGTTAAGTCCCATAAGATTTCACACACATTTCAACAATTTGTTTTTTTTATGGGTGGGTCTAGGATAGAGTAGCATGGAGAGCTGCATCAAACCAGTCTCAGGACTGAAGACCACTACTATTACTACTACATGGGTGGGTCTTGAAGTCTTTGATCACACTGTTGTGCTGTACGAGCTCAGGCACATTCAAACTTGATCCAACTCCATTGTTCCCGTTTCGAAAACATAGTGACACCGTTACGTTAGACCGCTCCCTCACAAGTGACTGCGTTTTCCTCGATTGTGTCGCTCGCCGGTGACGCGGGACGGTCGAGAGCATTTGTCCGGAGGTAAAGTAGGTATGGCAACAAAGTGTGCTATCAGCGACAATAGTAGATTCCATTGCATAGAGTCTTCACAGCAGTGTTGCCACTATTTAAGTTCCAACCTACGTATAAGCATTACTCTGATGGAACTGAAAGACTTTTTGTTTCACTTCTAAACCATTAGTAATAGCGAAATTAAGAAACGTACTCCTAGGGAAGTTCTAATGTTCCTTTATCCACACTACAATAATTTCAGCGTGAGAGTTTCGTCAGGAAGCCGTTGGTGTGTACTAGCTGCCAGCAGCCACCCTGACGCTGCCCGCCTAGTGGCAACTCTTGTGATCGCAACAGTTCAAGCACGTAAATGCAGTGGCAGTAGCTCGATACATGTGTGACGTGTATGGGCCGTGTGTCACTGAATAACTCACCGCAGAAAATCGTTTTCTCGCCTGCTGTATGGTAGTTTTGAAGTGAATTGTTCGACATTCAGGTAGATAATGTACATTAATGATGACTGCTTTTATTGTTTCCACTATAGACCCTGTCAGGACGCCCTTAAATTTTCTGATGTGATGATAGTTATCATTTAACCATAATGCAAAATTTGCATTTAATGTGCAAAGTATGGAAGTTACCTGTAACTGTAGTACATGCTGTAACTGAAAGAAAGAAAACGTTGTGCTATCCTTTGAAGTGGAATTCGATCTTATCTTTTCTACGAAACATTCAGAACAATTTCTACGTAAGGTGCGACCATGAGAAAAAGAATTTATTTTTCTATTGGGAACCGTAATGTAACACATAAATTACAACCAGCAGAAAACTTCTCTAATCGGAGAGCAAAATATATATTTAAAGGAATGTCTCACTCTAGCTTCCTCAAAACCTTTAACAATTATCACAAAACTTTTGGCATGCGAACATTTGGTGCTTTTTTTTAAAATTCAGGTCATTTCAGACTCCCACAAGCTCCCCTAACTGTAACTCACTCACACCCACCAGTCCACTGCTGTAAGTCCCTCATAACTTGCCACTCACAGTTATCCATCCTCACTCACTCATTCAGCCCAGACAATTGTTATTAACTCTTAGTGCCTCTTTGGCATTGTTTCCTCCGTCCTATGTCACAGTCACAGACCCTTTCGCTCTGTCCTACTAACACAGTCTGCTCTCACTGTCACTGTCTCCCCCTTACTCTCTCTTACTGCTCATGTTGTTTCCTTCATACAGCTGCAGTTGCTTCTCACTGTCACCCTCTCGGCCTTCTTCGTTTTCACTGTCATATATTCTGTCCGCCATTATCACTGCCTGTCACACACTGCTCCTCTATTTCACTTTATTCCTAGCACCTCTCTCCCCCCCCCCCCCCCCCCCCACGCACCTCCTCCTTCCATGACACTGTCTCCTTCACACTTTTACACTTTTCCTAGCACTGATCTGTGAGTGTCAACAGTGTTCCCCTGCCACTGTGTCCATATCTTTCTCTCACACTGCCACTGTCTCCTTCGCTCATTCTATAACACAACCACTGTCTACTACATTACAGTAGTTATTACTTTTATGTCTCTTTTCACTGCCACTGTCTTCTTCAATCTCAATGTACAGAAGCGAGAATATATTCGCATGCCAAAATATTTTACAAAAATTTTAATGGTGCTGAGGAAGGTAGAATGGGCCCGCATGGAGTGGCCGCGCGGTTAGAGGCACCAGGTCACGGATTGCGCGGCCCCTCCCGCCGGAGTTTCGAGTCCTCCCTTGGCCATGGGTTTGTGTGCTGACCTTAGCATAAGTCAGTTACATTTCTGCATGTACATCTACATCTATGTGATTACTCTGCTATTAAAAATAAAGTGCCTGGCAGAGGATTCAGTGAACCACCTGCAAGCTGTCTCTCTACCGTTCCACTCTCGAACGGTGCGCGGTAAAAACGAGCACTGACATTTATATATGTGAGCCTTGATCTCTCATGTTATATCGTAATGATCATTTCTCTCTATGTACGTGTGTACCAACAGTATGTTTTCGCAATAGGAGGAGAAAACTAGAGCCGGCCGCTGTGACCGAGCGGTTTTAGGCGCTTCAGTCCGGGACCGCGCTGCTGATACGTTCGAAGGTTCGCATCGTGCCTCGGGCATTGATGTGTGTGATGTCCTTAGGTTAGTTAGGTTTAAGTAGTTCAAAGTCTCGGGGACAGATAACCTCAGATGTTAAGTCCCATAGTGCTTTAAGCACTGTAAACCTCCCCCCCCCCCCCCCTTTGAGAAAACTGGTTACTGAAATTTCATGAGAAGATACCGTCGCAACGAAAAACGCTTTTGTTTTAATGATTGCCACTCCAGTTCACGTAAAGTCTGTGGCACTACCTCCACTATTTCGCGATAATACAAATCGAGTTGCCCTTCTTTGTACTTTTTTAATGTCATCCGTCAGTCCCACACAGCACAGCAGTACTCCAGAACAGGACGGACAAGCGTGGGTTATGCAATCGCTTTAGTAGGCTTGTTGCACCTTTTAAGTGTTCTTCCAATCGCAGTCTTTGGTTGGCTCTACCCACAACACAATCTATGTGATCGTTCTAATTTAGGTGATTTGTAATTGTAATCCCTAAGCATTTACTTGAATTTATAGTCTTCAGGGATGTGAGGCTTATCGCATGATCGAAATTTTGCTGATTTCTTATAGTACTCATAAGAAGAAGTTCACACTTTTCTTTATTCATGGTCAATTGTCAATTTTCCGCACCATACAGATAACGTACCTAAATCAGTGATTTCTGTAGCGTGCCAGTCCAAGGACCAATGACCTCAGCAGTTTGGTCCCTTAGGAATAAAGACATATTTGAACATTTTTAAGGTATAATGAGGCACAGGGTACAACACTTTAGAGTCAGAGACTTTTAAATAAACAGGAACGTTTTCGCATTTTTGAGCCCCGAAAAGAGTATTTGTCCTTTGGTTCCCTTTTTCTACCTGCAGCAGCAGTGCATGTGTCTTATTTGAAAAAAAAATGAATGTGATCGTCAGTCTTATTTAGAGAACAAGTTTGTTTGCATGGCCATCCTCCACAGCAAGCACGGAATTAGATTTGTAAATAATTTCGCATTTTCCTGCTTCGAGTAGCAACAGGAAAAGACTGTTTTATTTAAAAAACACAAATTTAGATATTTCACATATGCACAATGGAAATAAAGCAAAAGTAATTGAACACCTAAACCCAGAATTTACGTGTGAAGCGCTTAGCATATGGTTCAGTACTACAGAATGAGGTTGCTAGATTATATCGGAGACACTTTATACGGCATATTTTGCTGCGCTACGTGACTTTATAAACTACGATTTTGCCTCAGACCGTATTTGACGTACGTATTTTACGTGTAGTAGTAGGGTAACTTTGAACCTCTGTATCGCGAATCGATTGAAGATAGGAAGAAAATTTTCAATGTTGTTTGAGATCAGGATCTAAGAAATACACGGTAAAAATTGCAGCCTTTTCATGCCTTTTCTAGCTTTTTGGAAACCTCGGCTGGATTTTAGTTCGCTGGTGAAGGGGAAAAGATAGTGAAAAGATCCTTTTTGTGAAGTATTTCATGGAACCGCCCATGAATATCAAAGGCGCCTCCATAAGTCCTAAGAAGCCCACCGCAGATCACATCAAATGCTAAAAGAACAAACCTCCTTGCTCCATTTGCCCAAGAGGGAGGAAATATGTAATATTCACGTTTTGACACTGGATGCCGAATTCTGCTCAAGACCTACTCACAAGACTTTCACCAGGATTCTTGTTTCCCGTAGTTAATGCCGCCGTAGCCGTAAGTTAAAAATTGGCAAAAATGCGGGTGTATTTCATTCCAGTTTTTTCTTTCTTCTCCATTTCAGCTGAAAGCAACCATAACGATATCACAAGGGCGTAGTCTGCGAAGCTCTACTGTTCCTAACGTTTCGTCCGTAACTGCCCTGGAAGTTTTCAGAGGCGTTCCTCCTCCTTTGAATCTAGCTGACTGACCTGTCGGACGTCTGAGAGCGGCAGATATACTGCAGGAAAAGGGCTTGGCTGGAGTTACACGTGACGAACAGAGACGATCCTTGTTAAAGATATAGCTTGACTTTTGAGTGTCGTCTTGCCAAAGATAAAGAACTGTTTAGTGATTCTGCAGAGCTACCGTACATATGTCACTAAGTTCCACTGTCTCTTCTTTGTTATTAATGTTATCCACTTTTTATATATTTCAATAGCTTCTACTTATAGCCTTGGAGAGTAGTTCGTCATCATAGGTAAAATTTTATTTTCTGAACATTTTGCTTCGCAACTTTCTAACTAAAAAGACAAATCAGTCGTAGCGTAACATGCCCTTCAGTCAGGAAGTCACGAAATGATTTTTCCTGAAACAAAAAGTTTATGTACGAGGACGAACTAATCTCCAAGGCTATGTATAGAAACCACTGGAATATGTAAAAATAAGGATAATTGTAATAGGGAAGGAGAGACTGTGAAACATAACGAGATACGGACAGCAGCTCAGCACAATCGCTAAACAGTTTTTTTTTATCTTCGACAGGACAACAATCGATAGTCAAGTTATATCTTTGACAAGGATCGTCTCTACTTATCGCATGTAACTCCGACTATGGCCTCTTTTCTGCAGTATTTATGTCACTCTCAGACGTCCGACGTGTCATTCGGCAAGACTCAGTGGAGGAGCAACGGCTCCGAAGACTTCCAGTGTTATCCTAGACGAAACGTTAGGAAAATAAGAGTTTCGTGGCCACGACCCTATACCCCGGAAGGTTTACCAGCACCAATGTCATCCGGTCATGAAAGCTTGTGACATTACAGCCTTTATCACTGCGATTTTTAACATGTAAATTTATTTTTTTCTGTATTCGCGTCAGTATGTGCGAACTTTTAACATATACCAATGAATGTTGTAACCAGATATCTTTGCCGCGCTCCTGAAAAGCGCAGAATATCACGATAGCTATAAACTGTTATACGCTGCTATCGATCAGTAAAAAAAAAACGATGCACCTATGTTTTAAAATAACAATTGCCAATTTTTACTTCTGCAGGGAGCCACGCCGCTCTCTAGCTGTTCTGTGAATGTGTTGCGAGTCGGACGCAAAAGTATTGTGCTCCATACTGATATAATCATTTTATTATAACTTTAAGAGTTTAAGTGATTAAAAAATATATGTAGCTACAAACAAGCGAGAGTGTATATCATGAAAATTCGCTCCACCGCCACAATGGATGGCCATGTTAATGTAAGTTTCCGTTTCATAATATAGTACTTGAAGCCTTGAAGTTTATTTAATTTCAAAGAAAATCTCTCAACCTTAATTTCATTAATTATACTTGTGATAATCTTTCCTATTTAAAAGATTTATGCAGCTTATGATCCAGCGTGTGTTCTGTCGGAACAAGAGGCTGTCGTGACGACATCGTTATAGTATTTATTCCAAGTTCTTTCAGTTCCGTTTATATGTTCGTACAAATCCAATTAGTTGGTCCCTTAGGTTTCTTTCATGTAACTTCCGTCTGTTTTCTCCGCGCGATCTTCCTCCGAAAAAAAATTTCTGTTCTTTTTTTTTTTAGTAATTTTCGATATCGCGAATGAGAAAAGACAGCCGCCTCCTGCTCCGAACGGAACACCACGACTTTTCTAACGTCGGAGAGTACCGCACGAATTTTCCGCTAAAAGGTAATAGAATTTCTCAAAGCTCGATCAATTACACATGTTGCTGCTGTTCTCCGAGAAATCTGGTGTGATTAATAGTGATTTATTCTGTCACGACAAAAAGAACCAATTTTATTTTTACCAAAGCAACAAAGCTTTCAATTAAATTACTAAAAAAAAAAATCATACCAGAAGCTTACACTCAGATGTCACAAGAACGTTCCTGACCACGTGCTGAATTTGGTGTAGAATAAACTAGCGTAATTTAGTGCTCATCATCCTTGTACTAGAAAGTCTCAATTTCCAATACTTATTATAACATTTCTACTGTTAATTGGTTAAAATGAGCACAATACTTCATAATGCATCTGGGAGAATGTAACAATTGCGTGTTCCATACTCACAATACTGAATTACAGCGTTACGTCAAAGGTTGCGGTGGAACACAGCAACACAGTCAGACTTTGCGGCCCATAGGGACTGACCCAGGCAAAGATGAGCATGACTTTACGTTGCTTATCCACCGGTATTGATAACTGATCGGAAGCTGTGGTGTTCAAGGTGGACTTCCACTGGCTTGGAAACGGCTGATGTTATTAAGCGAAGAGAAATTTGTAAAGGAAACGAGCACTAGTGTTAGGTATTGACCTAACAAAGCACTTCTTAAAATGTCGTTATATGTACTACAACACTTTACGTGGTCCTCAGGAAACTTAGAAGAATACAAAAACATAGTACTGCACTGGGTCCGTTTAGAACAGCTGACATACATGACCTTCGGATATCAACACTCGTGTCCCAACATGAAAAGCGCCATTTCGTCAACGCTTTGCAGATGCAGCTGTCGTCCTAAAGACAAGCGTGGGTACAACTGTAGAACTGCTTAGTGTCAGCAGGTGCTATTTCGACCGTTAGCGTTAATTCTCAACAAGCATTCCCTTACAAAAAAGAACAGCAGAAAAACTCATTCCCTTTATACAGTATCACTTACAGTTTTACTTTACATTGCAGCACTATTTAATCTATTTAATGAAATTTCTATACTGTGATCCCGACTGAGTCGCCGCGTAAAAAAACAGTATCAGAAGACAAATTCACCTTCCTCCATTGGTAAACAGGTTCTTCAAGATAGTAACGGTCCATCTCCCTTATTACCACAAACTATTGTGCTAGCTAGATCCATGACAATATCTCTTGCCCTTCATCATAGATGTAAAACATTCAACTGCTACCGTCTTCTTTTTCTCTTTTAAGTTTTCTTACCGTTTCCACATACTCATATTCTGTTACTGTACATTTAGTATTTGTTTATTGTGTGTTATGTATTGAACCGGGGACCTAGAAACGACGGAGAGGCTTCGTCCTGCCGTGGCCCTCTGTAGTTCACACTCCCACAATAGGCCACAGCAGTCCACCCACCCACCTCACCACGCCCCACACTGAACCCAGGGTTATTATGCAGTTCGGTCCCCAGCGGCGCTGTGACCCGTGGAAGTCTTGCACCCCACTCTCAGGACATTAATGCTACAAAGTTTGGTGCTCGTACGGTAATTAGTTTCCGCGTTATAAAGTGTTAAATAGGAAGAGTTTAATTATAACCACCCTTTATAGAAATTTTGGTTCCCATATATACATATGTATAATATATACATATGTAGAATTTTTGTGCACTGTATGACAACCAATTCTGTACAACAGACATTACTTAATTCAAGGATTCAAATAAATAATGAGCTGTTGATTACAGTAGGTCATAAATGTAATCCATTTTAAGACATACAAACACATCTTACATGGCGTCAGCATTTGTTAAACGCAAATAGGCGTTAGTGCTCTAGAATTAAGTTGGAGTGAGCGTGCAGGCCAGTCTACTCACCGAATATCCTCTCGCTCCAGGAATTCCTCCACTTGTGCAGTTCGAATGCGTCTACCATAAAAATGTGGTTCCTCGTTGCACCTCTGAACAGATGCACGTGGGAAAGCAGTACAGCGTCATAATAACGGTGACAGGTGAGAGTCCACTTTCAAAAATATGGAGATCAGTACGCCCATGAAACATCATTGCTCGCCACGCCACAACACATAGACCACAAAAACGATCATGTTCGACAATGTTCCTGGCCGCATGACGTGTTCCCGCCACCCGCCATATGGCGTTCGACGAGAACCACTACTGAGACTGAATCTGCTGTCGTCAGAGAATAGCACACGACGCCACTGCTCGTTGCTGCAGTCCCTGTGCCCTTGGAAACATCGCAAACGGTGCCACCGGTGGGTGGTTGTCACTGGTGCACGACTTACTGGTCGTCGGAAGAAAAGACACTCCCTCCGTCGCCGTGCTACTATGGGCTGTCAGTCTGCCTGCCTGGCAGTCATGTTAAATTGGTTGAAACTGCTCGCACAAAGGAATTTAGCTATTCGTATTTCCCGCACGCTATTCGAGAGCAATCCGGAGCAATAGAGAAATAACTTTATGGTGGTTCGATGAAACCTCTAATAGGCACATAATTGTGAATCGCAGAGTAATTATATAGATGAAGGTGGTAACTGTATCATACTTCTCTAATAACCGTGAAACATTAATTTAATTATTTATTTACCCATAGCAATTCTTCATGATTTTTTTTTTTACATGAAGTAAAGTTATCTTGTATCGTTCCACAGTTTTAATGTAATACCTTCCTTCTATCCTCTATGTGGTTCATGGCAATTTAAAACTCACCGTAAGTTTTGACTATAAATTAAACGCTTTTCGGAAAGTGAACTGATAGTGGTTCATTAATTTCTACGTATATTGTTTTCGGAGTTAAGCATCAGCAATTAACTAACTGGTTCTGTCTGTAAATATATTCTAAGCTAGTAATTATAACGACGTATTAACGTTTCTTACGTTTTCTGTGCTAACAAGATTTCTTTGGTAAAAATATAGAATGAATTATACATTAACAATTAATAACTAAGAAAGGGGTCTTTTCAGTGAAATAAGTTCATACTGTTTCCAAAGGAGGGGGTCGAGTATATCTTTGAAGTGATGTTTATGTTTCCCTCGATATCTTCCCTCCACGTTTCACTGTTGTTTTAGGATGTACATATCATAGAAAATGTATTGGTGCGAATAACTATCTGTACCGTACCAATAATGACGGATATCTTATTTTTCTTAACATTAATCTCTCTCTTATGTTATTAAGAGATTACCAAGTGAAAAGTGGGTGGAAGCTGTTTTATAAACCTTAGTAACCGGCTTGGGCGAAATTTGTATATCCACCATTGTGTCCATTTCAACGAGATAACTACATATTTTATAACTATTTAGAAAATTGCCTTCATTTAATTGAACGTATGCTGACAGCCGACTGCAGAGTAAATTATGACAGTTGAAATATTCCAGCTTCATACAGGTGCGAAAAGACGAAACCAAGCCAGTTATTCCGAAATTGTTACTTTTTGTCCTATCATCTTTAAATACGTAGACATTTCGCCAGTTTAACTCGCCTAGTCCTTATGAAGGAGAGTTAAATACTGACTCACAGACTATTCAATAGCATCACATTTTCATAAACCGTAAATGCTGTAAGACTCTAATAATACTTTACAAAAACAAATAAATTTTGGTGTTATATCACTTTTAAATTTTTATTATGTGTTAAGCAAATGGTTTGTCAATATACAAAACACTGAATTTAGTAACATCAATTTACATGACTCTCCCGAAAGCGTTACAAAACCAAAAACGTTTTGACTTCTTTTCAGTAACACCGGACGGTCCACTGCAACATTTTCCTTAGTTTAACTGCTTGCTGGATATGCGAAAGTTCAACTCTTACGTAATTCTTCGGATTTAATGCCTTCTATTACCAGTTGCCAATAACCTCACAAAAGACAAACAAGGAACAGGTGAGAAACAGTTGAGAAAATCACCCTATTTCAGTAAATATAATATTTTTCGATTTGCACCAAAGTCGAAGCTGAGCAGCGAAAAACTTCTCTTCTTCAACAGCGTTTGGTGCTAAGAGTTAGTCGTTTTCGCCCTCGACAGGCTGCTGCTGTTCCAGTCTTCCGGTCTCCCATTTCTTCCTGTCTGTATTCTTCCCATTTTAACGCGTCTCTCCTCTTTCTTCCGCGCGGCTTCCACGTTGAAATCTTCCTCGGTGTAAATTTTGATTAATCTTCGAACGTACCGGTACCAGTGAATGTCTGTATTCTTCAAAGATTTAGCTGTGGAGTACGTTATCTCTATTGTCTCCCCACTTTATTTCGAAATTTATCTTGTCACGTTACCTGCAGACTTCTCATATGGTCCTATTCCAGTGTTCTAATTATCTCCCTCAATCTCCCCGTTTCAGGCCACATCTCAGCTCCTTACAGAACTATGTTCTCCGCCACACTTTAATAATTTCTTTATTAGCGTCCTGCCGAACAATATTATTCCATAATATGACATGGAAAGATTTAGAAGCTCTCATCCCCGTTGTTATAGTGAATTGTATCATTTTCACACGACCAGAAATTTGCAGTTTCTGCAGGATTTCAGTTCTCCTTCCCCACGTCAGAGCTTTATCTTCTACTTAAGCGGTAGCCCTGGCGACCGTGTGGCAGAACGACCACCTTCTCGGCCAGTCTCTCCGCCCAGCAACGGCGGCAGCCGCGTCTGCGGCGAGTTGGAGGCGGCACCTCCCCCTCACTGGAAGCGCCATCGTCTGGGGCGGAGTTCACCTCGGCGAGCGTCGAGGCAGCAGTCGCGTCACTAACCTGCACAGAAAGCGAATACTCACATTGAAATGCTTCAAAGTAGACTGTTCGCGAATATGTAATTTGATGTGTGCACAGGATAACAAGCGTTTTGGAAAAAGTTAATATTGGTTGAACATTGACTTTGCAATAGGACACTGCGCAAGATCTACTTCAGATTAGCAGTGAGAGCTCCTCTAAGAACGAAAGTCTGAATTTAGAATAAAATACGCAAATCTTGTGTTATTAGTATCAGTTCATTAGGCACTATTAATGTCTCCATATGTTAACAACTGTCTCGTAGTTCGCGATTGTCGTGCGGATTATCATGCATTTCGCTGCAGTCGGAGAGATTGACCATTTAGTTCCCGGTACGAAATAGTGGTAAAATATTTCAGCATTTCTGTGCAAGAGATGGTTTCAAAAATGGTTCAAATGGCTCTGAGCACTACGGGACTCAACTGCTGAGGTCATTAGTCCCCTAGAACTTAGAACTAGTTAAACCTAACTAACCTAAAGACATCACAAACATCCATGCCCGAGGCAGGATTCGAACCTGCGACCGTAGCGGTCTTGCGGTTCCAGACTGCAGCGCCTTTAACCGCACGGCCACTTCGGCCGGTCAGAGATGGTTTCGCAGTTCAGAATGGAATCGGAGGAAGAGGAGTAACAGGAGATTTGTGTTTAACGTGCCGTTCAGAACGAGGTCATTGGGGATCGAGCACAAGCCCTGATTCGGGAAGGATGGAGAAGGGAAGCGGCCGTGCCCTTTGGAAGGAACCACCCCAGCATTTGCTTAAGCGATTTAGAGAAATCAATGAAAATCTAAATCAGGAAGGCCGAAAACGGGTTTGAAGCGTCGTCCTCTCGAAAGCGAGCCCAGTGTGGTAACCACTGTGCTACTTCGTTTGGTACAACGGAATCGTTAACGATCAATTGCTGCTGACCCTGTCTGAGTAATCAGTGATCAACATTGTGCATAGTCTATTACTTCGCACGCGAAAACCGCAAGGTCTGTTTCAGACGAGTGCTGTTTCTGAGAAAGGAATGTAATATCACTCGGCCTTTGATCTACAGTGAATACTTGTCAGTGGTCGACTTCGTTACTTTTTCCTTTTCTATTTAGTTCGCTACATTCCATGGGACACTGTCATCGAAAACTACGTGGTCATAGAATGAGGTACTTCCAAAATCGCTCAAAATAGTAGAGGTAAATACCGTAGAAGCTTTTGAAATATGGTGTTACAGAAAAATTCTGAAGGACACAATTCCACACCGAAGGCGAGCATGGGTGGTAAGAGGGGGGAGGGTAAAAGTCGTAAAGGAGACCAAAAGATCAATACGATGTGCAGATTCAGAAGGATGTAGGTTTTAGTAGTTACTCGGAGATGAAGGAGCTTGCACAGCATAGAGTAACACGGAGAACTCCATCAAACTACAAATACCGAAAGAGCAAATAAAGTAAGAAACCGGTAAGTTTAAGATGACATTATTATTATTAATACATTGCAGTTCAAGGTTCTAAACCACTACGAGGAACTTCTATAAACACTAAAAGCAGCGCTTTCAAACAAGAGATGTGATTGTGAAGTTGTTGGCCCTCATCCTTTTTCGCATTTTTGCTCTAACCCACTGAAATTAATTGCTCTAGGACAGTGCATACAATTCCGTACAACTGTTAGAGAAGCATTGAGTAAGTGGGAGAATTTTCTCCGATATGCGTTGGCGAAATCCATCATTGAATGAATCACTCCGTCCTACTAACTATAAATTTCATGAAGGTGTAGCTGTGCATTCTGATGGTATCGGCTCCTTTCATGAACATCATATATGGAAAAATGTCATCCCTAAACTTCCGAAGACAGGAAGGGTAAATAAACCGGCCAACTCTCCACGTGATCTAACGCGCTGCTTTCCGAGCGGGAAAGGGGTTTCTCTCCCCGGCACAAATCCCCCCGGCGGATTAGTGTCGCCGTCCGCTGTGCTGGCCAGCCTGTGGATGGTTGTTAAGACGGTTTTCCATCTACCTCGGCGAATGCCGGGTGGTTCCCCTTATTCCGCCTCAGTTACACCATGCACTATGTCGGCGATTTCTGTGCGAACACTGTCTCTACGTACGCTTACACCACAATTACTTTACCACAGAAACAATTGTGGTTACACTGGTTTGTTACGAGACGTTCCCGTGGGGTGAAGGGGGGGCGGATGTACGGGGGTTTGGGGGGGGGGGGGGATCCACTGGTGGCTGAACCTCACAATAACTCTATGTTCGGTGGGGAACGGTGGTGGGTAGGTGGGCTGTTGTGGGTTCGTGAACCACTGAAGGCTACGGCGGGTCGAAGTCTCTCCGTCGTTTCTAGGTCCCCGGTTTAATACTCACAAGGGTGAATAGGTGCGAGATATCCCACAATCTGCTTAAAAGCTCGAACATCCAAGGTGCTGACGAGAATAATATACAGAAAAGTGGAGAGGCATATCTGACATTGTGATTGACAACGGAAGGAGGGATGCAGAAAAATGATGACACTGTCGTAGCGTAAGTAATCATTCAAAAATTGTCCAACTACGTGAAATGGTGTAAGACATTCTAAAGTCTGAGAGAGATAGGAATAAATCACAAACTAAAATTGAAAAATAATAAAGCTTCACGTTCTCTGATTAGAAAGAGTGTAAGAAAGGACGCAGTCTTTCAGCCCTACTTTTCAATCATTACAGCACAGAAGCAAATTAAAGAATGGTTCAAAAGATGGTCCATAATTCAAGGTTCAAGAATATGATCAATAATAAACGCTGATGACAATCCTATCCTCAGTGAAACTGAAGAAGATGATGAGATTTGTTGCAGGTAATGAACAGTCTAATAAGCATAGAACGAGGATTGAGAATAAACCAAAAAATGAGAAAAAGAATGAGAAGCGGAAAATGAAAATACCAAGCAACTTGACATCAAAATTCGGGATTATCACGTAGGCGAATGTAGAGCGTTCTGCTACTTTGAGAGAGAAATAACCCATGATGGAAGATTCTAGCAGGACATGGAAACCGAAGTAGTACAGTCAAAGAGGACGTATCTGGCCAAGATAAGTCTACTGGTAATAAACAAAAAGAATGTGCGTTTGGAGGACTGCATAGTCATGGCAGTTAATCACACACCGTACGAAAACCGGAATGGAAACAAATCAAAGCGTCTTACACGTGGTGCTAAAGAAGAATGATATGAATTAGGGGGACTGAAAAAATAAGAAGTGGGGTTGCACACAGAATACGCGCAGGAAGGACCATATCAAAAACAGTGAAAAGAAGGGACAGGATAACAGGACATGGGTTAAGACATCAGGGAATAACCTCTGTGATACTAGAGGGAGCTGTAGAGGGTAAAAAATATTGGGGGGGGGGGGGGGGGGTGCGGGACAGAAGGTGCACAAACTCAGAATTGGAATTTGACTGCCCTAACTTTCGATATACCTTCAGTATTCTTGTCACCTTACCTTCCCCATGCTGCGCTCCTCCTGCTGTGTGTCCTGTAGCCAAGGACTGGCGTCTGCAGCATCAGCTGACATCGGCATCTTCTGCAGCTCTTCTGACTTCGGAAGACCACCCTCCTCTTGACCAGGGCCCAAACGGAACCGCATCCACACCACGTTGAAATCCTGTGGGAGTTTTGTTTTTACCGTCATGTTTTCATTTATTGAATTTACTTTATTTCATTCTTATTATTTAACCATAATCTAAAACAATCGTGTTTTCCAATACATGATACTGTGATTTTATCATCATATAACTACAGTCATGTAATTTTCTCAGTTGGTACAACAAAATTCCGACTTCTTGTGTAAGATATATATCAGGTTAATACGGCATGCTGACGGGTTTATATGGCAATGCGGACGAGAGCATCCGCTTGTTTTCTCCGTGAAGTACTTAACGGCGGCCCTAGCTAACACGAAGTTTTAAACGCCGGGTATGTTGACCCACTTATATTAACTGTGCCCTCAGTACGGATGTCACTCCGCGGTTAGGTTCAATCATGTCCATTGATACGTCGTTGCTTAGCGATGAAACCGAAACACGAATCATCTGTTTCACGATTTTCAGTTTAGTTGGGATAGGGAGGTCAGTGGTCTGACCACGGTGGAGGTCACATGACAGGATGTGCTGCTGTGCTGAAGACACTAATCAGCATGGGAACGTGCAGTCATTTATCCATGAAGCATCAAAAAGATTGTGGGGGACCTTTGCCTATAAATATCTCTTTCAAGGGTTGATACACGTGTTTGATAAGAAATCTGTCCACAAAGAAAAGTGATAACAAATATAAAAACTAGTTATGTTTACCTATTTAACGTGCCATACTCCCCCCTCCTCAAGATTTATCCATTTATCCGGAAATAAGTTCTGATCATGTTTCAGGCAGTGTGGATGTAATTACTGCTCTGTTACATCGGAATTGACAGGAAACTAACACAGACGGTGAATAGTCGGCTTCAAGTTGAAGATGGAAAGTTTGTTGATAATGAAGTGCGTAAGCAGCTAGTCTTCATTTACGCATTCATTGCGTATTCCATCCGAAGCTAAGATGAAATCTAACGTTGTGAGAGAATGTTTGTAGGAATGGTAAAATATAGGCTGGGAGAGTAATATCAACACCAGAGGTGATAAATGGCTACATAAAAAATCTGCGGATCGGTCTTATAGCAGACGGAGGTTACATCACGTTCGACACCGCTCCGTGCCGACACAGTGGGAATACAGTAAAAACGCTGACTCCGGCCACAGACCATCGATACCGTCCAATCGCCGGGTCATCCTCTGGCATTGGCGTCATTGAATGTGGTATGGAGGGGCGATGGAGCATCACACCGTTTTCCAGGTCATTGTCAGTTTTCAATTGCTGGAGCCGCCAGTAGTTCCTCGATTGGTCTCAGGAGGCTGAGTAGCTCGTTCCCGTCCTCAAATTAATAAAAATTCGCTGGAATTACCGGAAACTGATCCTGGGTTTTCCATGTGGTACTCACATCTACTGACCCACTAGCCACGGTGACAATAACCCAGTGAAACTAAGTACTAGCCCACTACATAAGATAACATTACAGCTACCAGTAAGTGCTGGCTCGCTTTTAGCTAACTGTAGCTTTAGAAAATACAGAATTATTCGCGCTTTTCTGTAATGTGATGTGTTAATTAATGACCACTATGATTATGTAGAATCTGCGTTCCCATAAGCCTCAGTGTTACATTCTTCACACTCCTCGACGCTGCTCACCTGTGGGTCCAATAGCACAGGGTCTACGTCGTCATCGCAGACCGCTACGACACGAAGATCTTCGGTGTCTGTCTCCCGCCCACAAGGGAGACAGAAAAAGGCGAGAGCTCTGCGGAACATCTGCGAAGATAAACGAAGTGTATACTTGTATGAAGTGTTGACCTCGATTCATAAAATAGCACAGCAGAATGGTTGCAGCACACATGTAGATTGTAAGGCAATCTCATGGTTTTGGATGGGAGCTGCGACTGAGTTTTACAAGAAATTTCACGCCTCATCAACATGCTACCGAAAGCTCTGAAAATTAAAGAATTTCTGGCAATGTACGATTTTCGCCGACTTAAAATATTTTCTCACAAAAACCACGCCTTGAGCTCAGACCAAATCAACAGCGCTTACTGCCAGAGTTACACGTATTTACTGAATATCGACATCAGTTCTTCAAATAGAGTGAGTTTTTGTAGCCCTATACTGGCGAACAAATGGGAAAACTAACTATTTAACGTAAAGAGAGTTTAGTTCCATCGTTAGTTTAGAAATATTGTATGAACGATATATTAAAGTGAAACACAACGGAGTCAAGAAAGCATCCCCATACCATATTTTTCAGAAAGTAGGTATTCTCCAATTTGAATTATAGCTCAGGGGCCATGGACACGGTAGACTAGCGATTATCGGCTTTGTTGTAATTTACTACAAAGATGAAAAGGTAAGCCGTCAGATGCACAGGTGAATCATATTTGGTTCCTTTTGCCGGTTTCCAGGCACAAATCTTTGGTACGTCAACGTCAAAATAAGATTAACACTATAGTATCCTTTGAAACAGAGTCGATAAAACAGAGTGACATCTCAAAAAAAAATTCATACTTGTCATGAGTGTTGAATTTCACACAGTACATACTACGCGCGAGAAAATTAAACCACCAATCTGACGTAAATTACTTTTCAAGCCAACCCTGCGACCTGCTCGTTTGGAGACGATGGTTGGTAAAGGAACAGTTGAGAGCGCAGCCAGGTTCAAAAAGGCGATAAACTCTATGTTTAATCAATGTGAAATATACGTTGCAGAAAGCACAGCTGTCGGTCTTACTACCGGCAACTGCCCACCAACCGCGGATATTTCTTGGCCGAGCGAGACTGAGGCGACCGCTAAAGAGCAGATAATAGCGAATGCCGAAGATTGGACTTCATAATGTATTAAAAAAATAAAATTTAGTGCTGTGTGGCATCAGATCATGTTCGAATGCATACCGAGGCAAACAACAAATACGGGTTTCTTCTTGAATGTCGTATTGAAAGTGAAATATTTTTAGCATTTTCTGTTCCACGTTGATGTATTCATTGCCAGAAAATAGAGAAATGTTGATATTTAATTCTGCTCTAAGCGGTAAATAGCTTGGACTTGGGTGGTTTCTTCTGATGAATGATTACGAACTTAACTAGAAATGTAACTCTTTGACTTTGGTGTATTTTGGGTAACACTCATGTTACAAGACGTTCTACAAATACACCAAGCGCAATATCGACAACCGCAAGAACAGCCATGGTATTTGTTACAAAGATGAATATAAATGTTAATGCTCCTCGATTCACTCCTAGCAGTTTTGGTTGTCTTCTTCGGTTCCCGCCTAAACATGGACTCGGAAATCGCCAAATATTTATTCATGTATCGTTCTATAGTAAATCGCACCAAGAAATTCATGATTCCTTAAATCTCCACTACATGTACATGAAGTCATGTGAGAGGCCCGTATCGAACGCTAACGGAAGCCGACAACTGTTACTACTGTTTTTGACATTGCACGTTTGCGGAAAGTATTCTGAAATGAGTGTTAGCCGTGAATTTTCCACATCCATCATAGTTATGAGATTTCTCCCCCTCCACTTCTGCTTAGGCACATTTCAATAGCTCAAGTCACGGCTTATTAACAATTAGTAATATTGTAGTAGTCTAGGGAATTTATACTAAGACGTCGTTTTGTGTGGCTTATCCATAAGTTGATGACTTCATCTGGAAGCACTCAGGTTTCCCCTGGCCAGTCGGTTGAACGAACCTAAGAGCCTGTAGAATAGGAGAACCGCCACAATAGGTGACAACGTTATTTTTGGTTCATTAGGAAAAATGAAAGTTTCATTTCAGTTAGACTTGCCGGGAAGCAGTAATTATGACATGTAAATGCACTACGGTTAGTCTGTCCGGAAATGACCCCAAAGGGAAACCGAGACACCTGTTGCAAACGCACCAGCCTCGTCGTATTAATGAATCAGAACCACGTTGTGGCGGATTTCTTGTGTTGTGATTGATAGGGAACAGCGAATAGTGTGGTAAAGTGTTTGGGACACATGTGTCTTATTAATTAAGAGCTGGGTTCAAAACAGATATGGCCGATTTACTGCCACTTCGTTGTCCAGTCAGATCTTGGGTGTCGTGCTCATCACAGTTTCCCTTTCTGTTGTCAAGGCCTTGCGATATGGCTGAAGTTCTAAGAAAGCTCTACAACGTCTTTACTGCAAGTGGCAGCTTTTGAAATGGCAGTCAACGTTATTTAGAATTATCCCAAACTAAAGCTTCCCAATTGCGCGTTGTTCTGCATTTGTCTCGGACTTATCCCGCGCCGTTACTGGGTGGCGAATTAGTCTGAGAACGGCAATGTTCGGAGGAACCTGTGGTCGAGGGGCAACGTCTTCGACTAGATATTAAAACGTTGCCGGTCCAGGCTTCTAAACCAGCTACCGCTTAGGTTTTGATTTGTAATCAACATTGGCGGCCGAAGACCTCGGCATAAGTATTCACCACCATTCTGCCAAGGGCCTTGTCAAATTTGGCGGAGGAGCAGACAGAGGTACAGGGTACTCTCTCGTTCTTGGTGTGGTAAATTGCCCATTAAGGCAGAAGAATCAGTAATGATCAACGGCATGAGGATGCAGAAAGCAATGCAAACCATTGCATGAAAGACACATAAATGGCAACCACGGACATGTGGTCTGTATCTGAAAAAGTGTCATGATGATCTCTCCATTGGCAAAAGATTTCGGAAAAGTCCTCCATCGGGTTCTGCGGTTGGGGACTATCAAGAGGGAGGTGGCTATGAGAAAAAGGCTGAATAACCAAAGAGACGATAGCGTTCTCTGAGTCGGAGAGTGAAATATCAGAAGCTTAAATGTGTTAGGGAAGCTAGAAAATCTGAAAAGGAAAATGCAAAGCCTCGATCCAGATATAGTAGAGGTCAGTGAAGTGAAATGGATAGAAGACAAGGATTCCTGGTCACATGAGTATAGGGTAATATCAACAGCATCTGAAAATGGTATAACGGGAATAGGATTCGCTATGAATAGGAAGGTAGCGCAGAGATTGCGTTGCTCTGAATAGTTCAATGTTAGGACAGATCTTATCAGAATCGACACTAAACCAACACCAACAACGATAGTTCAGGTATACATCCCGAAGTCGCAAGCTGAAAATGAGGAGATAGAGAAAATACATGAGGGTACTGAAAGGGTAATTGAGTACGTAAGGGGAGATGAATGTTTCCCAGTCATGGGGGACTGGAGTGCAGTTGTAGGGGAAAGAGTAGAAGAAAAGGTTACAGGATAATGTGGGCTTGGGACAAAGAATGAGAAAGGAGAAAGACTAATTGAGTTATGTAATAAATGTCAGCTAGTAACAGTGAATACTTTGTCCAATAATCACAGGAGGAGAAGGTATACTTGGAAAAGACAAGGTGATATGGGAAGATTTAAGTTAGAAAACCACATCGTCAGCAGAGATTCCGAAATCACGTACTGGAGTGAAAGGCGCAGCCAGAAGCAGACAATGTAGTAGTGATGAAAAGTAGGCTCAAGTTTAAGTGTTTAGTCAGGCAGAATCAATATTCATAGAAGCATGACACGGATCTACTAAGGAATGATGAAATACATTTGAAGTTCTCTAAATCAATAAGAACTAGTTCAGTATGCAGTACAGTTGAAAACGAATGGACATCTCTAAAAAGGGCAGTCGCAGAAATTGGAAAGAAAAACTTGGGTACAAAGCATATAACTGCGAAGAAACTATGGGTAAACGAAGAAATACTTCGGTGGATCGATAAACGAAGGAAGTACAAAAATGCTCAGGTAGTTTCAGAAATACAGAAATACAAGTCTCTGAGCAATGAAATAAATAGGAGGAGCAAGGAAGCTAAGACGAAATGATTACAAGAAAAATGTGAAGAAATCTAAAAAGAAAGGACGGACTCAGCTCATAGGAAAGCGAAAAGAATCTTCGATGAAATTAAAATCAAGGATTATAACAGTAAGCGTGCAACGGGAACTCCACTGTTAAATGCAGAGGAGAGAGCGGATGGAAGTAAAGAACACGTTTAATGTCTTTATAAAGCAGATGATTTGTCTGATTTGATAGAAGAAGAAACAATAGTCGATTTAGAAGAGTTAGGGTATCCAGTATTAGAATCAAAATTTAAGAGAACTTTGAAGGACTTAAGATCAGATAAGGCAAAAGGATACATAACATTCCACCAGGAGTGGCAAAAAAAACAATTGACGTTGGTGTGTAGAGTGTATGACACAAAGTTTCCGAAGACTGCAAGAGCCTACAAGTGCGATAATTATTGCACAGCCTGATTAATAGCTCATGCAACCAAGTTGCTGACAATAATAGTATACAGAAGAATGGAAAAGGAAATTCAGGATGTGTTAGATGATGATCAGTTTGGCTTTAGGAAACGTAAAGTCGCCACACAGTAATTTTGACGTTGCGGCTGCTAATGGAAGCAAGGCTTCAGGAAAATCAAGACACATTCTTCGAATTTGTCGACCTGGAAAGAGCGTTCGACAATAATAAAATGGTGCAAGATGTTCGAAATTCTGAGAAAAATTGGTGTAAGGTATTGGGAGAGGTGGGTAATATACATTATATACATGATCCAAGAGGGAATTATAACAGTGGACAACCAAGAGCGAACTACTGGGATTAAAAAGGGTGTATGACAAGGGGTGTGGTCTTTCGCCGATATTGTTCAGTCTGTACATCCAAGAAGGAATAATGGAAGTACAAGGAAGTTTCAGTACTGGAATTAAAGTACCTGACGAAATGATATCGGTGGTAGGATTCGCTGAAAACATTGCTATCCTGAGTGAAAGTGAAGAAGGATTACAGGACCTGCTGAATGGAATGAACAGTAACGGAGTGAAAGTGAAGAAGGATTACAGGACCTGCTCAATGGAATGAACAGTAACGGGTATAGAAAATGGACTGAGAGTAAATCGAAAGCAGACGAAAGTAATGAGAAGTTCCAGAAATGAGAACAGCGAGATACTTAACATCAGGACTGATGGGCACGAAGTAGATGAAGTTAAAGAATTCTACATACCTAGATAGCAAAATAACCAATGGCGGACGGAGCAAGAAGACCATCGAAAGCAGACTGACACTGGCAAAAGGGGCATTTCTGGTCGAGAGAAATGTACTAGTGTCAAACATAGGCCTTAATGTGATGTAGAAATTACTGAGATTGAACTTTTGGAGTACAGTACTGTATGGTCGTGCAACATGGACTGTGGGAAAACCGGAACAGAAGAGAATCGAAGCATTTGAGATATGGTGCTACATAAGAATGTTGAAAATTTGGTTTACTTATCAGTTAACGAATGAGGAAGGTCAAAGCAGAATGGGAGAGAAAAGCAGTATGTGGAAAACACTGTCACGTGGAAGCGAATGAGTTCGATGTTTCTAGAGAAAGCTGTAGAGTTCAGAAAATGTAGAGGAAGACAGAGATAGGAATACATTCTGCAAATAATTGAGGACATTGCTTCTCTGAGATGAAGAGTTTCGCACAGGAGAGAATTCGTAGTGGGTCGCAATAAACCAGTTAGAAGACTGACGACTCCTAAAAATGTGAATGTTAGAGGTAGAGGGTGGCTGGATGTCCCTCTCCTCCTCCTTCCAGGGAAAGGAATACGTGCACTCTTCCTGCCTATAAGTCGTATTATCGCATGTGGAAGTGTGAGAACGTTAACGAGATGTTTGCGATATGTGTGACCGAGACGAAAGGGGACACCCTAGTTTGATGTGGGAAAACCTCCCACAAGGCACCGATTATTTCATTTGGAAAATGAATCGCAGTAAAGCCATATTCTGCACAACGGTTTCCCCGTACCTTACATAGCGCCAGCAGTGTGCAATGATCGGAAAAAAAGAGATCGCAGTTTAAGAAATTAGCTATCACGGGTCCACTAGAATTAGTACTGAAGCCAATCCTATTCATGTTATATGTTAATTATATGAAGACCTGATGACTTTGAGTTATAGTGACGTACGGGCCAAAAAAACCTGCCCACAGCCATTCAGAACGTGAAAGTTGATTTACTTGCTTTATCAGAATGGGCGCAGAACATAATTTTGAAACCTACCCATCTAAGATGCGAGCATTCTTAGCCCTTCAAAAAAGACTTATTACTCCTCAGCTCAGAGAATCTCTTCCAGCCATAATCGTAAAATGGACAAAATTCCCTTCTCTTCTTCTGCAGAGAATCTGGGGATTATTCTGGACCAACACCTAGACTGGGATGAAAACACAACTGCAGTCTGTAAGAATATGTGTGGGCATGATTTCACTCATTACATAAATATAGAAAAGTATTTTCTGTCTAGCTTGAAAGAGAAACGCGGTAGAGAACACTAACACTCCACATTCTTATTTATGGTGGTCCTATTCTCCAAGGACTTTCGTATGAGAGGTCACATCGTTTGGAGCTGGCAAAGAATATTTGTATGTGATACATTTGTGAAGTATGATATTTCGACCGAATCACTCCTGACTATGAACACTGATCATGATTACACGCCGAGTTTGCAGCAGCCTTTTTGTCAATCAATCACTGCGCACGTTTCTATTTATTTTCATCCCTTAGACTACTGGATGAACAACACGCCGGCAATACTCGTTCTCAGCACAGTACAGTCCTCTCTGTAACAGTACACAATACTGCCATATTCTCTAAATAATTTCGTATATGAGAAACCCGACTTTGTAACAGTCTTGCTCAAAACTTGAGAGAAATTTAAGTCCTTTCAGACTTCGAAAGACAGTTAACGGCCCGTTATCGGTGAGAGTGGTTCTCTCTAATTCTGCTCATTCTCATCAACGCTCCATCCTCCATCACTTTTCTCTTCCCTTGCTTACAGCATTCTCTTCTAAAATTTCTTCATTCCGAGCATCCATTGACACTTTCATTTGAATCCCCACCTCCTCCCTTCCAATTTCTCTAATACCATACACGGCTTCAAAAGTGCTAAAACAATCAATATCATTTTTAATGCCTCCATTATATTATTATTATTATTAGTGGTGCTATTATTATTGTTGTTATTTAGAACTTTAATTTTTTGTTAATAAAGCAGATTTCTGTTACTGAGTACGTTGAGTAACAAAAATTTAGTATCGTTAGTAATTCCTTCATTATTTGATTATCATTATTAGTTGCACTACAACTATTATTAGTATTCAAACTATTAATTTTTAATAACGCATTAAAAGTATTGTGATTTTTATGTATTTTTCTGTTCATGTTTACCTTCTCAGATGTAACTGAGGGCCTTAATGACCTGATCTGGTAAGGCTAGTACGAAATAAGTAAATAAATACGGATTAAGTGGTCCATGTTTAGCGTTCATCCGCTGTGCTATGTCAAGCACATTTAAGAAATTCTTTGTCACTCGTGTGCGAAAAACCGCTGTGATGAGTCGAAGTTGCACAATGCGTTTGTCAATTTTGATGGTTTCCTTTTGAATTTAGCATGTAAACTAGAGAGTTGTTCGCTAGAGTTGCGCGAGAGAGGTGCTTAACGTAATTTCGTAGAGTTGTGTGTGTCGCTAAACGTTGGCAGAAGTGAGCAGTGATTGGGAATTGACAACTGTTGGGGACAGACAAGTTATCGTGCAGATACAGTGTGTGGTAAGGCGAGTTGAAGATGACTACCAGGAATTTTAGTGACTTGGATTGAAATCCCGTGAAGAACTATGTTTAATTTTTGTTTGTCTAGGTTCCAAAAATAAAGCTGAGCTATTACGAAATATCTTCCTCGTGGCAAGGGCCAGTTGTGAGATTTTGAGTTGGTGAGTGGGAACATTAATTTTTGTAGTGATGGAGGGTCATGTGTATAGGATAGCAAGTTCAAATGCTAGTACTTGTTATTGGAGTAATATTTAATGGTATCGGAATCCTCCGATTTTCTGTGATGAACTTTTAGGTCGCCTTTTCACTCTGCCAGAGGTAACTGGCTATTTGCAAATTTACTTTACTGGATTGTGTGGTGTATTGATGCATCGAATGAGGTAATGTCTTCATTACGGTTGTGGCTTTGGTGTGGCACTAACAGAAATATTCACAGATTTTGCTTACTTGAGTTCAAGTTGTTACCGTAAAGTAACGGAAATCGCTCCTTAGTCAGAAATGGTTTTTTGAAAGTTGGTAGACCTCAAGGAACCATCTATACAAAATGAATAGCATTACTGAGACATATAAATTTAAATAAAGTCGAGTTACTGTTGAAATGTTTCACTGCGGATTACAAGAGGATGCATACTGCCAACGGTTGAAGATGTTTAGAAAAGCACTTTTTGAACGAACGTTAATGTAAGGTAATGGTACAAAGTGGCGGTGGCATTTAGGACTTTATTTTGTTTTTGTGTTTTTGTTCTTAATGTATAGTGATAAATGATGTTTACCTTCTATCATAGCACTCGGTATTTAAAACCTAAGAAAATCAGTAGTAATTTGAGTTCACTAAATAGATGAACTGCAACGCTGGCCCCAAGATAATTATATCTGCTTTGTAACTGTGGAGTATTACTTGATAGTGATCGTTATTATTCAGTTAGGTGTGAAATAATTGAACGGTTTGATTTGACCGATGAGTACAAAAATTTAACGAGAAAGATTATCTTTAGAAGACAAAGATACTGCTTTCGTTTGATAATTAACGAACGGTATTTAATCTGGTAAAACGATATTACTGTGTTTTTATTTGAAAAGAGTCTTTGTGAAAATGTTTAGAGGTAACTCTGAATTATTACAACGTCAATCAAAGCTGATATGTTAATATTGTGACTCTTAGGAACTTCAAATCGAAAGCAACGACCCACAGGCACAGACTGACTGTTTTAAGCAGACGGAGAAACTAATACTTTGATGAAATTAGTTCCGACTGATAAAGGGAGAACACTTTGTGTCGAAAGCTAGTCGGTTACGTGTTATCTCGACTATAACAGAAGTTTTATCTTAATACAAGGAACTCTAAAATATTTGTATTTACGGAATTCTGTCTAATTTATGAGCTCATTACTAAAGAAGTTACTATACATTCAGTATACTATACGCTTATGATCGCTGACCAAGATAAAGGGATTTTGTTGACAGTTGGCAAGCTCAGGAAGTTAAACATTTGAGAGACTAGTCTGTATCATTTACGGAATACCTCTGTAAGTCGCGACTTAGTGTTCAAATTTTTCTCAAATCTGAAGTTAGTCGTGCTTTTGCCTGTTATTAAAGGTACTACAAAACAGATGGATGCAAAAGATTGTATTAGGTGACGGTAGCCTACATATACTTGTGCTGACGTAGACTGGAGTACTAATGCACACTACAGATAGCCAGCCGCTCTGTAAGTTAGTGCAAACACTGTGTCTGAAGTGACTATGCACAAGCTACTTAATTAAATCACGGGCCTCGCGTCCAGAGAGTTACCGTTTATCTTTCATCGTGAGTTTTGGTTTTCCCTGCCACCACTGCCACCACTGGATTACTTTATGAAGTCAGATGCTGGTTCCTACGACGAGGTAAAGTAACTAGAAATCACTGTCCTACATAAATTCTGGTGTGCTCTTGCTGTACATGTACTGGAGCAACAGCGCAACAGATGGTCCTACATGAACGGAGTAGCATTTAGTGCAGTAGCTCACGCGATTAGCAGTACAAAGCTCTTGTTTACAGACAGACATAGTACATCGCCTGCGTTGGAATTCTGTTCACTCCCTAATTTAGTGAGCTCATTCTCGTACGAATAAAGCCGTGACGTATTCTTATGTAGATTAGGGATGAAGTGTCAGTAAATATGCATGTGAGAGCATTATCATGAACAAAGAATCATATTCCGAAAAATAACATATAATGGACTGCTAATTACAATGACTGACAGTTCTTGTTACTGTTATGTCCGAGCACAGTGTACAGTGGTACCACAACCAAGACGTCAGATAGCTCTGGAACGCATTATGGGCTGATATATTTTTTTTTTGGTCAGGGTAAGATGTTAAAGGTAGTGCTGAAAATTAACTACAAAATAAAGTTGATGAAGGATTCATTGTGTTCACTTTTCAAGTAATTGTGCAGAAAATATTACGAAAGAAGGATAGGATCGTAGAGTGGGCGTATCCCTGACGATGAAATCATTAATTACTTAGTCAGATCTCAGACTGCACAGGCGAAGCGTCCTACGGCTGTTCAGCTCCCAGAAATAAGTTGGGTATAAAAATTTTCGAAATACGCCCAAGACAAGGAAACGAAGCTCAATGAAGGAATTATCCGAATGGGATGATATCCGCAGATGTGATGTACATGTAAAGACAATCAAATGTCAAAAAATTCATCATTTATTCAAGACAAAGAGCTGTAAGTCAGTTAAGCGTTGGTCCACCACTGGGACTTGAGCGTGCAGTTATTTGGATTGGTATTGATTGAGAGAATTGTTGAAAGTCTTCCAGATGGATATCGTCCCAAATTCTGCACAACGGGCGCGTTTATCTTCAGAATCCCAAGATGCTTGGAGGGCCACACAAACGAAGCTCCAAACATTCTCGATTCGAGAGAGATTCGGCTACCTTGCTGACCAAAGTGGTATTTCGCAAGTATGAGGACAAGCAGTAGAAGCTGTCGCTTTGTGCGAGAGCGCTTATCTGGCTGAAACGGTAACAAAGGTTGGTTTGACAAGAAGGGTAACAAATTAAGGCGTACCACTGTGTTGTAAGGGAGTGGCGGGTGACAAAAACCGAAGGGGTTTGCTACGAAGAGACATCCCACTGCAGACAACACGCCTGGTTGTCGGGGCGTTTGGCGGGTGAGAGTTTGGCATGCCGTCGCTGTCCACTGCGTCTCCAGACACGTAATCGCTGGCCCTCAGTTCGTAGCGCGACCCATCACTGAAGGCATCTGTACTCCTGTCACTGAGATTCCAGGCCGAAGTGATGGTGAAGTACAGTCTGAGTTTAACTTTTATCGTGACCTTTTGCTTCAGTTAACTGTTACGTATTACTCGCATTACGCGATTGCGTAACGAGTTTCTGGTATCATGTGTGAACAATGAAACATGATCTTTTTCCCCTACAGATTTCTCCAATTGTTATTCTTATTTTAGTATTCGACTCACGTCCGCTCACGTCCATTGGAAAGCTTCCTGTCAGTACAGTCTCATTTCCTGATTGGTCATGTACAAATGACTTACAACAAACAGTCAAATTCGTTCATACCTCCAGAAGAAACTCATTATTTATTTAAAAAGCTACTTCCATTGAAGTAGTTCTACTGTTACGTCAGACTTAAGCTGAGAAATTTTGGTTCTGCATTGGTCTGAAATGATTGTAGGTGATGCTGGTATTGCTAACACAAGGTAAACGATCATTCAACACTGTAGGTTATACTGAGATCTGCTTGAGTGGTGATGGGTCGAGACATTTGGCTGAATTAATAAAAAAGTAAATATGTTCTTCTATGTACATTAAATATGCACGTTATACAGAGTGTGAAGGATTCAAAGTAGCAAGGTTTCTGATTTGAGAATTTCATCTACACTTAACTTTGGGTCACACATTTACCCAGGTGGAATGCAATATGCATATGTTAAGACTGCTTTAACATGTCTCTCCAATGTAAACAACTATAACTCGGCATAATTGATTAATGGTGTAGTTTTGCGTGTACCTCGCCGTTGTTGTTTCTATTTTATGCATGAAATGGGGATAGCTCGGGAGGACTCCCACAAGTAAACTATTAAAAATTGGTCCGTTCGTTGCTACTTTTGTTAAATAATGCGTGAATCATGGTTGAAACAACGAAATGTTTCTCAAACAGTAGAAGCAGTGGTATCTCTTGGATATGCCTGAATTTACGTGTACCAGTATCGGGTACTGGTGTTCAACTCATATGCACTGATATTTACGTGTCAAGCGCAATCGAGAAAAGATGAGAAGATCTTGGGGACTGGGTAAAGGTCACAATCAATGGGTTAAATAGGGAAGACCTCTTCAACCTTATCTATTCAATGTAGGTTAGTACCAAAAAGTACTAGGAAGAAAAGAGTCTTACTGCTATGTAGTAGGCATGGGACGGATATAGGCCAGATGGTACAGGACAAATTAATAAGGGGGTACCATGTCACATATATAATTAAGCGAAGAGCTATCCTTAGGCAGGTGACATGGAACATACTGCTTTTGCGCAAAGGTTTTGGCAAGGAGAGTCAGCGTATTCTAGTCGGCAGATCAGGGAAGAGCCTGGCTAAGAACGGTAATTATAGCATTAGATGTGATTGGATGACATACGAGTAGCAATTACTCATGCAAAAGCTATGTGGAGGTCCTGCAGCCCCATATCGAACCCTGAGTTAACGCTGGTGAGAACTGTCTGAGTATGGATGTGTGCCGTGCTGTTGACTGTAGTGAAATCCCTTATTAGTGCAATGCCTGATGCTAGGGAAAGCTAGACTGATTGGACTTCTTGATCACCATCACACAAAGCGAGAAACCAGTGGTTACTGATGTCAGAGAGGCATCTCTGTAGGTTATATCAGGATTCAGGCACACTGCTTTGAAAGAAATCAAAATAACAGAATAGCGCCATAAAATACCTAAGAATGCACATGAAAGTAAGATTAGCTTATTTCATAAAAATATTAGAAGACCGAGTAACAAAGTAGAAGCTTCCTGTGAGTTTCGAAAATTTAGAGATCTATGAAAAGGTAGAGCAAAATATAAGTTATATATAAAAAACTTACAATCTGGTGGCTCACTCATGCAGAACTAATGCCGAAAAAGTAGTTGTGGGATATGTTAAAAAAGAACGCAAGATCAAAAACGGAAAACTGTTTGCCTTTCAACTTTAACTACATATGTATCCATACTGGGAAATTTTGAAATTTTTGTGAGGAGTGTGGATACCTTATTGTGCTGTATGTCAGACACCAGCAATCAGTTAACAGTCCTTGGTGACCT
The DNA here is from genome assembly GCF_023864345.2 of Schistocerca serialis cubense. NCBI lineage: Eukaryota > Metazoa > Arthropoda > Insecta > Orthoptera > Acrididae > Schistocerca > Schistocerca serialis. The sequence continues at coordinate 1,163,780,598 of NC_064638.1, read as the reverse complement.
GAGTGTAGATTTTCTAAAGGATTCTGTTAGCAAAATGACCTGGAAGGCTTATTTGGATCCTACAATTTGATTTCAATAATTAATTAGCCAACATGGTTGGTTAAAAACAATAGAACACAAATTGTTTGTATTTTCTTTGGTGAAGTTTGAAGAAACTAAATAACTGTTCACCCAGTAACAAATGCTCGCTCTTATATCATGCGCAGTTAGTCAGGATAAATATTATGGCACCTTAGAGTATCGATAGAGCTCAGTGGATATCAGAATAATTAATGACTCGAGGACAAATGTTCTTAAGAAAACTTGAGATAACATGGAATGAAATTTATAATGAGCCAAATTGTAGGATTAAACATAATCTATTTCTTGATAAAGTAATATGATTATTTGAAATTACCTTTATGCATAAGCTAATCAGAAATGACGTTAAACAGTCATTAAAAAAAACATAGACCACTAGATGGGTGAAAGTACTTTCGAAAAGGAAAAGGAAACCCATCTTCTGGCAAGAATAAGTAGAGATCATGCAACTGTTGCATACTGCAAAAACAACTAAACAACTGACAAATACTGAAAAAGCTTATTAAAAAAGTCAATGAACATGCACATAATTTGAGAAATCAGTAGTTTCAACAAGACACTGAAGGCTATATGGAATGTACAGGTAATGTGACAGGACAACCAACCAGAGAAAGGGATAAAATGATCATCTGAACTGAATGGAAGGGATATAAATTATGAGTCACAGGCGGCAAATGTATTTAATAATCATTTCTAAATTATAGTAGAAAGTTTAGGGTCGAATAGTTCAAGTGATAAATCTCAGCAGCAAGCTGATTGAATAACTCTCATCTTCACCTTCTGAATTAACATGATTATATGTTTTCACAAATATAAAAGCTCATAACGTTTTGGTGGCGTTTCCAGTAGAGTACTACAGATTCTCTTCCATAAACTCATCAGGTCTTATCTGAAGTATGTAATGCCCCATAAGTCAAGGCATTTTTTTGCAGAGAGACTGTAAATTGCCATTGTTAAACCCCTTTGTAAGAAAGGTGATAAGAGAGATGTCAATAGCTACAGAACTATTTCACATCACCTCCAAAAATATTTGAGAATGAGATAGATCCTGTAACATGAATAAAATAGATTCTTACCAACAGTAATATCCTCATCGAATCACAATATGATTTGCTCTACTGAGAATCCCATTTACATGTTCACTCACCAGATTTTACTAGCATTAAATAATAAAACAGTGCTGGTTGGTGTTTTCGTGACATATCAGAGGCGTATGACTATGTGAATCATAGTATTCTCCCACATAAAACAAGTTATTTATGACTGATGGTATAGCCAAAAAATGGATGATATCATATAGCACTAAAAGAATTTAGAAAGTGGAACGAAATAATTCATCCAGTATGGTCTACATACATAATTCTGACTGGGTAGATATAATGTATGGGGAACCCAATTCTCAGTCTTAAGTTCAGTATTGTTCCTCATATATGTAACCAATCAGCCATCCGGGGTACAACAAACAAAAGTAGTTCCTTTTGGAGATGACACCAATATTGTAGTCAATTCAAGCATGCATACAGAAAAAGAAGAAATCTTAAACGAAGTTATTATTAGTATCATTAACACTTTTCCTGTGGGTGGCCCCACACCCAATTTTAAAAAGACACAACATACTCAGTTTTGCACATTTACGGGGTACTATACCATTTATAAATGTAACACATGCTAAGGAAATAGTAGATAGTATAGAAACTTCGAAACTCTTAGTTGTTCTTTTCGATGAGAGCATACACTGGAAAAAACACATCTTGGCACTCATAAATCAACTCTGTTCAGGCACTTTTGCACCTAGAATCACCTAATAATTTGGTGAGATACAAATCAGTAAATTGAAAAATTTTATACACTTTCATTCAATAAAGTAATATGGAAAAATGTTCTGGGATAACTCATCTTTAAGAAATAAAATATACATTGCTCAGTAACGTGCTGTATGAATAAAATGTGGTGTTCACCCATGATCATGTTCTAGATATATTGTTTAAGGAATTCTGACTATTGCTTCACTCTCATGAAGTCTATTTTAAGGAATCAACTAAGGTTTATAAAGAACAATGACGTACGTAATTACAGTACCGGAAGAAAAATAAATAATATTCATTACTCCACATTAAGGTTGCTTTCGGCACAAAAAGAGAAGCACAGTGCTGAAATACAAATTTTTGGTCACTTACCCAGTGATAGAAATCAAAGTAAAATTTGAAAACAAACGAAGAAAACTTCTCCATAACAACTAATTATATTGCGTAGGACTATTTCTGTTATAGTAATGTGTAAAAGGTGGTTGGTAGGTGTTACTAACTCCCATATGAAAATCATTTCAATATTAAGATACTTACAAATATTCAGCATGTAACTATGTGTATAAATTATTTTGCAGTGAGAAATGAAATGTGTCACATCATTATGACGTATCTCGCAAAATGTTACATGGAACATGAAACAACCAAAATTAATTACTAACTAAGCAGCTAAGTAACTTGAAAATAATGGCCAGTGTCTGATAGTCAAATGTGTGAAAAAGTCCTACAGTAGAACCATGCTGTCCATTGTTTCACCGCTGACATGGTACTATGTAGCAGGACAACGGATGACAACTTTCGCTGCATACATAAAGGAAATATTTCGTTGAAGTCTATGGAAAAATGGAAGACTCTGTCTCGAGATACTCGTCAGGATAGAAAATAGTGATCGTATCTCTGTCGAGCTGAAATTACAGCATTGAATTCTGCGCATGTTAACATTCATGCAACAGTAAGTGACGCAAGTCTACAAAATAAGGGGACAGTTTTGGATACTGCAAGGCATATTACTGCGGATACCTTAGTATTGTTTGAACACAGATACTTGATTTTTGACAACGACGGTGGGTAAATGTCTTCTAGCGAAAAGAGGTAGAATCGAAATTAAATTTGCCTTCTGCGACAAAATGTCGGAGTAAGGGAGACTGAATCTGAAGTACTAAGTTTAGCTAGGATCCTACTCGGACAACACAACTGGTAACACCGGCGCCGGCTGAAGACACAGTCGTAATTTTGAGTTAATGCTTTGCACATGGTTTCAGCTTGACTGGTAATTCTGATAAAGCAAACACATGGCTGCAGATTTGCAGGTTCATTCTTGAGAGCTGAACATTGGCACCATATTCGACAGCACCGATTGCGGACCTCTGGTACAAAGACGTGTGGACGGTCTGAATCAGAGGCTCAGGCGGTATTGCGACCGTGTAGGCTGCAGATTCCTCGACTTACACCAAAGCGTGGTTGGGTTTCGGTTTGCGCTGAATAGGTCAGGTGTCCACTATACGCAGCAGGCGGCTGCACAGGTAGCAGGGTCTGTGTGATGAGGACTGGGCGATGTTAGGTTAGTGTGTAGCGGGAACAGTCGCAAAGGGCGCAGGCCGAGCACAGGAAGTTCGTAGATAGAAGAACCATCGGTATAACAGTTGTAAATTGTCGTAGCTATGCTGGGAATGTACGAGACCTCCAATCGCTAATACAAAGCACTGATGCTCAATTCGTCATACTCAATGAAAGCTGGCTAAAGCCGGAGATAAGCCCAGCCGAAACTTTTGCCAAGAACCTAAGGGTGTTCCGAAAGTATAGGCTAAACACAGTTGGCAGTGGCGTTTTGGTTGCTATTATAAGCAGTTTATCTTGTTGCGAAATTGAAGTAGACACTTCGTGTGACTTAGTATGGACAGAGGTCATTGGTGGCAGCCGGAATAAAACAATAATTGGATCCTTTCACCGACCTCACAATTCAGATGCTACAGTTTCTCAAAGGTTCAATGAACTCTTGAGTTTGTTTTCAAACTCTTACTCGGCTCGGCGATAATAGTTGGTAGTGACATTAACTTACTCTCGATAAGTTGGTGAAAATCCATGTTTAATTCCGGAGGTACACATAAAAAATCACCAGAAATTGTGCTGAAAATTATTTAGAACAGTTACTTCATGAGCCGACGCGAATAGTAAACGGTTGTGAAAACACACTTGAATTCTTAGTAACAAATAATCCTGAGTTAATAACGAGTATCAAAACGGATACAGGGATCAGTGAACACGGGGTTGTCGTGCTGAGACTGCAGATTGTAAACCCCAAATCCTCCAAAAATAAACGAAAAATATACCTATTGAAAAAAGCAGATAAAAGTTCACATGACGTGTTCCTGAGAGACAATTTGGACTCCTTCCAAATTAATAATATAAGTGCAGACCAGATGTGGCATGAATTCAGAGTGATAGTATCGGCGGCAATTGAAATATTTATACCAAATAAATTAACAAACAAGGAGCTGATCCTCCTTGGTACACAAAACGGGTCAAAACACTGTTGCAGAAACAAAGAAGCAAACATGCCAAATTTAAACATACCCAAAATCTCCAAGATCGGCGATCTCTTACATGAGCTCGAAATTTAGCGAGGACGTCAATGCGAGATGCTTACAACAGTTTCCACAACGAGACTTTGTCTCGAAACCTGGCAGAAAACCAAAGGGATTCTAGTTGTATGTGAAGTATGTGAGTGGCAAGAAACAATCAATGCATTCTCTGCGCGATAGCAATGTAGATACTATCGAAGACAGTGCTGCCAAAGCAGGTTTACTAAACACAGCCTTCCGAAATGCCTTCACAAAAGATGATGAAATAAATATTCCAGAATTCGAAGCAAGAACAGCTGCGAACATGAGTAGCGTAGAAGTAAATACCGTCGGAGTAGTGAAGCAACTTAATCACTTAATAAAAGCAAGTCTTCTGCTCCAGACTGTATACCAATTAGGTTCCTTTCAGAGTATACTGATGAATTAGCTCCATACTCACCATTCATATGCAACTGTTCGCTCGACGAAAGATCCGTACCCAAAGACTGGAAAATTACACAGCTCACACCAATATTCAAGAAAGGTAGTAGAAGTAATCCACTAAATTTCAGGCCCAAATCATTAACGTCGATATGCAGAAGGGTTTTGGAACATATATAGTGTTCGAAAATTATGAATTACCTCGAAGAAAGCGGCCTATTGTCACACAGTCAACATGGGTTTAGAAAACATCATTCCTGTGAAACACAACTAGCTCTTGGTTCACAATAAGTGTTGAGTGCTATTGACAAGGGATTTCAGATAGATTCCGTTTTCTGGATTTCCAGAAGGCTGTTAATACTGTGCCACACAAGCGGCTTGTAGTGAAATTGCGTGCTTATAGAATTTCGTCACACTGATGTGACTGGATTTGTGATTTCCTGTCAAAGAGGTCATATTTCGTAGTAATTGACGGAAATTCATCGAGTAAAACAGAAATGACTTTTTACGTTCCCAAAGTTAGTGTTGTAGGCCCTTTGCTGTTCCTTATCTATCTAAACGGTTTGGGAGACAATCTGAGCAGCAACCTTACGTTGTTGGCAGATGACGCTGTCATTTATCAATGATGAAGTCATCTGAAGCTTAAAGCCAATTGGAAAACGATTTAAAAAGATAATTGAATGGTGTGAAAATTGGCAGTTGTCACTAAATAACGAAAAGTGTGTGGTCATCCACATGAGTGCTAAAAGGAATTCGTTTAACTTCGGTTACACGATCAATCAGTGTAATCTACAAGCCGTAAATTCAACTAAATTTCTAAGTATTACAATTAGGAACATGTTAAATCGGAAGGAACACATAGACAATGTTGTGGGGAAGACTAACCAAGCACTGCGTTTTGTTGGCAGGACACTTGGAAAATATAACAGATCTACTAAGGTAACTGCCTAGACTACGCTTGTCCGTCCTCGTTTAGAATACTGCGGCGCGGTGTGGAATCCTTACCAGATAGGACTGACGGAGTAAATCGAAAAAGTTCAATGAAGGGCAGCACGTTTTGTATTATCGCAAAATATGGGAAAGAGATTCACTGAAATGTTACAGGATTTGGGCTGAACATAATTAAAAGAAAGGCTTTTTCGTTGCGACGGAATCTTCTCACGAAATTCCTATCACCAACTTTCTCCTCCGAATGCGAAAATATTTTGTTGACACCGACCTACGTTGGGAGAAACGATCACCACGATAAAATAAGGGAAATCAGAGCTCGTACGGAATGATTCGGTGTTCGTTGTCTTCGCGCGCTATATGAGATTGGAATAATAGAGAATGATGAAGCGTCTATGAGGCACATAAATGAGACTTTCAAGGTATCCATGTAGATGTGGATGTAGGTGAGAGAAAATCGTAAGTCTACACACTGTTGAATATCTGCCGCATAAGATATTTAAAATTCTGTGTTTTTGTAATTACCTAGCACATAGAACTATGTGTTGAATTACAGTTAAAGAAGGAGATTCAAGTTATGCAAATCATTCAACTACCACTACATTAAAAAATGAGGTAGCATAGAATGAAACAAAAAACATTTGTTTAAAGTCAGTAACAATCGGCATAATGAGTAGAACATAACCAGATTACCGTGGGGTGGGGGGTGGGGGCTGACAAGGTGTGGCTATATATATATATATATATATATATATATATATATATATATATATATATATATATATATATATGACCCTACACATTGTTCACAGTATTTTCTGAGTGAAATGAGCAAAGACACTTCCGGTTGTGCTGTTGCTAAGAGTAGTAATTATGTGCGTAGAACCGAGGGCGTTCGTTATCATCGGTTTTTGAAAGACTTTGTACTCCAACGTGAATAGTAGTCTCGTTCTAAATGCGAGGACAAGAGCAGTATAAAAATGCAAGGACATGTTCCGAAAGTTGTCGTCCATAGGATTACGAACGGGACAAGCAAAATGATTTACTGGGTTTACCTAGAAAAATGTTGCTGCAGTCACATGTAGTTCCATCCCCGAAGATATTCAACTGGTATGGTAATGAAACTGGGTGCTACTGATAATGCCAGCGTGGAAGACAATGTAAAAGATAGGGAATGTGGCAGTGCGGAAGAGGCATCTCAAAACACTGGAAGTTTTCTCTTCCAAGAAAAGAAAACTGTACAAGTCAATTAGCACAGAAATTTCCTATGGTTCGATCGGTATAACCAAAGAGGAAGAATTTAAGGACTTGAACAAAGACTTGGCTATTATAAATGGAAGGAACACTTAAGTGGAGCAAAAATTTAAACTCTGAAGAAAGCTAGGAAACAAGTCCACCTCTCAAAACATGGGTTCTTGCTACTAAGAATACGGGAAGACTAAATAAGGAGGTTAAGATTAAACTATCTTAGTGTTTCACCCAAGGACAAATTTGGTAGGTGACGAAGGAAAGGAATTGTGTCTTGGAGTTCGGAAGACACGGAAAATGCAATTTGTTTGAGAACTTTGTCTGCAAAATCATTTTCTTCCTTAAAATGAAAGTCTTGTCGTTTTCCATGTCGATCAACACTCCAAAATTCGGCCATGCAGTTTCAGTTTCAACTAGTCACTTTAAACAATGTACTATATTTTATTAAGGGTACGTCACTAATTTTTACATCACTTGAGGTCAGGGCTGTACTAAGCGTTGATGCTACGAACACTGACAGTCGCGTGAGCTGCGATTCATCTGACGATGTCATACTTGAACCATACAAGAACGTACAGTAGCCATTATTAGATTTTTTTTTCAAAGAGCAAACGGTCAAAATATTACGATTTTGAAGTCACAGTCATACGCAGTTTGTTTCATACAATCTTTCTGAACTTGATAGAGTTGGGGTTCGTGTGGTAGCTGTTACATGAGATATGGGAGCGAAACAATTCGTAGGTGGGGAAAAAGTTTGGTGTATCCATTACCGTATTTACAAAGACTGTAATAGAAGATCTTGTGCCCCGCCAGACAAGTGACGTTTCGATCACCTATCACAATGACGATTTCCGTATGTTGAATGCGGGTTACACTGAAGATGATAATGCACCTCTTAGAAGTGGTCGTGGTTTCAACCTCAGAAGTCAAGAGAGTTTCCTTAAGAGGTTTTTGAAAATTTGCTCGAATATGCAATTACGTTAGTTCCAAACAGTATCAAATAGTATTTGCTTCATAAATGATTCAACTTTTTGGGATTTTCGCAGATGTGGAAAATGCTGGGGCAACCTACATCCTGACTGCCAGACTGAATTAACATTGTGCCGGAAGTGCCATTTCTTGAATTCGTGATCTTGATACCTTTTCTAGAATTCGTGAACTTGGTACATTTTATAGTAATCCCACGCACCTTGAGGTGAAAAATAGAGTACGCCTACTAATACTGACTGGTAATGTGAACAATATGCCTTTTTCCTTGGTGCTTCCATTGCAGAGGACAAAGACGAAAATTCTGCCGAAGAAATAGTGGACGAATTCGAGAATTTTATTTCTAAAGATTTGCGAAACAAAATAGCCGAGACGACACATCATGATGTTACAGATGAATATTTGTTTGGAGATTACGATCTTAGTGATTCAGCGAGCTCCAGTGAAGACGGTACTCAGAATCCCTTAAAGTACTTGGTAGGATATATTGCATTGAAGTACAAACACATTGACATTTCATTAGGAATTACAACAGCAAACTGCCACGTAGATGCAAAATTAATAGCGAAACAACACTAAGTGTACTTTCGAAAGATGGGCTTACTTCACCCCATGACATGAGTGGTCTGCAACAATATCATATTTCGAAATAATTGTTGTATGTTTTCTTGGAGCAAATATCTCACGTTTAAAATTCGTGAGATTGTCAGTAGCACTAGTACAATCAAGATTTCCCGAAACGTAAAAGAAAGGAATTCACGTTTATGCAAGTAGGCGACCTTTCATCCGCAATAGATTTTTGAACAAAGGAGCCAAATGGAATGCAATGAAGTGGGCTTCTGCGAAAATATGTGTTCTCTGGACTGATTCCTCTTTTCTCTAAATATGTCTGAATTAAAGCAGCACATAAGACTTTAAAATATTCGGCGTATTCTCCTTCTGAAGCTGGAAGTATTAGTGACGAGTATCTACAGTTACCTTTGGAGACCGAAAAGTGTTGTCGTCAGTGCTTTTTACCGTCTTACATTTGCTTTTGAATATTACGTATACTAATTTTTTCGAATCATATTGAGCCCCGTCAGTGAGATGTTCAAAATCGATTGAAAAGTGACGTAAGAATCCCATTAGCGTGGGCGATAATACGCCAAAGCTGGCTATCCAAGTGACGTAACACATCACTGACGAATGAGAGCGTACTCGCGGAATGGCCGACGTTTTTAGACTTAGAAGTACTTAAACCAAACTAACCTACGGACATCACACACATCCATGCCCGAGGCAGGATGCGAACCAGCGACCGTAGTGGTCACGCTGTTCCAGACTGCAGCGCCTAGAACCGCTCGGCCACACCGGCCGGCCTTTTAGAATATATACAAACATCTGATACAATTTTACAGCAGCACGACGACTGCCAAATATACCTGCCAACAATAACGTTGAGAACGGAGAAACGTGGTACTTGCTAATGTTCAAATGATTCCACATCATATAACGTAACCGTTAAAAAAGGACAGAATAATGCGGTTCTGTAAAACTATTCTCGTAGCTTTAACTCTGATCAGTACTAGAAATAGGTTTATCAGTAAACTGGAGTTGAATGAAGTGAACCTCTGAAAAGGTGAAAAAGGTTTATACTTTTGATTGACCAACTAACATCACAACGTTCTGCAATATAGGCGTGTAGGGCATGCCAACTTGGAATCATCGCTGTGTGCATACGAGAAGTCTGAGAAGAGATGATTACTGGTCACTTACTTGTTCCTCAACAGAATCTCGTTAAGACACTGGTTTTCTGTCTTCTTCCTAGAACTCGAGAAAGTTCACGCACCCTTGGAAATCAAGTCTCACTCTAAGATGTTAGTTAAATAGCGCACGACACTTAATACAGCACAAGTAGCAACACAGAAAGCGTTCACTCGTAGCGAATAAGTATCGCAATGATGCCAGGCAACTGCTCGTGACGTATCAAGCTCTATTTCATTGTTGACAGTGTTGTCCAGGATCGATGATAGAAAGTGAGATTCGCTTTGACGGAACTAAAGCTTTTGGGCGATAATACGAGATGTAACGGATTTACCACGATCACGATTTTTCAGAATATTAATAACAGAAGATTACGAAACCGTTAAAATGTCAATTTAACGCTTGAATCACTAAACAAACTAGTATAGAATATAACTTTCATCCTAAATTGTATCACTTCCAAATTCTATACTTATTGTAATGGTTGACTCCAAAAGCTTATCGAAATGAATTTAATGTTCAGCAGAATGAATTTACGTATGTCAGTACAACAGTCTTCGAATTGAGATCTAACCCCGTAATCCAATTTTCAAAATTTACAGAACATCGCTTTGTCTAGAATGTACGGCTATATCATAATCAAGATTATTCGACAGACCCGAACTACGTTGCACCGCAATTCTGTGCAACATACATAACGTAGCATCCTTGCAAATCTCCTAATCTCTTTTTTGGTACATTCGTTTGACTGTACAAAGTTTTTACAACAAGAGACCATCAGATAATATTCCTCCCTATGGCAATGAATCCATATGCAAATTAACACTTGGATAATGAAAACATCAGGAAAGGAGTTATTAGAAATGACGTAGTCTTTAATGTTTTTTATTCACAAGTAACAGAGTGTGCAGATGCTTAACTTTAAATGAAGTGGCGTAAAATTTTGTGTTGGGAGAGGATTTGATCCAGAACCCCTATCGCTAGTTAATTAAGCACCCTAAATGTAGTATATCAAAATTTTTCAGTAGCACCAACTTGATTGAAACCGAAATGACGAAACAAAATTATTTTCCTCGCCAGGATTTCAACTCGACAGCTATTTTGGTTGTTTTCTAGTCAGAATAGACAAAGGTGCCGAGTTCGAGTCTCGGTCGGGCACACAGTTTTAATCTGCCAGGAAGTTTCATATCAGCGCACACTCCGCTGCAGAGTGAAAATCTCATTCTGGAAACATCCCCCAGGCTGTGGCTAAGCCATGTCTCCGCAATATCCTTTCTTTCAGGAGTGCTAGTTCTGCAAGGTTCGCAGGTGAGCTTCTGTAAAGTTTGGAAGGTAGGAGACGAGGTACTGCCAGAAGTAAAGCTGTGAGTACCGGGCGTGAGTCGTGCTTCGGTAGCTCATATGGTAGAGCATTTGCCCGCGAAAGGCAAAGGTCCCGAGTTCGAGTCTCGGTCGGGCACACAGTTTTAATCTGCCAGGAAGTTTCAGAATAGACATGTGATTAAGAATCATGGACCGCGTTTCAGGTTGTAGCACGCGCATACCCAATCATACATGGAAAAATTAGGATATTTAACGTCCTTCCATGCTCTGTCAACTACACTCCTGGAAATTGAAATAAGAACACCGTGAATTCATTGTCCCAGAAAGGGGAAACTTTATTGACACATTCCTGAGGTCAGATACATCACATGATCACACTGACAGAACCACAGGCACATAGACACAGGCAACAGAGCATGCACAATGTCGGCACTAGTACAGCGTATATCCACCTTTCGCAGCAATGCAGGCTGCTATTCTCCCATGGAGACGATCGTAGAGATGCTGGATGTAGTCCTGTGGAACGGCTTGCCATGCCATTTCCACCTGGCGCCTCAGTTGGACCAGCGTTCGTGCTGGACGTGCAGACCGCGTGAGACGACGCTTCATCCAGTCCCAAACATGCTCAATGGGGGACAGATCCGGAGATCTTGCTGGCCAGGGTAGTTGACTTACACCTTCTAGAGCACGTTGAGTGGCACGGGATACATGCGGACGTGCATTGTCCTGTTGGAACAGCAAGTTCCCTTGCCGGTCTAGGAATGGTAGAACGATGGGTTCGATGACGGTTTGGATGTACCGTGCACTATTCAGTGTCCCCTCGACGATCACCAGTGGTGTACGGCCAGTGTAGGAGATCGCTCCCCACACCATGATGCCGGGTGTTGGCCCTGTGTGCCTCGGTCGTATGCAGTCCTGATTGTGGCGCTCACCTGCACGGCGCCAAACACGCATACGACCATCATTGGCACCAAGGCAGAAGCGACTCTCATCGCTGAAGACGACACGTCTCCATTCGTCCCTCCATTCACGCCTGTCGCGACACCACTGGAGGCGGGCTGCACGATGTTGGGGCGTGAGCGTAAGACGGCCTAACGGTGTGCGGGACCGTAGCCCAGCTTCATGGAGACGGTTGCGAATGGTCCTCGCCGATACCCCAGGAGCAACAGTGTCCCTAATTTGCTGGGAAGTGGCGGTGCGGTCCCCTACGTCACTGCGTAGGATCCTACGGTCTTGGCGTGCATCCGTGCGTCGCTGCGGTCCGGTCCCAGGTCGACGGGCACGTGCACCTTCCGCCGACCACTGGCGACAACATCGATGTACTGTGGAGACCTCACGCCCCACGTGTTGAGCAATTCGGCGGTACGTCCACCCGGCCTCCCGCATGCCCACTATACGCCCTCGCTCAAAGTCCGTCAACTGCACATACGGTTCACGTCCACGCTGTCGCGGCATGCTACCAGTGTTAAAGACTGCGATGGAGCTCCGTATGCCACGGCAAACTGGCTGACACTGACGGCGGCGGTGCACAAATGCTGCGCAGCTAGCGCCATTCGACGGCCAACACCGCGGTTCCTGGTGTGTCCGCTGTGCCGTGCGTGTGATCATTGCTTGTACAGCCCTCTCGCAGTGTCCGGAGCAAGTATGGTGGGTCTAACACACCGGTGTCAATGTGTTCTTTTTTCCATTTCCAGGAGTGTATATTAACTTGATATAAAATAAATCAAGAATAACAATAGACAAATTGACTATCGTGTGTCTGCCGCCATCTTAGCAATACTATCTCTACGGCAGTTTTGAATCGAGAATATTATCAAACATAAACGTTGTTAGATGTAAGTGAATATAAATGAAAGTGCACCGATGTTCCCGAATCTACTTTGAAAGACAGAAAACCAGTGCTCACAGCATGTTACGTAATATCAATTTCTTATTTGCTGATGTATGTAACCTAATTATTTCGAACGATTTACATGAAATATTTTAATAGGAGACATACCTCAGCGTTGAGCGCGGGTAGTTTTTTGTTACTAAATGTTACCTTTTGCTAGAGAAAAGTGCTTCCAACTTAAGTAACAGTTGTGTAAAATCAAATAAACGATATGCAATTTAGCGCCACTCACACGACTTTACAGACAACATTTGTACACAACGTCAGGTGGAGATTTCTTTAGCAGAGTGACAAATATTAGCCGGCATAATAATTGTTGAGATCAAACGAATTGTGACGTTGACAATAGGTAACAGGTTTTATATTTTTTTTGATCTACCTGAAATATCATTTATAAGTAACGAATGGTGACGTTGACAATAGGTAACTGGTTTTATATATTTTTTGATCTTCCTGAAATATCATTTATAAGTAACGAATTGTGACGTTGACAATAGGTAACTGGTTTTATATTTTTTTTATCAACCTGAAATATAATTTATAAGTAATTAAAGTCACGAAGTACTATATACCGGTTCCGCCAGTATAGAATACTAACCTGTCTCACTCCCTTCTCAACCACTGCTTCCCTTTCATGTCCCTCGACCCTTATAACTGCAGTCTGGCACCTGTACAAATTGTAAATAGCCGTTCACTCCCTGTATCTTATCTCTGCCACCTTCATAATTTGAAAGAGAGTATTCCAGTCGACGTTGTCAAAGTCTTTCCCTGAGTCTAGAAAATGTTAGAAACGTAGGTTTGCCTTTCCTTGATATGTCTTGCAAGATAAGTCTTGGGTCAGTATTGCCTCGCGTGTTCCAACATTTCTACGGAATCGAAACTGATCTTCCCCGAGGTCAGCTTGTACCAGTTTTTACATTCGTCTGTAAAGAGTTTGTGTTAGTATTTTGCAACCACGACTTATTAAAATGATAGTTCGATAATTTTCACATCTGTTGACATCTGCTTTCTTTGGGATTAAAATTATTATAATCTTCTTGAAGTCTGTGGCTATAAACCTGTCTCATATATTTTGCTCACCAGATGGTAGAGTTTGGTCATGGCTAGCTCTCCCAAGACTATCAGTAGTCCTAATGGCATGTTGTGTACTCCCCAACTTTGGTCTTTAGGAATTCTGTAAATCTCTTCAAGCAGTATATCTTCCATTTCATTTTCATCTACATACCCTTCTATTTCCGTATTATTACCCTCAAGTACATCGCCCTTGTATAGACCCTCTACATACTCATTCCACCTTTCTGCTTTCCCTTCTTTGCTTAGGACTGGTTTTCCTTCTGAGCTCTTGATAGTCAAAGAAATGGTTCTCTTTTCTGGAAAGGTCTCTTTAACTTTCCTGTAGACAGTATCTGTCTTACTCCTAGTGATATATGCCTCTCACCTCATTTTTGAGACGTTTGTATTCCATTTTGCCTGCTTCGTTTACTGCATTTTTATATTCTCTCTTTTCATGTGTTAAATTCAATATCCTTTCTGTTACTCAAGGATTGCTAGTAGCCCTCGTCTTTATACCTATTTGATCCTCTGCTACCTTCACTATTTCATCTCTCAAAGCTAGCCATTTTTCTTCTAGTGTATTTCTTTCCCCTATACTTGTCAATCATTCCCTAATGCTCTCTCTGAAACTCTCTACAACCTTTGTTTCTTTCAGTTTATCAAGCTCCCAACTCCATAAATTCCTATTTTTTGCAGCTTCTTCACTTGTAATGTACAGTTTATAACCAATAAATTGTGGTCAAAGTCCACATCTGCCTCTGTAAATGTCTTATAATTTAAAGCCTGGTTCCTATTTCTCGGTCTTACCATTATATAGTCTATCTGAAACTTTCTAGTGTGTCCAAGTCTGTTCCACGTTTACAACCTCCTTCCACGATTCTTAAACCAGTGTTAGCTATGATTAAGTTGTTCTCTGTGCAAAATTCTACCAGGCGGCTTCTTCTTTCATCCCTTACCCGCAGTCCAGTTTCACCTCCTGCTTTTCATTGTCTTCCTATTCCTACTATCGAATTCAGGTCCCCTATGACTACTAAATTTTCGTCTCCTTTATCTATCTGAATAATTTCTTTTATCGCATCAGATATTTCTTCAACCTGTTCATTATTTGAGGAGCTAGTCGGCATATTAACTTGTACTACTGTGATGGTGTGGGCTTCGTATTCATATTAGCTACAATAATGCGATTACTATACTGTTCGTTGTAGCAGGGTGCATGGTTTATAGGGGTGGGGGTGGGGGGGGGGGGGGCGCAACCCAAATACAGTGCAGCAATTCTTCTGTAATGATGCGAAATTTCAACAATGCGCGACAAATGTGCTTCGAGCTATTCCAGAAGTAATGTTTGCTAACAGTGTCCTGTAGCATTAAACTAATATCATAAGTGTGCTGCAGCTAATGGTGATTACAATGAAGGCCAGTAAAGATTCTTTGCTCATAGCTGTGCTTTCCCTTTTTTTTTTTTTTTTTGACCCTATTTGGCGAACTTCGCAAAACTCTCCTTATATAAAGAATTCATTCATACAAGAAAATATACCAACTCATAAAGTATACCACTGAACCGCAAGTTCAGTAAAATGAAACATGCTGAATCAACATTACAACCACCGTCTATGAAAAAAATCCATATTTTAAATAACTGCAGTATCCTAGCTTTCTTTGGGACGCAACATTCACTTCAGCGCACGCTGATTGCAGTACACATTATCACAGCCCCATGTGCAGTAGCCACAACGATGCGTCACTCAACGCTCACAACTCTCTTATCAACGTGACTACAATTTGCTTCCCTTAATGCACACATGCATGTAACTCTGTGACTCAACAGGATCAACAGAGCAGCAACATAACAAGACTGACTTCAGAAGCATTCTGATTGTGCTCCTTGCGACCTTCTAAAGTTTCTCCTCGCCCTCCTGCAATGCTGTGTGTGCGACAGGGTAAGTTGGGACCTGCTCCAACAGGTGGTTGTCCACACGCCAGAGCTGCCCACGCTGTGCATTCTCATCTAGAATCGATACACACAAAATTGCGGCAAGTGTCTGAGACTTGGCTTCGTGCAGAATTCCTTTCTTTAGTGTCCCTCCTGCAACACCCATCACTCACCGTTCATCTCGAAAGGAGATGAAACCACCTTTACCCTGTAGGTCCCATGCGAATGTTGATGGAGAGCCGCCGGACCCCGGAAATTTCAGAGCCATTTTTAAACTTGTGCTAAACAGAAAAGATGAACCGAAACCACTCTGCAAAGAAATGGGCTACTTCGGGGATTTCTGTACAGAACGAACTGACTGTATGTATAAACGAGGAGATACGTGAATATAATATCCAGGTTCCGATTGAACCTTGTTTTACGTCTGCATTGCGAACTAGCAATAGATGCTTCAGACAAGTCACAATGCTTTATTATTGTGGACTCCAGCGGGGACATTCGTGATATTTTCCTGGTTTCCACGATTTTAGCGGGCATGGAAGTGCTACTGTTTTATTGACTGTGCAGAAAGGTGTGCTTCGGAATTATGATATGAAGAACTAACCCGTAGCTCAAATGTATGATAGCGTTTTCGTTCTGGCAGGAGAGATCTGAGCAATTGCCTCACAAGCTTTTTGAAGTCACTGCTTTGCACTTTCATTCCAAGCTAGTTTCGGAGCAGTGCTGTTCTTGTACAGAAGCAGTGAGAATTTTTCTCTCAACGCTTCATGGTATTCCTCCTTTTCTGCCATTTTCTTCGAACAGTTTGAACGAGATGAAACTGTATCATCAAACTATCTGCCATTCACGAAGACCGTCAGGGGCTAATTTAGGTTTTTTCAACTGAAATTATTGAAATTGTTTAAGGCTTTTCGTGGCCAGTTGTTGACAAGCTGCCTATTGGCTTCTGTCTTTTGGTTCTTCGGCCGACGTTCATCTAATGATTTTACTGACGTTTTGCCAGCACGAGTGTCTGGTATTGTCAAACCTTCAGCCTCCATTGCCGATGGTGAACTGGAGCCGAGCTCGCGGCCGCAGGCTATATGTACCGGGCGCGCCAACGTCCGAGGGCTTCACTGCAGTCATTTCCGGTGCGGTTCTCCTCTTGCTACCTTGTCACGGTCGTTCTCTACAGTATGGGAAGCCAGGATCCGTTTACCTTAAGGCTTTCCTCTTTCTTGTTGAAACTGGTTGCGTGTTTTTGTATATCTACGGCTTCTGTGAACAGGTGCGTGTGATAGTGCTCCTCCACAGTCAGAACTTCCTTGTCGGCGAATTTTATTACGTGGTCGGTCTCATTCAGTGCGTGCTCTGCCACGGCCGATTTATCCACCTGCCCAAACCTGAAATGTCGCTTTTGTTCTTTGATCCTGGTGTTGATTGATCGTCCAGTCTTTCCGACATAAACTTTTCCGCATGTGCATGGTATACGGTATATTCCCGACATTGCAAGTGGGTCCCTTTTCTCCTTTGCCAATCTAAGATACTCTTTGATCTTCCTTGTCGGTTTGAAAATCGTCTTTACGCCATGTTTGCGCAATATACGGCCGATACTGTCCGTCAATCTTATAAATGTACGGCACAAACGCAGTACGCAACCTTTCTTTTTCTGATTCCTTACTTTCGCCGAATGTTTGGCTCTGTTACACTTCTAATATCGTTTGTGGAGTACCCATTGCTCCTCAGAATACTTTCCAGGTGTTGCATTTCGCGTCTGAGTTGCTGCGGCTCACATAGTCGTCCTCCTCGCGTTACGAGCGTATTAATCTTGCCTCTTTTCTGTCTCGGGTGGTGGCTTGATAGTTTGTGCTGGTATCGGCCTGTGTGTTTCGGTTTTCGATAGACGCTGTGTCCCAGGTAAATTTTATGTTGGCATGGAGGCAGTTCAAGTGTCTTGGGAAGTCACCGAGCCGGCCGGAGTGGCCGTGCTGTTCTAGGCGCTGCAGTCTGGAGCCGAGCGACCGCTACGGTCGCAGGTTCGAATCCTGCCTCGGGCATGGATGTGTGTGATGTCCTTAGGTTAGTTAGGTTTAATCAGTTCTAAGTTCTAGGCGACTGATGATCTCAGAAGTTAAGTCGCATAGTGCTCAGAGCCATTTGAACCATTTGAAGTCACCGAGTTGTTCTTCACCATGGCTCCACACAGCGAAATTATTGAGTAGTCCAGACGACGTAGTATAACGACTTTCAAGAGAAGCATGTGGTTTCAATAATAGTCTTATAGGCCTTGCCTTTATTTTTCTTCTCTCCGTTATGAGACCATAATTTTAAAGACTGAAATGCCTATTAGGAAAAATACACAGTGATGTACAATTTTTGTAACAATACTGCCTCAAAAAGCTTAGCTTACATGAAAAACTCAATAAATGAACATAATTTGACCAACTTTTTAAATTCCACGATGCACTCCGCTTATTCGTAAGCCTAGGTGAACAGAGCTGAAATGATGGATGAATGCAATGGCAATTTCATAGATGTTAAAATACAACCGGGATACTTTGCTGGACTGGATACTATTATATCACAACCGGGGTCGAGGTTTTCACATTGTGATAAGCTGCTTTACCTTAAATTAAGCGATAGTACTCAGTTCGACAA
This sequence comes from Schistocerca serialis cubense, assembly GCF_023864345.2. Classification (NCBI taxonomy): domain Eukaryota; kingdom Metazoa; phylum Arthropoda; class Insecta; order Orthoptera; family Acrididae; genus Schistocerca; species Schistocerca serialis. The sequence goes on along the minus strand of NC_064638.1, from coordinate 1,163,761,950 downwards.
TGTTACACGCATTTCCCTGTAGACAGCATGGTCTCTTTATTGCAAACATATGGTACGTGCTTCAGACGCTTACAGTTTGCTTATAGAACTTGAGGTCTGTATTTTCTTCCCAGTATAAACCAGTATTTCACTCCGTCAGGGGACCGAGCGAGTTGGCGCAGTGGTAGCACGCTGGACTCGCATTCGAGAGGACGATGGTTCAATCCGGCGTCCGTCCATCCTGATTTAAGTTTTCCGTGATTTCTCTAAATCACTCTAGGGAAATGCTGGGATGGTTCCTTTGAAAAGGCACGTCCGACTTCCTTCCCCATCCTTTCCTAATCCGATGAAGTTTTGAATGGTGCCTCGGGCATGGATGTGTATGATGTCCTTAGATTAGTTAGGTTAAAGTAGTTCTAAGTCTAGGGGTCTGATGACCTCAGATGTTAAGTCCCATAGTTCTTAGAGCACTGTGAACCCCACCCCCCTCCCCCCTTAGAGAAAACTGGTAACTGAGATTTCATGAGAAGATAATGTCGCAACGAAAGACGCTTTTGATTTAATGATTGCCACTCCAGTTCACGTACAGTCTGTGGCACTACCTCCCCTGTTTCGCGATAATACAAAACGAGTTGCACTTCTTTGTACTTTTTCGATGTCATCCGTCAGTCCCACCTGCGGCTCCCACACAGCATAGCAGTACACCAGAATAGGACGGACAAGCGTGGTGTAAGCAATCTCTTTAGTAGGCGTGTTGCACCTTTTAAGTTTCCTGCCAATCGTAGTCTTTGGTTTGCTCTATCCACACCACAATCTATGTGATCGTTCTAATTTAAGTGATTTGTAATTGTAATATCTTTCTTATAGTACTCATGTGAAAAAGTTCACACGTTTCTACATTCACGGTCAATTGCAGACAACGTATCTAACTCAGTTACTTTAATTAGTGTGCCAGTCCAGGGACCAATGAACTCAGCAGTTTGGTCCCTTAGGAATTCACACGTATTTGAACTTTTTTAAAATGTAGAACGAGGCACCGGGTACATCACTTTAGAGTCAGAGACTTTTAAATAAACAGGAACAAATTCGAATATTTGTGCTCCGATAAGAGTATATTCTCCGTTGGTTCCCTTCTTTTACCTGCGGTAGCAGTGCATGTGTCCTATTTGAAAAAAAGAAAAAGTGATCGTCAGTCATATTTAGAGAACAAGTTTCTTTGCATGACCATCCTCCGCAGCAAGCACAGATATAGATTTATAATAAAACCACCTTTTCCAGTTACAAGTTGCAGCAGGAAAAGACTGTCTTATTTACGAAGAAAATTTTCAAAGTTGTTAGAGGTCAGGATCTAAGAAATACATGGTCCAATTGCAGCCTTTTCATGCGCATAGCTTTTTGGAATCCTCGACTAGATTTTAATTCGCTGGTGAAGTCGAAAAGATAGTAGAAAGATCCTTTTGTGAAGTTTTTCAAGAAACTGCCTATGAATATTAAAGACGCCTCCAGACGCCCCAACAAGCCTACCGTAGATCACATCAAATGCTAAAAGAAAAACCGCTTTGCTCCATTTGCACAAGAAGGAGGAAATGTGTAATATTCACATTTTGACTCTGGATCCCGATTTCTGCTCAACACCATCTCACAAGACTTGCTCCAGGCCTCATGTTCCCTGTAGTTAACGCAGCTGTATCCGTAGGAAATGGGAGTGTACTTTACACCAGCTTTTTCTTTCTTCTCCATTTCAGCTGAAAGCACCCATAACGATATCGCAAGGTCGTGGTCCACGAAACTCCACAGTTCCTAACGATTCGTCCATAACTACCCTTAAAGTCTTTAGAGGCGTTCCTTCTCCTTTGAATCTTGCTGACTGACGGGTCGGACGTCTGAGAGCGACAAATATGCTACAGAAAAAGGGTCTTGGCCGGTGTTGCACATGACGAACAGAAACGATCCTAGTCAAAGATATAACTTGACTATCGATTGTCATATTGCCAAAGATAAAAAACTCTTTACTTATTCTGCAGAGCTACCGTACATATGCCACTAAGTTCCATTGTCTCATCTTTTCTATTTCAGTTATCCACTTTTTATATATTTCAATAACTTCTATTTATAGCCTTGGAGAGTAGTTCGACGTCATAGGTAAAATTATCTTTTCTGACCATTTTACTTCTCAACTTTCCTACTAAAAAGACAAATCAGCCGTAGCATTGCATGCTCTGCAGTCATGAAGTCACGAAATGATTTTTTTGAAACAAAAAGTTTATCTACGACGACGAACGTATGTCCAAGGCTATGTATAGAAACCATTGGAATACACAAAAGTAAGGATAATTCTAACAGGGAAGGAGAGACTCTGAAACATAGCGACATATGGACAGCAGCTCAGCATAGTCGCTAAACAGTTTTTTTTAACTTTGTCAGGACAACAATTGATAGTTAGGTTATATCTTTGACAAGGATCGTCTCTACTTATCGCATGTAACTCCGGCTGCGGCCCTTTCCCTGCAGTAAATATGTCGCTCTCAGATGTCTCACATGTCATTCGGCAAGGCTCAATGGAGGAGCAACGCCACTGAAGACGTCCAGTGATATCCTGGACGAAACGTTAGGAACAGAAGAGTTTCGTGTCCACGACCTTATACCCCGAAACGGTTACCAGCGCCAATGTCATCCGGTTCTACACTCTGATGTCGTAAGAACGTTGCTGAGCTCGTGCTGGATTTGTTGTAGATTAAACAAGCATAATTTTATACATATCATCCCTTTAGTTGAAAGTCGGAATTTCCAATACTTCTTACAACATTTCTATTATTAATTGGTTCACATGAGCACAACCCCTCATGATGGATCAGGAAGAATGTAACAATTACATTTTCCAAACTCACAATACTGAATCATAACGTTATGTCAAAGGGTCCAGTGGATCACAGAAAATCACAGTCAAACATTGCGGCCCATAGGGACTGACCCAGGCAAAGAGGGCATGACTTTTCGTTGCATATCCATCGATTTTGAAAACTGATCGGTAACTGTGGTGTTCAAGGTGGACTGTGTGGAGGCTTAGAAGAGGCTGATGCTCTCAATCGAGAGAAATTTGTAAAGAACGTAACCAGTAGTGTTATTGATCTAACAACGTAACTCTTAAATTTCGTTATATGTACTACAACACTTTAGTTGGTCCTCAGGAAAATTAGAAAAATACAGAAACATTATACTGTACTGGGTCCCTTTAGAACAGCTGATACATGAACTTCGGGTATCAACACTTGTGTCTCTACATGAGAAGCGCCATTTGGTCAACGCTTTGTAGATGCAGCTGTCGTCCTAAAGACAAGCGTGGGTACAACCGTAGGTACTGCTTAGTGTCAGCAGGTGCTATTTCGACCGTTACTGTTAATTCTTAAAAGAACAGCAGAAAAATTCATTCCCTCCATAGAGTATCATTTACAGATTCGGCTTACGATACAGCACTATTTAATAAAATTTCTATACTGTGATCCCGACTGAGACGCCACGTAAAAAAAAAAGAAAAGAAAAAAAAAACAGAATTGAAAGACCAATTCACCTTCATCCATCGGTAGACAGATACTCAAGTAGGTTCCTCAAGATAGTAACGGTCCAACTCTACTGTAACCTCCCCACAAAATATATTAAAGTAAATAATATGAATAATATTCCCCACCAAAATTCATTCCCATTTAGTGTTACCTCAAAACAGAATTCTTTCTCATTTGTACCTCCCTACGAAATTCTTTTCACATTAACCTCCTCACAAAATTCTTTCTGATTTAATCTAAGCTCAAAATTCATTCACATTTAGCGTAACCTCAAAAAAGAAAGATTCCTAAACCTCTCAACAGTAAAAATTATAATTATGTCGTTCACATTGAGTGTAACGTCCCAATAAAAAATAAATTCAGTAACCTGGTAATAAAACAATGTAACTAACCTCTCAATTAAATTGTCGCCCTCTTATGACTTTTCAATAATTCACTGTGAATTTAACCTGGTAAATTTTGGACGACAGCAGTGCTGCGTCATGCCCCTGAAAGATCATTTTGAATAAAAAAGGAAAAAATTCTTACCTCCATGAAGTCGCCGGATATATCTGCTCTTACAATAAATTTTTCCGGCACAGCTCTGTGCAATGCGGGCCGTTATATCTCTCATTTATGAAAGGAAGCAACAGATTTTTTTTTTCTTTTGCAACAATCGGGATGATCATGGATGGGAGAAATTAGTAAATTTTTTAAATTGAAATGAATGGTTGTTAAAAGTTACTTTTTATGAGCAAGATTATTGTTACGATATTTTTTAAAACATTTACATGGAACTTGAGATAACATTACTACATATGCGCGAGGCTGCTTTTTTACCTTATAAAATAATACTCAGGCTCCGGCATCGTTGCACCGCGACCGGGCCAGCCAACACGATACACCATACCAGACCAGAGCAGACTCCAGACTAGCAACAACTTACTGCTACAGCTACACAGTTCAAAAATGGTTCAAATGGCTCTGAGCACTATGGGACTTAAATACTGAGGTCATCAGTCCCCTAGAACTTAGAACTACTTAAACCTAACTAACCTAAGGACATCACACACATCCATGCACGAGGCAGGATTCGAACCTGCGACCGTAGCGGTCACGCGGTTCCAAACTGAAGCTCTTAGAACCGCACGGCCACACCGGCCGGCCTACACGGTTCCTACTGCAGTCAACACTGCTCTCTGGTCAGAGATTTTCTTATACCTTGCATATCGCAGGCAGCGCATGAGCAATACATCGAAATTACATCTGCTCGGACCTCTTACACTACTATTATCACAGACTATTATTCTAGGTACATCCACGTCAATATCTCTTGCTCTTTACCAAATCTGTAAAACGTTCAACTGCTATCATCTTCTTACTCTTTTTTAAGTTTGCTTATCGTTTCGACATACTCATATTCTGTTTCTGCACATTTGCTATTTGTGTATTTAACCAGGGACCTAGAAACGACGGAGAGGTCTCGTCCTGCCGTGGGCCTCAGTGGTTCACACTCCCACAACAGACCACAGCAGTCCACCCTCCCCACCGCCGACCCACTCCGAACCTGGGGTTATTGTGCGGTTCGGCCCCCAGTGGAGCCGTCGGGAGCGTCTCATATAAAACTAGTGTAACCCCAATGTTTGCGTGGTAGAGTAATTAGTGTGTACGCGTATGTGCAGACAAAGTGTGCACAGCGTCGCCGACATAGGGTAACAGGCGGAATAAGTGGAAGCAGCCCGTATTCGCCGAGGCAGACGGAAAACCGCCTTAAAAGCCCCGCACAGGCTGGCCGGCACACCGCAGCTCGACACTAATCCGCCGGGTGGAGTCATGCCAGAGACAGGCACGCCTTCCCACTAGGGAAGCAGCGCGACAGAACGCGCTGCTAGCCAGGTGGGCTACATTTACTATTACTTACTAGCTTCATTTATTAGAATTATTTTCCACCTTGAGACTGTCAGTGTTAGTAACATAAATAGTATTATTATTCATTAAAACCGAAACAGGTCCGAGAATTCCTCCATTTGCGTAGTTCGAATGCGTCAACCATAAAAATGTCGTTCCTCGTTGCGCCTCTGAATAAATGCACGTGGGGAAGTAGTACAGCGTCACAATGACGGTGACTGGTGAGTGTACCATGTTCAAAACTATGGAGGCCAGTACTCCGATGAAACATCATTGCTCCCCAGGCCATAACACAGAGACCACAAAAGCGATCATGTTCGAGAATGTTCCTGGGCGCATCACGTGTTCCTGTCACTCGCCATATCAGTGTACGACCACTGATACACACTGAATCTGCAATAAACAGAGAATAGCACACCATCCCAGTCATCGTTGCTGCCGTCCCTATGCTCTTGGCAACATCGCAAACGGTCCCACCGGTGTTCGGTTGCCAATGGTGCACAATGTACTGGTCGTCGGGGGAAAAGACCGTCCCTCCGTCGCCGTGCTACTGTTGGCTGCCGGATTGAGTGCCTGGCAGTCATGTTAAATTGGTTGAAACCCCTGTTTCATGTGGGTCTCTTGTTTCCTATTGTAAAATGCAGGCGTAATTTGATACTGTACCCGACCGTGGTCAACAGCTTACTCAACTGCGGGCAGTAATGCCTGTGGTTCGGAACGCTCCCAATGAGTGTGTTTAAAAAATTCTGTGAGCAATACTGGACCCCAGGCTTACGCTTGTTACATTTCGTCCTTCTTCCAATGATCCTTGCCCTTGTCAATTCAATGAGATGTTGTCTCCAAGCTATTTTATAATGAAGAAGACCAACCAAGTCTTCCGTAACTGCTCACTGATCGATGCACACTGTCTTTCCCTGTTCCTTCAACTGCCTCGTGCGTCACACCATTCCCACTTCCCGCTAAGGCCATGCTATTCTTGCACCAAATTACGTTCAGCTCTCTGTTGACGTGTGGGAGATCTCGGGTGATATAATCAAGGACTTCCATTCATTATCACGGAGTAGTTAATATGTTACGTTAGTTTATCTATATTGTATTTTAAGTTTTGCAGACCACAGACCAGTGTATCAGTCGTAACTGGTACTACGCTAATGAAATGTACGTTTTTACGATATATGTTTTGAGAGAGAGAGAGAGAGAGAGAGAGAGAGAGAGAGAGTGAGAGCTGCAACCTCCCGCTCTCGTTTTCGAAACTAATTGCTACTGGTTACAGTTCTGTCCGAAACATCCGATGTACGATAGTTGTGCCGGAATGTTTTGCACAGAAATGTCTAAGTATCATCGTTTTTAAATTTTGTTTCCAAACAAATACTTGCAGCCCCACTAATTTTGTAACTGGAGTGGTAAAACAACATATTTACGGACAACACGTAAGGAGTATCTACCTCTAATGGATACTGCAAATATTTTTCCATTCCCACCAGTTCAAAAGTTTTCATTGATGCACAGCGTAATGAAATAATCGTTCGTATTATGTGGACTTTGTTTCCAGTGGCATATGGACGTGTAGTATATGTTACATTACCATATTGTTTGAAGGGCGAGCTCTACGAGACACAACTGGTGTACTATTAACGTCGTGTGTCGTGAGGGATGAATGGTAAAGCGCCATGAAAAATTCCACACCACCTGCAAAAGGGAGCAGTTTTCATTCGTCAGGTTTACTGTGTGTTTTGGAGTCAGATTACAATCATGTTGAACAAGAATAATATTTAGGTATTTATTACATGGTTTATAGCCTGCGTAGTTGGGGTAGTTATTAGTCCTTTCCAGCTCCAATAAAATACAAATATTTTCATTAGTAATCACCCAGACAGTAGTGGCACAGTTTTTTTTAAATATAATTTTCACTTATAGTTCATTCTGAGAATTATTATAATGAGGCATTTACAAGATAACCCCCGGTTGTTTAGTGAAGCGAACTTTCATCGATAAAAAAATTTACCGCTATATTCAGTGGCATGTGCGGGTACCGTCTGCAAAATTTGTGTTAGCGGTAAGGAAGCAGTAATTCATCACGTCACTGCTGAAGGTGAAGCTTCACTGCCTGAGAAACGATAAAATAGTAAGCGACAAACTTTATTGTTCTCATTATTTTACGCGGATGTCAAAAAAAAAAAAAGGTTTCAAAGAAGTTTTAAATTATGGGTAATGTAAGTGGGATGAAATGTAATGTTCTTATTCTCAAATACTGGACAAATATACTGGGTAGTTTCTACGCCATGGGTTATACTGCCTCAAGATATGTATATAGTTTCTATCTTACTGTGTTACAAGATCAACGCAAGAATATTCACTTGTATTAGTAGACTGTGACAGAATTTTAAATTTTTAAATTCCGTCCAAAATCATGTAAGCTACAGAAAATAAAATTGTTATAGCTTCTGGAAGCTGTTGGATATCTAACGTGCCGCTGAAATAACGCACCGTGCTAGCCGTTCAGTCACGTAGATATAATACTAGACGTGACTATACGGACACATCGTTACTCTAAAATGAACATGTAACATGCAACATAATTTCAACTCCATTGCGGTTTGCATTAAAATACCGTCTAAAAGATCCATTTCTTGGTGCAAACCTCGACTGGTAACGTATAAGTGTAGTACTCACTGAAATTCTGAAATGTATATGAAACTGTGAAACCATTTGTTTCTGTGTGTTCGTAGGTTTTCTCAACCGGATTGAACATCTATAGACTTTTTCAGAGTTTAAAGTGAAGAACTACCGTTTCGGCCACATGAGAACTCCTCGACGAATACCAATAGCAGTAGACACAGGATGTACGTTCAAAACCTATCAATATCTCAGGATGTACAGAACACGAAAACATGTTGCATATTGTGTGTGACATTAGTATAAATTTCCTTTTGTAGTGATGTCAAATTAGTGTGAAGTACGTCACAAAACTGTGAATGGTTTTATTACTTTTTCCATTCGAACTGAAAAAAAACCTTGGTATCTTAAGCTATTATGCTCGGCTTCTACATAGGACATTCTTCGTAGCGATTAATTACCGTTATAACTGAGGGATCTTCAAACCGGTGAACACGAGTTGACTACAGCGACACCCCAGATAAATGCACATTAGCACTCTGTGATGTATGCTTCGAAAGCATATTCTCCATCTGCGACGTACCATGTGAATTCTGAAACTGTCACAGTCAGTAGCGCTCTCAAGACCTGGGCAGTAAAGTCATGTCTGTTACTTAGGTGTAACTGGCACATTGACTTTTCTCCATCAACCCTGAAAATATGTAACAATATCAAAGAATCATCCTCTTTATTTTCATCGTATGGTCTCATTAATATAAGCGCTACAGAGAGAGAGAGAGAGAGAGAGAGACAGAGAGAGACAGAGATAGTGAGTGAGGGGGGTGGGGGATATTAGGCAATTATCATGTGCATCTGAAAGTCATGGTATAGAGAAGTCTAAAACGAAGGTCGAAACTGATTTTAGAGCTTCATGAAGTTCTAAAAAAAGGCAACTGCAGTGACTTTTCATTAACGTTTCGGACTGCCACAAAACTATTTTGCGTTGCTCTAGCAGTCCACAGGTGTACTGCCGGTCCACAAAGTCCAAAGGGGGAAACTGAAGTATCACTATTTCATGTTGCCTCAAATCTGTTTTAACTTGCAGCAAAACTGTCACAACTTGCCGCCAAACTAATTGTCCCGGCCCAAAAACTGTATAACCTGCTCTCAAAACTGTGTCAGCATGCTTAAAAATTGCATTTTGCCCCGAACTCTATCAACGTACCCCCTGAAAAATATTATCCTATCCTGAAACTACATAAATGTGACCCGAAACTCTATCAGCTGATTCCAAAACTCTTCCAGCTTGAACACAAAACTGTAACAACTTGCCCCAAATCCGTACCAACTTGCTCCCCAAAGTGTATCATCTTGCCCTGTATGTGTATCAATATCCCCAAAAACTTGCCCTAAAACACGACATACCTGCCTCAATACTGTATTAGTTTGTCCCAAATCTGTTTCATATTGTCCCAAACTGTAACAACTTCAGCCCATGAAAATATCAATGTGTCCTTGAACTGAGTCAAGTTGGCTCACGGATGTAATAACTTGTCCTTCTGAAACTGTACCAATTGGCCCTGAAACTGCAACCACTTGCCCAAAAACTGACAACATGTTCACATCAGATGAGCTGTTATAGTTGCAGAGCAGGGTGTGCCCACTGCAGAGCAAGATAATAGAGTTTTGTTGGCAAGTTGTTACAATTGTGGAGCATGGTATTACTGTTGGGGGAAAGTTTATAACATTTTGGGGGGAAGCTGTCATAGTTGGTGGGCCAGTTGTTACAGTTTCATATGAACATTGTTGCAGTAGCAGGGTAATTGCTCCATTTGTGGAGCAAGTTGCTACAGTTCCAGGGTTCATGTTGTTACAGTCGCAGAGCAAGATGTTCTACAAGTGAGGCAAGTTACACAGTTGTGGAGTGGCAAGATTTTATAATTTTTAGGCAAATTGTCACAAATTCACTACAACAGGATGCAACTGTTGGGACAAGTTACAAATTGCCGGGAGAAATCTCAACTTTCTTATTTCATTACATTGTTAGGCTTGCTGATGCCTGTGTCCATGAGTTTTGTGGACAACAACAATTCATAAATATAATGCTCTGTCCTGAGTCTGTACCTGAATCTGTCGAATAGTTTTGGGATAAGTTAGAAAGCTGACTTCACTCCTGAGCGCAGCATGGAACGTCACTACCTCTTCTTGTTTCTGTCCTGAAGGAAGAATGGCGGGAGGGGGCGGGGGCATTCCTATATAGATAGTCAGGCATCTCATTTAAAGCATTAAGTCATGAGTTCATGCAATTATAAGTGCAATGTAGGGGGTGGGACTGCTTTTGCCCATGACACGTCCAAAATGATGACACATAGGCCATTTGTTCCAGTTTATTGCAATTTATTGTGATGTACCAAGCTGATTTTCCTTGTGACAGTAAAATGAAGAATTACAACAAGAAGACATAACTCCAACAGAAACACTTACAGAACAAGAAATAACTTGTTCTTCACTGGAAAAGGCTGCAAAAAAATATTGAATAAATTTAATGATACTGCAGCTATTCTGTCAAAAAATTAAAACAATTTCTACTGGTAATACCGTTTTCAGTCACACATAATCATAAAATTTAATCATTTAAGTGGATCTTGGGTAATAAAAATTATATAGAGAATGATGAAGTAAGTTTTAAGTTTCAAATTTGTTGATATCTTCCAAAACAATCACAGTGACTCACTCTGCAAAAGAACGTTAAATACAATATTTTTGTAATCTCTTGTGGGCACTTGTTGGAGATAATGTATTATTCTCTATTACATATTCTAATCCATCTGTGCCTAATATTTGATGCAAAAATTATGACCAGGTATTTTTCAAATTTCGATGAAGCCATTATTCTTCCGAAAAGGGCAAGCTGAAGCAGAATCTGTGCTGGAAAAAGAATTTAAACATATTTGTAAAATGATGCAGAGAATGGGGCAGCTATTAAAAAAAGAAGAAGAAGAAAAAGTGAAGAAGATGAAGAAGAAGAAGACAGATAAGAAAAAGAAAACAAGACTGAAAAACGTGAATAATGTAATATGTTCATAATAGTAGGTTACAGAGAAGTTAATCTGACCACAATCTATTGGTTATGAACTGCAGATTGAAACTGAAGAAACTGCAGAAAGGCGGGAATTTAAGGAGATGGGACCTGGATAAACTGAAAGAACCAGAGGTAGTAGAGAGTTTCAGGAAGAGCATAAGGGAACAATTGACAGGAATGGGGGAAAGAAATAGAGTAGAAGAAGAATGGGTAGCTCTGAGGGATGAAATAGTGAAGGCAACAGAGGATCAAGTAGGTAAAAAGACGAGGGCTAATAGAAATCCTTGGGTAACAGAAGAAATATTGAATTTAATTGATGAAAGGAGAAAATATAAAAATGCAGTAAATGAAGCAGGCAAAAAGGCATACAAACGTCTCAAAAATGAGATCAACAGGGAGTGCAAAATGGCTAAGCAGGGATGGCTAGAGGACAAATGTAAGGATGTAGAGGCTTGTCTCACTAGGGGTAAGATAGATACTGCCTACAGGAAAATTAAAGAGACCTTTGGAGAGAAGAGAACCACTTGTATGAATATCAAGAGCTCAGATGGCAACCCAGTTCTAAGCAAAGAAGGGAAGGCAGAAAGGTGGAAGGAGTATATAGAGGGTTTATACAAGGGCGATGTCCTTGAGGACAATATTATGGAAATGGAAGAGGATGTAGATGAAATGGGAGATAAGATACTGCGTGAAGGGTTTGACAGAGCACTGAAAGACCTGAGTCGAAACAAGGCCCCGGGAGTAGACAACATTCCATCAGAACTACTGATGGCCTTGGGAGAGCCAGTCATGACAAAACTCTACCATCTGGTGAGCAAGATGTATGAGACAGGCGAAATACCCACAGACTTCAAGAAGAATACAATAATTCCAATCCCAAGGAAAGCTGGTGTTGACAGATGTGAAAATTACCGAACTATCAGTTTAATAAGTCACAGCTGCAAAATACTAACGCGAATTCTTTACAGACGAATGGAAAAACTGGTAGAAGCGGACCTCGGGGAAGATCAGTTTGGATTCCGTAGAAATGTTGGAACACATGAGGCAATACTAACCTTACGACGTATCTCAGAAGAAAGATAAGGAAAAGGCAAACCTACGTTTCTAGCATTTGTAGACTTAGAGATAGCTTTTGACAACGTTAACTGGAATACTCTCTTTCAAATTCTGAAGGTGGCAGGGGTAGAATACAGGGAGCGAAAGGCTATTTACAATTTGTACAGAAACCAGATGGCAGTTATAAGAGTCGAGGGGCATGAAAGGGAAGCAGTGGTTGGGAAAGGAGTGAGACAGGGTTGTAGCCTCTCCCCGATGTTATTCAATCTGTATATTGAGCAAGCAGTAAAGGAAACAAAGGAAAACTTCGGAGTAGGTATTAAAATTCATGGAGAAGAAGTAAAAACTTTGAGGTTCGCCGATGACATTGTAATTCTGTCAGAGACAGCAAAGGACTTGGAAGAGCAGTTGAACGGAATGGACAGTGTCTTGAAAGGAGGATATAAGATGAACATCAACAAAAGCAAAACGAGGATAATGGAATGTAGTCAAATTAAATCGGGTGATGCTGAGGGGATTAGATTAGGAAATGAGACACTTGAAGTAGTAAAGGAGTTTTGCTATTTAGGGAGTAAAATAACTGATGATGGTCGAAGTAGAGAGGATATAAAATGTAGACTGGCAATGGGAAGGAAATCGTTTCTGAAGAAGAGAAATTTGTTAACATCGAGTGTAGATTTAAGTGTCAGGAAGTCGTTTCTGAAAGTATTTGTATTGAGTGTAGCCATGTATGGAAGTGAAACATGGACGATATCCAGTTTGGACAAGAAGAGAATAGAAGCTTTCGAAATGTGGTGCTACAGAAGAACGCTGAAGATAAAGTGGGTAGATCACGTAACTAATGAGGAGGTATTGGATAGGATTGGGGAGAAGAGGAGTTTGTGGCACAAATTGACTAGAAGAAGGGATCGGTTGGTAGGACATGTGTTGAGGCATCAAGGGATCACAAATTTAGAATTGGAGGGCAGCGTGGAGGGTAAAAATCGTAGAGGGAGACCAAGAGACCAATACACTAAGCAGATTGAGAAGGATGTAGGTTGCAGTAGGTACTGGGACATGAAGAAGCTTGCACAGGATAGAGTAGCATGGAGAGTTGCATCAAACCAGTCTCAGGACTGAAGACCACAACAACAACAACAACAGAGAAGTTGGAGGAGAAGAAGAAGTAGATGATGATTGAGGTGAAGAATACAATGACGATGTAGAAAAAGAAGGAGAAGAAGAAGGGGATGAGTACAGTGAAGAAGATGCTTGTGATGAAGGACGAGAAGAAGAGCATGATTACAAAGAAGACAATGAGTTTCTGATTGGAAGACTATCTTCGGTGAATTGCCGGCAGATAACGACAGTGCTCACCGGAATAACCCATATACACTGGTAGAGCTATTATTTTTCTGGGTAGCATCGATAGTGGTAGGCAGAAATTCACACGATAGTAGCACAATAGATACTGAAGAGTTAATCTGACAAGCATCGAGTACAGAATGGAGTTTACAATGGCTACAGAAAACGTAAAAGACACAATTTCAGACTGGTTATCCGCATACAAGAACATTAACTCTTTCGTGAAGAAGTGTGCTTAGATAAGTAATGATGAACGTACTCAACCGTATCAAATCTTCACCAAGTTACCGACTAAACCGAGATTGCACAAGATGAAGAAGATCGAGAAAAACAGGTTTCAACAGTTTCAACTTCTCAGAGGTTTTTGTTGCCATTAGATGTATAAAAAAAGGCCATGTGCCAGTAGGATACGCCCACTGATGGTTCTGTACAGATTTTGTTACGTGTACCGAAAGTTAATCAATTCTGGGAATCAAGAATCTCGACGATTATTCCCTGATACTCGCAAGATACTGGTCTTAGAGATTCTGAAACTTTTCAGAATGTTTTAATTTCAAGTGGAAGTCAGACAACGAGTAACAAATGGAAAAAAATATTGATTGATGGAATTAAAAATTAACAGTTATTTTTATTTTTTCATTTACTTTATTGTGAAACCTCAGGGCTTGCCGAATGTCATGACTCTACGACAAGGAGGAGCACACTGTAGATTATAATGAGTGAGTGTGTGAGTATCAAATTATGTAACCTGACTGTGTCATTTGATTACATTGACTTTGAAGTTTAACTTTTTTACACCACCGATTTAACATCGACTTCAGAAGGTGACTTAAATTTCAACTTGATACTCCTACTCATTCCTGAGAAAAAGGGGACTCGACAGACAGACACACAGACCTATATAATTCCTAATTCATAATTTTCCACTACTTGCATAGTGAAACTTTGCTTCTTGCCAAATTTCTTAAGCCTAGACTAATGGGAATCAGCCTGGTGCGTGGGTTTGGGAGTATCAAAATATGTGAAGAAACGGCCAGATCATTTGGTTTCATTGCCGTAGAAGCTTACATTTATCACACTGTCAAAGGGTCATTAACCTTAGTTTGTGAAAGGAACCTCTCTTTCTTCCGGAGATAAGGGATTTAACAGACAAATGGACATATAGTCTGGTAACGAAAGGCGAAAAAGTAGTTTCCGTATGATATACTTACGAATTATCTTTTTCGGATTTTTTCTTTTGGATGTACTGTGAAACTCTGTTTTTTGCCAAATTTCATGGTTTTCGGGCAACAGGAATATTCTTTAGGTTCTGATAAGTGAGTTTGCTAGTGCCAAAATATGTGACGTATTTGGTCATATATTTTTTTGGCTCTGGCTTAGAGGCTTCAAATTTTTCACCTGCAAGAGACCGTAGACCTCAGTAAGTGACGTAGATTTCAGCCTAACACGTCTGCCATTTCCGGAGAAAAAGGATTTTTAACAGTCAGGCAGACAGATCCCATAACGGTTCTGTTTTCATCGATTGAGGTGTGGAATACTGAAAAAAAATTTCTTGTGGTAGGCATTATCATACTGTAATGGTAAATACGTTATGAGCATTGTAAGATATATGAATGAAAAGTAAAGAACCAGCAATTGCTTTTCGCAACCATAAGATGTTGTCAATGACAAAGTCGTGGAAATAACATTGTATACTTTCTAGAATGAAATTTTCACTCTACAGCGGAGTGTGTGCTGATTTGAGACTTCCTGGCAGATTAAAGCTGTGTGCCGGACCGAGACTCGAACTCGGGTCCTTTGCCTTTCGTGGGTAGAGCACTTGCCGGTGAAAGGCAAAGGTCCCGAGTTCGAGTCTCAGTTCAGCACACAGTTTTAATCTGCCAGGAAGTTTCATTGTATACTTTGCTAATCGTGGCCGACAACTGCACTTGAAGCCATATGTTAGATCAGCAGTAGTGCCTATTTGTTTCTCGATGTTGCAGAAACAAATTTTACGGAACGAATTTAAATAAATTTAATAAGTCGGACAGAAGTCGATCAACGGTCGTCTACTGAACTATCGTATATTGCAGTAGTGTTAATAAATGAGCTGTGTGAGCTTTAGTAAGTGGAAACATTTAATCTGAATGTTCATTGTACTTGAAAAATGTGGTACAACAACTGCAGTTAGGTCAATAAGAAGTGCTACTTAACCTGAAAAAATTTTTATTAGTAGTGCCAGCACGCAAGTTGCACGTATTATTTAATTTTGGAGAATGATTAAATTACAACAATAGTGCCACGTATGTTCTATATTGGAAGTCTTCCATACGAGAAACAACGAAAGTATTTCATTTAGCTACAAATTTTTGTTTATGATCACAAATCTGTAATTATACATGGGATAAGCAACATGCGTGCCAGTGTGTGTGTTTGTGTGTGTGTGTGTGTGTGTGTGTGTGTGTGTGTGTGTTCCTGTTTCTGCTCGATAAATAACAAATAATTTTATATTTGTACCAACTGTAATTTTCGAATTATCGACATTCCATCTCTTTTTTTGTAGCACAGTCGTCTGTAGCAAATTGTAAGTTTCATCTCTGTTTCGTTCCAGCACTATCTTTGGCAGTGTTCTGATGAATGTAAAGATATCAGAGGTGCTCCGCGTACATAATGGATATAATACCAGGTTAAATGATGCATTCCATTAAAAAATATCATCAAAACAATTTTAACCTCCCGTCCTAAAATTGTCTTAAGTCAGTTTCTCTATTATTTAGCTGCGTTGCACATGAGTGTATCCTTTTTGCATTGCGTATTTCGATTAGATTTTTGATTTATTTAGTAACTGATTGTGGTAAATGCAGGTTTAGAGAGTTTTGCCGCTTCATTTCTGGTTTTTATATATTGCAGCTTCCTTAGAAATCCCTTTCGCCGAATATGCCCAATCACTTGTAATACAAAGTAATTATTATCCGTCAATATCGTCAACTATATTCCGTACTGAAGATCAAGAATCATAGAACCCTTTCTGGTTTGTTTAGCAGGAACCTTACTGAAAGGCTTTCGAAAATAACATATGATTACAGCTCTATGAACCTCAGATTGAACTGAGAACACCCTTAACGTATTTTTAGTGTAAAAATACTATTTAATGCTCGCCAACTACAACAGAACTACTGAGATGTGGACGTACGTAATTTGTTGGTACACTGTATCCTTCAGCAAGAGTAAGCCAAAGTAAGGGAATTATTTACCTTCTTTCAGTTGGTGATTTTATTTCAGACTGCCCCTTTGTTTTTGTGCTTTCCTTCTTAGCGCAGTATTTTACGTATCACGCGTTTCCTGCGTCATTAGTTAGGCCTAACTTCTGTCAGCTGTCTGTTTAGCATGTTATTATTGCCACTAGTGTTCGGACATGGAAATAACGTTGAGACTCCTACTTAGAGAGTCGAAAATGATGTTTTATGCATCACTTTTACATGTGTGTGTGTGTGTGTGTGTGTGTGTGTGTGTGTGTGTGTGTGTGCGTGTGTGTGTCAAATAACTATGTGTCACTGGACATAATCGTCGCATTTTTTGCGTGCAGACGTATTTTTGCAGAGTTTTAGATGTGGAAAGTTCATTATGACGCCTCAGAAAATTCATAAAAAAATTTGGATGTGGAAAATATGTCATAACATAGTACACTTTATGACGTCCCACGTCGTGTTGTGCCAACTCCACTGTAGCTTGAATGGATTTTTAAGTTTGTTTCATATACCCGACTTCTAATTTCACCACACAAGTCTCCAGGGTTGAGCAGTTATTTCCCGATGACGACACGCAATACAGTTTGTTAAACCGGAGTTCGCCGTTATTAATTACGTTTTTAGATTTAATTTTATAACTCCTACAGAGACTCAACGTTCCTTTGTTTAACAGCCCGTCGTCAAAATAAGTATGAAATGCTGATATCTTTGCAATACATAGTGTCGACTATTGAGTTAAAGTACGTACCTATTTTGCCATTTTAGAGAAGAGAAACCTTAAGCGCTCCTGCTTCTATTGTCTCAGTATCAAATGTTCACTAATTTGAATTTACTGCTTATCTCAGTTCAGTATTTCGCACAAATTATATATCAGTGTCATTGCAGAGATATTACGTCGGATCCACACTAACGGAATAACACGTAATTGTCATTTAACAACACTTTTATTAATAATCCTTTTTCTTATGACCTAAATGTTAATGAATTATCACTATCTAGGAGGAAAAAGGGTTTGATCCTAATTCATGAGATAATAGCTTTTAATGAGCCCGCAATCGTTAATTAAATAAAAAGTTACGTTCAAGGATGATATACGAACAACTTCCGTTACGTCCGTTTTCACTTATCTGTCAAAACTAATCTTGTCGCCCACAATTCAAATTAACACTGACGTTAACCCCTTTTGTCGGAACATCGAATCGAAACTATTATGTGAAAGTTTATTCTAGTCCCCGAATTAATTCATTTCAGATACGCGCACGACCGAACAGCAGACCGGAACACAAACGACTTGTTTTAACAACCGAACAACGCAATGACGTTACATTACGACAATGTCCGCCCAATGAACATCTCTTTGACTCTATCATTCCTAATTGCAATTTATTATTTAACGAAAACATCTAACAAAAATAAAATAAATTTATCCCAACGTAAAAGATCCATTATAACTTGTCATAAACACTGCATTGTTTGTACAGCTGACCTATTTCTTCGAGATTTATAAATTTTGGAAGATCAGTGTGACCCTTGGCAAGCATGATAGAAGCGTATAGGTGTGGAAGGTAGATTGAGGCTCTTTTGTGCATTATACCATCAATAGATCGTGCTTAGCCTTTTCTATTACACTTGAATTCATCGTGTAAAATTGTGTGTGTGTGTGCGATTGGGATATGCATTATTACCACATTTTAGATATGGGAATACTGCAAGATACACCCTTCATGAAATTTTTACTTAAAAGCTTTTGAACATTCTGCAAAAATTGAGATAAGTCAGATGCTTCTGAGCACGACCAAGATGCGTACTCTTGGGATTTCATGTGAAGGACTACTAAAATCCTACGTCACGATCGTTTCATTTTTATACTACATGTGCAATGCGGAGAAAGATAGCGCAGAAGGTATAAAATCAAAAGCATCAAAAGCGGTATTCTTTAGCATTATATTACTTCTTAATCCTTACACAACCGCCGTCTTAGGTTTTCACTTTCCTGCCACTACCATCTTCGCTTTTACCGCGACAGCAGCGCCTACTGGTGGCAGAAACTTGAACAGTGTCCAATGGTCACTATAGATACACTTTTTCCCGTGACCACCAAATCCCCATGTCTGCCCCTATTAGACCATGTGCTGTGCCGTCCCAACAAGCCACATCCATAGAGGCTCGTCACTTGCGTGAGTTCCACCAGCGCCAAGGGCGGCGTCGAGGATTAACAAATCTACTTTGCCTCTGCCTCTTGGCGGCCCAGTGCAATCCGCCACTGGCCGGACGAAGACGGAGAGAAGTCTACTCGGAAGATAGAAGAGCAATTCTCGCCCACTTGGTTACAGATCATCGTCTACGGCCGCTTTCGACAGGTAACGTCGTTTAGTGAACTCTTAGAACTGAACAGACAGTTGTTGTAATTGCATTTTCTGTGTACTGTTAACATTACCTACGATTATTTGCACTTAGCCATTGAGGGCCTTTTTTGTATTATATTACAAGCAGTGTTGCAGATTTCAGTACCCGGGTCACAAAGATACACTGAAGAGGCAAAGGAACGGGTACACCTTTCTAACATCGCGTAGGGCATGGACTCGACTGATGTCTGAAGCTGTGCTGGAGGGAATTCACGCCATGAATCCTGCCGGGCTGTCCTTAAGTACGAGGGGGTGCAGATCTCTTCTGAACCGCACGTTGCAAGGCATCCAAGACATAATGTTCATGTCCGGGGAGTTTGGTGGCCAGCAGAAGTGTTGAAACTCAGAAACGTGTTCCCGGAACCACTCTATAGATTTACTGGACGTGCGGATTGTTGCATTCTCCTACTGGAATTCCCAAAGTCTGTTGTAGCGCACATTGGACATGAATGGCTGCAAGTTATCTGACCGGATGCTTAAATATGGGCCACCACCCTGAATTGCATCTAGACGTTTCAGGGGTCCAATATTACTCAAATTGTCTAACTGCAAACTCCCCAAGGCGTTGTAGAGCCTAAATTAGCTTGAACAGTCCCCTGATTACACGCAGGGTCCTTCCTTTCATGAGGGTATCTCCATACCCGTACACGTCCGTCCTCTCCAGACTATTTGAAACGAATCTCGTCCGACCAGGCAACATGTTTCCAGTCATCAACAGTCCTATGTCGGTGTTGACGGGTTCAGACGAGGCGTAAATCTTTGTGTCATGCAGTGATCATGGGTGGACGAGTCGGCCTTCGGTTTCGAAAATTCATATTGATGAATGTTTCGCACGCTGACACTGGTTGATGGGCCAGCTTACAAATCTGCAAAAGTTTGCGGTAGGGTGGCACTTCTGTCACCTTGAACGATTCTCTTCAGTCGTCGTTGGTCCCGTTTAGCAGGACTTTTTCCGGCCACAGCGATCTCGGAGATTTGATGTTTTGCCGGATTCCTGATATTCACGGTACGCTCGTGAAATGGTCTTACAGGAAAATACCCACTTAATTGCTACCTCGGAGATGCTGTTTACCACAGTTGTGCATATATCCAGGCGAGAAGATGTCTAAAGTCCACTGGAAAGTGGTATAGTACTGGAAAGTTCTTTGTAAATTTGACTCGATTACGTAATCTCTGAAATAAAACCAAAGACTCTCTCAACCTGTGAAGTTCCATTTCATTTTCGGCTTCTTTCTAGGTGCTTCTCTGAACTGAGCATCAAGGTAGCTTATCAAGGTCAAAGTCGAGACAGTACAAAATATATACTGACAACAGCAAGAATCGACCGTCGCCAAAAAGATGAATTTAAATATCACGAATTTTATTCCGAAGGTACGCGTCTCTAGTACAGCCATGTATGGAAGTGAAATCTTCACTATAAATTGGTTAGTCGAAATGCGAATTCAATGCTTTGAAGTTTGTGCTACAGAAGAATGTTGTAAATTAGTTAAGAAGATCGAGTAACTAAAGAAGACGTACTGAATCGAACTGGGTAATTGTATTGCAGAGGAAGACAAAGACTTGAATCCATATGGATGGACAGGATGTTGTTTATGTTGAGATGAAAAGGTTCGCGCAGGTTAGACTAACATCGAATCAGTGTTGGATTGAAGACAACAATCACCACTTTGTAGCGGAACGTGCGTCTTCACGAGTCGTGTTCACTAGGGAAGTGTCCGCAGCTCGTGGTTTCAAGGTCGCATTCTCGCTTTCCGTTCACGGGGTCCGGGGTTCGATTCCCGGTAGTGTCAGTGACTTTCACCTGCCTCGAGACGACTGGGTGTTTGTGTTGTCCTCATCATTTAATCATCATTCATGAAAAGTGGCGTGACTGGGCTGACAAAAGGTTGGGAATTTGTACGGGTGTTAATAACCGCGCAGTTGAGCGTCCCAAGAACCAAACATCATCATCATCATCATCATCACTCGGGAAGTGGACTCTCTTACATTTCACTGCTTATGCGTGTGCTTATGAAGTAACACTAATGTGAAAATGAGTTTAACCCTTTACAATAACAGAAATATTGAGGTTTATGTGAATCTAGATGTGGGATGCCAGTGAACCATGGATCGAAAATAACGGGATTTCCATATCTTTGCGCCGTATATAAAAGGGTCAGGAGCTCTGCAAGACTACCTTTCCATCATGTTCTGGAGTTTCGTTAGACGTGTGTTGTGGGTCTCTTATCTTGTATTTCAAAATATTCGATTTAGGGGTGAGATTCATATCTCCTAATACGTACCAGATAATAGCTGCCGATGATTTTGGCACCTGATGCTATGTGGCTAAAATTTAATGGCACCAGTAAGTAATTTGTGACCCAGTGAGTTTTAAGAAATAAATCAGTTGGACTTTCCATTTGTCCTTATCTTATTTTTTTCAAAAATGCCATGGTATACGACGTCACTGTAGCTCAACTTTGAAATATTAGCTCTCGACTGTAGGCATGTCACCACGATATACTATCTTACAATTCTCTTCTGTCTGAATAGTTTAGAACGCGAAGATTTTGTTCATCTACGTTATAAGTGTAGCGATCATCCATAGCATAATTTGAAGGGAATATGGTAATAGCGGTACAATCCAATACATATTTTACAGAATAGTGAACAAAAATTATCGAGTCAACTGAAGGATGGGATCAAGCCCGTCGGCTTTGACCAATGACGTCATAGTTTACTCATAGATATTTATCTCTTTATTTTCCAGCCGTAGATAATAAATCGGTTGTCTTTACTACGATACTTTTCAGTCGTGTATCCCGTACTTCAGTTGACCTATATAGGTCAACTGCGTAGGTGAAGGATAGGTTGTCAGTAGTAGCGGAGGCAAAAAAACCTACACCTGCAAAATTTATATCTCGTACTTCAGTCGATCTATAATTATAGATAAACTGAAGAACTGGATATTAGTGCTAGCGAAGGCGAAAAAGTCGACTTAAGTTAAAACTAGTATCCTGTAATGTAGTTAACCTACTGTATAAAGATCAGCTGAAGTCCGGGATACAACTAATATACGTCAACTGATGTGCGTCATTCTATCGTTACTTCTCCCTTTTTTCTTTTTTCACTGCTATCCCATTCTTCAGTTGAGCTCTTAGAATTGGAAATTTGTGGTAAGGACTATGGGACCAAACTGCTGAGGTCATCGGTCCCTAGGCTTACATGCTTCTTAATCTAACTTAAACTAACTTACCATAAGGACAACACACATACCCATCCCCGAGGGAGGATTCGCTGCTCCGACGGGGGAAACCGCATGAACCGTGACAAGGCTCCTGAGACTGCACGGCTAGCGCACACGGTGAGCTATTAAGTCAAGTGATGAATAGGGTACTGGGACTCAAAGTAGGGATATACTTAACATCATGTTCGAAATTTGAATGTACATAATCTATGTTTACTATATGTTTTCTCTGTCCTGCATTCTGTTGTTTCTCAACATTCGTCCGTGCGGTTAAATCTCTGCAATGCAAAATCTGTGGTAACTTCTGACATCATTAGTCAAAGCCGACGGGTTGTATCCCATTCTTCAGTAATCCCAAACTATCGGTTACCTATTTTAATCCATGCAGCGTAAATTAATATGTTAGCAGCTACAAAAATTCCTATGAATAGTGTGTGTTCGCATTCGTAACTATGCGGGTCGCAGGGGCGGTGGGTGGGCGAATTGGATGGTATACTGTGCTACGATGTGTTGGTAGGTAACTCCACTGAAAAAACTAGGTAGTTTACTTGATTTTTGATTCGAATTAATTAATGTAAACTATCAAGAATCACTAGACAGTATGGTAAACCATCGCCGCTATTACTAGACTCATTTCGTATAATATGCTTTCCTGATCCACAATTTCTGCTACACGTACCCCTTTTGTGTTATCGAATCTGATCATCAAGCAGCATACATACCAGTTATAGTGATGTGTAACCAATGTCATACTCAGGTCTGCTAAAGAGAGGCTGCCTACACTACGCTTGTTCGCCCTCTTCTCGAGTGTTGCTGTGCGGTGTGGGATTCGTAACGGATGAGATTGAAAGAGAATGTAGGGAACGTTCAAAGAAGTGCAGGGTTGGAGAGTTTCACGGGTATCACACGTGAATTTGGATGGCTTTCATTAAAACAAAGGCGTTATTCGATGAGGCATGATCTCTACATGAAATTTCAATCGCCAGCTTCCTCCTTGGAATTCGAAAAAATTTTATTGGCACCCTGCTACATAGGGAGAAGTGATTTTTAAATAAAATAAGAGAAATTAGAGCTCACAAGGAAAGATTTTGCTGTTCGTATTTCCTTCAAGCTACTCTAGAGCAGACTGAAGCAATGGAGAAATAACTATATGGTGTATGCGAATGCAGGCTTCATATATGATGTCTTCACGGGTTGTCGGCTGACTACCCGTGAAGACTTCATAAACTGTATGGTGATACGCTGAAACGTCTGCTAGGCACTTAACTGAGATTTACAGACTATTAATATAGGTGAAGATGTACCTGTATCATACTTCTCCAATAACTGTGAAACCTTAATTTAATTATTTATTTACTCTTAGCGATTCTTTACGTTAGTATTGACATGAAGTAAAGTTATATTGTATGATTACGCAGTTGAAAAGTGATACCTTCTTTCTATACCTCTATGTGGTTCATGATATATTTAAAACTCACCGAAAGTATTGACTATAAAT